>NC_140775.1:59909647-62309647 GCF_044657685.1 Stegodyphus dumicola | reverse complement strand
CCGGAAGAATAATCCTCTGTAAGCCTCAATTCTCTTCCGTCAAGCTCAGAAACTCTTTCGAATGACTGCGTTTTTTTACAACGAGAGAGATAGAGAGAAACTTTCCTGATAGGGAAAACACACAACTCCAGTGTTTAAAACAGCCGACTTTTCTCCCCTGTTTTATGGTGCATCTACGTGCCGTTACTGGAGCACATGATTTTGCCTATGTGCTGCAATACTAGTCATTTGCATGTTCGATATGAGCCTACTTACGGTGCAAATTTTAAACCTATTGGATGCCTCCATGCTTCCTTCACAGTGTTGTATTTTGGATAGCCAACTGTCTATTTACCTAATTTCTCCCTCTTTCTAAATCAGTCTACTGATATACAGCATATATGAATTTAACTTAAGAAAAAAGGTTTTCCACGAAATGTACTTTAGTCCTCTTAGCAGGCGCCTCTTCTCTCAGGGAAATAGTTTTAGCAGGATTTGTCGTATTTGACCAAGCAAGCAAACAAATATGAGTGAGCCGTAGTTTATCGCATGGCTTTTTTTAAAAAAATTTACGTAATAACTCAGTGTCAACATTAGCATTTTAAGAATTCTAAAGTCTGATTTAAGTATGTTTCAAAACTAGCAGTTTGAAGTTTTCCATTAATTTTTTATAACTATTAATCCTTTTACTTTCTTTTTTTTTTATCTCATTCTCCACCTTCCTTTTTATTTGTGTACTTGAAAAAATTAAATGCAATTGTGTTTGAGTATTTTAATGAATATGTTATCAATTTTAGGCTGTTTTGTTCTGGAGCATCATACTTTGCCAGGGATTAAGAGCCACATTTCTACCCCAGAAAAACTTGGCTTACAGTTTGAATTACAACTATTGTGGAGTGAACAAACGTTTGATGGCCCATTACAATTCTGGAGAGCTACAAGCAATTATAATTTAAAAGTAAAACTTATTTTAAGATAAGATGGTTGTGATTTATGAAATACTCAAAGTATATAACTCACAGTATTAAAAAAATTCATTATATAATTAAATGTATAAATATTTTAATATTATTCGTATGAATATTTTAACATTAAGTGTACAATTAGACGAGTCACATTTTAATATTAGGTACGTGAAATATATTGCAATACTAAATCCCTCTTGAATGCTAGATGGCAAACCAAACTTCTATCATAAAAGGGAAATCAAATAAGGATTTCTTAATTATGACAGGTGGTAGGACATTGATAAGTGAAACTATACAGAAGTTAAACAAACCTTCTGTTTATAAACTTGTAAAAGAAAGAAATAGAAAATCGTGATAAAATTTCGTAAATATATATAACGTAACATAAATAAGGAATGAAGGATTTGATTATACAATTAACTTCAAAGAACAGACTGGATTATTGCTATATTTTACATGGTGAAACTTTCCGCAGATGTTATATAGACCTAACATTATCGTAAGAAAATAATTTTTAAGGCGCAGAACATCTTGAGATAACATTTGCTTTTCATTATGAAAAATTCCTTTTCCTTTTTTGTTTATTTTTGTTTTATACTTAGGAATTGAGTAATTAACTTAATAGCTGGCTTTTTTTAGAGTCAAAATCAACTACGCTCCCTCCCCCCTGATTCCTTTAAATTATATGTTAATGGAGGTTGCACTTACTGAAAAAGTAAAGAAGCATTTTTTGATAAAATATCGAAACAGTCGAAAGTAAATCAATACAAATAAAAATTCAAATCATTTTATCATTTGGAAGTACACAATATTTAAAAAAAGAATTGATAAATCAGTGAGAATTTGAGCAAATCCACTACATTTGACAATGAAGCTCTGCTTTGGAAGGTTCATGAAATTTTAAAATTTCGTCAAACAATTCGCTATTGCCCAGCACCTATATCACGAAGTACGGCATTGGGGACAAAAAAAATCCATTTTTAACTTTGCTTTTTGAATTATTCCTAAACTATTAGAAGCTTTTATTATTATACATTTCTAGATGAATACATTCATATATATTTTTTGATAAAAACTGAAAATTCAAAGTTAAAAGACCTTCCTTATAAGGAGATGCTCGGTCCTTATAAGAGATGCACATAAGATGCGTTTCGTTCGTACAGAACATAGAGACCTTTCTCTAGAAACACTTGTCTGAATTTTAGGTACAGGTTATCCTCCAAGGTTCTCAAATTCAAGTCCTTTCTTGTGTCTTTTGAATGCTGTTGGAGCCATGAATATGTTAATGTCTAGAATAAAGTTACTATTGATTTTGGGGGCCCACCAGCGGCCGAGCGGTAACGTCGCTGAACACTGGTAGTTCGGTCCGAGGTTCGAATCCCGCGAACGGGCTGGCTGCATGGGCGTTTTCGTGGTTTTCCCCATGTGTAACGTGTATACGAGCCAGTTTCCCTTAAAAAGTCCTCCACGAAGGCATCCCTCCCTTAAGGCAGATAGCCCTCGAGTGCTTTGCCATAATCTAATAAACCAAAACAAAAACCAAAACTATTGATTTTGTAATACGCATGGATTACAATTTCTGTAGAAAATCTTATATAATTGATAGAAACGTTGTCTTTGTGTGTGAGAAGTATCATTCGAGGTAGATGGAGACCGATAACTCTCAGAAAAATGTTCTCTTATATTTGGTCATTAAATGTATAATTAATGTAAAATATTTTCTTTGAAGTTTTACTGAATGATATATAAGTTTATTTTCCTTTGAGCTGATGTTTAATTAAAAGTATTAAATAGTATAAAACTAATTTGTCTACAGATGTGGAGGTACTATTTTATATAACATACATTTCTTTATAGGATTACAGTGGCTATTATACTGTGTATTTGATACCCTGCAAAGTTACAACCTCAGAACAGTTTTCTAAACAAAGTAGCTATAAATACATCCCTTGTGTTGCTCAAGCTCCTCAGAAGTAAGACAATACTTTTTTAAATCCTCTGTCTTTCTGAACTTTTAAAACTTTAACAATCTACTTATCATTTTTTGATAACTGGTTATTATTTCATTTTTCTCTTCATCTGCACTTTTCGACTTTCGCTGAAATCATCATTATCTTACTTGTCAAAGTACTACCAGTTTACACCGAAAAGAGAATAATTTCACTGAAAACTGTAGTATCAATGAAGTTATTCTATTTGAAATGTCGTATCAAATAATGTGCGCTGAAAGTTGTTGTATCAATTATAAGTTTTCTCTGATATAATTTTATAGCAAACACGTTTTTTTCTGTTATTCGATGAATAATATATAGACAGGCTATATATTAATTTGTTTCATTTCAGGTTTGAATTACCTCTAGCTTTTCAACAAACTATACGCCCAGAGCCAGTGACTTATGCCTTAGAAACATTTTTTCAACTTTTCAATGATGAAAGTTTATTTCTGTGGAATCCATTTAAGAATACTTCAAATCTGCAATACATAGAATACAAAGGTTCATTCTCTAAAGGTTTGTTAAAACGTTTGTTATTTTTAATATAGGATAAAAATTTGAGTCTTTCTGTGTTTTGCATTTATTTTTAAATTTATTAGCCCAAAAAGGCAATTTGCCCAGAAGGGATATTAATTTCGTTTTGGCATTTTGTGTCGGTTAACTTTTCAAATTGTTGCCAGCAAATATTAGAGTTTGCATTATGTTTAAAGAAATTAAATAACGAAGAATCTGCATGAAAGTGTGTATGTTCCTTGCACAGTGAAAAAACGAAGGTACCTAGATATATCAAATTTTGAATAACCTAGTCCTCCATTCGAATGTGGGCATCTGAAAGCCCAAATTTGGAATTTGTTTTATTACCTATCTAATATTTTGTCAAACATTAAAGAATTTTTATTAAGAAACTCAAAGATTTCAAAGCGAGCAAAGGCAACACTGTACGGGGGAAAAAATATCTCCAGCACGCGAGACTGTGTATCGGAAATTCTAAAGATGTGCTCTTTTAAATATTTTGTGATATTGCTGTTGAACTGAGTTTTACGGTTTAAGTGCGAAGAACATGATATTTAATAAATTCACACACAAAACGTTAAAAAACGACCCTTTGGGCATAATATAAAATCTGAAAGCTTTCAGATTTTTTTTATATTAATTTGTTAATTCTTTTAAATTTCATTTGTATAATCCTTCAAAATTTATCAAAAACTGAAACCATAAATATCTTTAAATATTAATATAATGCATTTTGTAGGGGACGACGTTTATGGACGAGTGTTTTGGAGCCCTGCGCAGCAACTGAAATCTGCTTACCAACTAGTTATTAATGAAGTTATTCTTTGCGCCGGAAAAAATGGGTATATACCTATCTATGATCCCACTGGAAAAATTTACGGAAATGGACCACAATATGGATGCCTTTTACCAAATAAAAATCTAAAGCACAAATTCACTTTACTTGTAAGTCTACCATTTTTTTACCCATAATAAGAATAATATATTGTTACGAATTTCGTATTTAGATAGCTAATGTTAGTAGAATTATAATAAAAATTGTTTTATTTCCCCGAGCAATGCAGCACTAGACGAATTTTAAGAGAAAGCTATGCCGGAAAAAGTGAAAATACAGGAGCACGTGCATTTAACATTGAATAAATGGATATCTCTGTAATTTATATTTAATTTGAATAAATGTAATTGACTACTATGTTAGCTGTAACCGTAATTCTACTCCTTTTTTCTTTCCGAAATCTCGAGAAGCAGAAATTACTAGAAATTTCTCGCAACCGATTGAAAGCTATAAAAAGCCAGACAGCGAACATTCAGCTTATCATTCTACTTGAAGTGTCCTTCTGTGGTATACGAAGTTCTAACAGCCGGGAGAACACAGCATGAACTTTTCATGCTAATCTCGGCATACAGCTGAAGTTGAAGATCTCAGCTCAGTTGTTTAGTTAGCTGCTGTTGTTGCGATTTCAGTGTGAGATCGTATTAGCTTTCTCTTTAAATGCGCTGTGCATTGTGTTCTGTTCATTTCTAGTAGTTTGGAGTATAACTACTGATTATTACTGTTTGATATTGTGAACACTTGTATGACTATCTCTGAGGACATTCAGCAGGACCGGAGCTACACAAATGTGTAATGTCTGAAGCTTCTTTACATTCTAAAACTTTTGTTGCTACTAAATTCTACTGCCCATTGCCTTTCCTAAAATTCTAAAAATTTTGCCACCCGTTCCTGCCCCATCGGTTCTTGCATTCATTTTCTCACATTACACACACTTGCACAAGATTTCTTATCTTAATACGATACATTCCTAATCCCAGGCAGCACGTCTCCAAAAATATACGTATAATTTTGGTGAAATAAGGGTATGGTATTTTTTGCACGTTACTTTTACGAAATTTATACGAATGAAAAAGGCTAAAGTTACTGTTGACTCTTTATCGTTATTTTCCACTCGTTATTTTTACGAAAATTATACGAATCTGAATGTACTAAAAAAAAAACTACCGCCATAATGGTATATTTTATTCGTCACTTTTACGCATATTATACGAATCCGAATGTTCTGAAAGAAACTACTGCCTTTATGGTATATTTCATTCGTCACTTTTACGGATATTATACGAAGTCTAAAAAGATTGAAAATGAAGTTTATTAATTCAAAATATTTAGTGCATTTTTTGCATTTCACTTTGTTTTCCTTTTCCACGAACATGAAAAAAGGGGCATTCATATATGAGGCTAAAATTTTTCTATAAATTTTAACATGTGAGCTAAATCTTTACGTGCATTTTTTTCAAAAAATTATATTTTCTTAATTTAAAGATCTTCAAAATAACTTATTTATTTTCTTATATCAAATTTGTTATTTTTATTCATATCAACACTTACATTAATTTACACAATTTAATTTCTTTTATGAAAATCCTATTACCCATTTAACTGGATTAAGCTGTATATTAAATTTGTGTAGTTACTGAGTTTGGTACAATACTCGCCTTATTTTATTTAGCAAATGTGGGCAATTAAATTGGAATAAGACTAGCAAATTTTTCATTTCGAGGATTAGAATAATAAATAGAGCAGAAGATGCTTGAAAATGTTTAACTTCTTGAACAATAGTTTAATGTAGACCAAAGGATCATTAATTATAATCAAAGATATACTAATATTTTTATTTAATAATAATAATAATAATAACTCTACGAAATTGCAAGCTGAATCCTGATATTTTGCATATATTTCAGTTCCTTTAATCTTTGTTATAAAAATCACATGAGGCTAACTTTTTTTTTAATTTTGTTTAATGTACGGGGAAAATGATATAGCGATTTTAATAATTTTTATATGAGGAAAAAATAAATAAATAATGTAAATAAATAATTATATTATATTTTATATTTTTCCTGAAACATTTAAAGACATTCTTAATATGGAGATCTACAGAATAAGTACAAGGGTCCAGTTAAATGAACTCAAAATTTACATAGTTAATTGTACGCTAACTTATAAAAATTAACCGGATTTACGATTATACACTGAGCATGCGCATACACAGACATTTCTATTTTTCGTAGAAAAATTGAATTATTACCTTAATACAGAGATGCTATGAATATAAATTTATATAATGCAAAAGTAAGTTTATTTCATATGCTAATTTAGAGGCTTTCTTAATATGTTTAATTATAAAGAAAAAAAAAAAAAGCGTTGCAATTCTTGTTCACTGACCAATTGCAAAGCAGACACTCTCTACTTCCGGTTGTGGCGGGATATTTGTGAAGTCAGCAATGGCGGTCGAAAAGAATGGTAAATTCGCAAAGAATACATATTGGCGTTTGTGACTGAATCCATCGATGTTACTAATTATTTTAAGAAAGTAAGTGAATATTTTATATTTTCAGTGTTTAATACTCGTACTTTCTTCACCTATGTAAAATTTTATAAATAGCGTCTGTGTAGGAAATGGGATTTTCCATGTGTTCTTTTGTGTAAGAGCCTAATGATTCATTTTCAGGATTTGGTACTGTTAATGACATAGAATACCAAATCAATAAATTGAAAAAATTTTGCACTAGTCTGTTTCTTACTGTTTGTGTCACTCCTGTTTGTATGTGTCACACCTTTTTATAGTTATATTATTTTTACTCAAACGTTTTAATATTTATCTTAAAGCATACTGTAATTAAGCAGGAAATAGCTTTTAATGGAAAAAGAAAGGCAATTGTTTCTGTTCTGGAAATATTATCTATTTTATGCCAAAAAATAAAGCATGTAACTTTCATTTCTTGGGGATGTTTCCATAACCGGCACTTGGCGAAATTGCGGATTTGTTTACATCGGAAGTGAGGATTTTTGTACTGTGGTCAGAAGCGGCAGCACGATCGCTGCGCTCCGTAAAAAAGTGAAAATTTTTCCTTTCCTCTTGGTGATTATCAATTAAATTTCTTTGAAAAATGTTTATTTTTCCCCTACAAAACCTATATCATTCCAATGAATTTCGGCTCCGATGTTGACGAGAATAAAACAGCGGACAATGTAAGGATATACTCCAAAACCCTGGAATTTTAAGATAAGTACTTTTCTTTCATCTAAACTGAATCAAATTTCTATAAATAAGTGCCTTTAAATCAATAAATCTTAATTTTTCATCAGTTTAAAGCATTAAAAAATACTTGAAATTGCCATTGCTTGTGGCTTCCTTTGTGTATCAACTCGAAACAGACGCCAGCGTTATCAGTTCACGTCTGTCAACACTTACAAAGCCCTTAAGGAATCTCGAGAGAGGGAAAATTTGGGGATGAGAGGGATAATTTGGGCATCGCGCTATTTCCCTTTCGGATCTTCTGGATTCTCTTTTCTTTCTAGATCGCTTGAATATAGTTTCGCCTTTAAATAATATTATACTCACCGATTTTTTCTCATACTGTTCTTTGCTATCTGTTAAATGTCCATATGTAAGGGATGGTTTATTCTTCACCGCCTTAAATGAATTTTTAGAACTATGAGCTTATATAAATAACAGTGTGCCTCATTGTGTTATATTAACATTATTTAACTAGTAATAAATTATGATAGTAAAATAATTAATCTTGTAATAAATTATGATAATTAAATTAATAAATACTGTTTAATTTGTGTTTTTAATACATATACTCAGTAATTTACACACACACACACATATATATATATATATAATGTTGTATGAACTTAAATCCATTTAGTGCGAATACAAGTTATTATTACTTGCGCAATTGCTGCAAAGTTAGTTAATAATAATTTATTTCCTAAACAGTATTGATTAATTGATTATATTATCTCCTAAGTTTAATTAAAGTAGAATTATATATATATATATATGTATTATTTTATTTATTTATTTATTTATTTGGGTGTATGCGGTTGTGGTCTTGTATTGTATATGGTTCTATGTTGTTAACCTGCTGCTGCTTTTTGAAAAATGTATGAAAATGTTGAGAATGAAAGTAGCATAAGTTACTTTGGTTAAATTAATATATACTTTTGTTTGATGACCTTTGTTGATATCTCAGGATGCAAGCGTACATATTACTTTATATTCCATGCTAAATACCTTGATACGAAGCATTTTAACACCGTCAATATTTGTTTTTTTCCCAGTAACACTTCTATTCACCATTACCAAACACACTCACTACACAAACACACCTGTGAGACACTATTTATTGTAAATGAAGACAGTTTCTTCTCCTTTTAACTACACTCATGGACACAATCGTATTTTAGGATATTTTCTACTTCTTTTCCTTTTCTTTCTATAGGCCCTTTTTTTTTTTTTTTTTCTTTCTTTCCCTCTATTATTTTTGGGCCATTTATTTTAAATTTTATTTTGTCCCATCTTTTCTTCCTGGCCTTTTGAACTCGTACAAGATGTACGAAGTTTCTTTTTACTCTCCTCAAATACGAAATTGCCCCTTTTTCTATATACCTTTCCTTCGCACCTATGCTTGATTTTTCGCCCATCGGTGCAGAAAGACTTAGCGGGTGTAAAACAAGACATCTGTCTACTTTGTCTGTCTGACATCGGAAGTGAGCGTACATGCGCCAGAATATGGTAACCCTGATAATTGTTGCAACCCACACAGGGAATTTTCCTGAAGGAGGAAAAGGGAAATTTTCTGTTTACTTTTCGAACATTACGGTAAGAGAAAATAAAGTTTGAAAGTTGCAAATCATTATTAGTTCATATTTTCGCAAAACGTTTATGGGGTTTATTTTTCGAACATTACGGTAAAAGAGGCTAAATCACAGAATAGGCTGCATCAGTCGATGCTGTGTTTACTTCTCTTATGCTTGGACACGCCTTTTTATGACGTAATATTGGTTACGCCTCTTCTTAAAAACAAGTTATAAGTATGCTATAGCTTCGTATTTAAAGAAAACTTAAATTATATTTTAACTGAGTTGAAATGGTAGGTTTATAATGTTCTGCGCGAGATTTTTTAAATTATAAATCTACTTTTGTGTGTTGTGTGGTAGTGTTAGCATTTAATGCAACGAATTATCTCTCACAAATGTATTATTAAGATACCAAACGATCCTTAGCAAAGGATTAAAAATATTGAATGCATGAATTAAAAATTATAACCGTAACTTCTAAAAATACAGAAAAGCATTCTTTTGCTTAAAGAATGTTTTGGTTATTAATGAGTGTGTCTAAATCGGTGCTTACTGCAGAATGGACGAGTATCTGAATCTGCATTTTTTTAATCAGTTGGAGCGAAGAGGCAAAAAGAGCGATATTGAGTGGTGTCTGGAGAAACGTTTGATTGCAATATCGTATAAGTGCCCAATTTGTGGAGCAAATATGAAACTAGTAGAGAGACGGTTTTTAGACGTATAGACGATTTTGAGTGGTGCACAATTCTGAGTTTGTGCAATTCTGGGATGTTTTTTAAGTGAAAATAGATCGATGTGCACATGGGCAAAGCCAATGTGGTGCGCGATCCCGAGTTTGTGCAATTCTGGGATTTTTTAAGTGAAAATAGATCGATGTGTACATGGGCAAAGCCAATGTGTGCGCAATGGCAAGTTTGTGCAATTCTGGGATGTTTTTTGAAGTGAAAATAGATCGATGTGAACATGGGCAAGGCCAGTGTGGTGCGCAGTGCCGAGTTTGTGCAATTCTGGGATGTTTTTTGAAGTGAAAATAGATCGATGTGAACATGGGCAGAGCCAATGTGGTGCGCAATGCCGAGGTTGTGCAATTCTGGAATGTTTTTTGAAGTGAAAATAGATCGATGTGCACATGGGCAAAGCCAATGTGGTGGGCAATGCCGAGGTTGTGCGCGATGCCGAGTTTGTGCAATTCTGGGATGTTTTTTGAAGTGAAAATAGATCGATGTGCACATGGGCAAAGCCAGTGTGGTGCGCAATGCCGGCGTTGTGCAATTCTGGGATGTTTTTTGAAGTGAAAATAGATCGATTGGCACATGCGCAAAGCCAATGTGGTGCGCGATGCCGAGTTTGTGCAATTCTGGGATGCTTTTTTAAGTGAAAATAGATCGATGTGCACATGGGCAAAGCCAATGTGGTGCGCAATGCCGAGTTTCTGCAATTCTGGGATTTTTTAAGTGAAAATAGATCGATGTGTACATGGGCAAAGCCAATGTGTGCGCAATGGCAAGTTTGTGCAATTCTGGGATGTTTTTTGAAGTGAAAATAGATCGATGTGAACATGGGCAAGGCCAGTGTGGTGCGCAGTGCCGAGTTTGTGCAATTCTGGGATGTTTTTTGAAGTGAAAATAGATCGATGGGCACATGCGCAAAGCCAATGTGGTGCGCAATGCCGAGTTTGTGCAATTCTGGGATTTTTTAAGTGAAAATAGATCGATGTGTACATGGACAAAGCCAATGTGTGCGCAATGGCAAGTTTGTGCAATTCTGGGATGTTTTTTGAAGTGAAAATAGATCGATGTGTACATGGGGAAAGCCAATGTGTGCGCAATGGCAAGTTTGTGCAATTCTGGGATGTTTTTTGAAGTGAAAATAGATCGATGTGCACATGGGCAAAGCCAATGTGGTGCGCAATGCCGAGTTTGTGCAACTCTTGGATGTTTTTTTAAGTGAAAATAGATCGATGTGCACATGGTCATAGTCAATGTGTTGCGCAATACTGAGTTCGAGCAATTCTCTGATTTTTCTTTAAGTGAAAATAGATGAATGGGCACATGGACACCGAGTTTGTGGAATTCTTTGATGTTTTCGAGCGAATACTGATCGTTGTGTAGAAGAGAAAATGAGGTTGTGTGTGATGCCGAGCAGTAATGTAACTTTATTTATGTGCAATGTTTAACATATCGTTAGTGTATTTTAAATTTGTATTGTTGTTTTAATTGTGAATTATATTTAAGACGTCATTTTTCATTTAAATTGTATTTTTAATTTTTTGGCTTTGATATGTTTATAACGCTTTCCGACTTACGACATATATCGATAGCCCGACGATCTACTCAACAGTAGCAAAATTGTTAACTTTAACTCTTGAAGTAACGTTTACCTCATATTTTAATAAGTAGTGTTTGCTATCGTAATTGCACTTGATAATATGAGTTCATTGATAATACAGTGTCTCACAAAAGTGATGCGACACTTGTGCTTTACAAAAGAAAACTGTAGTAAAATTAATTAAAAGAACATATAAAAATTTTTGTGGGTGTGTTTCATACTTAAATTTAGTAACAATTATTACATAACATACATTTTTTCAAAACATTAAAATATTAATTTAATAAAAACACAGTTGTTTAGAACAGAGCAAAAAATGGCTCACATAAGTGATGGGACATTTACTTTTCCATCAAATATTTATCCAAAAATTTTACTTTTTAAAAGGTTTTAATATTTAGTTGGATTTCCTTTTACTTTTAAAACATGATTTAATCTTCTTGGGATGGATTCGACTAATTTTTTTGTGATTTCTGGAGTGATTTTACCCCGTTTTTCTTGAAGCACCGATTTTAGTTGTTGTTTTGAAGAAATGGTGTGTTTGCGAATTCTTGGTTTCAATTCTTGCCAAATATTCTCTATGGGATTTAAGTCTGGAGATTGTGATGGTGTTTTTATTATTTCAGGACAGTTATACAGCAGCCAGAGTCTAACGTTCAAAGCACTGTGCTTGGGGTCATTGTCTTGGTAGAATTTAAAATCGTCATGAAGGTTCAATTTTCGTGCTGAAGATTTCAAATTTTGATTTAAAATGTCAATATACTTGTACTGATCCATTATACTGTCAATAAAAACAAGAGTACCAACTCCAGCGGACGACATACACCCCCATACCATAATTCCTCCTCCACCATGTTTTACTGTTGGCACCAAGTTCTGTTTGCGAAATTCTTTCCTGGGTTTTCTTCATACCAAGATTCTACCGTCAGAACCAAATATATTAAATTTACTCTCATCAGTAAACATAACTTCATTCCAGTAATCAGAATTCTTATTTATGTTGGATTTTGCGAAAGCCAGTCTGAGTTTTCTATTCTTTTCACTTAAGAAGAATTTTTTCCTGGCTGCTCTACCGTGATATCCAGCAGATCGAATTACTCTTCTAATAATCTCAGGATTAACAATTACTCCATATAATGCTTGTAAATCAGCAGCAACTTTAGGAGCACTCATTCTTGGATTTTTTTAATATTTTGAACAATAATTCGCTTTATTCCATTGGATAGCTTTGATGGTCGGCCAGGTCTTCTTTTATCCTGAATCATATGATTCTTTTTATACCGTTTAATGATATTGAAAACTGTTGAATGACTCATGTTAACTGTTTCAGCAGTTTCTCTGATAGATTTTTCACGTTTAATATGCAAATTAATAACTAATTTTCGAATTTCAGGCAAAGTTTCTTTTCGTTTAGCATTCATGGCTGCACAGAGCTAAAAAACACAAAAATTACAAAACAAACTCGAGAGAAAGACTGCAGACGATTTTATAAATTGTTGCTAATTGCTTTTGAGTAAAAATAAAAAACCCCAAAAATATTTTTATTGTAGTACGTAGTAGTATCTAATGGTGTCCCATCACTTATGTGAACCATTTTTTGCTCCTTTCTAAACAATTGTATTTTTATTAAATTATTATTTTCATATTTTGAGAAAATGTATGTTATGTAATAATTGTTACTAAATTTAAGTATGAAACACACGCACAAAAAATTTTTACATGTTTCTTTAATTTATTTTATTATAGTTTCCTTTTGTAAAGCACAAGTGTCCCATCACTTTTTTGAGACACTGTATGTGTGTGCGTGCGCATGTGAAGCATTGCTTAGTGTTCCAAGTTTGTAGTATTTATTTTATTATATTATTTTCTTTCATTCTGAGAAATTAGATTTTTTTATTTATTAATGCGTAGAATTCTAGCATGCCTACACAGAATGTGGCGTGATTTAGGAATTTTAGAAACTGATATGAAAGCTGTGTAATGATGTTCATATGCAATAAAAAATATTCTTCTTTTTTTATTAATGTAAAGTTTAAAATTTTTAGAAATAATGAAAATTGTCTAATTATTGGTGTGTAAGGAATTATGTCGTTACGTAGCAAGAAGGTAATTTGAAAAAATGATAAAATTGAAACGTTCCACAATATAAATTTAAATTTTAAAAAAAAATATTTTATTTGTATAAATAAAAAAATTAATAAAATAATAATAATAATTTAATTAAAATCTTTGAAAATATTGAAGCTCTACAAGTATTAGAGACTGCGACGTTGTTTATCGTTTTAATAATTGGTAGAATTCGCTCACTGTATCATGGTAATTTTAAATATAAACAATTTATTATACTTATTATCAGTATCGCCTAAGGTTAAATGTTATAAACGTAAATTAAAAGTACAGAATTGATATTAATTTAAAATAATAAACAATTTATTATTGTTATTTTTAAGAGAACATAGAAAGTACACGTAGTGTAAATGCGAGACTGCATTGTGACGTCATAAGCTTAGTCCCACCCATTTATTGACGTCACGCAGCTCCTCCTACTGAACTTTGTTGATGCAGCCTATTCTGCGCTATTACCTTTGGGAGTTAAAAAATGCAGCAAATTATTATTACAGTCAAAAGTCTTTAATCCGGACTCGTCGGGACTTCGGCGATTCCGGATTATCGATTTCTCCGGATTATAGATCATCAGTTTAAATCTGGTAAGATGGCATGCAGAAATTATAAAATTAAAAATATGAAACCGTAATTTATAAAATAATGAGCAATTATGATCTAAAGGGTATCAAAATTTACCAAAAAAGAAGCCTAATATTTATTTGTTTACTTTATTAAACATTTCTTTCAACGCGCGGATGCGTAAAGCATACCTTACGCATAGCCGAAATTAGAAAATTGCAACCAGAAAACTATTTGATTTGTATTCGTGATATTTATAATGACGAGGAATTTGATTTAAATCATATCAAAGACGGAGTACATCGAAATTAAATACTACATTTAGTAAGGAATTATAAGCCGAATAAAATAAAAACATCTGCCCTGAAGATAACGATAGTGTTGACAAATCAACTTCCAGTTCATTGCGCGCCGCGACGTCCCCCCCCCAGCGCAGAGCAGCGTGAAATTGATAAACAGATTTCGGAACGGTTAGATAAACAAAGAATATGCCTTTATCCATTTTTTGTAGCAATTCGTTTTTTGTTTGATGGACATCGAAACATACTTTCGTTTTGTAGATCCTTTGGAAGTTCCAGCATCGGAAATTCTATTTGACATAATCGAAAGTTCAAGCTTACTTTCAGAAAATTGCTCTTACAGTCTGCAAAAAATAATAAGCCGGATCCAATTCGAAGATTAAGGAACAACGCAATCATCAACATAACTGAAATAGATAATTAGATAATTTTAGCTTATACCGTCCGTTATATATTAAACGCGCACGCGAAAACGTATTCTGCACTTGCGCAGACACATATGCGCAGTCGAAAATGTCTTGCGCGCACGAGTAAAACGCCTGTGCGCATGCGCAGAAAGATTTTAGCTTTGAGGTCCGGATTATAGATCATTCCGGATTATGGGTGTCCGAATTAACGACTTTTGACTGTATTAACATAACAAAAAGTTCCTTTTTTAGGTATTATATATGTTATAAATATTGCTATTGCCATGAAGACAAACTGGGCAATGGACTAATTTAATTATGTATTCTTACATATATAGCTATGCACATTTAATTTTTCTCAATAAAAGTAATTAAGCTATCCTTATTATTTTTATATGTCTATACATTTTTTAACTCTGCACATAGCTACTCAGAAAGAAAGATATATGGGTAGGATATAAGAAGATAAAAATTATTAATCTTCCCTTCAAAGTCAAATGGATATAGCTGTAATATATGATTTCAAAAAAAGTAAATCATTAGAATATTAAGCTGAAAATATAAGTCTGAAGGAAAGAGATTTTTCTTAAATTCAAACTGTGCACAAAACATTTCAGATGCATTCAAACTCTGAACTGGAACATGTTAATTTACAGTTGTGGAACTAATATGAAAATAATATTGTTGACAGTATAGTAGTGTACCACCAAAGAATTTATGCTGGGAGAAAAAGCAAAGCTTCGATGACACCACAAAGCCAAATGATAAATGGCTTAATTTTTACTCTTTTTATGCATAAAATGTCATAGTTGTTAGTATCTCATTAAAATGTATTTTCTAATAATATAATGATTTGCAAATGATGGAAATTTACTTGTCATTAAAACATTTTGTTCTAAACATGCTTCAGCTTATCAAAGAAGTTAAAGCTATTCCAACCTATCCCCCATATTAAAGTTTTTTTTGATTGAATCAGGTTCATGTCTAATGCATCAAAAATATAAATAAACCTTCTTTAGTATTTGTCAAACATCAGTTCTCATGGCCTTAAATTGGATGCAAGATTTATTTCACAAAGTTATGTAGTGTTTTCCCGAAAAATAATTTAATTTCTTATTTTTGAATTTAGTTTTATAAATTTGCTTTAATATATAATCTTTAACTCAAAGATATTGTGCTGTTAAAACAGGAAATTTTATGCGATAGAAACAAAGGTACTTTGTTCATTTTATTTTATATATACTGAATTTTCATGTACTTGTAATTACTGAAATATATCCTTTCATGAATAATAAGTAAGTCCTAAGTCCTTTCATGAATGCATTTCTTTTTTGTTTGTTTGATTTTGTTGTTTTAAAAGATCTGCCATAGTTAAAGAAAGAAAATAAAGTAAGAATGCATTACTTTCAGTTTTGAATAAATTTATTACTATTTACTGCAGCTTCGGGTTTCTCTAAACATAATTTTCGAAGTCAAAACTTGATAGTCATGTTGATTATTAGACTTGCATGAAAAAATTTATTGAAAAGTTAGTATTTGATCTAAAATACCGTAAATTATTTGAATTATATTTTACTAAATCATGTATTTTGATATAACTAGATAGTTAAAAAAATGAAAATTGTAAATGTGCAGAAATGCTTATATAAAACCAAGAAATTGTTTATATTTTTGTTGCTTTTTCCCTTGTAAATTATATATATATATATATATATATATATATATATATATTACAGTCTGGGGAGTCGGCGCCCTGCTGAATTGTAGTAAATGAGACGTCCAATCTACTAGACCATCAAAGACGCAGATTTGGATTTTCTATTTCATAGTTATTGAAATCATAATGGTATATTTGTTTAAATTAGTACTGTTTATGAATGTGATAAAAATAAATTCTGATAAGCTAAGAAATGATTTATTTTCTATTAATTATGAACTGTAAATAATGTAGCCAGTTTTCTTCATAGTATTTACTAAACATTTTTTTTTTTTTTTTTAAAGGGAGGTAGTCTTATTTATACAATTCTTGCATAGTAAGATACCAAGAAATAAAAAATTTCAGGAATTTTCACTCGGTATATCTTGATGTGTAAAATCATATTGTTCAATGCCAGGAAAGTAATTTTATTGATCTAACATCTGCATAAATCAAACTTTTTTAAGAATGATTACAGTTTCTAAGCTAACTTAAAATTTTCAGATTTAGAAAATATATGTTTAATGTAGCATTAGTTTTCCATGGAATAGAAAAGGTTTTAAAAATGTAAGATCTTGACTACTGCGCATATGCGTGTGCGCAAGTGCAGAATACGTTTTTGCCTGCGCGTTTAATGTATAACGGACGGTGTAAGCTAAAATTATCTAATTATCTATTTCAGTTAATGTTAATGATTGCGTTGTTCCTTAATCTTCGAATTGGATCCCGCTTATTATTTTTTGCAGACTGTAAGAGCAATTTTATAAAAGTAAACTTGAACTTTCGATTATGTCAAATAGAATTTCCGATGCTGGAACTTCCAAAGGATCTACAAAACGAAAGTATGTTTCGATGTCCAACAAACAAAAAGTGGAATTGCTGCAAAAAATGGATAAAGACATGAAGAATGTGACAGAGAGGTTAGTGAAAACGAAAAAATTTCGATTGACAAGTTAGTCGGTATTCTCGGCACAGCAATTAACGGGACTTGAACAGCGGGACTTTGTAACTGAACAAGAAATTATGTCTGTTTATAGAATTAAAGAGAAAGTATTATCACATAAAATGAAGCAACTTAAACAACTTATATTGAAAGAAATGTTTAATAAAGTAAACAAATAAATATTAAGCTTTTTTTTTTTTCTTTTTTTTGTTGTTGTAAATTTTGATACCCTTTAGATCATAATTGTTCTTTATTTCATAAAGTACGGTTTCATATTTTTAATTTTAGAATTTCTGCATGCTATCTTACGAGATTTAAACTGATGATCTATAATCCGGAAAAATCGATAATCCGTAATCGCCAAAGTCCGGATTAACGACTTTTGACTGTATAAGATTTTAAACTGAGAAAGACAACAATAATAGATTACAATACATTGCAAGATTGACTGATAAATGTAAAATTTTTACATATCATAATTATGTCTGTAATTAAAACAGAAGTTACTCGATTAACTTACATGCAAATTAATATTTTCTTTAACATGTTTTGGATAAACTTAATTTTAATAAATAAATATGTATATATTTGTGTATTACCTGAAGATATGAATGCAATATTTGTGACATTAAACATTCATCTTCAAGGAAAATAAGTCAACTTCGTAACTATTGGAAAAGGTAAGTTTTCTACAATTTCCTGGTCTATATTTAACAATTGTAAAATTTAGCACACTCATTCAAATAATCTAAATGTATGATGTTTACTGAATTTGTTAATTAACTATATTGTACTTTATATAGAAATTAACGTTGGTATTCCCCCGTATTTTACGGTACAAAAACTTATATATTTGGTAATAATTGACCTAAATCTTCCCTATGTTTTCTTTGCATATGCGAATGACTTTGGTAAAAATTTAGTTCGATGTCTTCTCCTCTTTACTGTGTATAAGTGCACATTTTTGGTAAAAAATTTGCATAAATCTCTAATTACCTATTTACTGCATTTTTCCTAAAATGTGCTTAATTTAATCTCATATGTTTTATATAAATCTATGCAAAAATATTTTGCATATTATGATTAAAAGATAAAATTTTAATTTGATATCAAATTTTTACATATCCACCTTTCAGGTATGTACAGCAATATGGAATATATATAACTGGAAAATTTAAATGCAAAAAAATTAATTTTTATTCAAAAATTACATAACACTTAAAGGCTGAAAATCACTTTTAATATTTCATTTCAAAGTGACTACAAAATATGCAATAAATTTTGTAAACCTGAGTTCTATGTTTTAAATCAATTAATGCTATTGTTCATTTAAATGGCATAAGAAAATGTCCTTCGGAAAAGCAAATAATTTATTTAAAGTGTTATTTAGTAATAATGAATTTAGTAACTAAATTTAAATTTACGAAATGAATTTAGTAAACAAAAGTGTAAATGAATGATAGCATTAATTGATTTAAAACATAGAATTCATGTTTACGAAATTTATTGCATATTTTGTAGTCGCTTTGAAATGAAATATTAAAAGTGATTTTCAGCCTTTAAGTCTTATGTAATTTTTGAATAGAATTTTTTTTTTCATTTACTAGTGCATTTAAATTTTCCAGTTATATATATTCCATATTGCTGTACATAACTAAAAGGCAGATATGTAAGAATTTGATATAAAAATGACATTTTACCTTTTAATCATAGCAGGCAGAAAGTTTTTGCATAGATTTATATAAAAAATATGAGATTAAAATAAGTACATTTTACGGAAAAGGTAACTGGAGATTTATGCAAATTTTTTACCAAAAAATGTGCATTTATACACAGTAAAGTGGAGAAGACATTGGATTAAATTTTTACCAGTCATTCGCATATGCAAAGAAAACATAGGGAAGATTTAGGTCAATTACTATCAAATATATACGTTTTTGTACCGTAAAATACGAGAAATATATACGTTAATTTCTATCAAATATATACATTTTTGTACCATAAAATACGAGGAATATCTACCTTAATTTTTACCTAATATATACGTTTATATACAGTAAAAAATCAGGGAAATTTGCGTAAATTTTTACTAAATATATACGCATACGTGAAGCAAAGAATTGAGATTTATGTATATGCGATAAATATACGTAAATTTTTACTAAATATATACGTAAATCCCTGAAATTTATGTATATTATACGTAAAAGTTGCGAATGAACAGCAGTCCCTCGCGTAAATATACGTAAATAAATAGTAATTGCCACTGGACACTTTTTATGATATTTTTACGTTCAACTTGAATGTTTTTTATACGAAAGGCCATTCGTAAATTGCACATATTTTTCTCGTGCAATTTACGAATGCATGCTGCCTGGGATATTATTCCTTAAGCTTCTCTAATTTCGTACTTTAAAATCTACTACCTTGTTCTACAGTTACCCAAATACTGCTTAAACATTCATGTGATAGAATAATGTAATTTTTATTAAGCCTAATTATTCACATAAGAAATTACAACTTACACATGTCTTATTTCTAGGACAAAAATAATCCAGATGCTACAGATACAGAATTTCAAGGAATCCCTTTTAATGCCAGATTTATTGACGATTTACCAGAATTTTCTTCCTTAGCTACTATTCCAGGAGTGGACGGTTTCATATTCAAAGTAGATCCACTTTATGAAGTAAGACTCTTTTCTAATGATAGTTATTTAAAATATTTTTTTTTTATTATTGAAAATTCCTTTATAACATAAATGGTGCAGAAAATGTCTTTCAACAATATTCTGAGCTAATAATCAAATTAAACAGGAATAAGTCATTAGGCTTCTACTAGAGTAGTATGCAACAATTCCTGATTTCATTAATGGATAAAATTAACACAAGCACTACATATCACTAGCTCAAACTTACCGAACTAATTGTACAGGATAAACATTAACAGTATATTTATGTTCAATCTATTATATTTACCAGGCACCTTACAAGGTGTGATCCATATCAATATTTTGTTAAATATATTTCCAATGGTGGGCACATGCCATTATAGGCGTTGGCCACTACTAAGGCCGGAAGTGGTGGTCACTTTATTATGGAAACACCTAATAAGTGGGCCACCGTTGCCTTCTGTGAAGAAGAAGACAATTTACATCCAAGCCTTCTCCGGGATTTATACCCGGGCCTTCGGTGCGGCATCCAGAGTCTCTAACCATTTTCCCATCTGGGCCGCATATCATTAAAAAATAGAATTTAGTGTTGTGGCAGTACTATTACTCAGGCCTACAAGTATTCAATTTAAAATAGCAAACTAATACAGGGGCGTAGCCAGGGGGTGCCTGGGCGCCCGGGCACCCTCCCACTTCATCACAATCTATACTTAAAGTTCTACTTAATTTTCAAAAGATAAGACTTTTAAAATATTGCTTTCCAGCCTTCCAAAAACATTCATGTGATTAAGAAAGAATGAACGGAAAGTCTACGATTTTCCATAAGAATAAGAATATAAGATCAGGAAAAGTCATCCTTCCTCACCAAACAAGCGGCGGGAAAATATTTCGAAGGTTAGGTGACACTTTCAAGTCGTAAAGCTTTTGTTCTTTTACAGTTTTGAATAGCCTCCGTATCCGGTCCCACTTTCCCTCTAGCTATCAAGCTTAATGTCACTAAAGAAGGAAAAGCCCTTTCGTTTCGGACCAACTAAGCATCTAAAAGCGTAATGTTTTAAAGAAAATAAGTATTTAAAAAAAAAAAATAAAAAATAAGTTGGGGTATTTAATTTTGAGATTTGCTACTTATTATCTAAATATAATATAATAATATATAAAGATTGCACAAACAACGGAAGGAAACACAGTAAAAAATTTTTGAGTGATTATTTTTACATTAATTTTCGAAATTCACGTAAGTCAATAAATATAGCAAAAATATTAAACTTTTTTTGGAATAATGTAGAGAGCATGTTTATTATCATCCCAAAGGGGCAAATTACCCAGATGAGCTATTAATTTCGTTTTGGCATTTTGCGATGATTCAATATAAACGGAGTTTCACTCTCCAAATTTTTGCCACCAAATGTTAGAGCCCTGCATTATATTTAAAGAAATTAAATAATGAAAAATCTGAATGTATGTATGCATGTTTGTCACATTGTGAGAAAACAACGGTACCTAGAGACATCAAATTTTGAATAACATAGTCTTTCACTCGAATATGGGCATCTGAAAGCCCAAATTCAGAGTTTAGAATTTGTTTTTTTAGTATCTATTTCATATTTTTTAAAACTTGAACGAATTTTCGATTAACAAACTCATCCATTTCAAAATTTCAAAGCAAGCAATGGCAACATTGTAAAAAAAAAAAAAAAAAAAAAAAAAAAAAACTTTTTTTTATCTCCAGAGCGCGAGACTGTGTATCGGAAATTCGAAAGATATCCTGTTTTTAATTTATTTTGTGATATTGCTGTTGAATTGAATTTTATGGTTTAAGTGCGAATAACATGATATTTAATAAATAAAGGTAACGCACAATACGTTAAAAAAACGCCCCTTTGAGCGTAGTATAAAATCTGAAAGATTTCAGATTTATTTATTTATTTTATGTGCATCTGTGTTTGAAACAGATAATCAGAAAATTACCAATTAAAAGGAAGTATAAAACAAGAGAATTTAAATAGAATAAAAAAATTTTTAAAAAAGGAAACATAGCCAATTAGTAGGCAAAATGTATAAGATTGCTGAACAGTGCTAGTTCGACATAGGTTAGAATATCAGGGAACGAGCTTTTATGGTTTTTCTTGTGTATGAGGTAAATACAATCCAATTTCCCTTAGAAAGACCTCCACAAATGGGACGGCATCCCTTCCCATAGACAGATAACCTTTGAATGTTTTTCCGTACTGATTTAAACAAACAGTAGCAAACGTATATGAAATACTAATTATAATGATAAAAATTTGATGTAATTGTAAGATTATATACATCGTCGACATCAATCCGAAACCACGAATCAACAACAACATCCCTTTCCGAGGGAAATACTAGTTTTATTTGCATGGGCTTTATTTTGCAAAAATCGATGCTCTACACTAGGGTTTAACATTTTCAGTTCAGACCCCTTTTAATCACTGAGATTTCTTCGCGACCCCACGGACTCCATAATATTTACAAAAATTTTTTTGGGACCCCATAATTATTGCGAAAATCCAACACACGTGTGAGTGAAACTGTCAGTTTTTTCACTTGTACTATACTATTGCAGTTTTAGGTCATTAATTTTAAGACATAGAACAATGTGAAAATTTTAAATAAGTAACAGACGAAATGACAGCGTCACGTGTAAAGCAAGGAAAATGAACGTTAATATTATAAAAAGAATGCGTCGAAACGTTTTCATTTTTCTCTTTGTCTGTATTGTCTTATCTTTATCTATCTTCATATACATTGTGTAAAAATATTTGGTAATTGTAAAATTATTATAATAAGTTAAAGAAATATCAAAACTGCTAAAATTTTTGGCGATACCCTGCTGCAGGTCCAGCGATCCCCTTAGGGGGTCGCGACCCAAAGTTTAAGAAATCCTGTTAGTTCTAACATGTTTATCAAATACAAATACATTTTATTTTTGATCATAATACAAAACAGAAAAATAACATTAAAAAATTCAATATTAATAATGTTGTCCTCAGAAGGAAATGCGAAAATATTGTTAATTTTTTTCTGGTTCATTTACGTCATATAATTAGATTTATGGCCTAAAATTTTAAAATGATAGTTATTCATTTTAAAATTCTACATTGTGGAACATCGATTTTTGCAAAACTCTTAAAACTGGTTTTTTGCAGTTTTAAAGCTTCTGTTCCTTTTTAAGCAAAAATGTAAACATCTATAAATTACACAAAATGTAGGCACATATTCTTTACTCTCTCTGTTTAAGAACAAAGGCATGTCGACGAACAGAACCGAGGAATTTTACTAAATTGCAGGAATCGCTATTAGGAGGTCCAATCAGCCCTTGGGAATAAAGTACGAGGGATCTGACCAATTTCTCATGAGAAAGTGAAAAGTAACGAATCAGATCTAAACTACGTAATAGATATAATTGTACTAAATAAAATAAATTTTTAATGCATTAAAAATTCATGCAGTATATGCTATTGTGTATTTAAATGTATTTATCTAAACTGAAAATTTTGGTAAGTGGTAAAATTTTTCAGTTTTTAATTACCTGCGGTTATGAATTGAACGAAACATTAGTTTCATTTAAAATAATCTTAATTTTATTTAACTACACCATTCAAAGATATCATACAGATAGTTAATGCTTATGCTTCCAAGTTTAGCAGCTAGAAGAAATAATTTTCATAACAAAATTATTTCTTTCTTTAATGTATGATATTGAAGAGGGAAAGTTATTTTAATTATTATTTGAAGTTTTCTTCGAAGAGCAACACTAATCACAAAGGAGTGAAAATATTAAAATTTGCTAATAATGTCTCAACTTCACCGATTTTATAGACCTCTAAAAGGAAAATGTCTTATACTTATCCGTACGCTGGGACAGAATCCTTGCTTTTGTATCCAAGAAATGAACTGTTGAATATCTTATGCTCTATTAAAAATTCTAAGAAATGTGAGAATCATCGATTTAGTGAGAGAAAAAGTACACAGGCCTCTTTCTAACTTTTTACATTGAAGAATCAACTTTAAATAAGTTAACCTTTTCTCCTTCTGTCAGATAAAAAGACCGAGTCACTATGTAATTTGTCTTATTGCTTATGAAATTACAAAAACATTTTAATGCTAATTATCTAAAGTGTTATTGAAGCTTTCATAAAATTCAAATCCATAAACTAATAAACTCAGAATTAAAATACAAGTTTAAAAATAATTTTATACTTAAATGATAATCCCAATGACATAAATTAATAAAAAATAACAGAAGGCCCATGCGTACCAGCATTTTTATCAAAGCTTGCTTGATATCATTCAAGCCCTAGGGCACATTGTGTGCTCAACTAAACCAGATGCTTATGACCATAATCAATGGAGTGCGCAATGTAAGCGAGACGCTATGGTTCTGCTGAATTTAATCATTTCATCTGCTTTCGTCATACATAACAGCATACCATTATCTATCTCATTTAGAAGGAATTAAACTTCAGAGACAACCTGTTGATATTGTGAAAGCCTATAACAAGGTCTAGGAAATAACTGAGTTTTATATTTCTTAGTGTGAAAATGTAGAAAAGAGTTTTGAAAGTATGTTTGATCATGATGGGCAAATGTGTAAAAAATTAGATATAAAGCTTAAACTGCCACGCATCATTCGAAAGAAAAATCTATCAATATAATGCTTATTGTGATTCTGTGTTTAAGTATTATAAAACTATTTTAGTAATCCCTCTACTTAACCATCTCATTTTTCAAGTTAAAGAAAATACTGCATCATCCTTGTTTTGCATACAACCATCAGTTTGCGCTGATCGTGTAAATGAAATAGCTATAAATAAGTTGAAGGTGATATATAAAGATGATTTACCCCTCTCTAAACTTTTAAACGAAGACACGAAATGTTGGCGACGGCATTTTATGTCTATTATTAAAGCAAAACGCCCACCAGCGGCCGAGCGGTAAAGTCGCTGAACACTGGTAGTTCGGTCCGAGGTTCGAATCCCGCGAACTGCATGGGTGTTTTCATAGTTTTCCCCATGTGTAACGTGTATACGAGCCAGTTTTCCTTAGAAATTTCTCCACGAAGGCATTCCTTCCCTTAGGCAGATAGCCCTCGACGCTTTGCCGTAATTAAATAACCTAACCTAAAGCAAAGCTTCCAGGGACACCAATTTTGGCTTTAAAAGCTTCGAGTAAAATCATTTTACCAAATACTGATGTGCTTTTGCACATAGCAGCTACACTGCCGATAATATCTTGCGAATATGAACGTTCCGCAAGTGCTTTGAAAAGGTTAAAAAATTATAATAGAGCTACTATGACGGAAGAACGCAGAAATAATTCTTTAGCATTATAATGAACATTAATTACACCAAAGAAATATCAATTGACAAAATTACTGATATATTTGACAGTTTACAACCATGGAAAATAGAATTCGGGAATATTTTAAATGCCGAACCAAAATGAAAGGACAGAACAATGTTAGCCTCTAAAAAAAAAAAAAAAATTTTTTTTAATTATTTCCAATTTAATTTTATGTCCAAAATAAATAATGCATTTACAACTTTTATGTATTAAATTCAATATCTTTATTATATACAACATAAATATGGATTATATATATTTGTTTATCTTTATAATTGTATTATGAAACCAAAGTAAAATGAATTTAAAAATTCTTTTAATATTTTAGTAATAATCTTTAATTAATTTAAAAACAAAAATATTAAGTTTTTAATATATTTGTAAGGTTATAAATATGATAATTAAATGCAATATATCCATAATTATGTTACATAATTTTATTATTAATAAAATTCATAATATAATTATTATTTATATTAAGATAACTGCCATTAACATAATACTACATTGGTCACGAAATAACTCCTATATACTTAAAGATGCTGTAATAGGTAAAACAGTCGTAACCACAGGCTTAGTAACGGGCACCCCCCCCCCCGTAATTTGAGCTGGCTACGCCCACGTAATAGGAGGAAAAACGATAAAAGTACCACACAGCCAGTCCATTTCACAGCTTGTACTCAACTCAGGATGTAACTTATCATTATTTTTAACAGTTATGAAGCATCTTTGGTCTGACTGTTTAACATAGGCTACATAACAACAAACCTGCTAAATACAAAAGGTCCGTAATTTCCATTTTGTATCCTAAATGATTACGGAAGAATGAAAGCAAGATTCATTATGGTGACAAATATAGATATGACCAAAATTAAAGTTGGAACTAATACAGAGTATATTTAAATAAGAATGTCATAAGAAAAATATAAAACAAAAAATTCAATTTTTAGATATGTTACCGGCCAAGTTTGAAATCCGGCATTCGATAGAATGCCTAGGCATTGTATATAATTCATAAAACTAGTCGGCAATGTATGAAACGATCCATATTTCACATGTTTCCTAGGCATTCTATAGAATGCCAAATGACAAACCGGAAAAGTATGAAATACACTTCCGATTGAACCGAAACTACTTACCAGAAGTCAGTAAATGAGGTAAAAAGGCCAAAATGACTACTAAGAAGGACTAGAAGAGAAACACGCTAATGTGACAATCAAAATCGTAAAAGCAACCTTGTATTTAGCATAGGTATAATGAAACAATCGATTTCGAGGGCAGCTAAAGGTCCCTCCTCATCAGTAGAAATAAAAAAAAAAGGAGTCACAGAAACACTTGGTCCTTATCAGCACTGCACGTGGTTATAACTAGATTTTTAATCAGAGTTGCACTGGCTGCCTACTTTTACTGAACCAGGCTATCTGATCAAGCATAAAGGACAAGAAAAAATTAGCGAAGTTAAAATAGGGAGCGAGGGGCAAATGCACCTTACGCACAAAATCTGAACTTCAAATAATGGAAAGCAACCACTGAACGGATTTTTCTTCTTTCTAAGTATTTCTTTCTCCTGAAGAGGAGGGACCTTTAGCTGCCCTCGAAATCGATTGAGTGTTTCATTATACCTACGCTAAATACAAGGTTGTTTTTACGATTTTGATTACTAAGAAGGAACCACGGGGCTACTGACTGCTAGGATGTGAATCTGACTGAATTGCTAAGATGTGAGGTTTGTGAAAAACAAAAGTACATTCATTTATCCTATTAAAGAAAATGTCAGTACTATACAGTGTTACGTAACGGATGCTGAGTTAGTTTCCGTAATTTCATGAAAACTCATTTGAGTACTGCACACGGACGACGTGAAAGAATTTTTAATCAAATACAAAAAAGTTACACGTAATGATATTGAACTGTACAACTACCTTTGTGAGACCTGCCAAAAAAACAGAAAGGTATTAAAAAGGGCATTGATGTGAAACTTAAGATTGTTCCTGAATTTAATTTCCGTTGTCAGGTATATCTTATTGATTCCGTCTCAGCCCGACAGATAATACAAACTCATTATGTTGTATCAAGATCACCTTACTATTTTTTGACATATTTCGAATAACAGTTTTTAGTGGCACTCTTTCATTAATTTTTCAAAATAACATTTGTATTTTTTACGAATGAACGTCTTTTAAATAATAGCCTTATCATAACCTTTTTTCATACTTCGCCTAAAAATAATTTGGCATTCTAAAGAATGTCTAGGTATTATTATAGAATGCCTAAAGAACATATGTAATAATTCTCATATTTCACATGAGAAACGTCCGCCAATATATATAATGCCTAGGCATTCTATAGAATGCCGGCGTTTCATACTTTGCCAATAACAGATGCATAAAGTTGTAAAATTATAAAGGCAATGTGAATAGAAGTGTGCATATGCATACATATATATATAATCAAGACATCATAATTAAATCGAAATTGGTGATCAACTATCTAACAGGAAAAAACAAATAAAAATATAACAAACGGTTGAAAATTCTTTGATCTCTTTCAAGGAGCAGCTGAAAATTTTTTAACAGAGCAATGTTTCTGAATTATATATATATAAAAAAATAATAATAATAATAATAATAATAATAATAATAAAAAAACTGAAATTTTTCAGATTTTAAATTACGTTCAAAGGGGCGTTTTTTTAACGTTTTGAGTGTTACCTTTATTTATTAAATATCATGTTCTTTGCACTCAAACCATAAAATTCAGTTCAAGAGCAATATCCCAAAATAATGTTAAATTAAGCATATCTTTAGAATTTCCGATATACACAGTCTCGCGAGCTGGAGATAAAAGTATTTTTTTTCTATATAACATTGCCATTTCTCGCTTTTAAAGCATTGAGTTTGTAAATCAAAAATTCGTTAAAGTTTTACAAAATATAAAATCTATAATAAAACAAATTCCAAATTTGGGATTTCAGATGCCCATATTTGCAGTAGGATTTCGTCATTCAAAATTCGATGGCTCTATGTACCATTGTTTTATCACAATGCGAGAAATAGACAATCATTTATGCAGATTTTTCATTATTTAATTTCTTCAAATATAATGCAGGACTCTAACATTTTGTGGCAACAGTTTGAAAAGTGAACTGACGAATTTAAAAATAAGAGCAAAAATGTTTTAAAAAAATAATTTAAATTAAAATGTAAAGCCATTAATTTTTTAAAGAATGCTATTAAAATTAAATTACAAATTTTTAATTAACCATCAAGACATAATCTGCTCCAAAGTCACCCTAAACAAATAGTACTGTCTAAAAATTAAGCAGTATAAAATAGAAATTCTCAGAATCAGAAAAACAATTACAAATCAAAAGCAATTAGTTAAATTATTATTTTTCAATAAAAGCTGAACCCCAAAAATGGTGAAACTGCTAAATAACTGTTGCAAATCCAAAGTAATTAAATTTTTCAGTCAGAATTTAAGAAAACGAAACTAAGTTATTTTAGTTGAGAATAGAAGCCTACAAGCCTAAATTAGGAAATATTTCAAAAAGCAATAGGGCCAAAATTAGGAAAAAGAGTTCATTTAATATTAAATTATATTAGTTAAACAATTAATTGAATGGAATAGTAAAAAGAAAATTAAAAGACTGTGATAAAGATGTTCCTTAGTTTCATTGTTAGTGTTCCATGCAACTGGAAAGCCGATGTAAAGTGTTGAATTGCATTAAGAAATAGGATGGTAGTTTGGTAAAATGGAAAATAAAAATCCAGAAGCACAAATGAGTTGTATAACAGTCACCTGCAAAAGTGAAAAATGAAGGAAGCTGTAAATGTAGATAAATTTTATTACAGAAATGGAATGTTTAAAATTGTGAAAAATTAAACTAAATTTAATTTTTTAGTTTTTAAACTAATAAATTATTTTGGAATTTGGGAATTGCTAGATAAATTTAATAAAAGCATTTTAAATGTGTGGGAAAAGGGGAAGTTTAATAATAGCATTGAATTTAATAATACAAAGCTAAAAAAAATTTGCATGTCATTAGGAGTACAAAAAATTCCAAAAAGGGAAAAGGTGAATAATAAAAACTCATCACATCCTTGGCACAAAACAAAAATGGCTATTTGTTAGTAAAAGAGATTGAGGGAATTATTACACATCCATAAAAAATACCTCCAAATATGTGTTAAGTATTTCCTATTATAACAATAAAAATTTAAATAAGTACTATTAATTAATATGAGTAATATTTTTATATTATTAATAGCATGCTTGTATCTGTAATTATACATTAATTTATAATTATCCAATAATTTTTAGTAATTACATCTATTTATTAACATTTTAAACAAGTAATATAATCCTAGTTTTGCAGCACTACTTAATGCTGGAATTGTTAATGAAACGTTTATAGTTTT
Source organism: Stegodyphus dumicola (assembly GCF_044657685.1). Taxonomy (NCBI): domain Eukaryota; kingdom Metazoa; phylum Arthropoda; class Arachnida; order Araneae; family Eresidae; genus Stegodyphus; species Stegodyphus dumicola. The sequence continues at coordinate 62,279,723 of NC_140775.1, read as the reverse complement.
ATTTAAACTTGATTCTGTCATTTGAATTACTTTTTAAAAGGCTTCATGGAAAGGGGGGTGGGCAATTCTGACCCCAATTCAAAAACTCCTGAAAACAGTTACCTTCAATAATGCCAAATAATTCAGAATATCAACTTGGTAAATGCAAATTTTCAAACAATTCCGTAAGTGAAGCGAAAAGTAGAATAATTTTTAATTTATGTTCAGCAACATTCTTTCTCAATTATATACCATGGTTTATCTACATTTCTTAAAATAATTGCTAAGTTTAGCTTGCTTTTCGGGGTGGGATCAAAAGATTTAAGTTCCAAGAAGTACTGTGTTAATAGTATAAAGATCAGTTCGATCAGCAAGTCAGTCTTCACAGCTTCTTAGCCCTCAGTTTTCCAAGGATGTTGCACATTCTTAAATAAACCCTGTAATTAAATGCACTTTTAAGAGTAGATCCAATGCAAATTTAATTCAATCTGTCAATACTCAATGTTTCTGTTTTCCATTTTTTCAGTCTAAGCCTAAAAATTTACAATACAGTCAAAAGTCGTTAATCCGACCTCAAAGTTACAAACTTTCTGCGCATGCATCAATGCATGCGCGTTTAATGTATAACGGACAGTATACGCTAAGCTAAAATTATCTATCTATTTCAGTTAATGTTGCAGATTGCGTTGTTCCTTAATCTTCGGATTGGATCCGGCTTATTATTTTTTGCAAACTGTTAGAGCAATTTTATAAAAGTAAGTTGGAACTTACGATTATGTCAAATAAGAATTTCCGATGCTGGAGCTGCAAAAGGATCTACAAAGGGAAAGCATGTTTCGATGTCCATCAAACAAAAAAGTGGAATTGCTGCAAAAAATGGATAAAGACTCCTTTGTTTATCTAACCATTCCGAAATTTGTTTATCAATTTCAGGCTGCTCTGCGCGGAGGGGGGGGGGACATCACGGCGCACAATGAACTGGAAGTTGATCTGTCAGCACTATCCTTATCTTCAGAACAGATGTTTTTATTTTATTCGGCTTATAATTCCTTACTAAATGTAGTATTTCATCTCGATGTACTTCGTCTTTGATATGATTTAAATCAAATTCCTCGTCGTTATAAATATCACGAAAACAAATCAAATAGTTTTCTGGTTGCAATTTTCTAATTTCGACTATGCATAATGTATGCTTTACGCATGTGCGCGTTGAAAGAAATGTTTAATAAAGTAAACAAATAAATAAATACTAATTCAGAAGTCAAACAACAAAAATCAGCGTTATATTTACAAAATTTTCACAGGACTAGTTTCGATGGTTTTACCGAACCACCATCTTCAGCTGCAAAACCGTAAATCCGGTTAAAAAATAATTTACGGTTTTGCAGCTGAAGATGGTGGTTCGGTAAAACCATCGAAACTAGTCCTGTGAAAATTTTGTAAATATAACGCTGATTTTTGTTGTTTGACTTCTGAATTAGTATTTATTCGGCGTGTTATTGTGTCTTAAATAAATAAATATTAAGCTTTTTTTTTTTTTTTTTTTGTAAATTTTGATACCCTTTAGATCAAAATTGCTCTTTATTTCATAAATTACAGTTTCATATTTTTAATTTTATAATTTCTGCATGCCATCTTACCAGATTTAAACTGATGATCTATAATTTGGAAAAATTGATAACCCGGAATCGCCGAAGTCCCGACATGTCCGAATTAAAGACTTTTGACTATTGTTTTTCCCTTCCTGTTTCGGTATACAAGTACCTATTTATTTGAAGTTTCTGACTTCTTTTTATGTTTTGATAGAAATGTTTTTATCTTCTCAAATAACATTTGGCAAATTATCTGCTGATTTCATTTCAGCAATGAAAGCAGTTGTTTCAGAATGCAAAGCATTTTTTTTTTTTTTTTTTGCATATAATCAGCAAGTTCTATGTGTGACACTTTCAAAATACATTCAAGCTCCCTTTTCAATGAATTAAGTTTTCCAGATTAGCTAATGAATTTTGCAGCCTCCACGCAAATAAAAGTTAATAACAGACAATTTTCAAGGTTACCGTCTATGAAGATTGCATGTCCATATGATAAGACGATATGTAATGATAAGAACATGTAATCTGGATCTCAAATCCAAAATTCTGGCTGTATCCAGATTACAATCACCCCTGCCAGCTATAGTGAAATCAATTACTAACTCCAGTTAAGAAAAAATAGGGTTGGTTTATTTAATTGAAAAGACAAAACTAATGAATATTATCTGGCAAAGGGATAAGATGATGCCTAGGAAGATACTAATTACATAAAACTAGTGTTGCATTAGCCTTTTATACATTATTTATCCAACAAAAAAGCAATTTTTATTACCATACTTCTGGTTAAACTGTGATTTGTTCAACTAATTTTCTGTTTCAGATGTCTTTTAAAAAAAATATTGTATATCCCTCTCCCTCTGCTTACTAGTGTTTTACTGAGCATATATATGTGTATTTAAATGTATGTTCCACTAATATTGAAAACATTAACATTTTGAATGAAACAATTAGGAAAAACTAAAGAATTTGCATTTTCAATATCCAATAATGCTCAATTTAATGAGATGTGGAAAATTTTGATTTTCAGATTAGTTCTAGTCAGCAATGGTTCTTACAAGTTATCTACAGCATTAAACCTATCTATGGTTTCCGTCGACAACGTTCATTAGAATCGATAAAATTTTATATGGAGGAAGAACAAAATGGAACTAACATGAAGATGATTTCTTTACAAGCTTTGGTTGCTGAGACAGCAACGACATCTGAAGAAATAAAAAATTTACAAGCCACATTTGGAACTCATCACATTTTGTATATAATATCCGTGTTGCTTATTATTGTTGGTCTCATCATCATCAAGTCCAAATCAAGTTATACAGAACTATTTAAATTTTCTAAAGCTTCAGATGCACTGTATACATGGATTGGATTTTTCGACACACCACCGTCCAGTCAGCTGCCAAGTAATATGCTTTATCAAGTTCAATGCAAACAAAAAGTAAAACAGAAGCAAATATGCAGAGTGAAAGTATATTCACCAAAAAATGAGATCAGTTTTCCACAATCATCAGAATCAGGAACAGAAGTTTGATACAAAATTTAAGTTTTATATGTATAAATTTTAAATAAACGTTTTGATAAAGGAAATTACACTACTCAGTTTTTATTACAAATATCACTTTAATCTTTCAGAAGTATACATTTTTTATCCGATTTCCTGCTGTAATTATAACAACTCTTGTGCTCAAATAAGTGAGGTTGATAATTGCATAACAATAATTCTTATTACAGCACTTTGCTCAAGCTCCTACATCATAAATCAAATTAATAAACCCTCAGACTATCTCATTTGACTGCAGACCTATGGTAAATTCAAGAAAGAAATCAAATAAGGTAACCTTTAGACTATGACTTCAAAATAACTGATAATGATAAACTAAAAGACACAATGTGGGATCAAATACACATATCAGTCACTGCATTAGGAGTCTTTTATAATAAAGTTTCTGGCCTCCTCTATTGCAGCATATATTCATTAAAGAACAGCATGTACTCAAAGAGATCTGTCTTTAAATCATTCATTTTGGGTGTAAATAGTTTCAGATAATTGTTTTTTTCTCTCTAAACAGCAGCCACCTGAAATGATAAAAAGTCACTGTGAAACTCCAGTAACCGTATCTGAATAGTTTTTGTATAATGAGAAGTACAGATATCATTTATCAATCTTCTTATGATAAAAGCATATCATTGGCACCACATTATCTATGCAGCAATATCTGAATACCTAAATTTTAGATATTTACACAAGAAACATTCATAATTATATTGAATAATTTCAGCAAATTATTTTACCTTCATCATTTTAACTATTGTATGAATTAAACATTTGAATTTTTGACAAAAACTGAATCTTGGTAAATCTAGATAACACGACTAAGAATCAACTTTCAACTGCTAGCAGCATTTGATTCCACCTACAGTGAACTATTTTCTGTCGCCTTTATCTTCATTACTCTCCAACCACGGCATCAGGGTTCGTACACATTTCTGCACATGGAAATTAAGTACTTTTAAGGACCATTAATGAAAAAAATTAAGGACCTATGAGCAAATGGGAACTGAATAAATTAAATTAAAAATATTACCTATGCCTGAATTTCACTTTTGTAATACCATCCTAAAAATAAAATAGATCCCTAAGTAGTATGCATTATTACTAAACATGAATTAACATAATTATTAATAAGTTTGAGAATAAAATAAACTTTATGCAATATATCAAGTAGCATTAAATATTTTACACTTATAATAGTTGGGCATATTTGAAAGAAGATAAGTGACATTTACGTTTTACTAACAGTTGGATTTTTTTTATGTCTCATTTTGTCACATACTTGGTCAGTCTAGAGCAGGGATGTCAAACTCATAAGTGGGCCAAACAAACAAGGTTTAACTTTAGGCGGGCCACACACACAAAAAAAAAATAAATAAATAAATAAATAAATATTCATAGAAATGTAGATTTATTTTGAATAATACAATAATAAACATATATATTTATATAGAAAAGAACAAGAAAAACTTAATGTTTACGTCCTGATACTTGACATCTCTTCTCTGCTATTATCTTTCCTTATTCGGGAGGAATTTTGTTTGCAGTGATAACTTTAACGCTGACCCAAGGTGAGCATCGTTAATACGGTTTCTAATAGGAGACTTATTACCTTTCATGACTGAAAATAACTGCTCGCACCGAAAGTGCTACCAAACATGGAAATAATTTCATATGCGAATTTTCGAGTATTTTCAAACCTGGCTGGTAAATATTTGTAAAATTCAGGCACGCCCACTTCAATGAATTTTGCTTTCAAATTTGAGTTGCATTGAATCTCGATCACCTCCATTTGCATATGGCTGGGTACTAAGTCAATACTTATTGAAAAAATCGAAGAAAACAAAAAAAATTTGTCTTCGAGGGAACTAAAATCATTAAACCTCGTTTCAAATTAAGTTGTTAAATTTGCAATTTTTTCTGTGTATTTTTGATACGAAGAAGTATTATCTAAACTTGATTTGTTCATTCTGCACGTCGGGAAGTGCGTCAAATCTTCATTTTTAAGTTGGTTTTCCCAAAGAAATAGTTGACATTTGAATGCTTTAATTATGTCAAACGTGTTCATAACGATATGATCTTTTCCTATCGTACAAAACTATGATTGGAAAACTGAGACCATGAGTTCGGCCACATTCAGCTATCGGGGGATGCGTACAAGTTCTGAGTGCACGTGTCCCCCAAAAGCCAAAGGTCTGAATGCTAGCTACTCACACGCATTTGTAATTTAAGTAGTCTCTGTGTGTGTCAGCTCGCTGTGAGTAATCTAACAACACTGAATAAATTATCGTTAATTACTTAGCAGTAAACATTTCATTTTTTTCTTCATTGATATCTTATTGCATACTTGCCAACCTATGACACTCAAAAATCAGGAGATTTTTTTAAGAAATCGGGAGATTTTTCACAATGTTAAAAAGACTTTAAATGAGGAAAATATAGTTTTCAATAATGAATTAACTTTAAATAGTAACTAATTCTTAAATGCAAGCAACACAAAAATTCCTTACACATAAAAAACATTTTTATTATTTGCATCGTTTAAGAAAACAAAACAAAACAAAAAAAAAAAACCTTTAATCAGTTTTTGTACAAATGGTATAAACAGTGGCAGATTTTGCTTTCTTTAAGAAAGAAACTTCATAATTTTGTTCATAGCAATTGCCACGTAGGCCTGCTTTCACTAATAAAAGTTTTCTAATGTGTCATCACTAATATTAGATCTAAATTTAGTCCTCGTTTTCGCAACAACACTGAAAATCCTCTCACACTCTGCATTACTATGGGGAACTGTCAAGATGGCCAACATAATTCTAGACAGTTCTCTATATTTTAAAATTCCATCAGCATCTTTCAGTTTTCAGTTTAAACTCCACTGGGTGTCAATCCTAGCTGATTTTATAACTTCATTCAAGTTTTCTAATTGTAAGCTGCTATTATGCAGCTGTTGGACCTGTTTCAATTTTTCCTCCTTTTTAGAACTCCTTTCAAGATTATAATAAATATCAACAATGTGTTCATCCACATTTATTGGTAAAGAAGCTACTCCTTTTTCAGCTGCTAAATTTAAGAGGTGACAGGTGCACCTCATAATCTGCAAATCTGAATTTTTCTTTCTGAAGATACCTGCAACACCAGTCTTCAAGCCTACCAATACTGGTGCATTATCGGCACCTAGTGCTAAGCAATTATCCAGAGGGACTGCATTTTCTTTTAAAGTTTTAATAATTAGCTGTGCTATATTAAAGCCTGTCAAATGTCCTTCCAAAGTGGGGACAGAAAGTAAATTGCACTCAATTTCTGAAGACTCTGGATTAAAAAAAGAAACAACAATTGGATGCAGTTTTGAATCGGTATTATTGCTTCCATCCATAGAGAGGCAGAACGGAGCTGTTTTAATGCAATCAATAACTGAAGATTTATTTTTCAAATCCATTTCTTTAACAATTGCACCTCTTTTGGTTCTTGCACTTAAGTATTTCTTAGCGATTTCACTATCAGGAAACATTTTTCTAAATAAAGCTGCAGCGTGATGCGATGCATTCAGTGGCAGGTTGTGCTCCAGTAAAAAGGCAGAGAACAGACATTCTGCATTAATAACTTTTTGATTTTTTGTTTCCGAAGAAAAATTTAATTTTTCGTTTTTTTTTTTTTTTTTTTTCAAAACAGCTCATGTTGCCCTTGTGTTTTTGTGTACGCACATGTTTGAGACCATCCGCCCTTCCACCATGCGAAATCGAAAAATCGCAACGACAGGCGGTACACATCGCAAATTTATTACATTTCCTTGAGGAAATAATTGAAGGAAAGTGAACTGTGTACGATTTTTGAAACGTAAACGAGTATTTCAATTTTCTCGCAGACATAACAAAAGATGATAATTTCTAAAACTGTTTCCCCAAAGGTACGTGTACTCACACAACTCAGGACAAAATGACCGAAATAACTAAAGAACATCCAAATAACAGCTTGTTTTGTCCTCATTGGCTAATATATGCCAGATGACACGCAGTGGAGCACGATGCCCATTGGAGAACTGGAGAAGGACGTTTCTGGATACGTATATGCTCTCACTCACAAAGCAGAAGTTATCTAATTCGCAAGGTTTTGTTTTAGATATAATCTAGAGAAAATTCATTTGCTTCGGACGTCCAAAATCACTTTTTTTGTTCACATAACAAAGTATTAAGCCAAGTTCCATAAAAATCGTGAGAAATTTTAAGAATAAGAAAAAGTCGGGAGAAATATATTGTAAATCGGGTTGGTGGGAGAGCGGTCAAAAATCGGGAGAGTTGGCAAGTCTGTTATTGTATTATTATATATTGGCCGGGCCACAAAATATTTGTTGTGGGCCGCATGCAGCCCGCGAGTTTGACATCCTTGGTCTAGAGGTTTAGTAACTAGCAGGTGGATTTTATGTCAAACGGCATAGGTTAAAATGAGAAGTAAGATAATAATCAACATGATTAATAACAAAAAAACAATGTTGTCACCGCTGCTGCTTGTCTAGAGACAAACCTGCTGATCAGAACAAACCTGAAAGGCCTGATGTAGACAAGGTTGGCAAGTGTTGAAAATTAATCAGGGTCTGTTTGATGCAGTTAGTGTCGTAGCTTTGTGTAGAGTTCCAGGGGTTGTAAACCAGTTATTTTAAGTCTCAATAGATACAAATAATAAGTTTTACTTGAATTTTTACATTTTTGTGTTTTATCTTGTGACCATAGTGAGTATTTATGAAAAGCAATAACTCGCTTTAATATGTAGAAATAAATTTAAGAGTAAGAAGTTAGTTATAAATAATTAAATTAGGTAGTTTGATAACCTTATCCAGTATGAATTTACATGGCCACTATTAAATTTTATTTTTATTGTTAAAAAAGCCCCATCAAAATCTAATAAAATTTCAGAGTTTAAAATACATGTAATTTATGACATTGATTCTTAAACGATAGTAGGATAATTACACATTAAAAGCTACAAAACATAAATGTTTTGTAACAACAACATTCAACAAAATATTTATCCGTCATTTTAATTTGAAGCCTTCCCAAACATTTTGGCTAGTTTATATTGATTTCCTTCTCTTTAAGTACCTTTTCTAACAATTAGAGATTTCTCTTAATATGCAACCTAATGCTCTTCCTAGTTTCTATGTGCTTTATCTCCTAACTTGTCAACCTCTCCTCAATGTATCTATGAGGGTTTACTTGATCTGGTAAAAGTTAAATAGCCCCAACCCCCCCCCCCACACCAACCCGATATACGTGAGGCAAATTATCACTATGTCTGAAAGTAACTAGAATATCAGACAAAGAACTTAGAACATTAAGGCATGTTCTGATGCTAACAAAGTCAATTACAGCTCATAGTGACATAATTAAACAAAAACAGTCAAATTCAAACTAAAAACGTGAACTAGTGGTCATAGTTTATAAAATTTATTTTTAATTTAATCTAACTCAGTAACTCTATCATACGAGGAAATAGAAATGGGAAATTAAAGGCTGAAATCATAAACAATAATTTCCATAATAATAAGTACACATATCTTTGAAAAATAATTTTCTGTATACATTCAGGTTCTTTCTTCAATAAGTTTCCTTTTCATTTTAGAATTTTTTGACTTAATTAAGGATTTCTGTTATTCTAAAAAAACACTAAATGCATTTAAAATGTATAGAAAAAGCGGCTAATTTTATTTCTTTAATATGAACATTCTAAAGAAATATGAAATATATATGGTAAAGGTCATTATAAATTTGTTTTTGGTTATCGAGCTGATGTGGCAGAATTTTTAGAATTTAGTAACACATCGAATAACAAAATCTAGAAATGGCAAAACTTTTAGAAATTAGAGCAGGCATTGGAAGCAGAATTTAGGATCCACAAAGATTGCATCAGGTGGGAAAATACCTATGCTATGTGTATGATGCATTAAGACATATTAGATGAATCTTTTAAATTCTAAGTTTTCAATTTCTTTATTAATAAAAAACCTTTTCCATAATGCCTGCCCATGTGATGAGATTAAAGCAATTTTTGATATACTCCATGTTTTGTGTCTAGTGAAAAGTAGAGAAAATAAAGGAAAGATAAACATGTTAAGAAAAAATTCTAGTATCAGAAGCAAAACATTCAAATATTATGTTTTCATTGTTCTTCCAGACATTCTCCGAAAAGTAAGAAATTCATTGGAAACTTTCTGTAAAGTACATCCATTATGTGTTGATACAATGGAGACATTTTTCATTTTGTCACACATTTCTCAGAATCTTCTAGAATCGTGGGTCTATAAATCTGGCCTTCAAATTCTTCTAAACTTTCTAGGCTGCAATGTCTAAAATCCTAAAATTAAAATTATCCCTACCAATTCTGTTACAGCAAAAAGCCAAAAATATTTTGGAAAAAAGGGAAAAAGTGTAAAACTAATTTTATAAAAAAACCTGATGCATATTCTGAGACAATTACACAGTGAAAACTCTTACTATGAAAAAAATTAAAAAGAAGACCTTTTTAATTAATTACTTAGCTAATTTTGCTTTTGCTAAGAGCTGTTTCGTAAATTGTGCTGTATAGCATTATACCTTATTTTTCAGATTCAAAATATTGTATAATAAGTTGCCAAATTGAAACTTTATAATATGGCATCAAAAAATAAAAATGTTTTATTTTAATATTTTTTAAATATAATTTCAATATATTACCATTATCTTAATGAAATTTAGCAATGTTACGTTTTAAAAAAATCATCAAAAAATTCAGAATGACAAATTTTCCATAGAATTTGATCTTAAAATCGGCAAAATGTTGATAAGTGGCCAAATTTAAAACCGTTTAATAAAATAATTCACATCCTCAAAAGCAAAAAGTTGTTTAAGAGCTCTTTATTAGAAAAAATTAATTTCAAAATGCTTATGTTTCACTTCTTGCTTAGAAACTCGAGTATCCCATCATTTATATTAGAAATAGAAACAAATTATAACTCATGAACCCATTCAAAAGATAACCATATATGTCAGTGAATTGAAAAAAATATTCCTCCAAAATGCTAATTCACACTCAAAATGGAAGTCGTAAAAACAGACAGAAATTTCAGATGATTAAAATTAAAGACATTCTGTTGATTTTGGCCAAAATTAAGGACTTTTAGGGAAAAAAAAAAAAAAGATTTAAAAAAATTCTAAGGACTCTTTAACATCGTACGAACAGTGGGCATGTTACACTCTACATACTGTTCATACATAAAATTGTCATTTAATCAAGTTATATGCAGAGTGTGGATTCTTCTCTTCAAGTTAAAAGACAAGATATGGACAACATTTGCTTATGAAGGAAAATAATTTCATTTCAGTTGATTGTTCTGACAACTTATTTCTCTGCAGAACAAAAATTTGCAGTTTTCTTGCTTAGCTAGCAACATTTTTTCAATAGCAAAACAAATTGTTAAAACATCACAACTCTTACAATCTATAAAAGTTAACTCTATTTTGATATATAATGCATTTTTATTATTACTGTCACAAAGAGCCTGCCAAACTCCTGCTCACTTAAATATGCCCTCTTAGCAAAAAAAGGATACCAACTCCTGCTTTAGAGATTTCAGATCACACAAGTCTCCTCAACAACTGAAAGCATATTCTCTGGTAGTATGCGAGTGCATAATTTTATTTATACATGCTAAACTACCACATCACTGAAATATGCTCTCTTAGTAAAAAAAAAAGTATACCAACCCCTGCCCTACAGATTTCAGATCACACAAGTCAATTCAACAACTGAAAGCATAAATATTCTCTGCAAGTATGTGATTATACTCATGAGTGCATAATTTGTATTTATGCATCATGAATAAATGCTACATTGCTTTTAATTTAGCGGACATCATACCTATTACATAGATATGCTTATTAAATTTCCTAATACAATTTTTTTTAAAGACATCTTTCAAAAATGTGAGAGAAGTAACAAAAAGGTGGTGACATTATTCAGAAATTTAAACTGAAATGTTACATTTAATAATTTTATTTAAAGAAATAAAATTTACAGCACACTTGAAATTAATAAGTTATTTATATCATATTTTTAGCAGAAGCTGCAAATGTGAGTCTACAACCAACTGTTCATAAATATTTAATAGGACAATTATTTCAAAACACCATGTATTTTATAATTTTCACCGAGAATTATTTTGTAATTTACCATTTTTTCACCATTTCCCAAGTTACACAATTAAAAGGTAGACATAATTCATAGCAAAACACAAAAATTTAACCAGAATTATACAAAATTAATTTTTAACAAATTGCCATCACAGACTTAGTAGTCTGTCTGGAATTCAAAATATAGGAGGAGAAAGAAAGTTTTATTTCTGGCATTTATGAGTAAACAACAGTTGTAATACTATGGCTTGCATACAACTTTTTGTTATGCCAAATTTATGTAACAAAGCATAAAAAAACCTTTGTCTTTTCAATAAAAATATTATGCAGCTCTTTTTATCTTTTACAAATAATTTAAAGGTTTTGTTTTTGTTAGTTTCTAGTGTTAATTTTATAAAATTCAATGTTCAATTCATTGAATTCTTGCAGTTACATAATTATACTTCTACATATATATTTAAACACACATTAAATACAAAATCAGATAAATAAATGCTATTTGACATTCACAGGGTTGCACTCAAACAGGAAAATGAAATTCCCTGACTTTTCCAGGTGTGTTTTCAGAAAATTCCAATCCATCTGCACAATTGGCTACGCTAAGAGATAAATTAATTATGGTACCATTTGAAAACACAAAAATTTGCCAATTACACATGACATATATATATTACATGACTTATAATATATAATACCCAAAGCATTACTATTATAACTATAATAGGTGTTTTCTCCACTGAAGATTGAGATTAGAATCTGCCCAATCTGGATTAAAAAATGTCTTTTTTTGCAGACATTTTGCAGCTAAACGAAGGAAAAATCTATTTAATGATAATTTTAAATAAATTTAGGTATTTTATATTTATTTAGTAGCATACATGAGCAAAATTTTGTGATGGTATGTCATCATACTGCTAGAATTAATTTCAGGATTATGACAGAGAAAATTTCCTGAAATTTGAAAGTATTATTTACTAATAAAAAATAAATAAATTTAAAGAGTAGAAGCAACATTAAATGACACAAATAACATTAAAATAAAGATAATTATTTAAAAATTGAATTAGAATAATCAACGATGTTTTGCCGGATATAGTAACATTAAATGGTTAGCCTAGGTGACTGATTACCATTTTTTTTTATTATTATTTTACTGCAAAATGACAAATAAGGCATTTATTAAAAAAAAGGCGGGTTAAAATGATTTTGTGATAAAATCCTGGTATATGCTACGGCTTTGGCACGATTTTCAAAATTGTTGCCAACACCAAAATGACTGCTCATCATAATATCTCCAAATCCCGTGTATATGGTACCCTGTACTAGGATTAAACAGATTTTATTTCCCTTATTTCAACATGCACTACATATGCGCATGGGAGTCATTCAATACTCGAAGTTACTGGAAACTTGTTTTACCTTTCTAAAAGACAATCTGATGGGAGCTGCAAAAATTGGCTCTATGCCAGCTGGCTGAATGATGCTCATGCGATACATAATTCGGCAAGAAAGTGATCGCTTCCAACGTCAGTGCAAAATGCGTTTCTTGGGGGAAAATAGCCGATTCCAGAATTTTTTGGTCAATTTTTGAATTCCCCGACTTTTTCCAGTTTTCCAGATAGCGTGGCAACCGTGCATTCTCATTAGTAGATACATCAAAATAAAAACAAGAAACAATAAGAGTTAACAAGTAATTTTATTGGAATTTTACTAAAGAAAGAAACTTTACAATTTGTACACTTTTAAAATCATAAATTTTATATACATATCTCACTTTTCTTGAAAAAAAGGGTGGATCATTAATTACACAATTTTTAAAGTAGCTGTTTTATTACTATTAAACTTTAAATAATTTATCTGATCTCAAAATGAAAATGCAAGCTTTAGAATCATCAACAGGTTAAATATATGATGGCAGAATCAATAAAATTCACAATGCTAACTCATGAGGTAACGTTGTGCTTTTCCGAAGTAACAGAAAGTAGCGTTATGACTTAACGCTCCATGTTTGAGGTAGCGTTGTGCCTTTACACTCCATCGCCTTAGTATCTACAAATTTACAGCATCTCAAAATATTTACAGTATCTCAAAATATTTACAACTAATGTTTGGTTTGCATAAATATCACTTCCTTCTTGAACCACCACCAGCTAAAAGCATTGCAATACGAATAAAAATATTCAATGTGTCCAGGTATATTGAAATTGACCTAAAGGGGAAAAAAAAAGCAAAATTTTCAGAGTTACTAGTTTTTAATACTATATAATATAATTATTAAAAAACAAATCAGTTAGGACTTGCTACAAACCCATATAATGATATGTGATAAATTGCATCAACATGCCTCTGAGATAAAACTCAATGCCTTTATCTCTGCTGCATTATACATGATATATAGCACAAAAATGTTTTTAACCCTTTGGCTGCTCATCCCTCAATTTTTGCGGGAATGTGTTTTTCATCCTTTATTGAGGAGCGCATCCCATCTTTTCACTGTTTAACCAGCGAAATAAATTATATTACAATACTAGATATTTAATTTAGATTTTGACTAACAGATGTTAATCATCCACTAAATTGCGGTATCTGAAGGAACTTGGTATTTACCGCTCTAACTTCATCATGTTTGCTGCCTTTTTCTAATCAAAAATGGCTGCTAGAAAATGTTCAGTGACTGATGAAAGAACGATGCAAATGGAAACAAAAAAATTTGCAAAGAAACACGAGTTTGGTGCAAAGACTGCGAAATTGGACTTTGTCTTGAATTCTGTTTCAAACTCTATCGTACTAAACTAGATTTCTAAGGTATTTTTTCCTCAGTGCATTATATTTCCTTTAGTTTTATTCATTTTACTTTACATTATGTAATAAATAGAAATAAACTGTTAATTCAATTGAAATTTATTATTATTTGTGATAAAATCTGAAATTGGTTTTCCTGACAGCTTAGTTTCTCATGACAAAAATCTTTTCTAGAAAGAACAAATGCATATTTAAATTCTCCAATGCATATATAGATTTAAAATATGGGGGGGGGTCGAGGAATTTTTTTGGGAAACGATTTCGGTACACAAATTGAGCAGTCAGAGGGTTAAAACTATCACAGGTATATTTATAAATAGGTTTAATTTTTGCCATTTCTTCTCATGTGTAAATAAGCAATTCGCAGCTGAATGATAAATATTAAATTATGAATTCCCCTCACAAGAGGTTTTCTATAATAAGTTTGACAGAGTCTTTCCCCCCCCTTTTTTTCCTTACAGGGTAGTAGAAAGCATTTTAGAAGTTGCTTTCATAAATATTTTTGTTATCCTTCTGGACTATAAAATGAAAGTAAAAAACATCAGAGGAAAACATTTTCGGCTTCGTTTCCAAAAACTTCCAAGACCTATTCTGAAAATTCTTTGCTTCAAATATTGCAAAATCTATAATTTTAAACTCTGATTTTCAGCAGAGTTGTCCATTTTGTTCAACTAACAGTAAAATGATTCCTCTACTCACAATACAATATCATAAAATCAAAAGAACAAATAATATGATAATAATAACTAATAATAAGACAAACAAAAAATAAATATTTCATATGAAATTATTTTAAGCAAGTGAAAAATGTAATATATTCGTGAGTAATTTTTCTTAATATGACCTAAAGTGTTCAATTTTAGTATGTAGTATAATGTTTGAGGTTAGAAATAATTTTTTATTCCTCTCTATTTTATTTATTCTTAATGTCTGAGACTCAAAAGAGAATTTCAAGAATAAAAATGGCCGCCTAAACATAATGAGATTAAGATTGCCAGATCTGCAGGCAGATAAAGAAAAAATACCCTAATATTTCTATGAAAAGAATCATATACATAACATGTTACATTCTTGTATTTTTTTCCAGTCTTTACAGAGAAAATGCTGCCATCTAAATGTTGTTTCCTGTTATCAAGATTTAACATAGAAATTATGAAGTAATGTGATCTTTAATATTCAGAGGTAGTTTTTATGCAGTATCTATACAAGGGCACATGGAAATATTTGCATACAGCACATTTCTATGGACTCATTTTCTTTAGATACCATTTGTGCCAGAACAGTTACTATTAATTTTAAACAGTGGTTTCACCAAATGGAAATACGTCAATCAATGGCCAAAGTGGACCAGTACGTTACCATGCATCACACAGCTATTATAGTTAATGATTTAGCTTGAAAACTAAATTTAAGTACATAAATTAACTATTCTTTGAGAACTGATATTGGTACTTTATCTGCTCGCAATTTCTAATTAAAATGTTTCAATTGAATGAAATATGTAAAAAATAAAATAACAGCTTTCATTTAAGAATAAGAAATATTCAAGTAGTAGCTAAAGCATAGTGCTATTTTCCAAGAAAAATATAGACAAGAGTTTAACATTATGAGTACCCTAGGGAAAGTGGTTGGAATGAACAAAATCACCCTATTGTATCACTCAATATTGTGCTCTGTAACAGTACGTATTTTTCATCTTTCAACTTAGCTTAATATGAGAAATGTCGAATGCTATTCAATAACACTATTCAATTTTGATTTTAACTTAAAAAAAGCTACCTTTTCATGTTTTAATCAACATTTTGAAAAAATTTTAAAATGGATATCAAACTATCTAAAGCGAATGCCAAGTACCTTGGTTACTGAAATAAACAGATCATACATTTCAACAAATAATCAATGAAGTATTATTCTATGTATTATATGATATTCTAAAAAAGGAAGAATCAAATAAAGCTTCTAGATAATACGAAATCATGTATTTCCAAATACTGTGGAAAATTACTTACATGAAAAGATACAAACAGCTAAACTACACAATCAGCACTTCTATACTTTTTCACAGTTGAGAAACCCATGAAAACAGTCTCAGATCCCTAGATGAAAATTAATCTACTCAAAACTACACAATTATTTTTTATGGACCCATTAGCAATATCTAAAGCAGCATTAAGGTTCCAAAGAAGCCCTGCTGGAAGTCTGAATATAGCTTTATATGACCTTTTTCCTTAACATACCTACAGATAAAAGTAAAAATGCTTTGTGATTAAACTTTAGTGTAGGATGTTTCTGAAAGGTCATTAAGCAATTTTGAAAGACTTGTTAAAGTGTGGAGCTGTTCCAGGAATGTCACCTTCCCCCCAAAAGAAAGAACACTGAACATGACAAATACACTAACACACTAAATACATATTTCCCACACACACACATTTTGCAAATCATTACTCAAAAGCCCACACACATTAACTATTTATTAATTATCTTAGTGGATTTAAAGAATTTTAAAGTTATAAGTATCAAAACTATTATACACTAATATGGATAAACAAAATACCAATACTTACGCATTTATAGGGTCATATGGTTTAATAGCATATACTGGATATGTTTCAGCCATGCGAACTATTCTCTGAGTGTCATACAATAAGAAAGCTCCAAAGAGGACAAGGCCTCCATACATGCTGATACTATACAGTCCAGCACCCAAAGCAGTTGTAGGTGGGAAAAACATTGAACCTACAAGTTAAATTGGTTGGTTTAAGTTTTATAAAAATTTACTAATTTGTATAAAATTTTTTCTACTATTAATGCAATAAACAACCCCCAAGAGACTCACAGATTAAGAATTCATATAATACAGTATAAATTTTGATATATATATTCTACTCCCATACAACCCTACCCACCTAATTACCTCAAACAACTCAGAGAAAATCTTGGTTTAAATAAATTTATTGATCACATACAAACATTTATTTTTGCATTAAGAAACTCCTATTAAAATTATTAGACCTTGCAGATATAAATTTAACAAAAAACATTTCACTATTTTTTCATAATACACAGAACACATAATTTAACAATAAACAGCAGCATAATCGAACATTCTTTAACAGTTTTATAAAAAAAAGGAGGGCGTACTAAAATGCTTACCTAAAGATGATGCAAATACAACACCTAACCCACAGGCTAGAGGGCCTCCCATGTACAAAAATCGTTCACTTGGGGCACAAGCTGCAACAGCTGATAACCCTAAAAACATTATAACGAAATAGTAAAGTTAATGCAAAATCAATTTAAGAGAAAATGAATAGGATATAATCAAATTAAAGGAATGCAATAAGTAAATAAGGGAAAGTGATTTTCAACAACTAAGCTTGTTAAATCTTGACCGAACAATTTATTATTTTAACTGTTATAATTAATTATTCTTCAGCTTGGCAATCCTTTGATACATTTCACCCTGAAAAATGTCTTCCACATGACCACCATAATAATAAACAATAATTCCAAAATACAGCTGAAAGGCAGAACTGCAGTTAAAAGAAATTTAAATTCAGATCATATCATTCATTAGCTTAAAAAATTTCATAATTTTATTGATAAAAACGTAAAAATATTTAGTAAAAACTAATATGACAAGTATCTCTATTGCACAAAACAAATCTTTATTAAATAAATACATGTCTATGATATTAAGAGAATTTCAGCAAGATCCTAGTTTATCACTTCAGTTAATACTGAAATACTTGAAAGAAATATTCAACAGAACTGCAGTAATAACTTCAGTTACACTGAATATTTCTTTTAAAATCTATTTTCACCACATGCCTTAATGGTAGACTATTTTTAATGCTCAATATACATAAAAACTATCAAATGCATATACTCACCACCAACAACACCTGCAGTATACCAAGCAGCTCGCATTAAAATAGGCCCACCTAGCAGGCACAAAGGTGCAACAACAGCTCCCATTATACCACTATGAACCATCCAAGCAAGCTGTTTTCCTCCCAAGCCTTCTGAATATGGTATAGATCGAACAACCATGCCACTACCAATCATAGCTGCAAAAGTAGCTCCAATTGCCTAAAATCAAAATTTCAATAACTGTGTTTAAATAATGATGGAAAAAATAATCATGCACCAAACTGAATTTCTATGCCATAGCTGCAACTTTGAAATCCACAAAACTGGGAGGTTTTCATCTTGTGTGGCAATACCCTTTCACAGGATCTCCAAACCAACTCAAATTCACTTTATAATACACGATTCAGGTTACTCAAATTGTCATCAAAATTCAAAATATATTAGTATTTAATTAATTTAACAGATA
This sequence comes from Stegodyphus dumicola, assembly GCF_044657685.1. Taxonomy (NCBI): domain Eukaryota; kingdom Metazoa; phylum Arthropoda; class Arachnida; order Araneae; family Eresidae; genus Stegodyphus; species Stegodyphus dumicola. The sequence continues at coordinate 62,261,300 of NC_140775.1, read as the reverse complement.
TTCTCTATTCATATAAAGCTAATATAAATTTAAAATTTAATAATTTGTTAAATTCAAATTTCATTCCTTGCAGCAATTGCGCCAAGAGAATTATTTGCAAGAGAATTATTTAAATTTAATTTAACTTTAACCATATTCTTGTGAAACAATTTAGTATTTAATTAGATATATTAAATTTTATGGTCTTGGGCTAATTTTATTTTGTAATTTTCTTACACTTTTGTACTGAAGAAGTCCTAAACGGAGAAAGAAAAGCTACCTATTTAAGTACATTTAAATACGATGGAAATTAAATTAATAATTAATATGCATAATATTTATCTGGATAAACTTAGAAATAAATGTAACATAACATAGTAAAATAAATATAAACCAATTTAACACTTGTTCAGTCTTCACATAAAATCAACAAATGCTTACGCTAGATTAAGGCAACTCGCATAAAGTGAAATTTAATTAGAAAAAAGTCAATAAAATGTAATAAAAAATACAGTTCAGATGAAATAACATTTAAGAAAAATCATTCCGAAAATCACCAAGGGTGGAACAGAATTTGCACATTTTTAAGTTTCATTAATTCAATAAATTTCATTTACTGCTAAAAAACACTTTCCTGAGTAAAAAGCTAAAAATTAAAAACTGAGAGATTTGGCAATCTAGCAGAAGATCAAGAGGTATGATGAAAAACCGGGAGTCTCCGGGTGAAACAGGGAGAGTTGGCAGCTAAGCCATATTTATAAGTACATTTCATTAAATAAAAACCTCCTACAGCAAAATTTAATCTCCAGCATGCTTTAACAAAGTTTAAAATTGTTTTTGCACATTCATAATGAATACTTAAAAGATTTTTTTGAATGCAGGCATGCACACATGCAAATAAAATCGTAACTTTAAACTGTTGCTCCTGTGTTATATTTTTAACAAAAATATCTAATTATTTTTGTTCTGGAAATACTAGGTCTTCTGGAATATTCTATCTCCACCCAAAAAAATGAAACCATATTTTCTTCTAATTATTTTGTATCTCTTCATAAGAAGAAAGAATGGTCGAAGCCGGTTTTTAAAATGCAGTCTGCAGTATTGCTTGCTTGCAGTGTGTAATTCTAGCATGAGTTGTGGCAGAATTTTGTCAATGCAGTGCTAAGAAGAAAGAACTCAATGATCCTGTCATATTATTTCTTTAAAAAAAGAAAAAACTCACATATAGTCAGACTACTCATAAAATCTGTGTTGTATATAGACTCTAAGGACATAGTTCAAATTTGTTTAAGAAGTTTTTAAGCATAAAAATTTCAACCTTGAAGATGATGGCCGCATTGGACGACCATCTTCAGTTAATATTACCCTGTTCAAAGAAGATATAAACATTATACAGTTCAAGCAATATCAGATAGAATAAACATTCTGAAAAGTATAGCACATTATCAAATGAAGAAGATTGGATATGTAAACTGCTATGGTATGTGCATGAGTACATCTTAGTTCAATAGAGCAGAAAATATTGTTAGGTTTTTCTTTTCTTCTAACACCAGTTGTTATTTTCTTCCTTCACGTTCGTACGGGGTTCATAGATTTGGAGTGAATAACGACGACATTTGATGGAGTTTCGAAACACACTTTATTTACCAATATTTATCAGGACAGCTCCAAAATATACAATCTCCATACTCATCGTCATTAGTATCTACTATAACAGCTTCATCTGCATAAGAGATCATCTATATTTCACGTTGCATAGGATATATTTAGTACCTAAGAAATCTGAAGTCTTCATGTTTCAGAACCATTTTAAGTTTTCAGATTTCAGAACAACCTACATCATTCTGCTTCACAGTACTTCAGAATAATTTGCATCCATGTTCTTTGTAGTATCATTGTTATTTGATATCTTAAGAATTTTCTATATTAACTAAATACACTAAAATACTGCTTCTTAATATTATGATCATCTTCTAATACTAAATAATGGTATAAAATTTTAAGTTCTTACAGTAGAATATACCCATAACTATTTTTTCATGGCAGATATTTATCAAGTTATTGGACTAAATGTACTCGCATAAAAAGTTTTTCTTTTTTAGTCAATCAAACATTGCTTTCAGTTGCATAAAATCAACCAATCAAAGCTTCTGGACAATCAAAACACTGAAGTACAATTTATTGCTTCAGCAGTTTTTCTTACTTGCAATTTCAAAAGCAGCTTTCGTTTCTTTACTTTTTCATTTCGTTCACCTTGTAGTCTGACATCAGTTTATTGTGAAGATCAAGATCTACTGCTTTAATTGAAGGAAATAATATCTCTTTACATGGTGATCCCACTTCTGATAATTTGTAGAGGCTATCTGGGTAGCAGAAGTTAAATCTATGGGTTTCTTGATATAGAAAGACATTTTAATGAACCAGAACACTTACATCAAATACACAAATGGCACATAAAATGCAAGATACTAAAAACTGCTGACGTCTTACATCTACCTTTGAATTCTGGTTGCCAGATCTACGAAAGCACTCCTAGTAACTCTAAATATATTGAAATTATACATTATTCTGATTTATACGGTAGACAACTATTAAATTTTTTGTCATTACCTACATTCAATCATATGAAAATATTAGGGTTGTCTATCCAAGCATCATGCAGTGAATGTGAATCATCTTCCTTCTGAGAGATGCCCCGCACGTTTTAAATCAACCAATTTCAAAAGCTTCTTTGCTAGAAAACTGTTCATTCAGACACATAAACTTTCCATAAATATAACCAAGTATGTCAATTCACACAAAAAAGGAACCAGCATACAAATATATCAGGTTTATACCTTCCAATGTTAATCTAGACTATGACAAAAACTTTCTATGTTTATGTAACAGTTAAGTTATAGACTTTTGCATGCCACAAAGAAATATTGCATACAATGCTGATATACACTTAAACAAGATTAAGTAAATGATACTGTAACATTAGCTCCCTTACACAGATTTATCAATTGCTCCAGGCTCAAATGTAGGTCAAAGTCCTGCTCCATAGTAGCATAATGCTCCAACGCCAAATGCAAATGCTCCAAGCAACAAACCTCTGCCTAAATCGAAGGCTGTAAAAAATTACAATTCCATCAGTTATGCACATTAAAAAAAAGTTTAGTAAAACATTTAAATAAATTAATTATAAGATGTATTTAAAATCTTTTCAAAATTTAGAACTATAACAGAAATATCATTAAGCATTCACTAAATACAAATCTATCAGAAATACTTATATCTTATCACAACCTTATACTGATAATGACGGATAAAATAATATTCTGCACTCAAAATCCATTAAAATAAATTGTATTAAAAAAACTTCAGACTGCATGCTAATGTCTTGAATTTTTTAACTATTAAAGTTTCGAAAACAGAAAAATATTTTTAAAATTTAAAATCATTTAAAAGACAGAACTGAAGATAAACTAACCTGATTTTGGTATACATATTTCGGTTTAACATCTAAATCAACTTTAAGAGATTAAAAACACAGAAAATAAAATCATACTCAAAATATGCAGTATATATATATATATACAAGGTAAAATATTTGTCATACTATTATATCTATGTTGTTTAAGGCCATGTGGAGATGTAGGACTCCTAGTGGCATGACTGGCTTTATCTAGGCATGAGAATGTTATTTGGTGTACACTACCTTCCTATTTAAAACGTTTCCGTATTTTCTTACTTGATCTAAATACCATCTCGGTTACAGTTGGTACCCCTTGTATTATCGCCAAGTTGTTGTCTCATTTACGACAACCTGAGTAGTTGAATAGTATGGAAACCCTATTATGATGTAATTGGTTGCAGTGAATTTGAATCATGCGAAAACATTTGGTAAGTGTGTGTCAGATTTTGGGTAAGGGCTGTGTGTGTGTTGGATAAGTAAATTTTTATTTTGTGGTTTACACAGTAAATTAGCTGAATGTGGTAAGATTAATTTGAAGTTTCTGTAGGGTTTGGAACAAAAGGGAAAGGAGCATTAATTGACTGTTGTGTAAATGAACGTTACTTAGTAGCCATTATTAAGTGTCTCGTTTGTAGAAAGGAAATGCGTATGGTTGAACATTGGATATTTTCAAACGGAGGATATTTTTTACTCTTATTTTTGTGAATTTATGTGGTGATACCATTATATAGATTCTAGTTCAGATAATTTTAGGAAGTGTTTGGATGCTGTTAAGAAATTTTGGTACTTTTCCGTTTTGGCAGCGCAGGCGATAAAGTGGCCAATAATGGTACAACTGATGCCAAACGGAATATCCTCGCTGGTAACTTTTTACGCCCCATTTTCAAAACCAGTTGCCGCCATTTCTTATCAGATTGATTGAGTCTTTTAATACTGGCATACAGTTACATAGAATATTTACCAGATAGTTCAATTTTATGCCCTAAGGACATTCGCAGTAATTATGTCAATCAGGATGCAATCACATCACTCACCCGAAGGCGAAAATATAGAAAAGGCAGAGTCCAGGGTTAAATTCATCAATTCTAATCAGAATGCACTAAAGAACTAAAGCACTGCGGTTTTACATAATTTCTGAGTAAGCTATTCGTACGAATTGAAATAATTCTTGCATTTAAACTTCTATTTCAAACTAAGATTTAACTTCAAATAACTGTAAATAATTACTGAGAGAATTAGAGTTTTGCAGCGTAGTTTATGTGGGATGAGATCACTTGGGGTCACATGATACGAACCGGCGACTCAGGATGTTGAACCATGAAAGCATAGTTAATTCTTAAATTACTGTCTTTTTACAAATTTTTTGTTTTTATTCATTGGCTTTTTATAAAACAGGGTTGCCACTCAAACAGGAGAATGAAATTCCCTGACTTTTCCAGGTTTTCCAGGTGTGTTTCAGGAAAATTCCAGTCTATCCGCGTAATGTGCGTTGGCTGTGCTAAGAGGTAAATTAATTATGTATTACTTATATTGTGTAGCAAATTCACTTAATTATTCAATAAATCCCAGAGGACATTTATTCTTAATTATACTTGGTATACTTTGTTTGATAATTTTGTTTAGTTTTCCACTTAAGAAACTTAATAAAATTTAAGATATATACATTGGATAACAAACGTATGCTTTATTTAATTATTACTCATGATCATCACCAGTTCAACACGAGGCTAATCCAGTCCTTATAAATCACAACGCAATGCTAAATAGTTAGGTTAGATTTTAGGTAAATTTAATTTGCGTGAGGTATGTTCTTAAAAGGCACCTTAACACTTGAAAACACAAATATAATTATAATAGTTGTTGTTTTCTCCACTGAAGATTGAGATTAGAATCTTCCCAATCTGGAATAAAATAAGGCTTTTTTTGCAGACATTCTGCAGCTAAACGAAAGAAAGAAATCTATTTTAATAAATTGAGGTATTTTATATTTATTTCGCAGCATACATAAGGAAAAAATATGTGCATTAAATTTCGTGATGGTATGTTATCATACTGCTAGAATTAATTTCAAGATTATGCCAGAGAAAATTTTCTGAAATTTGGAAATATTATTTACTAATAATAAATAAATTTAGAGGGAAGAAGCATCATTAAATTATACGAATAACATAAAAATAAAGATAATTACTTAAAAATTGAATTAGAATAATCAACGATATTTTAGCGAATATAGTTATATTACATGGTTAGCCTAGATGACAGATTACTATTTTTTTATTTTACTGCAAAATGGCAAAGTATTTATTAAAAAGAAAAAAAAAAGTTTAAAAAGATTTTGCGGCAAAATTCTAGTATACGGTAAGGCTTTGGCACGATTTTGAAAATTGTCGCCAAGACCAAAATGACCCGTTTACTGCGCATCATGATGTCGCCAAATCCCATTATTATTCTAAACAAAGAACGTCTATGTAAAGAAGAAAAGGTTCCATACAACTAAAATGCTATTACGCCGTTAGAATGCGGAGGGAAAATTTGCCAAGGGATTTGCCGACGGAACCTGGCGGCCAGAATTCCTCTCTTCGCACTGTGTACAGGAAATTGAGAAACACGTGTTAAGAAGAAACGCTTTTTGACAAAAAACTACGAAAATCCGTTTTTAAAATTATTGCGAAAAATCCACACAATAATTTTAAAAACGGATTTTTGTAGTTTTTTTTCCCCCTGAAAATAACTAATCCATGAATTAATTTACTTGCGCCAAAAAATATTTTCTTTTCCTTTAGAGTTTAACCACTTGCGCTAAGACTAAACTTCACAGTTGCGGTGCCGTGCGCTACAATATAACAAGCGGTAAAGTGTCTCATTTACGCTGCTCCGCATCTGCGAGTGCAATCCAGAGCTGTAACTCGAGAAATAAACAATTTCGTTGTTAGGCGACGTGTGCACCATGTTATTTTCATTTTTGCGATAAACGCTTACCGACGTGGTGTTCACGTCGCTCACGGTTTGAGACAAAAGCATCTCGACGTGCGTGGCACGTCGAGATGCACGTCTTTTTAGCGCAAGTCGTTCAAGAAATTTTAAACGATATTCATTTTATGAACTCTTGATAACGTGACCTTCGAACTTCGATACCGGTTTCGAGCTTCGGCGACAGATATATCAGACATGCACAGCTGTTTCCCTCTATGATGGAACGGAGCCACGTCTGTTGCAGAGAGGTTTTCCTTCTTTACAATACATATTCTTTGATTCTAACCTCCATGGTACCGTATACTAGGATTAAACCCATTTTGTTTTATACGAGAACAGGTACTTTCTTTAGTTCATGCACTGCACATGCGATTCTCGAGAATACTGGAAACCAAAAGTTGCTTTGCCTTTCTAAAAGACAATCAAATTGGAGCTGCGAAAATTGGCTCTATGCCAGCTACCCGAATGACACTCACGTGATACATAATTCGCCAAAAAAGTTATCTCTTCCGACGTCGGCGCAAAAATCGCTTTTTTTGGTGGCATCGTTGTATGAACTTCCCTGACTTTTCCAGATTTTGACAAAAAATACTTACATTCCCTGACTTTTCCCTGAATATTTTTGTCAATTTTCGAATTCCCTGACTTTTCCCGGTTCTCCAGGTAGCGTGGCAACCCTGATAAAACTTTATACGCTATTAAAATGTTTATGCCGTCAAAATAAAAAAAAATTCTCAGAACTAACATTTGTTAACATATTTTATGTGCATACTGTATGTCGTCGCCAATAAAGTCTACTTGGCGAGATTTGCTCCGGCAAAACGGAAAAGTACCGAAATTTTGTTTGACTGAGAACTCATAAATACATAACTAAGGTAAGTGGATACTTCCTTCAGGTAGTGCTAAAATGAATTTCCTTTTTTATGTTATATCATTGTGTGATTTAAAATGTAGTTTATTCAGATTATATATTTTTTGTTGGCTGCTTCTTTGAATTTTGAAGTGAATGTAGTTCGATGTGTACATGGGCAAAGTCAAGGAGTGCACAACGCCATTTTTGTGCAATTCTGTTTTTTTTTTTTTTTTTAAAGTGAAAATAGGTCGATGTGTATATGGATACCGAGTTTGTGCAATTCTTTGTCTTGTTACTTTGGCTTTGTGTAGCGACGATTTTTACACAAGCCAAAATAATTAACCAAAGTTTTGCACAAACTCTGTATCCATGTACCGCCAAAAAATCGTCAAGGGGTACCCTAAAATATACTTTTACTATTATCTGAATGAAAGTTCATGAAGACAAATTAAAATAGTTACACAACATTTAGCACACCATAATGCCATATAACTCGCACCATCTCATATTATATGCATTCCCTACAAATGTCTCTCACAGCCGGACTTCCCACCCATGCATCACTGGAGAATGAACTTAAGGGATGAGTGATACATGTATAAGCTTATTTTATACAAGTCCATCCTTAGACCTACTTTACGCCAGACCGGTATGGGGACAAGCCATTAAAACCCACATAAAAAAATCCAAGTTATTCAAAATAAAACCCTTCGTGACATTATTAATGCATCCTGCTTCATCCAAAATTCATATATTCACAGAGATCTTCAAATTCATACTATACAAAATTATATCAAAAAACTTGCAATAAATTTTTTCCTTTCTGTACTATTACATCCAAACAGCTGTATCAGCTCTTACCGATCCTCACCTTTTCCTAGAGCAAAACACAAATATCCTTCGGATATTCTAACCTAACATTTTGTTAATTATTTGAAGAACCTACTACCTTACTGATCCAACTTTTCTTCACATTGCTGGTCTATTTTCATTTACTTCATCTTTCTTTACCTACTGATGGCGGCTAAGTGAAATATCCCATTCTACCATCTTGATTCTTCATATTTTCCTTTTGTTGTTCCAAACATTCTTTTATCTGATGCAAAGTATAAGCGTGCTGTCACTCTCTTTCGACACGAGGGGGAGTGATAGACAGCAATCTGAGTCGGTCAACTTTTGAACTGAATATAGTTTTATGATCCTGCCTTTCAGTTTATGACATTCTGCCTAACTTTGGTGTCAGATGTTGCATGGAAGGAGGAAAAGTATAATGTAAACTAACAGAGCTCAGCTCTTCAACTCGACACGTAACATAAACATTTTTCACTTTTGAAAATCCCTTCAAATTCTTTCTTTAACAACTAGCAAGGATCTTTTAAGTATACTATGTGAGGATCTGTTACACGTTGTCATGCTTTTGGATATATTTTGCATACTTACCTTTTTATTTTGGAAAGACTCGATTTCAGTTTATTATGGTGAGAAAGAGTTATCACAGGAATGACATACTCGCATGGTAAATAAGCCAATTAGTGAGATGGATGAGAGTGACTATACATTTTCTAAAGAGTTAAGAGAACACTGTTTCTACTAATTCTGATACTGATATTTTGTCAGAGCCTGCCTTCCACTTTCCGCGAAAGATTTTGCTACTTCTCGCAAATAATATATTCTACTATTTTAAAACTAATTTTAAAGTTTATTAATGTATTTTGTCATATAAAAATTCAGAATAATTTGAATAGCACTTCTAAAAATTATTTCCTACAGTCAGCAATTTTATTATACATTTTCATGTAAAGTTTCCTGTAGGGTAATTCCTTACAACTCTCATCTGCTCCAAGGGAACATCTTAAACAAAGGCATGTTATTTCAAATGCAATAATGAAATTACAACTCTAACAAAATATAATATGATTACATAAATTAAAAAACTTAAATATCACTCACTATCTTTAGTAAAGTTAAAATTTCTAATCCATAATTATTTACACAAATGAGGATCTTATTACTTCAAAACAAATATCAAATGATTTTGCATTGTTTTAAAAATAAAAATCTTAGCTGTAAGGCTTATATCAAGAAAACATACCTGTTCCCTTCTGTGGAGCAAGAAGCCTTTCCTTCAGTGTTGGGCTTCTAGCAATGACATTAGATCTACGAAATGCAGAACGTGCATTGCTAGCAAGCCCTTTAGACTGATTTATCATTGGAGTCCTCACAAGAAGCTTGCCAGATTTTAATAGCACTTCTCTTGATTGAACAGAAACATGTGCTCGAATCACTAATAATGCAGCTGCCATTGCTCGTAGCTGAGATTAAAAAAAGTTCACAGCTGTAAAAAAACAAATATAAGGTTAAATTGGTTGGTCACCAAATACAGATATAGGCAAACTTAAGAACTAATATATTTACAGTTGAACATATATATTTACAGCAATAAGTTTAAAAGAACAGTCAGTAAAAGTTTACCGACTGTTCTTTTAAACAGTTTACCGACTGTTTCGACCAAGGGTGCCCCTTGATTTGTCCATGTACACATCAATCTATTTTCATTTAAATAAAATCAGGAAGCTAAAACAAAGTTAAAACTATCACGGTAACCAGAAGTTAGGTTTCATCGCCAAAATTTAAAAAAAAAAATTGTTTCTAATCAAAGGAGAACCCAATTCTAGACAAAGATTTGCACAAACTCTATCCATGTACACATCGATCTATTTTTATTTAAAAAAACATCCTAGAATTGCACAAACTACGCATTGCACACTGCCTTAAATTTGTCCATGTACACATCAATCTACTTTCATTTAAATAAAATCAGGAAGCTAAAACAAAGTTAAAACTATCACGGTAACCAGAAGTAAGGTTTCATCGCCAAAATTTAAGAAAAAAAAAAAAAAAAAAATTGTTTCTAATCAAAGGAGAACCCAATTCTACACTAGAGCCGAACAGTCATCACTTCGACAATATTTTATTTCCTAAATACTGAAACTGCGTGTATAATATTAAAACTATTCAATTAGTCTTATTTCACAGATTTTAGACAGAAATGCAGGCAATCAAAACACAAATTCTGTTAGCCAAATAATTCAGTTGTGGGTGTGGAGAAATTTTAAATAAAGTTTCATATTAATTGTCACCATTGTATAAATTAAACAGTAATGATATTAGTTACTGCAATTACAAACCACACAATTTTTTCAGTTTGACCTAATACATAAATAATAAAAAAAAAAAAAGAAATGGCATTTTCCTAAATTAACACCAAAAGTGGTTATGTTGATGATTACTTGGCTTGAGATTTTATTTCAACACGGCATTTACGATATTCCACACATACGTAACAGAAAAATTAATATATCTAATTGCTAGTTACAGACTGAATGCTGATTCTCTCATACCAAGCAATTCAAAATGTCTAAAATGAAAGCGAATTTTTATCTCAGACCATATGTAAACAATTATGATACTTTTAACATTTTTGTATGTATCTTTGTTTAAAGATTTTTTTAACGTAGATGTTTAAAGACACGAAAGATTGTAAAGATTCACGGGCTTTCTTTACACCAAAGATTGTAAAGATTCACGGGCTAAACGGAAAATGAGTGAAAACTGTAATAATTAAAAATTTAAATTAATGGTTGGCACTTTTAAGTCAAATTTAAAACTAGCCATTTATTATTACACGCAAGTTAACTAAATACATAGTAAGGTTATATATAATTCATTAGACTTTATACCAAACTTTCATGATCCAACAGTAAATACACTTTGCAAGATTAAATAACGCATATAAAAAGGAATCGCTGAATATTTATGCAACTTCATGCGGATGAATTATATTTCGCTTTCCACAATTGTACGCTGTGCTTTTTTAAACAAAAAGGAACTTAAAATTATACACTACCTAAATGACAACAGGCAAGCGGTAAAATTCAGGTTATATAATTCTGGGTTAGTATTAATAAACGAACTACACTTATATTAAGAACTGTATATAATGGAAACGAAAATGAAATAATAATTATTATTACTCTAACAAAACTACCTACTTCACTGAGGAAATACGTTACACACGTTCACGCTACAAAATGGCCGACCGTTTCGATGACCTAATTGACGACACAGCTAACATCAAAGTGATGACGCAGAATAATCTAGAAACTGATGAAACCGAGGCATGCGGATTTTTTTATTTAGCTCTAAATCAGCAAAATGTAATAAAATAAAATAATTTTTTAAAAAATAAAGCTAAGAAAACTTAAAAAGTTCATTAAGATATAGCTGAGGAATAATTTTAAAAAATAACGAAATAAGAAATATTTTGGCGCAAAAAAAGGCGTCACTCGATAACATTAAATATTGTAAACAAACTTGAGCAGCCAATATAATATTGATTAATCCTAAAACATCGCATGCTTATCTTGTTTCCGAAATTCCCTAATTTGAATGAAATTTTAAGCTGCTTTCAGTGCATATTCTTACAAGCGTCTAGACCCCCAAGAATCACTTTTGATCATAAATCCTTTTCGATTATCTGGAAAAAGGAAAAGGGATTTTGAATATATAGGGATTTGATTTTGAATTTTAGTCCACAGCATTGTTTGTATTTCGCAGCTGGTGAATTGTCATTAATATGTCTTCAGAAAATTTTATCATGTCTTCTGAAATAATAAAACGGCCTTTTTTAGGATCATATATTCCTGAAATGGAAAATCAACCGTTGGAATGTTTTTCTTGTGTGGATCGTGGGAAAACTTACGCTATATTTTCTAATTTAAGAAGACACATAGCAAATTTTCATCTCCCAAAACTACGGGACATAAAGCGCCGAAAAGAATGCGAATTTAAATGTTCTAGTTTTACACGTCAGTTCAGCAATCTTTGTCGTTTAAAAGCTCATCAAGGGCAGAAACATCAATCCCATAAATGTTTACTGTGCAATACCTATTTTGATAAGCGAAATATTATTTTACATTTTCAAGGTGATCAGGAAAAAAGAATAGATGAAGGATATTTAGAATTTTCCTCATTAGAGGCCTTTTATGATTGGAAAGAAAGTATTGAGAAAGAAACACATTCAAAATGTATTGTCGAAAGCACAAAAATATCCCGCAATACTACATATTAGTCTTTTATTATGGTGCTTTATGCAATGTTATGTGTATGTTTTTAACTGAAAGTCAAGAGAAGAGACATTTAAAAGTACAAGGTAGTGAGCGCTAAGGTAAATGGATTTTGCCCACCTAGCATTAAAGAACATAATGGTAAATTTATAGTAACTTTTATGGAAACTCATATTTGACATAAACATTAAATTCAACACCAATCATTATCAAATAATGAAAAGGAATTTATGGCCACAAAAATTGCTTCACGCATACTAGTTACAAGATTTTAAATGAAATACGTGATACTGTTTCAGGTTCTGAATTGACAAAAGACTTGCGTAATATCCCAACAATCATATAACAGGGTTGCCACTCAAACAAGAGAATGAAATTCCCTGACTTTTCCAGGTTTTCCAGGTGTGTTTCAAGAAAATTCCAGTCTATTCGCGTAATGTACTTTGGCTACACTAAGAGGTAAATTAATTATGGTATTACTTGTATTGTGTAGCAAATTCACTTAATTATTCAATAAATCCCAGAGGACATTTATTCTTGGTATACTTTGTTTGATAATTTTGTTTACTTCTCCACTTAAGAAACTTAATAAAATTTAAGATAAATAAATTGGATAACAAATGTATGTTTTATTTAATTATTACTTATGATCATCACCAGTTCAACACGAGGCTAATCCAGTCCTTATAAATCACAACGCAATGCTAAATAGTTAGGTTAGATTTTAGGTAAATTTAATTTGTGTGAGGTATGTTCTTAAAAAGCACCTTAACACTTGAAAACACAAATATAATTATAATAGTTGTTGTTTTCTCCATTGAAGATTGAGGTTAGAATCTTCCCAATCTGGAATAAAATAAGGCTTTTTTTGTAGACATTCTGCAGCTAAACGAAAGAAAGAAATCTATTTTAATAAATTGAGGTATTTTATATTTATTTCGCAGCATACATAAGGAAAAAATATGTGCATTCAATTTCGTGATGGTATGTTATCATACTGCTAGAATTAATTTCAAGATTATGCCAGAGAAAATTTTCTGAAATTTGGAAATATTATTTACTAATAATAAATAAATTTAGAGGGAAGAAGCATCATTAAATTATACGAATAACATAAAAATAAAGATAATTACTTAAAAATTGAATTAGAATAATCAACGATATTTTAGCGAATATAGTTATATTACATGGTTAGCCTAGATGACAGATTACTATTTTTTTATTTTACTGCAAAATGGCAAGGTATTTATTAAAAAGAAAAAAAAAAGTTTAAAAAGATTTTGCGGTAAAATTCTAGTATACGGTAAGGCTTTGGCACGATTTTGAAAATTGTCGCCAAGACCAAAATGACTCGTTTACTGCGCATCATCATGTCGCCAAATCCCATTGTACCATACATGGAGATTATTCTAACCAAAGAACGTCTATGCAAAGAATCTCTAATTCTTTGGTCTATGTAAAGAAGAAAAGGTTCCATACAAGTAAAATGCTATTACGCCGCTAGAATGCGGAGGGAAAATATGCCAGGGGATTTGGCGACGGAACCTGGCAGCCAGAATTTTCCTCTCCGCGATGTGTACCGGAAATTGAGAAACGTGTTAAGAAAAAACGTTCTTTGACAAAAAGAAAGCTACGAAAACCCGTTTTTAAATTATTGCGAAAAATCCAAGAAGAAAGGTTTTATCAAAGGACGTTTCTTCTTAGATTTTTCGCAATAATTTTAAAAACGGATTTTCGCAGTTCCCCCCCCCCTGAAAATTACTAACCCATGAATTAATTTACTTGCGCCAAAAAATATTTTCTTTTCCTTTAGAGTTTAACCACTTGCGCTAAGACTAAACTTCACAGTTGCGGTGCCGTGCGCTACAATATAACAAGCGGTAAAGTGTCTCATTTACGCCGCTCCGCATCTGCGAGTGCAATCCAGAGCTGTAACTCGAGAAATAAACAATCTCGTTGTTAGGCGACGTGTGCACCATGTTATTTTCATTTTTGCGATAAACGCTTACCGACGTGGTGTTCACGTCGCTCACGGTTTGAGACAAAAGCATCTCGACGTGCGTGGCACGTCGAGATGCACGTCTTTTTAGCGCAAGTCGTTCAAGAAATTTTAAACGATATTCATTTTATGAACTCTTGATAACGTGACCTTCGAACTTCGATACAGGTTTCGAGCTTCGGCGACAGATATATCAGACATGCACAGCTGTTTCCCTCTATGATGGAACGGAGCCACGTCTGTTGCAGAGAGGTTTTCCTTCTTTACAATACATATTCTTTGATTCTAACCTCCATGGTACCGTATACTAGGATTAAACCCATTTTGTTTTATACGAGAACAGGTACTTTCTTTAGTTCATGCACTGCACATGCGATTCTCGAGAATACTGGAAACCAAAAGTTGCTTTGCCTTTCTAAAAGACAATCAAATTGGAGCTGCGAAAATTGGCTCTATGCCAGCTACCCGAATGACACTCACGTGATACATAATTCGCCAAAAAAGTTATCTCTTCCGACGTCGGCGCAAAAATCGCTTTTTTTGGTGGCATCGTTGTATGAACTTCCCTGACTTTTCCAGATTTTGACAAAAAATACTTACATTCCCTGACTTTTCCCTGAATATTTTTGTCAATTTTCGAATTCCCTGACTTTTCCCGGTTCTCCAGGTAGCGTGGCAACCCTGATAAAACTTTATACGCTATTAAAATGTTTATGCCGTCAAAATAAAAAAAAATTCTCAGAACTAACATTTGTTAACATATTTTATGTGCATACTGTATGTCGTCGCCAATAAAGTCTACTTGGCGAGATTTGCTCCGGCAAAACGGAAAAGTACCGAAATTTTGTTTGACTGAGAACTCATAAATACATAACTAAGGTAAGTGGATACTTCCTTCAGGTAGTGCTAAAATGAATTTCCTTTTTTATGTTATATCATTGTGTGATTTAAAATGTAGTTTATTCAGATTATATATTTTTTGTTGGCTGCTTCTTTGAATTTTGAAGTGAATGTAGTTCGATGTGTACATGGGCAAAGTCAAGGAGTGCACAACGCCATTTTTGTGCAATTCTGTTTTTTTTTTTTTTTTTTTTAAAGTGAAAATAGGTCGATGTGTATATGGATACCGAGTTTGTGCAATTCTTTGTCTTGTTACTTTGGCTTTGTGTAGCGACGATTTTTACACAAGCCAAAATAATTAACCAAAGTTTTGCACAAACTCTGTATCCATGTACCGCCAAAAAATCGTCAAGGGGTACCCTAAAATATACTTTTACTATTATCTGAATGAAAGTTCATGAAGACAAATTAAAATAGTTACACAACATTTAGCACACCATAATGCCATATAACTCGCACCATCTCATATTATATGCATTCCCTACAAATGTCTCTCACAGCCGGACTTCCCACCCATGCATCACTGGAGAATGAACTTAAGGGATGAGTGATACATGTATAAGCTTATTTTATACAAGTCCATCCTTAGACCTACTTTACGCCAGACCGGTATGGGGACAAGCCATTAAAACCCACATAAAAAAGATCCAAGTTATTCAAAATAAAACCCTTCGTGACATTATTAATGCATCCTGCTTCATCCAAAATTCATATATTCACAGAGATCTTCAAATTGATACTATACAAAATTATATCAAAAAACTTGCAATAAATTTTTTCCTTTCTGTACTATTACATCCAAACAGCTGTATCAGCTCTTACCGATGCTCACCTTTTCCTAGAGCAAAACACAAATATCCTTCGGATATTCTAACCTAACATTTTGTTAATTATTTGAAGAACCTACTACCTTACTGATCCAACTTTTCTTCACATTGCTGGTCTATTTTCATTTACTTCATCTTTCTTTACCGACTGATGGCAGCTAAGTGAAATATCCCATTCTACCATCTTGATTCTTCATATTTTCCTTTTGTTGTTCCAAACATTCTTTTATCTGATGCAAAGTATAAGCGTGCTGTCACTCTCTTTCGACACGAGGGGGAGTGATAGACAGCAATCTGAGTCGGTCAACTTTTGAACTGAATATAGTTTTATGATCCTGCCTTTCAGTTTATGACATTCTGCCTAACTTTGGTGTCAGATGTTGCATGGAAGGAGGAAAAGTATAATGTAAACTAACAGAGCTCAGCTCTTCAACTCGACACATAACATAAACATTTTTCACTTTTGAAAATCCCTTCAAATTCTTTCTTTAACAACTAGCAAGGATCTTTTAAGTATACTATGTGAGGATCTGTTACACGTTGTCATGCTTTTGGATATACTTTGCATACTTACCTTTTTATTTTGGAAAGACTTGATTTTAGTTTATTATGGTGAGAAAGAGTTATCACAGGAATGACATACTCGCATGGTAAATAAGCCAATTAGTGAGATGGATGAGAGTGACTATACATTTTCTAAAGAGTTAAGAGAACACTGTTTCTACTAATTCTGATACTGATATTTTGTCAGAGCCTGCCTTCCACTTTCCGCGAAAGATTTTGCTACTTCTCGCAAATAATATATTCTACTATTTTAAAATTAATTTTAAAGTTTATTAATGTATTTTGTCATATAAAAATTCAGAATAATTTGAATAGCACTTCTAAAAATTATTTCCTACAGTCAGCAATTTTATTATACATTTTCATGTAAAGTTTCCTGTAGGGTAATTCCTTACAACTCTCATCTGCTCCAAGGGAACATCTTAAACAAAGGCATGTTATTTCAAATGCAATAATGAAATTACAACTCTAACAAAATATAATATGATTACATAAATTAAAAAACTTAAATATCACTCACTATCTTTAGTAAAGTTAAAATTTCTAATCCATAATTATTTACACAAATGAGGATCTTATTACTTCAAAACAAATATCAAATGATTTTGCATTGTTTTAAAAATAAAAATCTTAGCTGTAAGGCTTATATCAAGAAAACATACCTGTTCCCTTCTGTGGAGCAAGAAGCCTTTCCTTCAGTGTTGGGCTTCTAGCAATGACATTAGATCTACGAAATGCAGAACGTGCATTGCTAGCAAGCCCTTTAGACTGATTTATCATTGGAGTCCTCACAAGAAGCTTGCCAGATTTTAATAGCACTTCTCTTGATTGAACAGAAACATGTGCTCGAATCACTAATAATGCAGCTGCCATTGCTCGTAGCTGAGATTAAAAAAAGTTCACAGCTGTAAAAAAACAAATATAAGGTTAAATTGGTTGGTCACCAAATACAGATATAGGCAAACTTAAGAACTAATATATTTACAGTTGAACATATATATTTACAGCAATAAGTTTAAAAGAACAGTCAGTAAAAGTTTACCGACTGTTCTTTTAAACAGTTTACCGACTGTTTCGACCAAGGGTGCCCCTTGATTTGTCCATGTACACATCAATCTATTTTCATTTAAATAAAATCAGGAAGCTAAAACAAAGTTAAAACTATCACGGTAACCAGAAGTTAGGTTTCATCGCCAAAATTTAAAAAAAAAAATTGTTTCTAATCAAAGGAGAACCCAATTCTAGACAAAGATTTGCACAAACTCTATCCATGTACACATCGATCTATTTTTATTTAAAAAAACATCCTAGAATTGCACAAACTACGCATTGCACACTGCCTTAAATTTGTCCATGTACACATCAATCTACTTTCATTTAAATAAAATCAGGAAGCTAAAACAAAGTTAAAACTATCACGGTAACCAGAAGTAAGGTTTCATCGCCAAAATTTAAGAAAAAAAAAAAAAAAATTGTTTCTAATCAAAGGAGAACCCAATTCTACGCTAGAGCCGAACAGTCATCACTTCGACAATATTTTATTTCCTAAATACTGAAACTGCGTGTATAATATTAAAACTATTCAATTAGTCTTATTTCACAGATTTTAGACAGAAATGCAGGCAATCAAAACACAAATTCTGTTAGCCAAATAATTCAGTTGTGGGTGTGGAGAAATTTTAAATAAAGTTTCATATTAATTGTCACCATTGTATAAATTAAACAGTAATGATATTAGTTACTGCAATTACAAACCACACAATTTTTTCAGTTTGACCTAATACATAAACAATAATAAAAAAAAAAAAGAAATGGCATTTTCCTAAATTAACACCAAAAGTGGTTATGTTGATGATTACTTGGCTTGAGATTTTATTTCAACACGGCATTTACGATATTCCACACATACGTAACAGAAAAATTAATATATCTAATTGCTAGTTACAGACTGAATGCTGATTCTCTCATACCAAGCAATTCAAAATGTCTAAAATGAAAGCGAATTTTTATCTCAGACCATATGTAAACAATTATGATACTTTTAACATTTTTGTATGTATCTTTGTTTAAAGATTTTTTTAACGTAGATGTTTAAAGACACGAAAGATTGTAAAGATTCATGGGCTTTCTTTACACCAAAGATTGTAAAGATTCACGGGCTAAACGGAAAATGAGTGAAAACTGTAATAATTAAAAATTTAAATTAATGGTTGGCACTTTTAAGTCAAATTTAAAACTAGCCATTTATTATTACACGCAAGTTAACTAAATACATAGTAAGGTTATATATAATTCATTAGACTTTATACCAAACTTTCATGATCCAACAGTAAATACACTTTGCAAGATTAAATAACGCATATAAAAAGGAATCGCTGAATATTTATGCAACTTCATGCGGATGAATTATATTTCGCTTTCCACAATTGTACGCTGTGCTTTTTTAAACAAAAAGGAACTTAAAATTATACACTACCTAAATGACAACAGGCAAGCGGTAAAATTCAGGTTATATAATTCTGGGTTAGTATTAATAAACGAACTACACTTATATTAAGAACTGTATATAATGGAAACGAAAATGAAATAATAATTATTATTACTCTAACAAAACTACCTACTTCACTGAGGAAATACGTTACACACGTTCACGCTACAAAATGGCCGACCGTTTCGATGACCTAATTGACGACACAGCTAACATCAAAGTGATGACGCAGAATAATCTAGAAACTGATGAAACCGAGGCATGCGGATTTTTTTATTTAGCTCTAAATCAGCAAAATGTAATAAAATAAAATAATTTTTTAAAAAATAAAGCTAAGAAAACTTAAAAAGTTCATTAAGATATAGCTGAGGAATAATTTTAAAAAATAACGAAATAAGAAATATTTTGGCGCAAAAAAAGGCGTCACTCGATAACATTAAATATTGTAAACAAACTTGAGCAGCCAATATAATATTGGTTAATCCTAAAACATCGCATGCTTATCTTGTTTCCGAAATTCCCTAATTTGAATGAAATTTTAAGCTGCTTTCAGTGCATATTCTTACAAGCGTCTAGACCCCCAAGAATCACTTTTGATCATAAATCCTTTTCGATTATCTGGAAAAAGGAAAAGGGATTTTGAATATATAGGGATTTGATTTTGAATTTTAGTCCACAGCATTGTTTGTATTTCGCAGCTGGTGAATTGTCATTAATATGTCTTCAGAAAATTTTATCATGTCTTCTGAAATAATAAAACGGCCTTTTTCAGGATCATATATTCCTGAAATGGAAAATCAACCGTTGGAATGTTTTTCTTGTGTGGATCGTGGGAAAACTTACGCTATATTTTCTAATTTAAGAAGATACATAGCAAATTTTCATCTCCCAAAACTACAGGACATAAAGCGCCGAAAAGAATGCGAATTTAAATGTTCTAGTTTTACACGTCAGTTCAGCAATCTTTGTCGTTTAAAAGCTCATCAACGGCAGAAACATCAATCCCATAAATGTTTACTGTGCAATACCTATTTTGATAAGCGAAATATTATTTTACATTTTCAAGGTGATCAGGAAAAAAGAATAGATGAAGGATATTTAGAATTTTCCTCATTAGAGGCCTTTTATGATTGGAAAGAAAGTATTGAGAAAGAAACACATTCAAAATGTATTGTCGAAAGCACAAAAATATCCCGCAATACTACATATTAGTCTTTTATTATGGTGCTTTATGCAATGTTATGTGTATGTTTTTAACTGAAAGTCAAGAGAAGAGACATTTAAAAGTACAAGGTAGTGAGCGCTAAGGTAAATGGATTTTGCCCACCTAGCATTAAAGAACATAATGGTAAATTTATAGTAACTTTTATGGAAACTCATATTTGACATAAACATTAAATTCAACACCAATCATTATCAAATAATGAAAAGGAATTTATGGCCACAAAAATTGCTTCACGCATACTAGTTACAAGATTTTAAATGAAATACGTGATACTGTTTCAGGTTCTGAATTGACAAAAGACTTGCGTAATATCCCAACAATCATATAACAGGGTTGCCACTCAAACAGGAGAATGAAATTCCCTGACTTTTCCAGGTTTTCCAGGTGTGTTTCAAGAAAATTCCAGTCTATTCGCGTAATGTACTTTGGCTACACTAAGAGGTAAATTAATTATGGTATTACTTGTATTGTGTAGCAAATTCACTTAATTATTCAATAAATCCCAGAGGACATTTATTCTTGGTATACTTTGTTTGATAATTTTGTTTACTTCTCCACTTAAGAAACTTAATAAAATTTAAGATAAATAAATTGGATAACAAATGTATGTTTTATTTAATTATTACTTATGATCATCACCAGTTCAACACGAGGCTAATCCAGTCCTTATAAATCACAACGCAATGCTAAATAGTTAGGTTAGATTTTAGGTAAATTTAATTTGTGTGAGGTATGTTCTTAAAAAGCACCTTAACACTTGAAAACACAAATATAATTATAATAGTTGTTGTTTTCTCCATTGAAGATTGAGGTTAGAATCTTCCCAATCTGGAATAAAATAAGGCTTTTTTTGCAGACATTCTGCAGCTAAACGAAAGAAAGAAATCTATTTTAATAAATTGAGGTATTTTATATTTATTTCGCAGCATACATAAGGATAAAATATGTGCATTCAATTTCGTGATGGTATGTTATCATACTGCTAGAATTAATTTCAAGATTATGCCAGAGAAAATTTTCTGAAATTTGGAAATATTATTTACTAATAATAAATAAATTTAGAGGGAAGAAGCATCATTAAATTATACGAATAACATAAAAATAAAGATAATTACTTAAAAATTGAATTAGAATAATCAACGATATTTTAGCGAATATAGTTATATTACATGGTTAGCCTAGATGACAGATTACTATTTTTTTATTTTACTGCAAAATGGCAAGGTATTTATTAAAAAGAAAAAAAAAAAAGTTTAAAAAGATTTTGCGGTAAAATTCTAGTATACGGTAAGGCTTTGGCACGATTTTGAAAATTGTCGCCAAGACCAAAATGACTCGTTTACTGCGCATCATCATGGCGCCAAATCCCATTGTACCATACATGGAGATTATTCTAACCAAAGAACGTCTATGCAAAGAATCTCTAATTCTTTGGTCTATGTAAAGAAGAAAAGGTTCCATACAAGTAAAATGCTATTACGCCGCTAGAATGCGGAGGGAAAATATGCCAGGGGATTTGGCGACGGAACCTGGCAGCCAGAATTTTCCTCTCCGCGATGTGTACCGGAAATTGAGAAACGTGTTAAGAAAAAACGTTCTTTGACAAAAAGAAAGCTACGAAAACCCGTTTTTAAATTATTGCGAAAAATCCAAGAAGAAAGGTTTTATCAAAGGACGTTTCTTCTTAGATTTTTCGCAATAATTTTAAAAACGGATTTTTGCAGTTCCCCCTCCCCTGAAAATTACTAACCCATGAATTAATTTACTTGCGCCAAAAAATATTTTCTTTTCCTTTAGAGTTTAACCACTTGCGCTAAGACTAAACTTCACGGTTGCGGTGCCGTGCGCTACAATATAGCAAGCGGTAAAGTGTCTCATTTACGCCGCTCCGCATCTGCGAGTGCAATCCAGAGCTGTAACTCGAGAAATAAACAATCTCGTTGTTAGGCGACGTGTGCACCATGTTATTTTCATTTTTGCGATAAATGCTTATCGACGTGGTGTTCACGTCGCTCGCAGTTTGAGACAAAAACATCTCGACGTGCGTGGCACGTCTTTTTAGCGCAAGAGGTTAAAGAAATTTTAAAGGATATTCATTTAATGAACTCTTGATAACGTGACCTTCGAACTTCGACACCGGTTTCGAGCTTTGGCAGCAGATATATCACGCATGCACAGCTGTTTCCCTCTATGATGCAACGGAGCCACGTCTGTTGCGGAGAGGTTTTCCTTCTTTACAATACATATTCTTTGATTCTAACCTCCATGGTACCGTATACTAAGATTAAACCCATTTTGTTTTATACGAGAACAGGTACTTTCTTTAGTTCATGCACTGCACATGCGATTCTCGAGAATACTGGAAACCAAAAGTTGCGGGAAACTTGCCTTGCCTTTCTAAAAGACAATCAAATTGGAGCTGCGAAAATTGGCTCTATGCCAGCTGCCCGAATGACACTCACGTGATACGCAATTCGCCAAAAAAGTTATCTCTTCCGACGTCGGCGCAAAAATCGCTTTTTTTGGCGGGATCATTGTATACACTTCCCTGACTTTTCCAGATTTTGACAAAAATACTTAAATTCCCTGACTTTTCCCGGTTCTCCCGGTTTTCCAGGTAGCGTGGCAACCCTGATATAATCTATGTTCAGACGCAGTCAAGCATAAGGACTTTTCCCATAATGTGTAGACATGGATTATTGAAATGGAAAACAGCGAATGATTAATATGTCTTATTTTATAAACAACAAGAAAGTATATTAGAAGGATATTAAGATTTAAAAATAGAAGATTTTGTGCTTGTCCTAATGAATATTGCACAAAAGGAGATTTTATAAAAATATGACTCTGATTGTATTTGTAATGGATGGCATTCATGGGATGAATGGTTGTTATGATTTCGAGTTAGTGATACTGCTTGTTATTGATGGTGTTCGGCAAGGCTTCCCATGTGCATTCTTGATACCTAATAGAACCGATCAATCTGTTTTATCTCTTAAAAGCTAAATCAGGGGTGCTGAAACTCAAAGTTTCTATGTTCGATATGGCGGAATCACTTTATAATGCATGGATACGAGAAATGGAAGAACCAGATAATCGTCTGTTGTTTGTGGCATGGTGGAAAAACCTGCGAAAAATTAAAAGCAATGACAAACAAATTGAAGTGTACAATTTTTCGTACGCTGCTTGAAGTACTACTTCGTACGTTACTTAAAATTCTTCGTTCTCTATTTGAAGAAACAGATCCAGCAGCTTTCGTAAAAATATTAGAAGAAGCAATGGAAAGATTTCGCAATGATTCCGATATTATAGATTTTGCAGCTTATTTTTCTTTGCAATACGCAAAAGGTGTTAATCGGTGGCCATAGTGTTATCGTTTGAATTGTGGTTTAAATACCAATATGCCCACTGAAAGGGTGCACTGAAGATTAAAATATGTTTATCGCTCTACAGTAAAAGTGTTAAAAGGTTACATAAGTCATTCCATGTCATCAGTGTTATACCTAGGACTTTTTTGGAAGAGTAAAAATACTCCGACTTTTTTAGGAGGAGAGAAAATCATTTATGAGGAATGAAATACAGAAATTGCATAAACTCCACATACAGACAAATTTCTATATAAAACACATTTAATGGACAAAATGAATTAGAAAAAAATGAGGATGGTATTTTGGTTTTTGACAATTATAGCATATGTTAAGTATTAGTAGAAAATAGTAAACATTATAAATAAAAGAATTTATTTTACATTAAAAGTTCTAAATCAAATATTTATTTAATATTACAAATTTAATATCCTTTTCCTCTAATTTTTCCACAATGTTACAGCTGATTTCCTTACAGAATCAAAACTCTTTCAAAGTTAAAGTTACAAAAATCATTTTTCCTTGGTTACATTAGAATTCTGATCGCCTTTTCCTCTGATGTTTTTCACAAGGTTACTGCTCTTTCAAAATTAAAATCACAAAAAAAAAAAACATTTCCCCCTTTGTTCTTTGGCTCAGATTTCTCGTTAGAATTTCCAGTTGTTTTTCCCCCAATCTACTTCTCCTATTTAATTTGATCCTATTTTTAGGAGAAAATTCTCTTTCACAAACAGCCGTTGACAAAGGTATAGTCATAGCTATTTGTGTCAGGGCTGTAAATCCTGGATATAAGAATTCACCATCTAAACTTGATGAGAACAACAAATTGGCAAACTGTTTAAATTTGAATTCTCTGTAGCGGGCATAAAAACTCTACTTCAAGGTGCTCTTGCTTTAACTCCTCTGCTGAAACATCCAAAACCGAAGTAGAATCTAGCCTATAATAATGTTTAATAACATTATCTAGGAACTCCAATCTTGATGATTCTGTGGTTGTAACACAAGAGGGATTCAACAAAACATCAAAATTCTGCAAAAGTCGCATAGATTCTGTATCAGTGCACTCAAAAAGCATTTTAGAACTCATGAAATCATTTAAAGATTTAATAGAAACAGATAATTTAATATCTTGAACTCGATAATAACCATTATTAAGAGCAGACTCTAAAAATCCCTTTAGATGAATGCCATGACCTTCCTCCTTTTTCATTTCCTGCATGCGATTAATAGTGGATTCTAGTCTATTAACCGACACGGAGAAGTCCACATCATTGCTCTGACAAATTCTACTGACTTTGTTCATAATCTCTTAAAAATGACAAGGTGGCTGCAAATGAAAATTGTGAGCATTGTTTAAGTAGTCCTGAGCACTTGTCTATAGGAATGCTTGTTTTTCTGTTTGCAATTATGTCTGTCAGGGCAATGATCACAGCTTCATATCTGATATGACATGCATTAACTGCATTCCCAAGTTAAAACCACCGAATAGTATTTATGTCTTTGAGAGTTATGTTTGGCTCATTTAACACATCTTGCATCAATTTCAGCTTTTCAATCCTAATATTGGACGTGTGAAAATAACCATACAATGAACCTAAAATTCTTGGCAGCTTTGAAACAGGGATATTCCATCAGCAGCTTGGGAAACAGTTAAAGCTAAATGGTCAGCTATGCAGGGATAATGCAACAAACCAGGTATCATATCCTGAAATTTTTTTCCCCAAGTCCGTTTTTTTTTTTTTTCCCCATCATAACAGCAGCACTATCTGTTGAAAGACCAACAACTTTTGATAACGGTCCTTTTTTTTCGTTGAGAAACTTTATCAAGGTTGGCTAGTGCTGAAAATTAATCAGGGTCTGTTTGATGCAGGTAGTGTCGTAGCTTCGTGTACAGTTCCAGGGGTTGTAACCCAGTTATTTTAAGTTTCAATACATACAAAGAATAAGTTTTACTTGAATTTTTACATTTTTGTGTTTTATCTTGTGACCATAGTGAGTATTTATGAAAAGCAATAACTTGCTTCATTATGTAGAAATAAATTTAAGAGTAAAAAGTTAGTTATAAATAATTAAATTAGGTAGTTTGATAACCTTATCCAGTATGGATTTACATGGCCACTATTAAATTTTATTTTTATTGTTAAAAAAGCCCCATCAAAATCTAATAAAATTTCAGAGTTTAAAATACATGTAATTTATGACATTGATTCTTAAACGATAGTAGGATAATTACACATTAAAAGCTACAAAACATAAATGTTTTGTAACAACAACATTCAACAAAATATTTATCCGTCATTTTAATTTCAAGCCTTCCCAAACATTTTGGCTAGTTTATATTGATTTCCTTCTCTTTAAGTATCTTTTCTAACAATTAGAGATTTCTCTTAATATGCAACCTAATGCTCTTCCTAGTTTCTATGTGCTTTATCTCTTAACTTGTCAACCTCTCCTCAATGTATCTATGAGGGTTTACTTGATCTGGTAAAAGTTAAATAGCCCCAACCCCCCCACACCAACCCGATATACGTGAGGCAAATTATCACTATGTCTGAAAGTAACTAGAATATCAGACAAAGAACTTAGAACATTAAGGCATGTTCTGATGCTAACAAAGTCAATTACAGCTCTTAGTGACATAATTAAACAAAAACAGTCAAATTCAAACTAAAAACGTGAACTAGTGGTCATAGTTTATAAAATTTATTTTTAATTTAATCTAGCTCAGTAACTATCATACGAGGAAATAGAAATGGGAAATTAAAGGCTGAAATCATAAACAATAATTTCCATAATAATAAGTACACATATCTTTGAAAAATAATTTTCTGTATACATTCAGTTTCTTTCTTCAATAAGTTTCCTTTTCATTTTAGAATTTTTTGACTTAATTAAGGATTTCTGTTATTCTAAAAAAACACTAAATGCATTTAAAATGTATAGAAAAAGCGGCTAATTTTATTTCTTTAATATGAACATTCTAAAAAAATATGAAATATATATGGTAAAGGTCATTATAAATTTGTTTTTGGTTATCGAGCTGATGTGGCAGAATTTTTAGAATTTAGTAACACACCGAATAACAAAATCTAGAAATGGCAAAACTTTTAGAAATTAGAGCAGGCATTGGAAGCAGAATTTAGGATCCACAAAGATTGCATCAGGTGGGAAAATACCTATGCTATGTGTATGATGCATTAAGACATATTAGATGAATCTTTTAAATTCTAAGTTTTCAATTTCTTTATTAATAAAAAACCTTTTCCATAATGCCTGCCCATGTGATGAGATTAAAGCAATTTTTGATATACTCCATGTTTTGTGTCTAGTGAAAAGTAGAGAAAATAAAGGAAAGATAAACATGTTAAGAAAAAATTCTAGTATCAGAAGCAAAACATTCAAATATTATGTTTTCATTGTTCTTCCAGACATTCTCCGAAAAGTAAGAAATTCATTGGAAACTTTCTGTAAAGTACATCCATTACATGTTGATACAATGGAGACATTTTTCATTTTGTCACACATTTCTCAGAATCTTCTAGAATCGTGGGTCTATAAATCTGGCCTTCAAATTCTTCTAAACTTTCTAGGCTGCAATGTCTAAAATCCTAAAATTAAAATTATCCCTACCAATTCTGTTACAGCAAAAAGCCAAAAATATTTTGGAAAAAAGGGAAAAAGTGTAAAACTAATTTTATAAAAAAACCTGATGCATATTCTGAGACAATTACACAGTGAAAACTCTTACTATGAAAAAAATTAAAAAGAAGACCTTTTTAATTAATTACTTAGCTAATTTTGCTTTTGCTAAGAGCTGTTTCGTAAATTGTGCTGTATAGCATTATACCTTATTTTTCAGATTCAAAATATTGTATAATAAGTTGCCAAATTGAAACTTTATAATATGGCATCAAAAAATAAAAATGTTTTATTTTAATATTTTTTAAATATAATTTCAATATATTACCATTATCTTAATGAAATTTAGCAATGTTACGTTTTAAAAAAATCATCAAAAAATTCAGAATGACAAATTTTCCATAGAATTTGATCTTAAAATCGGCAAAATGTTGATAAGTCGCCAAATTTAAAACCGTTTAATAAAACAATTCACATCCTCAAAAGCAAAAAGTTGTTTAAGAGCTCTTTATTAGAAAAAATTAATTTCAAAATGCTTATGTTTCACTTCTTGCTTAGAAACTCGAGTATCCCATCATTTATATTAGAAATAGAAACAAATTATAACTCATGAACCCATTCAAAAGATAACCATATATGTCAGTGAATTGAAAAAAATATTCCTCCAAAATGCTAATTCACACTCAAAATGGAAGTCGTAAAAACAGACAGAAATTTCAGATGATTAAAATTAAAGACATTCTGTTGATTTTGGCCAAAATTAAGGACTTTTAGGGGAAAAAAAAAAAAAAAAGAGTTAAAAAAATTCTAAGGACTCTTTAACATCGTACGAACAGTGGGCATGTTACACTCTACATACTGTTCATACATAAAATTGTCATTTAATCAAGTTATATGCAGAGTGTGGATTCTTCTCTTCAAGTTAAAAGACAAGATATGGACAACATTTGCTTATGAAGGAAAATAATTTCATTTCAGTTGATTGTTCTGACAACTTATTTCTCTGCAGAACAAAAATTTGCAGTTTTCTTGCTTAGCTAGCAACATTTTTTCAATAGCAAAACAAATTGTTAAAACATCACAACTCTTACAATCTATAAAAGTTAACTCTATTTTGATATATAATGCATTTTTATTATTACTGTCACAAAGAGCCTGCCAAACTCCTGCTCACTTAAATATGCCCTCTTAGCAAAAAAAGGATACCAACTCCTGCTTTAGAGATTTCAGATCACACAAGTCTCCTCAACAACTGAAAGCATATTCTCTGGTAGTATGCGAGTGCATAATTTTATTTATACATGCTAAACTACCACATCACTGAAATATGCTCTCTTAGTAAAAAAAAAAGTATACCAACCCCTGCCCTACAGATTTCAGATCACACAAGTCAATTCAACAACTGAAAGCATAAATATTCTCTGCAAGTATGTGATTATACTCATGAGTGCATAATTTGTATTTATGCATCATGAATAAATGCTACATTGCTTTTAATTTAGCGGACATCATACCTATTACATAGATATGCTTATTAAATTTCCTAATACAATTTTTTTTAAAGACATCTTTCAAAAATGTGAGAGAAGTAACAAAAAGGTGGTGACATTATTCAGAAATTTAAACTGAAATGTTACATTTAATAATTTTATTTAAAGAAATAAAATTTACAGCACACTTGAAATTAATAAGTTATTTATATCATATTTTTAGCAGAAGCTGCAAATGTGAGTCTACAACCAACTGTTCATAAATATTTAATAGGACAATTATTTCAAAACACCATGTATTTTATAATTTTCACCGAGAATTATTTTGTAATTTACCATTTTTTCACCATTTCCCAAGTTACACAATTAAAAGGTAGACATAATTCATAGCAAAACACAAAAATTTAACCAGAATTATACAAAATTAATTTTTAACAAATTGCCATCACAGACTTAGTAGTCTGTCTGGAATTCAAAATATAGGAGGAGAAAGAAAGTTTTATTTCTGGCATTTATGAGTAAACAACAGTTGTAATACTATGGCTTGCATACAACTTTTTGTTATGCCAAATTTATGTAACAAAGCATAAAAAAACCTTTGTCTTTTCAATAAAAATATTATGCAGCTCTTTTTATCTTTTACAAATAATTTAAAGGTTTTGTTTTTGTTAGTTTCTAGTGTTAATTTTATAAAATTCAATGTTCAATTCATTGAATTCTTGCAGTTACATAATTATACTTCTACATATATATTTAAACACACATTAAATACAAAATCAGATAAATAAATGCTATTTGACATTCACAGGGTTGCACTCAAACAGGAAAATGAAATTCCCTGACTTTTCCAGGTGTGTTTTCAGAAAATTCCAATCCATCTGCACAATTGGCTACGCTAAGAGATAAATTAATTATGGTACCATTTGAAAACACAAAAATTTGCCAATTACACATGACATATATATATTACATGACTTATAATATATAATACCCAAAGCATTACTATTATAACTATAATAGGTGTTTTCTCCACTGAAGATTGAGATTAGAATCTGCCCAATCTGGATTAAAAAATGTCTTTTTTTGCAGACATTTTGCAGCTAAACGAAGGAAAAATCTATTTAATGATAATTTTAAATAAATTTAGGTATTTTATATTTATTTAGTAGCATACATGAGCAAAATTTTGTGATGGTATGTCATCATACTGCTAGAATTAATTTCAGGATTATGACAGAGAAAATTTCCTGAAATTTGAAAGTATTATTTACTAATAAAAAATAAATAAATTTAAAGAGTAGAAGCAACATTAAATGACACAAATAACATTAAAATAAAGATAATTATTTAAAAATTGAATTAGAATAATCAACGATGTTTTGCCGGATATAGTAACATTAAATGGTTAGCCTAGGTGACTGATTACCATTTTTTTTATTATTATTTTACTGCAAAATGACAAATAAGGCATTTATTAAAAAAAAGGCGGGTTAAAATGATTTTGTGATAAAATCCTGGTATATGCTACGGCTTTGGCACGATTTTCAAAATTGTTGCCAACACCAAAATGACTGCTCATCATAATATCTCCAAATCCCGTGTATATGGTACCCTGTACTAGGATTAAACAGATTTTATTTCCCTTATTTCAACATGCACTACATATGCGCATGGGAGTCATTCAATACTCGAAGTTACTGGAAACTTGTTTTACCTTTCTAAAAGACAATCTGATGGGAGCTGCAAAAATTGGCTCTATGCCAGCTGGCTGAATGATGCTCATGCGATACATAATTCGGCAAGAAAGTGATCGCTTCCAACGTCAGTGCAAAATGCGTTTCTTGGGGGAAAATAGCCGATTCCAGAATTTTTTGGTCAATTTTTGAATTCCCCGACTTTTTCCAGTTTTCCAGATAGCGTGGCAACCGTGCATTCATTAGTAGATACATCAAAATAATAACAAGAAACAATAAGAGTTAACAAGTAATTTTATTGGAATTTCACTAAAGAAACAAACTTTACAATTTGTACACTTTTAAAATCATAAATTTTATATACATATCTCACTTTTCTTGAAAAAAAAGGGTGGATCATTAATTACACAATTTTTAAAAGTAGCTGTTTTATTACTATTAAACTTTAAATAATTTATCTGATCTCAAAATGAAAATGCAAGCTTTAGAATCATCAACAGGTTAAATATATGATGGCAGAATCAATAAAATTCACAATGCTAACTCATGAGGTAACGTTGTGCTTTTCCGAAGTAACAGAAAGTAGCGTTATGACTTAACGCTCCATGTTTGAGGTAGCGTTGTGCCTTTACACTCCATCGCCTTAGTATCTACAAATTTACAGCATCTCAAAATATTTACAGTATCTCAAAATATTTACAACTAATGTTTGGTTTGTATAAATATCACTTCCTTCTTGAACCACCACCAGCTAAAAGCATTGCAATACGAATAAAAATATTCAATGTGTCCAGGTATATTGAAATTGACCTAAAGGGGGAAAAAAAAGCAAAATTTTCAGAGTTACCAGTTTTTAATACTATACAATTATTACAAAACAAATCAGTTAGGACTTGCTACAAACCCATATAATGATATGTGATAAATTGCATCAACATGCCTCTGAGATAAAACTCAATGCCTTTATCTCTGCTGCATTATACATGATATATAGCACAAAAATGTTTTTAACCCTTTGGCTGCTCATCCCTCAATTTTTGCGGGAATGTGTTTTTCATCCTTTATTGAGGAGCGCATCCCATCTTTTCACTGTTTAACCAGCGAAATAAATTATATTACAATACTAGATATTTAATTTAGATTTTGACTAACAGATGTTAATCATCCACTAAATTGCGGTATCTGAAGGAACTTGGTATTTACCGCTCTAACTTCATCATGTTTGCTGCCTTTTTCTAATCAAAAATGGCTGCTAGAAAATGTTCAGTGACTGATGAAAGAACGATGCAAATGGAAACAAAAAAATTTGCAAAGAAACACGAGTTTGGTGCAAAGACTGCGAAATTGGACTTTGTCTTGAATTCTGTTTCAAACTCTATCGTACTAAACTAGATTTCTAAGGTATTTTTTCCTCAGTGCATTATATTTCCTTTAGTTTTATTCATTTTACTTTACATTATGTAATAAATAGAAATAAACTGTTAATTCAATTGAAATTTATTATTATTTGTGATAAAATCTGAAATTGGTTTTCCTGACAGCTTAGTTTCTCATGACAAAAATCTTTTCTAGAAAGAACAAATGCATATTTAAATTCTCCAATGCATATATAGATTTAAAATATGGGGGGGGGTCGAGGAATTTTTTTGGGAAACGATTTCGGTACACAAATTGAGCAGTCAGAGGGTTAAAACTATCACAGGTATATTTATAAATAGGTTTAATTTTTGCCATTTCTTCTCATGTGTAAATAAGCAATTCGCAGCTGAATGATAAATATTAAATTATGAATTCCCCTCACAAGAGGTTTTCTATAATAAGTTTGACAGAGTCTTTCCCCCCCCTTTTTTTCCTTACAGGGTAGTAGAAAGCATTTTAGAAGTTGCTTTCATAAATATTTTTGTTATCCTTCTGGACTATAAAATGAAAGTAAAAAACATCAGAGGAAAACATTTTCGGCTTCGTTTCCAAAAACTTCCAAGACCTATTCTGAAAATTCTTTGCTTCAAATATTGCAAAATCTATAATTTTAAACTCTGATTTTCAGCAGAGTTGTCCATTTTGTTCAACTAACAGTAAAATGATTCCTCTACTCACAATACAATATCATAAAATCAAAAGAACAAATAATATGATAATAATAACTAATAATAAGACAAACAAAAAATAAATATTTCATATGAAATTATTTTAAGCAAGTGAAAAATGTAATATATTCGTGAGTAATTTTTCTTAATATGACCTAAAGTGTTCAATTTTAGTATGTAGTATAATGTTTGAGGTTAGAAATAATTTTTTATTCCTCTCTATTTTATTTATTCTTAATGTCTGAGACTCAAAAGAGAATTTCAAGAATAAAAATGGCCGCCTAAACATAATGAGATTAAGATTGCCAGATCTGCAGGCAGATAAAGAAAAAATACCCTAATATTTCTATGAAAAGAATCATATACATAACATGTTACATTCTTGTATTTTTTTCCAGTCTTTACAGAGAAAATGCTGCCATCTAAATGTTGTTTCCTGTTATCAAGATTTAACATAGAAATTATGAAGTAATGTGATCTTTAATATTCAGAGGTAGTTTTTATGCAGTATCTATACAAGGGCACATGGAAATATTTGCATACAGCACATTTCTATGGACTCATTTTCTTTAGATACCATTTGTGCCAGAACAGTTACTATTAATTTTAAACAGTGGTTTCACCAAATGGAAATACGTCAATCAATGGCCAAAGTGGACCAGTACGTTACCATGCATCACACAGCTATTATAGTTAATGATTTAGCTTGAAAACTAAATTTAAGTACATAAATTAACTATTCTTTGAGAACTGATATTGGTACTTTATCTGCTCGCAATTTCTAATTAAAATGTTTCAATTGAATGAAATATGTAAAAAATAAAATAACAGCTTTCATTTAAGAATAAGAAATATTCAAGTAGTAGCTAAAGCATAGTGCTATTTTCCAAGAAAAATATAGACAAGAGTTTAACATTATGAGTACCCTAGGGAAAGTGGTTGGAATGAACAAAATCACCCTATTGTATCACTCAATATTGTGCTCTGTAACAGTACGTATTTTTCATCTTTCAACTTAGCTTAATATGAGAAATGTCGAATGCTATTCAATAACACTATTCAATTTTGATTTTAACTTAAAAAAAGCTACCTTTTCATGTTTTAATCAACATTTTGAAAAAATTTTAAAATGGATATCAAACTATCTAAAGCGAATGCCAAGTACCTTGGTTACTGAAATAAACAGATCATACATTTCAACAAATAATCAATGAAGTATTATTCTATGTATTATATGATATTCTAAAAAAGGAAGAATCAAATAAAGCTTCTAGATAATACGAAATCATGTATTTCCAAATACTGTGGAAAATTACTTACATGAAAAGATACAAACAGCTAAACTACACAATCAGCACTTCTATACTTTTTCACAGTTGAGAAACCCATGAAAACAGTCTCAGATCCCTAGATGAAAATTAATCTACTCAAAACTACACAATTATTTTTTATGGACCCATTAGCAATATCTAAAGCAGCATTAAGGTTCCAAAGAAGCCCTGCTGGAAGTCTGAATATAGCTTTATATGACCTTTTTCCTTAACATACCTACAGATAAAAGTAAAAATGCTTTGTGATTAAACTTTAGTGTAGGATGTTTCTGAAAGGTCATTAAGCAATTTTGAAAGACTTGTTAAAGTGTGGAGCTGTTCCAGGAATGTCACCTTCCCCCCAAAAGAAAGAACACTGAACATGACAAATACACTAACACACTAAATACATATTTCCCACACACACACATTTTGCAAATCATTACTCAAAAGCCCACACACATTAACTATTTATTAATTATCTTAGTGGATTTAGAGAATTTTAAAGTTATAAGTATCAAAACTATTATACACTAATATGGATAAACAAAATACCAATACTTACGCATTTATAGGGTCATATGGTTTAATAGCATATACTGGATATGTTTCAGCCATGCGAACTATTCTCTGAGTGTCATACAATAAGAAAGCTCCAAAGAGGACAAGGCCTCCATACATGCTGATACTATACAGTCCAGCACCCAAAGCAGTTGTAGGTGGGAAAAACATTGAACCTACAAGTTAAATTGGTTGGTTTAAGTTTTATAAAAATTTACTAATTTGTATAAAATTTTTTCTACTATTAATGCAATAAACAACCCCCAAGAGACTCACAGATTAAGAATTCATATAATACAGTATAAATTTTGATATATATATTCTACTCCCATACAACCCTACCCACCTAATTACCTCAAACAACTCAGAGAAAATCTTGGTTTAAATAAATTTATTGATCACATACAAACATTTATTTTTGCATTAAGAAACTCCTATTAAAATTATTAGACCTTGCAGATATAAATTTAACAAAAAACATTTCACTATTTTTTCATAATACACAGAACACATAATTTAACAATAAACAGCAGCATAATCGAACATTCTTTAACAGTTTTATAAAAAAAAGGAGGGCGTACTAAAATGCTTACCTAAAGATGATGCAAATACAACACCTAACCCACAGGCTAGAGGGCCTCCCATGTACAAAAATCGTTCACTTGGGGCACAAGCTGCAACAGCTGATAACCCTAAAAACATTATAACGAAATAGTAAAGTTAATGCAAAATCAATTTAAGAGAAAATGAATAGGATATAATCAAATTAAAGGAATGCAATAAGTAAATAAGGGAAAGTGATTTTCAACAACTAAGCTTGTTAAATCTTGACCGAACAATTTATTATTTTAACTGTTATAATTAATTATTCTTCAGCTTGGCAATCCTTTGATACATTTCACCCTGAAAAATGTCTTCCACATGACCACCATAATAATAAACAATAATTCCAAAATACAGCTGAAAGGCAGAACTGCAGTTAAAAGAAATTTAAATTCAGATCATATCATTCATTAGCTTAAAAAATTTCATAATTTTATTGATAAAAACGTAAAAATATTTAGTAAAAACTAATATGACAAGTATCTCTATTGCACAAAACAAATCTTTATTAAATAAATACATGTCTATGATATTAAGAGAATTTCAGCAAGATCCTAGTTTATCACTTCAGTTAATACTGAAATACTTGAAAGAAATATTCAACAGAACTGCAGTAATAACTTCAGTTACACTGAATATTTCTTTTAAAATCTATTTTCACCACATGCCTTAATGGTAGACTATTTTTAATGCTCAATATACATAAAAACTATCAAATGCATATACTCACCACCAACAACACCTGCAGTATACCAAGCAGCTCGCATTAAAATAGGCCCACCTAGCAGGCACAAAGGTGCAACAACAGCTCCCATTATACCACTATGAACCATCCAAGCAAGCTGTTTTCCTCCCAAGCCTTCTGAATATGGTATAGATCGAACAACCATGCCACTACCAATCATAGCTGCAAAAGTAGCTCCAATTGCCTAAAATCAAAATTTCAATAACTGTGTTTAAATAATGATGGAAAAAATAATCATGCACCAAACTGAATTTCTATGCCATAGCTGCAACTTTGAAATCCACAAAACTGGGAGTTTTTCATCTTGTGTGGCAATACCCTTTCACAGGATCTCCAAACCAACTCAAATTCACTTTATAATACACGATTCAGGTTACTCAAATTGTCATCAAAATTCAAAATATATTAGTATTTAATTAATTTAACAGATATTCTCTATTCATATAAAGCTAATATAAATTTAAAATTTAATAATTTGTTAAATTCAAATTTCATTCCTTGCAGCAATTGCGCCAAGAGAATTATTTGCAAGAGAATTATTTAAATTTAATTTAATTTTACCATATTCTTGTGAAACAATTTAGTATTTAATTAGATATATTAAATTTTATGGTCTTGGGCTAATTTTATTTTGTAATTTTCTTACACTTTTGTACTGAAGAAGTCCTAAACGGAGAAAGAAAAGCTACCTATTTAAGTACATTTAAATACGATGGAAATTAAATTAATAATTAATATGCATAATATTTATCTGGATAAACTTAGAAATAAATGTAACATAACATAGTAAAATAAATATAAACCAATTTAACACTTGTTCAGTCTTCACATAAAATCAACAAATGCTTACGCTAGATTAAGGCAACTCGCATAAAGTGAAATTTAATTAGAAAAAAGTCAATAAAATGTAATAAAAAATACAGTTCAGATGAAATAACATTTAAGAAAAATCATTCCGAAAATCACCAAGGGTGGAACAGAATTTGCACATTTTTAAGTTTCATTAATTCAATAAATTTCATTTACTGCTAAAAAACACTTTCCTGAGTAAAAAGCTAAAAATTAAAAACTGAGAGATTTGGCAATCTAGCAGAAGATCAAGAGGTATGATGAAAAACCGGGAGTCTCCGGGTGAAACAGGGAGAGTTGGCAGCTAAGCCATATTTATAAGTACATTTCATTAAATAAAAACCTCCTACAGCAAAATTTAATCTCCAGCATGCTTTAACAAAGTTTAAAATTGTTTTTGCACATTCATAATGAATACTTAAAAGATTTTTTTGAATGCAGGCATGCACACATGCAAATAAAATCGTAACTTTAAACTGTTGCTCCTGTGTTATATTTTTAACAAAAATATCTAATTATTTTTGTTCTGGAAATACTAGGTCTTCTGGAATATTCTATCTCCACCCAAAAAAATGAAACCATATTTTCTTCTAATTATTTTGTATCTCTTCATAAGAAGAAAGAATGGTCGAAGCCGGTTTTTAAAATGCAGTCTGCAGTATTGCTTGCTTGCAGTGTGTAATTCTAGCATGAGTTGTGGCAGAATTTTGTCAATGCAGTGCTAAGAAGAAAGAACTCAATGATCCTGTCATATTATTTCTTTAAAAAAAGAAAAAACTCACATATAGTCAGACTACTCATAAAATCTGTGTTGTATATAGACTCTAAGGACATAGGTACGGGGTTCATAGATTTGGAGTGAATAACGACGACATTTGATGGAGTTTCGAAACACACTTTATTTACCAATATTAATCAGGACAGCTCCAAAACACTTTTACACTCCTCGAAGATCTACAATAAACACGCTGGAACAATCAGCAACATAGCCTTCACACTGTCAGGCTATGACGGCGGAGGCACCTTCACTGCAAAGCACCAGAGTAAAGCTCCCAACTCTGCTCGGTCGTTCTCGTACTCTCGAGACTCTCCATGCTACAACTCGCGATGCACACAATGACACACAGAGAATGGCTCCCGACTTTTCAGTTCAGTCTTTCCCGGTGCTCAACACACTCTCTCGATGATGCACTAACCGCAATACACTAAGAGACTCCTTCGGTGAACTCGACGACCCACTCGGCACTCGCTGCCCGGCTGTCAACTTGATCGACTCCGAACGGACTGACTTCCTAGACGAGACACCAACTAACTCGTAACTAACTCTCCGCATACCAGCAGGATTTATATAGCTTATAGCTTTTGACTGGTGTTCAAGAACATTCTGGGCTAAACCAGTAAGAATTTGTTCAGAAGGTTCTCCAACCGTCCATGATATATTGCCAATTTCGTCATCAAATGGGCGATTTCTCGCCAAATGTGGCAACCCTATCTTAACCCTAAAGTTGCTTTGCGGGGAGGCCATCTTACTGCGCCTGGACATTTTGTAACAATATATTGAGAATTGCTCAAATGCCATCATGTGATATTCTTTGCTAAAACAAAATAAAGTCCTTTTTTGAAATGACTAATTGCTGCAGATGAGAAGTAGATATTCTACAACATTAAAAGAAAAAGATCATGGGATAAGACATGATCCTTTAATAACTTCAAAAGGAGAAATCCTAAAAAAAGCAATGCTTTGTGTATAGTAAGACTACAAAAAGAACTGTATATTATAAATTATTGCTACTAAATCAGACAGCAAAATCAGAAAAATATTGTTCCTGAATGGCAGATTTAAAAGCAGAAATCAAAGCGAAGAACTCCAAAACTGACCAATCTTCTATCATGAACATTGCTCAGTTAGTTCTATATTTTGATAAATGTAGAGAGACTTCCCAAGTATGGCTTGGACATTTTGTGTCACCCTCATATTCATCAGACTTTGAACTCTCAGATTTTCATACGGTCACTGAAAAATTCTCTGCATGGCCTGGAATTTACACTGTCAAAAACACTGATAACTTTTTTCATGACTAAACTAATGACATTTTGAAAAAAATCTGATGTGGCCAGATGGTAATCCAATGTGGCTAGATAGCATTATGATCAGGTTTGGGTATATTCGTGAACGTTGAAATTCAATGTTTTGTGAAGGAGGCAAATGTGTTTTGAAAACTGAAAGCTTGTCTGCTAAAGTAAAATCTATGTCAATCAATGTTAGGTCTTCTTACATTTATTTGGTTAATTTCAATACTTTCTTAAAGAGACTCAGCACGTAGTCTAGATTGTATCTTCAAACTAATTTTCAAGTCTTGGATAAATCTGAGATTAACAATATCTTAGTAAAAAATCTAATCATGATTGACTGATTTGCTGTGCAACATTGCTACGAATCTCTTACTCCAACATAATAATGAGATGGGTCAGGAATGACAAAAAGAAACTAGCATTACTAAGAAGTTCAAACATATATGTGTTCGCCCAATGAATTATGATTATGATGAACTCTTTACAAGATTGGAGGTTGAATATTGCAGTTTTATTTCAATATATTGCAAGCATTTTTTAGTGCTTTATCTTTAATCCTTTATTTAAGATTATCTTATATTTAATGCCAGCAACTGATTACCCCAATAACCTATCATAATCCCGTTTCATGTTTCGCAGTTTATTCATAAACTAGTGGAAGTACCTGAAAAAAATGGACGACGACTTTTTCCAGGACTCAGAAAAGAATTGTATAAAGTTTAGCGACGATAGCTTTAGTAGTGACCAAGTTATTAGAGGAAAAATACACCAATTTTCTTTTTTATACATATGTGCATTTAAAAACATGACGAACATACATCTAATTTTTTGTGTATAAGAAACAGAAATGTATGATTACACAAAAAAATTACATATTCCAACAAGTTTGATCATGATGCAGAGCCCACCCACATTCATCACACCAAAATGTGTGATTATATTTCACACAAAAAGAAATTTGTGTTGTGTATGGACAGGATGGTACAGAAAGTCGAAGATTAAAGAACTGCATTGCGGTTCTTTAATCTTTGACTACAGTTACTCAAAATGTTACAGTAATTTTTAGACACCACGTTTTTCTTGCTTTTGATAAACAGATATTTAATGAAATCTTTTTAATATTCTACATAAAATAGCTAATGTTGATATAAAGAAAAATAGCAAACATAACAAAATGTATTGCATAAATAGGCAATTCTTTCAGTATATATAAATTCAAGATTGAATTTCAAAGATTCCATATGCCATATCTTAGATCGTCGTAATCTTTCAAAATCTCAAATCGCATATTCGTTTGTACATGAAACAAATACAAATGTGCTGATATTCAATTTAGCAAAATTTAGGGATTTTACTAAATGATTACTGATCAAATGGCTATTCAGTTATTAATACATTAAAGCTAATGGCAAACCCTTTTACAGGATATGCGGTGATACTACAAACAATCCTTTTTTTAGAAATTTTTCTAATGCAGAAAAGACTGCTTTGGAATAAACAATTCTTAACCAATCTGGCTGAAATAAGCTATATTTATTGCATTAAAATGCGGAATAAAGACTTTTAAATTTCATGAAATTAATTCATACCTTAGCATGATGGCAGTTTTAAGTCACACTTTGCAGTTACATTTATTAAACAAAAAATTTTATATCATAATTTGCAAACATATTTAAGTAAAATGTAAATAATTTGTATATAGAGGAAATTTATCCTAAATAAAACACAGAGTTTTTTAAAAATACACTAATATAAATTATTGATCATTGTTTTAGTATTTTACGGATATAAATTTTGAAAAATGCTGTTATCTGTTTAAAAAATTCATATTTCTCTCATCCTGTTCTCAGAAAATTCGTTTAGTGGTTCTTCCTGATTAGGCCATCCCCCTCCAAAAAATTTCTAAACACTGGTGAATTTTTCGTCAAGCTAAGATGCGAAAGACGGCAACCATTTAAAAAAATGGTAGCATACTAAACATTAAATGAGACGACAACTAACTGGCAAAATTAGAAACGTGTGTAAACAACATCTGTTTTTAACTTCTAAAAACTTCAGAAAATTTTAGAAACTTGGCAACATGCACTACCTGGCATTATGCTTACCGCATACACAATAGTCTGTTTTCATTTAAAAACCTCAGAGAGGCATTGTACATGCTGTTGTTTTCACATGAACACAGTAACCTGTTTTTGTTTTAAAAAATTACCTAACTGAATAAATTTGACATCGGCACCTTTATAAGCACAATTTCATGGAATGAAAATTTTTTAATTTCTAGTGCTAGACAAATGCTATATTTCCAGAAAAAAAAAAAAAAAAAAAAAATGCAATGCTTTCATCACCTGAAAACTTCACAGCTCCATTGCAATTCCTTACATGAAAAAACAAGAATGCAATCAATGCAATATTAATGATTGTCGTCAATACCACAAAAACTAATTACTGGTGCTCATCTGCTAGGTGCATACAAGGGTTGTCACAAATACATTTTGGCAACATAACACATTATGTGTGAATACTTTTTGGGAGGAGGAGTATGTGCATAATCTGAAAGTACCCATTTAAATTACACACCAAACAACTTAAAAAAATTATTTGTATAAATTGCCACAATGTCCACCTAAATCACAAAACCAGATGTCGCTACAATGGGTAAAAGAGTTAACACATAAAATTTATGAATGAAGATCTTTATAAATACTTAGCATACATTCTATGAGATTATTTATATTATACTCACAAGCCATGAATTTTTCATCATAAGGCTCATCAGCTTAGGTGATTGACTGACAGCAAAAGCAGATGCAGCAGTAATAGCAATACTTCCTCCAAAATAGGCATAAGTAGCTTTAATTCGGTCTTTTACATAATTCGGCCACATCCTGTAAAAATAAATAAAATATGGGCTATTCCACGTGTAACAAAATAAGTTGTAATACATTCATTACTTACACACAGGAAAGTGCAGAACCGCCCACTGCTTGGCACGTTTTTAAGAATTGCACATACTCGGTATCCATGGGCACATCGACCTATTTGCACTAAAAAAAAAAAATCCCAGAATTGCACAAAAATGGCATTGCGCACTCCCTTGACTTTATTCATGTACACATCGACCTATTTTCACTTATAATGTAAAGAAAATTGACAAAAATCAAATTCTTCTTACTCTTGTAAAAAGCGCCAAACAAATAACTGGGCGATTCTGCACTTTACCACTTATTTATTAACAACTTCTCCCAGCCTGTAAAAGTTGTTTTTTTTTTTTTTTTTTTTAAATATGATATTCTTAACACTCTCCAGCAGCAGCTGGTATCATGCCTCAAATCCCAAGCTAATAAGCATTATCAACTATATGAAAAATTATTACTGTAATTTCCGGAAGAAACGCTGCGGCGTTTACGTGTTTAAAACTTAAATTTTCAGCGGGTTCGGCGTATCTACCCATGCTGCGTTTAGGTACACTAAAAATAAAATATTTCCTATGATGGTCATTGTACATAGTTTGGATGGCCTTGTCATTGTGCATAGACTGGTGCTGTTCCCACACAAAAGACACACTCTGTTGCTTTTTGCGAACGTTATTTTGTTTACATTCTTTCCCTTGAACGGACCTACATGCCTTATTCACCCTAAACGAGATCTCAGAACAATAACATTCTTCCCCCATTCAAATCAACATTCTCATCAGTTTGAATAGTCTCTCTTCTCTGCCATTCGATGAATCTTCCAGGACCCATCCTCTTCCCACCCCTGCCTTTTCTGCAATTTTTTTCAAAGGCAGACATGACTCCACCTGCCTCGCAATAACGAACTCTGACGTATTTCCCCTTCAGCATAAATGGATTTTTCTTGCCATTCTGCCAGATACGGATCCCATTAGTTTGGGTACAAGTACTTGTTGGATAGTTTTTAAGTAAGAAGGGAGTGGAAAATTTTTGAAAATGTCCCTAAACGGCACAGAAGATATACTGCTGGTTTTAAGCTCAATGTAATTTCACGTGCTGGACAAACTGGAAATCGAGCAGCAGCTCGAAAGTTTGAAGTGGATGACAGATGTATTCGACGTTGGAGAACTGAAAAAGAACTTCTTAAAAATATGCCACAACAGAAACGACCTTGCAAACTGGATGAAGGAGCAACGAGGAAAGGGAATGGCAATTTCGACTGTAAAAATTCGCTTACAAACAAAATTTATAGCAAAACGAATGAACATAAATGATTTCAAAGGAGGTGTAGCAGATTTATGAAAAGAAAAAATATTTCTCTGCGTACTAGAACAACAGTCGGGCAACAATTACCAATGGACTGGCAGGATAAAAAGTCATCTTTTCTAAAATATGTGACAGCTATTATTGACCAAAAAAAAAAAAAAAAAAAAAAACTTCTTCGGTCGCAGATAATAAATATGGTTGAAACGCCGTTAGCTTTCGACTCTCCTGCAAACAGAACTGTTGATGAAACTGGTACAAAAACTGTGTGTTTATGACGGAGCATAAAAGAACGTCATTTACATGCATGTTAGCTTGTGCTGCAAACGGTGGCAAGCTAAAGCCGATGATCATTTTTAAACGAAAGACTATTCCGAAGGGAGATTTTCCTAATGACGTAATTATTTAATCATGCACGAGTGGCTACAAAAAGTTTGTCAGTGTCGTATGGGATCTTTTTTCCAACCAAAAGGGTTATTCGTAATGGATTCCATGCGTGCTTATTTCTTTGAGTCAGTGAAAACCAGATGTCAAAAATTGTCTACGACCGAAGCAATAATTAATGGTGGTTTGACAAAAATCTTACAACCATTATATTTGTCAGATAATAAATCCTTCAAAGCTGAAGTCCGAAAGCGGTGGGAATGTTGGATGAGTGAAGGATTGCATACATAAACCAAAAGCGGTAAAATGCGTAGAGCATCTTATGAAGAAATTGCAAAGTGGGCAGGAAGTGCGTGGAAATTGGTAGAAACATCGTCAATAATAGCGGGGTTCAAAGAAGCTGAAATTATATCCTTAGATAAAGAGACTGTAAACCAAGAGGATGAATGTGACGATCTGGAAGACTTAGATCACGATTTACTAAATCTTTTTAATTCAGATAGTGAAGAATCAGATTTTGATGGCTTCATATGATGTATAGTTTGCTGTAATTCGTAAGTAAAATTTAAAATTTCCTTTTGTCATCCAAATTTAATATTTTGTTGTTGCAACATTTTTTATAATATAGTCCGAGTATTACAAATATGGACTTCTTTAGTGGGTAATATAAGTATATACGTGTAAATATATTTTCCACATTTCTTACCTTTAATTTATTTTTGAGTTATGGTTTCATTTCATGCATTTTTCTTAACTGGTATGTCATATATGAGGACTTAGGTTGAGTTTTTGCATCTATACGGCCCATGACGATGTCACGGGCAATTTAATCTATCACGGCGTTTCTGTGTAATTTTAATTTTTTCCCCGCCATTTTTCTCGAGTGCGGTGGCCTTTCTTCCGGAAATTACGGTATATAATTTGACATTATATTTATTATTAAAACGATTTTAGCAAATTCATTAACAACATTCTTCCAGCCGATGTCAGGTGATGTATCATAGGAAGCGAACGAAATACATGTACAGGCTAATTTCATGGCATGAAAATTTTTTAGTTTTAGTGTGTTAAATACACCAAAACTATTAGTTAAATCTATGGGCTTCTTAATTTAGATAAACATTTTAATGGACCAGAACGCCTACCAAAT
Organism: Stegodyphus dumicola; assembly: GCF_044657685.1. Classification (NCBI taxonomy): domain Eukaryota; kingdom Metazoa; phylum Arthropoda; class Arachnida; order Araneae; family Eresidae; genus Stegodyphus; species Stegodyphus dumicola. The sequence continues at coordinate 62,216,745 of NC_140775.1, read as the reverse complement.
ACGCATACAAGATACTAAGAGAAAACAGAAGATATCTTACAACTAACTACCTCTAAATTTTAATTCTTATTGCCAAAACTATGAAAGCATTCCTAATAACTCTAAACCAGGGTTTCTGAACCGGTGTTATGCAAAGAAAAAGTATTTTTAACTATTAAATTCAAAAATCTCCTGAAAGAAAAGAAAATGAGAGAAATGTCCTGTGATCGAACTCGAACTGAAGATTTCAAAAATAATACACGTGTTAACTTTTGTCCGAATCGAAAAATAACTTTAAGGGCATTTCAAATAAAGCTTTTAAATTTTTATTCCCTTTTTGCACAACCTATTTGTGTGAACAAAGATTTTCTTCAATGTTACATTTAAAAATTAAATACAGAACAAAATTAAAAGTGGATCCTAATTTGTGGTTAAAACTAAGTGAAATAAGACCAGACACACACACACACACACACAAAAAAAAAAAAAAAAAAAAAAAAAAAAAATTCTCTCTTTTAAACAGGACCAAATTTCACACTAGATTTTAGAATCAAAGTATTATAACTTAAATTTTGATAATAAAAATGGTAACCAATTTTTAATCTAAAATATTTTTTATGTGTGCATATTTAATACAAATAACCAATAGGCTGTGCAAATGGCAAAATATATTTATTTTTAACATTTCTATTGAAAAATTGAAAAATAATCATTGTAAAATAGCAGTGATAAAGCTTTTCAGTTTTTGTTTAGATGATACATGTTAGTCGAAAGGTTGAGAACTGCTGCTCTAAACAGATTTAAATTATATATCATTCTGATTTATATGCTAAGCCAATTATTTAATTTTTCGTCAGTTCATACATTCGGCAATAATCATGATTCTTCCACCTTGAAAGAGACAGCTTCTTTTACAAACTGGATAACGACTTCATGCAACAGGAAACTTCGCCAGCTTTCCTTTACAGTTATTTGCTTTGCTGCCATTGGCATCTGTACCGTCTTCATTTTGTTCAATATCCATACAATTTTATCATAATTTTTATTCATAATCTCAATCTCATCGTCATTCTCTTCATAAAATCTCTGGCTTAATAGTTGTCATCATTCATACAATCTCCATACTCATCATCATTAGTATCTACTATAACAGCTTCGTCTGTATAAGAGATCATCTATATTTCACGTTGCATAGGATATATTTAGTACCTAAGAAATCTGAAGTATTCATGTTTTAGAACCATTTTAAGTTTTCAGATTTCAGAACAATCTACATCATTGTGCTTCACAGTACTTCAGAATAATTTGCATCAATGTTCTTTGTAGCACCATCGTTATTTGATATCTTAAGAATTTTCTATATTAACTAAATACACTAAAATACTGCTTCTTAATATTATGATCATCTTCTAATACTAAATAATGGTATAAAATTTTAAGTTCTTACAGTAGAATATACCCATAACAATTTTTTCATGGCAGATATTTATCAAGTTATTGGACTAAATGTACTCGCATAAAAAGTTTTTCTTTTTTAGTCAATCAAACATTGCTTTCAGTTGCATAAAATCAACCAATCAAAGCTTCTGGATAATCAAAACACTGAAGTACAACTTATTGCTTCAGCAGTTTTTCTTACTTGCAATTTCAAAAGCAGCTTTCGTTTCTTTACTTTTTCATTTCGTTCACCTTGTGGTCTGACATCAGTTTATTGTGAAGATCGAGATCTACTGCTTTAATTGAAGGAAATAAATTAATATCTCTTTACTTGGTGATCCCACTTCTAATAATTTGTAGAGGCTATCTGGGTAGCAGAAGTTAAATCTATGGGCTTCTTGATATAGAAAGACATTTTAATGAACCAGAACACTTACATCAAATACACAAATGGCACATAAAATGCAAGATACTAAAAACTGCTGACGTCTTACATCTAGCTTTGAATTCTGGTTGCCAGATCTACGAAAACACTCCTAGTAACTCTAAATATATTGAAATTATACATTATTATGATTTATATGGTAGACAACTATTAAATTTTTTGTCATTACCTACATTCAATCATATGAAAATATTAGGGTTGTCTATCCAAGCATCATGCAGTGAATGTGAATCATCTTCCTTCTGAGAGATGCCCCGCACGTTTTAAATCAACCAATTTCAAAAGCTTCTTTGCTAGAAAACTGTTCATTCAGACACATAAACTTTCCATAAATATAACCAAGTATATTAATCCACACAAAAAAAGGAACCAGCATACAAATATATCAGGTTTATACCTTCCAATGTTAATCTAGACTATGACAAAAACTTTCTATGTTTATGTAACAGTTAAGTTATAGACTTTTGCGTGCCACAAAGAAATATTGCATACAATGCTGATATACACTTAAACAAGATTAAGTAAATGATACTGTAACATTAGCTCCCTTACACAGATTTATCGATTGCTCCAGGCTCAGATGAAAGTCCTGCTCCATAGTAGCATAATGCTCCAACGCCAAATGCAGATGCTCCAAGCAACAAACCTCTGCCTAAATCGAAGGCTGTAAAAAATTACAATTCCATCAGTTATGCACATTAAAAAAAAAGTTTAGTAAAACATTTAAATAAATTAATTATAAGATGTATTTAAAATCTTTTTTTCAAAATTTAGTACTGTAACAGAAATATCATTAAGCATTCACTAAATACAAATCTATCAGAAATACTTATATCTTATCACAACCTTATACTGATAATGACTGATAAAATTATATTCTGCACTCAAAATCTATTAAAATAAAGGCTGATCTTTAGAATATGGTAACTGGTAGTTTGGCGACATTTTGGAGGCGATAAAGGTTACTACCTGGGACTTTGGTAATAATGTGAGCAGTACTCAGTTCCGATTACGCATTATTTTGTGTGAGGGAAATGAAATATCATGGGATATGTCATGTGATATTAATGGACGAATTACGGTTCTTTAATCGGAAAAGGGGGGAAATCGGGAAAAAATCTGGAAATTTTGTATTTGGCTTTATTCTGTGTTGTGTGAAACAGTGTTCGTTAATGTTTGGATCCCATGGCCCTAACTAAAGTTAATTCGACATGGGTATTTAGTGGGATTGAAAGGGGTAGTAATAAGTGTTTCTTTAAGGTTGTGCGAGATAGAAGTAAAGATGTTTTATTAAGTTATTTATTTTACCTGGTACCTTGGTGTGAACTATAAGTATGATTTTAAAGATCCTGAAACAGAAATAAGAAAAGTTTATTGGACACATAATCAAGATTCTGAAGAAGAATAGGTAAGTTAGTATTTTTAATTATTTGAGGATATTATTTTTATGCATTGTTCTAAATGTAAGGTGGAAGTAAAGTAATTTGCGTAAACGTGCATGGAAATGACACTAAGTATTTGTAACCATTTGTAATGTTTGCGGTATGAATTAGTTAGTGACATTTGTAATATAATAGATAATGCAGAAGTAAAAGTTTTTGGATATTTTATTTATTTTATACGGGGAAATGTTCATATTTGGAAAGGGTATATACTTTTTCGCGATCAGGTAATTTCATATATGTTCTTTTTACCAGGTTTAAAGATTCAGAAAATTGTTATGCATTTTCGTGAAATTTTTCTAATTTATGAGAAAAAAAGCAGTGTACATGTATATAGTGAAGAGAGTGCACAATGCCATTTTTGTGCAATTCTGGGATTTTTTTTAAGTAAAAATAAGTCGACGTGTACATGGTTTAGTGATATTTTAATTAAATGATAGTTATTTTGTGAATTTTATGTTTATAGAAATTTGGTATACGTTTAAGTTGAAGTAAACGTGCATGGAAATAATTTAAATATTTGACACTAAGTATTTGTAATGCTTGCGGTATGAATTCATTGGTGACGTGTATAACATTATAGATGATTTAGAGGTAAAAGTTTTTGGATATTTTATTTATTTTATATGTGGAAATGTTCATATTTGGAAAGGGTATAAACTTTTTTGCGATCAGGTAATTTCATATATGTTCTTTTTACCGGGTTTAAAGATTCAGAAAATTGTCATGTATTTTTGTGAAATTTTTCTAATTTATGAGAAAAAAGCAGTGTACATGGATATAGTGAAGAGTGTGCGCAATGCCCTTTTTGTGCAATTCTTGGATTTTTTTTAAGTAAAAATAAGTCGCCGTGTACATGGTTTATGTGTATGTGTTATTTTGAAAAACGCGTAAGGATTATGGTATTGTGCACTTTTTCCCAATTTTGCAGTGAATATTTGTCATGATTAAGCAGTTTTGTTAGATAAAATTTCTCGCATAAGTGTAATTCGGCTAGTAGATTGTTGGAAGAAGTGTTCAGTAGATAAAAAGAAAAGAAACATGTCTTTACTTCATGAAGACAAAATGGCGGCGGGAAAAAAAAAAATAGAGGGTTGCTGTAAGGAGAGTTGGTCGCCAAATTTTCGCCAAAAAAACGCCAAGTTACCATAATGTAAAGATCAACCAAAATAAAATGTATTAAAAAAACTTCAGACTGCATGCTAATGTCTTGAATTTTTTAACTATTAAAGTTTCGAAAACAGAAAAATATTTTTAAAATTTAAAATCATTTAAAAGACAGAGCTGAAGATAAACTAACCTGATTTTGGCATACATATTTCGGTTTAATATCTAAATCCACTTTAAGAGATTAAAAACACAGAAAATAAAATCATACTCAAAATATGCAATATATATATATATATAAGGTAAAATATTTGTCATACTATTATATCTATGTTGTTTAAGGCCATGTGGAGATGTAGGACTCCTAGTGGCATGACTGGCTTTATCTAGGCATGAGAATGTTATTTGGTGTACACTACCTTCCTATTTAAAACGTTTCCGTATTTTCTTACTTGATCTAAATACCATCTCGGTTACAGTTGGTACCCCTTGTATTATCGCCAAGTTGTTGTCTCATTTACGACAACCTGAGTAGTTGAATAGTATGGAAACCCTATTATGATGTAATTGGTTGCAGTGAATTTGAATCATGCGAAAACATTTGGTAAGTGTGTGTCAGATTTTGGGTAAGGGCTGTGTGTGTGTTGGATAAGTAAATTTTTATTTTGTGGTTTACACAGTAAATTAGCTGAATGTGGTAAGATTAATTTGAAGTTTCTGTAGGGTTTGGAACAAAAGGGAAAGGAGCATTAATTGACTGTTGTGTAAATGAACGTTACTTAGTAGCCATTATTAAGTGTCTCGTTTGTAGAAAGGAAATGCGTATGGTTGAACATTGGATATTTTCAAACGGAGGATATTTTTTACTCTTATTTTTGTGAATTTATGTGGTGATACCATTATATAGATTCTAGTTCAGATAATTTTAGGAAGTGTTTGGATGCTGTTAAGAAATTTTGGTACTTTTCCGTTTTGGCAGCGCAGGCGATAAAGTGGCCAATAATGGTACAACTGATGCCAAACGGAATATCCTCGCTGGTAACTTTTTATGCCCCATTTTCAAAACCAGTTGCCGCCATTTCTTATCAGATTGATTCAGTCTTTTAATACTGGCATACAGTTACATAGAATATTTACCAGATAGTTCAATTTTATGCCCCAAGGACATTCGCAGTAATTATGTCAATCAGGATGCAATCACATCACTCACCCGAAGGCGAAAATATAGAAAAGACAGAGTCCAGGGTTAAATTCATCAATTCTAATCAGAATGCACTAAAGAACTAAAGCACTGCGGTTTTACATAATTTCTGAGTAAGCTATTCGTACGAATTGAAATAATTCTTGCATTTAAACTTGTATTTCAAACTAAGATTTAACTTCAAATTACTGTAAATAATTACTGAGAGAATTAGAGTTTTGCAGCGTAGTTTATGTGGGATGAGATCACTTGGGGTCACATGATACGAACCGGCGACTCAGGATGTTGAACCATGAAAGCATAGTTAATTCTTAAATTAATGTCTTTTTACAAATTTTTTGTTTTTATTCATTGGCTTTTTATAAAACTTTAAACACTATTAAAATGTTTATGCCTTCAAAATAAAAATATATTAAATATAAATTAAATATAAATTAAAAATATATAAATAATATATTCTACTATTTTAAAATTAATTTTAAAGTTTATTAATGTATTTTGTCATATAAAAATTCGGAATAATTTGAATAGCACTTCTAAAAATTATTTCCTACAGTCAGCAATTTTATTATACATTTCATGTAAAGTTTCCTGTAGGGTAATTCCTTACAACTCTCATCTGCTCCAAGGGAACATCTTAAACAAAGGCATGTTATTTCAAATGCAATAATGAAATTACAACTCTAACAAAATATAATATGATTACATAAATTTAAAAAACTTAAATATCACTCACTATCTTTAGTAAAGTTAAAATTTCTAATCCATAATTATTTACACAAATGAGGATCTTATTACTTCAAAACAAATATCAAATCATTTTGCATTGTTTTAAAAATAAAAATCTTAGCTGTAAGGCTTATATCAAGAAAACATACCTGTTCCCTTCTGTGGAGCAAGAAGCCTTTCCTTCAGTGTTGGGCTTCTAGCAATGACATTAGACCTACGAAATGCAGAACGTGCATTGCTAGCAAGCCCTTTAGACTGATTTATCATTGGAGTCCTCACAAGAAGCTTGCCAGATTTTAATAGCACTTCTCTTGATTGACCAAGAACATGTGCTCGAATCACTAATAATGCAGCTGCCATTGCTCGTAGTTGAGATTAAAAAAAGTTCACAGCTGTAAAAAAACAAATATAAGGTTAAATTGGTTGGTCACCAAATACAGATATAGGCAAACATAAGAACTAATATATTTACAGTTGAACATATATATTTACAGCAATAAATTTAAACCGACTGTTCTTTTAAACAGTTTAAAGACTGTTTCAACCAAGGGTGCCCCTTGATTTGTCCATGTACACATCAATCTATTTTCATTTAAATAAAATCAGGAAGCTAAAACAAAGTTAAAACTATCACAGTAACCAGAAGTGAGGTTTCATCGCCAAAATTTAAAAAAAATATTGTTTCTAATCAAAGGAGAACCCAATTCTAGACAAAGATTTGCACAAACTCTATCCATGTACACATCGATCTATTTTTATTTAAAAAAACATCCTAGAATTGCACAAACTACGCATTGCACACTGCCTTAAATTTGTCCATGTACACATCAATCTACTTTCATTTAAATAAAATCAGGAAGCTAAAACAAAGTTAAAACTATCACGGTAACCAGAAGTAAGGTTTCATTGCCAAAATTTAAGAAAAAAAAAAAATTGTTTCTAATCAAAGGAGAACCCAATTCTACAGTAGAGCCGAACAGTCATCACTTCGACAATATTTTATTTCCTAAATACTGAAACTGCGTGTATAATATTAAAACTATTCAATTAGTCTTATTTCACAGATTTTAGACAGAAACGCAGGCAATCAAAACAAAAATTCTGTTAGCCAAATAATTCAGTGTGGGTGTGGAGAAATTTTAAATAAAGTTTCATATTAATTGTCACCATTGTATAAATTAAACAGTAATGATATTAGTTACTGCAATTACAAACCACACAATTTTTTCAGTTTGACCTAATACATAAACAATAATAAAAAAAAAGAAATGGCATTTTCCTAAATTAACACCAAAAGTGGTTATGTTGATGATTACTTGGCTTGAGATTTTATTTCAACACGGCATTTACGATATTCCACACATACGTAACAGAAAAATTAATATATCTACCTGCTAGTTACAGATTGAATGCTGATTCTCTCATACCAAGCAATTCAAAATGTCTAAAATGAAAGCCAATTTTTTATCTCAGACCATATGTAAACAAATGATACTTTTAACATTTTTGTATGTATCTTTGTTTAAAGATTTTTTTAACGTAGATGTTTAAAGACACGAAAGATTGTAAAGATTCACGGGCTAAACGGAAAATGAGTGAAAACTGTATTAATTAAAAATTTAAATTAATGGTTGGCACTTTTCAGTCAAATTTAAAACTAGCAATTTATTATTACTCGCAAGTTAACTAAATACATAGTAAGGTTATATATAATTCATTAGACTTTATACCAAACTTTCATGATCCAACAGTAAATACACTTCGCAAGATTAAATAACGCATATAAAAAGGAATCGCTGAATATTTATGCAACTTCATGCGGATAAATTATATTTCGCTTTCCACAATTGTACGCTGTGCTTTTTTAAACAAAAAGGAACTTAAAATTATACACTACCTAAATGACAACAGGCAAGCGGTAAAATTCAGATTATATAATTCTGGGTTAATATTAATAAACGAACTACACTTATATTAAGAACTGTATATAATGGAAACGAAAATGAAATAATAATTATTATTACTACCTACTTCACTGAGGAAATACGTTACACACGTTGACGCTACAAAATGGCCGACCGTTTCGATGACCTAATTGACGACACAGCTAACATCAAAGTGATGACGCAGAATAATCTAGAAACTGATGAAACCGAGGCATGCGGATTTTTTATTTAGCTCTAAATCAGCAAAATGTAATAAAATAAAATAATTATTCAAAAAATAAAGCTAAGAAAACTTAAAAAGTTCATTAAGATATAGCTGAGGAATAATTTTAAAAAATAACGAAATAAGAAATATTTTGGCGCAAAAAAAGGCGTCACTCGATAACATTAAATATTGTAAACAAACTTGAGCAGCCAATATAATATTGGTTAATCCTAAAACATCGCATGCTTATCTTGTTTCCGAAATTCCCTAATTTGAATGAAATTTTAAGCTGCTTTCAGTGCATATTCTTACAAGCGTCTAGACCCCCAAGAATCACTTTTGATCATAAATCCTTTTCGATTATCTGGAAAAAGGAAAAGGGATTTTGAATATATAGGGATTTGATTTTGAATTTTAGTCCACAGCATTGTTTGTATTTCGCAGCTGGTGAATTGTCATTAATATGTCTTCAGAAAATTTTATCATGTCTTCTGAAATAATAAAACGGCCTTTTTCAGGATCATATATTCCTGAAATGGAAAATCAACCGTTGGAATGTTTCCCTTGTGTGGATCGTGGGAAAAGTTACGCTATATTTTCTAATTTAAGAAGACACATAGCAAATTTTCATCTCCCAAAACTGCAGGACATAAAGCGCCGAAAAGAATGCGAATTTAAATGTTCTAGTTTTACACGTTAGTTCAGCAATCTTTGTCGTTTAAAAGCTCATCAACGGCAGAAACATCAATCCCATAAATGTTTACTGTGCAATTCCTATTTTGATAAGCGAAATATTATTTTACATTTTCAAGGTGATCAGGAAAAAAGAACAGATGAAGGATATTTAGAATTTTCCTCATTAGAGGCCTTTTATGATTGGAAAGAAAGTATTGAGAAAGAAACACATTCAAAATTTATTGTCGAAAGCACGAAAATATCCCGCAATACTACATATTAGTCTTTTATTATGGTGCTTTATGCAATGTTATGTGTATGTTTTTATCTGAAAGTCACGAGAAGAGACATTTAAAAGTACAAGGTAGTGAGTGCTAAGGTAAATGGATTTTGCCCACCTAGCATTAAAGAACATAATGGTAAATTTATAGTAACTTTTACGGAAACTCATATTTGACATAAACATTATATTCAACACCAATCATTATCAAATAATGAAAAGGATTTTATGGCCACAAAAATTGCTTCACGCATACTAGTTACAAGATTTTAAATGAAATACGTGATACTGTTTCAGGTTCTGAATTGACAAAAGACTTGCGTAATATCCCAACAATCATATAATCTATGTTCAGACGCAGTCAAGCATAAGGACTTTTCCCTTAATGTGTAGACATGGATTATTGAAATGGAAAACAGCGAATGATTAATATGTCTTATTTTATAAACAACAATAAAGTATATTAGAAGGATATTAAGATTTAAAAATAGAAGATTTTGTGCTTGTCCTAACGAATATTGCACAAAAGGAGATTTTATAACAATATGACTCTGATTGTATTTGTAATGGATGGCATTCATGGGATGAATGGTTATGATTTCGAGTTAGTGATACTGCTTGTTATTGATGGTGTTCGGCAAGGCTTCCCATGTGCATTCTTGATATCTAATAGAACCGATCAATCTGTTTTATCTCTTAAAAGCTAAATCAGGGGTGCTGAAACTCAAAGTTTCTATGTTCGATAAGGCGGAATCATTTTATAATGCATGGATACGAGAAATGGAAGAACCAGATAATCGTCTGTTGTTTGTGGCATGGTGGAAAAACCTGCGAAAAATTAAAAGCAATGACAAACAAATTGAGGTGTACAATTTTTCTTACGCTGCTTGAAGTACTACTTCGTACGTTACTTAAAATTCTTCGTTCTCTATTTGAAGAAACAGATCCAGCAGCTTTCGTAAAAATATTAGAAGAAGCAATGTAAAGATTTCGCAATGATTCCGATATTATAGATTTTGCAGCTTATTTTTCTTTGCAATACACAAAAGGTGTTAATCGGTGGCCATAGTGTTATCGTTTGAATTGTGGTTTAAATACCAATATGCCCACTGAAAGGGTGCACTGAAGATTAAAATATGTTTATCGCTCTACAGTAAAAGTGTTAAAAGGTTACATAAGTCATTCCATGTCATCAGTGTTATACCTAGGACTTTTTTGGAAGAGTAAAAATACTCCGACTTTTTTAGGAGGAGAGAAAATCATTTATGAGGAATGAAATACAGAAATAGCATAAACTCCACATACAGACAAATTTCTATAAAAAACACTTTTTAATGGACAAAATGAATTAGAAATAAAATGAGGATGCTATTTTGGTTTTTGACAATTATAGCATATGTTAAGTATTAGTAGAAAATAGTAAACATTATAAATAAAAGAATTTATTTTACATTAAAAGTTCTAAATCAAATATTTATTTAATATTACAAATTTAATATCCTTTTCCTCTAATTTTTCCACAATGTTACAGCTGATTTCCTTACAGAATCAAAACTCTTTCAAAATTAAAGTTACAAAAATCATTTTTCCTTGGTTACATTAGAATTCTGATCTCCTTTTCCTCTGATGTTTTTCACAAGGTTACTGCTCTTTCAAAATTAAAATTACAAAAAAAAAAAAAAAAAAAAAACATTTTCCCCTTTGTTCTTTGGCTCAGATTTCTCGTTAGAATTTCCAGTTGTTTTTCCCCCAATCTACTTCTCCTATTTAATTTGATCCTATTTTTAGGAGAAAATTCTCTTTCACAAACAGCCGTTGACAAAGGTATAGTCATAGCTATTTGTGTCAGGGCTGTAAATCCTGGATATAAGAATTCACCATCTAAACTTGATGAGAACAACAAATTGGCAAACTGTTTAAATTTGAATTCTCTGTAGCGGGCATAAAAACTCTACTTCAAGGTGCTCTTGCTTTAACTCCTCTGCTGAAACATCCAAAACCGAAGTAGAATCTAGCCTATAATAATGTTTAATAACATTATCTAGGAACTCCAATCTTGATGATTCTGTGGTTGTAACACAAGAGGGATTCAACAAAACATCAAAATTCTGCAAAAGTCGCATAGATTCTGTATCAGTGCACTCAAAAAGCATTTTAGAACTCATGAAATCATTTAAAGATTTAATAGAAACAGATAATTTAATATCTTGAACTCGATAATAACCATTATTAAGAGCAGACTCTAAAAATCCCTTTAGATGAATGCCATGACCTTCCTCCTTTTTCATTTCCTGCATGCGATTAATAGTGGATTCTAGTCTATTAACCGACACGGAGAAGTCCACATCATTGCTCTGACAAATTCTACTGACTTTGTTCATAATCTCTTAAAAATGACAAGGTGGCTGCAAATGAAAATTGTGAGCATTGTTTAAGTAGTCCTGAGCACTTGTCTATAGGATTGCTTGTTTTTCTGTTTGCAATTATGTCTGTCAGGGCAAGGATCACAGCATCACAACTGATATGACATGCATTAACTGCATTCCCAAGTTAAAACCACCGAACAGTATTTATGTCTTTGAGAGTTATGTTTGGCTCATTTAACACATCTTGCATCAATTTCAGCTTTTCAATCCTAATATTGGATGTGTGAAAATAACCATACAATGAACCTAAAATTCTTTGGCAGCTTTGAAACAGAGATATTCCATCAGCAGCTTGGGAAACAGTTAAAGCTAAATGGTCAGCTATGCAGGGATAATGCAACAAACCAAGTATCATATCCTGAAATTTTTTGCCAAGTTCGTTGTTTTTTTCCCATCATAACAGCGGCACCATCTGTTGAAAGGCCAACAACTTTTGATAACGGTCCTTTTTTCTCGTTGAGAAACTTTATTATTATTTCTTTCAGTGCATCTGCGTTACATTCACGTGTTAGTTTTAAATTTGCCCGAAGACAGTTCTGATTTTCATTGTTTTTCAAATATTTCGCATATATAATTAATTTATGGTGAAATGAAATATCTATTCACTCATCTATTATTAGAGAAATATAGGGGCTTTTTTAAACATTCTCATCCAAATTTGATTCTAATACTTCCGAAATAGTTTTAATTATGTCTGTAACTGAATTTTGAGATAAATTCAAGTGAGTCTCTTTCATAGTGTCATTTCCACAGGATTTCATAAGTATCATTAAAGGCTTAAATTCCGTTAAAGGAAGTTCATCTTTCCCAATAGTGTAAACAGTTTTGAACACTGTCCAATTACCATCTGTTGCTATAGATTTTTCCTTTTGGATGATATTTTCAAGAACTTTAGCATATTTCTTGGCATTTAAAGAAAGCCTGTGTTCCGTAGTTATTTTCGTGGCGAGATAGAGTACTTCTTTGGAAACATGATGAACCCTTCACACCCACGCCATTCATCCTATTGGCAGATTGACATATTTTACAACATTTTATTTTTCTCTTTATTGAAGAGTACCCAAGGAAATTCTTTAAGCCACTTACTTAAAAACTTATCATGTTTAAAAGTAGTTTCTTCTGGTTGTTCATCAATCTTTGGTTTTTTAGCTGATGGTTCTGATCTTGTTGACACTTGGCTTGACTGGGTTTTTAAAAAAACTCCTTGATGGACTCATATTTAAATATTTAAATTAATTTAAGAATTAAAAATGCAAACACTATAAGCATAAAAATAATTTAAAGGCATATTAGAAATCATGCTAGAAATATTTAAAAAACTTAATTACCATTATATATGCTTTTACTCCACCTTCAATTTTCTGAACAGAGTGCAAAAGATTTTTCCAGCTCGTAATGTGAAATTTCACCGAACTCCCAAACCACGTATGTCAATAACCAATTCTACTATCCGAATGACCATCTATAACATGGAATGCATGACTAAATCAGTGCTCGTAAATATACAAATGAAACTTAAATTTCATTAGTCAGCTTCTTTCTTCTACCCTCTGGCCGTGATCGCTGAGTCAGCACGGCGCCGCGCAGTGCCACGCCTATATTCTTTGTCGCGGAGAAGTCGGGCGAAAATGTCTCTGTGGTGTTTTGAGTAGAAAAAAATATTATTTGTTGATTTCGGTGGGGCGCTATGCATTTTTAAGCTAAACCTTTGTTAAAATTTCAATGAGTGAAAATACGTCTGGCTAGTTTTTAAAAGCGTATTTCCGATTTTCAATGCGTGAAATACTCTTTCAGAGAGGTTAAAGTATCTCTGCATGTCATTATGAAGTATGTAAGGGATCGGCTATTTGATAAATTGCTGGTGATGCATAATAGCAAGTTAATAACAAAAAGTGCCAAAATTCGAAAAAGCCATAAATTGGGTGAAAATTTAAAATGTGAGATATTGGAAACAGAAAAAGGATAGCTGCGCAGTTACCTCATCTAGTGGAAAGCAACTGTATGCCATTCAAGAAATAAATGAAATTTGTTCATGTCAATTAGTATGCGTGAAATATTCTTCATGTATTCATCGGTACACATGCAGCTGTGTTAACTTTACGGTTAAACGGAATAGGTGTAAACACATTCATTTAATCTGTAAGGTTCGCAGTGAACAAAATGATCCAGGGCTTGATGAAACTCTAGCGAATGAAGATAATCCTTTACTCAAATGAATGATACAGATGCTGAATGCAACGTTTTCGTTTTCATCAGTTAGCACACTCCATAGTTTGTTTACAATTCTTAATAAGGAAAAAAATTTGCACTGAATGCAATGAAAACAAATACTAATGGTCGTTGAATTTGAAGGTAAATGATGCTGCACATGGCCCATGTACCTGGGTTATCTAATACATTTTTACAGATTCTATGGGTTTCTTATTTTGGTAAAATAATACATTACCTGGTGAATTCTTTTCAGAGTTGAGTGGCTAATCAGATTTTCTTATTAGTTTACCGATGTGTCAGTGATTAAAATGTCGATGTTACAAAAAAACTGTTGTTCCTTTATTTTTACATATCAAAAACGGAGCGCACTAGAGCCCTAAATCAGAAGGCTACGGCGCTTCTTTTATGTAACTGAACAACAATTTCAGTAGAAATTTGATCTCGAAAATTTTATTTTTTGTAATAAAATTATATTACAAATAGCTTATTAAATTTTATTTTAATTACTTTAATCTTTAATTATTTAACTATTTTAATAATAATTAATTTCTTTATAATTAACTATTTAATTTGTAAATTATTAACTATTTTAATAGTTCATTTAATTTAATTTATTTATTATTTTATATGAATAATTTAATTTTTTTAACTAAGTTTTTGTCAATATGTTTATCTTTGCAGTTTGTTTAATTTTTGTTGCTGTTTAAAGCTTTTGCAAGTAAAAAAAAAAAAAAAAAAAAAAATACTTATGCTCTACTTTCAACGAGTACTCTGAAATCAAATATTGAGGTGATTAACTTATAAATAGGTGGCACTTTTAAGTATAGGTAATCTGTTGACATTATGAGTCAATACCATTTAGCTTTTTTTTTTTTTTTTTTTTTTTTTTTTTTTTTTTTTAAACAAAGTAAACATATCGCACAATCTTATCTCAATAATTTAATAATAAAGTTTTTTTTTTTTTTTTTAAAATCGCAGGCATTACTTGTTTACGAAATCAAAACGCGTACGACTTGGCGAAAAAAGGTTAGCGCCAATTGGCGTAGCTTTCTATTTAAACGGAGTACACGGAAAAAGAACATAAAATTCAATTATTTGTAAAAGATGATTCCAGTAAATAATGTCACTGCATTTAATACATTTTGATGCTATTAATACATGCTGAAAATGTCACATACAGCGGCAGTTTTCTTATACAATATAGCTGAAACTTTTCAACCAATTCAACAGAGATAGTAAAATGACAAAAATACTGGAACTAAAATAACAAATCATGCAGTTTTAACTTAGCTATGAAAGGTTACAGGTATTCCTTTTACAAAACTTTCTTTACATACATAGGCACTGCAGTGGATAACCAATTTTTCTTAAATTTTATGTGACCAAGCAGGCGTCTTTCGTCCGATAGAAATGAATGTAAAGTATTTCCGGACTTTCGAAATTCGACCAGCAGTCACGTGACACTAATGTTGGAACCGGTTGAAAGTTGCAATAAGATCTCTACCAGTATATATCTCGTTGGTACCATATAATGGTAATTTTCCATGTGTCTAGAAAGCCACGTATTATATATCATCTACACATTCCTTCTTCGTATCTACTGAGTGGTTGGCGAAGAAGATTTTCGATGTAAAACAACTTACTACTATTGGAAAAGAAAAATCCATTTGATGAAGTAAGTACTTATTTTATTTTGCTTAATACAATTTCTATTTATCCTTTTTAATCGATTTTATTATATTTTTATTTAAAATGTGTACAGCGAAATACGGCTTTTTTTTTTTCCTAGAAAAGTTTTCTGAGGGTGGGAAGGAGGGGAACTGATTAGCCCTTTCTATGGGGACAAATGTGCTATTTCCCCACATATAAGAATGATTGCCAACTTTTCATTTCCTTCACCGAAGTTGGAGAGGGGGGGGGGTAAGATTTGTATGGATGAAAATTCAAAGTCGTATAGAGGATTTATTTTCCCCTTTCATGGGGAAGCAGGTAGAATCGGTCTAAGTTCAAATTCTCTACATTTATATAATTTATTTAATGACTAGACTTCCAATTAAGCATCTTGGTGTGTTCATGCACGCGTTTGTACAGAAAGGCAAAAAGGATATAAAAAGCCGCTTGGCAAGCTTACCCATTAGGCACGTTGGCAGAGGGGCCCCAAGTAAAGAACTGAAATTTTATATTCAGTTATTTTCGTAATCGTTGAGAATCTTTATTAGATTTTTAATATTAAGCTGGCTTCGGAGACTTCACCCCGTATCCAGCGGGGGAATGTTTCATCGGTTCCTCTGAGGACAAGACCTTGTCCTTCTTGTTAACGGTTGAAATTTCAAAATTTGATTAATTCCCTCGAGCTTTGTCCTCTGCAAGGATGGAGTAGCAGGATGATGGCTGATGATTCTATAGATAACGCTTTAAAACTGATGATTCTATAGACGATTTAAAGCTGATGATTCTATAGATAACGGCCTAAACACTAACAGTAACGGAAGACACTAACGGAAATGTTGAAAATGTGGAGCATTCCCCTTGATGATATGAGAGGCCAGGGATATGACAACAGCGCAAATATGAAATGGAAGAAAAATGATCTTCAACATAATATCTTAAAAATAAATCCTCGTGCAATATATGTTCCTTGTGCCGCTCATAGTTTAAAAAATATATATATAATGATTAACGATGCAGCAAAAGTTAATGCAGATACAGTATTTTTTTTTTTTTTTTTTCAATTCAAGAATTATACAATGTATTTTCTTCTTCTCCTAAGCGATGGTCAGTTCATTTCAAAAACATTTCCTGTTTAAACTTAAAAGCCCTCTCAAATAATTGATGGAAAAGCAAAATTGAAGCCATTCGACCTTTCAAATATAAACTAGGAGTAATCTATGACGCTCTTTTTGAAATATCCGAAGGTGAATGCTTTTCAGAAGTGCAACATGAAGTACGAAGTCTGTGTGCCAAAATCAAGGATTATAAATCTATTTGTTCCTTGGTACTTTGGCATGATTTGCTTAACAGCATTAATCCTTCAGCAAGAAAAGGGTTTGAGTGTTGTTACACTAGCCATAAAGGAAATAAGTAACTTGAAACCATTCATTGAAGAATATAGAAGTGACATCAATTACAAAAGTATTCTTGAGAAAGCCAAATAACTTAATGAAGAAGTGGATGGATAGCCGCAGTTGAAAACTGTTGAAGAAGTCCGACGAAGGAAAAAGAAATGTTACTTCCATTTTTGGACATGCTGACAAATCCTCTCAATCTCCAGAAAAGAAGTTTACGGCAAATGTCTTTTTTTTTTTTTTTTTGAATTTTGGATATTGCTTGGACATCATTAAATGAAAGATTTGATGCAGTGATAAATCATTGTGATAAGTTCAGTTTCCTGGGTAATTTATCAGAAATCGATAATGCAAATTTGAAACAAAAATGTAGTAAATTAGAAAAATTGTTACAGTGGGTTGACAGTAAAGATATTAACGCAGAAGACCTTTATGACGAATTAGTAGTTTCGAAAGACATTTTTACAGCTGGTATGAATGACCCATTTGATACTCTGAACTTAATTGTATCAAACAATTTATGCTTCCCGAACTTGAAGATCATATTGATAATACTACTTAGTATTTCTGTTAGTGTTGTTAGTAACGAAACATCATTCTCCAAATTAAAATTGATCAAGACATATTTACGGTCAAATATATCGCAGGAAAGAGATCATAAATCTAGCTTTGATTGCCACTGAAAATGAAATCTGTCAAGAGATAGATGCAAAAGAAATTATAGAAAAATTTGTAAATATGAAATGCAGAAAAATAAATTATTATCGATAAACTGTTAAAAAAATCAACAAATGCTTTCTTCAAAACTTCCTTTTCTCATGCAAAAATTTAAAAAGGGGAGGGGCCTGACTTCAGCTATAATATTTGCAGGCTGGCGCCGGATAACCTTGCGCCGGCGCTGGCAGGGCCATCCCTCTAAAATAGCTATTATAAAGAACCAAATGCAAATGCAGTGATTTTAGAGAATCTAGTTAGTGCAATTTCAGAAAAAGCTTTTAATGATTTTAATAATAAATGTAACGTTTTTTTGGTCACATTAATTAAATCAATCGTATCAGTCCAACAATTCCAGTCTTCAGATGCAACAGAAGACATACAATAGGCCGTAAAGTATACTGCAGGTGCTCCCAAGAGACTTGGATTGAAGAAAAAGGTTTAAAAGCATTTAATTTTTCAGTGAGAAAGAGCATCTTATTGTTTAATAATAAAATACAATACATGAAATATGGATTCGCCTTTTTCTTTCCTTCAGATCTTCTCAACTGTATTTATTTTATTTTTGGTGTTCTGTTCTATTTTTTTTCCCTATTTTAAATTGGTCATTTCTCCTTTCCATCCTAAAAATAGTAACTGATTTTAATAAACCTCTTTTAACTGCGTCATTTCAAAATTAATCCGTGTCATATGGTTCTTGCATAAGCTTCGTGACGCAGATACTTACGTAATACTTCAGACAATATTGATTTCAAATTTGGAAACAGAAACTTATTATTAATCAGTTAGGGCAGATCTGACTTGAGCTTTCTTCATGGAAGCATCGTATCTGCTTTACGCTTTTCTTTTGCTAGATTGCTGTCGCTGCTTCTCTTCTTATCGCAACATCTTAAAAAATACAAAACGTATTCAAGAACGGATGAGTTTAGCGTCCGTTTATTAGTGATGCATCAGAAGTG
The DNA here is from genome assembly GCF_044657685.1 of Stegodyphus dumicola. Classification (NCBI taxonomy): domain Eukaryota; kingdom Metazoa; phylum Arthropoda; class Arachnida; order Araneae; family Eresidae; genus Stegodyphus; species Stegodyphus dumicola. The sequence continues at coordinate 62,197,924 of NC_140775.1, read as the reverse complement.
TCTGTCAACGAAAACCAAGAACTGTTAATACGTCCACTTTGACTGCGACTTCTTTTTTATGCATCTTCATGTAATCAAATTATTTCATGTACATATGCGTGTGTGTGAATGTGTTATGTGTGATGATTTAGAAGCTGATGATGGAGTAGACGGGATGAGACGGTTAATGGTTAAGACGGGGAATGATGGAATAGATGGTTCATGATGGGTATATATATACAAGATGAAAGCCCATTCACGAAAGAAAAAAATGATATCCTAGCCCACATATACATTTTATTTTTGACAAACAGTTTCTTGACACACATAGTTAAGCTAGAGCAAGACATGCCGACGTTCTTTAACAAACTGTTACGTTTATATAAAGTACTTGCAATTACTCCTTTTACTGCTGCAGCCATAAGTAACTTGTTGTAAAAAATGCATCTCAGGAAGCTTGCTAGCTACAGGAGTGAGAGACGAATGCTCAATTTAAAACATAAATCATAGTTTAGTTCGACCTTTATCGTTATTGGCTAATTAGGTTTTAATGTGCAAAACTGAATATTATTACTGGCTCAAGCATTATGTTAATTTCTGAATCATTAGCGCTATTTGAGACTCATATGATAATTTTTAAATGACACAGTTTACATATATTTATTACAAGCAGTTGCTGCTTTTAGGACAGGAAAGGGGAAATAACCAAATGAAAAATTAGACTTAATGTGTTATTCCAAATTAAAGTCAATATTTTATCTTATCTATTTTTTTATGCATGTATATGAATAAAATGCATATTTTGTTATTTTTATGCATGTATACGCATATGTACATAAAAGATACTATATTAGTATTTCAGCTAATACGTTTCCACAAAATTTCATCACGAAATTAAATTTTAGCGTAAAGGAGAGCATGTACGAGAGCTATGTTTAGAAATTTTCAAGGCGACATATTATAAGATGTCGACTATTTTCTTTATTATAATGTAGGTAAAAAGAAGACTGCAAAATGTTATGAAGAAATACGGATAAAATACGTTTTTTAAAGGACACTTAATTGCTCTGATCACAAATTTGTGTTTGTATGTGAATGGTAAATGTACGAATAATATCTCTCGACTTTTGATTTGGGTCAGATGAAAATATTAAATTAAAATAACAATACTTCTCAGAGATGTGAAATAAGTTATGTATTCCTAGACTTCGAAAGGTTCACCTAACCAATAAACAAATCCATTCTTAATGAGTACAAATGATTGATTTACCACATCGAAATATTCTGTATCCGTAAATTTGGACCTCGATAAATAATTCGATTGAAACATAGCCTACGATAAAACACGTTGGTTTATATTTTGTTGATTGTATCAAGCAGCCATGAAATTTTTGTATTGCTACAAAAAGGTAAGCCCACAAAATAATGAAATTAATAATTTAGCAACTGAAGGGCTATAAGCTATATTATTTTAATGGTAATTCCTGATGATTTCTTGAAACGAGGAGAAAATAATTGCAATCTTCATGAACGTGTTTGCGTGATTTGTGTAAGTCGTCAGTTTTTTGAGTGGAAAATAGTTTGTTATGTCTAGTGTCTCGAACTACTTGAACATGGATGATTGACTGAACACCGTTTTGCCTAAATTAATGTTTCGGAAAGTAAACCTGATTTCAGCGATTTCATGCGATAAGAAGCCAACACAGATCCTCACATTAAACAATAATTTATTGCTTCATTGAAGAAATGAACATGTCGTACAATATGTGGAAAATTTTGCGAAGTAATGAGTATTATGATGTATAGTTATAATTTAGGGTGATGAAAAATTGTTCTTAAGACTAGAAGCTAAAGAGAAATAGTAATACTAAAGTTTTATTTATTTAGTCATGCGTAAACAATGCAAATTATATATCTGCACTGAAAGGGGACAGAAATTATTTGCTGAGTAGAGTAAATGACATTCCATGAATTCTCCAGAAGTGTTCTTTATCGAAAATATCAATTACTGATAAGAAAGAATGTAATTTAGTAAAAGTTTTGCTTGTAATTTTATATTTTTTCAAATCGATTTCTTGAAAAATGCCGTAATTCTTAGCTAAATTACAAAATTCTGCTGCTTTCCAGACGCTTTTTTGCTTCATGAGGCATTCTTCATAATCACGTGAATAGAAAGAAATGTGGACAAGAATATGTATAAATAAAAATTTAAAAAATTAAAAATACAAAATTAAAAAAAGCATAATAAAATCTGAAAGGTTTCAAATTTTAAATTACGTCCAAAGGGGCGTTTTTTTTAAGGTTTTGTATGTTATCTTTATTTATTAAATATCATATTCTTCGCACTTAAACCATAAAATTTAGTTCAAGAGCAATATCGCAAAATAATTTTAAAATGAGCATATCTTTAGAATTTCCGATACACAATTCCGCGCGCTGGAGATAAAATGGTTTCCTCCACCCCCCTCCCGTAGAATGTTGCCCTTGCTCGCTTTTAAATCGTTGAGTTTGTTAATCAAAATTTCGTTAAAGTTTTACAAAATATGAAATAAATAATAAGACAAATTCCAGATTTGGGCTTCCAGATGCCCATATTCGCGTGGAAACGTACGTTATTCAAAATTGGATGGCTCTAGGTACCGTTGTTTTATCACATTGCGAGCAGCATATGTACATTTATGCAGATTCTTCATTATTTAATTTCTTTAACTATAATGCAGGGCGATAATATTTGGTGGCAACAATTTGAAAAGTGAATCGGACATTTATAGTGAGCCAATGCAAAATGCCAAAACGAAAATAACAGTCCTTCAGGGCAAATTGCCCCTCTGGACTAATAAATAGTAATAAAATGATAAGTTAAAAACTATATTAGTTGCTTAGTATCTTTTTGTTTAGCTGTAAAGAATTTTCTCTCGGTTAGCACGTTCCCCCCCCCCCGAGGAAATAAGATCAGAGCTTGCGTTTCATTTATATACCCGAAACATGCATTCTTATTTCCGAAGATAGAAATGTCACGAGAACACTGTAAAATTCCTCTTTCGGTGGTAAACATGTTTCTTCAAATTTTTTGAAAGATGACATGTACTCATAAGGATACACGCCCTTGCGGCGTAACAGTTGACATTCTTCCTTTCCAAAATGTTTTGTTAAAATATGAAAACTTTCGACCTTCATGTTGTTCACCAGCTTTTGCAAGGAGGTATTCGAAAATTGGAAACTATCTGCAAATTGTAGACTTACTTTATCCTCCCTATCTATAGACTTACTTTATCCTCCCTATAATATTTACTCCCCCTACTATATTGGCGAACGAGAAGGAAATATATTTTTCCATACTCGTTGCGATTACTTTTACTTCGTGATCTTTCACGTTTTTTAGCCCTTGAAGGATATGATGGGCATCGTGATTCTTCAAATTATGAAAAATCACAGGGATGCACTTTTGCAATCGGTATTGTAAATTGCAGTTGGAGTGCAGAGCCCCTCGGTATTGCTCAGTAATATGGCAGTGATCTCTCACTCTATCTTTCCCCAACGCGTTTTTGCAAATGTAACAATGAGTCATTGAAAGTTTTGTTTGTCTTTGTCAGTGAAAATCATGGAAGCGACATGCGTCAGCTGCCCGACCAGTTCTTTTTTCACTTAAATGAGGGATTGCACAAAATGTTCCGCGGCATTTTCACCTCGGTATACACTCGCTGGTTTCAAAACGGTGCTGTCAGGGCCAATCAGTACATAAGCATAGCCACACGGCTGGTGTTGTGCAATTTTATTGGTAAAGGAAACACTTTCACACTGCTGCGCACTGTCCATCGGCACAATTATAGATTCAAAGTCCGCATACATAATAAAGGGGACGCGATGTTGAAACTGAATGTTTGTGAAGGAAAGTATATTTTCTCCTTCTTCCGGCATTTTCACGTGTTGAACAGAATGCTCGGCGCAATATTTTAAACGCTCCTTTAACGTCTCTTCCTTCTGAAAGCGGTGGAGGCAGCGATAGCAGATATGATAAGAACTACGATGTTCATTGACGTCTCCTAGAAGACGCGACATGTTCCAAATCAGGCAGTAATGCTGCTTATCTTCTTCGCTGATCAGGAGCAAATTAATACAGTCCTCATTCGTATGTTTAGATACGTGCAGGGGGAACACTTCTTCGTCTTCATAGCCGAACACATTTATTCGCAGATTATTTAGCTTTTCTAAATACGCAATTTTATGCAGAGGAACAGGGTTTTGTGGGCGATTAAACACCACACAAAACATTTGTCATCCTCATAATTTTGGATATTTAAGATGGCCTTTTCATCGGCCAGTTTCTTAGGCAGAGGGATGTAACTGCTACCCGGAAAGACCTCATAACGAGCCAGATTGAATTCAAATTTGTTAATTTTCTCCAAGACCCACCCTGATCCGTTTTTCAAAAATTCTTCAAAGTTATTTTTTATTTTTTCAAAAGCCTCTTCGACTTGAGGCTCGACATCGTGTGTATTTAAGAGGCGCGCACATTTACTTCGGAAATAGGGGCTAGCATATTCTTTCTCACCATCCCCATTATCACGACTCATCAAAACATTGATGACCCCGTACCATTTTAAGCTGCGATGGGCACTTAAATTTTGTTGCAATGTTTCATTTAACAGAGGTCTCAAATGTCCGAAAAATACGTCTACATCTTGACTGTGTTCTGCGTTGGGGAATATGGTTTCCGTCGAGAAAATATCTCGAACACGGGTCGTTTTGATTCGTTTCGAAGCGCTGGCAGAAGAATCCGTATTACGGCGTTTTTCATGGGTTCGTGTAACACTGTGTTCTACACGAATGTGGTGTAACAGATCGCTATGTCTATTAAATATTTGAGAAACTCTGCACATGCAAAAGATCTCAAATGAGACAATTCGTAACGTCTCAAATTATCAGCTCGTGTAAATTTCATCGAACAGGTTGCGCAATTGAAAGAAGCACTTTCATGGGTTTTCTTATGCCGATCCAAATTACTGCCGCGAGTGAATGACTTTTCACACATATCACAAAGAAAGGATTTTTCCTCTGAATGAGTTTTAAGGTGACGAATTAAGCTCCGTTTTACCGTAAACCCTTCACCACAAGTGGGACACACCTGAGAAAGAAACAAAGACAGGGGTAAGCTATTGGTATACTTTTAAAACTCGCCTCATAGCTTTTAACTAGCTATACAAATGTCAACTGTGAATTCTCCTATGTTAAACGGAGAAGGCTTATCGCGATTTTTATCGTTAACAATTTATGATACTGTACCGTTACCTTTTTTTAAAACGAATGACTTTATATGTAAAAATAACAACAATACAAATGTAACTAAATATCAGTAACGAAATAAGTTACTTTTACACAGTTTAATCCTTTGACATTTAACACACATTCAATAATATTCAAAATATAAATTTAACCTATTAAATTCAGCGTTACCTAAGTTCATTTTCTAAAATTTACATTCTCGCTTTAATATAAAGAATTGATGTTCTAAGTTTAAACTTTCCTAATAGATTCTAAAAATTCAAACACTCAAACTTTACTAAAAAAATGTTAAACACCGGCTTTATATGAAACATACCTAAAACATGTCTAACAAAATACTGAAAAACTTTATGAGTAACATTTAATTTTATATTTTACATTTAAAAATGTTTTCCTCACATATACACTCAAGCTTTAAAATTATCAAATTTATGCCTGAAACATTTTAAATACAAAAATGTATGAAACATTTTTAAATTACGTTTAGTTATTAATAATAAATAGACACTCATAATACACACTCAAAACATACACCGACACTAAAAATTCAAACGCTCAAAACATATACCGATACTAAAAATTCATTATGTAATTCGTATGAAACATTTAGTATTCCCAGCAAAATACTGAAAAACTTTATGAGTAATATTTAATTTTATATTTTAAATTTAAAAAATTTTCCCTCACATAAAAGGTCTTAAAAGGGTGATCCACCCTAAAGTAATTTTCATAAAATAAAATATTTCACAAAATAAAATTAAAACTTACATGTTCAGGAACCAAACTGATGATATGGTCAGCAGCAACATCGTTATAGAAGTTTTCCATTTTTAAATTTAAAAGTTGAATACTTGATAGATAATACCAAATCAAGATGCAATATGAGATTGTCTGAGCATGCTGGACTTTATATACACATCCCAGGAATTATGGGTAATTTTGCTCTAACCAATCAAATGGTAATGATTTCATTTGGAACATTCTAGAACATTTGTCACATGATTTCGTTAATCATCTGATTTCTATACCATCGTGTGACCCTTGTTCATGAATCATCAGATTTTGATACTAACTAGTGACATCAATCTAACCTCTGATCGAAATGCGTGAATTTAAGTTAAACAGATAAGGCAATAGTAAACTTGGGATTAGGGAAATGATAGTTTATGGATTACTATATATTATAAAAATGTATCCTAATCAACAGATAAATCATCCTTGTAAACAGATAACAGGAAACATTCATTACTATGGTAGGATAGTAAACAGATAACAGGAAACATTCATTACTATGGTAGGATAGTAAAGAGTCAATCGAATGAGTGATGTGTTTGAAAAGTATGAGACACACAAAAGTTAAAGTCATTTGTTTATTCCAAAGATAACCATTCTTTTACATCAGAAACATCCGTTAAAGTCTCTTCGGATACCATTTTTACATTTTTCACATCATACAGATTTTTATTTTTAATATAATGAGATGGTATATTTAAATTCTCGATAGCTGTTAAAAATTTATCTTTTCCTTTCGGAGATTTTTTTGAGTTTGTTAAAAGTATAGCCATCAAGTCCACAATATTAGAATTTTCCACTAATTCGTCTCGGTAGAATATTTCGCCAAATTCATTCCATCTGATAACTTCAGGATATTTCTTGAAAATGTCGAGAATATTGTTGGCATATTTCCGTAAATTTGTAGGAACACTATTCATCACAATATCTTCATAGCTTTTATTTTGACGTTTCTCAGAGGGAGATTGCATTTCTTTTTTCATTTCTTCATCAAATTTCTTTTTTCCGATAATCCAAGGTGGGTTAAAATACTGCATTTTTAATTTCTTTTGTAAAAGTTCATAATATAACTTGACGTTTTCATCTTCTGCTAGGGAACTGTTGAGAATGCGTGACATTTCGCGATCTAATTCATTGGCATGTTTTTCGGAAGGTTTGGTCACGGACCCTTCGGGTATTAAAACGTACTTTTTAACGTGTTCCATTTCAGATTGCAGTAATGGCACTTAAAGCTGCAGGAAAACCACCTTTTTGTACAATCCACTTGCGTTTTTCCCGAATAGGAGATTTTTCGTACGCTAATTTTAAGGTCTGTTTATGCTTCCGAAGATGTCTCTTTTGATGCTTTGAAAGAGGTACGTTTCCTTTTAAAGTATTCAGGCAGCATTCACATATGGCTTTTATACACGAAGAGGGGACACGTTTCAGGACTTCTTTCAATAATTTTTTAGGACAAATTTGAAGTAATTTCAGCTGTCTTTGATGCTCTTCCGTCACTGTCATCTTTTTAAATGAACTCTGTTTAATAATGCTTAGGTTGATATACGTATTGCGTTTGATGAGGTAAAATATTTGTGCGCAAACGTAATTCTTCCGGTGTATCGGCGCTCAGATCAATGAGCAAATAAGTATAGGGTTTCTTAGTTGCATCTTCATAAGTTTCTTGAAAAAATTTTAAGTTTCTAGGAAAGAGTTGTTTTCCCAAGTGAGATATCTGACTCATATCTCTGCGATTTTTACAAAGTATTAAATAGTGTGCATTCAAAGTCAGATCTCGCATTTCTTTACCTTTATGAAAAAAATTTTGTGTTATAAAAATAATACTTAAGTTCAAGTGATGACTTCCTCTACTAAACAGCTGAGTTAAACGATTACTTTTTGTTCCTTCTTGCATCAAATCATCTAATATGGATAAAGTATGCACACCTAAAAATTCGCGAAAGTTCTTGGGAAGTCCTTCTACGAATGTAATATTATCTTCCATTTCTTCGTAAAGAGGTTGGTGGATCCCGTAGAACCAGACAATTTTATCGGGCACGATCGAAAACATATCCTTCTTATATTTAATCGGATCCCTCACAAAAAATGTTTTCCCACAACCTGTGGGTCCCGCGATGACCATAGGAAAAGGATGCTGCAGTTTTGTAAACTCCATGGTAAATGATGACAAGACACATAATTAATCATTTAAATGCATTTTTATTGAAGGAATGGAGTGCGTACACGAAAATGATTGGTTACAACATCATAAACTTTTCTATCGTTACATATATTTTTAGGAATAAAATGATGTAATACATTCTTCATTGAATATCCGCGACATCTGGAATATAGGAAATAGATACAATAATGTCCACATACGGCTGTTCCGCCACTTTGTAAAGGTATGGGGTTATATTCCACTTGAGCATATCTCGAGGCGAAATCCGAAATTTCTCCTAAAAATGTTGAGGGAGGGTGACCATAAGAATCGAAAAACTCCATTTGCAGGGGTGATGGAATATAGAAGGCCAACCAATGACTTCCAGGTTCTTCTGTCGAATCCACATTAGCGATGAAACACGATGGATAGTTCTCAATCACAATATGAGGTAAGTGATCGCTCGGAAACACCCCTAAAAAGGCATCTCGCGTAAAAATGTTCGAGGACAGGATACGATGCAGTTGAATTGTATTCATATTTAATTTGTGAAATCACATAATACGTGGCGAGATTTGTTTATCTCAATCACGTTTTCAAATTCAGCATAAATAAGTACCGAAATAGTTTCAGTCAGAGCTTTCGAAAACTTTAATTTTACTCGTAAATTGCGTTGTTGTTGTAGGTTCAGATGAGAATCGTTGCACAAGTCTGGTGTCAAATCAAATGCATATAAGGCATGACCGGCAGAAAAATCATCTCTTGATAAATAAATCCCTCTGTCTCGATTAAATCCTGAAAACAGACTATGATAAGCTCTTATGTAATTGTTCGAATCAAAATCGAGCTCCAGTGGTTTGCCCGGTATAGGGTGTCCGTCGATATACACGGATAAAAAGGTCACGTTATAATGATGAAACACGAATGGATTGGATTTGTACTGTCCGTTCATAGCTGCATTGGAGAGACAAGTGATGATCACACGTTTCGGCATAACACCCAAGAAAACATTATCTTGAAGAAATGACCAACTTCCTTGTGAAACGGAATATGTTTTACATAAGACTCGGTCAATGGGATATTTGGCAGTACTTTTTTCTAGTGCTTTCGCATGGCCTAGAGAGACCCCTGGACTCACTTTCACTTTTCTAATAAACATGGAAGCATGTTCGAGAATAACATTATAATCTGCTTTTTCTTCGGGTGACACTAAACAGAAGGGTGCTTTGCTGCGTTGTAAGATGATCTTAACATCTACTAAATTGAGTAAAAGTCTGTTTTGCTGAAAAATATCACAGTGAAGTTGACCAATCATATCCCGAGTGTTACTGCCTTTGAGGAGTTCTAATCGTTTTTTCAGACCTTCGTTCGGTTTATCCGCCAATGGATTCACTTCGGTGAGACAGGTATCTTTGTAGAAGCATTCACAGGTGAGTAAACTTTTCTTGGCATCTTCTCCATAGTTCAGTAATGTTTCAATGTAAGCACGATAAGGATACGTATTCGTAGAAGCCGATATGATTCTTTCGTTCAAACACACATCTACTTGTGAGAATAATGCATGTAAAAATAAATTCACAGGGGATACATAATACTTGATTGTTAAGGCTGATCCATTTGCTTTCACGATTTTAACTTTAACATAAATATACGATGAACTTAAGTCAAGATAGTCTTCGCCAGTACCCGAAATGTTAAATTCGACTGGACTACCGTCACGTATATTCGAGAGAGGGTGATATTCAACATACTGTCCTTTTTCGATAGCCGTTTGTGTAGGAGGTATTAGAAACAAATCCAATTCTGATTTCACACAAGCTGCAGAATCTTTACGAATAAACGAAGTCATCTTAAGAAAAAATATCGGGTGATGCTCTCACCTTCTTTGTTCGACGTGAAATGACTGATTTTCTAGCAAGTCTTCTCTTTTTATTTCTTCCAGAACCAATCATGTTCTTTACTTTTAGAGCGGCTTTGTCGGTAAGTTCGCGCATCGCTTCTTTGAAACGTTTATTGACCGAATCTTTCACATTATTTCCCTGAGATACATCATTTAATACGTTTTGTCCTGCTTGTAGCATTTGTTTACCAACTGCTTTAGCGCCCGACTTGAAAAGAGGAACTGCTGCTCGAAAAAATGATCTAAATCTCCTGTTTGTTGCAAGTAGTAATCCTCAAAAGATTTCTGACAACACTGGTACGATACATTAAAATGTATCGGATTATGACAAGTACTTTTGGCGAAAGTGAAGTTTCACGTATGAACGTCCGCGCTCAAATGGCGTCAATTCGCCTGTGTGCGTTCTTATAACAATTTCAATCGTCTCTATAATCTTTTCGGTTGACAGGTAAGTAGTGAGGTCTATCATATTGTTCACACACGACTTCTCCATCATTTCCAGTGACTTTGACGATTTGAAGGAGAGGGGCTAAAATATCACCCACGATCTGTGGTTTCACAACATCTGTATAAAGAAACAAAACGCGGTAAGTACAACATGGGTCAGCTATGTAAGGGCAAACTACCATTACATCAGCATCCGTAGAAGAAATGACCATAGGCTCAAAACCTAGCATTTGACATAATCCATCCTGTAATAGTAGGCGAGCTCCATTTTTAACTCTTACACTAACATGCTTTGTTACAGTATTGAAAGTAAATGAAATTTTATTCAGCATTTCATCAATTTGAATCGCCTTTAAAATGTCTTCTAAATTGTCATAAACCCTGGAGGGATCCTTCTCCCGATTATTTTACCGTCATTTAAATCAAATCCAATTAAATTATTACTGGCATTTATATTATACCAAGTGTGAGGGTAAAGGAATTCAACTACAGAAACTTCCCACTCTCCCTGCAATTCAATGGGTACAGGCAAGCGAGTAATATAATGAGATATTTTGTTTTCAGGAAAATAACTCATAGAGCTATCGCTCGGCAACGTCACGTAGAAACTCATGCCGAAAACGGAGTGGGATATACACAGGCTTTCGCTTTTTATATTGGGAATAAGTTAGATGCAGGGAGCCAATCATCAAATTTAGACGGATAGCCACGAAATTTAACTAAATACTCTACATAACCTCTCCGCGTACGCTTCTTTAAAATTTTCTCCACGGGAAATTTCTCTTTTAGTTTCACTTTTTGAAGTTCTTGAGCATAAAACGTACCTTGTATCGGTTCTCCTAATAAATCTTTAATTTTATAAACAAATGGATTTCGTCTTTTAATACATTCCATAACTATAAACAGTTCTTCCGTCCAGTTAGTTTCATACCCTTTCTCAAATAATAATTTACGTTTCGAGACGCGAACAACATCTCCTACATTGAAAACACAGTATGTGATTTCGCTTCTTCCAAGTCTTTGTACAATGTAAACCATACCTCTGACTCATTTTCATCATTCACCTCTGCAGGAGCTCTTTTAATACTCGAAAGATAAGTGTTATTATAACTTTTAATTAATTTATCTAACACATCGATATATTTGAAAGTATTGTGACTTGTAAAGTACTTCCACATTTTAGTTTTTAAAGTGCGGTTAAATCTTTCCATTACAGAAGCTTTTGTAGAATTAAACGTTGTGAAAAATCGTACATTATGTTCTTTCAAAAATCTTTGAAATCTCAAATTTTTAAATTCTGTTCCCTGATCTGTTTGCAACATTTTCGGTTTACGGTCCGTGAAAATTTCAGTAAAAGCCTTTATCACATCTTCTCCTCGCTTCTGTTTGAGCGGAATCGCCCAAGCAAATTTTGATAAAATGTCTATACATGTTAAAATGTATCGGAAACCATCATTATGCTTACGTAAATGCGACACATCCATGGACCTTATAAGAAATAGACTAACCCAGTGGGCGGGGCGTGCGTCACACACATGTCGGGAAGAGAGAGTAGGGACGATTTAGTTTATCGTAACATTGAAACATATGGCGTTTGTATCATATAACTCTTTTTAATTATTAAATGTGATACGTTGTATAAATGATGAGATAATAAAAATCACAGTTTTTGCTAATAAGATTTTATATATTTCATGAAACCACTTTTTAGTGCATTTTGAGTATTTTTTTTTTAACTGCATTTTGAGCATAAGCGTAATTCTTGTCTAAACATCTTTACTTTGATAAAACGGTAAAAACTCTAAGCAAAAAATTTATGAATTTACTTTTGCCTACAAATAAAGTAAAATTAAGTAAGATTGATAGTACATTTCATTTTTAATTTTATTAACATTTTCAGGCTAAAGTAGCAAATATTTATCATTTCAAATGTTTATAGAAACCAAGGATTGTTTTATTTATTTTTTCTCTTTTCAAAATTATTATGGTATTAAAAGATGATCATTTATGACAATATTAATAACTCATAAAATTCGGAGCATAAACTTTTCTGAGTGTAATGAAAAATTTAAAAAAAAATTCGCAGTAAATAAAAAAATCTTATGCGGAACTAGAAATAAATTTTAAAAAATCATTACTATAAAATACAAGATATTATATGTCCAATCTTAAATTTTTATTAATACGCCTAAAGTAACCTTGTAATTTTATATACCTGTAAATACTTTAAGCAGAATGACTATACATCCATAAATACATATGTATGAAAGTAAACAATTTAGGATATTTGTTGCATTGAAAAATTCGCTTACTTCACTTTTTATTTCAAATATTTGTGAAAACAAGATTATATCTATTTATCTATTAATGTAAATACACACACCTATATATATATATATTTAGAGAGAGAGAGGAAGAGAAACAGATAATATGGTTTATTGATGCTTAAATAAAATTAATTTAGTAAATCTGCTTCGAAAATTTTCTCTCTGTTTAGATTCATTGTAACATACAACTGCATGATGCATTCTGATTTTTAAATATTGAAATATCACTGCTTTAATTAATTTAATCAGGTGGTTTTTATCTGGATCATCATCATAAATATGGTCTTGAAGAGAAGGAAATATATGTGTTCCTACGCTTTTTAAGACTTTTAGAGTTATGAAATATATAATATTTTTTTTTATTCAATTTAAACTCCTTTTCAGTCTGCCTAAAAATTATTTCTGCATTTTTGCAGATCATTCGGACGTCACTGGAAGGAGAAGTCAAACCTTTACATCCAGATTTATAATATTTGAAACCTAGCAAACCATCATATGGTTCTGTTGAAACTAAGGCTGAGAAACAGATATTACATTTTACTTTATAAGCTAAGCTTTTAACAACAAAACCAGCTATATAAGATGTATACTTTTCGTTCTTAAATATTCTTATTTTTGATTAGTTATAATGCTAGGAATTAAAATTTACCTATAATTTAAAAAAGCAGCAAAAAATTATAAATTTTGAAGAAAAACTTTCAAAAATTCATTTTTAGGCATTTTAGTATTTAGTTATAGTTTAGTATTAGTTATACTTTTAGTAATTGTAAGAGAAAATTACTTGGTTGAATTTTTCTGTTAGTTCAGATTTAAAATATTATTTTCTAAAAGAAGAAGTTACAAATTCGCTTACATCATAGGAAAAGTTAAAAATATATACAAGCCTGAAAGCATGCAACAGCTTTATAATTATTTAGAACGTTAATTATGCTTGAAAAACATGCTAAGTATTTAAAAAGCAATCTCAGTGTCAAAAATAAAAATATTTAAAAATTCTTACTTGTGAAATGAGGCACTACCACCAGCTTTTTCGTGACAATTGTACGCGCTATAATAGCCAACCATTGCTAATTTCTGGAAGTCGTCCCTACTCCTCCGGATAGGATCAAGGTGACAGCCGGGAACGCGCCAGACAAGGGAGAAAACGCAACTGGGTTAGTCTATTAAGGTCCATGGACACATCCACTAAGTCAGCTTGCCATTGGCTATCTTTACTATAAACTATGACGCGATTCGTGGGAAATCTGTGGCGAAGGGGTTTGTGAAGTGTGTAAGCATCTACACCTTCCAACCACTTCTGGATTGTTTTCTTCGATATTTTACCTTGCGCAGCACGATATAAGGCATCCAAACCTCCATAACTTGCTACTTGTTCCGGATCTTGATACGTTTTCTTCATTGCAGCAGGAAATATGATTATTCGACACAGTAATACGAATCGGCATGATCACGGCAATGTGTAATTTATAGTTTTCTCAAAATATACCTCAGAATCACGCAAATACTTTGATTCTCCGGTTAAAATATATATGACACCTAATAAACCACATATTAACACATATAAACTTATCACATATCCAACCTCCTTCGGTGACGTCCTCTTATCCACTAAATCAAGAATCCCGAAACATTCCTATTTATCTGCTGCGCCTCCGCTTGCACCGCCTCTGAATTTGCACCTCGCACCTCCTCCTGCCCCTGAACCCCCCGTTTCCTACTACTTATGCTGATTTGCTATCTATCGTTTGAAACGAATTTAAATTTTTAGTTTTTAAAGTTACAGTTTTTTAAGATATGGCGTTTTTAAGATATGGCATATTTAAATGATGTATGTTAAATATAAGTTTAAATGAAATGCAAGAAAAAAATGCGTATAATTTAATATTCCGTACAAGAAAGTCATGTGGTGTACACATCAGATTTTTTTCTTTGAAAAAAGGTCTGAAAAACGGGTGGTCTTATACATCGATGCTCAGTTTTGGATTACATTCATTTCTGGAAATTTCCTCTATTCATAATTACACGATTTTTTCCCCTTGTTTCCTTGCGGAATGTGGGAATATTACAGTTACGTAGAGTTCAGTGAATGCGCGTGCGCTGTCATCGAAGATCACGGCTGGGTTCGTTTAAACTTTACAATTTTCGTGAACGACTTTTAAAAATGTGTGAAATTTCTGCTGATCAATTTTCTTAAATTTGTTGGAAAATTTTGACTCAAAAACAACTTTGGCATTGCTATTACACAGCATACAATCTATGTGTGATTGCGTATTCAGAGAGGCATTTCGGGCCATCGAAAATGATAAGAAATTGGCGGAATCAGGAAGAGGATCTAAAAAAGGCCACTCACAGTAAACATAACCTAACGAAGGGGAACTGCACAATGGTCTGATCTTGAGGCAGAGATGAATACTTGGATTTTTTGACTACAGAAAAGCGGAATTTTCAATCCCTACAAAATGATTATTCATCAAACGAAAGCGATTAAAAGGTGTTCTTTCCCAGAAAGATTTGGTATTTGCTGAAAGTATTGCTTTGTATTTGTATTACTTTATATTTAAACTAGTGTAAATTAATTATAATGATCAGTAAAAAGTTTTATCATTCAAAAATGTGTATAAAATAGGGAGTACGTCTTATAGGCCAGTGCGTCTTATACGCCGGCAAATACAAATACCGTATTACAAGATGAACTTTGGGCCTTATCTATAAGTATCTACTACAATGGTACATTTTACGGAACAAATAGACGTTATTCATTTTATTAATACTACACGTGAAAAATGTAAAGATAGAATAAAAATTTTAATCTCTTATACAATTACAAATATGTATACATTAGTAATAAGAAGCAGCAATACGATTGCTTTAATAGCACGTCAAATAGAATCTTAAGAATTTTTCACTGTACCCAACATAGCAATGATTCAGTTGTAAAACTTTTATACCGTACTTTGTCTCATAATAAGTGCTAAAAACCTTGCGTCATTTCTACAATAAGTACCAAATAATTCAAATTTCTATCGAAATTTTACTGCTTTTTTCAGCTGCACAGGAACAACGGCAAATAACTTGTGGCACTTCGAATAGAAATTAAAATGTTATTTAATGTTCATTGAACTCTCTGAAGAGTAACTAAGAATCAGGAGAGATCACATTTTATTACAATGCTTATTTTAGTGTGTTGGAGAACAGTTAAAGGTAAGAAAAATCACTAGGTATTTTATAGACACAATCGCAGATATGTGCAGGATATATATAATTCAAGAATGATAATTTCACAGAAAAGTAAGGGTATAATACTTATGAGACGTATTTTCCGCATATCATCATCTCTTGCGCATATCATATTTTGGAAGTCACATCCCTCTGGTTAACTGAATTTGTCCCTGCGTTTCACTGTATTCTTGACAAAACATTACGAAGCTATTTTTAATCTTTACTCAGGTTAATAGCGACGGTATATTTCTTTTCAGTTATTCAGAGGTGTATATATTGTTGCTTGCAGAAGGGTTCGTATTAGATTGAATATACAGAGGTCCGATGATAGGTTGATAAAATTTATTTTAAATAAAATAAATAAATAAATAAATAAAATAAAAATAAAAATAAAAATAAAAACGCCTTTTCAGAGTTTTGGAACATTCCACAAAAATAGTCGTACAACTTTTCACAGTATCACAAAAGTACAATCAGTAGTTACACTTCAAACTACTAGGAATGTTAAACACAATGCAATGCAAAGGGCATCAGAACAGCGAAGCTAACAAGGAGATATCTCAGTACTTTGATCTTACGCTGAGCTAAACAACTAAGAACTCACAACTGAGAGCATCTGCTATCCACGAGAGTGTCGGGGAATGTTTTTTCTAAAGTGAGGTTTTCGCTTATGTCAGCTCTTAACGAGTACCTTAGAAGAAAATATTACTCATTTTTGTTTTCGGTTTTGTTTATGGCAAATATTTTGGTTCAAGCGGTCTAATTACCTTTCTAATTTTCGAATTTTGTTCGTAGCTTATGATTTAACTTTAGCAAAATAACTAATTTGATCCTTACTTGGAAAAAAAAGCGAAGCACTCTCACTTAATTTAGTTATTACTTAATTGATAGCGGATTGGTCTACTCCCCTTTACAAGCCAATTAATCTGCGGTCAATAACAATGACTACCCTTTCAGTACTTTAAATTTTACTTTTTAATTTTACTATTTAGAATTTTTTTGGTTTAAAATAATGTTTCTATACACCTTATTAAAATATTCATACTACAATAGAAATTTAAATAATTTGAACTCTATTCTTATATAGTACTTAACCGGCCGCCGAGAAATGTCTAGTACATTGCGAAATTAACTGAAAAGCCAGGTACGCTTACAGTTAACAAGCTGGCTAACATATGAGGCCAGGTACGCTTACAACCTGATATTGTGCAGTCTCCTCTTAAGTTTAACACCTTGTTAATTTTCCATATGCACTTTAAAGACCATTAAGATGTTCTCTTAAAAAATTTCACGAATAAATCACAACGTGACGTATCTTACAAATATCTAGCCTTTATAAATAAACAGGACAATGCTCTTAATAAAGAACCAAGTCTTAATTTTAAGAATAAAAAGTGCAAAAGCCCTAACAGAAAGCAGAACATGCAACATGGATGTTTCCAATGCAGATTGCATTTCCGATGTAGTTTCTGGTGCTCTACATTTTGAATCAAGCCTTGGTAAAAATCTGTTTCTTAAAATGACAAAACTTTTGCATTATAATTTATTTTTTAATTTAATTTATTCATGTATTTTTTGGGTAGATATGCCTTTCTGAATATTAAGAATGCGCAACATTGTTTCATTATCTAGACAGTTCCGCATTTCTAAGTATGGTATGTGAAAAAATTAACTTGCCGAGGAAATGTCAATTATTAGATTCTTTTCAGTTATTTGGGTAAATAATAGAATAACGAAACGTAATCTAATTTCTCGTGTATTAAAACTTTTGGACGTGGAAAGGTAGTTTTTAAAAACAACATTGTTTTCTAAAGGTAAATTTTTTAATCTTTGTATTTTTTAATGATTTTATACGATGTACAATTTATGGGCAAAGCTCAGTTTGTTTCTAATTCAGTTAATTTCACGCAACAAACATCTTTAGATTACTGAGTCAAGCATTACATCACTAAATAATTCAAAAAAGAGCAATTAAAATCACAGAACACGTGATTAAACCTTTGCACCGAAGAGAAGTATGATTAATGAAGGTGTACTTTTATGCTGTTTTAAAAAAATATTGATAATAAATAGCAGATTTTTTTCTTACTAGAATAAAAATGAAGCTTACTAACTGGTCAATAGATGGCGCTACAACCCCACTCCGAAAAAGTGCAGCTTGATTTAAATGCTTGAGTCGTTTTGCGTTTAGTTCAGTTATGTTTACACATAAAACAAATTCGAATATACTAAGAAAATCTCATTTCAGATCTCAAGAAATCACGTTCTTTAGAAAAATTTCTTCAAGTCATTACAGAATTTAAACCAAATGAATAGTTTAATTTCCGATGATCTCTTGAAATCTGAATTTGGAGTATTTTTTAAAAATCTTGTTTAAAATTATTTCGAGGGTAAAATGTTCGCATCCTAGCTTTGACTATCAAATAGCAAAATCAATAAAAAAAATCTTTGTCTTGTTGATGTTGCTGTTCAGAAATCAATAACAACAATTTCACATTCAGAATAGTGTTTCCTATTAAACATTAGTGGTCAATGTTTGCATACATAAAACTATGCATTTACCTCTTAATTTAGAAATTCGAATTTACTTCTAGTCAATGAAACCAAGGTATCTGCAGGAAAATTTCAATGAAACAGACATTTTTAACTCAAAGGAGCGTTAGCTCAGAAGGGCTATTAATTTCGTTTGGGCATTTTGCGTCAATTTACTATAAACGGTTTATCACTTTTGAAATTGTTGCCACCAAATATTATCGCCCTGCATTACATTTAAAGAAATTAAATAATGCAGAATCTTCATAAATGTACGTATGTTTCTTGCATTGTGATAAACAACAGTACCTAGAACCATCAAATTTTGAAAAACGTACGTCTCCACCCGAATAGGAGCATCTGGAAACCCACATTTGGAATTTGTTTTATTATCTATTTCAATGATGGCGAACCTATGGCACCCGTGCCGCAGTCGGCATGCAGAGCCTCATCAGCCGGCATGCGACTAAAATATTCCTTAATTAATAATCAGAATGAAATGATACTATGTAATTTAAATAAGTGTTTTAGTCTGTTCTTGAACATTTCATTTACTTACTTGTCGCATAATGTCACTGGCTCAAGCCTAGATATAAGATTTTCATATATCGTCATAGAAATGATATACATATTTATTGACCCAATTTATGACGTTTCAATTGTTTGGGCCAATCATATTTCTTGTTACATGGCTAAGAATACGCCAAAGTTGAAGCAGCTAATGTTTGCTAAACGAATTGAAATATATTGCAGACTTCCGGTAAGTTTTAATACTTTCATTGTTAAATAATTTTCAGTTTTCATATCTAAGCATTGAGGTAACTTCTGAATTATTCTAATTTAATATCTTAAACGAAATATACAAATATAATGTAAAAACATGCAATTTGATAATATAGCAAAACACGAAAGCTTAATAGGGAAACTAAGCTTATTCACATGCGCTCAGTCAAAATAAACCCAATATAGCCATATGAGCATAAGTTAGAATTTTAGCAAAGAGATGTCCGGGTCAACGATTACTGCTATCCGCTGTTCATATTTGAATCTGCAGCCACAGATTGTTGATTCGAGAAAACCCAATTTCTTAACTATTGGCTAATAATATTACCTCTTTTTAGTATATGATCGACTTATATTTAATGCTTAATTTTTAAATTTTGTGCTTTTCTATACTCCAGGTCTTGAACCTTCACAAATGACTCCAGTAAAAAAGGCAAATTAAACATTGATAGTGAAAGATTATTTCAAGATACCTGGACAGAATTATTTGGAGTTATTAAACACAATAGGAAAGCATTATGCATTCTATGCAGAGAAAATGTTGTTGTGTGTCGCACATCTAGTGCTCAGACGGCACTCTAACACCAACCGCAAGATTGTTGTCGAACTTGAATGAAGCTGAACGGAAGGAATTTATCGAAGGGAAATTGAGGAATTATAATTACCAGAAAGTTGGTTTTTGCGATTATCTTTCTAAAACAAACCACCTAACAACGGCCAGCTTTGAAATTTCACTGTGCCTGGCAAAACATGGTAAACCGTTCTCTGATGGAGATTTAATCAAAGAGATTTTTGGCATGCGCCCCCCCAAAAAAAGGCTTTGGGCACGCGCCCCCCGCGAAAAAAAAAGATTTTGGGCACGGGGCTCCAAAAAGGTTCGCTATCACTGATCTATTTCATATTTTATAACACTTCAATGAATTTTTGATTAAAAAACTAAACGATTTCAAAGCGAGCAATGGCAATACTATACGGGGAAGGCAAAATATTAAAAAGAAAAGAAAATCTGAAAAGTTTCAGATTTTAAATTATGCCCAAAGGGTCGCTTTTTAAACATTTTCTCTCTTACCTTTATTTATTAAATATCACATTCTTCGCACTTAAAATTCAGTTTAAGGGAAATATCGCAAAACTGTTTTAAATTGAAAATATATTTTAGAATTTCCGATACAGAGTCTCGCGCGCTGGAGATAAAAATGTGTTTTCTGTACAACGTTGCGATTCCTCGCTTTAAAATTCTTGAGTTTAATCAAAAATTCGTTAAAATTTTACAAAATATGAAATCGATAATAAAACAAATTCCAAATTTCCAATTTGGGCTTCCATGTGCCCATATTCGCAGCAGGATTAAGTCATTCAAAATTCGATGGCTCTATGTAACGTTGTTTTATCAGAATGCGAGAAATCTACATGCATTTATACAGATTTTTCATTATTTAATTTCTTCAAATATAATGCAGGACTCTAACGTTTGGCGTCAACAGTTTGAAAAGTGAAATGGACATTTATAGTGCACCAACGCAAAATCGCAAAACGTAAACGATAGTCCTTCAGGGACACAGCCTCTTTGGACTAAAAAAAATATCTCCAGCGTGCGAGACTGTGTACCGGAAATTCTAACGATATTGTTGTTTTAAATATTTTGCGACGTTGCCGTTACACCTTACCAGAACACACGTTGCCAGAACATGATATTTAATAATAAAGGTAACACACAAAACGTAAAAAAAACGTTTCTTTAAGCGTAATCTGAAGGCTTTCAGATATTTTTATTTTATTCTTTTCGTGATCCTACTGTTGATTTGTATACGGGGTAAGTACGAAGAAAACGACGCTTAAAACTAAAACTAAAAAGGCCTTTCCCCTCTAAAAAAAAGGGGGTTAGCAGAAGTAAGTAGAAACAGCAGACTGGTAGAGCGAGCTCAGGAAGAGCGTAAAAAGCCTTCATAAACCCTTTTGGGCGACCGTTAAAATCTGAAACCTTTCAGATTTTTATTATTTTTATATTTTATTTATTTATTCATTTTTAGCATGTAAACCATGCCTACCTAAAACAAAACAAAAAAAAAAAAACATAACATAAATAAAATACGCTTAGTAATGAATTTTAAAATTTTAAGTAAGTTAAAAGTTAAAATATTTTTTCAGTATGTTAATCATGCAATCCCTGTATGATTTAAATTTTATCAAGGATTTTTAAAAATTTGGACTGAAAATCTGAAACTGTGACCTTTGAATTTGACTCTTGATGCAATGAGTTTCCAGAGATTTGTAGAATAAAGCAGTATCGAGCACTACTATTATCAAATGTTTTTAAAAGTTGGATTGTTATTAATAAATCAATCAATCTCTCATTTAATGGATTTTTTAAAGGTCACATTATGGTAGAGAACTGTGAAGAGGATTCTGTTTATGGATGATATGAAATTTCACATTTAGCATTTTTCTGACATTTCTATTCAGGTTTATTTAACGACTTCAGGGTTCATGTTACGACAGAGAAAAGACAGTGGATCTTATTCTGACAATGAGAAAGAAGTGTTCGGGAATATATTTCTTCCTGACTTAACAGAGACGTTAAAAACTTCTAATGAAGTATCAATCAAATTTTGATACCAGCGTATTCAAGCAACTACGGGTGCTTACCCTAGTGTCCAGTGAACCTAGTCCTAGTGTACCTAGTGTCCTAGCGGAAAAGCGGACTCACAAGCTACCAGATGAACAATAAGCGTACCATTTTCCAAGGGATACGGAATAAAATTTTCCATTTACCATAGAACACATTAAATCCCCGAGCGTTGTCCTCGACTTGTCCACACCATGAAGGCTTTGGAGCTTACGCAACCAATGAACAGGTCGTCACGCTTATACAGTCGAATGGCTAATCCCTCTATCCTCCGGAACAGCATAGGCTGCCTTTTCGAATATCAGGAATCGGGCTCCTATGTTTTATTTCCTAAACAAAGACTCTCAGGGCATAATATTAAGCCGGTATATATGATCTCAGGGGGTACCTAATGAAGTACCTAAGCACGCTAGACTACTTTTTTTAAGTATAAGGAAATTTGGAGAGTTTAATTTTTGAAGCAAATGCAAGTGTGGGAAATATTTTTAAAAAAGTTTCCTCTGTTATGTTTTTAAATGATGTTTAAATTATGTTAAAAGCATGTTTCATTTATACTGTTTATTGAGATCTTCGCGCTGAAATGAGTGATTTTTTTGTGTTTCGTGGTAAAGTTTCATTGGTTAATTCATTCATTTTTTGTGTTTCGTGGTAAATTTAAATTCCTTCAAATTTTTGTGTTTCGTGGTAAATTTCAGTGTCCCTCAGTAAAACAAATAATCTTGATTTGACGCATTTATCACCGTTTCTAGCTGTTCGCTAATTACAAATTCTGCTATATATACTAAATCCTATAAAGAATACATTTGTTTCTAGGATTTCCCTATTCTGAGGGGATTTTACTTGCGTTTTGTTTTTTGCTTATTTTACGTACAGCTCATCATTTCTTGGGCAGATTTTTCAAAGATATTTATGTAACATTGTATTTTCAGTGTTTATTGACAGATTCTCCTAAAATTTGCATTTGAATATTAACGCACTGCGTTAGTAATCACAAAAAGCATGCCTTACAATCGAGTACGCCTTGAAAAATTTGTGTATATAGTAGAATTTCATTTATCCGGCGTTGGAAAGCTATTTCAGTTAGCATCTATCTCTATTGGGTATCATCAAATCAGCTTCTCTCAAAATGAATTAATTTTTGTAAACTTGCTTTCGAATTTGTTCTTCGTAAAAGAAAGCTGACAATTTCATTTTTCATTTTGTTTTAAATAAAAAAAAACGAAAAAAAAAGTTTAAAACCAACTAAATAATAGTTAATAATAAAAATGTGGTACTTAAATATTAGCGCTACCACCTGGGCTCAGTTTGGAAATTTTTTTTACAGAAATAAAGGTGATTTGACGAATTTCCAGATTACAATTCACAATGGATATGATTACTTAAAGAACTGTTATGCGCATGGTTGCTAGAGTTTGGCGACTTCTAGTAAGGTAGTTGCGATAATACGGAAGTTCCAAAAATATTAACTCTATAGGATTCGTAAACATTTATTTATGAAATAAAAGGCAAGAAGAAAAAGTATTTTAAAAGCCCGTCAATAACCTTGTCTCCAATTTGAGAAATCCTTGTACACAGTCTGCTGCTGCATTTACTTTTAGAGATATGCTTCGAGTGATAACTATTAGACCAACAAGATTTGCTAATATATTTTTTGTTCAAATTTTCTGTTACTTACTCATTTAAGGTTTAAATGTGCTCATGTGAAGCTTTTTAGTAACAGCAAAGAAAATTTAAACTTTTATAAGGGTTCATGTTAGCGTAAAATTTTGTTCTCGTACCTGAATAGGTCAAATAAAAAGTACCTTCCATCATACGATCCCAAAATTAACTTAAATAACATTAATTAATCTTTTATGCATTTTATTTGGGCATCTTACCTTATATAGACACAGCTGAAAACAGACACGTGCGTTTAATTTTCCAAAGGCATACTTCGGAAGAATATTTACAGAACTGACTTTTACATGACCCCTGAAACAACGTTTACGTGTTTTTCTTTTTACACGGGAAAAGTAATTTAAATCAAGTATTATTAAAAGTATTTTTACAATGCCAATTTTACGTATTATAAAAAGGGGTATTTTTTGATAGTCTTTAGTAGAAGAAGGAACTGAAGGCAAGTGTAAAAACATATTTATTTAATTATTAGTCCAAAGGGATTTGAGTTCCGAAGGACTATTACTTTCGTTTTGGCATTTTGCGTCGGACTCCTAAAATGTCAGTTCACTTTTCAAACCGTTGCCACAACATGTTAGAATCCTGCATTATATTTGAAGAAATTAAATAATGAAAAATCTGCATAAATGTATGCATATTTCTCGCATTGTAATAAAACAACGGTATCTAGAGCCATCCAATTTTGAATGACGTAATCCTACTGCGAATATGAGCATCTGAAATCCCAAATTTGAAATTTGGAATTCGTTTTATTATCGATTTCATACTTTGTAAAACTTTAACGAACTTTTGAGTAACAAAAATTATTTTGCAACATCGCTATTGAATTAAATTTTATGGTTTAAGTGCAAAGAACATGCTATTTAATAAATAAAGGTAGCACACAAAACGTTAAAAAACGCTCCTTTGGACGTAATTTAAAATCTGAAACATTTAAGATTTTTTTTTTGTGGTGCTTATTATTAGTGCTTTCTGAAAGATGTCCGGTGACCAAAACTGCTTTGGTGTGCAGGCTGCCTTCATTTCTTAAATCAGAATTGAGGGTATACGAACAGGTAATCAAGAACTATTTATTAATGCAAAATAGATGATTTGGAAAAGAATTTTTTTGTATTCACTGATTTAAAAAAAGTATTTCGACTTTCTTGAAGAAGGGAACTTTTCAAATAAAATATCTTACATTCAGTATTGTTCTGCATCTACTTTATTTAACATGTAGTAGAGGTTCAGTCTAGTTTCACAATGTGTATTACAATGTTCCACAGTGTTCGACTTAAAATAACGAATTCCACCACAATATTTTGAGACCACAATGTATTGCAGTAGATGCAATAACAGCAAAGAATATTGTATTGTTCCACAGCTAATTTCATGACATAGTTCCACATCTACTTCATTCTTAAATGCAGTAGATGTGATACAGCAGTGTGGTTCAGTATTGTGTGGATAAGTCAGTGTTACAACCTGCAGAGGAAGTCTTGCAGTCAGTTCACCATTAGGAAAAACACTCTCACTTTACAGAGCAAGTGTATAACTTACACAGGTACAGTTTTGGATAGCCTGGTCTTCTATTTTCTGTTGGATCTTTTAATACTATAGAAGAACGAACTATATTAGCATGTGAACTTATAAACTGTATTAATAAGTGATTCATTTCTTTTAACGGGCAGAAATATGGTCCTCATACAGTAACAATATTCAGCCGGTATCTTTATATTTTAGAGAAAGTCTTTCATTGAAGAAAAGAGAATCAACATATCTTTGCTAGTTCTAAGAAATACTTAATGGAAGGTAGTTATTCTAACCTTTCTCATCCATCATTTTACAACATAAAAAAGGAACTGAGACTTAAAACGGTCTTTTCTTTTAACTGCAGTATCTGATAAATTAATCCACATCGTAAGAATAGATATATGCGCCCGTGCTTCAGGATAGCTATAAATATATACCGAGTTAAGTTTCTTTTTCTCAACTGCTTTTATAAAATTCTCTTGTCTTATTTTTTTACTCAGTCATATCATTTTCTTAAAAAATTGTAAACATTTAAGAATACAAAACTACATGTAATGTAAAATATATACTCAAGTAAAAATATCTTGCTCTTTTTTATGTTTGTTAAATGTCACAACCTAAAATTTGCAGTTAAAAGGGTTTACAAGATAAACTCCTGCAATAAAACATAAAAAAATGAATAAATTTCAAATGTTAGGTATTTTAATGACTGTGTTTTTTCTTTCAAAGATAACAGTTTGCATTGAATAAAACGGATCGTTATGCGTGGAAAACAATCAAAACAGAATTGTAACTATCTGGAAATTATTGAAGAGTTTTCTGCATGAATTAAACGAAATATATTTTAGACGAAATTTTATTGCTGCCAAGTGCTGATATATGATCAGACACATAATTTCATCTAGAAAAGAGTGACTGTACCGCAAAGCAATTACAGTTACCTTTTCTACAGTAATACCAATAATATTACACAAAAGAATTCCTTATAATTCTTGACTGGAAAATTTATAATGCATCTCAATGGGAAAAAAAAGCAGTTACTTTATATTGATAATCCACTGTACTTGATTACTTAGACAACAACCTTCGCAAAAATAGTTCCCAAACAGAGACATTTTGCATGAAATGAGATTTATCTTAGAAACTGAGCTAGATTTACAATGAGTTTTACGAAACACTTATTAAGAAAGTGTTTAATATACAAATAGCTCTGCTACTCTTCATATCACGCATTATAACTGATTTATGTAGCATCTTTTTTTAATGCAATATCCTGTGTGCCACTTGAGAAAATATTATAGACAGATCGAAAGAAGCACAGTATATAATATTAGTTTTAACATTAGAGCTGCAGAGAAAAAATTCATGTATAAAGTGACAAGAACGTTCGTTTGTAAAATGAAAACATAATCTTAAGAACTCGAAGATAAAAAAATGACACAAAAAATATCAAATAAATGTACGATGGCAATTTCCTCATAAGATAACGTTGTGGACTTCCAAAATAACCCCAATTAAAAGAAATAATAATGAAAAGATAATTATGCCTATCATAACTTTAGAAGCATTCTTCAAATCGCTTTTGTGGAAAATAAATCCAAGTTGTTTAACAAATGAGCTACTCACTTAATAATTGTCTTATGATGCAAGCACATGCATAACATATTTAAAAAGCTCACACATTTTACCTTGAAGGTCTTTTCTTCATGCCTGGTCGAATCTCTTACACCGGCAGACAGCAAGAACCTTGAGAAAACCCAGCCATCATTAGGGTCGCAAGATCTCTTCCAACATCAACCGTATTC
Organism: Stegodyphus dumicola; assembly: GCF_044657685.1. NCBI lineage: Eukaryota > Metazoa > Arthropoda > Arachnida > Araneae > Eresidae > Stegodyphus > Stegodyphus dumicola. The sequence continues at coordinate 62,170,902 of NC_140775.1, read as the reverse complement.
TAATGATTTTTCCCTCCCTTGCCTTTATCGTTATTATTATTATTATTATTATTTTAAACCCGAGACAAAAAAGCAAAGTCAAGGCTTTTGCTTTGTGGATCGGAGAAAGAAAGTGAAGGGCGAAAAGTGGTGAAGAAAATAGGCGGAATTTATTTGAAGTGGATCCCTCGTGCACTTTGATGCAAATGAGTTCCTAGGACATTATGTGTGAGTTTGATTCACGTGCGTTGTTAAAGACCTATCACGATCACGGATCTCAGAAATGACCATGATATATTACATGCAATTACTGATGTAACTATGAATCCATTGCTGATTTTGGATTTAAAATACAAGGAAAAATTAACCTAAGTTCTTGATTATGACCTTGGGACCTTATACAGAAAATGAAGCAGTGGCCTGAGAAAAAAATTCAGAAATGGGAATTTGAGAGCTTTAGGTTACAGTATAACACCTAAAAATTACCTCTTAGTTTCAAAAAGTCAAAAACAAATATATAAAGAATTGCAATATGTAAAATTGCGCAATTAAAAAATGATTATCTAATTTTTGTAGGCATATTGCAGTGTAACACCGGAAATAATTTTAAGGTAATCAATTATTATAGGCCTGAGGTTTAAAAATTAGTCCTTCAGACATTAAAGATAAGGAATATGAAATCTTGTATTAAAAATGAGATGTTGAAATGAAAAAAAAAAAAAAAAAAAAAAAAAAAAGGTAGAAAAATAATTGCTATAATATTACTGCTTCATTGTGAATTAATGACATGTGAAAACTTGTGCTTTTATTTAATAAATGAAAGACTTGATTTTTCAAAACATAGAGCAGGTCTCGGCAGCCTAAGACCCATGCGTCCCATTTCGTAAATTTAAATGCCTAGTTGAATTCCGAAAATATAGTATAATACTTAAAATAAATTATAAAACATAAATATGAAACGCGCACTTGACAAATACATAAAAAATAAGCCAGAAATAAATAATAACAATAAAAGTTTTAAATGAATACAAAGTTGCAGCAACGAACATGCATTTTTATTTTTAGAAAATACAAATTGTAACGTAATTTTGAAAAATCGATAAGTTTCGCAATGCTGATCCATGATCTATAATTCCAAAAGATTGGCTTCGTCAATTAGTATGTATTCGGTTCAACTTATAAATGGGAGCAAATATTTTCATACATAACATATACTTCATATAAGAACAGGAAGCCGAAAATTCGGACGCTTTTATTCGTCTTAAAACGATGAACTCCACGATTAAGCCACACTTATTAAAACTGACGTCACATGTTCAGCATCAGGGAAACAGTTGATTTCATATCGAAGAAATAAAATAAAAATAATTTAGTTATTAATTTTTTATAACAATTATAATTTTAATTTTTATGTTTAAAGCGTATTTATTATAATAATTTTCTCAATATAAATGCATCACATTATTCACCAAGAAAGACTGTTCTAAAATAAAAATACCACTGACTCGAAACGTCTTCTTAATACACACATTTTGGTTGATTTTGACCCATAGGTAGAAAAGGTTGCTGACACCTGACGTACAGTAATCCACCTAACGTCGTGATACGCTTAACTTCGTAGTATGAGACATATTATTACTCGCATAGTGAGCTGCATCATTTCTGAAGAAATTACAAATATTACAGCATTGACGTCACTCGGAGTGTTAGTTGATTAGTTAGTGTAGGTAAAGTTGGTAGTTAGTGTAGGTAGAAAATATTTTCTTGTCAAATGATTTTCGAAAAAAAAAAAAAAAAATATAAATATTTTACATGCAAATATCTCATTTCATAAATAATCATACATATGTTAACTCTAAAAACTTTGCATTTATTAAGTTGGTTATAAAAGTGTATAAGAAGTTAAGGACAATACATGCTTATAAAATTGCATCTGATGTTTTGGAATTTTTGTTCCAAGGTGAATCCAGCATAAGATACAATTGTAAGAAAGAACAACAACAGATAACATAAAACGGGGCACCTCAATAAAAATAAACAGGGTGTTTAAAGCAGAAACTGTTCGAGGAAAAGTACTCTATTCATAAAGTGGGCAACTCCTTCTGCTTTCCATACAGCTATGGTGTCAAAGTCCCGGCCCTCAGATCATATGAGATCTCCTAAGCAATTTTATAGTGCCCTGAATGCATTTTAATTATGTATTTATTGCAAAATGGAGCGTTATAGTTTTAGGGACACAAAGATATAGACTGAACTTACATATTGAAGGAAAATAGATAGAATGAATAGGTTGAAGCTTTGTCACTGTATGCTTGTACCTTTTCCATTTTGATACGGTCAGTAAATTTAGTTTGCCAGTCAACAGCTGATGGAGCTTCGGTTTCTGAAATTTCCGATTAGGGTTTTGATAAAATTCAGCAATTAAAATTCAAAACAGTTAAATTTTTTTTCTGTTAAAAATCATTAACATTTTCTTAAACAAAACATTTTTGCCTTTTCAGCTACTTTCAGATCGAGCTTTTGGCGCACATGCAGTTTGAGTGTGACATTATTGCTGCAGAATATACTGGAAGACCTCAGTGATGGGGTGGACCCAATGATGGCTACGAAGGCATAGTGAGCATTGGAAAAAGAGGAAGACTGCCTGTAATTTCGTCGGAATGTGAAATACAGGGAAAAACAGTAAACGTCTTTATGCAAATGGAAAAAGACTTTCATCTGACTGACAACTGGGTTTCACAACTAGAAAATTTGCTTGATGAATGCGACAACCGAATTCTACCTGATCAGGCTCATTGTTTAACTTCAGTAGCGCATGCTTCCATAGATGAAAAGAACAATTGTCAAGATGAGAAAACTGCTGAGTCTTGCGCTAACTGTCACAAGAATTACAGTTTCGGGAAGAGTCGTAGCCTCTGGATACAGTGCTGCTTCTGTTTACAATGATTCTAAGAAAGCTGACAGCAGCTTAGTTCATTTTCATGTGTAGCATACGTGCGACAACGTGTGAAAATGATATAATCTTGAAATTTCTTTTCTATAATTTTTTTAATCTTTAATTCTACTATTTGTTTCTTGAAAGAGCTAGGGATAGTTCATTGCAGAATTAGAGAAATTTGATTCACTTGTTTCAGTAAGCAGTGGCGAAAGTAGAATAGCGACAGAATAGATGAATTCATAATGCATTACAATTACCGTAAATTAAAATTTCGTATTTTTCTGAATTAGCAAAATTATAGCATACAGACCATATTATAATATAAGATCACTCTTGCTTAAAGAATGAATAAATGACTGGATTTGCAACGTTCCCAACGATCATTAACTTCAAACTTTGGAGAAAGTGTTACCTAAGTATGAGCTATGTTTGGGGGGGGGGAATCTTAAACGTCTATCCATCAGGCACCACCAAAGAAAGCGAGCTAACATGGCATACCTTTCGCTCTGTGTTAAAGAAGGATTTGGAGTTTTATTCCTGGAAGACCAATTACATCAAACAACTTTTTGCTGAGGATTGAGACTGACGTATGTAATTTGCAGAAATTATGTTAGGGTGAAAGGGAGATAATCCTGAATTGGTTTTCCTTTGGCGGTTTTTGTTAATAGGCATTACTGCCATTGTTGGAGTATTGAGGATTCAGGCGTACTGCTTTTAAAATGCAGTACAGTCCTAAAGTGCCTACGGTGCTCTTTAAAATAGGTAATGACTTTTCAGATATACTAAAGTTTAATTTCTTATAAAAAAAAAAAAAAAAAAAAAAAAAAAAAAAAAAAAAAATGGTTGTTAATGAATAACTTTGAAGTTTCACAAAATTTACAGTTAGCGTCCATTATAAAGCTACCTATGTCAGAGAAGTGCTATATTAGCTAAACGCAGGTAAAAAACAGAAAATGAAGTAGAGAAACCATTTGTTTTCTACTCAGTACCAAGAACTCATCACTTGAATGAAAAATGACACAAAATGATTTTTCATGTTCTTGAAGTGATATAATATGAACGAAAGAAAGAAAAAATAAGTGATGACTTGAAGGTCTTCTCGTTTTTTATTTTAAATTTCTTTCTCTCAAGTACCCTTTTAGGTGGATTTTATTACAACAGAAAAGTTTTCATCAAAGATTCTTGCAATGTAATAGATATCAAAAGCTTCCTCTTAAGATTCTTATCTATTATAACATTAGATAACCTTTGTTTCTTAATCCCGCCACACAGCAGTTTATTCAAACATTAAGAATATTTTAACACTTAGTAATCGTTTTTCGAAGAAAATGGCCTTGTCATTTGAGTCTTATCAGTAACCAAATACAACTGAATCTCGACTAATAGAGTGGTTATGAACTCCATAAAATTTAGACATAATTGATGGTATTGTTGGGATCAATACTTATTTAATCGGATTACAACTTCTTTAGACCTGTTTTCTAGAACATAAAACAAATACGATTATCTTGGCTGAGCATTTAAATGAGTGACAGAGTAAGCATTTTGGAGTTTAAAGTTTCTTTTATAGTGAAAAGGAAGTGATAAGGAATGATAAAATCTCGTCATGGGCAAAATACACTGGCAAATATGATTCATGACTCACACGTGCAAATCGTATATTATGCTCGATCGAATGATCCTCACAACCCCTTTGAGTTTCCTTTTAAAGCTATTAGATACGCTAGGCATGTGGGAAACTAGAAGACATGGATAGCATCTTCAAGGCTGGAGGGTTTGCATAAGAAAACACTTTGTTGTACATTTAACAAGTATTTATTTAACGATGAGTAGTGACAGAGAGGAAATACCGTTATCTAAGTGAAATCATAAGATTTTCAAGGACTTTAACACGGTATTTTGCCAATTTCTTCCTTTCAAAGAGTGCTAAAATAAATTATCTACTTTTAGCAATAGACTGAGGAAACCGCTCCTCTGATTAATGATATTCTTTAAAATGTCCATCAATCAGTCTTAATATTGGAAGTATAATATGGGAAAGAAATTTTACTTTAAAGTTCTGGATTTTACTTTTGCATTTATCAATAACATGCATATTAATTTATTAAAATTTTTAAATTTAATTAAGATTTTATTAAATATTGACCATGTAAAGAAAAGGAAAATTACGAATTGTGGAAGAATTTGATACATGGACGGCAAAATAGAATTCCGCCATTTTTAAAGTCTTTACTTCTGTCTAGTGATATACAATAAATCAAGGATTAATGTTCAAGACTTATCAAGTTATGTAGCTTCGTATATTTAAAAATTTAACTGCTAGAGCAGTTGGTGAAATTAAGATAAGTTTGGAAACATTATCCTTTACAGAACTGTCTTATTTTTATCATTTAGATGGCAAACAGCACAACGTGACCTGAAAGGTTATCGTGCTTATCTCACTTGTCTGACCTAATCAAAACAAACCCACGAATTTTATCTAAACAACGAGTGTAAGGTTGCCTAAGTCGTTGGCGTCAGTCTAAGCGCGGTAAGGTTATAGTCAGACTCTGCCAACTCAGCTCCGATTTTGAAGAACAACATACCAGGGAACGATCCAACCCCTCTTCTCCTACCACGAGACTCTTTTAGTGAACTTCTGGCTAACTGGACATTTTGAGTACCACTATGCCACATGGCATTATGCATTTACGAACATCCATGCTTTCTCGGGCTATTGAATCAAGGCTGGGGCCGATGCTAGAGAAGGGCAAGAGGTCTAGGATTGGTGTACTGATCAAGGTCCTTCGGTACAGTAATCAGCGTTATTAAGCACAATCTCATCTGCACTGCAACCTGAAACGTAAATGAAGAATTCCTTGATAGAGAGAGAGAGAATGAGAGAGAAGATATTTAACACAATATCAAAACAAATGAAAATAAAGAAAGAATTCATAGTAGAATAAACTCGAAAAATAAAATTGCAAAAGGGAAAATATACAAAATTATACAAATAAAAGTTAATCTCCTTTCATTGAAACTCCAGAACTTTTTTCTTTCTTTATATATATATATATAATGAATAATAACGCAATGCCGCTTACAAAAGGTAATGTATATAAGGCAGTTTTAGATAGCCCACGTTTAGGTTTATTTTAGTAAAAACAATGAAAATGGCACATTTTATGCAAATCATTTTAGGCAGCAAAGTTTTTCTTTAACTGCTCTTTGCATGCTACAAAGTTTATAATTCCTTTTTATAATTAAAAAATATTATATGATTATTATTATTGCAGTTATTATTTCAAAACTGATCTGCAGATATGGTCATAAAAAAGTACCGTCAAAACTATTGTAATTTAAATATTTGAGCGTTTAAAAAAAAGAGGAGGCAAACATAAAGCAAAAATCCTTCTAATTTTCCATAAGTAGTCTTCTTCTTAAACATCGGCAATATCAGAAATTAATTATTGTCAAGTTTCTCCGTAGAAAAGTAAAAACTGACTTGATATGAACTGCAAAATTTTTTTAATTTATTGTAATCTTGGACTTGTCTCATTTGACTTCGTAAATTTTAATAATTGACATAATCAATCAATGGAACTAATTATTTAGAAAGACAATGAAAAATGATAATTGATGGAAAATGGTTGTATGTCTTAATCACTTAAGCCTCTACCAAGAGACCTTGAAATTCGTGTTGCTTTGAAACACAGAACACGTTCCTGTCAAAACAGCAATCAGCTTATAAGCAAATGCACCTTTTAAGAGCAAATTTCATCTCTCTCGATGATTTTGCCAAACTTCCAATGCACCACTCTATCTTCAAAGAAAGATGATATTGGCTTTCAAATGTTTCTCGCGAAGCAGTATCTGTTTTATTGATTTATTTGAAACAGTTTGATTGAAATTAATTAGAACATAAAATTAAGTGGTAATATATTTTACAAATGTAAGGGTAAAAAGAAAACACATTCCGTTAAGCAATTAAAAATTCATGTCGTATTATTGTGTCCCATTAAATAATGTGAAAATTTTATATTGTAATTGGAACTTTTTGAAAAATTTATATTTGTTATTAATAATTTTATTTTACGATTAAGGTAAATATTATAATACCTTTAATACCCCGGAGGAAAAATAACAGTCGTGATCAAACTTTTTTAGTGAAATAATGTTTGCAAGTGATGCGGACTTTTCAGCTTATCAAGGATTTGATCATTGATAGCTGTTTTACTATGAAAAGTTTTACTGAAAAGGCTTTAATTAAAAGACTGAAGTTTAGATTTCGTTTTTTTTTTTTTCAATAAATTTTCGGTAAGGCAATTCATGTTTTTGTTTCTCTTAACTATATTTATACGAGTGATATTCTTTTAAGTATTAAAAAATTCTAATTTAAAAGTCAACTTTAATTGAGGAAAATAATATGAATTTAGAAACTCTCCATAAACGTTTAAAGATGAGAAGGAAAAAATCAACAAAAGCGGTGGAAAAAAAAAATCGATGCCTTTCGCCGGAGCAAAGTCGAAACCTGTCTACGTGACACGAAGCACGCTTCATCGTATTGCTTCAGTGGGCTGGCATCGTTGCGTTCTAAACGTCATTTTTAGAACTGCCACGAGCGCCCTCTTGCTTTCATTCATTCATCCTGAAGCACAGTCCGTAAAACTCCATTCTCTTTCAGTCGAGAGTAATTGCTTTTAAAGTTACGGGTATTTTCTTTTATACATTTTTTTCCACTTGTTCAAGAATGAGGGGGAAAGCAAACAAATAGCTGTAAAAGCACTGTAAAAAATAAAATTTAAATGGGTAGCATCTAATAGTGAATATGATTGCCAACAGAATAAAAAATGACAATAAAACTGAACACACTATTCAATTTGTTTTACTGCCAGATGCTGCAGTTTAAAATGGGTGCACATTCCATAAGTGTGATGACACGCAAATAAACAAATGTTGGTGAAAGAACGCACAGAAAAAGGTCGTAAACAACTTTCTCCCATTTTCTGCACGCAAATTAAGTCCGTTTAAGGGCATATATAATATTTTGTGAAGTTTTTAAAAGGATTTTACTTTTCTTTCACACTTAATTTATTATTTTTTGTAGTTTGTGAGAGTAACCATGTCTTGCTCTGTTCTTTTATCCAAAAAACCCATTATTCACTAAGCAAAAGGTAACATTCTAATTCACCTACATTTCATCATTTAGAGTCTATCAATTTAAGTATAAACTATAAAACTAATAATTGTTTTCCCAGAAAAACAAAATTATTTATTATTCTTTTTAGTGATCTAAACTGTATGTTGTTCCAAAGATTCAATGTGTAGTCTGATATAAATGAGTTTTCTATATTATGCACATAAGGCCATTTTCCTATAAAGTATAATGCAGATGAAGTTGCCATTGCTTATTTTTACAATAATTACTTTTTCATAATATTAAAATTTCATTAGAAGAGAGAGTAAAAAAGTTTTCTTTCAATCTGCTAAAATTATATAGTTGATAGAAATTGACATGATCATTAGTGAAAAAATCTTAGAGGAAAAAAATGTTCTTTCATTGGTCTCAAAGCCTGTGGTTTCAGAGTTTTTTAAGCTAGTTAGATGCTGCAGTAGTCAAAAGTATAGGCATTTGGCAGAAATTGCACAAATGAAATAGTTTGCTCGAAATGTTTTAAAAAGACCACATAATAATTGGGTGTAAATCAGGAGATGAATATTGTAATAATTGCTCTCTTGCAAGCAACAACTTAGGATTCTTATATGAGACAAGTCACTCAGTCAACTCATGAAAATCACCAGTATTTAAAGAAGTTATAAAAATAACCATAACAGCCCTCAACATTAGATCATTTCACTAAAGCTTACTGCGAGACTTCGCATTTATCGAAATATTTATTGCATCATTTTATAGCATTTATTTTTATATGTATTATTACTTTAGTATTGATATTTATATTATTAGTTAAACAATGTTGTTTATATTAATATCAGGTCATTTTCCTTTTGACATTAATAATGTACTTATTTAATGCATTTTAATCATTCAAATACATTAAATAGTTGTAGAGAATATTAAATAGTTAATTCTAATATTAAATAGAATTAACATTAAATAGTTAATTCTATTAAATTAAAATAGTTGTAGAGACACTGGGTTATATCTAAGCAGGAGAGATGAAAAATGAACAATACCCTTGCCGGGACTCGATCCACTGACCTCTCGAATACGCGTCGAGCGTACTGACCGTTACACCACGAAGGTATGCTAAGAAGGCGGGAGAAATACCTTATATAGTAGTTCATTTAATTACAGCAATCATCACTAAATTGATAATGCATATATAATTCAATAGTGTATAATGTAGTTTAGTATAAAAGTATTGTGCGTAATTCTAACAATGATATTTTATTTTGTGTAATTTAATATTTGTATTATTTTTGGGATATATTTTGCAAAACTTTTGGAATGTACAGTGTTCTGTAAGTAGTCAACTGAATTATATAACTCAAACATAGTATTTGAAGCTCAATAGAGTTCAATAATACAATGAAAACAATTAATGACAAATTATTAGATGTAAAACAAAAAACTGAGATATTAACAGACTCCATATGTTAGCATCTAAATTCTTTGTACAAATGTACATTGTAAACTACGTAATTACATATCATGGACATGTATATCATGATTATTCTGGAGTTAAGTAATATGGATTTATATACTATATAATTATGTATCTATGTTGTATAACGTAAAAATACCTACGTGGTAAAATATTTGACGTACCTAATAACTAATGTGACTGTAAATTGCAGAAATTGAAATAAATGCCGTGTAGTCTGCTCATCCTTTCCTTGGGGTGGTCTGCCTAGTACTAGATAGTACCAAATAGGGAGACTAAACACTAAAAGGCCTTTCGGGAAAGAGTTAGGTCACTTGTCATCCTTGGTGGTGTAAAAGTATTCTATAGTTAGTTCTTTCATAAGAATCTTACTAGCATATTGTAAGCGAAATACGCCCCCAATGTTTACTCGATTTCGTGCATAGTAGAAGCTAATTAATGAATTTTTTTAAACGAAACTCTTATTTAAGACCTGAAATTTCCCATTTTGAGTTTATTTTCACTCAAAATCTATTATTTACAATGTGTCTTTTCCAAATTAAAACTTTTATTTTTATTTACTCCAAGAAAACTTTTATTAGCGGATTTTTGAAAATTATTATAAAATTTAGCCGATTTGCGCTTTTTAGCACTTCAGAAGTATGGTATACATAAAGAAGGAGTTATCATACTCCTGTGGATCAGCTCCCATGACATGAAGTGGTTAACACTTCCAGTTAGCAAGTGTAAAGATTCGAAATTCGAAATTAGGCGAAGGCAGAGTTGATATTTCAAGTTTCGGTTCTGAAGACCTTAATAATCTTTAATCATGTGATTACATTTAGTAAAATAATGAGGAATAATTTGAAGTTTTTATCTCAACCTCAAAGGCAGTTACTTTATTTATGTGATGTCAGCAAGTGATTTATGTGATGTTTATATGATATATATTAAAATGGTGAAATCAGAGTCTCTAAGTAGCCCATTTTCGTTTTTTAAAGAAACAATGACATGAAATTTAAAATATTAATATTAGCCTTAATATTTTTTAATACATTGTAGATGTTTGAAAGATTATCTGATTTTTTAGTCCAGGACCTGTTCCTTTCCATGTTTCCTCTGCTTTTTAGCTGTCAAATCAACCAGCTTCAACTATATTTTGTTTGCAAGCAAAAGTCGTAATGAAGAAGAAATTACCTGTTAAAGGTATCGCTTTAATTTCGCTCATCGGACAGATGCTAGCTTCCCATAATTCAGTTCTTATTTGGAGTGGGATTTCTCTCAGATAAATGCAATGAGCACGTAAAGGCTTTATATTTTCAACAGTTTTTATTTAGCCGATCACAGTCTGCGCATACCAATCACGTGGATAGACAATTTTAATCGCTACTCATCCGCTAGTTTTAGGTTTTAGATGAAATTTTGTTTCTTGAATTTGAAATTTTGATTGAACTGACACCATACAGCCTTTAAAGGTTAAATGTTTTGCACTCTTGAAGTTTCGGTTGGTCCCCCATGGTAGTTTGAATGAGCAATGCGAGCTTCATTTGTGGTTTACATTTCCTCAAGTCAAATCTTATAATATGTTATTTAAACTCTGTTATTAAAAAAAAAAAAAAAAAAAAAAAAGAACTTTGTAGAGACATCAGGTTTTTTTTTTTTTTTTGAAGTAGGAGAAATGAAAAATGAGCAATGCCCTTACCAATGCCCTTACCGGGACTCAAACCTGCACCTCTCGAATACGAGCCAAGTGGTCTACCGTTACACCACAAAGGTATGCTGGAAAGAGGGAGAAAATACCTTATGTACTCCCTCTTTTTAAAGCGCGACTGGGGAGTAGGGGACCCAATAGCCAAATCCTGGTGATGACGAATTATTGTCCGCCACCTTTTAGTTCGGGTGCCACTGCAGAGTCATTAGGTTTATTGTGAAGTAGAACACGAAAAATGAGGAGTGCCCTCGCCGGAGCTCGAACCTGGACCTCTCGAATACGCACCGAGTGTGCTACCGTATACCACGAAAGCATGCTGGAAGGAGGGAGAAAACACTTAATAACTTTATCATTAATAGTAGAGAAGGCAACTATGGGACGCTATGCGAATCACACACACAAAAAATAAGCAGATAAAAATAAAAATTTAATAAAAGTAAAATAAAGAAATAAATAAACATTGCCATATTACATAACTCGTTCACATTTGTAGAAGATGACATTTTTTGCTAATAACTCATACCTACTCGACATGAAACAAGATAAGCTTAGAGAAGTTCTGGAGAGTTTCTATTCCTTCAATTCTCTATCTGCACGAACTTTGTCAGGCTCGGTTCTACATCAGTAACACTAAGTACGAAAATAAAATTCAAGAATAATTAACAGTTTGCAAGAGAAAGATTCTTCTACGATTTTCTCGTTAAATACAGCAAAGTACTCAACTTCAGTAGTTCACTAAGTTAAAGTAATTATTTATACACGTAATTCTAGTAACAATACTGGCAGGATATTGTGAGCAGAGACGAAAAAGACTTTTTTTTTTTTTTTTTTTGTTACGACCACAAAACCTTTAAAAATTACTAATCAAGGACAGCTTTAATCAGAACTTTGTGTATAGTATTCATAGCATCTACGCCTTCACTCTGTATGAGATTAGAATCAAATAGATAGCTTTACGCTTTTCTTTGTATAAAACAACTCACTCGAAATCATTACTTGGTGCTTTTATTGTGAAGGATTCGAGCGAACGTCCTTTTATTGTGTTTACTTTCGTCACATCTGTTGAAACATGCATTTCATTAAAATGTGTTTAGAATAAATGGGTGTTCACGAATAAGAGCCTAATTCCTACTATGTATAGCGTTTTTTCATCCTTTGCCAGTTAAACGTTTCCTTTCGCAATTTATAAGAAAAAGAAATCTCGTAATGATTAAAACTTCGACTTCGAGATTTTTCTGGAAGGAGAACTCGGATTTCTTTTAACTCCAGTCATCTCTGTTTCCAGCATTGTTAATAAATACCAGCATTGTCACAATAATTCCTATCATAAATAAACACTGCATTTCTTGGATCCTTAAATCTGTTTAGTGCATATTCTCTGTCACTTTCATCAATAAATGCACACAGGTTTTTGAATCCTCATCTTTTCTGTTTAATAATATCTAACTTTGCCATTAATAAATACACCATTTTCTTAGTTCTCAGTAAATTCTCTGTACATTACCAATAATTACTAATAATCTTGAACATATTATATTAAATTCACGCATTGTTCCAATAATATTTGCAATAACTATATACCTACATTTTCTTCGATTTCAGTTAACTTTATTTAGGATACTTGTAGAGATATCGAGACATTGGTTTGAGCAGAAAATATGAAAATTCAGCCATATTGCCATCGGGATTCGATTCTGGAGTCAACTTGCTAACCGGACATCATAAATCTTACACCAAGAGCGCACGCACGGGGAAATGCAACAATTTCTTATCTATTCATTCTTCTTTGACTGAATGTTTATATTTTCTTGAATCTGAGCCTGCCTTTTTTCGGCATTTCCAATGGCCAAGTGGTTAAGATCTCTGAATACCGAAGGATCGACTCAGGTGAATGAGCTGGATGCGTGGTTGGGTTTCGTGATTCTTCCTATGTCTACCGCGAATACGAGCAAATTTCCTTTAGAAATTCTCCACCTGTTCCCTTAGGCAGGTAGCGCTCCTGTACTTTGCCGTATTCAAATAACTTAATCGGCTTTGTTTAGTATATTCATATGGATCTGCCTTCAATAAATGACTCCCATGTCTTGGATCATGGTTAGTTTTATTTGTTATCTTAAGTGTCGTCAGTAATTGCCTCAGGTTCATGTATCTCATAATGTTTGCATTGTCTATATTGCATTTGCATGCAACTTCCAACGAAAATTGAGATGGTGCGGTTGAACCGCCAAATCATGTATCATGAATGGAAGATATATGACATGGAGGTTCAGTTGTAAGGGGAAATTAATCGTTAGATTTTGAGGATAACAAGAAACTGAAATTATGTACTGAAAAAGTAGACAACCTTTGCATGCTAAATCCTATTCAAATAAAATAATATTAAAAAATATTTTTATGCAATAAACTTTTATTTAAAATTAATGATAATTAATGCACTAAAAAAGAAAAATAAATTATCATATAGTTTAATGGGAATAATAGAGTAAAAATTTCTATTTGCAGAATTCATCTACAATTTTTATAACGCGAGTAATAAAATGTGAGAGTAGTAACCATAATGTGTGGCAAGAAATGAGAACCCATGCATCCTTATTATTTTTAAAATTTACTCTAATTTAAGTAGAAGTGTAACTTTTATTATAGTTTCCTAGAACTAATATTGTCGTCTTTGAGAAATGAACTGTCAGTTATTGTTTATTGTGTCTGATTTCAGTTTAAATTATTTTGCCGAGGCAGAGGTCAAGAAATATGGTGATACGATTTTCAAAAGTGCTCGAAATTTTTGATTTTATAATGTTTAAGCTTGTGAAATGGAAAACGTATTTTGAACATTATAGTTTACATCTTCGAATGCATTTTGGTTATTGATGAAAAATATTTCATGAATATTATGGTATATTACTGACAGCTTTTTTTCTGTACTTTATTTGTAAATTTAAATTAAAGCTCTTTGTGGGGAAAAATAGAGTGGATTCTGAAAAACTATTGGTAATTATTTTCCTTTTTCAGTAAAGATTAAAATGAAAAATGCTGATTTTTATGTTTAATTTGTATTAAAAAATCCTCAAGCACAAATATTATAAATTTATATAAAAGGCTTACTTGTGCACAAGACGATATTTACCTTTTAATGGCAAGTTGCCAGTAAATTTAGAGGAACTTAAACGGATAATGTTGAGCATAATGACACATCAAAAAGTAACAATATTTATATTATTTTGTAAATTTTAACAAAGGTACAGCCATCAGTTTTTTTTTTTGAAAAATTAAAGCTGTAGCTTTACCTGGCAGAAGCAAAACATTCATTCATATTATGCCGCTTCCAGCTACTTTAAAAAATCGTCATAGTTCTTACATTCAATTATGGGAGTAAATTTTTGCTATTTTGTCTAACAGCTCTTCAATCAGTAGTTTAACTAATTGATGTCAGTAGGAGAATTCTTTTAACATGTTTTCTTAACCGCAAAAAATGCAAAATGCTTCCCTCTCTTATTTTTCATGTCTTCAGGTGAAAGATCATGGTTAAGGATCCTCCTTTCACATTGGACAACACTTACCACAAGACAGAAAACAAATACTATTGCCATTCTGAGAAACTGAAATCTGATAATTTTCTTAAGAAGAGTTGCTAATCAGAGTAGAAAAAGATCAAATTTTCCTTCTTCTTGAATAATACTCAAGGATAATTTAATCATCTCATAGAGACTCGAGATTAAAGGTCTATGCCATGGGCATAACTGAAAAGAACCAGTTTCTTGATGTTTAATTTGATGAAGGGAAGTGTTGAAAAGTCCATTATAGCTTCCTTTGAGGAAAAATGACAGGTTGTGTCATTGTAAGTCCTTTTATGCGTGCAAAATTCAAGGAAAGGATATTGCACCTAATTAAGTAATGTGATTCACCATAAATAAATAAATAAAACTGTCCGGGTTCGTAATAAGCAATCCGGTGCAAATACATGAAAATGCAACTTAGAATTTATCAAGGTAAAATAGATAATTTGCGATTAAATCTGCGTACAAATTGTAAATTCCTAGCGTTTTCCACTGTTAAAATAAATAAATAATTTAGATAACCGATAATAAAACAAATTCCATATTTTAAATTTGGGCTTCCAGATGCTCATATTCACAGTAGGATTAAGTCATTTAGAATTTGATGGCTCTAGGTACCGTTGTTTTATCACAATGCGAGAAACATACATACATTTATGCAGATTCTTCATTATTTATAATTTCTTCAAATATAATACCGATAATATTTGGTGGCAACAATTTGTAAAGTGAAACAACGCTTGTAGTGAATCAAGTCAAAATGCCAAAACGAAATTATTAGTCCTTCTGGGCAAATTGACTCTTTGGGCTAAATAAAATATAAGAGGAAGGACAATTCTTTAATTTATTGGAACATTAATTGCTCAGTAAAATTATTTGATTCTACACACCCGAATCTTAATACTGTCGTGGACTCCAGTGAATTCTTCTTCGACCTTGTTGGGAAACCTTGATTTAAAATGCGACGAAAAGGATATTAAAATTCCATAACTAACAACGAGAATTCATTGAATGGTACATCAATCTATGCATAATCTAACTGCGAAGGATCTTCGCTGATGATGACATCAGGCGACACATTTATCCTGCTCGAAGGCTAGAAAAACTAACAAGTCATAGAAATTCTGTTTCATTACAAACAAAATAAAAAGACCTCGATTTAACGCTATTTGGATACCTTACGTTTCTCTTCTCTTTGTGTGCAGAAACACGCAAACATAATTCAGAAAAGATGCTGGTGATGAAGCAATTCACAATCATTCAATGAGAATTGCAAATGTCAGTTCAAACTAAACTATCAGCAGCAGATTCTTACTGTACAACTGCTGCCTTCTTTTACATGGATCAGCTTCTGTGTAGATCTCAAAATGTTCTCAAAGTGCTTATCCAGGATGCTTACTAACCCTCTGGTTAGTAGGCATCCTGGATAAGCACTTTGACTTGACTGTCTGGCTTTATCCGGTCTTTGGTGGATAAACTTTGGTGGATAAACTTGTTTGGCTTTATCCGGTCTTTGGTGGTCTTTGGTGGATGGTCTTTGGTGGATCAGTGGCTTGACTGTCTTTATCCGGTCATGAGATTTTTTGTCATTTGATACATATTAGCTTAGAATTTAAAATATTTTGCTTTCTTACTTTCTTTAATAATGTAAATGTAATCTTAATGAATGTGAGCTTATGAATATAGAGGCTAAAATAAGTAATTATGTAAATTTAGCTAATAAATGCTGCATAAATACAGGTTTTTGTTGACAAATCCAAAACCCGTGCTGGTCAGAAACTTCCAAATTCTTCTTCAATCCAGTGTCTTAAGGACTGTTAAAGGCATGAATCTCATAACCGGTCTAATGTCATCTATGATAACTTAAGGATAAATCAAGGAGCCGGAAGTTTCTGAAAACAGATACGTGATCATATTCTTATATATTTAATCACTATAATGACAACTATGAGTAAAATATATTAAATAATTTCTTTTCTTTTTAAAATAATTGTTAAATTTTGTAATGCTACCTGCTTAACTCGAGGATTACAACTTGTATCGAGCTCTTTAGAAAGAATGCCCTTTTTCCATCAACTCCTTACATTTTCTCTCTAATATACAGTATGCAGCATAATCCTGATACAAATAATTGCACATCAATAACTTGAAGACAAGAATTAAATTAATATGAACTAAAGTTTTGAAAAATTAGTTTATTAGATATATTTTTAATTATTTTTGCCTTATTATTATTTTTTTAATTTTACGTAACAAGTTTTCTGAAACAAAATCACAGATTCTAATTGCACAAAAGTTCGATTTTAATGAATGTGATGGCTTCGATTGATATATTTATGCAATTTTTTTTATCTTTGGCATAATATTGCCTAATTTAATTTTTAATCCATCTTGTTCAAAAATATTCATCGGGCTTCTTGTTTTCCATTCTAGTTTTACTTGCTTTATATTTTTTTATCATGTTTTACTTGAGATCTTTGTTTTAAATTTTTATATTGCACTTATTGCATGAAAAATTCATATATTTAAAAAATATTTATTTAAAAATATATCAAATAATCTTAGTGTAGTTTTCGCTTATATTTATTTTATATTATTTCTCTCTTTTGCTGCTGCACGATACAGCTTTATATATCAATAAAAAATTAATTATCAGTTTTATTAATAAATTTTTTCGGTCAATACCAAACCCTGGAAAGCGTTGGCTTAAACTACTTTTATATCGCATTCTTATTTTCTTTTCGATCACTTTCAGTTCAGTTTTGGTTTTAGATACAGCATGCAGTGCACAGGATACATGGAAATGAAAGATATTTATTCAACTTCTACACAGTATACCATTTTTCTTCAATATATATAACTGCTATCGGGAAGTGAAAGCTAGTACATTTTGGGATTAATTTCTTATCTTAGACGAACAATAATTTTATTATCATATGAATTCACTATTAAAATAATCCCAGCCTGCTTTTAAAATGATATTAATTCTTAGAAATCTATTCCAGCTTTCCTTTCTTCACAAATTCTGTCGAGTATGGCATTCTGAAACATGTGCTTAATTAGATATTATTTTCAGTTTTCACATGAGTTCAGAATCTTTGGATTACTTTTTATTCTTAAATTTTATTAGAAATGACCATCAGAAAAAATGACAGATACGTAGAAAACAGTATGCTTCAAGAAAAAACAATCATTTCAGCTGCTAATTTGGTTCAAGAATTATTAGAGATGGACCTCCATCTTTTTTGTTTGCTTATCTCTTTATATTTGTTTCAGTTTATGCGAAACATTAATGTTTATTAGTTAAAGATGTTTTGGATTGCTTGATTCTATTATTTAATAGATAAAGGATTAGACGGAAATAGTTTTGACAGTGAAATTAAGCTCTCTCTTTCTTTTTCAGATTTCAGATATATTGCATAAATATAAGTGATCAAAAAATGCACCAACATATGCATATGTTATGCACATAGACAGGTAGATACAAATTCCAATTTTGGCTTGAGAACTTCTTATACTTATGAAAACTTTCTGATTCCTTCTGAAACTTGTGATTTCCTTCAACTTTTTTTTATAAATAAATATACTTTTTATTATGAAACTTCATAAGTTTTTCATTCGATTAGTTACTTTCTCCACAGTTAAAGAATATCTGTACATGTATATTATGTCTCATTCTCCAAAGAACTGACAGGGAATTGTTTCCAAGCAAAACATGGGCTTGCTCCTTTCAAATATGGTATACTGTTTGATCATAAACACATAACATATTACCAATAATTTTATTCAATCACCTACATATTAAGAATATTCAAATATGCACACTTAAACAAGGATATGCTTAGGAATGGTAGAGACAGCTTTTCAAGGATGCTTCCAATGAATTTTACGAAGGCCACGTGTTTTTGTGGAAGAGGATGCAAATTTTGAAGTCTTAAAGAGGGAAAAGAAGGTGAAAGATAGAACAAAAATACCAAAGACGCGTGACCAAGACATTGGAGACGTACTTCGAAGTTTATTTTCGATGAACTCATTTGCATGGGATTGCGTATTTACCTCTCGAAAAGCAACAAAGAAAATACAAGAAATTTTTCCTCGATGTGAAAGTCGTGAAGAGAATAAATTCCTTAAAAATGCTTTGATGTGTGTTCCATAATTTCGATCTCTCATTGAAGTTTCTGAATATATTTGCCAGTGCATGACATACATAAACCAGTCTCTGAAGGTTAACAGAATCCTCACTGTCACGAAAGCAAAGTAAAACTACATGATTGGGATTAAGGAAATTATTTTAAATAGAAATGTTTGAATTATACAGCCTGCTTTTTATACTTCGTTTGGAAATCTGTCAATAGGTTTAATCAATAGCATGAAAATTTCCTTTTGAATTTTTTGTATATATTTTAATGTTGGTTAATGTCCCAAGTCATTAATCAGCAATCAAAATCTAAACACTTCTAATAGAAATCTACTCAAATGTTTGAATGTATTTTATAGTGATAGGACAAACAATTATTTCTCCAACTTATATGAAAAGGTGGCATTCATTTTTATAATACAGTAACGGTAGACTATGCAATGTGAAAGCCGAAACGCAGTAAGTACTCAGAACTTGAGCTAAAAGCCATTTTAATCACGAAACATTTACTAGAATTGATGTTTAATACTTAAAATATTAGACTAGAAGAGAAACACGCTAATGTGACAATCAAAATCGTAAAAAACAACCTTATATTTAGCGTAGGTATAATGAAACACTCAATCGATTTCGAGGGCAGCTAAAGGTCCCTCCTCATCAGGAGAAAGAAATACATAGAAAGAAGAAAATAGGAATCACAGAAACACGTGGTGCTTATCAGCACTGCACGTGGTTATAACTAGATTTTTAATCAGAGTCAATTCAATTTTCAAGTCGGTTTCTCCCCTATTAATAAAATTCACCCTTCGATTTTAAGAGATTGCGTTTCTGTCTTGAATTCTTGGGGAATTTATAGGATATCATGTCAGTGTGGTTTAAGATATATTGGCCAAACAAAAAGAGTGTTGAAGTTTCGTATCAAGGAACATGAATCTTATGTCAGAAAAGGGGAAATTAACAAGTCTTCAATAGCGTATCATAGCTGGACTTTTAACCATAATTTTGATTTTGGGTCTGCAAAAATCATCCAAAAGGCTTCTTCCATAGGCGAATTGGATTTTATTGAGGATTTTCACATTCACAAAGATTTAGAAAGTTTAGTTAATGATTTGAAGTCCAATCCAGTCCTTCCTAATGCCTTTAAAATTCTACTATCTTAATTCAATTATTTTTGCCGATAGATGGCGTTACCTCCTCGCACTTGGTACTACCAGAGGGTATAAAAATCCGTTCAGTGGTTGCTTTCCATTATTTGAAGTTCAGATTTTGAGCGTAATGTGCATTTGCCCCTCGCTCCCTATTTTAACTTCGCTAATATTTCTTTATGCTTGATCAGACAGCCTGGCTCAGTAAAAGTAGGCGGCCAGTGCAACTCTGATTAAAAATCTAGTTATAACCACGTGCAGTGCTGATAAGCACCACGTGTTTCTGTGATTCCTATTTTCTTCTTTCTATGTATTTCTTTCTCCTGATGAGGAGGGACCTTTAGCTGCCTTCGAAATCGATTGAGTGTTTCATTATACCTACGCTAAATATAAGGTTGTTTTTTACGATTTTGATTGACTTAAAATATTATTTGAATGAGCAGCCAGTAACTTCTAAACATACATCACTGCGATCACAAAGTGATTATCATACACTAGGAAAGATTCTAGTCATATGCTTATGCAACAGCGACACTAAAGCAATTCTAGTTACAACGTATTGTAGGAATTATCTGCGTCTTGTTCACGCGATCAGTTGTGGTTATGATGATGCACGTATTGCAGTTCTTGGTCGTTTAATTGAATAAATCATGCAAATATCAAACATAGTTTCTTGCAAAAATACACATTAATCAATTTTTCGTTTTCCATGTTCTACGTGCTTACTGTGTTTTCGCTTTCGCATTGCATATTCCGTCACGCACTGTATATAAAACTTGTTACTTTTGCTATCTTTTATCACCCTTTAAAGTTGGGACAATCCATCTTTTAGTATCCTGTACACATTCAATTTTGATTAATCGCGGTAGACAAACTGGGCTAATCTAAAGCATACTATTCTCGAGCAGACCTAATCATACAAAATTTAAAGGTACCTAAAAATTCAGTTAAGAAACCCAACATTACTTATTCGAATGAAATACTTAAAAAAGATGAGTGTACTATGGACATAATAGGAAATTATTTCACGCTAAATATTTCCACTTCTAGTCAGTTTAGTACCAACATAAGGACACAAGCAGTATTTTCCATTCGTTGGGTTTAGTAAATACATTTAGGACCTCAGTGTGACCTCAGTACAAGCACTAACGGAAGGAAGTTTTCAAAAAGTGTGGGGTTTATATAAATTAAATTTCCTCTAAAGATAATTGTAGCCATTAAAATATGAAATAGAAAATTAAAAAACAGAAAAAAGAAAGTAAAAAATAAAATAAAATTATTATATAAATTTGAGAAGATATTTTTAGAAGTCATATGTGCAATGGAAACACTTGAAAAATAGTAAGTATAATCGATTCAGATTATTAATTACTACGTAAAAAATTCCAAGAAAATGTTTTAACAGTAATCCATAACCCGAATAAATTGTATTTTCTCTTCGCCATTTTTTTCTTCGACTTTCTGAATCATACTAACCAATAATGTCACTGGAAAACTAGAAATAGTAACTAAGGTAAACAATAGCTTAAGCAGCCAATTCATGACGTAAAGCTTTTTCATTTCACATTATGTTTAAACTAACAACAAAACAGTTTGCAGAATTCAAATCATAAAATTAGCTCATAACAATGAACCTTATAATATCCTACTTATTGCATTGCTGAAATCTTAAAATTCACAATTTTAAATATATCAAAATAACAGTTTACCTGTTTTTTGAAATAAAGATCTTAAAATCTTAGGATTCCATTTCAAATTGTTTTACAAATCGTTGCTATCATCAGCTTCAAAACAACAAATATATAAATTAAATATTTTGATATTTTCCCGTATTTTCAAGTATTAATTTAATATTTTTGTGTGTTAACATTTCGTATAAGCTTTGTGAAAAAACAGTCCAGAAGAGCAAAAGAATGAACCAAAAAAATGTTGACCCTTTTTACAGCTCCATGTAGCAACTATTTTTATAGGTGAAGAGATTCGGAGAAAATCCGGATATCCTCATCAGTTTACATGCTAAATATATAGATAGTATATTGAATATTAAAAAAAGTATGGTAAGGCTTAACACTCTGCAGACATAAACATTAATTAGATGAGAGCGTTCACGCCACTCACATTTCTTCTTTTCGTCTTTCCTAACGCAAGAAGGTAAGTAATATTTAACAGTATAGAATAATTTTATGTCAAAGAAAGATCGCAACAAAGATTTTATGTCAAAGAAAGATCGGAAGTAGGAATTTCGATCATCACCTTTAATATTGTTCTGCCTGTTGGTAACTTTCAAGATCATTTCAAGTGTACTGAGGAAACAGTTTACAGAACATAAATTGAAGATCGGTGACATTAAAAAAAAGTCATAAATTTGATATAGTAGGAAAACAAAGTCAATAATTTTATCATCCATTTGAAATAAAATAAAAATTGCATATCTTCAAACCAGTTAGTTTTGTATAAAATGATATCGGTTAATTAAAGCTGAAATTACACTTTTTATGATCAGTTCCTCTCAATGACTGAAAATTATTGTCAGTCATTGACAGTCACTGACAGTCGTCAAAACTGAGACGATATATTATTATTGCGTTCTACAGGTTCGTGGATTAGGAGCGATTGATGACGACACTTGATGAAGAATCAAAACACAATTTATTCGTCACTATTTCACAGGACAGTTCCAAAGACGCGTTACAGTCTTCGAAAAACTACGATAAACACGCTGAAACAACCAGCAACACAGCCTTCCGGCTATCAGGCTATAAAGGTGAAGACAGCTTCACGATAAAACACTAAATACAGCTCCCGACTGCGTCAATCCGCACTCAAGATACTTTTCACGATAAAATTCACAATGCACTCCTACTCCGTGTACAAGCAGAGTTTATATAGCTTTTTGACCTGCCTTCAAGAACATTCTGGAGCAAATCGGTAAAAATTCCTTCTAGAATATTCTCGATCCGTCTATGGTATATAGATAGTTTGGTCGCCAAACGAGAGATTTCGCGACAAATCTGGCAACCCTAAATCCACTTTGGCGTTTCGTAACAATATTAAAATATTGTTATTATTGACAATACTGGAGAAATCTGATAATCACGGTAGTTTTATATTCTTTTTCTCATTGCTTTTCGAAGTATTTTAAAATAATTAGCATAAAACAAGTAGTGAAACAATCAGCTTAGAACACTGGATCCATGCATTTAGCTTAAAGATTTAGGGTACGAAATTGCACATCTTTATAAACGCAGCTTTTAAATAGTAAACATGGAGAAACTCCTAAAGAAAAAAGTATTAAGAATTTATTAACGTTAATAATTATAGTAGGATCATAAGTATTGTATATTACTCATTAAAGGTTTTGAAGTAACAAAATTTTTAATAATACTCTTAATGCAATTTTACAAGCACTTTTTTACCGTCAAATAATAATTTTACAATACTCGTGTTATTCACATGTTTAAATGTACTACTTTCTCCCTTTTAAAAACTGTGCGCTGACTTTCTTCCTTATATTACTTCCTTGTTCCTTAGTTTTGTTTCATATGATCTTCTGCTCATTTTAATTAAGTTCTTTTAGAATATTGCCTTGGAAACCATTAAACGCAACTCAGACTCATCTGGAATATTTTTGCTGTCTAGAACTCCCTTCCGCCATGCTGACTTCTATATTGTTCATTAATTAATGTTTTTTTATAAGTTAATTACCAAAGTGAGTGTGACTTCATAGATAAAAAACTTAAAATGAAGACTATTTCTTATTTCAAAACGCGTTACTGTAGTTGTTTAGCAGTGTAATTTTCAGGAGAAAAGTAATAAGGAAATATGGCACATATAGATATGGAATCTAGAACCTGCAGGTTGCTAACTGAGATTCCTATTGTTAGATGAGAAGGTTAATTTCTTCTTTTTTTTTTCTCTTTTTTAGAATCTTCCATTCGGTGGAAAAAAGTGAAAGAGAATAAAGAAAAATATAATTTATAAATGTAATATTAAATTCCGTTAATGAAAGCAATAATATGTGAATATTCAGAATATGAAAATACTTTAAATTTCATCTTAATTAACAGAGAAACTTGTCACGGACAGATACCTACTGGGACTTTTGGTTTGATTTTTTTTAACTGTATTTCTGTTTAAATCTATGTTTTAATCTTTTAACTATATTTTTGCTTGTCTGTGTTGGGTATGCTGCGTTAACCATGAGGCCGATTATTATTGACTAGGAGGGTTACAGCGCACTCATATATTACATTACATTACCTACTGATCTCATACTACTACCATTTTAAGAACAACTATAACTTCCATTTGCATATGTAATAATAATATGTCCAGCTCTCACGACATTGGATTCACAAAATGTTTGGTAAATGAAAAACATATTGTAGAGACGTTAGGTATTTTGGAAGCAGGAAGGTTGAAAAATATGCAACGCCTTCGCCGGGAATCGAACCACGGACCTCTGGAATAAGCTCCCCGCGTGCAGACACCACACCACGAAAGCATGCCAAGAAGGTGGGAGAAATACCTTATAATATAACATTAAAGATTAACATTCACATTCGTGATTATAATGAAAGTTATTATCTTTCCGTTAATTAGTAAAGAAATTAAAGGTGTAATTAGATCTTGTAAACAGGTTATTTAAGTTTTCCGTAAAATGTATTTCCATTCTGATATTAATTTGCTGTTTATATTTTATTAAATATTTCTGGAAATTTTCGATAAATACATTTTTTATTGCATCCTAAGATATAATTTAATCATACTTTTTATTTCTACATTGGAAGTAGAAATCGTCTAGCAAACATAAAGTAATTCGATAAAAATCCAGACTTCAAGAGATGCTAATTTGAGAACACGTATACAAGTATGTTACAAAGTCCAATTGCTTAAAACGTACAACCGAAAAATTTCGGATTATATCTAATACTTCAAAAGGTTTACTATTAGTTTGAAAACGTTAAATAGCATTTAAAAAAATAAAAAATATAAAAAATCATGAAATTAAAAAGAAACTGTAGTCTGATCTTAGCATGAAAATTTCAGTTTTTTCGTAAGAAAAGTTATAACTGTACGTTAAATCAGAATGGGAACTTAAAAAGCTTTGATTACGCGATTTTTAAGTATTTTTCTCAAATCGCATGAATGCAAAATATGACATTAAGATCCAAAACGTGTACTTAAAATGATGAATGAAGTTGTGCCGAACACACAGGGCAGGAGGTTTATTTTTTCTTTCAAATATTACAGGAATATTTTACTTATCAAAGAAACAGAGTGAGTCAATTAAAAATAGAATGTGCTTAATAATATTTTCATACATTTTAATACAAATGAATTGGTTATCATCTATATTGTTAAAGCACTTAATAAAGAACGTTGATAACGCAATTTAATATGCATCGGAGCTCCAAATTATTTCTTTGCTTCTGTATGCATAAAAATAAAATCTAAACTAACTTTTGTATGCATAAAAATAAAATCTAATGATTCAATTTTGTAGCAACATATAGAATGCAGTCGTCTATACACTTCTTTTCTCTTTTTAAATTTGTTTTTATTCTGCAACAAACAGATTGAGAATGCGAATTCGCATAGTTAATTCACTTTTTCATCCATAAAGGTCATTACTTTGATATCGCTTAGTAATCACCGGAAGCTTTTGATGGTAAGTTTACAAATTACCTTTAATAAGTAGGGCAGGGTTGGCATAAAAATTGATAGACGTCAAGGTGAAGTTCAGATGCGTCTAGCATTCATTTTTAGATACGTTTATCATTTTCCGAGTATATTTCAAATTCCTGTGTCAAAATATGGACTCGGAAAATATGCATGACAAGCAGAAGAAAGAATTTAATTTTCTAGAACTATAAGTTTAAAACAGACATGCCATTCCTCTTCCAGTGCCACCTCACGGATTGTCGACGTTTCAGAAAAAAGGTGAAATTCATTTTGCTCTAGTGTTATGTTATCCGTTCTAGGTTGATAATATTCAAAGATGATAAGCGGAATTTAAAAATTAATAATATGTAAGAATAATAAAATGGCTCAAAGGTTAGGAAAAATATAAAAATTAAAACAAATAGATGAAAACCCACAAAATAAGCATACTTATATATACCGGGTCGGCAAGAAAGAAAGTAATTTCGGTTTTTAATGGGAAATAAAACTTAGTATTTTCTATACAAAAAATGAACTTTAAGTCAAATCAGTCCAACTCAAATATCTTCTGTTCGAAGACCTTTTGCATCTTTTTGGTAACTTCATGGTTCCGCGCTTGTAGAGCTTCTGGACTTCTGGATCAGCAAAAAACGAAATTAACTGTGATTTGAGATCGTCATTACTGATGAAAGTTTTACCATTTAAAAAGTTGTGAAAACTTCGAAATGATAATCCTATGGTGAAAGGTCGGGGCTATGTGTGAAATGCGAGCTTCAATAATTTCGTACGTGTTGCCTAACCATGCTTCAGTAACTTCGTACGTGTTTGCTAAAGATGTATGAGGCCTCGCAAATTGGGGTGGTAGAACACGATCCCTTAGCGATTTGCCAGTTCTGGGCTTTTCTCATTGATTGCCTTCTTCATTTTCATAAATTGTTCGCAGTGGACATCTGAGATGATCGTTTGATTGTTTGGAATAAGCTCAAAATACACAAAACATTTGTAATCTCACCAAATTGACAGAATAGGGATTTTTCTGTGCATTCTAGATTTCGATACCATTTGTATTGATTCATCACACTTGGACCATGATATTTTTCAGTTAATTTTATTGTAGCCTATCCGTTTTTCATCACTATTGATAATTCATTTAAAAAAGGGTTGATTGCATTACGTATGAAATGCATATCACAAATATTGTTTCGTTCTGTTAAATAAATTTTTTTCAATTCCCGCGGAACCCAAATACCTAACTTCTTAATCAGTCCAAGACATCGTGATTTTAAATTCTTGTGTGTGATACATTTAGCTTTTGTGCAATCTCTCGCCCAGTTTTGGGACGATTCGTTTCAATTATGGCTCCAATTTTTTGATCGTTTCAATTATTGCTTCAAAACTGTGAGCGCCCACCAGCGGCCGAGTGGTAAAGTCGCTGAACACTGGTAGTTCAGTCAGAGGTTCGAATCCCGCAAACGGGCTGGCTGCATGGGCGTTTTCGTGGTTTTCCCCGTGTGTAACGTGTATACGAGCCAGTTTCCCTTAGAAAGTCCTCCACGAAGGCATCCCTCCCCTTAGGCAGATAGCCCTAGTGTGCTTTGCCGTAATTAAATAAACCAAACCAAATCAAAATTGTGATTGAATTCAGAAGGTGGCCAGAACATTGGTCTACTTTAAGTGAAAAGTCTACAGAAAGAAATTTTTTAAACCAATTCTAACACATGCTTTCTGTTTAGCAATCCATGCCATAAACTTCACATATCTCATTTTGAGCCTCATCCGCTCTCTTATCTTTACGAAAATAAAAATGTAAAATATACCGAAAATGTTTATTTTTGCATCCCATCTTAAAATTGACCATGAACTAACAGATATAAACAAAAACACACATGATTTACTTTTATAGCAACTTAAAAGTATCAGTTGCCAAATCTCAAAAGAAAACAAAATACGAGATTGACAGAAGAATAACAAAATGAACATAACGTGCAAATCGAACATATTTGTGCAAACCGAAATTGCTTTCTTGGCAACCGAGTACTTGTTGTTAATGAAATGGTGCAATTCAACGAATGTTCCAGTGTTCCATTTCAATTCTTGTGCAATGTTCCAAAGTTTATCCAAAATCCAACATCCAGGTGTTTCAATTTAACTTTTATTCCAGTTCAAGGAAATGAAGTGAATATCGAGATAAAGTAAGATACATAAAAATTTTGCTTTACTAGCGCATAAATTAAAATTAAGTTCACAGTGTACGAATTTTCGTTTACGCAATGGAACTGTTTGTATTCTCATTATTAGCTTGTTCGCTAGGATAACACTTTTAATTTCTTGCTATAAATTTTCATTGCTTTTATAACTTGGTTTGACGGAACTAGCATAGTTTTAGGCTTTGTTTCAGCTTTACATTTGCATATCTGTCTAGGATTAATTATTTTAGTTTTGATTTAAAAGGTGCTTCTATTTGGACCCTTAAAGACAAACTTTGTGATTATTTATAGCCTCAGTTTCAATTTAGTTAATTTTTAATTAGAGTTTTACTATTACAATTTTTACCTATGTTTTTACCATTCAGCAAATAATGTTCTATTGAAGATTTCAATAATAAATATGAGAATCACAACTGAATGCCTAGAAGCCATCTGGGTAATAATAAAAAAAAAAACATTTGAACTGTTATGAGAATCACTAAAATGCAACTCTAATTAAACGGTGGCACTGGCATGACGATTCTGATCAACTGACTCTGATTCTAAAGAGAGGGCCCACCAGCCACAGAGCGGTCAAGGCGCTGAATACTGCTAGTTCCGACCTGAGTTCGATTCCAGGCAAATGGTTTGGCTTCATGGGCATCAAATAAATCAAACCGAAATCAGATTAAATTATAAAAATATTTGTGGCAACACAAACTTTCTGGTTAATAGTTCCCAAAGGAGCTATCTTATGTAATCAGCTGTAAAAATTAGGAAGTAATTGCTTTTAAAATAAATAAAATATCCCAGTTCTTGCACGTCACATATTGGAAGATCTTAAGGGTTTTAAGGTATATAAGTTCCCTTAAAACACCCATGCACACGTCCTATTTGTACGAATCCGAACCTGAGTCAAATTATCATTGTTCAGAGGTCTTATTCAGTGAGGATGGGAGCACCTTGGCTTGATGCAAACTGACTCAAATCTTCGATTTGCAAAACAAATACGGTATCTGCAAAATGGGAAAAACCTAAGCTCCATAAAACAAAATATACGGTTATTGCAAAAAGAGAAAAATACTTTAAATGAAAACGACCGTTTGAATTTTCTAAATAATTTGATAAAAAATACTGCAAGAATAAAATCTACATAAAGGACTTCCATTTTCTGAAGACTCATTTCCAATGAAAAGCCATAAATTCAAGGCATAATCCCCCCTTTTAACGTTATTTCTATCCTGTAATTTCCAGTCTTTATAAGAATTATATAGATGTCACATTGATTAACAACTTCTGGGACTGTGATAACCTAAGAAATGCTTGCCTGGTCTTCATAACGACCACACTTAATTTTGTCTATCGGATCTCTTCAATACCGCGATATAAATCCAGGATTATACAAATTTTCAGTAAAATATTCGTCCTTGCACATATTACCGGAGTGACATTGGAGATTTCAGAAAATGCAGTATTTCTTTCTTTCTTTTTTTCAAAAAATTTCAAGGAAAGTTTTTGTTCCGACTCCATACATTGAAAACTTGTGTTATTAATGTAATATATGTTATTATTTAGTGTATTATTAAGAGTTTAGGTAAATAAAAATGTATTTTTCAGAAAAAATAGAAAGATGAAAATAGTTCTTCTGCCCCAATTTATTGAAAAAATGGGGGAAAGGAGCATTTATAAATAATTATCATTGGAGAATGCGAGAGGGAAAAGAATTTATTCTTATTCATTTTCAGCAATTACTTATGGAAAAAACTGGAACGAAATCTAATGTACTTTAAATGTTAATAATTTGTCACCATACCTATATAAAAATCGGTATTTAAAGCATTTTTAATTACGCATATGTTTTATAAATATGTAGAATCTTAAGTTTAATCGCAACGAAAACGAAAGATCAAACAAAGTGATAAAAGCATGACTCTATATTAGCTAATATGAACTTCAGCTCGGATTTCAGAGTAATTTTCTCATGCTTAAAGTTCTAGCCTCAAAAGATTTCTGAATTCAATTTTAGTGAAAGTTAAGGTTAGAATAATGAAATAACCGAATAATGAAACTTATCACCTCAGTTAACAGAGAATAAATATTTTTTTTACTGTGATTAAAGGAAATCAAATGATTAAAAAAATATCGTCATTAAATGTCGAGGTATAAAATGTGACAAATAACTTCAGTAGCGTAAAATGTAATAGTAAATTTACAAGTTAAAAGAAGACTCAAAACATTATTGAAAAAGAAGCAAGAGAAAATGTATTTAACATTTTCAATATAACAGCTAATTTTCTAGCAGGTAAGAGCGCTGACATGTACAACTGTGAGAAAGACGAACATGATGTATGAACACCGAAAACAATGAAAAAAAATGTAAAATGATTCCTTCTAAAAATGCACAAATTATCGAAACTTAAAATATGAGATATTTTGTTGTAAAATGTGTTTTAAAATGAATATTTAAAGAATAAAATCTTAATAAATAATAACAATAACGATATCTTTAAGCGTTCGTATGTACTGAATTAGCCAAAAGAGGCCAAGCGCTAAAGTCGCTGAACACTGGTACTAGTTCTTCCAGGTTCCGAATCCGGGGAAAAGGGTTAGCTGCATGGGTGTTTTAGTGGTTTTTCCCATGTGTAACGTGGATACCAGGCACTTCTCTTAAAAGTCTTCCACGGAGCATCCCTCCTCTTCCGTGTTGCGCCTAATGGCGGTGCAGGTACTGAATTAACAAAATGAGTAGAATTTAGAGAAGAGGCCATTTCGTCAATGTGCCATAGAAAGAAGAGTGTAGGGTTCTCGCTATTTACGGGTATGCGAAACTGACCTATAAAGAATAATTCCTTTTTTCGCAGTAAGGTTAATAGAGTTTTTGTCATCATAGGAAGTTCCACAGTTGGGGATGAGAAAAGATTAAGGTGACCAGACGTCCTGCTTTTGGTGGGACAGTCCCGACGTTTAACAATTTGCGCAGCGGCTGTTTAAAAAAGTCCCGATTTTTGGAAAGAATGCACGATAAGCTAGGGAATGGCGAGAGAATGCGATTTTCGGCGGCCATGTGGCTACTTCGCCAGAATATGAGTCTCATATTATTTTTGTTAATTTTATACTGTTAAAATTTAATAAAAAATAGTTGTTGACGACTGATTATCGAGAACTGCTCATCAAAGTTCGCATTCTTGATCAGTTGTTAGAATTCGACCAGCATTATTTGGCACTTTTCGGCATTGGCAATGACGAAAAACTGTCTCTCATATAAAACACATCGTAGTGCGTGCTAGTTAAGCAAGTGATGTCAACAAATCAGCTATTCAGATAATTTAGGTACGTAATTTATTTATTTCTTAAGAAGACAGTACTATTATTATTTATATTTTATAATGGCGCAAAAGGTCTAGCGTCGGCCTCGAAAGTGACACTTCACTTAAGTTACGGCAGATTCAGAGGGAAAATAATACAAGTTAGTATTGCTATTATTTAGAAAGAAATATATGATTAAAATGAAAATAATTTTTTAAATATAGTTACTGTATATGTACGCACTAATGTACACTATTCGAATCACGAATGTCGCTGCCTACGCATCTAACTATCTAACGACGTATCTAAATGCCACATCTAAATTTCTGCAAGCAGTGGTTCAGCTATAATTCTATGATCAAATACTCAATCTAGTTTTAAAAGGATTTATTAAAATACTAAAATAAATCTACTCTAGAATCGAATCTAATGTTACATCTCAGGAGCAGCGTTCTAGCTGCGTCATAACAAATCTAAAGTCAAGTTCTCAATGTTGCCATTCTGAGGCACAGAAAAGTTTGTTTCTAATCAAACCGGAATATCGGCATAGTGAAAGTTTCTAGTCAAACCGGAACATCCGGGCCCCCGTTGGACGATTATCCAACATCATTTGGAAATGGGAGTGGACTGATATTGGAGACGGCTCGGCGAAAGATTCCATCTGAAGTTCTGACGTCTACGACTCGTACTAGTCCATCTGGACCAGGAAAGGTCTCCTCGATGCGAGCTAGTGTACACTTCATGGGTGTCTTGTTTTTATCCTTTAACAAGACTAGTTGTCCTGCCTTGAGACTGGACCTCAGTTGATACCATTTTGAGCGGTTCTGCAAATGAGTAAGATATTCCACGCTCCAACGGTTCCAGAAATTAGCTCTAAGTTTTTTAATTAAGGTCCATCTAGAAGACAAGGTCAAAGAATCTACGGAATCATTCGGTTCTGGTATCGACAAAAGTGGAGCTCTTATTAGGAAATGACCTGGAGTCAAAGGCTGAAGATCTGTTGGATCAGCCGAAATAGGTGACAGAGGACGAGAGTTCAAGCAGGCTTCTATTTGCGTAATTAATGAAGACAGCTCTTCAAAGTTCAAAATTGTCGTTTTCGCGACCTTTGTCAAAATTCTCTTCATTGATTTTACACTGGTGTGCAAAAATTAAGGACGAGACGGTTTTTTTCAATATAACTTTGTACAAAAGCTTTCCAAATCAACACATTTAATACCGTAAGATCCCCAATACGTAAGGACATGAGTAATGCAAGCAACACTTACTAAAAGAGAAATCAGAGGGATAAAAAGAAGCTTTATTGAAAAAGTAGCATGGAGCGCAATGCGACTGAAGGCCGAAATATCCCTGTGATGGGTGTCCAGCAAGAAACATCCGGTCTTTAATACGGGATATGATCTCCCCTGACTGCTAGGCAGGTTTCACAGCGTCTGCCCATGCTGAGAATGAGGGTGTCAATGAGTTGTTGAGGCATTGCTGCCCATTCGTCTTGCAGCGCCAATCAAAGCTCCGGAATCGTTATTGGTGGTAAGGTATGAGCTGCCAAGCGTCTGCCTAGAAAATCCCATACATGCTCAATGGGATTGAGATCCGGAGATCGTGCCGGCCAATCCCTACGTTCAATATCCTCACTCTCTAAGAGTTGTTCGGCAGCTACTGTGCGATGACATGGTGCATTGTCGTCCATGAAAAGGAACTGCGGACCCATAGCGCCTCTAAAAAGACGCACATATGGAAGAAGAATCTCGTTACAATAACGGGTCCCGTTGACTGAACCTGCGTCGAAGATGTGAAGGTCTGTACGACTACCAAGCATGATGCCTCCCCAAACGAGAACACCAAACAAATCAGCTATAATATAACAGCTAAAGCCACCTCCATACCTGTCCCTTTTAATGATGTTCGAGGGATGATTGCGGCTTCCTCGCTCTCTCCAGATGATTATGCGATGAGAATCGCTACTCAGTGCTCTCATCTGTAAAGAGTACTCGTCCTCATTCATTGTCTCTCCAATTTCGGTGTTCCAGGCACCACAGAGAACGCCTTCTCCGATGGGCAGACACACCGAGTGAAGGACCTCCCACCGAGGTCCTCATTATACGGGACCCATTAAGAGTTTGAAATATCCAACACCCGTGGGACTTCGTTCTCGCAGGCGCAACTCCCGCAGTCCCCGTCCGGCTTTTTCTAAGCATTGGCCAGAACGCTTCGTTGCTAATTTTAAAACGCTGTCACCTTGCCTCCGGGCACCACTCCATAGGCAAAATCACATTGTATTAAGGTGCTCTGTCCGCTTTGTCAGTCCCCGCCACGAAAACTGAATGGGGTCAAACCCCCGGGAACTCAGTCGACAAATGCACCATGTAGCTCCACCACAGCCGAAGGAACAGACACGACAGTACCAGTACGGTCCCTGCCACGCCTGAACCAACCTGAGTACAATACTCGGGTTCTAGTCCTGTGAAGATAATTTGTATACCCCCGTGGTGGTTGAGACTGCCTAGGTACAGATCCTAGCCAGTACTTCCCAGGCGTTCGCCTGAGTCAACCCCCGGGCGTTAGAGGTACACACCGTACAGGGCGTCGTGCAAACTGACCACCACCGTGCAGTCTTCTGGCCACGGTAAAACGCGATATCGGTCGTACAGTCGCCTGTGTCGTGTGTCTAGCGATTTCTCCCGCTGTCTGCCGCCTGTTTCTCCTGGCCTGTAAGGCAATATACCGGTCATCTGCGGGTGTGGTTCCCCGTGGACGACCACTACTAAACCCCCGGATAGCTGTTCCTGTAGTTTGAAATTGTCTCCAAAGTCGTGAAACGATGCTGTGGGCAATTCCGAACTCTGCAGCCACACTTGTCACACTGCGGCCTTCCTCCAACTTCCCAATGATTCGACCTCGGGTAAAAGCATCCAGATGTCGTCTAACAGATTGATTATTCGCAATTTCTCGCTGAGGCAGCAACTTGGTGTGATTTTAACTGCTATACGGCGTGCAATCTCTTTGTCAGAAATACTGATCTTACACCGACAACATGGTTTATACTACTCAGACACTCCCCCATTACGTCTACCTGCATATCTGCGAATGTGCTACTGTACATCACCTTACTTAATCTCCTGATTGGTCTTTCTGGCCGCTCTGCTTCTTCGTTCAGCTGATATGCTAATTTTTCGACTTCGTCCTTAATTTTTGCACACCAGTGTTTATTAGCCTCTCATAATCCGCTAAAATGCGGGGAAGAAGGAGGAATGAATCTCCATGTTATACCTTCTTCGGAACTAAAGCGCTGAATAGGATCCGATCTACAAATTCTAAAGAGTTTATCAAGAATATTCTTCGTTCCCTTGAAGTTCGTAGCGTTATCACTCCAAACAATGGATGGTTTAGATCGTCTGGCAATAAGCCTTCTAAGACATGCTAGAAATGCTTCAGTAGAAAAATCCGATACTACTTATTAGCCTTTGTACTAAAGCAAATAAATATCGCGATGCATGATTTTAGCGTAACTCTAGATCTTTTCAAATTAGGCTTGGTGATAACTGGACCTGCAAAGTCCAGTCCTATTTTTTTGAATGGTCTAGTTATTACAACTCTATCTCTAGGTAAGTCTCCCATCATTTGGTTTATGGTTTGGTTCCTTGTTCGAAAGCACGTCATGCATTTACTTATAACGCGTCTAACTCTATCTTGTTCGGAAGGTATCCGGATAATTGTCTAATAAGAGAAAGTGTTGTTTGAACGACCGAATGAAAAGATTTTTTGTGATAATAATCTATGAGTAATTCAGTGAAATGATGTCTTTTGGGTAAAAGAAGTTGATGTTTGTGGTCTTCTGAAAGATTGGAGTAACGTAGTCTCCCACCAACTCGTAAAAGTTCATCTTCATCAAGAAATACATTTAAGGAATAAACCTTACTATTACTTGGAACTGATCGTTTCGACTGCAGGCACTTAATTTCAGGTTGAAATTCAGAATGTTGTACACATTTGACTAGCACCTTTGTTGCATTCTGTAGTTCAGAAGCACTCAAAAAACTTTCTTTTCTTAATGGTGGATTGGTTCTACAGTTGTTCGCAAACCTTAAACACCACGCAGTAGTTCTAATCAATTTGCTGAATGACGAATACCTTTTAATGAATTCGTTTTCAATGGAATTTTCACTTGTGACTGTTGAGTTCACTACAGCTCCCCTTCGAAGTTCAAGTTCTTCATTATCTTTGAAATCTCTTGCTGATTCTGCAAGTTTAGGCCACAAATCGATGCTCTGTAATAGCCACTTAGGTCCATACCACCACATGTCACTATTTCGTAGTTCAGATAACGTTATTACTTTCGTGGAATTTGTCTTTGTTCCTCTGGTCAGCATATCAGCCGGATTTTCATCTCCAAGGCAATAATTCCAGGACTCAGGTGATGTTTTCTCTCGTACTTCCATTACTCGATGTTGGATGAATGGCTTCCATTTATTTAAATCGCCCTTTATCCAATGTAACGTAACAGAAGAGTCTGACCAAAATATACATTCATCTGGAGTCTTTTCTCTAACTGTTCTTTGACATTCGAGGCTAATCTTGCTCCGATGAGCGCCCCCATCAGCTCTAATCTTGGAAGGGACAGCTTCTTCAGTGGAGCTACTCTGCTCCATATGCCTTCTGACTTGCGTCGGTAAAGCAATGCATTTGAATATCGCTCAGTTCAGACTTGTTAGTCTCTCGGAAGTAATGTCGCGGAATGTTTGCATCCTGAATCGCTGACAGTTCATTAATCCATTTTTTCATTCTGTTTTCAAAGTCCAATGGTAACGGATCATCGCAATTTACTCAAAGGTGCCAAATTTCCTGCATTAGTATTTTTGCCCTAATATTGAATGGACTTATAAATCCAATGGGATCGTAAAGCTTTCCAATGGTTTTAAGAACTTCTCTTTTTGTCATTAGATTCGTTTCCCCTTGAGCTTGATTAGTTAGATTTTGTGATTCTATCTTCAGAAGGTCTTCCTTATAATTCCATTTATATCCCAATACCTTCTGTTCCAGAACTTTCTGGATTTCACCATTTTCGTATTCGTCAAAAACTTCCTGCAGATTCCCACAATTTGTTTTCCATTTTCGCATGTTGAAACCAGCAGCCTTCAAAATATATCTAATATCTTCATATATGAGTTTAGCTTCATTTTCGTCTTCATCCCCGCCTATTAAATCGTCTACGTATAAACATTCGCTCAATAGTTTAACTGCTTTCTGATTTGTTTCTTTAAAGGTATTTATGTGATGTTTGATAGTAGCGGCAAGCAAAAATGGGCTGGATGTAGCTCCAAACAAAACGCGAGTCATCCTAAGTATTTTCGTGTTAGGTTTCCCATCCTTATCTGTAACGTTATTTCCCCACAAAAATCTTATATCATCCCTATCTTCAGGTGACAGAGAAATCTGGAGAAAGGCTTGTTCAATGTCGGCAGTAAATGCTATGCTATGTGTACGAAATTGTATTAATATCTCTAACAATGGTGGATTTAAATTAGGACCGGAATAGAGACAATCGTTTAAAGAGTATTCATTTTTCGAATGGCTGGATGCATCAAATACAACTCTCACGGGTTTGTCAGGTCGAATAACTGGCTGGTGAGGCATGTAATAAATTCTTCCTGTTTCTTCAGAACTTGGATCAATTTCCTCAGCTATACCCATTTTTAAATGCTGTTCTATAACTGAGTGATACTGCTGATGAAGCAGTGGATCATTTCTTAACCTTTTAACCAGTTTATTAAAGCAAACTTCTGCATTTACGTAATTCGTTTTTAATTCAGACGAATGTTCATTCCAAGGGAGTTTAACCTCATATCGCTTTTCTTTAAATTTGATAGTTCTGTTAAAATTCTCTAAAATGTTATTATCTATTTTACTAATTTCCTTCCCTTGTTCAATTCCCAATGTTTCTAATTTCCAAAACTGCTTTAACTGTGTTGAGACCAATTTATCGTCAACAATAATGTCCATGTTTAACAATTTACCGTTAGAATCAGTCCGGCCTTGAAGGCACCATCCAAATATTGTTTCGGAAGCTATAAGTTTATTTTTAAAACGTTTAAGTCTACCAGTTATTACTTCATGATAGTAATCTGCTCCGATCAAAACAGCAATATTTTTGTCACTGAATTCACAAGAATCAGCTAATTGTTATTCTATTAACTCTTTGTTAATTTTGGAAACTGGGATACCAGGGAAAGCTAAATTAGTTGCACATTTTTGGTTAGTTTCTAAAGCTTCAATTTCTATATTTAGGGATGGTTTACTTGTTTTATAGTTTGACTTTAACAACATTGTAAGTTTGTTCTGTTGCCTGGTTAACCCCAAAGGCAAATACGGACAAAGTTTCCTTTCGAATAACAGGTAATTTACACTTCTCTGAAATGTCCCGAATTATAAAACTTCTCATCGATCCATTGTCTAATAGAATACGAACTGGTTCTAAATTATCCTTCTCAGAAAATGGACGTATCACAGTACACGTTTGCAGCAATGCACTGCGGAAAGTTTCGGTTTTTAATTGACTAATCTGAACATCTTCTTTACTGGATGGAGTTGTCGACACGACCTTGTTTTTCTCCGATTTGGTTTCGAGTTGGAAACAAATAGACCTATTGTGTTTTTTATTACATATTTCGCACATTTTTCTTTCCTTACACTGCTTAATTTTATGCTGAGATTTTAGACACAAAAAACATCGGGCTTGAGATTTAAAAATATTTCTTTTCTCCTCCACGGTTTTAATTTCGCAGCGCTCCGAATCGTGTAGTTCGTCACAATATATGCATTTACTGCTAGCGACTGGAGCAACATATTCATACGTTTTAGGCGAACTTCTTTCAAACTGTTTACTGCGCTTGTTGTTTACATTATCGCGAGCGGAGTGGAGAGAATCGTTTGATTTATGCCTCCAGTTATGAATCCTTCCCGCTCGGTGTTTTGTTTTTGTTTCTCTACTCTAATTTAACTGCGTAGCTCTTTCGCGGCTTTCTATTTCTTTACGAATAAATTCCATTAATTCGTTAATGTTCCATGTTTGGTCACTGTTTCTACTGCGACTGTATTCTAATGTTATCTCTGATGGAATTAATTTTAGCAATATTGGGCAAAGTAAACTACCGTAAGTTTCTGATTTCACGTTCATTGACTTTAAGCATCTAATTTGAGTTTCCCACTGATCATATAAATTCCTAAGATTTTCTATATCTCTTACATTTCTAACAGGAGAAAGATTTAACAGTTTATTCATATGAGCATTTATTACCAAATCATTTCTCTCAAACCTGTTAATTAACAGTTCTATAGCTGAATCGTAGTTCTCATTTGTAAGCGAAAGACCGGAAACGGCATTATAAGCTACCCCACCTAGTAATGACTTTAAGTAACTGAACTTATTTACTTTCGATAATGAGTCATTGTTATGGATAGCTGCCTTGAATTGACTCCAAAATTCCTGCCAATTGCTAGAATCACCAAAAAATTTAGCGATAGTCAATTTTGGAAGGCGAATAAATTTATTATTTTCACTAAGAAGTGAATTTACTTTTATTAAAAAACCAAAAGCGACTATATGGAATGATATTTCAAAGCACTCGGGGACACAGAAATATAAAAGATATTTAAATACTACTGCATCTTCCTCCAAAATGCAGGAATTATTTCGGAAAACGATTTATGGAGACGAAGAAAAGAAATTAGCATTAGCAGAAGGACTTATATCTTTTCATTCTAATAATCACAAACATTCCTTCAGACCTTGTACATCACAAGTTGTCCAAAAGTTATTCAACAAGAAACGACAGCAATCTACTTAATGAATTCACTGAAATGAGAAATATGCCAAAGAATAAAATACTATACGTAATTATTTAATGTCATATATTTGTCAATTGTACCCTTATGTTGAAGTAAATATTACGATACTATTTTTGCGTTCTATGAAAATTTGTGTTGCTCCGTATAGATGAAAGTTTTAATCAAGAATCCCCCCCACCAGTAAATGATGTCACGCTTTACCAATGTTAAAATCTGGTCACCTTAGAAAAGATAGACTTGACTCTTTCTGGAGGAAAACCTTAAGAGAAAGACAGACAGAAGGCTTCGTAGTTAAAATGTTATTAGAACTGATAAATACGTCTATCATATGTGCTGCTTAGAATGGAGAAAGTAACAGTTTTTGCTAGTCTATCAATATACAAATTTACTTAAAACGAATAATTTCTTTGAAAGAGCGGTTAGTAAAGTACTTTTCTGAAGCAGCTCTAAGTTTCATTTTGCAAACTTGCTTCTCATACTCTATACTGATATTTGGTGAAAATGGAGATAAACGGATTGAGCATATTTTTTGATTCCACAATTTTTCTCAGAAGATGATCATATTTCACTCAAATGAAAAGAAAAATACTATCCTAAAGTAATATAAAAGATGGTATGTTGTGAAATTGTGAATCAAACTTCCATCTTCGTGTGCTTTCAGATCCACGTTTTTCGGAAAAATATTTCTCAGAATAATATCAATATAGCACAGAAAACAAAAGAGCCATATAGCTGAAAGTATTTATTCTATCTCAACTGAACCTGAAGGTCGTAGCCATAAGTGGAATGCAGAGAACGTCACGATTGAATACTACATCAAATTCGTCTCCATTTAGCTAACATTGAGATACAAACGTCGAGATATATCCGTGGTAAGGAAGGTTACATGGCAACCTAACAAATATGATTGATATTCATTCACCCTTGAAAAATAGCAACGGATTGTATAATTTATTGCACCATTTGTATTGAAGGATACAATTCTTGCGTGTTGTATTTTTGTTGATATCAACTATGACTGACTTGTTTGCACTTCCTGTTTAGCAGATAAACATTAAATATTCTTAGATATAATTTAAACTGAAAGTTGTAGTTCTTTTAAATTAAAAAAATATTATTGCATTAAATATCAGCTTTATCAGGAGGATCGTATCTAAACACTTATAATGAATTCAACTACGCATCCAATTTCTGAAAATTAATGCAATTGATAATCATTTAATATAAATAAAAAGAAAATTAATTATGTTTATCTGTGACCTCGAAACTGCTTCGAAAGGCAACATCGTGGGAGCACTATAATCTTCAGATTCTAACTCAAGGATACCTTGAGAATTTCAAATTATTGATTAGCTTCAAGCAACGCAATTATCTGTTTATTTGGACTGCTTTATAATATTTCTAAAAAGAATATTTATAATGAATTACATGCTTATAGTATGCAGCAAATTACATAAGGATGTATCATTAATATTATAATTTTGTAATTATATAAGAATATGTCATTCACATTTTAATTATGCAGTGGTATGATGCACTGCAATTAGGAAATGCTCTATAAATAATTAAGAATTTGAACACTGCTTACTTGCTTCTCAGTTTCGGATGGATTTGAGATGTTGAACTTAGGTTTGAAATGAGTTATATTACTTATTAAGAAAGGTACTCGGTAGTTCTCTATATGCTTGAACAGAAGATTATCAGAGAGAAACTGGCTCATCTTCAAGCTACGTATTTGGATAACTACGAAATTCTTATAAAGCTAAGCCACTGAACGATCGAAGATCGAATACGAAATGAACTGACATTAGTTTCATCATCGCCTCATCATATCAGCGCCTGTGGATTACATATTCATTCGAAGCAAACTCATAAGAAATAAATATAATAAAAATCATTTGCAGTAACTTGTAACGTGTCAATAATTAAAACTGGTTCGATTTCTAACTGTTGAATAGATTGACTGCATTGAAATTTCGTAGTTTTCCTTATGTATAATGCTCATGTAAACTAAATTTTTTAGGAAGCCCACCAAGACGCCTTTCTTCATCTAAGTATATATTTCTCGAGTAATTGCCTTAAATAGATTATAAGATATTTCTCCCGCCTTCTTAGCATGCCTTTGTGGTGTAATAGTCAGCACGCTCGGCGCGTATTCGAGAGGTCCACGGTTCGAGTCTTGGTGAGGGCATTGCTCAATTTTCATCTCTCCTGCTTTGAAATAAACTACAATCTCTACAGTGGGGCCCGAACTAAAAAAGGTGATGGATGATGATTCTCCACCACCAGGATTTGGTGACAGGGTCCCTAATCCCCAGTCGTCCTTTAAAAGGGGGGATTATAGAAGGTATTTCTCCCGTCTTCGTAGCATACCTTCATGATGTAATGGTCAGCACGCTCGGCGCGTATTCGAGAGGTCCATGGTTCGAATCCCGGCGAGGGCATTTCTCATTTTTTAAGTCTCCTGCTCCCAAAAACCTAATGTCTCTATAAGGTAAACTAACGAATTTAATTAATATGGGAATTCACGCAAAAGTACCTCTCTTTCTAAATGTATTCAGCCTATTACTTAAGTGAGTAACTTAGCAAATTATAGTTAGCGCCTTCGAATTTTGAACAACACAATAAAGTAAATAAAATTTGATGCAGATTTTTAAAAATAAATGACATGCAGTGTATAAATTAATTTAAGAAAACAAAAAACGTTCCATTCTGAAATGTAGCCTTTCGGTTTCTAAATATAAAAAAAAGTAACATTTTGTAGAAACGTAAATTGAATAGGATTTAATCAGACCTATTAATTGCTTAAAAATGCGAATAACAATACTTAATAAATCGCTCGATTTTAGTTCCGAATTTCTGTGCCGAAATGTCTTTTACAGGTATCATCTTGTTATTATATCTTCTTATATGTTCCTCTGTTTTGTGCATTGTTTTATATTATATCCAAGGTTTTATTTAGAAGTCTTTTCTTTCTTTATCTTGTCTTGCATTTCATTCCGATATATCTCCTTGTAAAATTTACTGCTTACACAAATGCATTTACTTTTCCTTTTGATAGCAACCGCTGCATATCTGTTTTTCTTTTTCTTCATATGGTATAGTAATAAAAAGCAAAGCGAAACATTGTTTTGGCTGCGATTGACTTCATATCTTATGCAAGTACAAAATGTTATCCCTATTTCTGACTGAAACGGAAAATACAATTCTTTAATATTTAACTAAGACTTTTGATGTTAAAGTGTAAAAATGATCTGTAGAAAATATCTACATGTGTCAGCAAACGTAAAGTAGCAGTGATATAAGGCAGCAGTTTCCAAACATAAATTTACTCAGCCTACGGAGTCGGTCTCCTAATTCATCATTCAGTTTTCATTTCTCAAAGAAGTTCTGGATAAGCAGCTTTTATTTCTTGCTCAACACACATAGAGCTAAAGCCTTTTTCATCAGAGTTTTGGACAAGTACAAAGGTAGCGCAGGAATATCAGATACTTAGACATTGCAAAATAACTGCAGAATTCCATTAATAGTAAATAGCAATATTAATAATAATAATTTGAAAGATTATATATATATATATAAGATAAAAACATGTAAATCAGCTTTTTAATTCAATTTAACAATAGGCTTTTAATTTCTCATTTTTAATTTTAGTTTTTCCTCTCTGTGTTCTAAAAATTCCAAAACTTTCTTGAATTGCATTATTTCTAGATCAACGTATGATACATTGCTTTCCTTACGCCGATGACATACCTAATTTGAAATTTAAAACTTTGAGAACTGAAACTTTTCTAACCTAAATCGAAAACCTTCCTCTTGGTAAGCTACCGTAATGGATTAAATGCGCACTTAGCTTGAACCTCTGTGCTGCTTCAAAGCTCTTTCGTTGTGCTCTCTTCCTACCACAACTGTATCAAAAATGTAAATGTTCTTCAATAGGCATGATTAGAATGCCAAGTGAATTGTGGACGCATATGTCAATTTAAATAAAAATGGAGTTTTATCCGCCTCGACTGCCTAGCTTCTTAGTTATTACGACGCAAACATGATTTCCCTCTTTAACATGGATTTACGTTCTACGACAAATAACATTGCTACTACGTCTTTTTCTATTTTTATGACGCGCGCGCGCACACGCACACACACACATTATATATATTTATATATATAACATACACATGCACTCACAAGTCTAAATACTGCAAACGAAATCGAAATAGATGTTTAGACCTATTTCATGTTACGTTGATAGACATTTATTGAGTAGGCATTATTAAACACTCGAAATAAATGCTTCTTAATTTGTAAATTACTCATAACCAGATTTTAACGATCTTCGACGGATAATCTTAGCTAAATTCATTTATCGCTACTTAGGGTTTTGAACAAAGTGTTGCTATATTGCAACTTTCAACAAACTATTTAAATACAGCTAACATAAGATGACATGACTGCTGCAGAGGTGTTAATTGACAAACTTTGTCTTCATTAAAAGTGTTCAAAATATTGGCGAAATTAATAGCTGGTACAATAAGGCATTCTTAACCACAGAGTAAGCAAATGTTACCTTGAAACCTGTCGCATATGTCATATAATTTTGACTTTTAAATCATCCATGTGACGAATCCCGTCCAGACGTGAATTCAGCTTTTACGTGACCTCAGAGCCTAAGCGTTCAGAGCTGTGATATCAATGACTAGCTGTATAGGATTGAGTCACTGATCTTGATATATTGCGAAACCTTCTACGTCACAACCTGTCCTTTGGAAAAACGGTATTTGGGCATATATGAACACTTGCATCAAGACATCCACAAAATATAGGTTGGAATTACATCATTTTTTAATGTGTTTGCTGGAGCTGTACAAGTGTACATCCATTGCATTAAATTTTTCAAAGAAAAATAGACCGATCATAATACTCATATCTTAGGGTAACTACAGGGACAGTTCTAATGTGACACGAGGAATTTCAACTATGCAACACTTCTGTAAGTTCAGTTCCTCAGGCACAGTAACGCGCTTCCAAGAAAGTTCCACTACTTCTCCAAGAAAATCGGTGTGAATAGCTTATTGACTAGATGAGCCTGAGTTTTCTTTTGTGATGATGGCTAATTCTCCCAAATATTACATATCCGTAACTGTAGAATAACTGTAAAATTACGGAGTTGATATTCGATGAACAAACAAAGCATTCTTATGCAATCATTGAAAGATGGATATTTCATTTTGTTACGTAACTTGTTATTCACTAAATAGATGTTCCCATGCTTTTTTGATCTAAATAATTACGCGTGTTTCACATCAAAATGCCAAAC
Source organism: Stegodyphus dumicola (assembly GCF_044657685.1). Classification (NCBI taxonomy): domain Eukaryota; kingdom Metazoa; phylum Arthropoda; class Arachnida; order Araneae; family Eresidae; genus Stegodyphus; species Stegodyphus dumicola. Next base: position 62,126,535 of record NC_140775.1, on the reverse strand, counting down.
CATAAATGTATGCAAATTTGGTGCCGCAAGTTTGTTTCGGCTTTAGTACGGGTAAAGCGCGATGCCTGTTCTTTCACCTTTCAAAGAGTTAAGCATACACCTTCGAATGAAGTCAATAGAATCAAAGTCATCATTCATATGCCATTTTCATGATCTCAAATAACTGATATACTAATAAATATTTGATAGGGATTTCAGAATATAAGAAACTTTAAATGTCTCAAGGTGGTTTTTCATTTAGTTATTGTTTCTCAAGCTGACTATATTTTATAATACTATTTAAAAAATGTCTATCAAAAATAATAGAATTGGTTTCTTCGGAAGATAAGTCTACATTGTATATAAAATATTTCCATGTGAGTTAAACTTAGTATAATTATTAGTTTCTCCTTACGACACGTCTAGGAAACATTTCCAGCTAGGTTAAATTTAATGTTGTTAGATATAGTTAATATCAGACTTGTTCATAGAAATCAATTATATTTAGGCATTGTTTTCTAATTTAATGTAGCTTTTTGTATGTACCTTTTTGCATTGTTAGCAAGACTGTGTAAATACGCATATACATACATTCTTTGTCGCTAAAACTCAATTCAATTCAATATATAAAGAAATCTCACTTACCTGTCAGACGCATTCTCGCCTTTTATCATTTTCTACATATTTTATTGACGACACAATTAAATACATTTACAACAAAGAGAGGCACATATAAACTTTGGTTAATGTTTCGCACTGGTGTTACATCTTTCGCAATCGTCAAGGTTCTGAACTAGTCCGAAGAATTTAAGCACACACAGCGCCATCTGGTGCAATACAGTTTCTACAGACTGCTCCCGAATGACCAGGGGTTCATTCAAACACTTGCATTAATGCAAATTTAACAAAGGAAACTTTTACAATGTAAAGTTCAATTAATTCACATATTAAAGAAACTACACTTATTTACTATATAAACAAATCATTCATCTTTAAACAATTTGTAAAGTTACCTGCAATAAAGTATAATAAAGATAATAAGCTGGCAACTCAATACCTGTACATACATTAAACTTTCATCACATATATGGAATAGTCCTGTAACAATAATACAAATTAATAAACATATAACAAACAATTAAATTTATTCATTTATTTCAAGATTATATAAAAGCTGCATAGGTCTTTTAATTACTGATGTACCAGTTTTAATTTCATAAGACCTTACTTTTCCATCTCTGCCAGAAAATACTGTTACAACTCTTCCTAATTTCCCAAAGTGTCTAGGTAGCTTTTCATCATGAATTAATACAATATCATTAACTTTAAATTCAGTAATTTTACCTGAAGGTTTAACACAATGAACAGATCTTAGCATTAATAAGTATTCATTTTTCCATTTATTCCAAAACATACTTACCAATCTTTCCCGATAATTAAATCTTTTAATTAGCCTTTTCCTATTAACTAAATTAGAATCAAAATGAAGCCTGGCAGCAGGCAAACTATTCACCCTGCGCCCCAATAGCATATGAGCTGGAGTTAGAGGCATAGGTTCCTGTAATTCAGAATAAACATAAGTTAAAGGACGAGAGTTAAGAACACCTTCAATTTCAATAATTAGAGTTTCTAACTCGTCTCGATATAAAGTAGTTTTTCTGAGAGATTTTCATAAAGCAAGTTTTACAGATTTAATTAGTCTTTTATAGAAGCCACCCCACCACGCAGCTTTCTCACCGATGTAGCACCATTAGATTTTGTGGGAGGCGTAAAAGTCTTTTACTGTTGGATGACTAATGACAGTCCACAACTTTTTAAGTTCCGATCGTTTGAAAGTTTTGGCATCGTCCGTCAAAACTTGAGAACATAGACCTCGACGAGCAATGAATCGTCGAAAAGCAAGAAGAAATGTTTCTGTGGTCATGCTACCAACAAACTCTAAATGAAGAGCTCGCGTTACTCCACAAGTAAACAACACGATGTAGTTTTTCTCATCACTGTCTTTGGTATAAAGTGGTCCACCGAAATCTATACCTACTACAGAAAAAGGAGGTAATTCTTCTGTTCTATTTACTGGTAAAGGAGCAGTAACTTGCACACCAGGAGAAGAATTAAATCGTTTACACAGAATACATTTTCTTAAGATATTTTTAACAGTTTGTCTTCCTTTAATTATAAAGTATCTTTCGCGTATTTCTATCAAAGTTTCAGAAATTCCACCGTGAAACACTTTGCTGTGTGTATCCCACACTAATAAATTCACAAAGTGATATTTTGAGGGCATAATAATTGGGTGTCTTTGAAGGTAAGAAAGTCTTGACTTCTGAAGTCTTCCACCAACATGCATTATCCCGTCATTATTAAGAAAGGGATTCAGTTCTAGAATAGAGGAAGTCTTAGAAATTGTTTTACCCTGTCTCAAAGAGGACAGCTCTTCCGCAAAAGCTTAACTTTGAACAGTTTTTGTCCAGATAATTTCAGCCTCGTTAAGTTCTTCAGTGCTTAGTTCACCACATCGTTTAGTTTTAAATTTAAGGTTGTATATAAATCGTAGTATCCAACTTGCAACACGGTATAATTTTCTTAAACTACTATATCTATTCAAATCCATTAAATGTGTCAAATTCGATTGCACTTCGCACACAAAAGACGATACTTCTTCCAGTTTACTTCTTTTTTCGCAATATACTTCTGGAGAAATCTCTGGACAAATTTCATAATTAGAGCCTTTTGGCCAATCTCTTTTCTTCAACCGAAGCCATTCTGGACCTTGCATCCAAATCGAACTGGACATAAACTTTTCCACGGTAGCTCCTCGAGATATGAAATCTGCAGGATTATCCTGCCCACCAAAGTGATTCCAATCAGCAGGATCAGTTCTAGACTGGATTTCAGATACACGGTTCGATACAAAAGGTTTCCATTTTGAAGCTTTCCCTTTAATCCAATGAAGAGCGGTTAAGGAATCTGTCCACATATATACCCTAGACACAGGAAATTTAAAATTTGTTTTCAAATATTAAAAAGTCTAGAAGAAATAACAGCTCCCATAAGTTCAAGCCTCGGTAATGTCAACCTTTTAAGAGGTGCGATTCTAGATTTCGCAGTGATCAAACTTGTATAAATACAATCATCACTTGACACGTAACGGAAGTACGCAACTGCTCCGAAAGCTTTAGGAGAAGCGTCAGAAAAAATGTGTAGTTCTAATTCTTTCACCAACTTCCATGGTATGGAGAAATATTTTCTTTCGATTGTCAAATCTTTCAACAGATAAATCTGAGAGCGCCAATCCCATTTTTTCTTTAAGTCAGTTGATAGCTCATCATCCCATCCTAAACCAAGTTCCCATATTTCTTGCATTAATAATTTTATGAGAACAATAAAAGGTGATGCAATTCCCATAGGATCAAATAACTTCGAAGCTGTCTGAAGTACACTACGTTTTGAGTTCTTCCTATCACAGGTCATGTCCAGTAGAGGTTTTATATGTAACATAAAAGTATCTTCTTCGGTGTTCCATATTATGCCTAAAACCTTCAAAGGACGTTCTTTAGTTTCTGTCAAATCAGACAAACCTCGTTCACTCCATAAATTTCTCAACTCATCCGAATTAGTATTAAATTTTCTTAAATTCATGTTCGCATCTTTAAGAAATTTTACAGCGCTCAGTGAAAGTTCTAAAGTTTTCTCTATTGTATTTGCTCCGTAAAAAAGATCATCTGCATAAAGTGCCGAGTCAAGCATTTCATAAGTTTCGCTTTGTTCAAGTTTATATTTTCTAATGTGGTATTTAATAGTCGCAGCAAGGATAAATGGGCTTGATGTCACTCCAAAGGGAACGCGAGTCATTCGTAAAATTTTGTAAGTTTTTGAATCACTTTCATCTGGAAACCAGAAAAAACGTAAATAGTCTCTATCCTCTTCCGCTATTCCTATGGTCAAAAATGCTCCCTGAATATCGCAGCTGAATGCATATTCATATTCGCGAAATCGCAAGATTGCATCCAAAATTTTGGGATTCAACGGTGGCGCAGGATTCAAGCATTCATTAAGAGATTTGCACCCAATACCTTTTGACGATGCATCGAAAACCAATCTGACTTTGGTAGTGTCCCTATCCGATCTTACTACAGCTGAATGAGGCATATAATAAGAATTCTCTTCTAAGCCGAAAGGACATTCAGCGATATTCAGTTTTAATTGCTCCTTAACTATATTCTTATATTCATTATAAACCCAATCATTTTCTTTCATTTTTACACTTAAGTTACGAAATCTTCGTTTTGCTACCGCGAAATTGTTAGACAAGTTTTCTGGTTTACCGTTCCAGAATAAATTAGTTGTATACATTCCATTTTCATATTTTAAATTACTTTCGAATTGAGAAATAAATTCCTCTTTAAATTTAAAATCTCCAGTGTGAGTATCATTTATCCTCATTGAATCTAACTGCCGAAACTGCGTTAGGTTTTCATTTAATGCGGCGCAACATTCAATTTTCATAATAGAAATATACCGATTCGCATTTAAATGTGATGGAGGGATTCGACCTTGAACAACCCTTCCAAACAGAGTATCAATAAAATACAAAGATTTATTTAATCGTTGTTTTTCTCCCGTATGAATATCTCAAAAATACTGTGCTCCAATAAGCAGAGACAATTCATTTTCTGACGATTTACTTAAGTTTGACAACTGAATGTTCTTCCTCGAAAGTATTTGCATTAATTTGTTATGTGATACTTTAAACTGCGATCCAGAAATACAGTCAGTCAAAAGTGCTTCAATCGTTATTTTCTTGTCCGAATCACATAAATTACAAAGTGAAAACCGAACTACGTCATACGTTTTTTGTATTGGCACTCTCAGCCGAAAGTGTAAACAGCTAGACTTTCTTGTCTAATTCTTGTCTTGTCAATTCTACGGCTACTTCTCTTTTCAAAAAACATCTCTGTGACGCATTATCTAACAAAACATTAATCTCTTTACTTTTATTATTGCCTGTGGCGACACACTGCCTTTCTGTGGCAACCCAAAAGAATTCGTCTGTCACGAGGATCACGTGCCCAGATGATGCATCATTACGTCTACGTCTGCTTTTCTGTTTGATAGTTAGTTGCACTTAAGATTTTGTAGAATTAGAAATGTCGTGAAAATAAATGTTGGTGTTTTTAAAAAGTGTCGGCTCATATTTTCGAACCTATGATTTACTTGTTAAGCAACAAATTTGGCGAGCCAGCCAGGATGAATGTCACAGGGTGACATTATCGATTTCGACACTTGATAATTTACGAAAATAAGAGAAGTTCCTAGGTGCAAACATGGATGATTTAGAAACACTAAAACAGAAGCGGAAAGCAATTAGGAGTGTATTTACGAAAACAGCTAATAAGTTAGATGAACTGATACGATCAGATTCTCCGGATTTGGACGATTTAGAAATTTATTTAGATGAAATTTCAGAGAAGTATAAAACTTTACGAAATACGGATGACTCTTTTTTGGAACTTCTACAGAAAAAAGGCTGTACTGAAGAAGAATACGAAAGAGAATTTAGTGCAGCTCAAGAATATTACGATAAATTATCTACGTTGAAAGTAAAAGCCAACAGGAAAAAGGATAAGTATTCACAGCCTTCTACTGGGTCAACGAATAGCGGTTCTTCATCAGGAATAGTTACGGCCGCAAAACAGAAATTGCCGGAGATCGAACTGGTGAAGTTCGATGGAGACTCCCGAAAGTGGTTGACGTTTTGGACAAGGTTTAGTAAAATACATTAAGATACTCGCATCGACAAGAGAGACAAGTTTCATTATCTACTACAATCTACGAAACCTGAGACTGCGCCTAGAGCAATAGTGGAGAGTTTTCCTGCTACGGAAGAAAATTACGAAAAAGCCGTGGAGTATCTCAAAGAACGATTTGGAAACGAAAATGTTTTAATTCAAATTTATGTTAGAGAGCTATTAAAACTGGTAATCAATGAAAAACAAAAGATAGACTTATTAACTCTTTATGACAAGTTGCAAACTCAACTACGCGCATTGGAATCACTCGGTTTAACTAAAGATAAATTTGCAGTTGTTTTATTTCCTTTAGTGGAATCAGCACTTCCTGCTGATTTAATACAAATTTGGGAAAGACAACGAGGTATGTCTCCTGAAACAACAGGTAAGAGTGATTTAGAGTCATTAATTGATTTTCTAAAAAGGGAAATAGAAACTGAATTTAGAGTTAAACTTACACGTGATGTTTTGGGTTCTGATAAAGTAAGTAATAAGAAAAATAAGTTTTTTGACATAAAACCTGTTGTTCCAACTGCATGTGAACTAATTAATGCAAATAGTAGTAAGTGTAATGATAATTTTCAAAAGTATAAAAAGTCTGATACTTGTATTTTTTGTGAAAAATCCCATTTGTCTGAAAGTTGTAAAGATGCATCTTTAATGAGTTTAGAATGTAAGAAAGATATTATTAAGAAAAAGAATGTTTGTTTTGTGTGCCTTAAGAAAAACCATAGAGCAAATCAGTGCATAGCTAAACATAGGTGTACCTTATGTAAAAATCGACATTTTGTGATTATGTGCCCTGATTTGCCTTCTAACAAAACAAAAAGTGTCACAAAGTTAGGGAATGACGAAAACAAAACAGGCATACTTAATAACTATGTTAAGGTATCAGATGTATATCTTCAAACTTTAATTGTAAAAATTCAGAATGGTTCTAAAGAAATGTTTGTAAGAGCAATTTATGATAGTGGTTTTATGAAATCATATTTATGTAATGATGTTGCTCAAAGGTTAAATTGTAAGTGTATTGGTGAATCAAAAATTAAGCAATTTCTTTTTGGTGGAGTTGAGACTTCAGAAAATGTATATAAAAACTATGTTATTGAAGTAAGAAATATATATAGTAAATATAAGTGTAAATTAGAGGTACTTGGTCAAAACAAAATTTGTTCTGAAATTAAGCAACTCCCATCTGGTTCGTGGTTACGCGAACTTAAGTCACATGGTATCAAATTAAGTGATTTAGAAAATGGTACATATAAGGTAGATAAAGAGATAAAATTACTAATTGGTGCGGATTTTGCTGGTAAGTTGCTAACTGGAAAAATTGTTCCCCTTACGTGCGGCGTCAGCGCGGTGCATACGCAATTAGGCTGGACTGTTATGGGTAAATTTACTGGCACTGAGCCAACTACGATAAATACTGCATCCCTCCTAATTTCTTCTCTGTTAGTGAAGGGTCAATGTATAAGTGATCTCTGGAAGTTAGATGTTTTGGGTATTGGTGAACCTTCCGTAAGTAAAACCAAAACTCAGTTACAGGAGGATACGCAAAAATATTTTGAAGAGACTCTTCGGTAAATTCAGAGGGAAGGTACGAAGTAGCAAGCTCGCTTTTACCCGAAAACAAAGTGATAGCAGAAAAATGTCTTGCAAGTACTAAAAGGAAATTAATGACTACGGGAAATTTTGACGCTTACGGAGACATTTTCCAGAACTGGTTAGCACTCGGGATAATTGAAAAAGTACCGGATGAGCATAAATATAAGGGTGTACATTATTTACCTCATAGAGCAGTTGTTAAAGAAAATAGTAGCACGAGTATAAGACCGGTGTTTAATGCAAATTCTCATTCGCCTGGTTACCCATCATTGAACGATTGTTTATCTACTGGACCAAATTTAATAGAAATTATACCTTCGATTCTTAATCGGTTTCGCAAGAATTACGTTGGTGTCACTTCAGATATAGAAAAAGCGTTCTTGCAAATATCTATAAGGGAAAAAGATCGAGACTTTTTGAGATTTATGTGGTTCAGTAGGGATAATCAAGAACAAGTTGAACTGTATCGGCATGGAAGGGTAGTTTTTGGTATTACGTGTAGTCCGTATTTATTGGCCGCTACAATACAATATCATTTGAGTGTAGTTCCCGAAAGCTTAAGTCATACAGCGGAGATTTTGAAAAACATCCTTTTACGTAGATAACTGTGTGGCTAGTATGGATTCAGAAATAGAAATGAGAAAGTTTGTAAATGAATCACAAATAATTATGGCTTCGGGTCATTTTAATTTAAGATTCTGGAAATCCAATATAAGAAGTGTTGTGCCAGAGGAAGATTCCTCCACGGAAGGAGATGTGTCTGTTTTGGGCCTTGTATGGCATACAGTTACAGATACCTTATCTTGCAAAATAAGTCAAGATATAAAATTGGATGACCTAGTTACTAAAAGACTAGTTTTAGCAGTAGCTCATCAGGTGTTTGACGTTATAGGGTATACGGCTCCTGTAATGTTGATTCCAAAACTAATTTTACAGGAAACTTGGAATTTAAGGCTTAAATGGGACGATGTTCTTCCCGATGAATTAACCAAAAAGTTTAGGTTTTGGCTTAAAAAGTTGTACTTGCTATCCAGTATCCAAATACCTAGATGGGTAGGTCTCAAATCTATTAATGAAGCTGTGAGTATACATGTCTTTTGTGACAGTAGTAAAAGTGCGTATGGTGCATGCGTCTTTTTAAGAGTACAGACTGGCAAAAAGGTGAAGGTTAGTTTGATACACGCAAGATCGAGAGTAGCTCCTTTAAAACCTATTACTATTCCTCGATTAGAACTTCTTGCTTGTAATATTGGTTCTAGGTTATTGTCTTCAGTTGTTAATGATATTGGCCTACATGAAGTTCGTATTCATTGTTGGACTGACTCCTCGACGGCTTTAAGTTGGATACGGCGAAATCAACGTTGGGGAGCATTCGTTTTTAATCGTGTACAGGAAATCAGGTCGTTGACCTCCCCCACTGTATGGCGACATGTCCCTGGTAGTCTCAATCCTGCTGACCTACTTTCTAGAGGTTGTTATGCAGATCAATTAATAGAACGAAAATGGTGGGAGGGACCTGATTGGTTACGGGAAGATGAGGCAAATTGGCCTAAATCTAATGATGAACCAGATGAGGATTTGGTTAATTCAGAAATACGTAAGACAGTTATTGTTACGTTGGCAAAGAGTGATAATTGTATTGGATGGTACTATAAGTATTTCTCATCATTTAAGAAAATTGTAAGAATGTTATCATGGATATTCAGATTTTATAATAATGTACGTAAGAATAATAATAACAACCATTCTAAGGATTTGACTGTATCTGAAATAGAAAGGGGAGAAATAGCTTTAATGTTATTAATACAAAAAGAGTCGTTTAATGGTGAAACAGATGATAAGCTAAGACGACTCAGACCATTTGTCGATAGAGAGGGTCTAATAAGAGCTAAGTCTAATGTTGCTTATCGTAACGACTCTAGCAGCTTTAAGTTCCCCATCATATTACCTTCTGAGCATCCAGTAGTCAAATTATTGATATTAAGTGCACACAAAGATTTTTTGCATGCAGGTACTACATTATTGATGTCGCATTTAAGAGAAAGATACTGGATCTTAAAATCACGTAAAACTATAAGGAACTGTATAAGAAAATGTGTAACATGTCAGAGATTTAAGGCTAAAACAGGTGAGACAGTCCCAGGCGTTTTACCAAATGATAGGGTTCGTGATTCAGCCATTTTTGAAATCGTAGGATGTGATCTTGCAGGACCCTTGCATTTAAAGGATGGACGAAAATCGTATATTGTGCTCTTCACCTGTGCGGTTTATCGTGCTATCCATATGGAACTGGTTACCTCATTAACAACTGAATCATTTTTTCAAGCTTTAAGGCGTTTTATCGCACGTCGTGGACGCCCTACCACCATATATTCCGATAATGGGAAAAATTTTGTGGGTGCAGAGAGAGTTCTGAAAACCATTGACTGGGACAGCCTCTGCTCTAAGGCTGCTGAAAAGAGAATACAATGGAAATTTAATCCTCCATCCGCCGCTTGGTGGGGTGGATGGTGGGAGCGATTAATACAAATTGTAAAACAAATATTAAGAAAAATTTTAGGTCGTTCTTCTCTTGGTTATGAAGAGTAACTCACTGTCTTGTGTGATTGTGAAAGAATTGTCAACTCAGGACCACTTACGTATGTGTCTGACGATATTGAAGATCCCTTGCCTTTAACTCCAGAAAAATTTCTGCATGAAACTCCACAGTCGGGTGTACCTGATATTGACAATGTGGACAAAGAAAAATTGAGTAGAAGAGCGAAGTATCTCCAGAGAATGAGAGAATTGTTAAGAGTGAAATTTCGCTCTGAGTATCTAGGGCAGTTAAGACAGCAGTCTACCAGAAATTACAAAAATAAACCTCTCTCTGTAGGAGAAATTGTCTTGCTGGAGGATCAAAATAAAAACCGTGCATATTGGAATTTAGCACGCGTTATTCGAGTGATCCCTGGTCGAGATGGCAACATAAGAGTTGCTCTTGTAAAAAGTAATAATTCAGAGTTCTTGAGACCAATACAGAGATTGTTTAGATTGGAACTGGATAATATAATAGATAATATTCAAAATGAGCAAGTTCCTTTCACCACCAGTAGTGGTAGAGTTGTAAAATCACGAATAATGTAATTTATGTCTTTGAGTTATTATGATTAATTTTTGTGCTATTATTGTTGTATTATTCCTCAGTATTAATTTTGTTCTCAAGTAATATGATTTAAGTATTAAGTAATTTTCTTTGTTATATAACCATCATTTATATTGATGTAAGTTTTATGTTTTGAGTGTATAGCCATCCACTCAAAAGGTGGGAAATTGTGGCGACACACTGTCTTTTTGTGGCAACCCAAAAGAATTCGTCTGTCACGAGGATCACGTGCCCAGATGATGCATCATTACGTCTACGTCTGCTTTTCTGTTTGATAGTTAGTTGCACTTAAGATTTTGTAGAATTAGAAATGTCGTGAAAATAAATGTTGGTGTTTTTAAAAAGTGTCGGCTCAGATTTTCGAACCTATGATTTACTTGTTAAGCAACATTGCCTATTAATACTGCCGAGCAAGTTTCAAGTAGTATGTCGCAATCATCTGATTCATTTACACATGCTACGGAAGACACAACATTTAATTTATTCGCGTCGAGGGTGTGACGAGACTCCAGAGGGGGGAAGAAGAATAAACATTGGGTTGATCGCAAATCAATTCGTGATGCATAAAACGTTTACAAATTCCACAAATAGATTTCTTTTCACACTGCTTATATATGTGCCCCTTCAAAAGGCAAGCAAAACATATACCATATTTTCTAAGAATTAATTTTCTCTGTTCTACTGGTAAGGGACAAGAGGTAGAATCGTGCTCTATTTTCGGTTTTGTACAAAATATACATTTTTTCACATCAACAATAAATGCAGAAGTAGGAATGTTCAAATTTAATTTATTTTCCCTCTTACATTCAATTTTGGTTTTATTAAAACTTAAATCTCCCATACCTTTCATTAGGTTTTTGTAAAGGATTAAATTTAGTTTCCAATCGCGAATCTGAGGTGTTTAAATTAAAGTCTCTACTTAAGTGCTCGTTACGTTCACGACACTGAATTTCAATCTTTAAAAATTCCAATAAATCAGATATTTTGTTTTCATCTTCCGAATGTGTTTTACGAGAAAATTCTAAGGACAAATCTTTGGGTATCGATTTTAACAACACTGGATACAATAGACAACTGTAACTATTAGGATTAATTCCGTTATTTTCTAATCCTCGAATATGTGTTTCGCATTCTGAGTAAAGTCTACGCAACGTTAGAATGTCATATGATTTTCGTACTGGACTTAAGTTTAAAAGTCTTGCCATATGCGCGTCGTTAATAATATCTTTACGACCAAAGAGTTCTTTTAATATGTTCAAGGCAATTTCATAGTTTTCAGAGCTTAATGCTAAACCACGTAGAGCTACCTCAGCTTCGTCTGTTAAGTACGATTTTAAATAACTAAACTTCTCTACATTACTAAGATTCACATTTTTATGGATAGCTACTTCAAACTGAGAATAAAATTCGTTAAACTTTAATATATTGCCATCGTATTGAGATATCTGCAAGCGAGGAAGTTTTACTGTATTCTACTGCTCACTTCTGGTTTCTACAACATTCGTTCTTTCAGTTTCGCGAACAACTTCGCTTTCTTTCATTTTCAGGATTCTATTCGCGCGAATTTTCCAAGTAATAATATTCTTGCTGTTTTTCAATTTCCTTTTCTATTTCTTCCATTTTGCACAGTTTTAGAATTTCCTCGTTAAGATACTTTAAATTAGCTTCTTTATCTAAAAGTTTCGCTAAAAGTTCATCAATTAAATCAACTGATCTTTCCTCTTTGTTTATTTCAGTTTCTAACAGTTTCATAGTGTCAGTTGCCGCGCGTCTGACAGGTGCTCTAATCTTTTTTAAAGCTTCAATATCCATCATAACAATTTAAATTATTTAATTCGCTAAATACGTTTTTCAGTATTCAATTCGTAATTTACTTTATCTAAAGGTCTCTCCCGGATTATCGACACCAAAAAGATTTGTACATACGCATATACATTCTTTGTCGCTAAAACTCAATTCAATTCAATATATAAAGAAATCTCACTTACCTGTCAGACGCATTCTCGCCTTTTATCATTTTCTACATATTTTATTGACGACACAATTAAATACATTTACAACAAAGAGCAAGCAGCACATACAAACTTTGGTTAATGTTTCGCGTTGGTGTTACATCTTTCGCAATCGTCAAGGTTCTGAACTAGTCCGAAGAATTTAAGCGCACACAGCGCCATCTGGTGCAATACAGTTTCTACAAACTGCATTAAATTTAAATTCTTATATCTGATTCAAAAGTTTTGGGTGATTTATTTTCTTCGTAAAAAGCTATAAAATATAAATATAAAATCGGAGTAAAATATCATTCAGTTTGTAACACCTGCTGTGGGTTCCAAATAATTTTCCTACGTCAGTACCATAACAATAAGATATTACTTACGTTCTGTGAGGTGAATTATCACCATCTAACCAGCAAACAAATAGGCCCAGAATTTAAGTATTTCAAATTTATTTTACCTCATCACTTGTAAGTGATTAAATTAAAATATACAAACAGAAAATTACAAGCCAACCAGAAGCTGGTTTTAACGCAGGCTGTTGAGAAATTCAAAGACACATTTACCAAAACAAAATTTAACCTCAATCTACAAAAGTCGCAGAAGGACCAGTATTAACGTCTCTAGTACACTTTGTTTTAATAGGAAATTCAGAGGACCGTAAGCCAAACCTTCATATTACAAATGGTGAATTTCTAAACTTTATAGTAAAATTGTTTGAAACTTAAATCTACATAAGTTCTATAATTAGCGACCCCCTTTGTAAAAAGAGAGAAGGAAAAGAAGCAAGTTACATAATATTTCATTTGTGAAACTTAAACATAAATGCTACAAGCTTTATCGCACAGCATCTAGCGAATTAAAGATTTGACAAGTGGCTAAAAATTAACAGAGTACCCACAATTTCACCATTAGATAAATATAAGTAGTGAAATTGAAATCTCCAGTTAAACGGAAAGGTATAGCATTGATTTATTTGGGCAAATAGTGTAAAAGAACTGTAAAAGAAGCTTAAAAAGTGTTTGCTAGTGTAGAAATAATCATTTCAAAGACAAATGCAAAGAGAAATTATCTGAATTAAGCACTGGACAAAACTCTTCAATTTCTATTCTCACAAATATTGATATTTTAAAGAATACTGTATAAAAATTGTATATTTTAGTTTTTCCCGATGAAGAGAACACTGTAATCTTTCCTTCTCATAAATTCTCTGAATTTTACATGCATAATCAGAGAGAATTAAATTTCTGAAAGTCATTGTTTCTAAGACACCAAGCACTGAAAAATTGAAACACTGAAAAACTGAAGGTATAGGAAGGTATTTTATCACTAATGATAAGGTCTATAAAAGATAACCCGGATAAAAGATAAACTACAAAGAGATGCCTCTTAGGCTGTTCCAGAGGGTTTAGGCCTTACACAGAAGTAGTAGCCTTAGAGAGATGTTGCTCAGTACCGATATTTATTTACGTTTTTAAAAATACTGCCTATTTTCAAAAACGGTCGTCTCAGAAAGGTGGTCGCCTTGAGAATTTTTAATGTATTCATTTCGTAAATCTAAGTTTACTCAGAACTGTATTCTTCCCAGTTTGGTTGTCAAGGCTAATTTTGATTATTCAATTATAACGTAATAAATAGTTCTGTCTCATGAACAAATTTCTATTTTTGCAATATACAAAATGAAAATTTCGAATAGATTTCCATTCCATAAGTGACCTCTTTTCTAAAACACATTCTGTTTCTCCGACATCTTAAAAAAATTCAACTCACAACAAATGCTTCAAATTTTGATGAGATATTGTTTCGTAAACATGCGAATGCATCGTAAATTGGAAATTACGTTACAGTGGCTGAAAAGCACGTCTTTAGACACGGAGGACTTTTCATTATCTTTGCAATTTACTGTTAATTGAAGAAATGGTGAGATAAGAAGAAAAGCTTAATTCCATTTCCGAAGAATGGAAAAGAGCATTTACCTGAGGTAATCATATGTGTATTAAACTTATGTATGTTGCTTGTATTTATTTACGTAAGAAATAACAATAATAAACCTAAATTCAGTTGTCTGAAGACGGAAGTAAGCATTTTGAGCAATATGATATAATTACAGATCAGTGTGACATGGCGAAAACGAATCTGTGCTTTAAGAAAAAAAAAAAAAAAAGAATTAAACATCATAAGTTTTGTTGTGTGACCGAATTCTTGGGAACTTGTCTAAGTGATGTAAAAAAGAAAGGATATTTAGGCTACAGAGAAGGACAATTTTTCGGACAATTATGCTAATTCTGAAACTCAGAAGTATGCAAACGTTTTTGAATATAAAGACTGAAAATAAAGAAAGGGAATCTTTTAAATGGTTTTAAATTTCATTTTCCCTTGAATAAACTAGTTTGCAATAACACTGTCAAAATTTAAAGAGTCGCATAGAATACGATATCTTATAACACTCATGCTGTTTGGAAACCAAGTGTTCAAAGCTTAAAGGATTAAACACTTATTGGAGAATTATGGAGGAGTTAAAGCAACAAGAATCAACGTACTAATAATCAAATTTCAGGACTAAGTTTCGAAAGTTTAAATATAGGACCTGCTTCTTCAGCTGTAAAAGTGTAAAAACTGTTCCGCATTACTATAATTTAATTACTACAAGAGCGTATAATTCAAATTTTGGAAGCATTTATTGATCTGAAGTCTTGTTTTCAGTTAAGAATAACATTCAGTTGCCTCGAATTAAAATCAAAATTGAATCTTGTAATCTCAGATGGAACAAGAAAAAATATGGTAAAAAGTACACAAATTCCAAACACACACAGTCGCACACACAAAAAAGAACAATCTAAGAAATATGGAGAAGAATGACAAAAGACGTTGATGGACCTGAATTTCAAAGTAGTTTTGTTCCATATATTTAATAATATTTGATTATCAATCTTTTTTCTAATTTCCATGCATTTCAAATCTAATACGAATCTCAAATCTTTATTTTAGTTATAAGTTCGTAATTCAAAGACTAAACGATTTGGAGTTTTTGGGGAAATTCCAAAACGTTTCATTGAATGGAACTTAGTTTTTCACTGAATAAAAATAAGCAAAACCAGTCTATACTTCAATAATGACTTGTAGAAAATCGGATTTCAGAGACCTAATTCATTCAGCATTTTGGGCTTAACAAGTATCTGCTGCGCATTTCTCGAACATTCAGAAAAAAATAAAACATTCGCCCTCTTGGCTACTAATAAGTTAATTTAAAAGAACTAAAAATTATGAAAAGTTCTTTTATTTTAGTAACTCGCAACATCAGGCCTTTCACTATTAATTACATTCTCCTCCAAATATAAGTTCTTCTCAAGCACAAAATTCAAGAATATGACGGAATTAAAAGTAATTCGGAAATTTTAAATACTAAAACACAAAGAGGGAACGTGAAAAGGACAGATATTCTCAAATAACTCTTTATCAGCTAAATTAATCAGGAGTAATTTAAATAGAATTATTAATTTACAGTCTAATTCTCTATATTAATAACATTGTTATTTCCTTTTAATTACAGACAGTGACAGGGGTCTTGGTTCCTAAAAGTTTACAGCAGCAGAACGGGTTCTCTTCCTACTTAGATTATTTCTAAATTGACTTCTGACACTTCGTATAAATGGAAAATTTTCATCTTCTGGAGGGGCTGAATTGAAATATAAAACAAAAGAAAGAATAAGAAAATATTAGATATTTAAACTACATTCTCATGAGAAAACTAATTCTAAGTTTCTTAAAATTAATTGCAAATTTAAGAAAATTTCAATTCGGCAAGTCCTCAGAAAATGATCTACGTTGCATTCAACGCCAGATCAAAAGCCTTAGCATTAATACTCAGTTATGTGATAACAGAGAATTGGATAAGTTCTTGCTCAAAAATTAATGGAACTTAAAAGAAAAAATTAACTTTTATTGTGCTTTTATGTGGTGAATGGCAATAGGCCTCGCAATAATGGACCATTCTATACTTTAATCCAAGGGAAAAAACAACATTGAAAGCTTTCAAATACCTCCCATAAATGCATGCTTTACTTAAGCCTAAAATGGATTTAAAAATATACCGCTTCATGATAACTGAAAATACTATCACATGTTTTATTCTGATTGGCTGATTCTTTTCATCTTTTTTTTTTGACATAAAATTCAAGCTTTGAACATACCAAAGACAACATGCCGAAATTTAGTGTAACCATACATGTTTTCTAAATCGATATTTTTAGGAATACATTAGGTCAGTGCTCCGCAACCGGTGTGCCGCGGCACACTGGTGTGACATGAGTAGGATATAGGTGTGCCGCAATCAAATACATGTATTTGACATTTTGCAATTTTTTATCATGTATTTAATACACAATGACAATTTTTTTTCCTTAATAATGTCTATTTTAAATGTTTTTATATATTTTACTGTTGTGTGGTTGTGTGTGTGATTGTAAGTGTGTCAGCATTTGAATTTTTTCGGTACTTCCTTGATAACTCGGAACTCTTTGGTGTGCCACGAAATTCCAGAAAGATTTTTTGTGCGTCGCAGGTGAGAAAAGGTTGCGGAGCACTGCATTAGGTTACAGATGATATCAATTTAGGAAAAAACGTAAATATTTGCGATGAAAGTATGAGCTGTGGAAACATAGAAAGGTTATTGTAGAAGAAACCATCACATTTCTTTAGAAAAATATTGGCCATATCCTTTTTGATGGTACGATGCAAAATGCCTTCGATTAGGAAAATCATTCCAAATATTGTAATATAATAAAATAATTTTGAAAAGCCAAAAGTCAGCCATAGACCAATTAGAAGCAGATCAACGACAGTCTGACGTTGCAAGATGACTAAATGTCGACCGATCCGTGGTAAGCCGGTTGTGAAACCAGTTTCTAACTACCAGTTCAATCTCTCGAAGTCCTATAAAAGGCAGTCCAAGAGTTACTACTTCTGCAGGATGACCGACATTTGCTAGTTACACCACGTTGAAACAGGGCTGAAAGTCCATTTTAACTTAGATCTACCTTTATTTCTGCTTCAGGAAGGACATTATAACCCACGACAATACACAGAAGGCTGCATGAAGGAGGCGTGTATGATAGACAACTTGCATTATGCATCCCTTTTACCTCCCGCCACCGAAGAGAACATTTGAATTGGGCACGTAATCATGCAAATTACGACTGAAAATCAGTAGTGTTCTATTCTGTTCACTGATCAGTGCTTTACACAATGAATTTCGACGTGTTTACACATGGATTAAAGCAAGCACTCAATATCTTTCTTCTAATGCACGAGAAACGGATACCTATGCAGGAGGTAATGTTCTTGTACAATGAGGAGTATTTTTATGTGGGTGTACAGACTTGTACATGGTGCCACATGGAACTGTCAATCCCTAGAAGTACAGAGACGACATATTGGATCCTGCTGCTAGTCTGTATGTTGCCACAATTGGCGATACTTTCATTTTGCAAGCAGATAAGACCTACCCTCACACTGCTAGCCTCGTGCACCAAATTTTTAAAGAAGCCATTATAGCCCAAATGGAATGGTCAGCATGTTCTAATCCCACTAAGCATGTGTGAGACGCTCTCAAGAGATGTTTTACTGGCCTCCAACCTCCTTCTAAAACTCTAGAGATGGACTTAGAGCTGCTTTACGCGATCAATAGGCACTGCTACCCATGCAGCATCAAACAGTATGAAACATTGCTGTCAGACCTGCATTGCAGTTTGAGATAACCATACTCGCTATAAAGAATGTTTTTTTTATTTAATTCGCATGTCCGAATAGAAATTTTTATGCTCAAAATATTATGTTTAACATTTCATTATATTTTTAAGTTATAAGTGATATATTAAATATTATCCCCAAGCTTCGTCCAATATACGTTCATGCATTTTAAATTATCATCAGTTTTTCTTTTGTTGTTTAAATTTTGGAAACTAGAATATATTTACACAGAGGCATTGGCATAGAAGTATTCCTGTAAACAACACCCTGAGACGATAAAAATAAACAGATAAAGTGAAAAGCTAGGTATTATGACATGTT
The DNA here is from genome assembly GCF_044657685.1 of Stegodyphus dumicola. Lineage (NCBI taxonomy): Eukaryota > Metazoa > Arthropoda > Arachnida > Araneae > Eresidae > Stegodyphus > Stegodyphus dumicola. The sequence continues at coordinate 62,107,954 of NC_140775.1, read as the reverse complement.
TACTTAGTCATATATTTATAATTTGGCAATAAGATGTGCACTGCGAAAAAAAAAGCGACAGTAGAACGACCTGTTCTACTGGGTCGATTGACAAAATTCAAATTCCGTTTTTCATATATCGAAAGCGCGATTAAGATATATATTAGATTTATATATAGCATTGTTCTAATGTAGGTATTTTGACACAAAATCGGACTTTTTCAGCAATAACATACCAATTTTTTCCCATATTTCGACTCTACGACTCAAATTGTGCCTAGATATTAAATTTTGTTAAATGTGGTGCGAAATGTGCGGAGAAATTCAAAATCTTGGCACAATTTTTTCAATTTTTTTTTCACAATTTTTTCAGTTTGTTCAAAGAACATCACTTGGCGAACATCTTAATATGTGGCAACCAATTTTCCTTTCCCTTCCATTATGCCGGAGCGGAAAAAAAGCACCTCGTTCCTACATTTTTACATTGTGTATGAGCGGAAAAAAAGTCACATCGTTTCTACTTTCAAATAATTTTAGCAAAGTGTCTAAACCACATTTGATGTTTTATCGCTTTCAACAAATATGCCAAATTTCCGCGCCAATATATAATCACGTATATCTTCGGAAATTTTGAATAAAAACTGTAATTGTTTGCTGGTATGCTTAGAAATACGTCTACTATGATGGTAAAAAAATTTATAGGTGTTGTAAAAATTTGATAGATTCAAAAAGTTTTTGGAAAATTTATAAAAAGTATTAAAAATACAAATTTTAAAATAATCATAAAAATGGGCTAATTTTATTTGGAATGAATCTAAATTTCGAAATGTGAAAGGAAGAATCAAATAAGTTTAATAAAAAAAGAGAGATTAATAAATATATACCAAACTCAATTAACATTGAGGAGCTAAAATTGTGAGAGCTAATTGTTAAAAAACCTACTCGTGCGATTTTTACAAGACTTGGTAGTTTGGCGTAATTTGAGTGCTAGAAATAAAATATGGAATAAAATTGGCATGTTATTTCAGAAAAAGTCCGATATTGTATCAAAATACCTATATTAGAACAATAATATATAAATATAATACATATCCTAAGTCGCGCTTTCGTGACATGAAAAACGCAAGCTGAATTTCGTTAATCGGCCTAGTAGAACGGGAGATATAGAACTGTCAATTTTTTTTCGCAGTGTACAGATACTCATTAGATATAAGGGTTCCTAAAATAATAGTACCCTGTGTTCCTTCCACTAGCCATATTACACATATCACAGTGCTAATGCATTAATCAGAAACATGTATAAAATGACTGGTCTGTCATGAACAGATACAGCTACCTAATGTTTTGACATGAGGTCAACATCAAATTCAAGGAAGGTTTACTGGACAAGCTGCTTGAGGTATTCCAAAGGAAAAAGTAGATCTAAATACTATATAAACCGGGATTCACTTTACACTCACATGATGGATGATGGAGGTGAAACACTCACATGTTTCAGCTCCATCATCTGTCATGAAATAAATAAAAAATTCTAATCTATTTTTCAGTTGGTCGATAATAATGTACATTGTAAAGATGTTATACTACGTAATCAAAAATGGTATCAAGCATGTTCCTCTTTTGTCACGTCTAACACAACTCTGTTAATGTTATCATTAGTAAATAATTTTCCCTCTCTATGTCCAGTTCTTCTGCATTTCCTAAACAAATAGACATAGTATGTACAACTAAAAAAAAAAAATGAAATACTGATAGTGAACTCTAATCTTAGTGACTGAAAAATGGACTGTATGACGTTTTGGGGATTTTTCTCATGAATAAAAATAGATAGTTCTCTTCGAAATCTCTCCACGAAGACAGTCCTTACTGTAAAGGCAGGCAGATGTTATCTATTTAAGTGAATATACAGTTAGATATGCTAAATTGTAATTATGTTTCAGATTTAATGCAGTTGCGAAGAGTATTCATCCGTAATAAAAACACTTATTTCCAAGGAAAGCGAATCTTATTTCATGAATTGTTTATGAAAGTTGATATTACTTTTATTTTATCTCGCTATCCTATCCAAGGTCTTTTCAAAGAGTCTATAGCAGTAAATTTGAATGCCCTTTTTGTTTTGCATACTTATCTCAAATTCAAGGCTATCTTCAATGAAGCTAAACGTTATCTATCATATTTCAAGAAAAGACAAGGAATCAATGACCCTACGGAAGCTTTGGCTATGAAAGGCTTAGCACCTTCTTGATAATAAAAAATGCATTCGAAAGTGCAATTTTTTATTATAAAAAAAAACTAAGAAAGGAATCTAAGATTAGGAGGAAAATAGGTCAAGAATCAGTATTAGGACTGCATCTTAGTCGAGATTTTAAAAGATTACAATCTTATTAATTTCGTCTCTAGAAGTTTTATACAATTTAAATATCTCTGGTTTAAATGCAATTTTTTCTTTCAAGATCCATAAATGTTTATACCTATTTCTGTGCTGATGCAACTTTGGATATTTTGGTGCAGTTACTAGCTGCAACACAGGGCGTTTTATTTTAAGAGTACTCTTTTAGGCTGAACATTCTACTACAATGTCTAGTTTCAGTCTTATGAGATGTTTAGTAGATGGAAAGGAGAAGGTTGCCATAAATTTCAGTGCGAAGATAGATGCTAATAATGATTTTCTTAGTCCGACTTGCGGGGCGAAAATACAGTTCATAGAGGTGAAACCGAAGAGAAAATTAATGTAAATAAGAGTTTTAGAAATTGCGACTAAGTTATGCAAATAATAAGAAAAAATTGGCAGGAAATGCAAGCCATCGTAACTAAGTCTGTAACAAATGTGTGCGCAACAAGCTGTCCGTCATATGCAAAATATAAATTTCGTTCATACTTTCGAGTCACATAAAAACATTAATAATGCTTCTAAAGAATATCTTACGACTTTGTGTGAATGTGTGCATTAAGATCCGTTAAAGGTTTCGCTTTTCTGGTTGTCTAGACATCACGGGTATATTCTGTGGTGACAGATCTGAATGATGCAGTGAGCCGTGATAACTTATCAACTTCACTTAGACTGGTAAAAGAAGTAACACTATGTTGTTGAATATATAGTTACCAGAATGTTTCATCTTATGATTATTCATACGACAGAAAATATTCTGTTTAGGAAAGGAAATTCAGTACCTTTTTCAAAGATGATGGTAGCTTGCTTAAGAAATGCTAAGATCATTGGGAGGCAATCTTTGAAAAGTAGTGGTATTTTTTATATAGTCTCTGAAACATAGAGATTTTATTTAGCTAACACATTATTTTTACATTAATTCCTTTTCTTTCTGTCGATCCTTGCCAAAATACAAATGAGTATAAGTTTAAATAGCGAGCGAAGTTGCAATTTAGAAAGAATATTATAGCCAATTATATATAATTATATACTATATTACAGTATAGGGCATTTCTAATGAAAAAAGGAGCTTAGAGTCCTACTTAGCTGACCAGCGGAATGATGAGTGAATGTTCTAGTCCAGAGGTTTAGATACTTCACTGCTGCAGCCGAAGTAGTAGTTGTAAGTTAGATCATGTATTGGTACTAATTAAGTTAATTAAACCACACAAAAAGTGGTGGTTATTTTATGTTAATTTAAAACTGTAAATTAAAAAAGTGGTTTAATAAACCTTTCAGTTCAATTTAATCTTTTGTCTCTATTACTGAAGTTAAATATACTTCTGTTTAGTAATAAAAACGATGATTCATCCGGACTGAAGGAAGGCTGATTGAGTTCATTACTAGCTTAAGAGATTTAATCATATAATAACACAGCTACAGCTTATTAAGGTAATGGGTTAAAATTAATGGGAACCTTTTGACTTATCCATTTTAAATTTGTGCGCCAAAACTGCAATCATTAATTTCTTTTATCAAGATTGTTTCGAACCTTAATCTACAATTAGTTTTGCCTAAATTATAAACTCTGTATCATTACCTGTGACTGCTAAACGCTCCATTTTTTAGTAGTTAGACCACGCGCAGGATTATTTCTCTTACGAATTGATAACAAATTCTTAATCGAAAATTATAGACTGTAATGTTAAAAGCCATGACAGCGCATTGAGGGGTTGCTCTGCTTTAGCAATTTCTTGTTAAGTTACTGTACATGAAAACAATCCCTTTAGTGTTTCCATTCGGTATGAATCATAATTTGCCAGATCTTCATCTGCGTGAGTTAATATGCATTGCTGAACATACTACTAACTTACACTCTTGGAATTAATGCTTAAAAATGGCTCATGATTTGTCTATACCATAAACCAACTGTACATAAATATGTAATTCTTATAGATTTCAGTGTCTGTCTTTTATCTATATTGCAGCGTGTGTCCGTGTAAAAAAATTTTAGATGACAGGACAGAGAAAATTTCAAAATACAAAGCATTATTTAATACACTAAGAACTAAACCGAAATTTCAGAACCTCGCCTGTAAAACACTTATGTACAGATTCCCTGAGAAGGAAATCAGAATAAAATTGAGCAGAGAAACTGAGACTTTGGCTTTTGTCGATTGATGAATTATAATTGCAGACTAAATATAAAAAGCAGTAACCAAAGGGACGAAATTAAAAAGAAGGTCTTGCAAGGGTTATGGTATACACGCATAATAACCCGTAAGACGTATTGGTGCAGGTAGATCTAAAATAAAAGTGTGACTATAAAACAAACAAACAAAAAAAGGTAAAAGGCTAATAAGTATTTACTTCTAAAAGCATACAACTGTCAGTATGTGACTTCATATTAGATAGCAATATTAGTTCCTGGAGCACTCGGTTCCGTTCCTGAAGCATTCTCAGAGAGGAAATATGAGTCACAAGTTTTCTCCCAGGAGCGTCCCAGAAAGACTTTAGAGATACAACGAACCAATCCACTCGGATTAGCCCCTGACGAGCTTAGTCGTCAACTAAAAATAAACTAATGATCAACTGCATTCCTGAAAATACAAATATGCGGCTCTAAGATGTCTTCCCTATATCTCACATTAGTTATAGCGTTTAATATAAATGCTGTGCGCCCAGACCATCAAACCTTCGCTGGTTGGACGATAGACAGGGGATCCCTGGTTGCACATGAAGGTACGTCGAGAGTCAGTGGTTAAACTGAACCGGGATCATCAGTAGAAAGTACGGGTCCTCTGTAATGATTAATCTAAAATTTACGTAAAAGTATTAAAACTTATTAACGTGTTTCCTGCACTCTTATTAAATGGACTCATTTTTGCACAGGAGTGAGTGTGCCTGAAACAGAAGGCCTTCTTGCAAACAGACGAGATCCTACTAACCTAAGTTTACATTTTCAGGGTGCACTTAATCCTCTGTTCATCTTTTATGGACGAAAACTTTCGCCTTTATGTGAGAAATATATTGGATGATTTTCCGCAAAGTAAAGATATTGGCTGAATGGATTACCAAATCAAATATCTAGATCAAAATATTGTAGAATGTGTGCCGGGCACTCTTGCGAGGGCAACTGCAACTGCCCTTCCTCCACCGAGAAACTCTCCAGGATATGAAATTAACAAAGCTGCTCGAGTGGAAGAGATTGCCACAGGGAATTTTAAACTGCCTCATTCTTAATACGGATCACGTTGTGAGAGCTGAGTGATTATCAGAGAGGCCAATATCTTGTATTAGCCTCCTTTTTGTTAGATCTTGCAACCCCTGTTAAGACTTTCTTGTGAGGATGAGTTTTATAGTACTATTGACATGTGTACCATGACTATTGCATGGTATCTATTTTTTATATTTTATTAATCTTATTTATGTTATTTCCCATATCAAATATTACGAAAATCTGTCTATCAATCCTAATGATAATCGATCAAATATGAAAATTCTCTTAACTTTTGAATACCAGTATATACAATTAACAGCCCAGTGAGTAATCGTAGCAATAGCAAGTGGGTGGCATATGGTACGGTGTCAAAGTCCAAATCAATAAGGTTGTATTCGAAGTTGTAGGCATAATTAAAAATCTGCTGATTCACCACGTTATTGAAAAATTACTTGTTCGACTTATGAATATGCGCTTTCAATTTTTAGTTTTACAATTCTTAATGAAAATCCAACGGACTCAGGTAATTTTTCTTAGCATGTTTTTTCTGGAATGTTTATAATTTAAGAAAATCACTTTACCTTAAAATTCTATTGCATGGTATCAAAAAATGGTATCAAAAATGGTATTGCATGGTATCAAAAAGCCATGACAGCGCATTGAGGGGTTGCTCTGCTTTAGCAATTTCTTGTTAAGTTACTGTACATGAAAACAATCCCTTCAGTGTTTTCATTCGGTATTCATCTGCATGAGTTAATATGCATTGCTGAACATACTACTAACTTACACTCTTGGAATTAATGCTTAAAAATGGCTCATCACTTGTCTATACCATAAACCAACTGTACATAAATATGTAATTCTTATAGATTTATCGTAATATTTATCGTAATTCTTATAGATTATCGTATTACTCTTAAAATCGTTTAAGAGTTCAAAAATATTGAACAGAAGAATAATGTTCGAAAAAAGATACTGATTAACAAAAATAAAATATACAAATTATTCTTTTATTATAAAAGCCATTAAAATTTATAATAATGTGTATGTTATTATAATATTATACTATTTATGATATACATTTATTTATGAACTTCGCTTATTGCTTGAGAAACGTTATTCCTGAATCAAGAAAAATGTGTGCATACACTCTTGCTGACATGATAACAGTATGTTTTGCCTCCAGTGTATATTATAAGTATATAAATTTATATCTGTATTTGCAGTAATATTCAGTTCTAAGAAAATTATAAACTTTACTCATTCTAATTTGACTTTGGAATGATAACTCAAAACCTCTAGCTTAACTTCCTCTAAACTGTATTTAACTGTGCTTTCTGTCTACGAAAGTTGTTATTCAAAGTGAGAAACCATATTACCATTCTTAGAATTATTTCTTTTTTGAACAGATTAAGTAGCATAAAAAATTCGTCGGCCGCAAATCCGGCTGTAAAGTGCACAAGATAGGAAAATAATTGCAAATGTTTATGTTGTAAACGAATGATATATCTGATATTCATCATTTTAACAAGCACATATTTCGACAGATTATCATTTGGTGAAATTTGATTGTTGTTAACTGTCAAAGACTTCTTTCTATGTATCACTGCATATTACCCACTACTACCAGACCTCTTAAAGAATAACCCTACCAATTTATCTAAAAGAAACCAGAAATCAAGAGATGATTCGACAAGATGTAAAGTAGATAGCAATCCAGTTCGTGAATTCTTTTACCAAACTAAGTCCTGGAGAGAAACCCGTGGGTTGAGTATGATACTAAATTGGTAAGCAGGGTATGTTATTAGATATCCTTGAAAATTCAGGCGCCAGCGAGGTCAAAATCCAGTTGTTAACCCTTACAGTGGTGTTACTGACTTTCTTCGAAAAGAATGTGGGAAGAGAGAACGTTTCTGAAACCCATTATTCCTCTTTAAATTATTCTTTTATATTAGATATATTAACTGTGGGCGACAAACCATTCATTAGATAAAAAAAAAAACAGTTGGCTGTATCCGTAAGTTATTAATAATCGCTCTGGTCATCAATAAATTGTCCCAGCTTTTGATGAGTCTAATAATTAAGATGGTGAGTTTGTGAACAACAAACGGCCTTTTCTAAGTGCATAGGTATACATTTTCTGAAAACTTGTTCTTGAGGTTGTTATAAATGGCTTCTTCCTTGCTTAAAGAATTTCTGGCAAGTAAAAAGTTATTGTAACTCGTCTTTCAGAAATTAAATGTTGGCAGCATCATGAAATGTTGTACAAATCTTGTTGATTTAATCCCCGCATTTATAGTAGAATACCAAATATGCAATTTGACTCGCACCATAACCTATCCGGTTATGGTCCGAGTCAAATTGCATATTTGGTTTCTGGAATAACTGCTGTGAAATATTCTGAATAACTGCTGTGTTTTTTCTGTAGGTGAAATACGCAGACTATAGAAAATGAAAGAATTTATGAAAGAAATTGATACTTTCATTTAACCTATTTTATTTCAAAGAATATTGTTATATTAAACAAATGAAATATTATTCAACAAATAGAAAAAAATGACCACAGTTATGTTGCATATTGTAATTGGAAATTTCTTGACTGCGAAAGGAACGAATAAAATGTTACCGTATTTATTTAATGCAATATTAGACTAGGATTTTTACTTTTAGCTAGTAACAGCTAAAAGAGCAAATAAAAATCATAATGGCTAGATAACTATTGCTTTTATAGTAATGTTAGGAATCTACGTTAAATGGTATAGTGATTAAAATGGTACGGAATCATCTCCAGCGTAAAGCTTTTGGCTGCATATATTCTTCTCGCAGCCTTTCACTCCTTCTCGCGGATGCAGTATCTGCCTACCCCTTAGCCCACCAGCGGCCGAGCGGTAAAGTCGCTGAACACTGGTAGTTCGGTCCGAGGTTCGAATCCCGCGAACGGGCTGGCTGCATGGGTGTTTTCGTGGTTTTCCCCATGTGTAACAAGTATACGAGCCAGTTTCCCTTAGAAAGTCCTCCACGAAGGCATCCCTCCCCTTAGGCAGATAGCCCTAGTGTGCTTTGCCATAATTAAATACACCACCACACCCCTGCCTACCCCTTAAAATCTAGTGGCTGCCTCTAATATTCAGTGTTCTCGAAAACATCCAATCTCTTAACAGTGTATCATCAAAATTAATTTGAAAAATTCTTAAAAATATGAATTATTTTTAAGAATTTCTTAAATTAATTTCATTATACTATATCAGTTTTACATATTGTGGCAACTTGCGTACTACAACTCAACGCTGTCAGTCTGGTAACTCAGAGCAACCAAAAACAAAATAATGTTTATTCTATTCTATTGTTAGTATTATTAACGATCTGTCTCAAAATTTGTAATACCATAATAAAAATTGTACCGCCATAATTGTGAACAAAATAATAATATTTTAAATTTTACTTAGGCAAAAGAAAACATAAATTATCCGAATAACTGGTCATTCGGTCGTTCGGATAACTGGTAATTCATTATAAAATAGGATAATTAGACTTCTAAATATCCGATGTTAAGATAACTATCGTTAACTATCAATAGGGTTTTTTTGGTTATGAGGTGTTTCACTTTAAAATAATCTAATAATTTATTGTTGTTAGAGTAACATTTAGCGATATGCTATTATTAATAAAATTAAAAATAAGTCAATTTTTGAAATTTGCATTACATAATCTTCACTTACTAAGGAACATAATTTCCTTTTCGAAAATCTTTTGAGACAAAGCATGAATGAGCATAAAAATTTATTTTTGTTCGTAAAATGGAAAACGAAGGCAAAAAATCAATAATATTTAAAAAATGTGGATTTGTATTTAAACTAAAGCTGACATGTTTGTTATAATGTAATCAACACGTAATATCAAATATCAATTTTGAAAAATTTAAGATTTTCATCAATTAAATTTGGAAAAAAAATCAGAAAAAATGAATTTCTTCAGTTGAAACTTTTCTACTGGCTTGTTAAAATTTAATTTCTTCGGTTGTTCTATCGTTACCTGTTTTAAATTTTCCTAATGTTATTTGAAGCAATGCTATTTTTTTTAACGAATAGCGATTATAAAATATACAATTAGTTATGTCAGGCACAAACACATATCTTCCAGGTTATTAATATTTAAATTTGTCAGCAGGCTACATTTCGTGTTTTAAGTTACTCTCACATCCGGAATTCGTATTGCGGCCAGACGAGAATAATCTGAAAAATTGCAGCACAAACCTTTGATTCTGCAAAGTGTTCTATTCCGAATGTACGGGAGCGGTAAAGTCGTTGAACACTGGTAGATGGGTCTGGGTTTCGAATTCTGGTAAATGGGCTGGCTGCATGGGCGTTTTCGTGTTTTTTCCCATGCCTTACGTGTATACGAAATTATCCTTAGAAAGTCCTTCACCAAAGCATACCTCCCTTCGGGCAAATAGCCCTCGAGGATTTTGCCATGATCAAATAAATGAACCCAAATGTACGCCAAACGCCTTTGAATATTAGAAATTTCTACTCAAAGTGTGCCTAATAGTTATTTCATTCTGTGTTACGCAATTGCGAATATCTATGTATTAAACGTAAGCAGAAATTTACAAAATTTATTATATTATAATTCTTTATAATAGTCTTTCATTATTATATTCTAAATCTTGCAATTATTCTTGAGAATGGTTGCGTAAAATTCTGAAGAACTTTTATAGAATACTTTCATAGAATTCGTGTAAGAAGTCTTGAAAAAAAATGCATAAAATCAGTTACAGAATATTTATCATATTCTGTCAAAATATATTTGAATGGAAAAGGTGTTAATAGCTAAATGATGAAGAAAAAAAGGAATAGTTTATTTATTTAAGCAAAGCAAAAGGAAAATTAACAAACTCCTGCAGAATCTACAGTCATCATTGCAATTGCAACTCACTGAATATTTGAATAAAAAGCTCACGTGTAAGAAATTTATGATTCATATATTAAATATTATTACTCAGTTTTTAATATAATACTAGCGGGCAAGCTCGCCAGAAGAGCGGGCTGCTGCCAAAGCAAAATTCATAAGTTCTATGTACACCTTAAAATAATATAGATAAAAACATTTCAATATGAATGAAATCAATCCATTCTTTTCAAGCAAAAACCAATTCGTAAATAAATTTTTTGTTGCCAAATCAGGAAATAAAATCTTTTTAATCAGGTTAATAGGTATACGTATGACGTCATGATTTAAATTTAATGTAACATAACAACTTTTTCTCGATACCAATAAAAGAATTAATATGGCAATAACATACAGTGTGAATTATCCTAACCTGAAACAAGAAAGCTGCTAACAGCAGCTACTTATTTAAAATGCTGACATTAATGAAAACTTTTCTACATACAATACAATTGCGTGCTTTCTTCAATGTCCGAATACGATTTTATATTTTACTTAATGTTTGGCAATGCTATTTTTATTTCCTATTTTGTAAAATTTACAAATTTTTGATTATCAAACTCTACGATTTGAAAGAGAGCAGTGGCAGCACTTTTCGAAATAAACCAGCTATTCGTCTCCAGCGCGTGACACTGATGCCACTCGGAAAAAGTACTGCGAAATTTAGCGTTTTTAGAGTTTTTAATTAATATCTCGGCTGATTAAAGCCGTTCAGAGATGAGAATGGCCGAAACGAATTTTCGAAATCTGAGGTACAGTGCTAAAAAAAAAAAAAAAAAAAAAAAAAAAAAGGGGGACAGTGCTATATCTCCCGTTCTACTGGGCCTATTGACAAAATTCAAATTGCGTTCTTCATGTCTCGAAAGCGCGACTTAGGATATATATTAGATTTATATATAGCACTATTCTAACATAGGTATTTTGACACAAAATCGGACTTTTTCTGAAATAACATACCAATTGTTTTACATATTTCGATTCTACGACTCAAATTACGCCTAAATATGAAATTTTGTAAAATTTGGTGAGAAATTCACTGAGAAATTCAAAACTTTATCTTGGCTCAATTTTTTTTAGTTTGCGCTAAGAATACTTCACTTGGCGAACTCCTTAATATATGGCAACCTAGTTTCCTTTCCCGTGAGAGGAAAAAAAGTCACCATCGTTCCTTTTTTCCAAATAATATTCTTTATATTATATTTTTAATTATAACTTATTATTTTAAGTAATTTTTTCTTTTTCGAATTTCATTTTAATTGTTTAAGTTGCCCTTTTTTTTTTTTCGAATAACTGTTTTAAAAATTTCTATTTACCTATTCGAACTGCGTAAATAAATGTGCAGCGTTTATTTTTTTTTTTTTTCAAATAGTTTTCTTTATATATATTTTTCGTCATAGTTATTATTTTAGGTCATTTTTAAATTTTTATACTTTTATTTTAATTGTTTGTGTTGCATTGTCTCTTCAGATAATTGTTTTAAAATTTTCTATTTATTCCTTCGAACTGAGCATTTAAAATATATTTATTAATATTGTTGCGTGCGTACGGGTTCGTTATGAAATGAATGCACAAGTCCGATGAAAAATGAACAAAAATTTATTATTATCACAACAAAAATGCTTAAATTTTCTCAAATTATCATGCAGTATTACAATATCTCACAGTAGGTATCTTTTAACTACTCAAATGTACAATAGAACGTAATTCAAAACAGCTAAAGAACGCTAATCCGCGAATTCGCTATAATCAACAACAGCAGTTTTCTAAACAACAACAAACTAAGCAACTACTACTCCAAACTGAGATGTTTTCCTCGTTTTATAAGATTTTAAAATCACGCGCTAGAATTTTCCAGTACTTTCTCGAAATGAAAAAGAGATATTTATTTATTTAATGCACGCGCTCTTGTATTTTCAATTTTCCGGCTTAGCTTTCTTTTAATATTCGTCACGCGCTGCACTGCGCGAGAAATAAAACCATTTAATTTATAATTGAACTAACATTAACTTTTTAAATACCAAATTCGTAACACTGCCCCCTTCCCAAGGACTGCACGTCCCGGGCAGTACAATCTCTGGACAGGAGGCTAAACTTACAACTGTGGCATAAATGCAACTGAGGCATAAACATTACATTACAATATCAAACAACATGAACAATAATTGCAATAACTAACTTAAACAAATCAAATGCTATCAAATACTAAATACAAAACAAATATTAAATACAAATCAAATCAAATACACATTTAAAAACATAAAGGACCATGGTCTTAAACTATTTACAATTATTTACATTACGTACTATGGCCATAGTAATGAGCTAACCTGTCGTAATGAACGACTTTAGGTTTAGAGTTCGAAGACTTATGAATCCGAACCACGACGTCATTCGTGTTCAGCACTGTATATGGACAATCCGAAGGTGACTGTAATTTAGGACTCAGTCCTTTTCGTTGAATCGGGTTCCAAAACCACACCTTGTCTCCTTTGTTGGATCTATGTCTAGTAGCTCTTGTGTCGCATCTGGTCTTCATTTTCTCCGTCGCCAAGTTGACTCGCTTTCGTGCAGAACGGTGCATCTCCTCAAACCGGGCCTGGGCATCTTGGATGTGTTCCTCAGGCGATGAAGGCGCATCCGTAGGGCGACTAAACAGGCGGTCACAAGGCAGACGAAGGTCTCGACCGAAGAGCTTCTGGGATGGAGAATAGCTGGTAGTCTTGCGTTTCTTTTCGACCCTGGTATGATTTCGGCTTCCCGAGCTGGATCTTTCGGACAAGGCGTCGACATTTCCAGGCGAGGATCCCTTTTGAGGATGGATAGTCATGCCATCGGATGCTGAAAGCAGTTTGTTGTTTTTCAAGTCTAAGGAAAAATTGTATTTCCTTAAAAAGTCCAATCCGAGTATGCATGGATCTGTGATATCCGCCACATAAGCCGTGTGATGGTAGGCGGCACTTCCAAACGTGATGCTTACGTTTAACTTCCCAGTTATGTCGATCTTATCACCAGACGCAGTCTAAAGGGTAACACAGGATGGCGTCCAAATAAGTTTATCTTTAAACTGTTCAGCTAAATCTTTCCTAATGACGGTAACATTAGCTCCTGTGTCAATGATCATATTGCAAGGAACTCTATCGATATTCCCATTAATGGACAGCCCGTTACTGTTGCCACTCACTGTATAAATTTTAAGCGCTTTAAAACAAGGTTTCTCATTCTCTGGTACCCTCCGTTTCTCGATATGGTCATTCATTTGTTTCCTGCATCGTTGCTGAGAAAAGGTTTCAATTTTCGTCCCCTGGGGTGTTCTGCAATTCCTTCGTACGTGGCCTTCAGTTCCACAGTTCCAGCATTTTGGTTTCTTGTCACTCCTTTTTCGTCCGACAGCATTTAATTGTCTGATCAACTCGTCTGTCTTATTTTCCGTGCTCTGGGGAGTTCTGCAGTTCCTTCGCACGTGGCCTCCAACACCGCAGTTCCAGCACTTTAGAACTGGTTTCTTTTCACTTCTGTTCCGTCTCAAGGCGTTCAGTTGTCTAGTTAAATCGTCTAGACGAGCGGTGACTTGATCCCCTGGCTCTTGGACTTGAGCAGCTCTGACTGGGTGGCGGTCTCGACGAGTGGCTTGCTGGGCTACCTCGAATTTCATGGCGTACACTAGAGCGCTTTTTAAATCTTTAACATCCGCCATTCGGAGAGCCTTCTGTATTTCGGGATCATGGATGCCATCGATAAAGTACTGCAGGGACAGGATTTCCCTCGTTTCTCTCGGGCACTCCGTAAAGGCGAGGTAGGACAGCCTTTCAACATCCGTGGCGAGTTCCTGGAGTGATTCGGTGGGCTTCTGTTGACGGGATTTTAATTGAAGCCTGCTGTAGTCTTTTAAACATTTCTCGCCGAAGCGCAGCTCCAAAGCGCCGGATACAGCTTCGAAATCTAGCCTTAGATTTTCGGGAAGCGTCTGCAGAATAGCCGCTGCGTCTGCTCTCAGAGAAGCGGCGAGATGACAGGCCTTAGCTTGGGAATCCCATCCATTCGCATCCGCAACGATAGAAAACTGGGTCTTATACACTTGCCAGGATGTCTTCCCATCATATGTGGATAGCTTCAGAGATGGACGAGCAGGCATTGGTAAGAATTTAAAATCATCACTCCCGCTCCCTGCCGACGCTACGAATTTCTTTAAAGTATCCATTTCTTTGGCAACTGCAGAAACTCTCTCATCAATTTGTTGTTCGATTTGTTGTTTAACGGAACAAACTCTTCCTTCTATTTCTTCTTTGACTGAATCAACTTTGTAACCTATTTGTTGTTCCACGGCCGAAACTCTGTCTTCTATTTGCGCTTTCACAGAGGAAGCGTTTTCTTCAATTTGTCCAACTTTAATTTCAACCGCGTCTATTCTGCCTTCCATAGCCTCAAATTTATTTTCCATTGCGTAGGTAATTTCTCTTTTCATTTCGTCCTGACTGGCTTTCATTTCGTCTTTAACAAATTTCATTTCTTCGTTAACGGATATTTGACCAGCATCCATCTTTTCTTGTACAGCTTTTATATCTTCCTTAACGGAGTTGACGGCTCCTTCCATCTTTTCTTGGAAAGCAGCAAATGCAGTCATCATTTGCCTGAATTGTTCTTCCATCGCTCTTGTTATTGGCATTCAATATCCCACTTCTGACACCAAAAATTGTTGCGTGCGTACGGGTTCGTTACAAAAAAATGCACAAGTCCGATGAAAAATGAACAAAATTTATTATTATCACAACAAAAATGCTTAAATTTTCTCAAATTATCATGCAGTATTACAATATCTCACAGTAGTTATCTTTTAACTACTCAAATGTACAATAGAACGTAATTCAAAACAGCTAAAGAACGCTAATCCGCGAATTCGCTATAATCAACAACAGCAGTTTTCTAAACAACAACAAACTAAGCAACTACTACTCCAAACTGAGATGTTTTCCTCCTTTTATAAGATTTTAAAATCACGCGCTAGAATTTTCCAGTACTTTCTCGAAATGAAAAAGAGATATTTATTTATTTAATGCACGCGCTCTTGTATTTTCAATTTTCCGGCTTAGCTTTCTTTTAATATTCGTCACGCGCTGCACTGCGCGAGAAATAAAACCATTTAATTTATAATTGAACTAACATTAACTTTTTAAATACCAAATTCGTAAGAATATCAATTTTTCAGAATTGGATTTTATTTATTTGAACTGCGTTTCTTTCGGAACAATACTTTGCAACCCAGACTACGATGCGTTTGAAAACTGCATACTATATTAAAAGAGAAAATACAGTAAAGCACAGTTTTACACGCCTTTCAATGTTCCGTTCAGAAAAGATATATATAAATAAGAGAGATGTATAACCGACATTTTATCTTAGGATGACTTGCATACACTGCTTTAAACAGTTTTATCATTGTGCCCATTGCTTTACGCAATTTTATCCTACATTTGGTTTCTTAAAATGTTATTCATATTTTAGTCAAATATTTTATTTTTGAAATCGCAAGAATCAAATATCATAAGATTGAAAAGTTTTAAATTAAAAAAAATACAAATACTAAATTTTACGAAAAAATTTATTTTTCTTCTCTTTTTCTTTAAGCATTCTGAAAATATATTAAAAAGTATCCAACTTTTCGAAACATTTTGGTATTTCTGACAATCATTTTAAATAAAGTTATCGCCTTCCATTTCATAAAGACCCAAAAACGGCCGAGCGGTAAAGTCGCTGAACAATGGTAGTTCACTCCGAGGTTCGAACCCCGGTAAACGGGCTGGTTGCATGGGCGTTTTCGTGGATTTTCTCATGTGTACCGCGTATGACAGCTGGTTTCCCTCAGAAAGTTCTTCATGAAGTATTTCGTCAGAGCCTTTAAGTAGTATATTAAAAAGTATCCAACTTTTCGAAACATTTTGGTATTTCTAACAATCATTTTAAATAAAGTTATCGCCTTCCATTTGATAAGGCCCACAAACGGCCGAGCGGTAAAGTCGCTGAACACTGGTAGTTCACTCTCGGGTTCGAACTCCGGTAAACGGGCTGGTTGCATGGGCGTTTTCGTGGATTTTCTCATGTGTACCGCGTATGACAGCTGGTTTCCCTTAGAACGTTTTTCACGAAGTATTTCGTCAGAGCCTTTTTCAGTCTTTACAGGCTAAAAATTTTGAAGGTATGAGATGAAAGGAAAGACTGGTTTCATCAAAAGGTTTTGGTTTATTTAATTACGGCAAACAACACTACGGCTATCTGCCTAAGGGGAGGGATGACTTCGTGGAGGACTTTCTAAGGGAAACCGGCTAGCATACACGTTACACATGGGGAAAACCACGAAAACGCCCATGCAGCCAGCCCGTTCGCGGGATTTGAACCTCAGACCGAACTACCAGTGTTCAGCGACTTTACCGTTCGGCCGCAGTTTCACCAGGAGGGGAAAGAAACATCTCTAGGTGACATCCACATACATCACTGGATAAACTCCTGAATCTTCAAATAATTCGATTGAGAAAATCATGCGATTCTCGATTTATGATACCATATGATGTTCTATAACGTAATTTATACAACCATATAGTTTAAAACCAGTCGCTCTTCACTTTAATCTGCAATGATACCGTTTTGTCTTTTCTGTTAACACAAGCTCAATTGATGGTATTTGCTGGTGTACACGTACAAGTGTTTTCTCTTTGAACGCCTAAATTCTTTGAAGTATCCTGAAAGTATATTCGAAAGCGTCCAACTTTTTGAACATCTTGGTATGTCTGACAGCCAAATTTCCCTGCAAATTTTTGCTTACTTTTCTCCCTAATTTTCTTCTTTCCTTCTACAGTTATTTTCAGTGCTCACACAAGAAAATTAAGATTTTTCGACTGCTAGATTTCCATAAATTTTGCATTCTTGTCAATTTTTTAAAATATCAATTATATGAATTGCGTTTCAGCTAAAGACAGCTTTTCATTTTCTAGTCATTTTAACTATAAATAAAGTTTAAAGCGAAGTCCAAAGGATAAATATTTTAATTAAAAGATTTTTGCTAAATGACAAAGAAATAAAACAGTCCAGCAGGGTTTATTCTGTACCACCGAGTAACCCGATTCTTATATCGGATGAAACAATCTAAATCATATTAAAGACCATGTTTTTTTATACAATCTATAAGAAAGAAAAATTAGCTTTTCGAGAGAAAAATTAGCTTCTTAAAACATTCTTTCTAAGAGGATTAATATAAAAGATTTTATTTATATATATATTTTTAAAGCTGGGACTTGAACCAAACTGTCAATCATTTAAAGCTTTCTTTAATCTTTTAAAGCTTTTTTACATGGTGGTTATAATTAAAGTTTCAATTTGAAATGGTCATAAAAGGAAAACTACCGGATCAAATGTTATCAAACTTGGGAATCGTGTAAAGGAGGTTATGGGAATTTATTTTCCGCGGAAAAAAAAAAAAAGAGTTCAAAAACTCACCACCAGGGCAAAAATGGCGCTGTATACAATATTGTTAAATGAAATAAGACACGAAAACATCTGTTTAAAATGTGTTTAATATTTTCCGAAACGTGTTACAAAGCATGTTCAATGTAGCGTCCAGCATTTTCCGAAAGCAAGTTAAATCCTGTTACTGCATTCTCAACAGCAGCTCTTAGCATATCAGAAGGAATGTTACGGACATGTCAGTGCGCCACATTTTTCATTACTGCCAAATTGTTTAGATTATCACCATGAACAGTGCTTTTGAGATAACCCCATAGCCAAAAGTCACAGAGGATGATGTCTGGTGGGAAGAGGGAAAGTGTCGGCTTATAAGACGTTCATTCGTGAAATGTTGCCTAAGTAACTGTGCGATATATGTGAGGTGGGGCCCAGCCCTGCATAAAATTCCTAGTATCTAAAATGCCACGTTAGTGCAGTCCGTGTATCACGAAACATTTTAACATTGACTCTAAGCGAGGTGCAATCACAGTGATCCAGCTGTCGACTTCTTTTCAGAGAAAAATGGTTCTTTTATGAAACCAGACGGTGTGGAATGACTGCTATGCAATCGAATGCAGTAGGAGAATGCAATGGAACTAGGTAGATAACATGAGGGATTTCTTTGGCACAAATCGATTAAAAGCGTTTTGAATCTTCATGTTTTAGGGCCGAATTCAGGCTTCAAAAATTACAAATTAGCGATCTGTAAGAAAACTATTTCCAGATTGTACGCGCTTGTGCGAGTGATTTGCGATCTCACACTTTCTAATCGCTAATTCGTGGTTTTCACGGACGAATTTCTCACTTACACGGATGGCGCACTCGACTTTTATCGAATTTAACGTTTTTAAATGGGAATTTGCCTATTTCAAAGTTTCTTAAGGGTATACAACATATTAAACCCGTGTAACAAAAGGTTAAGTTAGATTCCGACCCATATTTCGTTTAACAATATCGCATACAGCGCCATTTCCCCCCTGGTGGTGAGGTTTCGAACTTTCTTTTTTTCGTGGAAAATAAATTCCCATGACCTCATTTACACCATTACCAAGTTTGATAACATTTGATCCAGTAGTTTTCCTTTTATGACCGTTTCAATGTGGAACTTTAATTATAACCATTCTGTATATTATTAAATTTTAATTTGAAGCTATGCGTTATATGTATACCAAGCGCAAATTTTTCGCTTTTATGGAAAATAAAGAATCGAAGCAAATATACTTAGGATAATGGACCAAAACTGAAAAAATTTTCCCTCCCTCCGAATATAAAATATTGAAACTCCGAACTTGAATTTATTGGGTTATCGAAATATTTAATTCGACTTATCTTCTAAGTCCTAGTTCCGACAACAATTCCGTTAAAATTCCGAATTACTTAAGCTAAAGTAAAAGATTTAGTATATATTCACTGTATGTTAATAAAGTAATCAGAGTGTAATAAAAATAGATTATAGAATGTACGCTGATGCAAATTTTTGTCTGTCTGCACAACATGTAATGGAAGAGAAAGCTTGTAGAGATCTGTTTTTGACATGCCTCTAAAAGTAGATGTCATACTCCTTTTTTCTCTTCAATGTCAAAAAACTTTCCTTTGAGAGGCAACTTTAGTTTTTGGGAAAGAAAAAAAAATCACAAGAAGACAAATTTGTAGAACATGCAGGACGATTTAGTACACATACTTATTTTCGGAACACAAGCGGTTCTCCGACTGGTTATTGAATAATGAAAAGATGCATTGTCATGCAATACAAAACATTTGGAATACGTTTTCTGACTGAAAACGTAAGATTAAAAGTCATCTGCTTAATTCACAGCCATTTACAAGTCAACTACTCGGGCAATTGCAGAATCGTTTTGATCCTGAGCTTGTAAGACAAACCTAATATCACTGGATTTAAACACTTCTTTAATCTTCCGAGAACGTTCCTTCTTTACCTCATATTCCAAGAATATTAAGTGAATACAATTATTGCAAAAGAAATTGGATATTCATTTGCACTACGGCTTGGTAGATTACTAACGAGTTAACAAAACTTGAATTCTCCTTTTTGTGTCTAAGAATACAACAATATTTTAAATATTTACAAATAAAATATTAAATTGGAGATTTAACTGGAGCCTCACCAGTTGCCTAGCATTTGAAGATTGTTAAATACTAATTGTTTGTTGCGAAGTCTAACCCAGGCTGCATGGTTGGTTTTCGTAGTTTTCTAGGTTCTCTTTACAAAGGTTCTCTATGAAAGCATCTTAATCAAATAGCTCCCATGTTTTTTCTATGTTCAAATAACCAACTAACCTAGTTTAAGCGCCATTTCCAAGTGAAGTTACTAGTAAAACCCGAATACTCGTTAAAAATCATGTAGCTTGCCAATCGGGAGTAACATGAAAGATACGGCGCCAATAATTGAATTGCTGTTACGGTACGCTGTTTCTAAAATTAGATGGTCATTCCTTAATTAAATATCCCACCAGCGGCCGAGCGGTAAAGACGCTGATCACTGGTAGTTCGGTCCGAGGTTCGAATCCCGCGAACGGGCTGGTTGCATGGGTGTTTTCGTGGTTTTCCCCATATGTAACGTGTATACGAGCCAATTTCCCTTAGAAAGTCCTCCACGAAGGCATCCCTCCCTTTAGGCAGATAGCCCTCGTGTGCTTTGCCATAATTAAATAATCCAATCCAGTCCAATCCTTAATTAAATGTAATTGATTTGTAAATTCTACTAGAACTGACGGTAAGAATTGAAGTGGAAATAAGTAATATGGTGTGCAATCTTGATTAATATAAAATTTAAAATATTTGCATAGAAAAATGTTTGCATTCAGACAGAAAGTTTTTTGAAATATTTGCAATTACTTTATAAGAAGGATTTATTAATAACCGTAATAATCACTTATTATATTACTGATGATTAGGATTCAGTTCTTGACAATTACATTCTAAATTAGAATTTTAAGGATATAATGAAAATACGCTACGCACAAAAATACATTTTAGGAAAAAAATGAGTTGATTTTTTATGTTTTAAAACTTCTTAATTCATTTAGTTAACATCGTATCCTCGTTGTTTATTGAATCCAGAATGTTGGTGTCGTTTATATAATTATTCTTACTTGTCCACAGAATCTGCTGACTTATCCAGCCATTAAGTAGCTGCAGATCATTTCTACATAACCATTGAACTTCCATTAATTCAGTCTCTAGAGGGTTGTATGTTTATATCATAATTTGACTTTTATAAAAAATGATTATTCTAAACATTATGTTTCTATAAAAATATATTGTGCTTTAAAAATATGGATAATAGTATCAGCCGCTCTTTCAGCCACTTCAAAAGCAACAGTTTGTTTAGAAATAAATTATGCAGTTAATGTCATAAAATTCAAATAAATATCAAACGAAAATTCTCAGTTTTAGACAATTCGATTTAAACGAAGTAAAGTAGCAGACGATAAAACGCCGAAGGTAAAAATTTACTCTTACAAAAACTTACTCTTACTTTTCTTAAAAAAAGAAAAGATACGAGAGAAATTTAAAAAAAAAAAAAAAGTTAAAAATTTGAATAATATCATCTATAATTTAAAAAATAGCCTTTCATATAGTATTAATAAATATTTATTACGCGTCATTGAGGGAAAAAATGTCATATAATAAATTCTCCGTAAAATTTTACTTGAAGTTTAAGGTTAAAAATAGCTGTGGCAATTCAGTGTAACAAAAATCCATAGACCACATTTGGCGTTATTATCGCTCAAAAAAAAAGCTGCCAAATTTCAAAACGCGAAATTATGTAAATTCGTGTATATCTTAGAAAATTTTGAATAAAAAAGTCTAATTTTTTGCAGATATGCTTAAAAATACACCTACTTTAAGATGATGGTAAAAATTTTATAGGTTATAATTCAAAATGTTTTTCGAAAAATCTATAAAAATTATTTAAAAATAGAAATTTAAAAAATAAAACGTAAAAAATTGGTAAATTTTATTTGGAATGAACCAAAATTTCGAAATGTGAGAGAAAAAATCAAAAAAGTTTAATAAAAAAAGAGATATTAATAAATATTTGCCAAATTCAATTAACATTGAGGAGCTAAAATTTTGAGAGCTAATATTTTAAAAACTATTCGTACGATTTTTACAAAACTTGGTATTCTGGCATAATTCGAGTCGTAGAATCGAAATATGTAAAAAAATTGGTATGTTATTTCAGAAAAAGTCCGATTTTGAGTCAAAATACCTATGTTAGAATAGTGCTATATATAAATCTAATATATATCCTAAGTCGCGCTTTCGAGACATGAAAAACGCAGTTTGAATTTTGTCAATCGGCCCAGTAGAACGGGAGATATAGCACTGTCCCTTTTTTTTTTTGAGCAGTGTACATCTCTCGAAACTCAACTCCCCGCCGTTCCCAGGGAGGTGAAGTCACAGATTACTTAATTTTCAAACAAATAAACGATGTTTTAAAATGATTTTAAAAGTATATTTTGATTGAATATTTATAGTGTCAAACAGGTTAATTCAAATAAATACTGAGTTAAGTCGGTTTTCGACACGAAATTTTGAAGATCAAAAGATTAAAATTAAGTTTTAATTGGTTTTTAAATATTAATGTAAAGTGATTTTATTACCCATATAACATATCAGAAATGATCGAATAATTTCCTAGGAGACTGGATTTATCTGAATTTCAGGAAAATATTAGTAAAACTAATTTTTTTTTTTAAATTTTTCGATTGTTATTATATAGGTATAGCTAAGAAGAAAAGCATACCTATATCTTCTTGAAATGTATATAAATATATCTTGATTAATATGTTATACAATAATATTAAATGTTACATTAACTGCAACAACCGCAAAAGTTTTAAAATTTCCTACATTTTCATTTCGAGTCTAATTGAGACTTCTTAACAAATTAATTATTAAATACTTTCACTTTTTATACCAGCTGCGCATAACATTTCACCGCCTACAAACTTTGTCACGTGGCACTTAAATTTAGACGCTACATTTATCCCATTTAATATTAAGAAATCTTAAATTCAAGGGAAAATACTTCACAGTAAAAATAGCTCGGAATGAGAGTCTGATGACAGGTTTTCCCATGCAAATTATTTAAAATATAAAATATGCAGGTGCAACTTTACATCCTTTGAAACATGCCTTTTAAGCAGACGCCTACATAATTTCGCATGCATTAATGTCATAAGTACAGCAATTAACAATGGTATTACGTGAAGCGTCTCAACCTGGCAATCATGTCTATCACGTGCAAAATGAAGCATATTCAGCACTTCCGTGGGCAAAAGGGGTAAAACCCAATAGGAAGTGAAAAGTTACTGCAGATTGAAAAGTAGAAAACAAATTGAAGAGTGTCAACTAACTCTTCGTCCTTGTCTTCAAGTAGCCACTTTGCTGACACACACTTACATGCCTTGTGCAAACATTCGACAATAGCCGTTTAGCTTGTTGTGTGTTCATTCTTCTTTTTTATCTTGACGGGCTGGGAGGCCTTGACATTTGCAGGTTCTTTCAACTGCTTAATAGCAATTATGCGACGACTGTGATGTTTCTAGCAAATCGACGAAGCGGTACTAAAATAATACTGAGGAATGAGATACAGCGGAGTTCCGCAGCTTTTTATTCACATTCTTGCACAGCGTCGATTTTTTCCCGGTTCTTTTTTTATGTAAATGCTATATTGTGTATTATTATGACAATTAGAGAGTTGTTTTGATAACTATTATTATTGTTAGGTGGGCCATGGTCAGTGCAAATGGGTTTCTTAGTTGCATACGGTATTACAGAAAAAAATTGCAACGAGAGGATTTTTAAATAAGAAACGTAATTTAAGATAACCTCTAAATAACAATGTTTTTTTCGTCTTTCATAAAATAATGCTTTTTGAACTAAGAATTAACATATCATATGCATGCTTTTATATGTTGTAACAACGATTCAAGAAATATTTTTCTTCAAGAAGAGCCTTTTTCTGATATACTTGATATCACACGTTTGTGACATTCAAAGTTTCAAATAAAGTGAAATCACTTTCAAACAAAATTCATCTATTAAACTTATGGAATATTTAAAAATTAAAGAACAATGAAATTGTATTATACGGTTCTAATTGAGGAAAAAAAACTATTTAATTAAAAGATGTATAATTTATAGTGTATAATTTTTATTTATTGCGTATAATTTATGGTCATGATTTTTTGTGCATGGCCCATTATGTTATTAAGACCATTAAAAGTTTATAATATTATTATGAGACTGAGCTTATTAGAATACTGCGACATAATGAAAAGAATATACACAAACACTATCAGTTTTCCAGTTTACTGCCGTAAATTAACACCTTGCAAATTACTTTAAATAGAAGATTTCAATTACAATTAATGCTGTTTTGCAAGAAAACTTCATATAAAGTTAATCGCACATAACCGACAATATGCGAATATCACGCGTGATGTGTAACGAGATCTTCTCGATAGATCAGGATTGTACAGCAGATACTCTAAACTGGACGTACATTACAGAAATAAATCTTTAAATTGGAAAACTGAATTAAACGGCTGAGGAATATTGTTTGAAGAATAGTTCTGCTTGACATATCAACACCACCTACATCCAAACAGCATGAAAATACACCAAAAGCTTAGTGCTGTAAGGATTGGACCTATGTCAAGTTGCAACTTACGATCGAAAAGTTAAAGCGAAATGATCAATGAGTAGGCTACACTCTATAACTGAATCCGAGCAACATCAGCACTCTCCATAACTAATTCTTCGAAATACCAAAGGTACTGAGCTGAGCTCATGAATTTATTCATGAACTTTGGACTGAAAGATCTGAGCTCAGTACAGTCTTATCTCTAACAAATATCGTCACGTAATAAGAACTAGACATTCCAGTGTGCTAGCAAAATCAAACCCCTATGTTAATCTACTTACATAAAAATGTAAAACTTCCAGTGCAACAATCTCCCAAGTATCAACTCTACTGTATTTATGTAATCCACAATTATAATGACTATACTCAATAGACTGAGTTATGTAACTTTGCCTAATTTTATGTTAACATTCTCTTCAATTTAATGATAATGACTCCAATGTATAACTTCAATGTTCCTAAGAAGAAAAAATATGCAGCGAATTCCAGTCTTTCGTTCAAAAAATTTTACCAACCGATCACTTTCGAGTAGTCATACGCCCGCGGTCTCATCCAATCCATCCCTACCGAGCCTTATGCAATTTCATAAGAGTGTCAAACTGTTCCAAGTCTGTGTGCTGGGCCAATACCTGTTGGATGCTGTAGTGAAGTATCTGGCCCCGCATGAACCCTGTTTACATGCTTAACCCTGCGATCTATAGTAAAACCTCCTCCTCTTGAAACTATAGGCTGGCATTAGGCATTCTGCATCCAGTGATCCGAAATCTTAATGAAAACCAACTAGATTATATTAATTGAAATCCATGCGACTTTTCTAATGTAATTTTTAAGAAGTAAATAAATCTTAGTAAACTGTTATGTAAATTTTTCTTATTTTTAAGTATATGCTTATGGCCCATTCCCTCTTAAATCTGTACGGCGTTTCCCATGTATAAAGTAAATAAGATCCAGGTTTACCATGTATAAAGTAAATACGATCAAGTTTCTCTTAAAGAGTCCTCCATAAAACCTCCTCATCCTCCTCTTCATATACAGAGAGTCCTAGTGTACTTTGCCATACTCAAACAACCTTGTAAGGTTTATCCTAAGTTTTAACAGTTATCTTTAAGCTACTTTCCTATCCCTCCTAATTTCAGCGTACAGTTTCCTACCAGAATGTGGTTTTAGAATTGCGGTTAATGCAAATGAGTAAAAGCGGTACTTAAGTGGAAGTTCCACTGCTTTCGTTAGAGTCAGAGATTCTGACTAATACGCGTTTGCATTTGGCTACACTCTCTCTAAGCTATTACTACGCTCGGCCATATTTCAGGCTTGATAGCTCCGCCAGTTAGTTGATATTTGGAGGCCAACTACTTAGAATTTTGATAGCTTCGGCTGTATATTCTTTAGTTCAGCATGAGTTAAGTTTTATTTCTTAGTACTCTTGAGTTCAAGCACAAGTGGAGGCTTTTCTGTACGCTCTGAGTAGGAGCAGAATGTTAAATACTTATTTTGAGAAATAATGGGTAATTAACCCTTCTTGAGTTTACGTCTCTGTTCCTGAACTAAAGCGATTATTCGCTTATTAGTTCACGAGGTTCCTTCACATTTATCTGTTTCATTTAGGTTGAAACCTCATAAATTAACCTAGGCTAATAAGCGTAACTTTCTTAGAAAACCTTCTGATTCTGGGTTTTCACTGCATACATATGTAAAAGGATTTAGTTTATAATCAAACTCAGCTTTGGGGAACTACAATAAAAGGAACACGTGCAGAATCATTGTAATTACATTTGGAATGCTCAGAATTCTTTGTGGCTTCAAAACGGTAAACAGATCAGAACTAAGATTTACGCTTATACTCACGAGGTTTTCCTTGATGTAGTAAAAGTAATTAATCCAAAACTTCTAGCAGACTTGAAGCAAACTACCGCTATGTCTGAAAGTAATTACAAAAACAGGGAAATGTTTAAATAAACCTTTTTGTTTAAATAGACCTTAGAACATAAACGAACTTTCTTGTTAAGATTTACAAAATTAAACATTGCATGGATTAATAAAATAAGCAAAAACAGAGAGCAACAATCTAGACTTCATTAAAGCATATAGGTTCACTTCTCAAGTCAATCATATATTTTTAGAATCCTTTTGTAGGCATGTTTTAGGACCATTAATGCAAAATCGAAGAGATTAAAAATATATGAAATTTAAATATAGCGTATGGAACTTTCTGTGTCTTCTACAGTTCGAATTAGGAAGTTTCTTATTTTGTAAAAAGATATTAAAATACTGACTAGTATTATAAAAAATTAACACTGAAACAAATTGTAAAAATCACACGAATTACTGATGAAACAATATCTTTTTTAGGGGTCATACAGGACTAAATTTTTAAACATGTAATACCAAAATTTAATGTATCGACAAATGGTAATTTGGTGCTTCTAAACTGATATTTTTTAAATTTCAAACGTCTTTTCTTTTGGAAAAATGTGTCGTAAGACTTAGCATGCGTGGCTGTATTCTAGCAGTATCAATGTACGGTAATCCAAAATTTTAAATAATAGTATCTCGGATTATTTTAATTACGTGAAGACGAAATTTTTGTTTGTTTCGCGAGTTCGACTACATTGAAGGTTTTCCTGTAACACTGCAACTAATTTAATAATATTTGAATACATGTTTTACAGGGCTATTACAAAAAATGAAATACAGTTTACTTTTACTAACAGCAGTTAATTATGGTATAGTAAGTTCTGACGATATTGAAAAATTGGAAACCTGTTTTATAATTAAGTTATTTTTTGAAATGGAATTATGAATTTACAGCAAACCATTCAAGAGATATTTAAACATGCAATAATTTTGAAATATTCTGTAGAAGCTTATAAGCTCAATTCTTTAACGAATTGAATAAAGCGAGCTCTGCCGATATGATGATGATGTCGTTAATAACGCTGCCAATAATAACTAAGGCAACAATGAATAATAATTCATATGACTAGAAACTAGAGGTAATTAAATAGTAATAACTAAAGGTAATTAAGTAAGGCTAATTCATGTCATAATATTTTAAAAATAACATCAAAACAGCTCTAAGAATCCAAATCATAAACTACATCATACTAATAAGGCTTACAGCATCCTGTTGATTGTATTATTGAAATCATTTTTTCCAATGGCGGTCTCTAACCGTTTATGGGACGTTGGCCAATATTAAGGCCGGAAGTGGTGATCTCTTTATTATGGAGGCAGTTTACAGATGGACCATCGATTTCTCCCATTGAAGGGGCGAACAAGTTTCGTCCACGCCTTCTCCAGGATTCGAAACTATGCCCTTCGATACAGTAGTCAAAGTAACTAACCACTTTCCAGTCTGGGCGGCATTATTCGACTCTTAAAATTCATAATTTTAAATAGCATCTTACTTGTTTTCTAAAATAAAAGTCTTAAAACTTAGGATTCCATTTAAATTACTTTACAAATCGTTGCCAACCTCAGCTTAAAAAAAAGAATAATTAGATGAAGCAAACAAATAGATAAAGGCAAATGTTTGGTATACAACTTTTTGCCAGCAGCTTAATTATTTGAAATGAGTCTGCTATTGTATGCTACTTTTAAATTTATTCTTATTTCAAAATGCACTGCTAGGACTGAAGGATATGTTTTTGCGCTTTCCGAAAATAAATATTCCTATTCCATAATTAAAAAAAATGTTGCAAAATGCAGGAAATTAAAATTTCGAAGTGCAAAATAAGCAGCGCTATTAACCGAAAATCATTTATTACTTCTACATGGAAAGAAGACATTAAACGAATATCCGAAAAAAAATACGTACTGCTCTAATGTTTCAAAAATTAAATCGTAGTGAAAACAGAGAATATTCCGATGCAGAAATCCACTGCAAAGTCTTTAAATACATTTTCAGCAACAATGTGTAGAGTTGCGCGCCTCCAACCTGCACGCAACCAAGAGGTGACTGTTGAAACTGGAAAATAGACAGAGTCTTGTTAAGGGTTTAAGTCCCTTTTTATTCAACTTAAGAAATTACAATTGCGTGCTCTTGACGCTCACAAACTACGCCGAACCGGCGGTAAAATAAAAATAAGAACCTGAAAAGAAATAATAACAAGACTCTAACTACGAGGCTCTCTAAACGTAACTAACCTCACCGCGTTTTACAATACCGCTGCTAATTCAGCAAACTTTGAATATCACATTGAACGATTAACAATTCTCCGAGGCAAGCACACAGGCCGAAACGCGGGGTTCTTCAATTTCTGGCTAACTACCTCCGCGCTCGTGAAGTAAGAACAGCACCTCTCGAACTCGTTTCCTTTCTATTTAACTCAGAATACTTCCGCTGATAATTTGAATCCTTGCGCGTTCTACTAAAATTTACATACTCTGGCATTGGCAGTTCCAGGGGAAAGTAAGGCTTGACAGGAAAGATAGTTTAAACTTAAAATAAATGTTAGTTAAAATAAATATAAACCCTACATTTGCCGCTGCCAGAATTTGGAAAACTTGGAAGCAGGTCCTACAAACGACCTGTTGTAAAGTTTCTACAATTCTGAACTAACTGGTAAGAGCCTCGTTTACACACAAAAAAAATCTTATGTAACAAAATGTATACTAAATTTCTGTCGATACTTATATAAATCTCTCTTCTTACAGCAACTTTTCCTGGACTTCATCAATCAATCTTGTTCTTTTCCTTCCAGCATCTGGAAGGAATAAGTATCAGTATCTTTCTAAATACATTATAATTTACACTTTCTTGACACTGAATAAATTTTTCTTTTTAAACGGTTCGTTTTCCTTAGTTACTGCTTAATTCACATTCATTCAATTATTCAAACATTAATTTAACTTTACCCTGGCTCTCCACCATGTGTGGTGTCAAACGGGAATATTCGTGTTTTAGTCTTACAACACTTCCCCTTACTACCATGATTTGTTAGAATTCAACGACCAAATAGACACACCTTACTCGACATTCTACAACTCGATGAGCTACATTAACATTCTTCTTAAAAATTCAAGTGTAGGTGGAGAACCCTACAAAACACATTCATTCTAACTTCTCCCTCATTCATCTTTAGACATGCAGGATTTCGCTCTAAAGCATGATTTTATCTACAGTTTAATACTTAAATTTTGAATTCATTGCTTTTGAGCATTTTACTTTTAGCATCTAAAATTTTATGCTTCTAGACTAAATTCTACTTTTACATAACTTTCAAGTATTTACGTATATTTACAAAATTTTAATACATATGATGTTTACAATTTACCATAAAATGAATAAGAGAAAATAAATTTTTACTTTACTCATTCTTAGCCAAGCTGGCGGCACTGAAACTAAAATTCTTATTAATACAAGAATACGAAGTTATTTTTATCTTCGGCCAAATTTTGGCTTTAACATAACAGAATTAGTCTTTCGACCAACAGAAAATGCTTGTTTTTAGCTTTTACAATTAAAGAAAATAATACTTTTGCCTTAGCTAAATAAAGTAAAACAAAACTAAGTCTCAACCGAGACATATTGACTTTCGTCAAAACATAGAACTTCGTACTTATGCATAACATTTCGGAACAAAAGAAAAAAAAAATTATAGAAGATTTTAACTTATCTTTGAGTTTTCGATGATTGAAATTCCGTCATTCTTTTCTGGCAAAATTGTTCGCACGTTATAGGTTTCATGGACGTCAATCTTCTCCTTACTGACCTCCGAGTGTCGTCCACATTAGTTTTTCTCTTGCGTCCTCTGCATGCTGGCCTCTTGGCGTAGCAATCGTCGGGTTGTTGTGTTTTTCGTTTTTCCATTGGACGGCTGGTCTTGACGTCCTCCGGTCTGGAGTCCTTCTTGAATTTCTTCTGTTGTTGCTGGTATTTTCGTTCCTCCTGCTGTCGTTATAGTTTCCGGAACGGCGGCCTTGTTTGCACCTGACTCTCTGGCCCTGGGAGTGTTCTCCTTGATGTATAATTTCTACTGCGATACGTTTTAGGTAGTGTTTTCTTCTTTACCAAGCTTTCTTTACGCGGTGGCTGTGCATTCTTGTTTCTCTTAAATGCTGGAGTCTGAAAGTTTTCATTTTTTCTTTTTGGTACCGTCGTCTGGGTTGTAGAAGGGCTAGGTCTCTCTTCAGTTCTCTGCTTCTTGGGTGGTGGAGCGGTTGTCGTTATTTCTGGACCTTCTACTTCTTTTAGGCTTGAGTCCTGCAAGAAACTTTTAAGGATTTCAAAATCATTTTGATTATAGTATTTTTTCACCTGGTCGGGACTTGCTTTACAGATCTCCACTCTCTCGTTCTTAAGGTACAATACGACTCCTTCGATTTCCTGAATTACATAGGGGCCTTCAAATTTTGGAGCTAACTTTGCAGTAAAATTGTCTGGGGCACTTGATAAAGAAAATTTCCGCTTCAATACTTTATCCCCAACTTTAAAATCTGCTTCACGGCGTTTTCTATCGTAATACACTTTTTGCTTATTTCTTGTCGTATCCGAGCTTTTAAGCGCCTGATCAATAAGTTTTTGCACATCTTTCTGCTTAAACTCTTGCTTTTTTTGTTGCACAAAGAATAATTTATCTAAAGGCGTAATTAACTTTCGGCCTAAAAATAATTCTGCTGGGGTTTTTCCCGTAGTATCGTGATTTGCCGTTCTTAAAGCATAAGCTAATTCATTTATGTAGCCATCCCAGCGCTTGTGATGTGTGCTAACGTAACTGCGAATTATTTTTACAATTTTTTTGTTCACTCTTTCTGCTATGTTTGCCTGTGGTCTATACGGAACCATTTTGATATGGCGTATGCCAAGTCCAGTGCATATGTTTTCAAATATTTGACTAATGAATTGTTTTCCGTTATCGCTAATGACTTTTATCGGTGCACCGTATTTTAAAATGTATCTGTATAAGAATGCATCTGCGACTGTTTTGGCTGACGCGCGTTTAAGTGGAACAATTTCTGTCCATTTTGACAAGTGATCTACAATTACTAAAAGAAAACGATTTTTATTTAACTCGCTCTGGGGGAAGGGACCAAGAAGATCTATGCCTAAAATTTCATTCGGAAATGTAGCGCGAATGCTATTTAAGTACCCCGCCGGGCTGTAATTAATATCATTTATTAACTGACATTGACTGCAGGACCTGACATACGCAGTTACTATTTTATATAATTGCGGGAAATATACCGCCTCGCGTACCCTTTTTAAAGTCTTTCTGACCCCTAAATGACCCGCTGTTTTCGCGTCGTGTAATTCCTTCAAAATGCTTAATCGAAGCGAGGCTGGGATGACTGGTTTGTACTCGAGATTTTCGTTTGTTGTTTTCGTATAAAATAATAAATTATCTATTATTTCATAGTTTTCTGCTCTATTTCTTATCGCAACAATATCTGTATGCTCAAAGCTTTCGGGGTCTTTCAAATATGCATAGATATTTCCAAATTCAGGATCAGTTTTCAGTTCAGTAATAATCGTATCTCTAGAATCTAAAATTTTTGAAGTCAACACAGCGCATTTAAGTTCATTTCCTTCATCGTCCAGTTTTATACGAGAAAGTGCGTCAGCTACATTGTTTTCCTTACCCGGTTTATATTTTATTCGGATATTATATTCTTGGAGTTTTAAAGCCCATCTTATTAACCTGGGCGTTAGGTTTTTCCCCGAGTAAAGTCTACCAACAGCCGCATGATCCGAAAAGACTGTTACTGGCGCTTTGCCGAAATAAACTCGAAATTTGTGTACAGCCATTAATACGGCTAATGTTTCTCTTTCTGTAGCTGTATAATTCCTTTGTGTCTGATTCAACGTTTTACTAAAAAATGCCAGAGGATGGTTATTTTGCATAAGAACCGCACCCACCTCATAGTCTGACGCATCTGCTGCAATTTCCAGGTTTTCGTCCCCCTCCGGGAATTTTAAAACAGGGGCATTAATCAGCGCTTCTTTTAATCTTTCAAATGCTGTGTTAGCTTCCGCTGTCCACGTAAATTTACCCCTTTTTCTTTTGATTACTAAGAGTGGTTCAACAATATTAGCGAAATCTTTTATGAAAGATCGATAGTAAGAACATAACCCAAGGAAAGAAGAAAGTTTCTTGGCGGTGTTGGGCGGTGGGAAATTCTTGATAGCTTTTATTTTTGAATCTTGCGTTTCTATACCCTTTTGCGAAATTTTATAACCGAGATATTTAAGTTCTTTAGTTGCGAACTTGCATTTTGAGGCGTTAATTGTAAGACCGGCCTCTTTTAATAATTTAAAAACTTCTTCTAGGTCTTTAATATGTTGTTCCAACGTACTACTCGTTATAATTATATCATGTAGATAGATTAAAGTTGATTTTCCCAGGACAGGCTTTAGAACAATGTCCATAGCTCTCTGGAATGTTGATGGGGCCCCACACAACGCAAAGGGCATACGTAAAAATGCATAAGTGCCCGATTTTGTTATAAACGCGTTTTTATGTATGTCTTCGGGTCTCATAGCTATTTGATAGTAGCCAGAAGTTAAGTCCAAAGTAGACATGTATCTTGTAGATTTGGTCTTTCTAATAATTTCCT
The DNA here is from genome assembly GCF_044657685.1 of Stegodyphus dumicola. Lineage (NCBI taxonomy): Eukaryota > Metazoa > Arthropoda > Arachnida > Araneae > Eresidae > Stegodyphus > Stegodyphus dumicola. Next base: position 62,074,714 of record NC_140775.1, on the reverse strand, counting down.
CTATAACCGGCAAAGGGTAAACTGGGAATCTAGTAATACTATTTAGTTTTCTGTAATCGATAGCAAACCTCCAAGCCCTTTTATCCGAAGGAGGAAACTCGTTCTTTTTCCTACATAGTACGACTGGACTCGCGTACTCACTATTTATGGGCGTTATTATTTTATTCTTTAACATCTCCTGAATATGTTCTTCGATGATTACGTCTTTTTGTTTATCATAACGATATGGTTTAGTCCTACAAGGTTTTTCGACCGTTAATTGTATCTGATGTGTAACTATTTGACAACTACCAGGCTTTTCTGAAAACAAGTTAGAAAAATTACTCACCACTTGCTGGATGGCTTGACTTTCATGATCATTCAGATGGCTAAGGTCAACTTGCGGTTGCTCCACAGGTTCCACCACCCTCTGGTCCATCTCCAGCACTACAGAACTGTCTTGAAAATTCAATTTGGCCCTCGCGGCCCTTAAAAACTCCATACCTAAAATAAGAGGATTTTGCAGATTCTTCACTACAAAAATTAATACTTTGAGGCTTTCCTCTTTTACCTGTATGTTTAATGATAATTTCACGATGCAGTGACAGGTTTTTCCTTGCGCCGCTATAATTTCTGTGTTTTTGTTTTTAAATAATCGTAACCTATAAAAATTCTTTTTGAAGAATGTTTCACTCATAAAATTCCCTTCTGCTCCTGTATCGATGAGGGCTTCTACTGGTACATCGCCAACCAGGACTTGTATAATTGGTAGATGTGAGTTCTTTACGATGACCGTATTTAAATGTCTTTTTGAGGGTTTTTTTAAAACTTCCGGGGTCTGGACCCTCGCTTTCACAGGCCCCTCTACTCGTTTAAAGATCTCCTTTCAACTTCTGCCTTCTGGGTACGCGGATGTTTGTTTTCGAATTTTCTTTTAGGGCCTTGACCTTCGAGGTTCGATGAGTTAGCTTGATAGCTCTTTCCCCCATAAGAGCGGTTTGCATTTCTGGTTTGCTCATTTGAAGATTGCCTTCGGGTTCTTTGAGAATACGATGCCCCTCTAGCTTTTTCCGCTATTCTGCGATTTTGAAACTTCACCGCCAATTCGAAGAGCTCCTGCAATGTGCTTGGGTTTCTAATTTCGAAGTAGTCTTGAACAGCAGGTAACAATCTTGGTAAGATTATTTCAATAATCTCCGCGTTGGGTTTCTTCCCATACAGCATATCCGTCAGCTTAATTTTTTGCAAAATAAAGTCCGTCAACTCTTCTATATCCCGTTGATAGAAACTATATAGTTCGGCTTCCAGCCTTGCTCGATCTTTCACTATGGGGAAGGCCTTTACTAACGATTTTTTGAAATTTTCAAATATATATGTCTGGCTTCTAAATTCTCCTAATAAAAATTTGCCTATATTCTTCCACCATAGCGCGGCCTGTCCTCTTAGTGCAGATGTGGCGATGGCAACTTTTTGTCTTTCAGGCACAGGGTAGAGCTGAAAGTGATTTTCTAGGCCTTCTAGAAATATCGCCACCGAATTTTTTCCGTCGAAATTGACGTTTGGCTTGATTGACGCTCTGGACCAGGTATCCAAATCCTTCCAAATGGCTTGCCATTTCTTGGTGTTGTCCAGCGGCTTCCATCCGATTTTCGGCCATTTCAGTTCGATAAGTGTTCGGGCGCCAATGTAGAGTTGCGCGCCTCCAACCTGCACGCAACCAAGAGGTGACTGTTGAAACTGGAAAATAGACAGAGTCTTGCTAAGGGTTTAAGTCCCTTTTTATTCAACTTAATTACAATTGCGTGCTCTTGACGCTCACAAACTACGCCGACCCGGCGGTAAAATAAAAATAAGAACCTGAAAAGAAATAATAACAAGACTCTAACTACGAGGCTCTCTAAACGTAACTAACCTCACCGCGTTTTACAATACCGCTGCTAATTCAGCAAACTTTGAATATCACGTTGAACGATTAACAATTCTCCGAGGCAAGCACACAGGCCGAAACGCGGGGTACTTCAATTTCTGGCTAACTACCTCCGCGCTCGTGAAGTAAGAACAGCACCTCTCGAACTCGTTTTCTTTCTATTTAACTCAGAATACTTCCGCTGATAATTTGAATCCTTGCGCGTTCTACTAAAATTTACATACTCTGGCGTTGGCAGTTCCAGGGGAAAGTAAGGCTTGACAGGAAAGATAGTTTAAACTTAAAATAAATGTTAGTTAAAATAAATATAAACCCTACAAATGAATAGAATAATAAACTACTAAAATTTGCAATTTAAAAAAATTTTTAAAAACACAATGCCCACTATATTTTGCTAAGGCATGGGGCTCAACGCAGATCAATTTGTAGAACTTCGTATAAAAATATTTAACAGGAGATAAATGGAAATAAGTTTTGACACTTGATACAGCACGCGATATACCTAAATGACTGCAACAAAAAATGGTCTATTTATTATCGAAAACGACGACAAGAAAATTTACAAAACCTGTTTCCGTCGATTCAAAGGAAGTTTGAGTAAAGGGTTTATGATTGCGGCCGAATTCGTTTACATTGGGATACTGTAAATTGAAGAGAGAAAAAATGTTAAAATCAACTAAAAATGTACTATCGAGAGAAAGTTTTACGTCTTATATTTGCAGAACTAATTCCATTTATCTCATTGATTTTCAAAGAGTGAAACGTCAGGAAGGGAAAGCCAAAGTCGTACTTTGAAAAGTAACACTGCATTTCTTGAAAAAATGAAGACTGATACAGGTGCTACATGCGTACCTTTTCAACATAATTCTACAAAGTTTCCTATAAACTTACCACGATTAATGTGTTTAAGGGAAAATCCACCACGTCTGATGGACTCTCGTAGTAGTGAAGAGGAATGGAAATAAATACCCTTAGAGATTTTGTGAAAAGCCCTTTTATAATTGGAAATCAGGATGAAACTTACAGTCGAGAAAAAAGGCGTATGAAATCAAACATCTAAAAAGCACTCCTTTTTAATTTGAAGATCAATTAAAAGGCCCGAAATTTTCTAAAATATATGAATATCCTCTGCATTTTTGTATATGAACAATTCGTATAAACTTTGTGAATAAACATGCCAGAAGAGAAAAATATTAATAAAAACTTTTGAACTTCTTTCACAACTTTAAGCAGTAACAATTTTTATAAATGAATTTATCTCTAACAAATACGGATACGTTCATCCTTCGGATATCTTCATCAGTTTACATTCTAGATATAAATAGTATAGTTAATATAAATATTGACAACGTTTAACACTCCGTAAATGTAAACATTGATCAGCTGAGTGCGCCCATGTTTCCTCAAGATTACATTTAGATTTCAGATACAGGAAAACTCTTAATAAATGTGACGTGATTCGCATTTGATACAGCACACGTATGCTGAACGAAATGAATATCCGAGAAATTTCCATTCCATTAAATGAAGAATGTATTAATTGTATATTAATACAAAATAAAAATTAACAAGTCAATTTCGTCCCAAATAATGCTCCCTTAAAACCGAGATTAATTACAAAAGGCAAAAAATACTTTTCGTGACACCCCCCCCCCCCGATTTTTATTTTTCTCTTTTTCCTTTTCTTTCTCTCTTTGTTTTTCTTTTATTTCAAGGGAACGATAAAATCGCTCTTCTAAAGATAATACTTTATCCGATGAATCAAACGAGGAAAGAAAATAATTACTGACTATCCATCATTCTCTTTGACCTTACCATCTGACCAAATGTTCATTTTTTTAATGAACAGCTGAATTAACTTAGGAATATCAGTTATAAAGTAGCAAAAAATTACACGTTTCAAGTTACAATTTTAATGTTTTTAGTTTTAGTTGTATTTTAAAATGGTTGAGGAATTACATTTGTTCATTTCTTTTTTTCTACCAAAAATTCTCAATGAACAAGAATAGAATGTAAACGAGAAAAATAATTACGTTAAAAGGTAAAATAAACATAAATAATAATGAAATGATATCTTAAGAAGGAATTTTACTTAAGAAGGAATTTTACAAACACGCTACTTATTGTCAAAATAATTTTTTTTCCACCATTAAATTACTATTTCCCTTTTGAATACGTTAATGAAGTAAAATATTTGAAAGTGAAAATTTTGTGAAAATATTCAAAAGCAAATTTTGATTGCGGCTTAGAACTTAAATGCATTGAGAAAAAAAATGGTTTAACTTTATTTTTACCTCCTTGTACGAAGTAAAAAGGAAGTGTTGTAATCGCGAAAAATTTCGGGCATCATGTTTCAACGAAAATATTTATTTTCACCGCTATCGGATGCAATTTAAGGATGTTTTTGCGTGACATCTGTACGTAAGGACAAAATAAAGGACCCTTTTCCCTCTAGTATAAAACTGCTTTAAAATGAATTCCGAAGGGAATTTTTCGTGGCGTCTGTGCTTACGTACTTATCTCGCCTAACTCAAAAATGAGAAAATAACATGTAGATATGCACCTCGTATTTTGGTTGCAATCGGCCGCATTAAAATTATATAAATATATGCGTATATATATATATATCCTCTGTTATTCGGCTCAGTGATCTCAGTTTCTTTATTCTTATATGTTTGTAAATTGTGCATTTTTTGCTTTAAAAATTATTTAATTATGTTATTCTTATCTTGCAGTTAAGGTTTTTATGCCTTTAGTAAATCTGCATGCAATATTTGCAGAATTATCAACAATTTAAAAGTTGTTTTAGTGAGGCTAAGCCTAAATATTTTGCCATGGCGGCCATGTTTGTTTACATTTGAAACTCCTCAGAATAGCGGATTTGTTGCCAATCTAGAGAAACTAAGGTTCGCAAGAACAAAGATAACGCCTTCTTTTATTATTGCGAATTAAATCATGCTTAATCTATTCTGGAATGTATTCGAGGACATAAGTGTTTAAGATTTACTTCGTAATTTTTAATATAAATATTTTGAGCTTTCATGTATTTTTGCCATGTCGCGAAGTGAGAACTGAATTAATTGAATGAGAAATGCTGAATGAACTGTCTGTGAATTTTTTTTTTTTGTTTTGTTTGTCTGTTTAATTTCTTTTATACACCGTTTTAGATTTATTATACTACTTGAATAGAACATGTGGCAAAGATTAGATAATTCTTCAAATGATATAAATTTCGTGCGTTCTGAGTAATAATATGAATGAAGTGTAACGTTGTTAAGTGAATTTTAAAGAGTGCATTTATTCTATTTTGGTTTATGCGCAATCGACGAAGTAGATTTAATTCAATCCAGTGAGTTTAAATGAAATGTAAGAAAAAATGCGTATAATTTAATACTCAGTATAAGGAAGTCATGTTGTGTACACATTAGATTTTTATTTAACGGCTGGACACTTGTTGATTATGGCGGAATCAACTTGTCATTTAACTAGCTCATTATGACAACCATTGCCTTAGGTGCAACGTAAGAAGTGATTGATATTGTTGCGTTTTTTTTTCTGCTGACACCAGTTGTTACGTTATTTTCTTATTTATATTTACGTTATATATTATGAAGTATCGAAACACACTTTATTGGGCCAATAGTAATCAGGACAGCTTCAAATGTCACGTTTTACAGTCGTCAAAGATCTACTATAAACACGCTGACACGATCAGCGACACAGCCTTCAGTTTATTAAGCTATCACGGTGGAGACAGTTTCACTGCAAAGCACCAGAGTACAGCTTCCGACTCTGCTTGGTCGTTCTCGGAACTCCACGTACTCTCTAGACTCTCTACGCTACAACTCGCAATGCACTTGATGATACACAAGCGTATATCTCTCGACTCAGTCTAAGACAAAACTCGACGATGCACTTACTCGCAATACACTAAAAGACTCTCTCGACGCACTCGACGACCAACTCGGCGCTAGACTTCGAGACACTCGCTCAATGACTGACTATCAGCTCGCTAGACGAGACGCACACTGACTGCGGACCAGCAGGGTTCATATAGCTTTCGGCTTGTGTTCGAGAACATTCTGAGCTAAACCGGTAAGAATTCGTTCCAGAAGGTTCTCTATCCGTCCATGGCATATTGTCAATTTTTCGCAAATGGGCGATTTCTGGCCAAATGTGGCAACCCTAAGTCTGCTTTGCGGGGAAGCCATCTTACCGCGCCAGTACATTTCGTAACACTAGTATACCTTGCAAGAAGGCGGAAACAGCCGAACCATTATGCATGAGTCGAATAACACTTTTGGTATAAGGGTAATAGTCACAGAGCACTATACTGTCCAAGGTCGGTAGTTCAGCTAATCTTATTAACTAATATTTTGTAAAAGTATTAAATACTTATGAAAATTTTTCGTTTTTCTTTGAGAAGTTAAACTTTGAATATTCTTCATTTTCTTATAACACGATTTCCACGTGTTAAGCGGGAGTAACCGCGATAAACGGGAAAAGAATGCGACATTACTTTTATTGCTGAAATTTCAGCGATGTTTAAAGTAGTTTTGTACGCAAAGGTTTTCTTACTTTCCTCAAGATCGAGACTGGAATTTAACTTGCCTGGTGGTGGCTTATATTTTGGTACATCTGATTTCTTGCTTTCATGAAATTGCTGCTATTTTAAATAGTCGGACACATGCAACTTAATGTATTTGTCGGTTATGGCTAATACTCATATGTCTCATCACCGAGAACGTTATCCAAAATGAAAAAAAAAAAAAAAAAAAAAAAGAAAGAGGAGGGGTGATTTATTTTACACCCTAGAGAACGGGAAATTTGCGTCCCCCTTCTGATGGAGGATGACTTGGGGAACAGGCCCGAGAGTCCTTCACACTTCTTACCCAGCACCAGATCACTCTAGAAGATTTCCGGATCGCCGTGCCTTTTGAATACCTCATAATGCACAGGCATGATACGCAATGCATTTACAAACATCCATGGCTTCCTCAGAATTCAAATCCGAACCAAGAGATACAACAGCAGAGAGCATTAATCACTGTACCGAACCGAATGGCACTTACATAAAGTTTAAGTCGATCTGTCAATGAATGTTTGCATGATTGAAAAACAAACTGGCAAATCACGCTTTGCTTTTAGATTTTAGATTTAGAACTAAATCTCTATCTACTTAACAGAACATAATCATACTTGGGTCTATGTGCATTCAGATATCGTACTTTCATCATACTCTTATCGTATCATTTGGGCCCACCAGCGGCCGAGCGCTAACGTCGCTGAACACTGGTAGTTCGGTCCGAGGTTCGAATCCCGCGAACGGGCTGGCTGCATGGGCGTTTTCGTGGTTTTCCCCATGTGTAATGTGTATAGGAGCCAATTCCCTTTAGAAAGTCCTCCACGAAGGCATCCCTTCCCTTAGGCAGATAGCCCTCGAGGCTTTGCCCTAATTAAATAACCTAAAAGAATTTAAAGTATCATTTGGACCATTTTTAATGTTTCTCCTTTGTAGACATTTGAAGAAACTAATGCACTTGACATTTAAGGAGACCAAAGAGTGATGAGATTTGTTACATTAAATTTAACGGGAGTATATATTAATAAGTGTCTTATTATTTTTTCCTGAACATTCTTGCATGTATTTGTTATATTTTAATCATAATTAATGCCCAGATTTTGAAACGATGTGAGGTTAAGTAAAATTTATTTGTAACCTTACTGCCAGCATTGTGCTGAATTTGCACATAAATCGACGCATTTGAATACAAGAAAGTCTTTCTGCAAGATCTTTTATTTCAACTGACATCAAAACGCGAAAAATGTAGAATGGGAAGGAGGTTATAAATTACTCAATTACTATTCTACACTCGAAGTTTATGCGCCTGTTTAGTACATTTTTTTCTCCCCAAAATCTAAATTCATTCATTCTCAGGGTAAATTAAGGGAAAAAAAGAAGAAAAAAGACATTTGCAAACGTAAGAGAGAGAGAGAGACAGAAAGAGAGATGTCTAAATGAGCTTTCGCGCCGAAGTTTCAGTATGTTGCTCAATGTTGTTTTATCATCTTCCTATTAATACAAGGATTAAAAACATTCTTGAAATACAGCGCATTTGAAAGTTTATAACGAAAGTTCTTTCGCATTAACCTAATTTTGCGCTGCCAAGTATGAAAAAGTTTTGGAATATTTTACATTGGTTACGCTATCAACAATACAACATTCAACATGTGTTTCGCAATTTAATTTTAGGATAAATAGGGCAAGTGCGAATTGGATTCTACCCACTTAAAACATTAAGGCGACATAGTTAAATTTAGTTTTATATTACATAAATAATAACACTTTTCCCGTTTTTTAAGAACATTAACAGCCAATTTTCTTTTTAAAGTGTAAAGTTTTAAATGTTTTTGCTGTTAAATGTGTAACTTAGAATTTTAATTTTACACTTTTATAATATATATAGTAAAGAAGATAAGCAATACATCTGCTGTTTTAAATTTTATTTTTATTTCTATGTTTTGTTTCAATGTTTAATTGGCACTAAACCTTAAAGGATCATATCATACATTTTTTTCAACTTAAATAATGCCAAATTAAAGTAGTTAAAGCGGGATACGGAATATATACTCATTATCAAATAAACAGATATATAAAAACAACTTAAAATGTTACACGCAACTACAAATTTATCATGAACTGTTACAATTTACAGATTAAAAAAGATTTGTCAATGTCAGGATGTTAAAACCATGAAATATAAAGTGTATATACATTCAGGTGGCAAACATTTACTGAATTCTATGTTAAAAAAATGCTCTTTTTTCACAGTAGATTCAGTGTTAAACAGAACCAAACGCTGATTTCTCTGAATGAACTAGAGTACAGATAAAATATATATATATATACACCAAAACAAAATGGTAACAGTTTATGACTTTAAAAAGTCTGAAAATGTTACCATGGGACTTAATGCCAATCAAACTATTTAAAGAAATCTCAGAGTCATAAGTACAATTAAAAACAGAACAACAAATTAAAATGTGCTTAATATTAGTTCATTGACCTTCACTTCTTAATCATAATTTTTCAGACTCCGACACATATGATATTGGTATAAATTAAGAAATTAATTTTAAATATCTAATGAGATGCCACGTGCTAACAACAACAAGACATCGTAATTCTCTAAATCATTGATTCTCAATAATGTTGTGATTCGCAGTTATTTAAACACTTTCTGTTTCGAGGCACATTATTTTATATTTCCTTTCATTTGTGTATTAAATATTTCTTTTCCAGTATTACATAACATTTCCGCATTTCTTTAATATTCCACGGCATAGCTTTGAACTAACAGATCATACCTGTTGAGAACTGCTCTAAAACACTAATAATTATTATAGTAATGCGCAGTTTATGAAATAATTAAAAATAATAATAAAGGTTTTTGTCTGAGAAAGTTTTTATCTTGAATTTAATTTTTTTTTAACTCTTTCAGCTAACTTTAAAGCTTATATGATTAAGCTCTTTTTATTATGCTGCTTTCAGATTTACTGCTTTTAATGTTTTAATAATATTCTTTTCTTAATGATAATTAATTATAATATTATGCTGATTGATAGTAACAATACATTTTGATTGACTTATTCAAACGCAACTTAAAAAATTGCTTTGAAGGTCTTAGGATAACGAACACTGATAAGACATTATAATTTAAATATATTAGTGCTTACGACCAAAATTGTCGTCAATTATATATGGTATTCCTAATTAAAAAAAGTAAAGTCTATCATTATAATTGAATTAAATTTTTGTTACAAAACAAAAGAACTTGAAGAAATTGTACATAAATATTTATAGACGTATTATGAGTCGAGTAATACTAAAATAATGTTCTAATGCCTAATTATGGCTACCTTTTAAGAAACAAGAAGCAGCATGATACCCATTCTTAAAGATATAATTATTTAATAAGGTGTGTGATATCTTTTGGAGGAAATGCACTCTTCAAAATTCTATTTACGTTATAAAGTCTTATAAGTTATGCGAGATCAAATGCCATGAAGAAGCAACTGACTGGTCGCAATTCACCAACGTAGATTATTCTAGACATAGTCAACAGGAATGAGGTCAGCTGAGTATGGTTGGTTGACTGGGTTAGATTTTGACTCAAAACTTCTAAACGCCAGGCACGATATAAAAAATAATGGGCAGGGTCTCTCAGGATTGTGTTCATCATTTAAATCAAAACAATGGTCACAGTAATAAGAAACCTTAAAAACACAAACACACACAAACAGAAATTCATATTAATGCATGAAACTCAACTGACTGTACATTGAAACATTAGACATATAAAATGTCGATAAAATTGTGTAAGTCTTAATGTGAAAATGAGATGTATGAAATGAAAGCTGTGAGAAAAATTTAAAAGCTAAAATGTTGAAAATATGTGCAATCATATGATGGGGATTTTCATTCAATCTGATCAAGTGTATAATCTAAATATCTTTAATGTATGCATACCCAATACAGGACAAAGAAATGTAAAGTTAAATATAAAATTTTAAAATATGAATGTAATTAAATTATTGAAAACATAAAAATTAAAAAGAAAATTAGAACGTGATTCCTTGTGAATCAAGTACAAAAGAGATAACAACACATTCTTTTAAAGAATCAGAACGATCGATATTAAAATTAGGATAATTAGTTTAAAGGGGATACAGAGATAAGTGCCACATTTCTTACAAACTGATGCATTGTCTCCTGTCAGTAGCTAATATTCAGTTAGCCTTTAGTAATCGATATCCAAACTAGCTGACAGAAACTCTTTCTTACTGGTGTTATTAATTTTTCAGATTAACGTATCAAATTTAACTTGTTTCAATTTACTACTGAATTTTCTGTACCAGAGCTCTTACGAGTTATTCTCTGTGCGATAACATTTAGTATGTCACTAGTCATCCAGGCATATCTTCGGTACATTTTGCTGCGCTCTCAACAAGCGCTTTCTCCCGACACCACGTGGTCAGATCCCCAGCAGTAAAATACTTCATACCTTCTAACCGAAAGGCTTTGATGCACCTACAATACACCTTTTACAAGTGTTTTAATTATCGTCGAAGCCAATTTACAAGAACCTGAGAATACTGAGTGAGTCCTTACGTGAAATATGTTTTTACCTTTACTGGAATGATGTATAATTCAGCGCAAGCCACCTATATGGTAATACTTTAGCCGTGAACTTTAAGATGGATTGAGGTAATCTGGAGTTTTTATAGATTTTTATAATTGAATGGTTTTTGGTGGCTTGGAATGCTTCTGGATTATTCATATTTTGTTCTTTCTTTAAATTCAGTTAACTTTTTCTACTTGGGGTATTTCTAGTAACAGGGGGGGGGGCTTGTGAGTACGCTGGGTGGTCGATTTTGAAGCAGGTTTTGTTTATACTGTTGTTCAATTCTCACGTGATGCCTCACGGGAATTCTGCTTTGCGTTCTCTGATGGGATGTTTTGCGCTGCAGAAGGCACATTACTTATTATTAGGGCAATGGTTTTTCTGATGTGAAACGTCATGGAAGAAGAAGCATCTACGGATTCCGGTGAATTCTTTGATTTTATGAGAGCTCCATCTCATGACGAAGGATTTTGTTTGAATACATTTGTGAAATGCTTTCGTTGTTCATTCGAACACACATCTAATGCAATAATAGGTCCTATCATTGAGGCGAAATTTGGGAGTTAAGTCGTCTAAGTCCAGTTATAGGATAGATATGATTTCTGCTGTGATGATGTTTTCTGAAATTTGTTCTGGCGTTTTGTCTATGTTGGTTTTCGAGGACCTCAGCGAAGGTTTTATATCAATAATGCTTATTATTGGTGTATAACTCAGGTATGTCTATTATTTAGTCTTTCATTTTTTCGTGTTATGCACCATATATTATATTATCAAAGCATTAATCATCCATGCAGCTCGGAAGACTGCTAGGTTGCCATTTTGTAGACTGTAAATTCTTTACTGCCCATTATAATATAGGTTGCCATTCTAAGAGGCATAAAAGCATTAATTATCTTTCAAATTTTAAAAGTCAAGTTTCAAATTTTTAAAGTAAACTAGCCAGAACGTAGCAAAAAATCTTGGGGATTCTAAATCTGTGCAAGTTTACTGATTGGCACCTTGCATGCATTGCATTTTTTCGCGTTTCAAGCAATAACTTAAAATCTTTGTTCAGGTTTTACATAAAACTGAGTTAATATTTTTTTAATAAAAGCGGAATACTTTCTGAAATGGCATGTCGTTATTTTTCCATAATTTAATCCTACTCCTCAAATTATGCCTATGTATGCATTGTACCAATAATTTTATAACTCATAAAATACTTTTAAAATTACCCTTGCTTACAAGACGAACATACATTCTGCTCCTAACCATATCATTTAATGTTCAAAATAGTGTGTAATAATCTCACGTCAATACACATACGAATTCTATACAGTGTTTTCGTGTACTGAATACAGCTGAAAATTTGCTTCTGACTTTGCAGCGTCAACAAAAAGGGCTATATCACAACAAATTGATTACATAAAGCTATATACACTTAAGCTCTATGTAAAATGACCAGTGCTATATACCAGTATACTGCTGACGCCTTCGCACACGTATGACCAATTTCAAATGCACGAGGCGTGGATTGGCATACAGATGATGGCAGAAATGTATTGGTCTGTAGAATGCCTCGCACTTGATACATTAGCAAGAACATCGAGAAAGTAATGCAAGCATATCGATGCAGTATTTGTATTGTTTGGGCAGAGATGTTTTGTTTCTTTTCCACCGATAATGGGACAGCCATCCACTAAGTTTAGTTAGTTTTACGGCCAAAAGCCCAATTATCTGAATGTTTTTCGGTCATATTGGTACTAAAGTGATATTTTTGGTAAACAATACAAGATTCGAACAGTCGTCCAGTACATAAAATCGTAAATATTGCTTGATATGGATTGGCAATCAAGTTCGTCTTAAAATCCCTTTAGTATGTATGGAACGCGCCTGAAAGAAGATTAATTTCTCCCCAAGACTTTCTCCAAAATCTTTTGCCAACTAAAAATGTGTCTTTCTGTGAATGGGAACAGATACCCCAAACTGCCTTAGATAATTTCATTCTTGACTCAAAATGAAGCTGTCGAGAATGTGTTTTCAAAAGTCAATCACATTCTACGTTGAAATAACTCCACTGTGGAACACCGTTTGCTATCAAAAATTTTGTATTCTCATTTATTTTAGTACTTGCAAGCTTATGTTTTTGTTTATATTTATTATTTAATGATTTATTGGTAATTTTCTTTGCATTTCTCGGTGCTAATGTCATTTATTATAGTCCGTGATATATGAAAGTTGCAATAAATTCGAATAAATCATCTTTTTTCAGTTGTTGTTTAAGGTTCAGACATGACTGTATGCTATTCCCAAAAATTTCTTCCCTTTAGTCTTAAATATGCCTAGCAAATTTCTTTGCCACATGCCAGTTAGAAAATTTTTCTGCATAAAGGAATAAGTTTTCAATGAACACCAAGACCATTATACCATAAAACACATGAATTGATACCCATTAAATTGTTCTCCACCATATAAAGTCCTGAATATTAGGAAGTATAGTTAACCTTTAATGCACAGAATGCATAAAGAATTTTATGAAAATTCACTAACTGATTAGTTATGGTATTCAACAGCTTCTCATCAACAGTTAATAGCATCAGCAGCAGAGAAACTCAGATCTTCCGTAACATTAAACCTGCCAGTATTACTAACAGCTTTATTTAACATAAACATATATATATATATACACGAAAGTAGCAAGGCAATTTGAATTAGAGAGATCTTAGTGGTCAAGATATAGTATATATATACAAAGTTTCCACAGAATAAAACTAAACGCTTTAGTTCTGTGAAAATTGATTATAAACATAAATCAAACTGCTAAAATTGCTGAAATATTGGGCAGAAATCTAGGAAACTTTTATTTGAGCAACATACCTTTTTATGTCAGTTACCCTGCGAATACTTTGGAATGTAGATGTGAGATACCATTTTACGCTAACTTAACAGTTTTGAAAAAAATCGCATTCAGCGAAATAATCATTATTATTTAATTAATATAAAATAATTGATCAAACCTTTTTAGATAAAAGCTCGCAAAAAATTCGAGAAAGAATTTACTGAATTTATATTTCCATGCTTCTTTTTGACTTAAATTCAAAAGGATTTCAGAATACGTTTTGAGAAATTTAAATACAGATGCTAAGGTTCTCTCTTGGATAAAATTTGTTTCTTCATCAAATTTGAAAGTGGGTTCTTTACTTTTAATAAAATTATTATTTTAAAGTACCTCCGTGTAATTTGCAAATAAATTCGTGGAATGTTGTTTTTATGTAATTTTATCAGAATGGATATTTAATATCACGGAATTAAAAAGGATATGTATATATGTATAGAAGGTTTTTTTTCGGGGGGGGGCAAAACCATCTTTACCAATATTGTTGGGGTAGTTTTTCACAAAACATTTTACCTTATTATGAGAAAAATTATACTAAAATCTGTAACAACCGCTTTTAGAGCGTACATTGTATAGTGAAATGGTAAATTTGATAAGATAATTATATTAGATGTACAAACTTTAAACAGCAATTAGTTGCATAAATAGAAATGAAGATTAAATGCTTGAGGCCGCCTAGGTTGGCATAGTGGTTAGCGGTGGACTTGGGTTCGAATACCGCAGGAGGCCTAGATATTTATAAGTTTATAGAGTCTTTGCGGAATGGGAATATGTAAAATATGTGATTAGCCAAAAACCTGTAAGAAGGCTTGGTGATAGGGAAAGAACTCCTGGGATATTCTCCTCCTGGAATATTCCCAGGAGATTCTCTTTTAAACAGGGACCGAAGCTGGCAAGTTCGTACCCTCACTTATAAGGTGCCTTAGGCCGATGCCAATAACAAATGTTATCATGTGCTCCTTGTCACGATAGAATTTGTGGACTTACTCTGATATTACAGACATACGAGTGAGATAATTCAGAACAACAGTTCGAAGTTTAATACCTTTAAATCTGCCAATATTATTTCTAGCAGTATTAAGTATAAATGCAAACATATAATTAGACCTTAAAAATTTAAGGGATTTTAGATATGTCATCGGATTTCCATTCAGAATTACTAGATCAAAATCGAATAGATTCATGAAGAGATAATTCTCATATACAATGTAAACGCAAACTGTGGAATAAAATAGCTGTCCAAAATTGTAATTTCATTACGTGGAATTTCATATGCCTGACCTTTGACATTTACTTCACTTTTAATCTTTGATCTATATATAACTGTGATCCTTTCCCTATGTTAGGTAATTGTAAATCACGAAGGTCAAATACTCATCAGTTGCTAATTACATGCGAAGATCACAGAAGTCCAAGCATAAGTCCTTGGTTTTAAGGTACAGATGATCAAATATAAAGATACAGGAAAGTTAATAGCTCTCAGCAAGGAAATCATCTCTATAAAAAGGAACGCAATATTTTTTTTATGAAGGTTTCGTTTCCAGGAAGAGATCACCCCTGCTTCTCAAAAAATTTATTTCTTTGCTCAGTATTGAAGAATCTGGAAGAAGTTTTACTGGATTGTCATGGAAAGCTATCACTCATGATTTTAATCTTAAAGGAAGAACGTGAAAGCGATTACGAAATATTTTTGTTACTAAATTGCTAATTTTTAATCTAAGAAAGTCTACGGCGAATTTCTTGTATGCAAAACAAAGGCGAACAGTTAAACGATATAGGATTTAGTAATTCTTTATAAGAATAAGAAAAATTTGTATAATTCATATGCGATAAATTACATTGAAGTAATTGAAAAGATCTTTGACTGTCCAGTTTAATAATGGTGATATGAGAATACATAATGGCGATATGAGTTATTTAACTTGATTTCCACTTCTTAGTTAATATATCTATTTTGGAGGAATGATAAGTTCTCTATAGGTAATGATAAGTTCTCTATATAGATGATAAGTTCTCTATATAGATGATAAGTTCTCTATATAGGTTTTGATTAAAATGTATTTTATTCAAACTTTATTGCAAAAGTAATTTTCTTTTTATAAAATAATAATTTAATTTTATAATTGATTTAAGAGCAAATAAGTTTAAATATGACAGATATTTAAATCGTACGAAAAACGGTAACTTCTTGCTATGAAAACGGATAAAGGAATATAATTTATGTATATGTTGTGAAATGTATGAAAATATATGCTAACGAGACTTTATTTTAGTCTTGGTACTGAAGGTGAGTATTAAAATAGGAAAAATGGAGATACCCTTATGATCAAGGTAAATAAATTGCAACGACAGAGAAAAGTTTTCTGACCAGAGATAAGCTGATCTCTGTACAATATAATATAAGAATAATAATAATTAAATATGACAGATATTTAAATCGTACGAAAAACGGTAACTTCTTGCTATGAAAACGGATAAAGGAATATAATTTATGTATATGTTGTGAAATGTATGAAAATATATGCTAACGAGACTTTATTTTAGTCTTGGTACTGAAGGTGAGTATTAAAATAGGAAAAATGGAGATACCCTTATGATCAAGGTAAATAAATTGCAACGACAGAGAAAAGTTTTCTGACCAGAGATAAGCTGATCTCTGTACAATATAATATAAGAATAATTTCTTTGATTTTGTGAATTTATACTTATATTTTCTGGTTTTTATCCCCAGCTTAAAGAATATTAATCATCCTGCTTTGTATTCTGATTATATTTGGAACAAGAAGCTCCATATACATGAAGATTATGAAATTTTCACGGACGAATCCAAGATTGAAGGAAGAGTTGGATGTTCTTTTGCTGCTTTCTCAAGTGGAGAATTATGTGTTATTAAAAAATTTCGACTGAGTATTAATTCAACGGTATTTCAATCAGAAGTATATGCAATTTTAAAATCCTTAGAGTGGATTTTAGATAAAAATTCTGACGAAAATATAGATTTATTTTCCGATAGCCAGAGTGCTATTCAAGCCCTTGTTTCCGGAAAGTGTTATACTAATTTAGTTTTTAAGGCCTATAGTTTACTCATTGAGATTTTGAAGAAAAGAAATATTAATCGTCACAGGATTAGAGGACATGTTGGTCATGAAGGAAATGAATTGGCTGATTTATATGCTAAACAAGCAACGAAGAAAAACAAATTGATGCCATCTTCCTTCTTCTTTCGTTACGTTTAAAAATTTATTGAAGAAAATTATGTTTCAAGCATAGCAAATTTATTGGGATAATGATCCCAAGAGTAGATATACATACAAATTTATGAAGGAAGTAAAAACCAAAAGATGTATAGGAAACGGGTATTTGAACCAATTCCTTACTAATCATGCCATGTGCCTGCATATTACAACAGATTCAATATAAAGTATTGTCACGTGCGTACGGGTTCGTTACGAAATGAATGAACAAGTCCGATGAAAAATGAACAAAATTTATTATTATCAGAACAAAAATGCTTAAATTCCTCAGATATTCGTGCAGTATTACAATATCTCACAGTAGTTAGCTTCTAACTACTCATGCGTTCAAGAGAACTTAATTCAAAACAGATAAAGAAAGGTAATCCGCGAATTCGCTACAGTCAACAAGAGCAGTTAAACAAACTCTTAAAACAACAACAAACTAACTACAATCATTTAGAATTGAGAGGTTTTCCTCCTTTTTATAAGATTTTAAATCGCGCGCGAGAATTTTCTTGAACTTTCTCGAAATCAAAAAGAGATATTTATTTAAATGTTAAATGCACGCGTTCTTGTATTTTCAATTTTCTGGCTTAGCTTTCTTGTAATATTCATCACGCGCTGCACTGCACGGGGAATAAAACAATTTAATTTATAATTCAATTAACACTAGCTATTTAAATACCAAATCCGTAAAACTATATAAAATGTAAATTTGGAGAACAAGATGCCAATGTTGAATATTTCTTAAACTGTGGAATGCTTAAAAATAGGTAGTATAAGTACTTACCAAGATTTCGCTTTGAATCTGACATTGTTAGATTAATTCAGGACGAAAAATCCAAAAAAGATATTATTGAAATAATGAAGATTATAACGGAAGCAGAAGAAGATATGTTCCTACGGTCTGTGTAATGCAATTACTGTATAAAAAGAAATTATAACAATATTGTTCTAATAATCAACTATATAACTTAATTTAATGTGTATTTATTATATTGTGTATATATTGTACATATTGTTATTATCCAAAGTATGGATTTATTGTATTGTTTAAGTTTTTGTATAATTTATTGTAATCCAAGATGATTTTTATATAAGAATTTTGTATTGTTAATTTTGTTTAATGAAGATATTTGCTGGCGAGGCCAGCGAATCTTCTACTCAGGGACGAGTACGGTATGGTAGTTTGTAATAGCAGAAATAGTTCCAATAATCCCTGCACTTGCCGAAAGGTTGCAGGCTAAAAGACTAGTCTTATAGTTTCTGGAATAAAGTTGGCTGTAATAATGCTGATGAAAATACATCCAAATCCTCGAAAGAGATTATTATTGTAAACTAAGATATAAAATATGAATGTACAGTTCACAGCAAGGAGTAATGATGTTCGCAAAAGAGCTATAACAAATTCAGTGAAATCTGTAGTTAGCTCAATAACTTGAAAAGCTTTTAAGTTCTAGCTTGTAACTGCATAAAATTCTAACTATTATACGAAAATATTCTCAGGAAACTGCTAGCTGATGAATATTTGTTGGGAATTAAAAAGGCACGAAACTGGCCCATCGCTTTGAATATAATTGTTTCATATGTGGTAATTAATGTGTATATTTAAAAAAATCTTTTTAGTCATACAAATTGCTCAAGAATCTTGCGTTTTGATGATTTCTTGCTTCCAGTTTTATTGGTTAACAGTGGCACTATACGTCATCCTCAGCTGTCTTTATATACTAAGCGTATCATTCAAGAGCATCATATGGCTTTCTTGTGTAAGAGACTATACTGGTATTTAATGATAAAAAGAAAATCACTGAATGAAACTTAAGCAGTTGCTGGTAAAGTAATAGCTTAAATTTCTCGCCCTGATTTCCTTGCCAAAAATAGCTTAATAAACCCTATAAACTGAATTTAGCTCTTTTATATAAATCTAACACAAAGAAGCTACTACGACGGAGGGAACGATATTTACATAACCTTACATCGTATGCAGCGTTTATATATTGTACATTGATAACCATACTTTAACGTACTTTCTTGGCTTAGACTTTTTTTACCTTAAGTACCAAAAGGCATGCAATTTATTAATTTCACCAGGCGAAAAAGATGAATAACAAATTAAGGAATATTGAATATCGAAAGATAAATTTATTTTGTATAAAAAATCTTTTAATATTCCTTCGAAAGCTATTGTCAGTTACATTTACACATGCATCTAAATATTGGTTAAAAATACTGAGCAAAAAGTAATTACTTGCATAAAATGCTATATTCCTCTTTAATTAAAATTCATATTTTGAAATTCAGGACAATATACTAAAGGTGATATATGCATCATGCTATTTCTATGCGATCAAACAATCCTCTTTTATTAGAGTATCATTAATAAATACAGTCGCGGCTTATCAATCCTTCTGCTGTAGCACAGGGTGGCAGAAAAGTCACCAAACAGCTAATTTATACATTTGTAGGTTTTATGCTGTCATGTATTACAGAATGTACAATGCTTGAATATGAATAATAAAGGTCGTAAGTTTGCTTTTAAACAATATGATCCATGTGACCACCTTCAAACTCTGACTTCAGTCCATGGCCGTGCTCTCCTTGGTTCAGTATGATTATCCTTATTTCAATATCATATGTTTTGTTTATGGATCTCTTCGCTAACGTTATCTGCACTCTCACTGAGAAGAGAATGGTTCTTGTGAAATTCAGGTTTTGAACCTGCAATTCGACAACTTTCTCATAGAATTGAAGTCTGTGATTAGAATCATCTTAAGCCGTCTAGTGGAGCTATTGCTTCTCGTAGGGATTCACTTTGAGTATCAGCTAAATGCTCGCCAATGGGGGGGGGGGAGTATTCGCTCGGATTTGCTCCAACGGCTTTCACCTGCATTTCTTCGACGAGTACTGTTTGAACTTTGCACCACGGACTCAATAATAAATGTCGATGCATATTCATCAGTTGCCATATTCGGACGTCTCTTTTTGTTTTCCATGCTATTCGTATCTTTAAACGTAGCTGTCAGCTTAGGAACAGTGTTATAAGTGATGGGATCATGGTCCGTGTGTTGTTCTTTGAACTTGACGCAAAAACCTGCAGGGTCGAATTTTAGCAAAGAAGCATTACTTTAGTTCTGTCACGTATCGTCAGAGGCATCTTTCAGACTTTAAAAATATAATAATGTGAAACCTAGAAAGGTATCTTTCAAACTGCAAATTAAAAGCTAGGCGTGTAAAAAGTAACATCAGCCGCATGGTGACTTTTGTGCTCCCCTGTTGAATTAGATCGAAATGTTATTACAGCTTGAGCCTTTCTTTTACTTCTGTTCTTCTGCTTTGAGTCTGTTCTTAAACCTATACAAATTTCTCCTTTATTTACAGGGAGAAGGAGGTATCTGAAAAGAGCAGGTTGTCTCATCAGTAAATAATATGGAGAACGATCATTTCTAAGCAAATTTCCAACAGCCTTGGAATTAAAATTGGTATAATATCAGTTTTTGCTTCTGAATTTCAACTCAAATATCTCAGTGTTGCTTAAAAAACTGAAATCAGGGCTATTCAAAGTAAGGTTGACATCTCTCTAAAAGCAGGATACAGATTTAAAAATGAACATCTCAAAAATAAATCTTTTCCAACAGTATCGCATTTATCAGATCCCGTTTGCTTTTAAATGGCGAAAACAGAATGCTTTGCAGGGGAATATTTCACGAGAAAAACTTATAATTGCTTTATCACTTGGATAAATAGTGGACAGCTTTTCATGTACTCGTTGAACTTTAACCTTACAAGTCATTCCTTTTTACTTAGCAAACGCGTGTTATCACCCAGAGATTAGATCTACTCAGAAAACCTTCCAATCAAGCTATTCAATTGTAAGGTTAAGTACATTAATCTCATCCAAATCTTAATGCTCATGCAAGGCCTAAGCTCACATTATTCTGAAATTTAAATATCATCATTTCGGCTTTAAGGTACTCACCCGAAAGCGTAATAATAACATTTAATGAAAGCTTTACAATTGCATTCGTCGGTTAAGTAGTTGACCTCTGTCTCGAAGGTGAAACCTCCAATTCGTAATGGAGTATTTGAGAAGAGCTGTTACAAAAAGAGATAAGATTTTTAACATTTGCCTTTTTGAAGATGTGATCCATCTGCTCACGGATTTTAGGGACTAGCTTTTTTAAAGAAAAGTAATTAAATGCTTAATATTTCTACGGCTGCTTTGAGTTTTATTGTCATGAAAAACATTTTAAGCTTCAGTCTCACAACTTGTTTAAGAGACCTTCATCCAATCAGATCCGAACCTGTTGTCCAAAGACAACAACAGGTCGAAAGATTCTCACAGCTTGTTTCACGGACCTTCATGCTATCCAAGGACAACATCTATAAAATGATCATTTTGTAGTTTAACACAAAAATAGATATTAAAATCTTTATAATATTTTATTTGTATAACAGTTTAGTGATAATACAGTATATAATTTATACAAGCGAATTTATAGCACTTTAAACGTGAATAAAATCATCTAATCGTTATATAAAATCGTTTATGGTTATGTAATAAATATCATAATTTTTGATGAAAGGAAATTGAAAAACAAAGACAAATTCCTTGCATTTTGACAGAGTAGTAAATTCATCGTTTGAGAAATAATGTGTTAATACAATATTGAAATATTTATTGAAACTCTTTTTTAAAATGAATATACAAATCTTAGGATTAGGATCGGTGTATGAAAACAAATTAAATTCCGAAGGAGTAAAAATAATTTTATTTACTTATTAATTGAAAATGTCCTGTCGTTTTGAGGAACAGACAAAGATTCGGTTTTCTTCAGAATGGAAGTGTGATATGGAAGAGTTGTCTGAATTCATCATAAATTCATTTAATTTCTTTTAGCAAACTCATTTTGTAACTGGGATAAAAAGAAATATGGTGTCACAATCTCCATGCGAAAAGTTTTCATCTTTAAGATATATACATAAAACTGCGTGATCATAGCTTCGCTTTTATTATTATAAAGTAATGCTAGCATTTTAGATATTCATTTGTAAGGAGCGCCAGTTTATCACTCGGCAAAATACTACATTTCTATATTTAAAATTTCGCTGAATGATTCTTCTGCAAGTATGTCACATCAGTGAAGTATTAAGTGAACAATATTTCCATTAAACGCCAGATTAAAATTTTAACAGGTATCTGAAAGGGTGCAAAAGACAGTTCAAAGAAAATACTTCAGATATTACGGATACTATGAAGGAATATGCTGAGCACTTTGTAAGAAAATAAGTTTATGTCTGATGCCGTACGCAGCCTAATTATAAAATAGGACGGATAAGTGCTGTTAATGCTGCCAATTATTAACTAAACCTAGTTTTTGACAGTCTGTTGGAGTTGTACACTTCTTTTGCCTTCAATCAGCAGGAAATAAAAAGTAAAGCTTGCTTTAGAAACCAATTAAATTATGCAATGTTTATACCATCATTGATTCCATAATGAAAATACAACTATAACAATAATTTAATTTTATAAAGATTTGAGATATGCAAAATATCTAGCTGAGGAATAATCGCAATGGAGGACAATAAAAGTGAAACAAATTACGATGAAAATGACTGTAAAGACTGGGCTTTGTTTAACGGTGATCATATAAGATGCTATTTTGTAAACGTTTCATTGAATATGTTATAAGAAAATAAATATGTGAATTGGTAATAGCTAAGTACCTGGGCAGATTTACTATCCAGTCTTAACCTGCACAGATAACAAACTAGAAATTAAATGGGGCATGGAAATGGAGGTGTAATGAGTGGCAATGTCTTTCGTTTTTAAAAGGCATTTCTAAGACATTATCATTATCCTGAAATTCGAAAGAATTGTTATTGATCTAAATATGTAACTGCCAAGAAGACTTAAATATTAATGTTTTACTTCAGCTGTAAAAGATATGTAAAGTGCAGTCATTCTTATGATAGCTTCATTATTTTGTACTGTACATTAAAATCTGCATAAATCAAATCTACTCATACTGTAGTTAGAAAACAGTTTTAGAACGTAAAGAACATTGCTTGCATTATTTTTTCATTAAAACTATGCAAATTTTATAACTAAGCATTCGGTATCTGATGTAAAAATATTATATTTCCTAAAAGAAATGTAATGTAACCAAACAGGCTGCTTATTTGCTTTGCCTTTGTTAGACACCGAATCAGACTCGTTAGCATAGTTTTATGTAATTGCTCAAAATAATGCAGTTAAAAAAGCTAGAGGAAATCTTTCCAAAGTATCAAACATTAGACAACAGGATATTAATTTTGTAACGCTTGATATATGTATTACTGAAATATTACAGTGTTTTGGATTATATGCTGGTATCGTCGACCAGACGGTATAGTGGTTAGGGAAGGTAAATCGCTGAGTTGGCTTCCGACCCAGGTATAGATATAAAATATAGATTTATAAAATGCAAAAAAGAAATATACATGTGCATACAAGGCACTTGAAGAAGAATACAACAATGTACAAAGAAATATACATGTGCATGCAAGGTACTTGAAAAGCCTACTACGGTACCGAAGGGCGCGGATTCAAATCCCGGAGAAGACATGGATGTTTGTAAATGTATAGTGCCGGTTCGGCATGACGGCACTCTAAATATACGGCGAGCCGAAAGTCCTCTCGTGTGGATTAGTGGAAGAGGAGAGGGTGGGAGACCCCGGATCCCCCGGTAAAGTCTTCCTCAAAATTGGGGGTGGAAAATAGAAACCCAATTTCTCTTTTGGAGTAGTTTCTAGCAACCATTGTTCCAAGTCTAATGGACAAGATAACAACAACAACATGTGCTTGTATCGATACGTTCAAAAACCACGACTAATTTGTTTCATATTTAATATTTTTAATATTTTTTCAAAATCGAAATAAAATTTTTTCTTTTTCCAGTATAGAATTTTATGCTATGAAGATATTAACAGAAAAGTAATAAAGATTTACGCTCTTGGGATATAAAGAAATGGCAAAGCAGAAAATATCAAATCTTATTTGATTTTATGAGGGGGTGCTTAAAAGTGTTTTGCAATAACTTCTCTTATTTGTCTTTCAGCAATTTTACTGAGATATAAAAAAAAAGGTTAAAATTTTATTTTCTTCCGTTAATTTAGATATAAGTAAATAATCTGCATATGATTTTATAATGCTGTTTTTCGTTAAATAAAATTAATCTAAAGACAGATTTTATTTAATCAAATTGACCTATTGCTACGAATTTTGCACATAGATTGATGATTTTAGTGCAGTCATTTGACAAATTGTTGTATTTTTCTGCGTTATGAAACATGAAAAACCAAAAGTGACGAGCTATGCCGGAAAACTAAGAATACTGGGACAAGTCTATTTAATATTGAGTAAATGGGTATGGTGAGATATCGCCAAGCTGACATAGGCAAGAAATTGCTGAAAGTCACCAAAGCTGGCAACCATTTGGCGATATTTTGGTTCGGTTACTATATGACCTTAATCCTTTATAACATAGGTGTTACACCTGTAACAAAATTTTATTCTTCACAGAAAAAAATATAAAAGCCGCTAAATGAGCAGAAAAACTGAAAGTCTTTCAGACGGAACAGCTGCTCATTCTGTGGTTTCCTCTATCACCATAATAGGTATGTAATTGAATAAATGCAATTGACCACTATAGCTGCAACCGTAATTCGATACTCATATTGCCTTCCAGTAATTTCAGGAAGCAGAAAGTACTAGAAATATTTCGGCCGCCAGTTGAAAAATATATGAGGCCGGAGAGAGCATGTGATTTGAGTTGTTGTTGTTGCGAGTTGTTAGTTCAGCGTGAACTGAGATATCTCCGCGATAACTTTATCTTTAGGTGCGTTTTAGACAATGCATTGTGTTTAACATTCTTAGTAGCTTGAAGTGTTGCTATTAATTGTACTCTGTGATATTGTGAACATCTGTACGAGTTTTTTGTAGAAAATTCCAGAACTTTGAAGTGTTTCATTTGATAAAATAAATTTTATTAATCTATCATCCGATCTGTGTGTATTCAATCTATTCCGAACCCGTACGCATGCAATACTATGTATGTGTAGGAGCTGGCATGAAAGAAAGCTTAATTTTACTCTCTTATTATCTTCGAGATATAAATTCAGCAAAAAATGAAAACGTCGACGGATTACCATTGTTAAATGTTACTTTGGTCTTAATCCGAGCGAATATTTCAATGGCGACTTATTATACTTTTCAGACAAATTAAAATTTTAGCAAACTTCTGTTGTATCTAATTTCATAATTTTATTAAGTTCCTCTTAAGATACTACTACGAAAAGATGGAAGCTGTATTCAGAAATGATCAGTTTCATCTTGTGGAGTTCTTTTTACATAGTTATTAGGCAGTAATTGAATGCAGTCACAGCATACCGTTAGATTATATAATATCAATAATATTTTTTTAAAAAAAGGGCAATATGTTAACTATTTTCTTTCGCATTATCAATAAACTATTGATAATGCGAAAATAAAATAATCGCATTTTTTATTGAAGCCTTGGAAATTTTATCTGCAACCTCGAAAATTTTATTTGCACATTGAAAATTAAAATATGCAAAATAAAATATCATGGATTGAAGGTTTTTTAAACACATTTTTATAACATTGTAAATTATAATAAATTTTTATAATAATTTATTTTTCATAACAAATGCAATTTTATTTTCTTTGGGGGGGGCTAACCACACAATAACTTTTGTTTTGCAGAATTGTTTTTTTATAAAAAAGTATAACTTGCAGTTGCGTTAAATAAATTTGCTTTATTTCATCCTTGGCATTTATGCCGTAATTTTAAATTTATTGTAATAGCATAATAGCAGTCGATAATAAAAGCATGCATCATTATATATCTACTTCAAAAATGTTATGTACAGGAAGCACAGTTTTTGTTTGAAATAAAACCTTGAACTTAATCATTTATGGATAAAAACTATTCGAAATATAATCCATCAATACATAACTAATGCGGCGGGAAGAAAAGAAGTTGCAAAACCAAATTAATATTCAACTACGTTTATAACGATAATGATTGTTAATTTTATTTTTGCATAAAATAACTAAACACATCATAGAAAAAAATCATTTCCTCGCCTTTTTTTGACATTTACAAGGTTGCGCTGGGTATTGTATAATTTAGCCAAAGAGAGAGGTAGTATACATGTAATCTTGATTTTATGATAGTAGAAGCTTTTTTAATATCTAAACATCATTTCTTTAACAATGGTTGTGCGATTTTTATGCTATCAGTGTACTCTAATTAACCAGGATGTGGACAATACTTTACCTTGAAACAGAAAGCAGTACATATGTCAACTTCCGAGCAGGAATTGTTGAAGATTTTAATACGAAGAATGCATGACTTTTACTTAGACAAGGTTGTAAAATGTGGATTCATTGAGCTGGATTCGCTTACATAAAGATGACATCGTATTATGAAAATTCCACTGGGGGAATGTTTTGTAGTTTAACAATGACAAAAAGCGAATGCTTATTGGAAGTGCAAACGTTTTTTTTAATTAAATCTCATGCAGGTAATCCAGTTTCAAATTCAGTGTTATTTCTTTCATCATAAAAATTTACTTCAAATTAGGTAAAACTTATTTTGGCAATCTTATTTTTTTATAAAAACAATCTTATTTTGGCATCGATATTGCGAAACAGTTGGAGAAGATTTTAAAAAAAAATTGGTCCCCTAAAAAAGGTTGCTGTTTTGCCTAATTCTGAGTTCTAAATTAGCGTGTTTCTCTTCCAAGTTAATAAAAATTTGAATTTAATTTAAAAGAACAGAGAATTTTAATTTATTCTCCATTATTATTATTTCATTTCTTTTGTTAGAAAAATCTAACAAATATAAATGGCTTGTGTGATGTGATTTATTTTATCCTGCGAACTATGTCAAAAGTGTCCTTTAGTATATTTTCACCAAAGGCATTTTTGCTCTTTTGTTGCAAAGATCTTTAGTCTTATGAGCATCAAAATGTTTGCATGATCTTATCGCCATAAGTAAAACAAGTTGTTGAGCTATTAGGTTATTTCGAAGCAGGAGACATGAAAAATGAGCAATGCCCTCGCCGTGACTCGAACCACGGATCTCTCGAATACTCGCCGAGCATGCTGACCACTACACCACGAAGGCATGCTAAGAAGACGGGAGAAATACTTTTTAAAGTTTCTAACATTCTATAACCTATAAATAACAAAATTTCTTACTCTAATTCTTGTTCTGCACCTTACTGTTTACATCAAAAACACAGTACAGTTTAAATAGTGAGTTTTTTTTTTTGTTATATATAGTTTGTAGTAATGAACTTTTGTGTTGCTTATAGATTATACATAATTGACAGTAACAAACGTTTGAATGTTATGTATAATTTTCAGTTCTCTAAATTTATAGTTTTCAAATTGTATTAAAAACTGACCTTTGCAATGAACTTTCGTATTGTATATAGACTAAATATAACTGGCACTAATGAGCTTCTGTAATATATATAGATTATGCATAATTTCATTTTTCTATAGTTATAGTTTTCAAATTTTATTCAAAAGGTAATTTTTTAGGGTGGTAAAATACTTCATAATATTTTGATATTTACCTTTTTCCACAATTTTACATAAAAAAATGTGCAAAAACAAAAGCTGGAGTTTGGTGCTGCAGTATGTAAAACTAGCTTTGATAAGCTTGTATATAAAATGTTATGAATATAACATATAAAACGTAAGCATAACAGCCACTCATACTTATTTCCATTACCAGCAAGCAAACTATTGATAATTAAAATGGAAATTCTGATTTAGAAAATAATGCTGCTACGAAATTTAAAAAAAAGTATTTCAACAGAAAATAATAATATTTTGAAGTATCATATATTTAAAAACTATATTTCAAATGCTCCTGAAAGCACTATTTAATAGCATTATTTTTTATATAAAATACGTAAATTTTTGTCATGATTTATAAGCCTATCCTTGCTAATTTAATGATTTATGAGTTTTACTTTACGCATGCTAAACATTTGTTTACTACAGTTCGTTCATTTTAAATTTCTAATTGTAAATGCGCATATCTGTTTAATACCTTTCAGCATTAGATATTTTCTTACTTTTTGACTGCACTGCAAACCACTGCTCATGACACGGATTAATATCTGATAAAATCTTTTCCATTCTTGTAATCAGTAATAAATCAGGATTAACTTCATGCTGTTTACATTCAATTAACGCTTTCTATGTGATTGAATAGATGTCGAACACGTTGTTAAATAGGAAAAATATTAACTCCTTATTTATTAACATTTATTTCATTATAATTGAACTGATTAGCATGTATTAATGGAATTTAAGATTGATAAACCTATAGACATAAATCTGAAAAATATCTAAATCCATTATAAGAAATTTCCAGAGACTTTTTAATGAGAATAATTAAGTTTGAAAACACAACCGTTCCTAATTCTCTTTACCTTGAGTTTTAAAGTGAGTTTTACTTTCCTCTTTAAGTTCACAAGTATACCTAAAACATATGTTAGGGGCAGTAAGTCATCTTAATGTATTGTGCGCAGAAATATTGAAACATGGATTTTCACCTTATTTCGATTAATATGTCAAAGCTTTTCAAGTATCTAATTTTACTAAGTTAAAATTTGCATTTTTCGAAAGGAGTTCTTTATAATGAAAACGTTCATTTCTGAAAGTAAAGCTTCTAATAAATTAAAAAATAATCTGTAGTGCTTTTGAAGTGGAAACACTGGTTTCCTGTACTTCAAAAATAGGATTTCGAGCCTATAATTTTCAGCTATCTCTTAATATGTTAATAATTTTCTTTGGTTTCGTGTAATTTTTTAAAACATGTTTTTCTTACTCATGCGTTTAATTTACAATATTGGTATCTTTGATAAAACCTTTTTCCAACTTCATTCATTGTGTATACTAAAAAGTGATAATTTCAATAAAAAGCTTTAAGAGAGTTTTTGATTAATTACAGATTCATCGTATTTTCTAATATAAAAATAAGAATTTAGAGCAATTATATCAAATGAGTCAAAATAATGTTATTATTGAAAACTGCATGTAAGAAACTGATCCATTTAATTTTTCTGCTTGCTTAGAAATTAGAAACTGATTTCCAACATTTTTCAAAAAATAGATTATAACCAGTTGCAAAAATCTTAATTACCGAGTTTTTCTCATTTGAATAATGAGAAAGGAAATAAGAATGGCAAATTCGTATTTCCTTTTTCGAAATTTTTCGTATCACCCAGATCACCATCATATTTTTTCTACCTTCGTATAATGATTACGACGATTTTATAAAAAGATTTTTACATTTTTCTTCTACTAACAATTATTTTTCATAAATACTTACTATTACCTGTTGAGAATTTAATGTCTCAACCGTTTCGAAATTTGTAAATAAGCACATCTTCATAACAGTAAAATATTCATAATTAAACATCATTTAGACCCTTTTTCATTAGTTAACACTTTCAGTAAAACGAAAGTATTTTGCTTAGGGTAAAAAATGCATCATATGATTTCATGTACTTTCTGTACTCTTTTTATCAACGCCAAAAAGCGATTTAATCTCATGCAAATGAATGCAAATGATTTTCATATCATGTCAAGAACATGTCTCAGTACTTGTTTTTAGACGAGAAATCAGAAGCGTAAAACGAATTTTTCTGTAAGAAAACGCACCTTGTCCTCATATTTCAATATATAAAACGACAAAATTTCACATTCAGGCTGTAGAGACATTAAGTATATTTTTGGAAGCAGGAAAATTAAAAAATTAGCAACGCCTTCGCCGGAAATCGAACGGCGGATCTCTGGATACGCGCCCAGCGTGCAGACCACCACACCACGAAGGCATGCGAAGAAGGCGGGAAAAATACCTTATAACTCAACTAAATGAATTTCGATACAAATATATAAATTATACATTGGTTTAAAACGGAATTACACGGTTTGAACTCTTTTAAAAATCTCATTTTCATTTCAGAACAATTATTGAAAATATGTATTGAAGTAGCTGTTTTTGAGAACTGTTATAATAGTTTATAAAATACAGTATTTTAAATTAATGCTCACAGCTAAAAATTACCTCAAATTTCTGTGTTGCTACAGACATTGTAAGATACCTGTTCAAGTATTTATTCCATGCTAAAAGAAATTATTTGTAAATTAGGTGATAATAAATTCTTTAAAAGTTATTCACGGGTTCCGTGCAAATTACATTTACTTTTGCAGAAAGTTCGCATACACAAAGCTTTAGTTTGAAGGCTTTCCCGAATTTTCCAGTTTTGGCGCGAAAAACCGCCCTCACGCCAGCAGATGATACGGCTGGATTTGAGGTTTTTATTTATGACTCTCGTATTGTAACATCTTTCCCTAACGATCACCGTTTCCCACTACCAACAAGAGGTCGGGGGAACGATAGTACAGAATATTCCTTCCTCAACGATTTCGAGTAGAAAAATGTAAGGCAGAAAATATCGTTTCTTACGATTTCGGATCCATCAAGATCTAACAGAATTTTGCGTTTGTAACGATTTGGGAAGCCCTCTTTCAATACAGAATAATCCGTCGGTTACACTGAGAGGGTTAAACTCGCTGTAAAATTAAGTTCATAGTTAGCAGAAATTAATTTTAATCTGCTCTTCCTAGTGTGTATACTTTGATTGGTTTATTAGAAGACGAATTTGAGACTATCCATGTTGCAGTTCCGTAGCTACAACGAGAAAGCAGAAAATTGCGTATATTGCGGCAACAACGTCTTAAGACAATATTTTAAATCAGTCCCACTGCATCTGTGAAACAGCTAATGACAATATTTATAAACATTTCTCAACATTTGACTTCCACATACTCTTACTGAAAGGAAAATAAAAGAACTTCCATTCGAATTTATGCAACTTATATTATGGCCTCAAGAGATCTGCAGGAGTAAAAGAGAATTTACCTCGCCCTGAATTTATCTCGCC
This sequence comes from Stegodyphus dumicola, assembly GCF_044657685.1. Taxonomy (NCBI): domain Eukaryota; kingdom Metazoa; phylum Arthropoda; class Arachnida; order Araneae; family Eresidae; genus Stegodyphus; species Stegodyphus dumicola. The sequence continues at coordinate 62,043,475 of NC_140775.1, read as the reverse complement.
TACTTTCAGGAAATTTGAGTAAAGGTCATAATTGTCGTTTTACAACTGCCTGAGTTCTTACAACTATTCACTAAACACTAGTTATTCGATTCTAGTTTGAGTTCCGGTTATGAACGACTTGGATGTATGGATACTTTGTAGTTTTTCCCCTAGTAAATTCGGCTTAGAAAATTCGAGTAAAAGCCATAATTGTAATCCTACCATTGCTTAAGGTCTTACAACCACTGATTAAACATTAATAATTCGATTCAGGTTTGAATTACGGTTGAACGGGCGAACGGGCTGGCTGTATGGATACTTTGTAGCTTCCCTCATTGTAATGTAAAAAAGCCAGTTCTCTGTTAGGAAGTTCTCTGTTAAGACATCCCTCTCTTAAGACAGATAAGCCTTCTACTATTTTGCCGTATTCAGCTGTAATAGATAAACCATATTTTTAGAGATTGTATAGATTATGATGAAATCTTTTGCTTGAAGAGAAAACCATTTGGCTCCATGTCCGAATGAAATAGGTCTGAATTCTAAAAATAATTCATTGCATTAGGCCTGCAGAGACTCGATCGGGTAAGAGATTTCTCTTGCTCTTTTGTTCAGTGCATTTATCATCAAGCTTTTGATAGCCAAAACAAATGTAGTTTTTGTTAATCATTATCTTTCTTGCCAGCTTTTGTCCTCGTTAAGTTTCCTCAGCTTTTATCCATCAGATCTCCTCTCGCTTAGAAAATGTTTTTGAACCAGTAGATCAATTCGAACTATGATAAATAAAATCTCAATTGATCAATTAATAGAAAATCATTCTCTGGCAGATGTGATCCATAAAATCTAGTACTACTCTTCACACCCAACCCAGTAACCGAAGCCGTCGCTGAAAGATATTCATTGTGAAAAACGTTTGTATAAGATAGTCTAAAACAGCGAGTATCCGTATCCAGTCTGGGTTAAGAATTTGCTGCGATAATAATCACGAAAGATAGACCAGTATGATATTTTTAAAAATCCTTAGATGAAAATGTCTTTTGTACACGCAAGAGGTCATAGTTTCAAGGAATCAAATTATCAACTGTTCACCTAGTCAGAATAGCAAATAATGCCGGTGTAACTTCTTGTGTAGTTTGTTGAATTTAATTACTTCTGTACTGTCCTTATATACAATGTGAACTGTTATTTTAAACGTTAAGAAATACTGTGATATGTTAAAAGTGAAAGTAATGCCAAAAATTTTAACTTATTCGTGTGACTGTAAAAAGAGCAAATTATTGTGAATATGTGTTAAAGGTTGAATGAATGTAGTTAGGCTCTCTGACGCTACACTTCAGAGTTAGCCACTTTTCAGAATAGTACCTCAGGGTTTAGAGATGAATATAAGGTGTGTTCTGAGGTCTTGTTATGTTGAATTTTAACACGTTAGTGTTTTGATTGCAGGCGGTAGTGTTGAACACTTGTACATAGACACGCTCGTGTTTGGTGTTTTCCTTTACAACACATGTCAGAGAGCACGGGGAGATAATTAAATAACGTCATGAATGAAATAAGAATGTTAAAACAGAAATATAAGTATTCATGTTACTTGCCATTTAATTGTGTAACATTTCATTAAACTAGTTTTCCTTCCAGATCAGATTTCAACTAAGAACTCCTGTTTAGATGCAGTACAGATGAAAAATTTTGTCCACGGAGTTGATAATGTAAAAACGATTTTTTTAAATTTCTAGTTTCTAGTGAGAAATGTTTGTAAAAGATTGGCCTCGCGTTAGATTCTAGAGCTAAAAGTTTCAACAAGGCCGTTTTAGACCTCAGTTTCAAACTAATTAACTCTGGCGGGAAGTATGTAAGGATCCTAAGTTTAATTAACGTTTATTTTATTTTAAATCTTTACTATCACTTCTTATTTTCTACTTCCGGCCAGAATTAAAAGCTTTTAACTTAATTATGCAAATTTGTCTTGCTAACGCCAAGTACTTAAGTTGTGGCTTTTTGCCAAGCAAGAGAGAGGAAGGAGCTATTAGAAGCAGGCCGCTTGCCATAGTAGTTTTACTCGGTTTCTGGTTGCCTTCAAGGCCAGAGGTTTAATCCTCTTGATAATTTTAAACGTATCGTAGTGTTAGCAGTTCTCTGTACTACATACGACTTTTTGTTAATATACGGCCAATCTTGGAGTTAGGCACTTGTTTATTAATCCAAAGTTAGTTTAGTTAGAGTTTAGTTAATATTTTTATATTCTTACGTTCAGACCACAAGTGGTTGGTCTCTGTATTCCGAAGTTCCGGAAATGATTGTAAAGAGAGAAAAATAAAGGGTTTCGTATACCCTTCCTGTGTGTATTGTCTACTTCCCAAATTTATTGAACATAGCTTTAGTAAGCTTCCTGTTCCGAGTCAGGACAGTTAATGTTTCCAAAGCAAGTAAGGAAGAACACCAATCCTGATAACGTTACATTATTTTATTCCATGACAAAGTCTCTATATCTTGAAGGTTGTCTAATCAACCGTCCACTTCTTGTTATTGTACTATTGGATAGATTATTCTGTTGATTTCCTATATTAACAGGCACAGAAACATTCTCAGGGCTTCCATTTGAATTTTCCTCTTTATCTAATTCTATATCATCATAATCATTATTAACTTTGTAAGGTGATTTTGAAAATTTTATATGGCGTCTGTTTCTTCGCAATATTTCCCCATTTGAATTTCTTACAATATAGGATCTAGGAGCTTTATGTTTTGAAATTATTTCACCTTTATCCCATTGCCCAGTTCTAAAGTTGAACAAGGTTATACTATCTCCAGGTTTTAACTCAGGCAGTTTCTGTGCGGTTCTATCATAATAATATTTTTGCCTAGCTTGAAGTGCACGAAATTTAGAATAAGGTTTATTTATCTTAGTATTTAACAATTTATTTCTGATAGGTAATTTTGTCCTTAATCTTCTATTAAGTAACAGTTGTGCAGGAGACAAATTTATTCCACTAATTGGGGTATTCTGATATTCTATTAAGCCTACCCATTACTTTAAGGATATCTGGGGCTACTAAATTTAAGTTCGAAATCCCAATCTTCAGCAAATTTCTTAAATAAGTAGCTATTACAGGGATTATTGTTGCAAACGACTTCATTTGCAATACCATACCTGGCAAAGATGCATTTTAACTTTATCATAATTTCATTTGCTGTCTTATCTTTTATGCTAGAAACCTCAATCCATTTAGAGTAATAATCGATAACTACTAAGTAATTTTGATTACTAAATTGCAAGATATCAAGGGCAATTTTTTCGAATGGTTTAGTTGGAATTTCATGTTGCATTAGAGGTTCTTTTTGATTTCTATTTCTGAATTTTTCACATATTTCACATTTGGAAACAAGCTGCTCAATGTCATTTGTCACACCTGGCCAGTAAAAAATTTCACGGGCTCTACGTTTACATTTCTCAATTCCAAAGTGCGCTTCATGAATTAATTGCAACATATCTTTTCTCAAACCATAAGATATAACTAATTTTTCATTAATAAATAACAAGTCGTCATTAATATAAAGATCATTTTTAACTTTAAAGTATGTTTTTACACTACTATCTACTTTTTTGTAACATTTAGGCCAACCCTCTTTAATATATTTCATAACTATTTGAAAATCTGGATCTGATTCAGTTTCTTTCCTAAATTGCACCACTCTTCTTTCACGCATAGGCAAATATTTTGAAATAATGGGAACAACATTCAGGATCATCACTAATAGTTTCATTCACAGGATATGCTCGTGACAAAGTGTCAGCAAAAAGCATTTGATTACCTGGAACATAATTTATCTCAAAATCCTACTTTAGTAATTTTAAGATCATCCTTTGCATTCTAGACGAGATTTTATGCAATGGTTTCTTAACAATTGCCATTAACGGTTTATGATCACTTTGTACTGTGACTTTCCGTCCATAAACAAAATTGTGGTACTTTTCAAAAGAAAATACTATGGCCAATAGCTCTTTTTCGATCTGTGCATAGTGTTTTTCACTGTTAGTCAGGCTGCGAGATACAAATGATACAGGCTTACCCTTTTGAATTAGACACGATCCTAGGCCATCCTTCGAACTATCACACTGTATAATTATATCTTCATTACCACTGAAAACTTTTAAAATTGGAGCTTTGGTTAGCAGTTGTTTGATGTTGTTAAATGACTCTTCCTGAGTTTCTTCCCAATTAAATTCTACCTTTTCTTGAATGATTTCTCTTAAAGGAGCAGTAACTTTAGATACATTAGGTATGAATTTTGACAGAAAATTTAACATTCCTAACAACCTCCTTACTTCAGTTTTTGATTTTGGTGTTGGCATATCAATAATTGCTTTAATATGACTAGGATCGGCTTTTACACCTGACTCAGAAATAATTTGGTCTACATATTTGACTTCCGGTACCCTATATTGTAATTTATCAGGATTAAATTTTATATTTAGAGACCTAGCTCTTTCAAGAACCTTAGAGATAATTATATCATGAGTAACCTCATAAGATCCTGCAATTATGTTATCATCAAAATAAACTTCCACACCCTCAATATCACCAAATAATTTTTGGTTTCTTTTCTGAAATATTTCTGGGGCGGAGGATATTCCAAATGGCATTTTATTAAATTTGTATCTTCCATAAGGAGTATTAAACGTAAATAGTTCAGAACTAGCTTCATCTAGTGGTACATGCCAAAATCCATCTTTTAAATCTACAACTGAAAATACTTTTTTACCTTCTAACCTACTAATTATATCATTTGGAAGGAATTTGATAGTGTTCCCTTTTAATTACTTTATTTAGATCTCTAGGATCCAAGCATAATCTCAGACTCCCATTAGGTTTTTCAACTATAACCAAACTTTGAACCCAATCGGTTGGTTTATTTACTTTCGATACTATCCCTTCTCTTTCAAGTTTATCTAAAATATCTTTTAATTTAGGCTGTAAAGCTTGAGGAACACGTCTTGGGGGGTGTATTACTGGTATTGCATCATCTTTAAGGGTTATATGATATGGTTCGTCAGGAAATTGCCCTGTACCTGTAAATACATCTTTATACTGAGCAATTAAATCATTTTTATTAATGATATTGCACTTTAAAGAATCAATCCTTTCAATTAGCTTTAATTATCTTTCAATTAGCTTCCATTTTGCCCTGACACCATTTGACATCCCACTTCTGACACCATGAACTTCTTGTGTAGTTTGTTGAATTTAATTACTTCTGTACTTTACTTCTGTATTTAATTACTTCTGTTCTGTACTGTAAAAGAAGACTCAACTAATGAGTATATCTCAAGAATTCAAAACTTTTATTATTACAATTTTAAACAGTTCTCATGACATTCAGCTAGCACAGTAACACGTGCATCACAACAACGGAATCGCATAGCATGAACGCCATTAAAGTTAAAGTTATTTGAAATATACATCACAGCCGGAAACATGGATTTCCTAGTAGTTAAATCTGTGGCCGGCATATGAAGGGCACCTGCATACCTATCCAATTTTAAAGACACTACACTGGTGTTACATTTATTGGAGACAGGTATTATCATGATCTGCTGTCTATTAAGGTTTTGTTTTCCTCGATGAAGCATTTTGAAGATCTTCTCCGGATAGGATGTCAACATAGTGGCAGTGCTTGAATCCTGCTTGAATGGTTTTCTTTCAGTAAAGATTTTGAGCTAGAGGATTAGCTTGCAGCGATCATTATTTTCTTCAGTTCTGAGCTCTTTGAGTTTTATATGTTACAAAAGCATATGTAAATTAATTCATGAGAATTTATCTGATTATTATGGCAGTTATTTAAATTATGGAATATTAAGTTATCAAAATTAATTCATAAGAAATAAATTCTTGGGTCTCTTTTAATAAGCAGTGTATGAGTAGAAAAATATTAATTCTATTACTTAACCATAATTTTTTTGCTCTGGTTTAATTAACTATACGGATTTTCTTAAAAATTTCCAAGTATAAATCATTACCTACATTACATACATTTTTTAAAAAAATCTTTTCTGGTTACAAAAGTTTTTAAAAATTCTCATACCTATTGATGCATTGTAGTTAAATACAATTACCGTAAAATCAGTTAAATGAATACCGTATAATGTATACCATATAAGCGGTGCATATTTTTCTGTTTGTAATTAAGAAATACTTACACACACATGTGGTAACCTTCAAAACGATAAAAATATATTGAAAGAAAATTATAGTTCAACAAGACATGATTATCTTCAGCAAAACACGCGACGTAATGAATTTTCCGGAAATAATTACTTTACATGAAAGCACGTGATGATTCAAATTTGATAGAAATTATTATTTTTTTAGCAAATCACGTAATACCAGTGTAACTGATGTCTCCTCTGTAAAATTTCAGGTTCCTAGAAATTGAAACTTAGATTTTTAATTTCATATCTATGTTCTGGTAGTATTTGATCGTAAATACACAGAGAGTAAGGGAGGCGATTGAAAATAACATGTATCTTTATAAAGAAGGTGCTTGAAAAGAATAAAACTATGTGAAGGCGCATTCCCATGCAAAAGAAACCAGTTATTCAGCTGAAACTCTCCGGGTAAAATGTGTTGAATTCTTTCCAGAAGTTTGTCCATTACATCTTTATAATGCATGAAGCTTTATAATGCTTTATAATGCATGCTTTATAATGCAATGTTTCCTCGGCAATAAATTACTTATTCCTTAACATTTTTTTTTTTAAATTAAAAACAATCACCAACCACGAATTTTACTTGAGATTTCCTCAGTTTGAAATTTTTGTGGTAGTAGTTTAGATGATTGTCATTTCATCTCAGAGTCATAATCAAGCACCAGTTTCATCTCCGGTCACAATTTCGTTGAAAAGACTGAGATTAATGTCTGTTATGGTCTGCAGAAGTTCGATCTTCTTTATATTCTGCAATGTGTGAGAGACGAGAACTTTTTTTTTCTAGTTTTTCCACGACAAATTTATGAGTTATGTCCTTACTGATGTTAAGCTCATTATTTATCTTGTAACAGACAGGTGACGATTTTTCAGCAAAAATTATCGAGATTTTCAATGATTTGATTCATTCGAACTTGCAAAGAACAACCTCTCCGAGTTCGTCATCAGCATCTGCACGTTCCATTCACGAAATACGTTATATCGTGTCTACCTTACAACATTTCATGCCTCCGTTGCAGTTTTCCTTAATTTACTGCAAAATTTTATTGCTATTTTTCGTCCAGCTTTCGAATCCAGGGCAGAAAATGCTCATTCAGTCAAAGCAAACGATTAAATGCATAAATTATTCTGTCCTTATGATGCTTTAGGAAAAACAAGATCAGATGTTATAGTAATAACCCATTATTATTTGCAACTTTTCTGGAATATATTTAAAAGATAATTTCTAAAACATCGTAAATGCATCCAGATTACGCTTACATTCCTGTGGATAATCTTTACTCTGTAATAATGTAAATTCCTAGATCTTGTAAAATTGAACACTCTTTTAAGTGCAATAATTGATAATTATGTGATGATGAATATATGTGTATGATGCTGCATTTTATTTTCTTTGATGCAGGAATTCGATTTAATAAACCTACGTTAAGTTTGCAAATATAATATATCTTGGAGATATAAGCTTTATAAATTCAGTGAGCTAATTTTGGTGCTACTTTGGTAGACTGTTGCACGGATTTTTGCGATTTTTCTTTTGGCGAGTAATAAGACTTATGGTAAACCCACTGCTGGATAAGTTATTTATGGTAACCGATACTTTGTTGTCATTTTATTTTAAAAAAAAAATGTGTTTTATTGTGCATAAATTCCGTGTTTTAAATATTATTTATGGCTTCTAAATATTAAAAATCAATTTAATTTTGCATTTTTATTTGAAATAAAAATTTTATTGTTTATCATATTTTATGGAATTTTATGTTGTGAATGATGTAATCAGTGACGTCACCTTACTTTAAAAGTAATTGGTTTTAATATGTATAAATTTAATCTAATGTTTTAAACATTATTTAGGGCTGTTAAATATTAAAATACAATTTAATATAGCATTTTTTAAAAAATGATTTTATTACGTATGAATTTTTAAATAATTTTAATTCTAGGCGTGATGTAATAAGCTCTCTGATTGGTTATAGAATATTTGCGCATTAACGAGCTGTAATCAGCTTCCTTATTGGTTACTGACAATTTGTGCATTTCCACGCCGTTTTAAAATTTAATTCATATCTTCGAATTCCTTCAAAGATGTTATCTAAATTATGATTCCGATTTTTTTGTGGTACTTATCAATAAACAACATGATAAAATGACTCAAAAATGTAAGTACATATTTTTATTTTATTTTATAATTGTATACTTCAATTTTTGTTAAATTAATACACTATTTTCAAAAATTGCTGAGATAATTATTGTCTATATGTTTTAATGTTAATTATATTCTATATAACGTATTTTAAAGTATTTGGAATTAATAATATTCTAATTCTTTTAAATGTTGCTATGATGGTTTTTAATTCGATATTCAATTTCAGTAATATTTTAATCTAATTAAACGTTGGCACAATGTTTTTATAGCGGTGTTTTTATTCTCTTCTTTGCTATATGAAAGTAATAATAACCTTACTGTAGTATTTTATACTCATAGTAAATGTATTTATTTACACTTGCCTGCCATCTTAAAAAACGACATTTTCAACAAAAAATTAATCCATTACTTTTAACGATATATTTTTTTTTTTTTTTTTAAGTTTCGGATGCTTTACTATGCGTAAAAACAGCGTTTTTCAAGATGGCTGACGATTGTAAAAACCGCGCCAACGTAAATCGCCAAAAATCCGTGCAACCGTCTACCAAAGTAGTACCCTAATTTTACTTTAACATATTGGATTTTTTTAGTGGGTTTTATATTTAAAATGTTTACATAGAAAATTACACGAGTATTCACGACTTAAAATTAAGGAAAATTAAACCTTGAACCTAAGGTTTATTTTTCTTTAATTTTAGCAAAGCATTAGAGTTAAAGTTAGTTTTATAGCAATTCTTTGCGTATTTCGAGGAAATCTTACAGTTTCTTCTCTCTCATTTTCTCAAACATAATGTATAGTAATTTGACAGTAATGAATCACTTTACTTTAAATATGAATTTTGCCTAATTTTAAAGTCAATTAGCTTTTATTTTATACATAATTTAAGGAGAGTTCTTATTTTTTCAATAATTAATTTCTGCTAAAATAAAAAATCTTTGTCCAATCACTCCGTAAAATATTTATGTTAACTAACCAGTTATTTTATACGAACTTTTATTATCACTTCCCCCTTCCCATTTTTCTGCCAGAATGCATATTGTTGCGTTATTTTCTTCCTTCACTTCACATTCGTTCGTACGGGTTTCGTGCGGATTTGGAGTGAATAACGACGACAGCACTCAATGAAATATCGAAACACATTTTATTGGCTAGTATTCTTAGGACAGCTCCAAAACACGTTTACAGTCGTCCAAGATCTACCATAAACCCGCTGAAGCAATCAGCGACACAGTCTTCAGGCAATCAGGATCTAACGGTGGGAACAGTTTCACTGCAAAGCATTAGAAGACAGCTGCCGATTCTGCTCAGTCGTTCTCGGAACTCCAATATTCCCGAGACTCTCCACTCGACGATGCACTCGACGATACACAGAGCACAGCTCCCGACTCTTCAGTTCAGTCGTTCCCGGAGCTCAACAATCTCTCATGACGATGCACTAACCGCAATACACTAAGAGACTCTTTCGATGCATTCGACGACCCACTCGGCACTCGCTACTCGGCTGTGAACTCGATCGACTCCGCACAGACTAACTAACTCAATACTGACAAGACACTCTAACTCGACGTACCAGCAGGTTTTATATAGCTTTCGGCTTGTGTTCGAGAACATTCTGAGCTAAACCGGTAAGAATTCGTTCCAGAAGGGCCCACCAGCGGCCGAGCGGTAAAGTCGCTGAACACTGGTAGTTCGGTCCGAGGTTCGAATCCCGCGAACGGGCTGGCTGCATGGGCGTTTTCGTGGTTTTCCCCATGTGTAACGTGTATACGAGCCAGTTTCCCTTAGAAAGTCCTCCACGAAGGCATCCCTCCCCTGAGGCAGATAGCTCTAGTGTGCTTTGCCATAATTATATACACACACACACACACATACACACGTTCCAGAAGGTTCTCCATCTGTCTATGGTATATCGCCAATTCTGTCGCCAAATGGGCGATTCCTTGCTAAATGTGGCAATCCTGCCTTTTTTCAAAGGCGTTTTCTGGCAACCCTAAACCAGCTTTGCAGGAAGCTATCTTACCGCGCTGGGACATTTCGTAATAATATTTTAGCTCGCGTGTATTTAAGCGATAGTATGAAATGTTTTAGTCAGAGCGAGTCCCATTTGCTGAAAGCTACATTATTACTTGTTACTCTTTCTACATTAGCATTCCTGTGTACGGCATTGCTTTATTTTCTTGGAAATAGTGTTGTCACGTCAGTGTAGGTTTGAGCCAACTTGTGCTGTCAACTATCTCTGCATCGCCTTTTTATATTTAGTTTTAATTTAAAATTATATTTTTTTTAGTTTCAGGCCACAAATGCTGGCTGGTTTTAATAGCACCAAGAGTGCCATCTATTCAATTTATTGGAGTTCTTAATTAAAAGGGTCTTTTATATGCTTAGTATGTTTAAGTTTGCTTACCTAGACATAGTGATAAGTCACTCACAAGGGACTTAGTGTAATTTACCCAAACAAGTGAGACTCTACAACTTGATAGAAGCAAATTACGCTTTAAAAATATGAAGCAAATATAACTACATACTTGACGTATCCATAATGATAGAGATAAGTAATCCTAAAAGCCAGCGGGAAATCGAAAGAGAAAAAGCGCTACTCCTTAAGTCGCGCAGTAACAGAACTTCCATTCTCAGCCTCTTAGAGGATTCCTTCAATTAGCTGTAAGATGCTGTAAGTGGCTGCTGTTTTGAAAAGGAAGCTGAATATTTTTATTAAATTTTTTAAATGTGTAAATATTTAAATAAACTATTTCGCGTCCAATAAATTAAGATTTCGTTTAGAGCGCAATTTTGATGTTTTCAATCTAAGTGCATTTTTTAGGTTTTTGCTGCTCTACGTATTACAATATTCGTGTTTTCGCCTGGTTCTGAAAGCGGCAAAAGTTTATAAGATATTTTCTCCCGCTTCCCAGCATGCCTTCGTGGAGTAACGGTACCACACGCAGGGCGTATTCGAGAGGACCTGGCTACGAATCCCAGCGAGGGACCAGCTCATTTTTCCCGTTTCCTGTCAAAAAAGAAAAAAAAAAAAAAAAAAAAAAGGAAAATATGAAAGTTTTCAGATTTTACATCACACCCAAAAAGGCTTTTTTTTTAACATTTTGTGTGTTACCTTTACTTTTTAAATATCATGTTCTTCTCATTTAAACTATAAAATTCAGTTCAGTAGCAATAGAGTGTTGCCATTTTTTGCTTTTAAGTCGTTGAGTTTGCTATTAAAAATTCGTTAAAAATTTTTAAAAATATGAAATAGGTAATAAAACAAATTCCAAATGTGGGCTTCTAGATGCCCATATTCGGGTGGAGATGTACGTTATTCAAAATTGGATGGCACCAGGTATCGTTGTTTTATTAGAATGCGAGAAACATACATACATTTATGTAGATTCTTCATTAGTTAACTTCTTCACCTACATTACAGGGCGATAATATTTGGTGGCAACAATTTGAAAAGTAAACCGACACTTATAGTGAACCAACGCAAAATGTCAAAATGAAATTAATAGTCCTTCTGGGCAATTGCCTCTTTGGACCCCCCTCTCCCCCCCAAAAAAACCTAATGATTTTACAAGCTCATTTTCAGAGTGCAGCTAAAAATCAATTCAAAATTCGATTTTTATTTAGTTTCAAATCTTTAAACGCGTCAAATAGTAAGCTTCTCTTAACAGTTTTACAAATTCATGGCACTGGTTACAGTTAGCATTATACCTGAGAATAGGATGAAATATTTTTATGTTTACCAAACTCGAAATAAACAGTTAATGTTCTTTTAATGACTATATGATGTGTTTGTCTGTTTATTCCAATTAACAAACAAGCATACGTAGAAAAAACACGTTATGGTTATCAGCCGGAGGTAAGACTTTCATATGAACTTTAATGCAAGACAGTTTAAAGAAACCTGACTCATATTTAAGTTAAAATTGTGGAAAAGCTCGAAAACAGCAATGAAAAGGGTCCGTTCGTCAAGATTTTAGCCCCTTGACTAATTATCGATATTCAGCTTTAAGACATCTGGAGCTTTTATGGTTATAATTTGTAAACTCGAAAATTAGGTAAGTGATGTTTCACATACATAAGTATTGTTATTTTATGATTGAAAATTGCAAGTGCATAATTTTGCACTCAATTATTTGATACCATTTCTCTCAAAATGGGTTTCTGAACTTAACCCATTAAATTACCTGAAAACTCGATTAGGAAACATATACAAGTTGCTAAATTACCAAAAACAATTTAGTGATCCAAATTTGTAACATAGTTTCATAATTTTATCTTTCATTTTACTGAAATACATTTCACGAGCTGTGAAAAGAACAGTGGTTACTTTGTGTGAAAAAATACAGTTAGTGAAACTTCATGTGCTGATTGCTCGAGATTATATACTAAGGATATGTTATAATTAACTTCTAAATTATAGCAATTTCAAAAACAAAAATTTAAATAAGCGAGAAACCATTGATAATTTCTTCTGCTTTATCTATTGAGTCGCTAAGAGATAGGGCAGTAGAACAGATCTCGTAGATTTCAATTACAGATTATAAACAGCGGGTGCCAGCTGACTGACCAGTTCGTCAACGCGGTCTACCGGATTCCAGAAGAATGTGTTATGACATTCGGAGTGGACTGTCTATTGTCCGGTGCTGACAGGTGGTTAATAACTTGACCCATTTCATTTGTAAATGTTTTCGTTTTCCTGAGAGTCGCAAACATGTGACAGAGAGATAACTGTCCTGACTTCTTATACTTTTTGTCTGGTGTCCAAATACCTGCTCGAGATACACTAGGAACTGAATGAGATGCTTATCGGTAACAAAATCTGTAGGTTTTATTTTAAATGACAAGCAATAGTATATGTATTTCATATATTTAATTTTATGATAACAAGATATTATGATGTTTCGATTAATAATATAATATTTTACAAACACACTTTCAAAAAGGCGAATCTGCAAAATTGTTGCTTGGAGCCAAAAAGCGTTCAAAGGTTCAGCATTTTCTTGATTTTGAGGAAAATCGGGTTTATATAATAATAATTGCTAGGCTATGCATTAATTTGCGGAAAATTAGGAAATCACCCAAAACGGAAACAGACTATGCATTAATTTGTTTCCGTTTTGGGTGAAAATTAGGAAAACTATGTAGAAAAATACATGTAAACTGAAACAGTAAAAATTGCAGATTCGAAGTTTCGGCTGGGTGCTAAGGATATGAGTATTTACATTTTCTCATGCGGAACCCTGATAATGATACAGAATTATCGATACCATACTTGTGTGTTATTCTATTATTACTGCATTTTTTATGTATTAAATACTATTACTATACATGCTAACATGATTAGACCTTTGTAGGTTTTTACTCGATTTAATTGGAAGTTTTGTAGTAAACAGAAAATGATTCTACATGAACTAAATTTGATTCTTTTGCAGACAAACGTACAGATGTTTTTAAATGTTCAATACCACTTTGCATACAGCTGTTAATTACGTAATCTTATTAAATTATATGACTTCCTTACCTCCCCTTTGCGCCATTCACTCTTCGTTCCTTCCAAAGCAGCGCTACTAAGATTGTTTACAAAGAGCTGTACCGAAAATAAATGCTTAGCAGTTAATTACGGACGTAATGTGCTCATAAAAACTCATCTCGCATAGAAAACCATGGCAGTGCTAATAATATTTTGTAATTACTATGCAAATAATATTAATATATTTGTTCTTTACTTTATACGAAAGCTACATTTTTACAAGAGAGCAACCTATCACGCTCTTAATAATAAACTTCGATTTTCAAAATTTTGATCCCTTCGAATTTGTAACGAAATACAAGCATTTAAGAGAATAACTGCGAAATCTAATCGTTATATGGTACAAAATACGATAATAGTTAAGTTGGAAGGTCAAAGGCCAGAGTTAGCCACCATAAAAAAAGAAGTAAAACTGCATCCTTCATTATCTAGCAAATTTCTTCATCCTCACGAACACAATAGATTATTAGAATATGGCAAAACACATGAAAGCTGTTTGATTAAGGGAAGGTATGCCGCCTTGGAGGGCTTTCTAAGGGAAACTGGTTCTTATTCACGCTACAGATGGGGGAAATTACTAACACCAACCATGCAGCCAGCCCGTTCGAACTCCCTTTGTTCATCGGTTTTAACCAATCGGCCAATGGTGGGAGCCCTCTCATTACATCTGCATCTTGGTCTTCAATATGTAATGCACTTCCGCTTATTTAAATTAACAAAAGCTGAAAGAAAATCTAGTGTTATTTTGTTTTCCGTATTCAAAGTTGACACGTGAAAAATCATCAACTACTATTAATACAGTGAAGACAATGGAAAATTACGTATAATGTTTATGTGCAAATTCTTACGCAGTAGTCAATAACCTATTTTTACAATTAATAATACGGGTAAGGGCGATATTCTTATATGATAAATTACATAATATGCGCAGAAAGTAAACTGTGTCATCTTAGAAAGTACAATGGTAAGTCTGACTTTGAAGGAAATGAACGTATTATTCCTTATTGTGATGAAACAAATTATGCTCTTTCGCATTGATTTATGTCGAAGTATTTTTTGAATCCTTCTTAATTTGATACTAGACTATAATCCGCTTATAAGGTAAATTCATATTCGCTAGGAGGGTCGAGTTGTACCCAGATTCTAACTAACTAACAAATTATACAGAATTTTGCCTGTTCATTATGCTTGAGTTGCATAAACAAATTTCATTTATATCTTTACTATTGTCTCATTTTACAATGAGTCTGCTCATTTTAGAATTTATGCAGATATGAGTGGTCGGCAGTGAAATTAGAAGCGTAGTTGCGTGGAAGACTCTTGGCATTCACGGCAATGCTACTTGCCATTGGAATTTCTGTCGATTGGCGAATCATTGCTGGTATCCAGTTAAACCGAAAAACACAAAGATGGAATTGGTTTGAGTCACTGTTGCAATTTGGATCACTTTGTTACACAATTTGTTTCAATCACTGTTACAGTTAGTACGAAACACTTTGCAGATACAAAGAAGTTTGTATCACTATTACGATATTAGAGAAAGCCCTATTAGATTTTATAATTGTAATAGTTTTTAAAGACTTAAAGCTGAAGTATATCGATGTGTGTTTGTTTTAAGAATTAGTAAAGTATATATAGGGACGATGCATCATCCAAAGAATCCACTTAACACCCCATTTATCTTGTAAAGAAGCTAGTTGAGTTTAGCTAGTGCCTCCGATGGGTATACGAAGTACACAGTCTTCTTTTGATCCTCACAGAGATAGAGTGATGCAAATGTCAAATAATATTGTTTTACTGCTATATTACAGAAAGGAAATGGACGATCAAAAAGATACCATTCTTTGAGGAGAACGTGAGAGTTACAGTTTATGTAAATTTTTAACAGTATAGATACGGGTATGTGTGGGTTATGAAACAGTGACTGATACAAGTTTTAATTAATTACTATATAGCAAGAGGAAATGTTAGGACAAGTTTATCTATGAAAAACCTTCAACAAAGAATAATTTTTCTCTTTAAATTCAAACTGAGAATTCTTCAAAGTATGTACAAGGTACTTAATGCATTGGACAGAACTACTGCTGCTAAATGAATCATTCGGCAGTGGCTTTCAAAGTTTACAGCATGAAATAAAATGAACATTGTAGCCATCTCCCCTTCTATATTGGTCCTACCGAACTCAGTGATCGACTTAAAGGTAACGAACGTGATAACGAAGTGATAACGAACGATTAACGATTGATAACGATTGAGATCTTTGCTAATATTATACAAAAACTGAATGTTTTCTATTCCAAATGTTTTTGGCCTTCTCAGAAGTAACAGACAAGATAAGGAAGCTTGATATATGGCTCATTAATTAGAAACGACAAAACGACGGGAAGTATGTGCTCTTTTTCTGAGTTCTAATAAAGAGGAAACTTTTATTTGCTTTAGTAGTTGTAAAATTTGCATGTCATATGATACCTGCAGATATTCGGCTCAAGACGTGGAAGTAAAGAAAGTCTCAGAAATACATCAAAGACACCTTTGCATCCAAAAAAGACAATACTCATCGTATGGTGAAGTTTTTGTTACACTACTAAAATTATGTCTTTGAATGAGGTCAAAATTGACTGCAGATATGCAAATATATGAGAAATATACGCTCAAGCATCCAGCAACGGCAAAATAGGGCACCAATCTGTTCCGCCTACGACAATGCCAACTCCTACTCAATCATTCTGAAAAACCAAGACACGAATACACTATCAGGATATGATAATGTAGGGTTTTAGTGGGATCTATGACATATGCTTCTTATTAATTGGACGTTTCGCCAACTGCCCTTGTATTTTTTCTGCTCTTGCATTTTTGGACATTTTCCCCTGCCCTTGTACAATTTCCTGATGTAAGCAATTTGTATACATACTGGCAGCAGTTTGTAGATAATATTGATTAGGCAAGTTATATTCAGTTCCGCAGATCTTAGAAATGAAAGTGGAATAAAGAACAATTTTTAATCTATTAAAAAAGTAGACATTGTATGTAGTTTGCAGTTCTTAATCCTACCCATTCATGTTTATCTAAAACCTTTTCGTAGATTTGACATTGTTTCCCAATGTAAGATTCATTTTGTTATCTGACCCTTGAAGCCGAAGCGTAAAATTCAACAGAAAGTCTTTGAATAATGAGCAATTTTATCGAAAAATACATGATTTATGAATTTATTAATATTCAAATTTTACCTTATTCAATATAGGTATAAATAAGAAGACATTACTCTTGATTTTACTGCCGTACATGACGGCCACTTTTGAATTTTACAACTGTTTTGTACGATGTGATTTCATCCAGTCCATGGCTGGACTTTGCTGGGAGTCATTGTTATAATTTAGACGTTAATCAGATTTTTCATAAATTCTACCTCGAAAAGACATTCAGTTGCAAATATCTGATCTAAACGATGGTCCAAGTCCCATCCAAGTAGCTCCATTTTTTAAGAAGATTTACCGCTTAGTTAGTACTTTATATACATTTTGCTGATGCGTCTTTAAGCATACGTTAGTAGTGAATATTTAAGGCATACTAAGGAGAAACAAATTATGATCCTAACAGAGGTTTGTTAAGATAAAAGTAGCTTTAGAGATTTACCTATGAGATTCATTTAGCTATGGGGGTTTACTTATGATTATCACAGACATTTTCAACATAAAAATGTTTAAGCTTCTAATGGACACCGTGTTCGATAAAAAACTTTGAAAACTCAAGTAAAGATTATTTAATTTCCCATTCCCGAAGCACAGAAACCATAATGTATTGCAAAAACGAAGTAATTATACAAATGATTTATTAAAATCAAAAGAAATAACTATAACAAGATAACAAAAAGTATCAAAAAGCTATAATTCACATATGTTAGTTTGTAAGCAATCAAAATATTTCTTTCGAGAAATGGTTATTACGTTGATTAACGTTTAATACATTGATGATCTGCAAAACACCCCTTTCATTGGAAAACTCAGTTGAATACTAAATTCTCACATATTTCCTTTTTCACCTTTACTAATTATATGCACTTTTATACGTATATTTCTATGTTTGCCTTCTGTAGTGTTTTTAATGAACCATTATTAGACATTTTTGGCACATGGAATATTTATATCACTACCATCTTCATACAATCAGGTTATATATAAGATAAATTCTAGAATTAAAACAAGCCATGCAATACTTGTACCTAGAAGGCACAAAGAAGCATTTTTGTTCGTGGTGAAGCTTGCAGATAGGTGAAATTAACCCGTCTGCAGGTTTATCACGTAATAAATAATCGCGTCATTTAAATCAGAGCTTTTCACTTTAGATTTCTTACAAAACAGTCACGTCTTGGTCTTAGACTTCTTGTCTTTGTTTTAGAAACTTCATTACTAGTTTATCGCATGAAACCTCTGTTTTGACTTGTAATTCTTCACTTTTATGAATACTCAGTTGCCTTGTCATTGATTGCACATTAAAGGTTTTGTTTTAAAATACAGATTGAGGTAAACTGTAATGTGGGTAATACGCTACTTGAAGGTGATAAGAAATAACTACTCATTGGTTTTTTTTTGTTGCCTTTTACGGTAAAGGCTTCGTTATTCTTTCTCTGAACAAAATAATGCTATTTCTCGAATTGCCACAGCATAAAGCCCTTGAAATGACTTTAATATAATCAATGGCCTTTTGTAAAAAATGTGTTTCTTTAATTGTAGTATAAATCTAGTAATTTATTTACATAAGTTTATTTAATAAAAGTACAATTGTTATGTACAGTTTTAACAACTTTATGAACAATTTTATCTATATAATCATGTATAAGAATATGTCCTATAATTTTAAGTTGGTTTGATTTTGGTTTTATTTAGTAATACATACTTAATTACCTTTAAATGTGTAATTAGGTATCTTAATTTACAGATATTTTGTTATTTTATTTAAATAACTTCTTATCATTCTTTTACATGATTATAGAAAAATAAACAATATATGGCAACTAGTTTTAAGAATATCTGCACAGGGAACTAAAACAGCTGGTTCAGCTGGTCAGCGTTTAGAAATTATTGATTGGATTAATTATTTAAAGAACCATTAAAAAAACTTGATATCAACAAGATAAATTAATACATTACTAATTGGCAGCAATATTAATACTGTATAGCATAAGATATCAACATACGTCTTATGCATGAAAAAAAAAAATAGTTTCCTTAATTTTCAGATAAAAGCTTTTACCGTGTGTAAAATTAATACAAATATTTTTAACTCCAAGAGCTTAAAATGATGATGTACTGTAAGTTTAGGGTACTTAGTTGTATTGATTGGAGTGTCATTTTCAAGCCAAGTGTTTCAAAGCTTGTTATTAAAACTACACAAACGTTTATTATATATAATAAGATAAATTAATGCAAAAACATTACACTTAATTCATATTTACTTATAAATACATAGTATTTAGATTGTTGTTGTGGTCGAAAGATGCTGCATGAAATTTCAATTCTGAAATCAAAGTATCATAGTCCATAATCTATTCACTCATTGATACTAATGAAATTTGAAATGGTACTACTTCAAAATCCTATAATTGTAAACAAAACTGAGAAAATGACAGACTTCTACACTTTTAATTATCTTAGAATATTTAAGATAATCAGCATAAAACCATGCATCGAAATATCTGAGCATCTGTTGTTTGTTGTTTTCAATCCCCCTGGTGCGGGAATACCTATACTAAGTCAAAATGGCCACGCCGCGAAAGAAAATTCTCTATCATCCACTGTTCCGGAGAAATGCCCATGCAGTTCAGAAGAGTCTGAGCATCTTACAATGTGACGCATTTCCATTTTCAGACCAATTATTTTATGTTATATTTCGTCTCATCGTCGTATTATTTTATTCAAATTATAGAACAGAAAATGTCTTATTTTCATCGCAGCGTTAATGTAAATTTAATATTCCTTTTTAGATATTTACTCAGTTCTTAACATTGCAAATGTACTAAAAATTATCAATATTACAAGTACGGTACAAAAATAATGAGACTGCTAGTCCTGAAAATTCGTAGCAACAACTTTTCTTCTGCGCGCCAGAGAATAAAAGACGTATTAATGTCTTTGCTACTTTAAAACGGATTTTGAATGTCTGTCATTAGTCCCTGCCTATAAATAGAGAAGTTTTTAAATTTATCTTGCTGTTTGTATTGCTGTAAAAATGCATCAGAATTTCGAACAACATTGTCTTATAGTGATTTCGAGTTCGAGGAAAATGCAACTGAAATTTTTGAAAAATGAGAAACAAGCGTATGCAGAACCTCTTTTATTTCGAAAAGTTTTCAGATGGCACAAAGCCTTTCTAGAAGGATATGAAACTGCTGAAGATAAGAAAATGTCTGAAAGCTGAAAGAATCTGTGAAACCAAAACAGAGAATTATGCATTAAAAGTGAAAATTGACCCATAGTCAGACCAATGACTGATAATCAGGATGATTAGCAATGAATAAAATAAAAATTATTTTAGAATGCACGGAATTCTAGTTCTAGAACTGGACTATACGAAAGTTGTGTATTAAGAGTGGTTATATTTAACTTTACATTTCAGCAGAGAGAGGATGAAAAAGATAACTTTATTACATTTTCTGGAAGGAACCAGAAGTGACAAAAATTTCCTCAGTCTGGAATGAACCCTAAATTTTCCAGTACGAACGTTTAATGAAACATCTAAACCAGCAGTTCTTTACGTTCCAAAAGTTTAGAGGATGAGTAAATACAAAAATCGAATGAATACTTATATGATTTATTAAAATTTAGGAGATTATTTATAAGAAAATTCATGTTCCGAGGACAAATTATATATTAACATTAATACCATGAGATTAGTGAAAGGCTTCAAAAAAGAACTACTCGTTTGCCATGGGCTCCAGGCTGTTGAGTGCTGCACCGTAAATAATGCTCCTTGTCACTTTTTGGAGTTTCACCCCTTAATTGGCTTGATTTCTTGAACCTTACTCAGACTGACAGGCGAATCATCTTCCCCCTTCTATGGAAACAACATCCGAGATAGAAAGAGGTTTAAACAAATTTTTCTATTTAAAAACATTAAATTTAACAGATACAAGGCTTGTGTTTACAATTTAATCTTCGCTACGTGCGGATTTCAGGTAACATAAATGGGAACTTAAAATTTAAAGTACTTTGGTGCTGGAGATTTACAACAGCAAAACACCTAACCACCATTTGCTCAATTTTTACTTTATGTGCGATTGAATTTGGATAACAAAGTGGCTAACATGGGATAACTTAAATCGCAGAGCTAAGAGAGGAATTTGTACCGCGGTCAACGTGGCTGCAACAGTTCTTTGTCTAAACATTAAAGAACTCTTTTTTTTATATCTAAGTATATCATTTACAATCTGGTAAGAGCTGATGAAACATATAGGTCAAAAATATAAGATAATGAATTAATTTACATAAATGTTCTCCAATGCTGAATTTTTGATTCAAAGGGCATTTAAGCAACTTTGCATTGCCTTCATATTTCAAATCTGAATGACTTTTCCTCACAGTGAATGTTTAGTCGAGAGATCACCCTTTTGATATCGTGAACGGCATCGCATTAAAAAAACTGTAACAGAGCACCTGGAAGTGACTCTGCTTGAAGCATTCTAGCAGTCTTACGAAGACTGGAAGCCAAGTTTCAGCAGTTTGTATAGTATGTCATTCCAGCTGAATAACTTGAAGAGAGGTAAAGTTGATTAATAACCTTATAAATTCTTATCACGTTTCATAAAATCAGTTCCATTCATTTTTTTGGCCACACATTGCGAATTTCCTTGTATATTAATTCAATTTCATTTTTGGAAGTTCCGTATAGGACAGAAATTCGCAAAATTGAAAACTAAATTACAGTTTTAATAACATAAAACACTGCACAGCTGTTAAACATGAATGATAACTGATGAATCTGGATGCATACTTAATTGTTTCAAAGGCCTCGAACCCTTGTATGATACAATATGTATAACAACTATATAAAAAATTCAACAGGGATTATATATATATATATAAATAAAATTCCATAGTCAAAAATACACTTAAATTTCTAACTGTATGTTCTTTTCATTCTTAATGGCGACGGTCTCTTATTTGAAAGTACGTGGAATTAAATCCACAGCCCCATAGTCAAGTTATTTTTCCCGCCTTTTCTACACGTACAGTTATAGAATGTTTTGGAGATATTTAAAGCGAACTGGAATGGCTGACGAGGTTGACGTCATTTCTTGGAAGCTCCGCCTTTCCAGAGACTATAAAAGTACTCGCAAAAGAATATCGGGGTCTTTTCTTTAATGTAACGATGCAGTAAACTTCATACGAAAAGTTATTAGTAATTCTTTTTTATTTACTCCGGAGATCAGATTTTTGTAATTGCTATTTCTCCTGAATAATACTAAATGGATCCTGTTTTTTAATCTTATAGTCTGATACTTTTGAGCTACAACTACATCTATGATTCTTCACCAATCTATTTATTCCGGACAAAAACTGGTACATCACAGTGAAGATTTTAATCTTCTTCTAATTTTCCATACTTTAGCCAGTAATTAGTGAAGTTTAGATATACCAGTTGGAATCAAGTTTATTAAAACTTTCAATATTTTCTTTCTTTAAATTTAACTCTCTAAATAATTTAGTTTAATTAATTTAAATAGTTTAATAAATAGTTCAATTTTAATTAATTTTAGTGAATTAATTAGCAATAACATTTAAATTCCCAGTTTTTTAAAATGTTCCTGTCCCAAAATTGAGTTAAGAATTTTTACTTTAAAAATTCACTGAATTGTAGTTTAGCTCCCTCTTTACTTTTATAATGGCTCGTATCAATCACATGAATTTCCATAAATGTCATTCTAGCAAATGACTTACTTGTAAAGTTAGCAATATGTCTTTTAATATCACAGCCACTAAACAACTCCCTTTTGAAAAACATATAATTGTATTTATCACTTGTAACACATGAAATCTTAAATATGTTGGACAAACCAAAAATAGTCTTAAAATTAGAATTAACAACCACAGAGCGCACATTAAAAAATTCGCTACTACTAATTTTAACTCACTTAATACAGCTGAATTAGAACATTTTCAAATACATGTTTTCAAAAAAAAAAAAAAAAAAAAAAAAAAAAAAAAAAAAAAAAAAAAATTCAAATTTTGGACATTGTGCCTGAATACAACTTTAGATTATTTCAAGAGTCACTCTACATGCTTAAATTCGAAACACTTTACCCTTATGGACTCAATACATTCAACCAATACATTAAATTAAATTCTGAAATTCCAACTTACAGCCATTTTAAATTATTGAGTAAAAAAACATTACGAGGAACCAGAGCAGGTAATAATAAAAAAAAAAATTTTTTTTTTCAACAATAGATACAGAAAAGTTAAACGATAATATTAATAATTACTTTCTTACTGAAAATTTCACTAAAAATATAATTACTTGGTTGCATACTTGTAAGCACAATTTCTTAAAATTACTTATAAAATTTGTTAAACAGCATTTTACAGGGCACAGTATTATCAAAGACCTTATTATTGACTTTTGCAATTATAAATTCTCTACAAATAACAAATACAATAAATATTACTGCAAAATCAATTTCCTTCATCCAAACTATGATCATATTCAGTTAAGCAAAATTTTCAGAAAAAGTCAACATCTTTTTCCAACTACTAAAGTACAAATCTCACCAGCTTTCAAGTATAAAATACCTCTTAGTAAATTGCTAATTAACCACCATGAATTAGCTTTTACAGCTCATTGATACTGCAAAGAGCTTCAATACAAAGATTACATAGATAAATTTCATAAACATATTATTACAGGCAATTTAGCAGTAGTTCAAAACCAACTGTTGCGCCTGCGCGCGCATTTCATTACTAGCGTCGGCGCATGCGTCTTGAGCTCTTGGAGTTTGTGACATGAGATTGTGAGCTAAGAGCGTGTGAGAGAATTCGTGGCTTCGAGTGGCCATGAACGAAGTAAATTAATGAGAATTAAAGTGAGATATAATCCTGAGTTGAATTATAGTGTAGTCTCTGTGCAAAACATCGTGGTCCGTCATGGGCCAGAGATCTATGGATTATGAGTTATATACAAGTAACAAGTAAGTCAGCAGTTTCGATTTAAGAATAAAGTGCCATTTTATTATTTTGAGATACTGTGTAAGAGTTTTGAGAAAATTTATATACTGTGTTACTGTGTTTAAGTAATTGAGAAGATTTACTTATTATCTTGTGTTATTTCACTAAGAGTACAATGTTGATAAAAGGTGCACTTAAAGAGGATTTAAAGCTATTGGCTTTAGAACTGAATATAGAATTAAGTGAAAAGATAACTGTTACAGATTTAAATTTAGCGATTAAAAGTAGTGAAGCTTTTAAATCCGATCCAAATTCGGTAATAGAGTTTGGTAATTCCATAGTAGAGCATCGTAAATCTGAAGAAGCTAAAGTATTACAGTTAAAACAAATTAAATTAGAGAGATGTAAATAAGAACTGGAAATTGCTCAATTGCGAGCTGAAACCAAAAGTGTTAATAACGATCAAAACGAAACTAAAGGAGAAAGTTCTGATTCCTTAGATTCTCTTATTAAAAGTATAAGAACACTAACATTGAAGGTTCCGAGTAAACCTGAAAACTGGAGTTATTTTTTCTCGTCTTTAGAAAGAGCTTTCGCGACAAAAAATGTGCCTGAGAAATCTAAAGCGGAAATATTGTTAAACTTGTTAGGGGAATGGGCTTCGAACATTATCGTGTATATTAGAGATGAGGAGCTAAGTGACTATGAAAAAGTAAAAGCTATTATTCTAAAAGAATTCGAACCTACACCACAAATTGTTTTAGAAAATTTTAAAAAGGCTCAACGCCTAAATGAGTCCCATGTGCAGTTCGTGTCGCTATTAACCACAAATTTCGAATATTACTTAAAATTGAGGAAAGTGTCTGATTTTGAAATTCTGAAGCAGTTAATAATATCAGACAAATTGTTTGAGACATTAGATCGAGAAACGTCAGCCCATATTTCTGTAAGGCAAGCTGAAAGTTGGTTTCCGCCTCAACAAATGGCTAAGGAAGCAGATTTATTTTTCACATCTCGCGGAAAGTGCCTTGCCGCAAGTGTGGACAGTTTTCAAAAATCTCGCAACAATTACAAAACGTCGAAAAATGTTTCAAAGGTATTCCTTGCCGATGTAAAAGGCTTAAAGTGTGTTCTTTGTGAGGAAAAGCATTTTTTGGCAAAATGCCCAAATTTCTTGAAACAACAGGTGAATGATCGGGTTGAAATCATCAAAAGTCATAAATTATGGTTTAATTGCCTAGCATTAAACCATTCCGTCAAAAACTGCAAATCGAAGTTTTCGTGTTCCGTTTGTGGGAAAAGACACCACATGACACTGCATTTTCCGGTAGAAAATAAATCATCGAAAGAGAAGAAAAAAAAAAAATAACGAAACAGCGAGTAGTTCCAGTATGCTTTCCCCCCTAGCGCCAGACTTTCTGCCTAACAGCGGTAATACTCTACTTACAGCGACTAGTGTAAACAGATCCAAAAAAAAAGTGTTCTGAGCACGGCTATTTGCTTTATTAGTGATGGTATGGGTAAGCTACATCCAGTCAAAACATTACTTGATGGCGGCAGTACTTCATCGTTTATAAGCAGAGACTGTGCGAATAAATTCAACTTTGATTTTGAGAAGGTAAACATTGCGATTTCCGGATTAAATGATTCCTTGTTTACAATTCGGAAAAGAGTTTCGGCATGCATTAGCAATAAAGATTAAAGTTACATGAGACATTTAGACTTATTAGTAGTACCAAAAATCACGCAAGATTTGATTCCTTCAAGGAAAATTGATATTAAAATGCAGGATTTTTGTAACATAAAATTAGCTGATGAGAATTTTAATGTTCCAGAACGTATAGAGATGCTTTTAGGAGCTGAAGTTTTCTTTGAGATATTAAAATCTGAACAAATTCGCTATGAAAACTCGAGTCTTATTTTACAAAACAGCGTGTTCGGGTTTATAGTGTCGGGAGCGTTACATCAGAAGAACAGAGCCGCGTACATTGTGGGTTAATGAAAACATCTAATGACTTAGAACAAACAATGAGAAAAGAACAAACAATGAGAAAATTTTGGGAAATAGAGAATGTTGAAACAGCCATTCCAAAAAATAAAGAAACAGCAATATGTGAAGAACATTATGTGCAAAATCATAAGCGGAATGAAGAAGGGAGATACATT
Source organism: Stegodyphus dumicola (assembly GCF_044657685.1). NCBI lineage: Eukaryota > Metazoa > Arthropoda > Arachnida > Araneae > Eresidae > Stegodyphus > Stegodyphus dumicola. The sequence goes on along the minus strand of NC_140775.1, from coordinate 62,017,297 downwards.
GTAACAATGCCACTAAAGGAAGATCCTATTTGCTTAGGAAATTCAAAGGATGTTGCCCTTGAGAGATTAAATTCCCTATGGAAAAGATTAGTTAAAGACCCTGAATATTTGAGTCTGTATCAGGATTTTTTAAAGGAATATGAAGAGCTAGGGCATATGACTGAGGTTGAAGAGAAAAATGAGCCTAGGGTAGTGTACTATATGCCACATCATGGGATATACCGACCTCAAAAAACAACAACTAAATTGATAACAGTGTTTAATGCATCATGTTTAACATCAAATGGAATTTCGCTAAATTCTTTACAACGTAATGGAGGGGTTATTCAAGATGATCTCTTTTCAATCATGCTTAGATTTAGAAAGTACCCATTCGCATTTACGGCGGATATTAGAAGAATGTATAGAATGATTAAAATTAACCCTGAACAGAGATGCTTGCAGCGAATCCTGTGGAAAAAAGAAAATGATGCACCTGTGAAAATCTACGAGCTTAATACTGTGACTTACGGTACAGTTAGTGCGCCATACTTAGCTATGAGAACTCTTAAACAATTGTCGATTGATGAAGGTCCAAAATTTCCATTAGCTGCGCCAGTCTTACTTAAAATCTTTTATACGGATGATGTGCTTAGTGGAGCGGAATCTTTGAGTACAGCTAAGGAGCTTAAATCTCAGTTAACTGCAATACTGAAGAGTGCAGGAATGACACTGCACAAGTGGTGCAGTAATCATGCTGAACTTGCGGAAGATCACTCCTATTCCTTTCCTAATGAAGCAGAATCTACAACACTTGGAGTGTCTTGGAGGTCTAGAAGAGACTGTTTCTGTTTTAGAGTGAAACTCGATAATGACATAGTAGTTACCAAACGACAGATATTGGCCACAATTGCAAGATTGTTTGACCCGATTGGTTTACTAGGGCCAATCATAAGTAAAGCCAAAATATTCCTGCAATGGTTGTGGTTGTTAAAGCTGAATTGGGATGAATCACTACCAAAAAAGGAAGCTGATGAATGGAAGATGTTCTCTACTGAACTGAACTCTACTGAACTAGATCACTCCTATTCCTTTCCTAATGAAGCAGAATCTACAACACTTGGAGTGTCTTGGAGGTCTAGAAGAGACTGTTTCTGTTTTAGAGTGAAACTCGATAATGACATAGTAGTTACCAAACGACAGATATTGGCCACAATTGCAAGATTGTTTGACCCGATTGGTTTACTAGGGCCAATCATAAGTAAAGCCAAAATATTCCTGCAACGGTTGTGGTTGTTAAAGCTGAATTGGGATGAATCACTACCAAAAAAGGAAGCTGATGAATGGAAGATGTTCTCTATTGAACTGGAAGTTTTAAGTAAAATAGAAATTGAAAAGTTTATTCTTATTGCAGAAGTAGACTATGTGGAACTTCATGGATTTGCAGATGCCTCTGAGGTAGCATACGGAGCAACCATATATTGCAAGTGCCGTTCGAGAGATGAAGAAGTGAAGACAAGGCTAGTGACGAGTAAATCCAGAGTCTCGCCTATTAAACGAGTTACTATTCCGAGACTGGAGCTTTGTGCGGCAGTCCTACTTGCAAGGTTGATGGTTAGAGTAATATCTGCATTAGATATTTCTGTGAACAACGTTTATCTGTGGAGTGACTCCATGATCGTGCTTTCATGGATACAAAAGGAGCCTTACCAGTTGAAGACATTTGTTGCAAATCCAGTGGCAACAATTCAAGAGTTGACTAATAGTCATCAATGGCGTCATGTGTCATCAAAGGAGAATACGAGTGATCTTATATCCCGAGGCTTGGATCCCAGTAAACTTCTACAAAATGATATGTGGTGGAAAGGCCCTCTGTTCCTGAGATACGACGACTACCCAAATAGAGAGATTCCGGTGGAAGTCATTGTGAAGGAATTTCCAGACGAACTTAAAATCCTTAGTGACTCTAATATTTTTCTTAATGTGAAAGCTAACCCTTTCATTGAGGATTTCTTAAATTTAAGTAACAATTACACTAAAATTATTCGTGTTTTAAGTTTTATTTTTAGGTTTGTAAACAACTGCAAGGGGAAGGACAAGGTTTCAGGTACTCTTCAGAGCTCAGAATTAAAATTAGCTGAACTTAAACTGATTAAGCTAATTCAAGATAGTGAATTTAAAAAAAGAAATCTCAAGCCTTGAAAAGGAGGGTAAGGTACCTCCAGATAGCAAGGTAAGAAGTGTTTTTCCATTTTTAGATCAATATGGAATTTTAACCCCTTCGCGCCGACTGTCACGTATACGTGCCAGCAACGAACACACTTACCTACCGGCTGACACGCAGGCGCGCCAGAGGATTGTTCCGTTCTCTACCGACTGTCACGTATTTGTGCCAGTACTTTGGAACGTTTTTCAAACTATAATTTCTGCCACAAGATGGCACTGTATGTCCATATGGTCTCAGATACATGTACATTAGACCTTCTACTCGAAATGAGAGAAGCATGACTCACATACACGTGTTTTTGATTATGTAAACAAACAGGGAAGTAAATGTTTCCGAATGGCGTGATTTATGACGTCTCTTTAAATCGCACTTTTTTCGCACGTGGTAGTTGTTTACTGTAAGTAGAGAAGTTTTATTTGCTCTAAAGCGTTGGGTATTTTGGTTTGCAGTTCAGGTTTTAGAAAATAATTAGATCTTGTTAGACGTGAATTCTTTGTTTTTACCGTTGCAATGTCGAAGCGTCGAAAATGTTTAACAGAGCATGAAATAGCAGAAATGATGCAAAATATTTCAGATATTGATTCTGAAATTCTGATATTCTGATATTGATTCTGAAAGATTAACTGAAAGACATTTTCCAAAACTTTGTTCAGAAGAGACTAATAAGAAAATGAGACGACGATGCTTCGTTTGTTCACATTCCCGGAAAAATCCTCAAAAACGGCAAATGAGTTATTACGAGTGCAAGGAATGTAACGTAGGTCTGTGTGTAGATCCCTGTTTTCAAATTTTTCATACGAAAAGAGAATTTTAAGTAATATATTTAGTTTTCAGAGGTATAATGTTAAAATTCATAAAATGGTAAGTAATTAAAATAAAATGTGTAAAATATGCATTTAAACAAGAAATAAGGTAATTAAAGTATATATATAAAAATATCTATAAAGCATAAGCCGTTTAAATACTCTATAGATGGATTTAGGCTTAGTAGCAAAAAAGCCCCCCGGCCCTGGAGAGACGCTCGCGTAAGACACTGCCGGCCTCAGCGATAAGTGCGCGTTTTCGCTACCCGGCTCGAAGGGGTTTTAAGAGTTGGAGGCAGATTAGCTAAGTTGAATTTTGATAGAAAATTTCCTATAATCTTACCAAAGAATTATAAGTTGACTAATATAATTATTGTGATGTTTCATAAGAAATACATGCATATTGGTTCACAAGACTTACTGTCTATTGTTAGACAAGGGTTTTGGCCCTTAAACGGGCGCAACACTTGTAGAAAAATAGTACATGAGTGTGTCGTATGTTTCAAAGCAAAACCAGTGCCCTGTCAACAACTTATGGGTCAACTCCCTCAAGAAAGAGTCAGCCCGAATTTTCCATTCAATTGTGTTGGAGTTGATTTTTTTTGGTCCTTATTTTATAAAATACCCACATCAGAGAGAAGGTCGCCTTAACAAGGTGTATGTGTGAATTTTCGTTTGTTTTGTTACCAAAGCTTGTCATCTTGAGTTGGTAACAGACCTGTCTAGTCAAGCATTTATTGCAACCTTAAAGCGTTTTTTCAGCAGGAGAGGCAAGTGTGCACGCATATTTTCAGATAACGCAACCAATTTTGTTGGTAGTAACGCAGAATTAAAGAAATTGAATAGGCTAGTCAGCAAACCAGATGATGAATTAGGTAATTATTTATCGAGTGAGAGTATTGATTGGTCGTTCATTCCCCCTAGAGCTCCCAATCATGGAGGTCTTTGGGAGGCAGGTGTCAAATCTGTTAAGTTTCATTTGAAACGCGTAGTAAGCAATTTGAAACTAACCTATGAGGAGTTTCTTACAGTAATTGCTCAAATCGAAGGCATTTTGAATTCTAGGCCCTTGCAACCTTTATCATCCGAACCAGAGGATTTTGATATCTTGACACCAGGCCACTTCCTGATAGGCAGACCTATCACGGCTATTGCAGAACCTAATATTTTAAACGTTAACGATAATAGATTAAAGAGCTGGCAAAAATTGACTAAAATAGTACAAACAATTTGGAAGTATTGGAGAAATAACTATTTGAGTGCAATGCAAGGAAGAACTAAATGGTTCTTTGAAAAAGACAATGTCAAGGTTGGAAGTATGGTAATTTTAAAGACTGATAATGTTCTTGTATGTAACTGGCCTCTTGGCAGAATCGTAGAGATATTCTTAGGTAAAGACAATAAGGTTAGAGTAGTTTCAGTGAAAACGAAAAGAGGTATTTTTAAAAGATCAATTAATAAAATTTGTTTTTTACCTATGCCAAATTAAACAAAAAGTATGTTTGTAATTAATTATTGTATTTTCTTATTATAGTAGTTTGATTTGTTGATGTTATTATTTGATGTTTACAATTATTTACCTGTATTTCGTATTGTCACTCTGTGTAATTTTTTATTGTAAGATTTAATTTTGAATGATTACATTATGTCAAGGCGGGCGGTATGTTGCGCCTGCGCGCGCATTTCATTACTAGCGTCGGTGCATGCGTCTTGAGCTCTTGGAGTTTGTGACATGAGATTGTGAGCTAAGAGCGTGTGAGAGAATTCGTGGCTTCGAGTGGCCATGAACGATGTAAATTAATGAGAATTAAAGTGAGATATAATACAGTCCATTGTTCCTGAGTTTATTGAATTATAGTGTAGTGCCTGTGCAAAACACCAACTTTTAAGAAATTTAATGGAAAAAGGTACCAAATTTAGAGCAGACCTAAAAATTAACAAACATCACAGTTTTAAAAGTTTCGTAAAAAATCTACACGAATTTACAGTTAAAACTAGTTACAAATTAAATATTCCAAATTCTACCTGTATGGCTTGGAAACATGATGTATTAGAAGAATTCAAGCAAAGAATACGAAGGATTGAATTTAATAGCGATTTACAGTGGAATATTCTCATTCCTCTATTGCAAGATTTGAAACAAAAGTTTGTAATAACCAAAATTGACAAAGCCAATAATAATTTTAGCATAATATGAAATTCTTTTATGTCTCATTAATTAATATTGAACTGAATAATGCCATCACTTACAAACTCACCAATATACAAGAAAATGTTATTGCAAAAAAGCTAAAAGCATTTCATAAGAAACTGCAAATTTCACAACCATCTAACTACAATAGATTAGCAAATCTACATGCTCTCCCAAAAGTTCATAAATCACCACTTAGATTTACTGCTAATGGTACAAATAATTATAAAAAGAATATAGATTACATATTTGCAATTAAACTTAAAAAATCTGTAATTTAATCGAACAACTCGTTAACAAACAACACAACTATAGTTGGATTATTTATAATAATGCTCCAGTTCTCAGCTGATTTAAAAGTTTAGAAATCAAGAACATTAACTGCTATGACTTTGAAAACCTTTATACTTCTCTACCATTAGAAGAAATTTTTACTAGTTTAATGCAACTCCCACAACTTTTTCCTGACATAGTTGACATCCTTTGTATTGAAAGGTGGAATACTTATCTGAATTGTGCATTATTTAATAACTACATTAAATTCAATAATAAGATATTTCAGCAAGTGAGAGGAATTCCTATGGGAGCAAATAGTTCTACACAAATATGTAACTTATTTCTTTTTACTTATGAATATAAATTCCAACTAAGTTTAAATAAGAATGAATTAAAGTTATTTGCACATACATTTAGATACATAGATGATATTATAACTTTCAATAATAATTCCGCTTTTGAGCAATTCAAAATTTACCCAAATAGTTTAACACTTAATAAAATGAATACGAATCAAGGTACTATTGAATATCTAGACCTGCTAATTATTAAACACAGCAAAATTAAATTATATGTTAAAAGAAGGAATTTCCATTTTCATACTATTAAGCTAATTAATTGGAACTCTAATATCTCTAGAAAAGTAATAGAAAACATGTTTCATATCCAAATAATCAGAATAAAAAATATATGTACTGAAATAGGAGATTTAAAGGAAGAAATAATAAAGCTAATTAATGTTCAAGTTGATAACCAAGTACCGCCAAAATTTATTAATTTATATATTAAAAAGGCAGACATTAACTTTACTATATAATTTTTTGGCTCTTTGGGGTATGATAACATTACCTTAAACCTTAGCTGAAGGGTAATGGAGGATGTAGAAGAATAAAGGAATTATCTTGTAAATAAATTTGTAAATATGTATATTAATCAATACTGGATTCTTTCCTTTTACTAATAAAGGGCCAACTCTTTTCAAAAGTCTCAATTATAGCCCGAATTGAGTGAAGATTTTAATCTTCTAATTTTCCATACTTTAGCCTGTAATTAGTGAAGTTTTGATATACCAGTTCAGTACATATATGAAACTTGATTCCAACTGGTATAATTAAATTTTAAATTAATAATCTTTAAATTTAGCTTTTAATAAACATTTTTAAGGAATTTTTGGGAAATTTCTGGAAAATTTCTGGGAATTTTCTTTTTTAACTGACATATCTTTCTTTAAATTTAATTAATAAAAATTTTTTTTAAGGAATTCATTTCAAAATTTAAATTTTACTTGAAAAAAATTAGGGAAAATTTTTTGAGACATTTTATGACTTTCTTAAAATTTAAATTTTAAATTTTAAATTTTACTTTAAAACATTTTTAAATATTAAAACATTTCAGTTTTACTTAATTTCTTTTAATTATTACTTTTTAATTTGCAAATTTCACAAAAAATTATAATTTGCATTATTTACACAATTTTGCAACAGGACACACATTTATTATCACAAACAAGTTTACATTAATTCACAATAACCACTTAACTCTACTTTACTTCAATTGAGTACTTTTTATGATATTTGCTGAGAAAACTTACATCTCTTGATTGGCTCAGCTACTAAACTCCCTACCATAAATAGTTGGTCAGTTAAAATGAAAACTTGAATTACATACTTTTAAGATTTTCTTTGATTTTTTCTAGATTTATATTGTTTAAATTTTAATATTAAAGTTTATAAAAATTTTTAATAAAACAAAGATAACAGCTTGGTACTCAACTTTACTTACATAAGCGCCATCTATATAATTTGCAGAACACACTTACATAACTTAGGAAATACATTTGCAGACCCCAACGCTAATACTATGGTAGGTAAGTTAGAATTAAAACTTACTATTTACTTGCTTTTAAGTATTTTTTAAGTATTTTTTATGTAGTATTTAAGTATTTTCTAGATATGTAGTTATATTTTTAAGTATATATTTGTTTTTTTTTTTTTATAAATTATGAATTAGTTCTTTTTAGTTCCTTATTGGTTTATATAAATTATGCCTAGTTCCTTTTTAGTTTCATTTTGATTGAAATGCATATTCGTGTCGGGGAGGTTTCTGTTTTTGTTTCTAAAATGCATAACTTTCTAAATGAATTTTTCTGGAAAATTAAATTTAAAAAAAATTAATTTAATGCTAGACTTTACATTGTTTATTTCTTAAAATACTTCATTATTGGTATTTTCATTTTAGACCTTTAATTTTTAATTGCTAATTTCTCAAGGTACAACTTTATTGGTATTTCTTTTTGGACATTCTTCAATATGTATTTACTTTTGGTTTTGACCTTTTACCCTTGCCTGCATGAATGACGAAACACGAATTGAATGATTGAGGAGTTAGGTTTGGAGGCAACTTCCCCTTAATAAGTCTGTCTACTGCCTGCTCAACAGTCATTCACTTATGCATTTAAAAAAAAAATTAGATTAATTTTAATTTGCTAAATTGTTGAATTTATTTTCATGGTTTGTTTTTGCACTTGATTTACTTATGCTATCTGAATTTAAATGATATTGTAGATTAGTTCGAAAATTAAATCTTTTATATGTTAGCACATTTTTTAATTAGTTTAACTTTAAATTTGCTTTTTTACATATATACATGTTTGTTAAAATATATATATATATTAACAAATTTAAATTCTTAACAAATACGTATAAAAGTAAAAAAGTAAAGAAGCAAATTTAAATTCTAAAAAAAGGAAAAAAGCCAAAATAATTTAAAATAATTTAAAAATATGCAAACATGTAAAAGATTTAATTCTCGAACTAATCTACAATATCATTTAAATTCAGAAGCATAAGCAAATCAAGTGCAAAATCTATCCATGAAAATAAATCTACTAATTTAATAAATTAAAATTAAATTAAATTAAACAATTTTTTAAAAAATGCATATGTGAATGATCGTAGAGTAGGCAGGAGACAGATTTATCTTATGAAACAACATATATATATGTAAGATAAAAATATATGAATCAAAATTATAGATTAAACTATAAACATTAATTCTTCCTCTCTATTCTAAAATCGTAATAACTTCTTTGCATTGCGTCATTTCTTGATCACTCTATGATCGGCGCAACTCTGATGACGTAATAATTAAGAACTAAAACTGTCCTTGTAAACCAAAACTTTTCTCTTCGCGTTCTTCCATCTTTCATAACTACGCACTTCAGCTTTTTCCCTCTACTCTGCTAAGATGTGATTTCGCTGGCTTGCTTTCTATCCCAACAATATCAAAAATGTAAATCTTCTGTGGAAAGGCACGACTAGAGTGCTAAGTGATTGTGGCCACAAATATCGATTGGAAATAAAAATGGAATTAAAATCGCTTCTACTGCCAAGTTTAATTTACGAAGTCAACACATTTGCTTACGACGCAATCAGATTACTTCCTCTTCAATATAGGATAATACGCATCTACAGCGCATCTACAGTGTTCCGACATTTTCCTTTGCTTTTATTATGACATATATATATATATATACATACGTATAATAATTTATTTACTAATAGATTATTTGGTACATTATCTCCTTTGATAAAGGTAATAAGAATTCTATTGAAATGAAGTAACTTATAAAATATATTTAAAAAAATGAATGTTGAAATGTTTTAAAATGGAAACTTTTAAAAAGGTATAACTAAAATTTAAAATGTAATCAATAAACCGAGTAATTATCATCATTGACTGGAAATTAGTTATCTTTTCAAGGGGAACAAACCAACCTCGAATCAATTAACAATAATTAATAAATGCGAAGGTGTTTCATCTTTTTTTTTAAGTAATAATTATTATTACAAAAAGTTATTTTAGCAAAATAAGTTTAAACTAAATAAGTAGAGCTTAAATGAGATGAATTTAAGTAAAAGCACTGCATAGATAGTAAGAAAGTGGCTGTTACGTCAAGATTAAAAATAAATTTCAAAATCGTGATATATATTTGTAATATACTGTATTTACTCGCGTATTTTCTCCCTAGCATTTCAGCACTGAAAATGTTTTAAGTTGTCACGCAATTTTACTCTTTCTCTCTCAATGTGTTCGAAAAGCGAGCTCGCCCAATTTTTATAAATGGATTCATCCACGCAGTGCTTATTTTCCTCATTGATTTTCGCATGGATTTTGCATGCATGGCTTCAGAATGATGAAAGATAATCGAGAAAAGTTTATGGAAATGGGCTGCTATTGAATGTTCTGAAGATTATTGCACCTGAGAAGACATACTCAACGGTGAAGATTGGGGGGGGGGCAACGACAGTGACCACTTAAAAGCTGTAGCAGACGACATAGCAGTTCCTGCAGTACTGAATGATTTGAGGGTGATAGCAGTGGAACAATAACAGCGACGAGACTGAAAATACAGGAAAGTAGAAATAACGATATCTATTAGAGATTAAAATTCTAACGTCAATGTTTCTTATTAGAATTCAGATTTCTTTTAAATAAATATTAATGTGACAGTTGTCAGTCATTTAAATGCTCTTCATTTTCTATGTTCTTAATCGCATCGTACAGAAATTACATATGTATATCTAATTATATGTATATTAGAGCCATATGTTTGAATTTCAGGAGCGCAGTTGGTCCTTTGTGTCTGTGGACGACAACGCTTTGTTTTTGTGGTTTTGACGATAACGCTCGTCCCGCTTCATTTGGCCAACGCTTACCAGGAAAGTAAGGATATTCGACGCATGTATTGGCCAGCCAGATCTCGATAAAGAATCGAATTCCTCGATAAAGAATTAACAAAATCAGTTGCAAAATAATCAGCATTATTACTCGGAAAGGGAAAAGCCATCAGTCATTTTTTTTGTGCTTGGAATGAAGAGTCTAAACGAATACCCGAAAATGGTGCCTACTGTTTCTATTAAATTATTGAAATATTAAATCACTAGTAATAAGGGGAAATCCGAAATCCGTCGACGCGGAAATCATTTGCAAAATTTTAGATATATCTGTAGCAAAAATAAATAAAATAAACCAAGATTTACAACTCATTAAAAGCTAAAAACGTAACGTTCACTAAATTTTGCCGAGGCATATAGCTGAGAGCAGAGCAACTTGTACAACCCTCTATGAAAACTTCTATTTAGTAGGAGAAATGGAAATACATTGCAATCCTTGATAAAGCATGAGTTTATCTAAACTACTGCAAGTGCAAAGAAAGTTTCAGTAAGCGCTTTATGATTGTCGCAGGTTTATCTTACAATGCGAAACTAAAAATAAGAATGGAAAAAAAAATTAAAATCAACTTAAGGTATTATCCGCGACTAATGAACAGCCACGACGACTGCAAACCCGCCAAAATTGAAGGACTCTGGAAAGACGCAAGCATGTCTTTCTTTAATCAAATTCCTCTAGTCGAATTCAGCCCTGGTTTCTTTCATAATTATGCGTAGAAGGAAGTTCACTCATTCGCTCTTTTGATATCAGAAGATAAAACACAGAGGACGTGCCTTATGTCACATCTTCTCATCGAAGGACCCTTGCTGTTACAATTTGAAAGCTCGTTTAACAACACATTAACATGCAAAGCAAGTGAATCTCTAATACCCTATGCATGAATGAGTATATTAACCTAGAGAAAGTCCTTCAAAAGAAACTGAAGCCTAGTTTCCCATTTAGCGTTAGATAATTCATTCTGTACCGCATAAAAATAGATCATAAAAATAACAATGAGTTTGTTTTGGCGAAATAAATTAACGAGTATTTTTCTGCTTGCGACGGAATGATAGAATTTAGCAGCTGAATAAAAAATACATATTTAAAAAATACTCTAGGAATAATCACGTTAAAAGTTTGCAATTAATTCATTTGTAAAAATAGAAAACTAACTTTTTACAGTATTATATGCAGTTTGCAAGATTTTGTGAATTTTTAAAGCTTCTGTATCGAAATTTATAGAAATTTTTTCAAAAACGCTTTTTCTATAACGGGCTTCAAAGATTTAGGATAAAAGGGACGGAGATATAATATTCCACAAGACGCCAAATCATTACTTTTGAACTATAACAGATGGAGTAAAAGACTGCATTCTAATGCAATTTTTAATCGACCAGTAAATAAACTTAAGTTAACTCTAAAATTTGTATGTGAAATATATCAAATCCAATATGAGGTTTTAGTATTTCGAGTAATATACAAAAAAATAAGAGTTCCGTGCATAATCGGAATAAACAACACCAGCATTCTGCAATCGATAACATATTTTACTGTTATCGTTTAAATAAATCCGCTAAAATATTTATATTTTACTATATAATAATATTAAAATATTCATATTTAAGACGTGCAAATAGTAGGAATTTATATTTTGACAACTACAATTCAACTAAGATAAAGTTTTACTTGGTTTGGTATTTCTAGGAATTGATTATTTAAAATTTTGTAGTCTAATGACTCAGATTAAACTCTGGATAACAAATGTTTCGTGTTATATAGTAGGCTTTATGTTATTCGCTAAAAAAAGTAACATATACAGATAAAAATTGTGCTAAAAATATTATATATAAAATTTAATGGCGACTTTGTTTTGAATTTTATGCGTTTCTCATACGTAAATAAAGTAATTAAAAATTTTACCTTATTATCATAATGTAATTTTACATCATGATCAAAATATAAAGAAATCAGTGAGATAAATACTAAAATTATTATCCAAAAGGGAACATATTTTGATGATTTTTTTAACTTTTAACTAGTTTGCAAGATAACAAGAATGAGCTGTAGAAATAAGACAAATTAAATTTGAAATTGTGCACGCTTGTATGAGTACAGTTTGTCTTTAAATCTATGAAACTATTTCAGTACTGTCAAAGATGATGTAGATACTAAGAACTGGCGACGTTAGTTCGCCATCTGCAAACAATTTTAGGGAGAGCAGAAAAATAGAGCTGAAAATATGGCTAATAACGCGCTATTGAGTTTCCTGAGTAAGGCAGTACAATGCGAAATCATGTTATAAGAAACTATGAAAGTACAAAAAGTACACTTAAGCTCCATAAACCTAGCAAGAGTTCAAAAGTCGTTTCACAAATAACCAGAAATTTGTTATTACAAATACCAATATTGATTAAAAATATAAAGGTATTAATATTAAAAACTGCGCGCCACTTGTTTTCTTCCTCGCTGATATGCATAATTAAACTAGACCATTTTCTTTTTTAAAATTATAACTAAAAATTAAAATTATTTCTAGTACCTTATTTAGTAACTATATGTCAAATCTGATTTGTGTTTCTCTGGAGAAGCAATAATTTACTTCTGTTTGCTTTTTTAGTTCACAGATTTCTATCAATTTCGTTAATAGGTATCTTATCATTTATGAGATTCACATTTTAGAAGCCACTGGAATATTTTTTATTCATTCTGCTTTTAGGCAAAATTTATGTCCCTTTACGCGCTTTTCACGTTGAGCTTCAGAATTTTAATCTATGCTAATAGAAGTTGTTATCTGTCAAACATATAGCTCTTACTTTATTTTCTGCACTGATATCGCTCATAGACAAACAATCTCATTTTTTAGAAGTGGAACAATCTGCAACATAGAACCCCTATTTTTCTGATTATTCTATAATACCGATTATTACCTGATTTCTAGTAATCAGATGTATTATACGTTTTGTCTTTTGAAAAGGGTTTAAACTTCTCACTTTGAGTTCCAATGAAACAGATTTTTTTTAATCAAATGTAGTTAGTTCACAGATGCGACTTAATCCCCCCAAAGTAAAAAATAATAAAAAAAAGAAATTATTAATTTTCCTAAAATCGGTATATCCAAAAAATTTCGAATTTCTTTAAAATGGAATGGGAGAAAAAATGCTTATGATCTTACATACATGTTTCCGAGTTTAACGCGTGTTAGAGCGACTGGATTGTTTGATTATGATAGAGTACCGTAGAGCTATCAACGTATGAAAGCCATATCTTCCTAAACGACTTTCTGAACAACCGAATTACCATCGTTTCGGACTTTCAGTACCTCTAATCATTTCTGTATTAAAGCAAAATTGTATAAAAGAGCTAAAAATATCTTCTACAAGGAATTTTTGTATAGTTTCATGCATTCTTCCGAAAAAAAGAATCAAAAGCAAAACGTATGGAATCTAGTGGAGCCAAGAATACTTATTTTCACCTATTCCATTCAAATAAACGGCATCGAATTTGCTTTCTTTCTCACAATATCTTCGATTACTACTAGTTAAATATGTCCGCTTGGTTGCACAAGATTTAATACAGATAAATTAATTTTATATTCTTCAAAGATATAACTGAATACTATGTTAGACAGGGCATTAATACTTTCAGCTTTTATCCTTTCTAGAATTTATTATACAGCGTTATTTCAGAAATCTGCTACATTATACAGTAATAATCAGGCCAAGAAACGTATTCGTATTTTATGTTCCTTTTGAAAATAATTTTTTGATTGTTCGTTAGTTTCAACAAATCAGCTAACAGGATTTCAACTAACAGGATTGTTCATTCTTCGCAGATGTACAGAAACAACAATTTTAATAGCTTACAACTTCAAACAGGTAACTATGCATTTATTTGACTATGTAATAGTGATTTTGCAAATAACATAAGACAAAACAGACAGCTTGGAAACCTGAAAAAAAAATAAAATTACATCAAATAATTACATTTTCTAGTAGTTTTGTATTTAATAGTGGGAATATGTTTTAACTCATAAAATATGCAAAATCGGAGCGGTAATTTCTCCTCCCGGTAAAGGAGAAATCTGCATGAACAATGCATATCTCTAGACACGTTATTGTGTACCTGAAATCCGTGTTAACATGAACAATAGGCAGAACTGAATCGCACGCTGTCTGTAGATACTATCAAGACCGACACGACAGTACTCCATTTGAAGGCATATTATTCCAGATTGTTCGTGCAGATTTTGTATCCCGCAGTTATCATGTAATAGGATTACTGCTTCTCGAGAAAATAGACGCACGAATATTCCAGCAGTTCCTTATCTAGATGATGTGAAACTATTGTCTAATCATTCGTGCGAATAGAAGTTTGTGGTTGTTACAACTGCACGCTGATACATATATTCAAATTGCAATTTTAATGAACTAAATTACGAACCATAAGCTATATTATTTGAAAATGTACTTAAATTTCAAGGCTACTGTGATTAGATTTTGTACTTTCATTTTACTAAAGCAAAATATAGATGTGCAATGTAGCATGCAGCTTCCTCAACACATAGTTGTGTGATAAAATATTTGCCAATATTTTGATAATTAATTTAGTATCGGTATAAAGTGGATCATAGAAACATTTCACTTACGGAAGAGGTAACTAAGCAAAGTGTAACTTTTGTATAGCAGTTAGACCCAAAAGTTTACTGAAAACCCTGAAAATCAAGAAACTTCCATATATATATATATATTAAATTAAAAAAAATTCATCTGAGAAAATTTTGTCTCGTTTACCTTACATATAATTTCTTTCCAATGTAAAGACATTGCTTTCGTATCCAAAATATGTATGTAAAGGTTCGTCTACAGCAAACAGAAAAACAAATTATTTAGAATAGAAAGCTATCCTGTGTTTGGAATCAAGTTACTGGAATCCTGTTATTAGAATCAAGATGAAATCAGATTAAACGTTTGTGAATTTCTCGGTTTAAACATGCTGTTTTCTAATGTAATCCTTCTTTATTTGATTAGGTCTGAAAACCCCATACTTCTCTTTTATAGTCTGTGACGAAAAGTATCTTGGTCCATACACAACATTGTTGAGGAGAGACAATCTTTTCAAGATCAAAACTCTTAAAAGTTTGCAAAATTCAGTCTTAATCTGGCTAAAAGAAGCTGTGTGTTATGCGTTTCTAGAAGTCCATATCGCCTCATTTAAGAAAAAAACACCGTTCGTATGCCCATAAATGTATGGAGTATCTGTATATTAAAATATTTCGTCAAAATATTACCTTTCAAAGCAAATAATCCTAAATGGCTTTTCAATAATCAAGAGGCTCATTCTAAAAAATTATGTAAATTTTCTAGAAACTCCATTAATTAATTATCATATAACTTGCAGTTTGAGTTTTTGAAACGCTTCAAAAGGTCATGAGATTTTTAGTACGCGAGAAATTACAATACACTGATAACATCTGCGCTTTCTCTTCTTGTAACTCAAATTGATTCTCGATTCTCGATCTTTCGTTTTATGAACAAATATATAGTGCTGTATTTTTTTAATTTCATTTAAAAAGAAAAGATTAACATTTGGGATCCTTTTATCTTCCAAAGAATAGCAAGTAATGGATTATTTTTCAAAGTTATGGAATCAAAGATTTAAATAAAAAGTTATTACTATGTTTTACTTGTATTTTGAAAAAGAAATGGGAAAAAAAGATTAAAATTTGGGACCTGTATTCTACAGAAGAACAAGGAATGTACTATTTTCAAAGCTATGGTTAAAGTTATGTCATAAAGTTGTTTAATAGAGATAAAGGTTATATGGTAGATTATAATACTAGCATATAATAATACTAGCACGACAGTAATTTCATCCTCATATTTTTCTATAATAAAATAATTGTGCAGCTTTCATAAAAGTCGTTTTGTGCATTATATACTAGTATTATTATATGTTTTATTCTTATGGGAATTTAATCAGTTTGGAAACGATATTGGGTAACTTTACCAGATTTAATGTAAGATTCTATATTTAGTCTAAAATATCAGATTCTATCTATGAAGCGTGCAGCAGATAGAATCTGATATTTTAGACTAAATATAGAATGTTTGGAATATATTTTGCTATTCACAAATGTTATCGTTTATTAAAGATAAAGGGTTATATAGTTGATGTAACTTATGAATAGACCATATAGAGGAAAACAGTATGCCATAATCCATTCAATTATTATTGAACCTTTAATCATTCTACAGTCAGACAAAAGACAAAATACCCAGACCTGACTTACAGAAAAATAGCAGTGCAGAATAATAATAGTGACTTGGGCTAGTCAGTGGCTTGATTAAATTCGATGAACATTTGCTGAAAACATTTAGCATGACAGCGATAACATTTAAAATATACAACAAAACAGAAAATTTCCAAACCATACAGAAGTAATGCTCTGTCATTTCTTAAGAGACATTTGATAATTTTCTTGCTTTTATATCTTTGAGTTGTCAAGCTGATATAAATGCTCAAAATTTTAATCCAGTGAAGACTTGTTATTTTTAGAACATATCATACTTCATTTATTCACCAGTTTTTGCAGAAATTACCTCTTTCAATGTGAAGAAAAATATTTGATTAAATACATAGAACATCATTTTGCTTTTCATGTATATACGTGGCGCATTAGTCCTCAGTATTTAATTTCTATGTATTGTATTTTACATTTTTCTATCTTGTTTTGCATTTTCCTTTCAAAACGCGCAAGTATAATTTTGATGCCGTAGGTTTTGAAATTCACGATCAAATACCCATATCCCTAAATAATATTTTATACTTGTACATTTTAAAGTTTTGGACCTTACATTTTTATTATTAAGGAGGTATAATTCCGTTTCGCGTTCCCTCTAAACGAAGGAGCACTGCAATCGATCCTTCGATTTTGATGAAAAACTCTTTGAAGTAGTTGAAATACATTATTTCAATTTGCTTGAAACATCCTAAATTAGCTATGACAGTCATAGTTATTTTACTGGAATGAAACCGATCAATGTGACTTTCCTATCACCTGACATATATTTAAATTTGAGGAGTTTCTGCTTAGATGCTATAATCATTTCAGAAATGTTTTCTGCTTCTTCGAACTTATCAAATGCAACCTTGATGTTTTGTAATAAAAGTTCCTTATTTATTTATATATTCCTTCCATTCAATGCTTATATATATATGTATACACACACACATATATATATGTATAGCGTTCTTCTATGCGGGTTTTAAAAAATCATCGAAAGAAGAATTGGTTGTGCATAAACAAATTAAAAGAAGATACGATCAAGACAGGTTCTCACTCAGTTCAAGAGACAGTTGTCTATAAAGTTTCTGAACTTTTCACCTTCTTATTTACAGCGACAAACATTTATTGGTAGGCGCCAAAAAGCCTCAATACTTTTATATTGCTGAATTAGGGTGAGAACATTTCAAAAGTCTACCAAGATTGCATATAAGCAGGGCATGAAAAATGGGACTCCATTAAAAAATGAAAAACACTGTTTCAGATTATCAGCTTACTTTTTCAGATCACGTAAAAATAAATTATTTGGAAAATAAATAACTATGTAAAACTAAATAAAAGTGTGTTGTAAACTGTAGTATTTCACAATGATATTTAATGTTTCACATATTCAGACTTGATCAAACTTCCCTTATAAATATGCATCTTTTTCAACTGCTTCATGCATATAAAATTCAATTTATTGTCTAATATTTCTTCAGAAGGAATGAAATAATTTGAATTTCACAATTTACATGCCACAAGTGTTCCATTTAGTTCTTCTTTGAACGTTGGCTAAGCTGCTAACTACCTAGTTTAGAACTTCAAGCTAGCACTGAGTATGTAACAAATCGTAAGTAAGATGTATAAAAATTAGAAATACCAATAACACCAATAAAGGTTTGGGAATAGACTACGTTTCGTGAATTACAACCATGAGCTGGTCAGAACTTGAGGTGCGCTGTCGTTCGTGAATTCCCTTGACTTCAAGCGTTAACGGTTATTAAAAGTGTATTTATTCGGTAATAAGATACCATCGATTCTAAGATGGAACCCATAATTTCGTTGTTGGTAATAGATTCAAGCAAATAAAGAAATTTAAATAAAATTCAAAAAGCGACAACTGGGCCTGCTGTACATCGAAAATTCATCTGGGAAGATTTCTTCCAGAAATATCTTGTAACTTCTTTCGTCCACATGAGCGGCATGAAATAGGAGTCTACAAAGTGGTCTCGAAAACAAGTATTTATATTACATAAGACTCACGGTTTAATAAGACGACAATTTCAGTCCATTGCCTACATGTATAACGTCATTTACTACGGGATGATGACATTTCCGACCCTGCATGATATATGATTTTGATTCATCTTTGAATAACCTCCTCCTCGCAGAAGCTCTTATATACTGTACTAAAACAGCATGTATATAAAAAACATGCGTACATGCATACATGCATATATATATATATACATATATTACTTAATATACATAGTGATGTGTATATATATTAATTATATTGTAACAAAACTGATGGTCTCAACTTTGAGAAGATGATAGAACATGATGATGATATAAAAGTAGCAGTTTCCGTAATACAAAGTGAATATGAAATGTGAACGTGGAAAAGGGAAAGTTCTTTTAAATATGGATATATTTGCAAGAGATAATGTTGACAGTTATAAAAATTTTCAAATGACTGACTACAAATTACAATACATGCATCACAACGACGACGAAGCGACTGGCCTGCCATATCACGTATTTGTTGCAGAGAAGCTAATTTTAGCAACAAGGTCTTCAGGAGAGTCAAGCTGCATCTCATAAACGATACCCGTTGTCGTTGTGATAGATGTACTACAGTTGATGATGTTGCTATCCTATAATAGTACAATTCAAATATCTTATAAAATAGATCTAAAATACTCTTCCATAGCTTTTTCTTATTTATATTGCTTACATATAAAAGGATTTTTGATTTCTGTGCTTAAAATATTTTTGAGTTCTACAATCACTTGTATATTCATATAGGTATTACTGGCACTCTTTTTTTGTATAGTAAAATATTAAATTCTAAATAATTGTGGGTTGGCATCGTTCATTTATAATCGGATGACGCGACAAGCTGTGAGAGGAGATCTTTCACTTTTTCGCTGACGAAGGCAGACGATTCCGCCATTAAGACGATGACGCGATTCAAAGATGTTTGCTTATGAAATACGATTCCTTCTCTTCGTTTGTAAATAATCTCATCTATTTCCTTCTATGTATGTAATTACTTTGTAGTTTGTAGCAACTATTCATGTTTCATTAAATATTCAAGTTATTTGTAAATTGGACTAGTTTATTAGCCCCTAGACAGCCACATCGGAAGTAAGTTTACGAACATCATATTCCTAGACAGTAAGTACGATTCTACAGATTTGGGTGCTCAGGCCGGTATGAGCCTAGGAAGAAGCATTATGAATATTACAAAATAAGTAAGTTTTGTTTCGATTATTTCCACATTGTTACTTCTAAGAATAGTGTTCTATGATACTGTGAATTAAGATGACTATCTTAAATTCTATTCCTAGAATTTCAAATTCTTTAAAGATTGGGCCTACTAAGTCAATTAAACTTTTACATCAAATTGTGTTTGGAACTTTGGGTGATCGAAAAAATAGAGCTAGATTGCGTAACTTTTGTGGTTTTCCATCTGATTTTAATATTGAAGAAACAAAACAAAAATTACTTAAAACTTTTACTGCAAATGATTTTATTTCTGTGTGTAATTTGTTACATCTTAATTATGATTCAAATCCTGATAAAAACTGTGATTTAATATTGAATAGTCTTTGTGATTTTAAGCTTTTAAAATCCGAAAGTGACGACGATGATGAGTTATCTGAAAACGAAAGTGTTTATGATTCTGATAAAAATGATGATATTAATTCTGTTCTGTCAGAATCACCTCCCATAAATAACTCAGTGAATGAAAACATTATAATGCCTAGCAATATTTCCTTACATTTTCGTGATATTTTAGAAACTGTTTCTGAATTTAATGGCACTGATACATATCCAGTTGAATCCTTCATTGGTGATTTAGAAGAATCTTTTAAATTATTTAAGTTATCGGAATTACAGAAAATTGCGTTTGCTAAAAAATTGCTTACTGGTTCTGCTAAAGTATTTATTAGGTCTTTGAAAGGTATAATATCATGGGAAAAATTAAAAAAAAATCTTTTATTCGAATTTGGTTCTAAAATAAACAGTGCGCAACTTCATAATTTGTTACAGAAACGACACTTAAAACCTGGTGAATCACTTTCCGAATATTTAATTGCCATGCGTGAAATAGCCAGTCGCGGTTCTGTTGATGATTTATCAATTCTTGATTATGTAATCAATGGGATACCAGATCAGAGTAGTAATAAAATTGTTTTGTACGGGTGTAAAACTATTTCTGAATTCAAAGAGAAATTAAAAATTTATGAGAAAATTCGCGTTCCACATACGAAGAATAAGGGTTATTCAAGTAATAACTCACAAAATAAAGCACGCGCTATATCCAATAAGAGTAAAGAACCAAGGTGTTATAATTGTGGAAATTTAGGTCATAAATCTAACTCGTGTAACAATAAGAGTAAAGGATTTAAGTGTTTTAAATGCGATTTGTTTGGACACGAAGCCGTAGATTGTTCGAAAACATCATCTAAAAATATCCAAGATGCCAAAGCTGTTACTCCAATAACTCAGACTTGTCAGAAAGAAATGCATAAAACTGTTAAGTTGGGTAATTTGCAAATTGATGCTTTAATAGATACTGGTAGTCAAGTAACGCTAATCCGAGAAGATATACATAAGAAGATAGGTTCTCCTGAACTGAAGTCGGCAGAGCTACAGTTAACGGAATTTGGCAACAAAGCTATAGAGAGATTTGAAGGTGAATTCCAAATCGATGGTTCTTTATTTAAATCAAATATTTGCGTTATCGCAGAAAACAAGAAACCTGAGAATTATTCTGAAGAGCATAAAAATGCTCATTGCAATGGAAATGGTTCTGAAGAAGGACGTGGAAAAGTTGTTAATTATGGTGTTTTACTTCCCAAACCAGAAACTGATTCTGTTAGTATAGTTCCTCTTACAGTACAGAATGTGATCAAACTGGATATTTCATCTACAATCAAAGCAAGTGGCAATGATTTCCTGATTGTGAATTCTGAAGACGTCCCGAGTGATGCAGATTCTGATATAAGTGAAACTGATGCTATTAAAGATGAATTTTATTTAGTGCAAAAAGAAAACTCAAGCACAATACAATTAGGTTCGATGCCAACTCGGAGAAACGCCACGGAAGAAGGAGATTCTCAAAAGAAGCATGTTCCTAAAGAAGAGTCTCATGTTAGAGTTTATGATGAATTAATTGCTAATTCTACTAAAAAAACTTCAGTAACATTTCTGATAACAGACAAGCAAAAGAAACCACTGGAGACAAGGAAACTACAGAGTCCACCGAAGAAGAAAAGAAGATTGAAACCCAGAAGTCAGTTAAAAAGTCTGATGAAAACGACGCTGATACAGAAAGCAAAGACGGTACAAAAGAAACTAAAGAAGGTGAGGAAAAAAGAAGCGGAAATGCAGATTCAGAAGACCCAGGAAAAAAATCGAAAATCTTTGATAATGAAATAATGATTTTGATGATTCCTGATTTAGACTTTTTCCCAAGATGACAAATTTTTCCCGATTTGACTAATTTTTCACTATTTGACTAATGAACAAGGATGAAATGTATGAAGGAAGACGACTTAAAGAAGACGATTTTAAGAAGACGCATTCGAATGACGGATCTTGAAGATATCTAAGACGCATTCAGAAGACGTATCCAGACGGTATTTCAGAAGACGTATTCAGATGATGTTTAAGAAGACGTAAATACGAAGACGAATCCAGATGAATTGTTCCAGACAACATCAAAGGAAGACGTGTTTGTGAAATACGTGCATTCAGATCCCTAGATGTAGACAGTGGTGCTACGAGAATGCGAGGCCGCATTCCATCAGGATGGACGAGCAGTTGTGGGTTGGCATCGTTCATTTATAATCGGATGACGCGACAAGCTGTGAAAGGAAATCTTTCACTTTTTCGCTGACGAAGGCAGACGATTCCGCCATTAAGACGATGACGCGATTCAAAGATGTTTGCTTATGAAATACGATTCCTTCTCTTCGTTTGTAAATAATCTCATCTATTTCCTTCTATGTATGTAATTACTTTGTAGTTTGTAGCAACTATTCATGTTTCATTAAATATTCAAGTTATTTGTAAATTGGACTAGTTTATTAGCCCCTAGACAGCCACATCGGAAGTATGTTTACGAACATCATATTCCTAGACAGTAAGTCCGATTCTACATAATTAATGATGAATTCGTTAAACAATGCAGAGCAAATTTTCTACTACCTTTAATTCCTTGCAATTGATCAAGCATTTGGTGAACACACTTCCAGTAGATGAATGAAAACGTTATTCAAAATATAATAAAAAACTTGAAACATATTGATTGTGTATTAGCAAGTTAAAAATTGGAAATTTTATATATCTGCATCCAACCGTCGTTGAACGGGTGAAATTCAAAAAGCGAATTTGCTGATTTACGTAACATTGCCGTTCCATTTATGACTGAAATACAAAAAAAGGGGGGGGGAACGATGGGGAGATCTAGAAATATGCCCATTGAAATGTTCTCCGTTAAAACTTTGATGAAATTGTTTTTTTCTCATTGGTGTAATTAATTTGCCTTCTTTAGTCACCTTGGGTAACATTCTCGGTAATCAGGTAACTAAATGACAGATGAGGTTTGGCTATTCCCAAAGAATACTATAAATAGCAAGTGTCTGGCCATTTGGATCTAATATTCAACTTGTATAAAGTTTAAGAAGCTGCTATAAATCTTCTGTTGGCACTTAACACATTAATTGATTCAGATAAGGAATATTTACTGAATGCCGACAAAGAGATATCTCATCTTCTGTAGTATGCATTTTTATATTGCAAGATATGCCAGTAGCTCATTAAAGAACTTAGGTTTCAAGTTTATATGATGCGTTATTACAAAAGAGTGCTACAGGTATGTAGTAGAAAATGTTAGAAATATTTTAACAAACATCCAAGTAGTCTTTTTACAACTTTGCGGTCCTCGGGAAAAGAGATAAAAATGAGTTTCTTTCGATTGATGAGGTAATAAAATACATTACATTACCTGAGAAAGAGTTTGAAAACGGCAGGTCAAGAAAACAATTACAAAAGTTATAACAGAAATTCCTAGTAAAGTAGCGAAGGTGTTGGAAATCATGACGAAGAAGTGGAGGAGGAGAATAAACAACATTTACGAACCATTCAAAAAGCGGAGCAACTAAAGAGAAAGTGTTTCAACTCTCAGTTAACGCAGTAGGAAGTGACTGAAGTTTTATGTCAGGAAATCAAGCAACTGTTTGGCAGCAAGTATCTTAGGCAGTTTAAAGCAGTTAGTGATCAAAGTTTTTTTCTTGCGTAAAACTGATACGAACCACATATCGCATAATAAAATTACCTTTCAGGACAGTAGTGCAATTAAACATTTTGGAAGTGCAAATTTCTTGTCCTTTTTACACTTTTATGTAAAGTTTTAGAAACAAATAGTGCAATAGAATGATTATTTATTTGTCGGAGAGCAAATAAGAAAAAGCAGTAATGCCTTGGGCGGGATTCGGAATTGGGACCGCTATACTGCAAGCCTATTGCGCTTCCCAATTATAGAAGAAAGCAATAAAAGGAGCAAATTCTTGATAAGGTATCCCAAAATTAACAGCTAAAACGAAATTGCGAATATTGCTGGAGACCACTGATACAGTAGAAATGAAAACAAAAATTTTAATTTACCTTTGCAGTAACACATAGGGAAAACATGCCTTCTTAAGGACTACTTATACGATGAATCAACATTGAAAATACCGACTTTTAGGGTTATAGTTGCAGGAGATGGACTGGAACTCTTAACTGGATTTTGACACTTTAGTATTAATGAAGAATCCGATGAAGGGTTGTACTGTTGTAAATAATTTGCAACAAAAATCTTCTGAAAAATTTCTGAAGTATAATACGCCAGGAAATGAAATTTCAAAATATCATTAAATTTTATACACTAAACAGAGGACACAATGTGCTTTTTGAGGAAGAGAAACATTTTGAAAAATTCTTTTTTCTCCTATAGACCTATGTGTCACCTCTCTCAAAAGCGATTTCAAAATTTACGTTAATCAAAATTGTTTATTACTTAATTTCAAACTCATTCCTGGCGTGTTTCTCTTCCAGCTAGCATATGTTATACACAGACAATTGCTATACACATGTTACTCTGGAAAATAAAATAATGTTCAGTGGAACTGCAATCTAATCAGAAATATTAAAGAAAAAATTTGCCAACGTGAAATTAAACCAGCTGAAACAATCGTGTACAGAAAGCAGGCACTTTTATATTGAAACGGAGAAGCCAAATGAATGTGCGTCCTCACGCATTTCAGAAAAATATGAACCTCGACTAAAAGAAAAAAATCGAAAAGATTAGTTAGTCTGTTACTAAGAGAGATTGAATTCTAAATTATAACAAATGCATGTGGGGTGCCAACAGATATCGTTAGCTTCTTTCATACTACTTGCCATTGCGCAAAGCATTAATGTGGTACAGAAAATGCTTGTTTCAGCATTTCAGTATGGCGTATTCAGTATGGTGAAAGTTTGATGTTGCCCGTATAAACATTGCGAACGAAAATATCGTAGATAAAACAATGACGGGAGGAAATTGTCATATAGAACATTCGTAGTTAAAAAAGGCAAGGAGATAACTTCGCAGCTCTAAAACATTGCGGTACAAATCATCACCTATAGAAAAATAGTGGCAAAGTTTCTCAATTGGAAAACATTGTCGTACTAAATATCATGATAAAAATAATTCAAGTATATGTCATCGAAAGAATACGTTGCAGAAATATACATTTTATGTGTCTGAAACTTTCGGATTTTAGAAAAACATTTTTGTCAGATCAATTTTATTTTGAGTGAAAAAATCCTGTATAAGAAGATCACACTTGATTGCTGAGAATTTTGCTTTCCTGTATTGGTTCCTGTGTCGTCATCTTAAAAAGTAGGCACGTAATAAAATTGTTAATTTATGTTGTCAGACTGGTTAGCTTTCCGGATCGTCTTCAAGAAGTATTTTATATTGTATTTGATATTTTCTCTAAATAATATAATAAAAAATATAGTGACCCTTCTTATACGGACCTCTTCTTTCTCGTAGCGATTATTTGAATTGAAATTTAAGGATGGTTAAATTATTGTCAAGGGATATAGTACAATGCTCTTTTTACCATTTTTAATTGCATTCGTAAGTTTATGTAAAAATCAAGAATATGACCGTACTTATTTTTATTGTGCATCTTTTATAATACAGGCTCATAAATTTTAAACAGAAGACAGCAGTATTACATTGTGCAATACTACTGTCTTCTGTTTAAAATAAAGGATTTTTCTCACAGTCAATTTAAATGGAAATTGGCAAAATATGATGGCGAAATATATTAAAAACTGTTGTAACATATATATATTACCGTTTTAGATTTTCGTAAAATGATGTTTAAGTATGTTTTTGTTTACACTTCTTTACTGCGATGCTCCACAGCAGCTTCAACACTAAATTTCAAAATTTATAGTGCTTTTTTGCAATCAAATACGAAAAAGTGTTGTTAAATTTACTTAACAATTTTACCAGCAGTTCCCTCTACATATTGTTTTTTCCCCTTATTCGTTGTATTGTTAAGTACTCGCTCAATTCAGAATTCATGGCAAGCGGCGTAAGTAAAAATTGAGGAAAGCATAGCTAATATGATTTTGAGTAGAAATTTGGTCATTGGTGCTGCCGTTTCTTTAGGAAATCGTGCGTCTCGGAAGAAGTGAAAGTTTGATGTTTTCACGGTTGATAAGTATTGAAAGTTATTTAGTTATGCTCTTCTGTTTGACCCAGTCATTGTTGTAGCTTTGCGCAGATTTGTTGGAGTTTTATCCAGCTAATATTTTGTTCTAGCATGCTGCAGCCAGTAGTTGTCAACCAGAAGTTGAATAACTTCTTTTGTTTTTATGTTAGGTATAATACTTGCAAATTATGAGAAACAGCCTTTATTTTTTTAGTTGTATTTTGTATCCACATTAAGCATGGACGATAATTTCGCAGCACATAAACGTAACTTCTAAAATTTAGCAATTAGGGTACTAGTATTTTAATTAAATAGTTAAACATTTTTAATTGCTATAAACAAAAAATATCATGCAGTAGTTAGGAATTCACAATGGCAAATAATAGAACCCTAATTAATGCTAGGAATTTTCAAACCAGTGGAAAACATGGGCTTCTTATTTCACTAAAGTCATACAAATGTTGACATTCAAATTTATTTTTTATGCAGTTGCTATATTTAAAAAGTAATTATTCGCTTAACTCAGGATTATCCGTGCTGATTAACGCTCAAATAATTCAAAATAAAATCAAAGGCAATCAATCCTAAAATGGCAGAAGATTGCAAATGTACTGTTACCGTGAGAAATAATCCCTTCAAAACATACAGTGCATGAATAACATACAGTGCACTGTTTAATGCAGAATGTAATTAATTAAATCTATACCAATTTTTAATTCATCTTTAAAAAAGTGTGTTACATTGCTTTTTTAACAGCTAAGCTGACGTTCTTTCAGAAAACAGTGTGCAAATTTATGATGTCATTAAATTTTATCTCAGTTTATTCACTCGCCTAGTTTAACAACTTGCCTACATATTCCAGGGCCCTACCATGATCACGTTTGACAATTCTTCTTTTTCTTCATTGCTCTTATCGTGGTCTTCTAATGCATCAGTCAGTGCACTAAAAATATCTTGGTCTAATAAAATCATATATCCTTCATCTCTCTTGTCTTTCTGCAGTCATATTTTTGTGCTTTATGCATTTGATTTTTTTCTGCTGTTAAATATTAGAAACAATTTCAGCAAGGCCAGCTGTTAATACCGATAGAATTTACTATGTTATGGGTCACTTTTAACTTTGAACTAGCGGTTTTAGACTTCGGCCAGTACTAAGACCAGAAGCGGTGGTCATTTTATTATGGAGGTACCTAACAGGCGGACAGCGTTACCTTCTATGAGGGGACAAATAGATTACACCCATGGCTTCTCCGGGATTCGAACCCGTGCCCTTCGGTTCGGTAGTCATTAACCATATACCTATCTGGACGGCGGTAACCAGCAATGAATAAGCGCTAAACATTTGGCAGCTTCATTGCAAACTTTGGGAATAAGATTTACTGCATCAAATATTACTGATTTTTTTTAAAATATGGCAGCATTGTAATTTTTCAAGAACTAGCCTGATAACATTTTTAAAATCCATATAATCTACTGTTCAGTTTTAATGTAAAATATTTTCCATTAACCATTTTAGTTTTGAAAACTTATATTTAGTATACACTCTATGCACCTAACTTCATCAGACTGACAGGTCTAGTGTTTTTAACCGCGCGTAATAGTACAGATGCAGAACTGAAAAATTATATTTTACAAATTTCACGCTCATTAACGCGGAATTTAGTGTGAAAGGTTTGTTTAATGTATTGCCATCTGCGATCTGTATCAAACTGTTTATTATTTCGGCTTTTGTCAACTGTAAGCGTCAATTTTCAAACTCCGCATCACTTACAATTCAGCATGATCAACATTCAGATAACTTAATAGGAACATTTCACTACAGATCTGTTTTCTCTCTTTTACACTCTTGAGCGTCCGTTGTCAAGCTGCTTATTAAAGAATAATTTTACACCAAATTAAATTTTTGAAACATTAAAAGAAGCAGATTGTAATATAAAATTATAGGAATATTTCCATGAAGCGATTAGTTATTGAAAACAAATAATTATATAAAAGGTAATTGTTAAGATATGGATTATATAGGAACGAAATCAAGCTTCCAAAAGTTGTAAAATATAATGAAATGAATTTTTGGAGAGTGAAGACATAATTTTCAACTGATAATTCTGTTGAAGCCGCATAAAATCAGATCCTTCTAAGTCAGATGTTGCGACAAAATTAGAACGACTGCTGTTTATGTTGGACATAATAAATATATTTATGGAAAATTAAGCAATCAAAATGCAAAATCCATGCCAGAAATGTTCTGCATATTTAAAGAAAATGAAGAAAGAAATGGTATACACTTTTTCATATATTATTTTTAAATCAAATAAATGAAAAAATATAGAAAATACGCGTTGTTTTCTGCTTCTTAGCGACTATAGGGGTAAGAAATAAATATAATATTTCTTACTCCTAAAGTTGGAAGAAGAAGTAAAAAGGTGTACTTTGAACATGTTATTTAGGATTCTGTTTGACAAAGGTTTCAGAAGTTTAAATGAGCATTCACCATTTCATTATTTATTGGAAAATAGGTAAATGTTCTCGAGCTTTCAAAGGAAGTATTCTCTAACATTGAGCTATTATCAGCAAAATTCATCAAGGATAGTTTTAAATACCCTAACGTGTGGAACAGTACCTCCAGACTGGGGTCATGGGATAAGTAGTAGCCTAGAATCCAATTCCATGTGTTTATAATTCAACTTCCTGAGAGCACCTCACGTGGTGGTACGCATGATGAAGCACAGAACCAACCACAATCATCTTCACAAACATCTCGAAGTAAAGATGGTTGTGAGAATGTAGGTCAGGTGTAAAGAGACATTGCGTTGTTTTCTCCTCCCCTTGTTATCGCAACCGAATTGCTTGTTGCTTTCTTTTAAACGCTGAAACTCTCTCTTTCACGCTCTTTGTTTACAAACTGTTCCTTCAGAAGATGAGGTATTGTATATAAAATGGGAATTCTCATTGATTTTAGGATGCGTGGGAAGAAGACATGTCTGGAAAAGAAGATCAGTCGAAGTTCCTATCCCAATGTTAACTGCTTGAAGTTTTTTTATTTTGTCTGCAGTTCTGTGTGACATTCAATGGTCGATAAATTGTTGTAATATGGTGGGTGACGAAACTGAAAAGTAGATTTTGGAAATGGAACAAATGTTCGAAACAAAAAGTTCTGAAGAACAATGATACGAAAGGGATGTAAAATTGTAACTTCGAATGTTACTTTGTCCATATTTTTCAATTTTGTTTTACTTGTTTGTAATCTGAACAAATGAAAGAAAATCGAGTGCATGAGTGATAAATGATGAGAAATATTTGAAATCAAAAATATTTCGGATTCCAAAAGTTCAAATATTATATTTACCTGAAATACTAATATGTATACATGTTTCAAATCATAAACATGTCTCCCAATTATTGCGCTAATTAACGCAGATATAATCGGAAAGCTCAGATAATACAAAAACGGCTCTGTTAAATTGCAGTCACTACGGACATAACGTAAAAATAAAAATTTTGAATTTTCAAATAAACAACATATTCTTCAGTTAGATTCTAATTGAAATAATATAATTTATATAAATTTTCAGTTCTTCGAGAATGTGAAATTTCCTTTTTTTTAAAGTGAGATTCCTTCAGAAAATATGATAAAAAGTTCACAAAATTATGATATGAATAATTCCGAATTCCGATTCTTTAATCAGCAGTCTAACAACTTTGTCCGTATTTTATACGGACAAAGCTTTAGCATGGCCACTGCTTTTATTCCGTTTTCATGCAGTTTCCCTTTTCTTGATCTTCTATGGTTCTTCATGAATTACTCCACCACCAAAAATGGCTTGGTCTGATAGTATTGTATAACTTTACCATTCCTGTTGTTTCTTTTCAACTAATGTGTTTCCGTCCCTAATATTTCCAAATTCTTAAATTCTACCCATAATTTCAAAAAAAAAAAAAAAAAAATAAAAAAAAAAAAAATAAATAAATAAATAAATAAATAAATAAATAATAATAACACCACTTGATTCTATGTTTCACAGATAGAACATTTTAAGGATCAGTTTTTCCACCCATGAATTAGATTCATTCTTTCAGAGCAATGAGATAATAGTAATATAAATATGAAACTTGCTGATGATAAAGCTTTATGCGACATGAATTTACTGTATTCCTACATACTGTGAGAGACATACATCCTTATCTGACAAAATATTTAAGCTACAGAAGATTATAGTTTCGGCTACAAAACAGAAAGACAACTTCTAAAGTGGCTGCAGAATCCAAAAAATTATTCATATATTTATTAAGAACCATTATGCATTTATGTCATACTAGAGCAGAATAAAGAGATGATTATTTTACTCTCGAAGATGCACGTTTGTTTTACGGACGCATGTGCTAAAAACAAATGTAGCATTAAATTTACTGCTCATGCTTAATTTCCAAATTATAGCAAAAATTAACATTACAGTCACACGTAGACTGAAACAATTTAAAATTCAGCAGTAAATAAAAATATGTAAAAACTTTTTTATGAAATAAGCTTTTATTTAAAATTTATAAAATCATTAATGAGCTAAAAAGTGAACAATAATTTTTGATGTAGTTTAATACTAATAAGAAATTAAATAATTTTCTTTAAAAAAATTAATTTACAATTTTATACAGCGAATAATAAAAGTTTGCGGCGCCCATGATAAATGTATAAAGATCATAACTTTTGATGATCTAATTCAATTATTAAATTGCTTTATTTTAGTTAAATAAAAGGATATAAGATCCCTCTGAAAGACTGACATAATGGTGCAACATCGGTGATAAAACACTTGCCACATTTGGTATTTACGGGGTAGTTGGCGACCAGACGTTATAGTAGTTAGGGGAGCCGACTGCGATTCCGAAGGTGCCGGGCTGGAATCGCGGAGATGGCAAGGATGTAAATTGTTGTCGTCTGATAGGTGCCAAATAAGAAAGGTTGCAATAAGAATAGCCGCCTGTTGGGTGCCTCTATAATACAATGACCATAATAAAATGATCTGGCTTTAGCAGTAGCGAAAGCCTAAATATGGCTACGGCCTTCCATATAAAAAAGTAGTTATTCTTGTAGAGTTTGATTTGGTTATTTTAACAACTTGTGCATCGTTTGCAAAATCATTTGCCTCCCTTCAAAAATATCACATGTCAAAGGTGTACGATTGTAAGAAATCAGAGCCAAAATACTAAGCAATCAAAGTTTTCAATGGCATGTGGCCATATGTTTACAGAGCGCAGGTTTCTGGTTTTATACTGCTGTAAAAGTAAAAACCCTTTAAGTATTACGTTGAAAAATATTCGAGTTCATTTAATATTTATAACAAAAACTCTCTAGCTTCGAGGTGCTTTAAATCCTGTTACCCTTTCGTTGCATGTAGCTATAAATTTATCTATGATTACAATCTGCATAGCATTCGTATTCAGATAGAAGCTAGAATAGCCTCATTTAAGATTATGAGCAGATAAAGAGTAAGATAATTACATTTTATTTCATAGAATTTTTTTCGCATGTAGTATTCTTTCGAGAAAGTGCAGTAATCAGGAAATGTAACTGGAAGAAGATACGATTGCAAGTTTGGTCACATCCTGAAAATTCTCTTTCTCTTATCATTTGAAAGTCGTGCATATCTTAAGTGTTACTTCCATCCCCTTAAGACGTACTAATGTTCCATTTATGTGTTCTGAGTAATGGTTTAGGAAGTTCCATGCCTTGAATGTCTAATATACACCTAGACAGAATTTAAGAAATTACAGTATACCGAAACATATCAGAAAGGAAAGAAGCAATAATTTTAATGGATTATCAATAATCTTAACATGAAGGAAATAACATGAAGGTAACGTGTTTTTAACTTATGGTTTGTAAAACTTCGTTTAGTTTTCAGTCATGTTTATATACATTGATTATGGTCGGAAATGTATATTTATTACATGCAAGAACAAACTATAAAAATAACCCATTATATGGGACGCTTGGAAGCTTCTCAGTGCCGGATTATCTGAATTGATAATATTAGAACAAAATTTCGAAAACATTATTAAACATATTTTTGCATGAAACCAATAAGAAAAATTATATAAACAGTATTTATATAATCCTATATTTATCATGCTAGATGTTTGAAATATTCGTCTTAGGAACTACAAAATATATATAATTCAATTTTTATTAAACTTCTGGAATCTTCTGTATCGCTATCTCATGAAGCTTTTTCAGAGTGAATTCGAATGCACACCTGCTTCATAGATTCACATCTTCTTAAAGAGACATTAATGAAAAGAATGTGAAGATTCATTACCTATTTAGTGCTGTAATGGTTATTATTTTCTACAGTTGCTGAAGTTTTTAAGGCCTACCTAACTCCAAGAGACAGCCAACTGTGCCTTCGTTTTCGTCACACTCTATTTCTTTAACCACAAGTTGATTTAATAATCTTAGAATTAAAAATGTGTCACCTAATTCTCCCTTCATTGACTCACTTTTGTCACATTCAATCTGTTTAATATCCTCTAAAAGTGTGACTACCAGAGTTTTTAGAGGAGCTTTTAAACGAATGTCGGAAATATTGAAAGGCTGTAAGGTGAGCCCAACTGTTAAATAATGGATCGTTGTAAATCTACTGAAGCAGATTACGGCTAGCGAGCTACAACCGCAAAATAGGACCAAAACCAAATATTTGTACGAAGTTGAAAAAACAGATTGATGGGTCATTACTAAGAGCTCTTCGTGAAAAAGTGTAAAATTCCAGTTAGTTTTCGCTTGAAAAGGAAAAAATAAATAAATAAATAAAAAGAAAAGAGGGGCATCTCATTACCACATTAAAAATAAGACTAACACGGTTTTCAAATAATTTTTTTTCAAAAACATCTTTGTCATTATTAACTAACAAACACGCAAAAAGTTTTCGAAAGTATTTAGATTTTTGACTTAGCCTGCTGATCTACCTGAACTTGCACTCAACAGATGGCGCTAATAACAGTAGATGAAACGGCGGTATTGGTGCTTCCAAGTCCGTCTTTTTACAAATACGATGTTTATGTACTAGGTTCTTGGGCGCTGTTATTCCTCGTAACAAATATATAACGCTGGAAACGGATAGGATGGACCATGTAAAATTTTCTTAAATACATACGTTTAATTTTCTTAAATACTGATGTTAAATATAAATTTCCACCTGCAAAATGTTTTAAAGTAAGCCTAAAAGTTTTGAAAAACTGCGAATGAGAAGAAATCTTACCTTTCGCATAGAGTGTTTCAAAACTGATGGAACAAACTTTAAAGGGTATTAGACTTACCGAAATTAAACTTACTGAAATTCTTAAACTTACCGAAATATACATTTATAGAATGTATGGTCGCATGATAGGCGCTTTGGAGCTTTCTTTCTATAATAGGGCCCTTTCAGCCCGGCGTATAAAGATGCTGCTTTTCGCATGTAGACCACTGTAGTTCCTTTCGTGTTCATCTGATTTTTGTATTTATGTCTTGCACTTTCATGCATTTTGTTTGTATGTTGTGACATGATTTTACTTCGCAAATGATAGTTTTTATATTCAGAGTATTTAATTCGAGGTAGCTCTGGATTTCTTTCAAATCATTCAACTAACTTTTTCTGAAAAACAGTAATTTCACTTCTTCACTCGCTCCTCCTTCGCCATTTTCTCAGAAGACACTTAAGCTCCATACTTAATCACATTATACGTTTTTATTTCCTTTCAGTTTTCATCGAGAAGTACGTGTCTGGCATCGAGAGATATTCATGGTTATTTTGACAGTTTTATGGTTCATGCACCATCATTAGTTATTGAGAATTCATTGGTATATGCATAACGGGAAGGAAACATCAGCATTTATTAATAAATTGGGGAAAATTATGTGTTAGGATGAAAAGGGAATCTATTTTTAGCACCTAACACTAACATGCAACGATGAAGTCACCCACCAAGGGACCAGCGATAAAGAAGCTGAACACTGGTAGTTCGGCCTGAAGTCCGAATTTCGCAAACGGGTCGGTTGGAAGGTCGGTTTCGTGTTTTTCCCTATTTGTGACGTATATACGAGTAAGTTTCTGTTAGAACATGAAGATATCCCTCCTCTTAGGCAGATAGCTCTCGAGTGCTTTACCATAATCGAATAAACCAACCAAACCAAGCAACTTTTAAGCAACTTTTAAGTCTCTGATGAAAAGCAATTGCTTTGTTGTGTTGTATCATCTTTTAAAATTTGTTCCATTAGTTTTGAAATATCCTGTACGATCTTTCCCATAGAAAAAGTTTCATTTAGTAATACATTCGTTAAGCTTTAACTGATTACAAACAAGAGGTTACACAATTTTACAGAAATATGCTTAATAAATATTTTCGTCAAAATTAAGAATATCAGCTGCAAATTAATATCTAACGTTGCTCAACAAGATGGAACACTCAGTCGTGAAATCCAGCATCTTTTGTTTTGAAGTTGTATCTTATTTATACTCTTCCAAAAAATGGAACTTTTGTCGGTCATAGGCAGAGAACACAGATTTAATTCAATAAATTCGTTCTCGATTACTTCCGAGAATTGTTTACGTAAAGGCATGAAATAATTTATTTTTATACTTTGGGCATCAGTAAATGGATCACACAAATAAATTCACAAATTAGGTTATTTTTATTGAACATTATTAGATTATTTATATAGAGCATTATGTGCCTATATTCTGGAGACTGCTTTCATAAAGTTTTGCACTTTACACAGTAATCTTTAATTATGCACGTGAGCTACGTTCTTCTAGCATTTCTATAGATAATAAAACTGCAAGGGCATATCAAATAAGAGGTAACGGGTTTGTGCGAAATTAGAGATTTATGCAGAACTTTTGTAATTTAATTCGAACCGATAACGCTATAAATAAGACCTAGAAAATTCATTTAAATATATTTACCTTGCTTAAGTATGAAAATGTGTCCATTAAAACCATTAAAGGTCATTAACCAAAAATATTATGGTATGCAGCTTTGCTCTTTGACATTCAAAGTCTTGCCGCACTTCCTTGTAGGGTTCAAAAAGATTTTGAAAGTTTCTTGTAATTTTCAGGAATCTTCCCACAAGAAGGTACAATTCAAAAATACGATCAGTTAACTGCCTTTTCAAAGAAAAAATTTCGTTTAAGTTTTCTCGAGAAAATTCTCTTAATATCTACTTCTATATCATCTTCAGACATTTCTTGTTCATTCGAAACTACGATAAGCTTTTCTCACCCTACTCTAGTGTGAATTCATGATGATGAAGACATAGAATCTTTTATTTCACATATGTTCTTCAACACTTTCTCCTCGTATGTTTCGTGCTATGGTTGCTATCAGTAGCTTACTTTGTATGAGTTACTAAAATGCTCATACCTACAATTCTACCATCAATCGCTATTTTTTCCATAGCTTTTGCAAACAAGTATTTGCTACGGAAAATTTAATCTCAGCTATCAAGTCCTTAATAATGTCGAGACAATCTGCGAAGACATAATTTTCCTTCTTCCCGTCAGTTTTAATTTATATTTCATGCTCTAAGGACCTTACAGAATCCTTAGAATGTAATATTTCTTAAAAGCTACTATTTCTTCTTGATTTAAAATTAAAAGTGAGGAAATGCATTTAGTGACGAAAACATGTGTTCAACATTTGGATGATCTAACTTCAAAGATAGACAGCTGCTGAAATACTAACAATCGATAACGGAATTTGTTATAAGTTTTAATCATAAAGAAGGCCTTTTCTGGAATGAATCAGTACTTGTATAAAAATTTCTGCTATAACCCAAACACTTTTTTAGCCTTCCAAAACACTGGCAAATTGCAGTTTTCTTTATCCCTCACATTTCATGGATTCAATCTTCTATCTATGAAAAGGCAAAAAGCTTGTTAAATGTCCTAGTTCTTTCGCGTAAAACAAAAGTAAGTCCAATTTCAGCAGCTTTCTACTGAAGTGGTACCAGCTGTCGGGTGTCAAATTAAATTTACTGATTGGACCAAGGTGGGAAACTTTCTCACATTACCCTACTCACGTGTCCTGACGTACAAGCATATAGTGACAAAGACAATGCACAAACCTATCCCTTCTGTCTATTTTCTTCAATAGCAGTAGCACAAAAAAGCTTAGTCTGAACCTTTATGTCTCCAAAACTATACGCATTATATTTACAACAAATACAAAATTCAAATTCCTTCGGAAGACGCGTCCAGCCCGTAGATTTGAGACGAATGCCTTATGTATGAAACCGAAAGTTTGAGACTAATGGACTAAGGAACGCTTACTTTTCAACTTTTCTTTTATCTCAAGAATAGTATACTTTCTCCTTTCATAACTTTTAGTTGCTCATGTTACACTTTGATTTATCCAACAATTCTATAATTATTTTTTTATAATGTCAATAGAGTTTTTTTTTATCTTTTACAACCCCTTTGAAATAAGAAAAACCTTATAAACTATGAGCGCGTT
The DNA here is from genome assembly GCF_044657685.1 of Stegodyphus dumicola. Classification (NCBI taxonomy): domain Eukaryota; kingdom Metazoa; phylum Arthropoda; class Arachnida; order Araneae; family Eresidae; genus Stegodyphus; species Stegodyphus dumicola. The sequence continues at coordinate 61,980,585 of NC_140775.1, read as the reverse complement.
AGATTCATTAAGCTAATGTAAATTGCATGAATGTGCCTATTGTTTGTCCACGAGGAAGATACTTGAAACTGGAAAGATAACAGATGCGTTATATTCAGAATATAGGGAAGAAAGAAATGTTGCTAAAATATTTTGTGCTCCGTATTCTCTTCTTCCATAAAGGCTGCTATCATCTCCACGAAGCTGAGTAAACTCGTCCTCCAATAATTTGTGAACTGACTAACTTTCTTCTTTCACGGTCCTATGAATGGCAAAAAGGTTAAACCGCGAAATACTGGTACCTCTACCTAGCTTGTGTTCGAGGAACAGGGCGACTGCATGGCTGGTTTCACCGCTTTCACCATGTGTGACATGAATATGAATAGCTTTCTCTCAGAAAGTTCTCCATGAAAGCATTCCTAAAACACAGATCTCTCACGGCTTTACCATATTCAGCATTCAACATAACTAACCTGTTAACTCTCTCATTAGACAAAGGCAATGAGCAATAAGCAAATACACATCTAATAATAAAACCATTAAATTAAAATAAATGATAATAATATTATAATTAAGATTTGCGGTTAATTTTCGCAACTGATCTCATTGTTTCTTCATCGGATAAAAAAACCATGAATAACGAAAGCTTGCTGAATTACTTACTGAAGCTTTGTAACGTGCAACATAGATAAATTCCAGGATCAGAATTTACAGAATTAAAGTCGGTAACTAGCATCTAGAAGCGCTATGCATAGGTAAGTACAAATAAAAATTATGTGCAACACTATTCGGCTTGTTAAAAAACTGCGATATCTTTTCTAAAAGTACTTTCTTCATGTATTTCTTTCCCAATATTAGCATTCCTTTTGCTTTGGATCCGTTGACCCTGACACTCCCACTGCTTTGCGTCGTAAGAAAGTCAGTATGCCCAAAAACACATTGCATAACTTGAAAAAGAACGGTAGGCGTTTCTGATTGTCCAGAAAAGGAAAATTTTGTTGTTGCAGAATAGTGGATTTTGGATTAGCTTGGCAAAATTTCAAATTTTATATATCTTGAAAACTCGTTGGCAATGATCTGTCAATCTAAGTTCAATTCTTTTTAACAAACTGATAAGTAGCCCACTTGCAGCTAAATAATGCGTCATAATCTAGTTTGAATGAAACACTTTAGTAAAAGATATATGAAATTTGCTTTTTGCAAAAATTCAAGCAGCTGAACAAATTAGAAGGTACTTGAAAAATTTCATTAAGGTGAATTTATTAAACCCTACTGTATTTAATGATGATTTACTGAAAATAATTTGCAAAGAATTAGTTGTGAATAAAGAAAAGAAACAAATTAAAGACAAAATGCTTTGTAAAGTAAACAAAATTTACTACCCCCCATCAGGCCAGTTGGTTTTCAGCAAAATTCGTTGCACTGAATGTTATGACATAAACTTACTGTGATTAAACTAGATTAATCAAAAACATAAACATAACTTAGTATTACAAAATGGTTTCTGCAACATTAACAACGAAAATTTTCGTTTCAGCACAGTTATCTAGCAAAAATTTGTAATTAAAATATGAGATGAGTAAAAACATAGTTGTGTAAATTTAAAAGTTCTTAAATTCTTTAAGAGTTTAGAGTGCCCAGCTGAAATCTAGAGGGAACGCAAAATATATTTATTTAAATTTTAGCTACTTTTAAATGCAACAAAAGAAACCGTGCTTTGAACAATACATTTTGTTCTATGCGTAGGTACGTATAGAAAATCATTATTTACCAGGTCTTCCTGCTTATCTAGCAAGGACGTGGTTTCATGCGCTCTACCGAAGCTTCAGAGTGAGCTTTGTTGAAGTATTTGTGCTTTCCGAGAAGTAACAGAGACACCCCATCAATTTGTACAATAATTTTCGAGGTAATCTTTCTAAGAATGCACTAATGGGATTCTTGGACTATTACCATCTTCCTGAGTAAATTATTCAGTTAAATTTTGAAGACTGACTAATATGTCTGTGGTTTCATACAACATGCAAGCTAAGAAATTTCTTGCAACAAGCCTGCACATTTCTTAAACGTTCTGAGTAATCCCTGCAAGTTAATTTAATTGGTAACTTACAGATAGAGTGATTTCTATACGGTTAAGTATGATACATCCTAATATAGCTATAGATATAGGCATTTGTCTAATGGTCTGGTAGTTCTGGAAAAATTTAGACGCGTAATATTTCAAATACCTTATTTTAGATTTAATTCTTAAATAATTTGTAAACCGTTCTAATTGCCTTTGTTGAACACAGGAGTTTCCCCACCACTTGCTAAACTCGGTGCATCTTCACTTGCAAACTATCTTACAGAGAAGAGGGAACCGATAAGCAACTAAGATAATATAAGCATTCTCGATTGTGTGGGACTTGCATGTATTTTAAAGCAGCAATTCGCTTCAAGATATAGCTGGGATAGTTTGTATGGAGACATAGTTAAAATGATCGAACTGGGACACAGTTCCCTTACACAACTCTATCACATGCCACGTTTTTATAACAAAATATTTAAGTTTTTCACATATTTTTTAGATATGAAAAACTCTTAAAAATTACAGAAAAAATGAAATATATTAAAAAAAATCTTAAGTTTTTGAAATAAAAGATAAAAATCCAATGAAATTCAAAAGTCTGAAATACTTGTCAAATAAAGTGTTTTTTAAATAAATATTTAAAAAGCACTCTATTTAAATATTTCATTAAATAAAGTTAAATCATGTCAATCATTAAACACTAAACAGAGTTATTTTCTAGTTGCGGCTTCTTACATGATTCGAGAGGCCTGAGCGAAAATTTGTAGCAGGATGAATTAAATACTTAAATTATTTAAGTATTATTTGAATTTTATGTCCTTTAATTCCGCAAGAAGCATGGGCTTATTCTGTAACTAAACGAACTACGTCAGCAGTTAAGTTACAATAAAAAGATTTAATTTAAACTCCCTTCTCAATTCAGAGCTATATCACCAAAAGACTAAAACGAGACGATATATCGCCTAACTATAAGGGGTGTTCAAATGAAAAGGTACGAAACGTCGTAACAACCAAACCAGTTGAAATTTGAATATGCTGCTTTGGCATAATTTAGTAAAATATCTCAGGAATGCAGTATCCTACATGGTTGTGCGCATGCGCAAGCACCCGCGCATAATGCGAAAGTGAAGGAGGCAGTTGTGTATTCCGTCCGATGCGTGGGATGACATCTTGGCGTTCACAATGCAGAATTCGACGATTGAGGAGAGGCGGGATGTTATCAGATTTCTGATTGTGGAAGGAGACAGGCCGATATTCATCGCCGGATCGTGGCCGTATACGGAGCAGATTGTGTGTCCGACAAGTTAGTGAGAAAGTGGAGTACTAGTTTTGCTCCCTATACGGCCACCATACACGGCGATGAATATCGGCTCGTTTAACTCCTTCTACAGTCAGAAATCTGATAACATCTTGCTGTTCCTCAATCGTCGAATTCTGCATGGTGAACGCCAAGATGTCATCACGCGCATTGCAGCATCATTTTGGACGGAACACACAACTGCTTCATTCACATCAGCGTCATATGCAGACGCTTGCGCATGTGCACAGCCATGTAGGATACTGCATTTTGCATGCGCACAACCATGTCGGATACTGCATACATTTAGAATTAAAGAGGAACAATTACATGATCACGATTAATCCATTTTCCAAGACTATTTCTTTCCTTTCTGATTGTGCGTAATCATGTAGTTAACGTTAACGACTTTATATCATTGAATTGAGTCTTTTTTTCATTGATACGATGAAGCAAATGTTATGGATATAACAATGATCGGAAGTCGAGGAGAAATATTCAGTAATTAAATTACACTTATTATTCTTATTTCATTTTTTATAAAGCATTTTAAAGTATATTTCTAAGAGTAAGACATTCATTTCTACGCACGTTCTGTTGCTGTTTTTTTCCATAGCAATTTTTATTTATGAAACTTGGCAGTATGTGACTCTACCAAACAATTTAAAATATTGAAGGAATGAAAAGCTTCCTTAATTTAGAATAGTTTAAAATTGCTAATGATTTTTCCAACTGTATTATTCATTAATTCCCTTTGAAAAGTCCTAAATTTTTCTAATTTATCAAGAACTTAAAATTTTAAATTTATCTTAGTTGCCTGAATATAAGACAGCGTTCTTACAATTAAACTGCAATTCCGAAACTTCTATCTTATGAACTGCGTTTAACATTTAAAAATGTGTTAACACAATTTCGGGACTAAGCAAAGAAAGGGAAAGCATCCAAAATGATTAATTTAAGGTGTTTATTCCAGTCACACATAAGTCATGAGTATCGTGCCATAAAATATTTAATGTCACACCATTGTTATAACCTTTTTCAAGAGAATAAAGCATTAAAATTAAGGGTGTGTATTAAAAGATATTTTGAATTATTTTGGACTAAATTCTTTTCCTATAAGGTACAGATTTTTAAATTTTTAAGAGAAAAAATTAATTAGTTAAAATTTAATACTTAGAACCTTTGATTATTTAAAAAAAAAACTGTTTAAAGAAAAGCTTCAGTTTAGAATTTTTATATGTAAAATAACGCGTGGCCTCAGCTGCTATAATTCTCGTTTGATTCATTGCTAGGGCCTATTACTAGACTAGAAGACGTATTTATTCGCCTAATGTTACATGTGTATTTCATTTAGTAGCCTTCGTGTATTCAGAATGGATAAAATGACGTGAAATGGTACTGAAGGGTATTTCAAAACATATTATCTATTCTAGACAATTACATTTCTTTTGAAAATTTACGAATGGCTTCAACAAGAAACACAGACATCTAACAGATTAAAAACTAATGATTGCTAATATATAAACTAGTCGATTGAATCATAACTTCGCTTTATTTAAGAAGTTCTTAGGCGTAATACTCTTATTTACATATTATATCCGAGGCAAGTGAGTGAAATAAATATTTGACTTTAGCGCAAAATAGAGCTGAAATTAAATGACCTTACATTAAATTAATGGAAACTTTACAAACTAATTATGCCCTGAGCCTAAGCAGTTTTTTTTTCTGGATTATCATAAATTTCATTTTTAAAAATTTCGAACACTACTGTTAATTTATTCGAATACTTTCGAATATATAGCTGAGTAACTAAAAAGGATTGATAATAGATAACTAAATAATAGTTGAAAACTTAAGAATTTCATAAAATAATATTACAGTAGAATTAAAATTTAGTAGCTATAAAACCTGCGCAGTATTTATTACGAGAAATCATACGAATAACTGATTTAAATTTATGTGAGGAATTTAAAAGGATTGCCACTTAAAAATGATTTGCTTCATCCATTTAAGTTGCAAATGTAATTTATATGCAGAACACAAAAGTGAAATTTAATATTCTATTCACTGCACGCCTCAAATATATTCAGAATTTAATTTGACGTATTTTAGTTAAACAGTATGTTTTTGTAGCCAAAATAATTTGAAACGGTTTCGTCAGATCTTACCATCAGAATCCTTTAAAACTGTGTTACTAGATTTTGCAATTATTTTGAAGTATGCATTTATTGCATATTTTGAATACAATCTTTTGAAAAATTTCATTTCTCGAATTAATAAAAATCATTTGTAATGGGCTATAATTTATTCTAGTACATTTACGAATGTTGAATTAGCTCTAATTGCAGAAGACACAGATGCCAGACATAAAAACGTGAATTTCATCACGTATTTAGATATCCGATATGAGATCGGCCTTCAGGAACACAAATAAAGCATTGTTTATCTGTTTAAAAGGCATCAGACGGACAAAACAATAACTGCAAGGACATGGGCAAAAAACTCGGTTTGCAAAAACCCCGCCTTTCAAAGAATCTTCGCTTCATTACCTACTGGATAAGAATCAGGCGTTAACTGTATCCGTAACACGGATCACAATAGCGAGCAAAAGAAGAAAGTATATAGTCTCTAAACCTTGGCCTATATTAACAGATCATCACTTTTGGGACCAGATAAAAGGATACCGACAAATTAATGACATCTATTCGACCGGTTTCCCGCAGAAATTTCATCTCTGCACATATCTGGTATGTTTATTTTACCATAAAAATTCAATGGAAATTAAATTACGTTTGGATTCCAGTATGTAATTGGCCAAAATGTGTGCTAGTTTCTGCAGATGTTCATGAGTGCGAAAAGTCTTGAAGCGTTGAAGAATTAGTTGATGGGAAAATAAAAACAATTCCTTTATTCACGATATTTTATGAAATAAATTTTTAAGCAAGGAAGTAAAAGTAAGGAAGGTCTAAGCGTTTATTCTTTTTTATTCTATGCAAACTACGGGAAAACCGTAAAAGATATTTGTTCTCACACTTGCAGACCTTCAGATGCGTGACAAAAAAAGATGACTTTATTACACTTTGGATCTGTCGAACACTTTGTCATCATTGTATTTTGTTGGTAGTTTCAAGGGTGAACATATAAAGACGCGTTTGAAGAATTTGAAAGGCGTCAGACAGTGAAGTTTCAAGATAGGAATTCCGGATTTCTCATCCAAGGACATTCCACTAGTTACGTCACCAGCGTAAGGAAGCACGAAAATCGTTGCTCTTAGAATGGAATAAATTCGCGTAATATATCTTTCTTAAATGCATTTATGTGGTTACAGAAGAAAGTTATACTTCGGTAAAATTTTCTTCAATATTTTATTTGTATATATCAAAAAGTGAAGTTATTTCAAATAACAATATAATAAAATAAAATATAACCAAATAAAAAAATAAAAGAACGTGGTATAATGCCGTTTGGTGCGATATCCAAGGAAATTCATATATTTAGAAAATATTTTTGATTGGAATACATTTTATTTGAATCAATCTAATTTTTAAGCTGTCTTCTTTCCCAGCTTTTCTGCAACTCCTATGCAGGTACAGTACAGGTAAAAGTATGGGAGACACAAAGATATACCATGAGTCAGCTGCTAATGTCTTCCCATGCTAACAAACTGTTAAAAATGTTACGAGCTTTATAATAGTTTACAAAGAAAGGTTGAAAAACTGATCAACTAAAGTTTTCCTAAGAATCTAGAGTTTAACTGTTCTGGTACAGTGCTGCTAAAAAAAAAAAAAAAAAAAAAAAAAAAAAAAAAAAAAAAAGGTACAGCTCTATAACTTATAACTCCCGTTCTACTGGGCCGATTGACGAAATTCAACTTGCGTTTTTCATATCTCGAAAGCGCGACTTAGAATATGTATTAGATTTATATATAGCATTATTCTAACATAGGTATTTTGACACAAAATTGGACTTTTTTTGAAATAACATACCAATTTTTTCCATATTTCGATTCTGCGACTCAAATTACGCCAAACTACTAAGTTTTGTAAAAATCGTACAAGTAATTTTTAAAAAATTAGCTTTCAAAATCTTAGATACTCAATGTTAATTGAGTTTGGTATATATTTATTAATCTCTCTTTTTTTTATTAAATTTATTTGATTCTTCCTTTCACATTTCGAAATTTAGGTTCATTCCAAATAAAATTCACCCATTTTTTATGATTTACTTTTAAAATTTGTATTTCAAAATAATTTTTATATATTTTTCAAAAAATATTTTGAATTATAATCCAAACAATTTTTACCATCATCTTAAAGTAGACGTATATCTAAGCACACCTGCAAAAAACTACAGTTTTTTATTTCGGAAAAAGTCTGATTTTGTGTCAAAATATATTCTAAGTTGCGCTTTCGAGACATGAAAAACACAATTTGAATTTTGGTAATCGGCCCAGTAGAGCGGGAGATATAGAACTGTCTTTCTTTTCTTTCCTTTATTTGCGCAGTGTACATCGTGCAATCTCACCGTAAACCCGCATCCAGTATTTATTAAAAATAATGATTATATTATGGAAACAAGAATATTACAATATATTTTCAATACAATTTGAAACTCACTAATTAAATTGAACATCTTTTTTTTGTGTACAAAAGTAACAGATAAATATAATGAAATATATATATAATAAGTACTGGGAACAGAATGTTATAATAAACTGTAATAATAATATTAAAGAGGTGTCCACGGGATTATTACAGTTGTAAAAGTTTTAAAAGTTTATAAAGTTTACAAGTGGAGTCCTTTAGAACATATTCACAGGAGGTAAAAGTTCATTACATTTATGCAGTATGAGAACTTATACTTGACAACGATATATTCCTTAGGAAGAGAGTCGTTGTATGACTTTCTCAAACTTCGGATACTGATGTTTATCTTTAGTTAGAAACCTTTGGAATGCCAGGAGATTAGCTTGTGGGGATTTTATGTGATTATCCTCAGTTAAGGGGCATGAGAATGTGCAATGTCAGGAATTCCCTCTTCCCCACATATGCATATGTCGGATTCAAACATATTTCCTGCGTAAAAATATGTGGAGACGTGTCTGTGTCCTGTTACATAGAAATTTAATGAAGGATTCTAGTACAGAGATGCGAAGCTTATATTGGGGTTCAAGGTATATTTGGGTCTTCCCTATAAAGGAATTTGACAAATTTAGCCAATATTTTGAAACAAGTTGTTTTAGTTGGTACCTAAAATCTGAGCGAGGCCATGGAAGGGTGATTTCAATAACGCCTTGATTAAGAGCTGCTGCTTTCGCTTATTCATCAGCCTGATCATTACCAAAAGGGCCACTGTACCCTTTGATCCATGAAATGGCCTTTTTGCAAATTAGATTTTTCAATAAATTAATAAATCAGAAAATCAGAAATATCACTATCTCTTCAAATCATATTTTTTCGCATAAATCATATTGAAAAAGAAAGTCCACGTTGTGTAAAGAGATTTTCTGCTTGAAATATAATATGTGCATTGCTACGTAAAAAAGAGCAGAATCAGTAAAACGTTTATTTGAACTTATTTCTTTAACATTATTGTTATTATTATTATTTGGTAAAATTTAAAAATCCTAACGTATAACTTTTCTGAGACTGATGTTTACATCATCATTTATGCTGCAAGCAGCAATGCAGCATTTACTTAATTTGAGTACTAAGATATGTTTCTTTCTTGAGATTAAAATATTTTCCTCCCTTAAGTTTTTTAATAAGTTACAAATATTTAAATGCAATATGTCTGGCAATTTTTAAATTAATTCATACTGTTTAGATTGGCAGATTATGGAACATAATGTTATATAATGCATAATTCCCTTTCTTTACAGTCTAATGGGTATGAATTCAAGATCTATCTAATCTGCACTTGCATTTTCAGTATTTTAATACACATTTACCTGCAGCTTGCTAACAATGCAACTATAGCCTGGTTTCAGAAGAGAATTCCAATTGCCTGGTAAATGCTTCCAATTGTTCTGTTTCTACTATATGTTGGCCAAAATTCTGCGTGCAAGTAACAATTATTTAGAATTAAAATATCTTTAAATCTATATTATCTTATCTAAATAATTAAATCTTTCTAGATGTCTTTTTATCCAGTTCCTTATTATAAACAATGTAGGAAAAACGTGCACAATGTGTGAAGCAACCATAGTCTCTGTGACTATAAAAATATGTGCATTGCTACGTAAAAAACGCTATAATATAAGTAGATAGATCTGAAGCAACTATGTTGGTTTAATTTTATCCTATTTGAAAAATTTTAAACACCGATTAAAGATCTTAAAGGCGAAAGCTCAGAAATATACTTAAATGAGGACATTATTTGCTTGAAAATCTTTAAGTCCTATCATTGTCTTTGGCAACGGTAGCATACTGATGATGATGAATCTCTTACATTAGTTCAATTGTTGAATGCTTTTAAACTATTTTACTAAAAATTTGAATGAAATCTTCTGTTTAGAGAACTCAAAGATATTTTCCCTCAAAATCAAGAAGGGAATAAAGTGGCGAACTTTTAGTGTTGATGTGAACCTTCCGACTTTAGCTTCAGTTATACGGACCGCTTATGCCACAGCTATACGCAAACAATCAACGAGAATTAATTTTAGAAGATCGGTAAAATAAACATTGGATTTCATCGTCATTTGTATTTTTGTAAAAAATGTACAGCATGAAACAATTTCGTTTGTGAAAAGCAATTTTGCTTTATTTTAAAGCTGAAAAAAAAAAGATTAAGTTAACAATTATAAATTTTACAAAAATGTAACTTCCAAACTTTGCATACATTATTCATAATAACACTCTCAAAATTAAACTGATTTCATAGTTTTGCATTAGAAAGTATCTTTCCTTATAGGTAGTGTGCTATACAAAATATTTTAAGTAATCTTTTTTCCTAACTCTCATCCAATTTGATAGGTGCAGATGAAGATACACAAGCATATATAAGCATGGAAGAGACTCAAAGACAAAATAGACACCATACGATTCAACAAATTAAAACATAAATAAAAGCACAAACATTTTTGCGTGCGTATATTTTATATACTATATTTACATTTTATATACTATGTGCTATGGCTATAGTAAGGAGCTAGACTATCGTAATGATCGACTTAGGCTTAGAATTCGATGAGTTACGGGTCCGAACTACGACGTCGTTCAACTTGCTTAGCACTGGGTAAGATCCATGCTAAGGTGACTAGTTTAGGACAGAGTCTTTTCCGTCGAACCGGATTCCACAACCACACCTCGTCTCCTTCGTTGAATCGATGTCCTGTTGTAAGGATCTTAAGTTTTACTAACGTTTATTTTATTTTAAATCTTTACTATCACTTCTTATTTTCTACTTCCGGCCAGAATTATAAGCGTTAAGGATTTTATGCAAAGTTGTCTGGCGAACGCCAAGTATTTAAGTGTGGCCTTTTTGCCAAGCGAAAGAGAGAGGAAGCAGTGAGTTCGAAGCAGGCCGCTTACCTTAGAAGTTACGCAGTTGCTATTTGCCTTCCAGGCCAGAGGTTTTAATCCTCTTAATAAATTAAACGTATTGTAGTGTTCACAGTCTCTGTGCTACATACGCTTCCTGTTATTATAAGGCCAATCTTCCACGTGTGTTATTCTAAAGTTAAATTAGAGTTTAGTTTTATTTTTTTATACCTTTTACGTTAGACCCCGAGTGGAGGGTCATTGTAATCCGAAGTACGGAAGTCATTGTATATAAAGAAAAATAAAGGGTTTTGTATACCCTTCGTCTGTATCCTGTCTACTTACTACAATTAGTGAACATAGCTTTAGTAAGCTCTCTGTTCCTAGTCAGGTCATTGTATGTTTCCGAAGAAGGTTAGAAGAAACATTGAACCTGATAGTGGCGCCCGACGAAGAATAACCATGGCCGAATTTCAAGAAGAACCTGTGCTGCCTGCAGAAACGGCTCAGAATCCAGAAATGCCAGCTGCCGCCCTGGAAGGATTTGGGTACATCGTCCAGACCATGCGCGCTTCGATGAAACCAGAAGCAACGTTTAATGGAAACTCACCGGTAACCAGTTTTTTGGAAAAATTGGATGACCACTTCATGCTCTACCCCGTGCACGAGTTTCAAAAAGTTACCTTAGCTACCAACGCTTTGAGGGGCCAAGCGCTTAACTGGTTCAAATGTATCGGCAGAAGTCTCTTGGGTCAAGCAGGCAGTCCCATCTATACTTATGAAAATTTCAAGACTGTCCTACTAAAAGCCTTCCCTGTTGTAAGGGATCGTGCGAAATTAGAAACGGAACTTTTTAGCATATATCAACAAAGAATCGAAAACCTGTCGAGCTTTATTTTAAGAAAAATTCACGTTTTCAAGCTCTTGTATGGAAACCGTCCGGATCCTGAAATAATTCAAGTGATTTTGCCGAGGTTACTACCCCAAGTGCAAGACTTTATTGAATTAAGAAATCCCACTACACTGGAAAAGTTATTTGAGCTAGCAATCCAGTTTGAAAGTAGAAGAACGGCGGACGTCGAAAGAAGACGCCAATATCAACAGCGAAACCAATTTGGTACGCCAAGACTACAACAAACTCAAGCATACGGCTACGGAGAAAAAGCGAATCAGTGGGCAAGGAAACCCGAGCATTCAAAAACAGCCGGCGAACGTCGACAGTTCAATAGCAACCCAGGAAAAAAGTCTCAAGGCCAGGGGAAAAAGAAGGAAAGCACGGAAAGGAAAAACAATTTAAACTAAAACGGATTTCTGCTGACGAGAGGGTGCGGAAATCCGAAGGCCACGAAAACCCCTCTTCCTTCAAGTTAAATACAGTAATGGTGAAAAAATTTGACTCTTCCGAAGATTGAAGTGTTGGTAAATAATATCCCGGCCACCGCACTCCTGGATACCGGCGCGCAGTGTTCCTGTGTGGCAGAAGTCTTTTTTAGAAAGTATTTTCGCAAATACCGCATATATAATGCGGATAATACGACGTATTAGCGGCGCAAGGAAAAGAATGTAAGTGCGTAGGTAAAGTACCTTTATATATCCGTATCAAGGACGAACAAGTAAAGGTGATGTTTTTTATAGTAAAGAATTTGCAAGCACATTTAATCCTAGGAATAGACTTTCTTTCAGACGCACAAGCTACACTGGATTTTAATGAAGCGTCCCTTAGGCTGACAATGAAACCAGTGCGTGTAGAAAAGGTTGAACCGCCAATGTTAAATCTTGACCACCTGCCTAATGACGAGCAAGATAGAATCCGACAAGTGGTAAGTGAATTTGCTTCCTTATTTAGTGATATTCCAGGATTTACTCAGGTTACTAACCATAGTATTGACACCGGAGATGCATTGCCGATTCGTCAAAAACCATACCGGTATGATAAGAATAAGGAAAAAATTATAGAATGGCATATTACCGATATGCTACGTAAAAAGATCATAACGCCCATCTCAAGTAGTTATGCTAGCCCGGTGGTTTTATGTAAGAAAAATAATGATTATCCTTTGGAGCATCCAAAAAGGTGGAGATTCGCTATTGATTACCGTAAATTAAATTCCATAACAAAATATCCGGTATATCCGTTACCGATCATAGAAGAAATTTTAAGGAACATAAAATCAACCAAATTTATGACGACTTTAGACTTAACGAATGGTTATTTTCAAATAGGGGTCAGGCCTGAGGACGTGCCTAAGACTGCTTTTGTAACCAAGTCTGGCACTTATGCATTTTTGCGTATGCCGTTTGGCCTTTCTGGGGCCCCAGCAACATTTCAGCGATGCATGGACATTGTGTTAAGACCTGTTCTTGGAAAGTCCACATTTATCTATTTAGACGATATCATTATTACTAGTGATAATCTAGACCAACATGTACAGGATTTAAGACAGGTGTTTTCTTTATTAAATGAGGCCGGTCTAAAAGTTAATGTCGAAAAGTGCAAATTTGAAGCCCCTGAATTAAAATATTTAGGTTACAAAATATCACAAAAAGGGATCGAGACAGATGAATCAAAAATAATCGCTGTACAAAAGTATCCGACTCCAAACACGGCAAAGAAGCTCTCTTCTTTTCTAGGACTTTGTTCATATTATAGGTCCTTTATAAAAGATTTTGCGGCTATCGCTGAGCCATTGTTAAAATTAAAAAGGAAAAAGGCAAGATTCTCGTGTACGGCCGAAGCCAATAGTGCTTTCGAAAAATTAAAACAAGCATTAACGCAAGCCCCTGTGTTGAAATTTCCTGAAAAGGATGAAAATTTAGAAATTTCAGCGGATGCTTCGGATTATGCGGTAGGAGCGGTACTTTCGCAAAATCAGCAGCCCGTGGAATTTTTTAGCCGAACTTTAAATCAAACACAAAGAAACTATTCCGCGACCGAGAGAGAGGCACTTGCAGTTCTGTTAGCAGTGCAAAAGTTCCGAGTCTATTTTGGAAAGGCGCCGATAACAGTATATTCTGATCATGCGGCGGTAACTAGATTGTACTCAGGGAAAAATTTATCCCCAAGGTTAATAAGATGGGCACTCAAGTTGCAAGAATATAATCTGGTAATCAAGCATACCCCCGGAAAGGAAAATATCGTAGCAGATGCCCTATCACGAATTAAATTAGACGAACAGGGTAATACCGTAAAAGTTGCAATGCTTACAGCGTGTACAATAAATTCCCGAGAAACTGTAATAACCGAACTGGGTAAGGATCCTGAGTTTGGAAGTATTTATGAGTATTTGAAGGATCCTGAAAATTTTAGCCACCAAGATATTGTGGCGATAAGAAATAGGGCGGCCCATTACGAACTAATAGATGGTCTATTATTCTACACAAAAACTACGAATTCCAACAACGAATTTCGACCTGTTATCCCAGCTAGTCTTAGATTAAATATCCTGCAAGAGCTCCATGACAGACCTTTAGCTTCTCATGCTGGTATTCGAAAAACTATCCAACGCGTACGCGAGGCAGTCTACTTTCCTCAACTGCAAAAGTTAACAAGGGCGTATGTCCAGTCCTGCCCAACATGTCAAGCCATTAATTATATTAATTTCCGCCCGGCCGGGTTTCTAAATAGTATTAAATCCGAATTTCCAAATGAAATAATTGGCATCGATTTATTGGGCCCTTTCCCAAAAAGTCAGTTAAATAAAAGTCGCTATCTCCTTGTTATGGTTGATCATTTTAGTAAATGGACCGAAATTGTTCCCTTAAAACGAGCCTCCGCGAAATTAGTTACTGATTCTATTTTAAATAAATATATTTTAAAATACGGGGCGCCCCTAAAAGTTATATCGGATAATGGTCCTCAATTTGTAAGTAATATATTTGAAGACATGTGCCAAAAACTGGGCATACGTCATTTAAAAATGGTCCCGTATCGGCCGCAATCAAATATGGCGGAACGGGTCAACAGAAATATAGTGAAAATTATCCGTAGTTATGTTAAAAATTTTCATAAAAGCTGGGATAACTATGTCAATGAATTTGCTTTCGCCCTTAGGACCGCAAAACATGATACAACGGGAAAAACTCCTGCTGAGTTATTTCTAGGCAGAAAGATTATAACACCGTTAGATAAACTATTTTATGTGCAACAAAGAGCCCCAGAATTTAAAATGGGTGATATAGAAAAACTAATAAAAGAAGCAAAAAAGAATACGGAAGTAGCACAAAGAAAACAGAAGTTATATTACGATCTGAAACGACGGGGAGTAACTTATAAAGTAGGGGATGAAGTACTAAAAATTAAGCATTCACTTTCTTCAGCACCAGAAGATAAAACTGCCAAATTTTTTCCACGATTTGAAGGACCATATGTTATAGAAAAAATAACTCACGCTGTTGTAGTGTTAAAGGCCAGAAATGGTGAAACTTGTTCCGCAAATATTTATCAAATTAAGCCCTACTTCGATCGTAATAAAATGCAAATCTTTTCAGATCTTTTGCAGGATCCGGCACGGCAGACACCGCAGGTACAAGTTCCAGAGGTGGGAAAACGACAAGTACAAGGGCAAGCCAATGAGAGACAGAAGCAAGTGAAAAGAAAATTGCCCCGCGGAAAAATTGAAGGTAAAAAGAAAAAGAAGCCGTTCCACCGTCCAGAAAACAGAGTTCACGAACACCCCCAGAATGAAGAAGGGAGAAGGACGACCTATGTGAAGAGGACCAGGAGAAAGGACGGCAACTATAACCCGGCTTTAAAACGGAGGATCGACTCATCCGACAGAACTCTCCGCAGCAAAAGTCGCCGAACTGCGGAAGGGCCATCAGCGGCGGAGGAAAAAGTACAAGAAACATTTGAACGGCCAACAACGAGGTCCAAGCAGGATCACGACAGAAGTTTCCCGGTTCCGCCAAGACCAGCTGCCTTCAAACGGCCAAGACCACAAGCAGAGGGGAAAAGGAAGGTGTTCAAGGGTGGCCGTACTGGTGAAAAACGGAAGCTTCCAGAGGAAAGCACTGAAGGGCGAGCCCGTACAAGAAGGAGGATAAACCAGGCTACGGTCTGCAGTACCTTTAAAGACTGGGCCCAGAAAAGGATGTCCGAATATTACAAAGATAAGTAAAATTTTATGTTACTTTGCAAACTTAAGTTAATCTTTCATTCTTACTGCAAGTGGCAGATTTCAAGAAGTTTTACCTCATGCGAGGTCTACCTTTATCGCCAAAAGGGCGAGAAATGAGTTGTGACTGATTTTCTTATTATGTTTTCAATTACTCGCGCGTAAAACTAAAGTTGATGTATAATAGCGTTGTGTAAAGACTTAAATATTGTAAAACGTTATTGTATAAATTTTATTTAAAACATTCTAGCAAGAAAGAAGTTTTAGTCTGAAAGACTTTTTGAAATGTAGTATTATTTCAATGTAGAAAGAATTGGCACTTGCTTTGAAAAGAATAGAAGTTAACAATGTACTACTAATGTATGTTTTCAAATGTGTAAAATTAACGGCATGTTGATATGTTCTTATATACATGTGTTCTGTTATTTTAAATGTTAAGAAATACCGTGATATGGTAAAAGTGAATGTTAAAATTTTTTTTATTCGTGTGACTGTAAAAAGACTAAATCATGGCGAATATATGTTAAAGTTTGAATGATGTAGTTAGGCTCTCTGACGCTACACTTTAGAGTTAGCCACTTTTAGAATAGTACCTCAGGGTTTAGAGTTGAAAGTAGGGTGTGTTAAGAGGTCTCGTTATGTTGAATTTTAACACGTTAGTGTTTTGATTGTAGGAGGAAGTGTTGAACACATAGACATAAACACATTCGTGTTTGGTGTTCTTGTACAACACATGTCAGAGAGCAAGGGGAGAGATAATTAAAATAGTCATGAATGAAATAAGAATGTTAAGAGAAGTATATTCTATATGCTATTTGTAATGTCATTGTGTAACATTTCATTAAACTAGTTTTCCTTCCAGATCTCTGGAAGGAACCAGAATTGAATAAAGCTCCTGTTTAGATGCAGTACAGATGGAAAAAAAAAAAAAAAAAAAAAAAAAAAAAAAAAAAAAAAAAAAGATTGTTGTAGATCCTGGGAGCTGCTATTGTAACAAATTTTTTTCTTTTAAATTTTCTAGTTTCTAACGAAGTTATGATTGTAAAAGGTTGGCCTCGCGTTATATTCTAGAGCTAAACGTTTTCAACAAGGTCGTTTTAGACCTCAGTTTCAAACTAATTAACTCTGGCGGGAAGTATGTAAGGATCTTAAGTTTTACTAACGTTTATTTTATTTTAAATCTTTACTATCACTTCTTATTTTCTACTTCCGGCCAGAATTATAAGCGTTAAGGATTTTATGCAAAGTTGTCTGGCGAACGCCAAGTATTTAAGTGTGGCCTTTTTGCCAAGCGAAAGAGAGAGGAAGCAGTGAGTTCGAAGCAGGCCGCTTACCTTAGAAGTTACGCAGTTGCTATTTGCCTTCCAGGCCAGAGGTTTTAATCCTCTTAATAAATTAAACGTATTGTAGTGTTCACAGTCTCTGTGCTACATACGCTTCCTGTTATTATAAGGCCAATCTTCCACGTGTGTTATTCTAAAGTTAAATTAGAGTTTAGTTTTATTTTTTTATACCTTTTACGTTAGACCCCGAGTGGAGGGTCATTGTGTTCCGAAGTACGGAAGTCATTGTATATAAAGAAAAATAAAGGGTTTTGTATACCCTTCGTCTGTATCCTGTCTACTTACTACAATTAGTGAACATAGCTTTAGTAAGCTCTCTGTTCCTAGTCAGGTCATTGTATGTTTCCGAAGAAGGTTAGAAGAAACATTGAACCTGATACTGTGACTTGTCACGTCGTATCGGGTCTTCATCTTCTCCATCGCCGACAAGTTGACTCTCTCTCGTGCAAAATTGTGGATCACTTCAATCCGGGCCTGGACATCTTGCATGTTCTACTCATGCTATTAAGGCGCATCCGGAGGGCGACCAAACAGTAGATGACAAGGCACACGAAGGTCACGACCGACGAGCATCTGAGATAGGGAATAGCCGGTAGTCTCGAACAGCACTGCGATAAGCCAGTTAAAATAGGGGTAACTTCTTCTTTCAGCTCTGTTGGTTACAGGAAACCGCTCACGAGAGGTTATTAAGGATGTTTCCATTAAACCTCTCTACCATTCCCTCTTACTGAAGTAGTAAATGTATCTTTTGGGTTTTGTCAATTCCGAGTAGCTTGCAGAGTTCTTTAATTACAGCCGAGGTAAAATTCCTTCCTTGATCGAAATGTAATTGAAGAGGCACTACAAACCTAAAAATCCAGTATTGTATCATTCATTGCATCTGCTGAGACAGCCTCTTGATCAGAAATTGGATACGCTTCAGGCCAATTGGTGAAGTAATCAGGGACAACCAGGATGTATTTGTTATCATCAGCAGTTCGTGCGTAAGTCCCAAGATGTCACAGGCAATATGTTCAAAACGCGTTCCTACTTTGTAACTTTGCAGCCTGCCTCACCTGCATTTTTTCGGTCCTTTCCGAACCGCACAGAAAATGCAAGATCGGCACCACGTTTGGACGTTATCCTTTACATTACTTCAGTAAAAGCGCTCTCGAAATCTCTGCAAAGTCTTCTTCATTATTCCGAAGTGGCCTCCTGTAGGACTGCTGTGTAGTTCTCTAAGGACGTTCTGGATCCGGAATCTGGGAAGTATCAGCTGACTTCCGAAAGCCTTCCCATCATCCGATTCGAATTTCTAGTGCAAGACGCCGTTTCCAATATGGAGCGAGTCCCAGAGTGCCCAATATTGTTTTGTTGTAGGACTATAGATCGAAATGTCATGCCAAATATGTTTTCTCTTTGAAGACTCAATTAAGTCAATTATGGGTTTAATGTCGCCACATTCCAGCTGGATTTTCATGACTTCCTTGGCACTCCTTGGATCTCCATCAGAGATGTTCAAGTTGTATTTTGTCGTGCAGTTGGATTAAGCAGCTCGTATTTCGCTTCGACACTGAAACAAACGGATACTGATGTCATATTCCTGAAGACTCTATCACCTGGCCGTCAGGATTCTTAAAATTTAAAAGCCATGGCAACGTAGCATGATCTGTGCGAAGGAGGAGTTTTCGGCTGTAGAAATAATGATGGAAATGTTCTACGGCTTTAACTAAGGCAAGCAACTCCTTCCTGGTGACACACTAATTCTTCTCCTTCTCCGGTTTTAATAGGCGCTTGCTGCAGTAGGCCACGACACGTTCTTGCTCGCTTATTTCTTAGGACTTAACAGCACCGAAACTTTGGTTTCTCGCGTGTTGAGAATAAATGGTCTGTCGACGTGATGATACGTCAAGATTGGAGCAGATGTTAAAGATTCCTTCAGGTTGTTAAATGCATCCTCGCATTCCTTTGCTCACAAGAGCATTTGTTTGCTTTCTGACAATTTGTGAATCTTGCGACAGAAGAAAATCCTTCACAAATCTCTTATAGTAGTTGTAAAACCCCAGGAAACTTCTTAACTGATAAACGCGTCTCCAGTCTTTAACTGCTGACATTTTTTCTAATCTGTACACACATTTTCGGGAGAGATGGCGTGTCCGACGTAAGTCACTTCCTGTCTGAATAACTTACATTTAGCGGGGCGCAACTTTAGATTAGCTTCTTTCAGTTTCTGAAGCATCTTTTTAAGATTTTCTAGATGTTCTTCAAAACTCTTCCCGACAATGATGATGTTGTCCAAGTATATCAGAAAATCTTCGTAGGAAATACCTTTCAAAACAGTCTCTATAAGGCCTTCGAATGTCGCCGGCGCATTTCATAGGCCAAACGCCATCACCTTAAACTGCCAATATCCCGGTATGGTAGCAAATACTGTCTTGGTAATCAGATTGTATCTCTCCCCACTCTTTAAATCAATTGACGCAAACCACTTGCTTCCAGAAAGTGTGTAAAAAATGTCGTCAATTATAGGCAGAGCGTAGCTGTCTTTCTTCGTAACCTCGATCAACCGGTGATAATCAACGCGAAACTAATTGAACCGTCTTTCTTTCTGACCACCACGATGGGAGATGCCCAATGGACTTGCTGAGGGCTCGATGACATCGCTTTCTTCCATTTCCTTTAGAAGTTTTCCTACCTCTTCCTATTTAGAAATCGATAGACGTCTTGGATGTTGCTTAATTGGTGGATGTCACCCGGTACCTATTCTATGCTGTGTCAAACTGTTTCGATCCACGTCAGAAGACGAGCGGGAGGAAACATCTTGAAGTTCTTGAATGATACGTTCGACAGCCTACCTCTCTACATCGTTTAATTGTACATTCTGCAATAATTCCGATGTAATGCTCTCTGAAGACATGGATTCTTGGATGTTACTTTTTCATTTAACGCTGGTCACTGGAGTACAAGGAAAAGTCTTGAAAACTAGTTTTTTGCCTTTATATTTTTAGAACTTTGGCATGGAAAATTTTTCTGTTATTGCAAAATTTGTTTGAGCGGTAAAATCTTTGGAATATTTCAAACAAAATGCTGCAAAATGCAAAAATGTCAATTGCCAAACATCTTACTGTGACCACTTTCCAAAGATGATCACATCTGAAAGTCATTAATAGTTGTGAAAATATAATTGAATAACAACCCTGGAACATACATTACCGATAGCTAAATTGTATAAATCAAACCATCGATTATAGAAGAACGAAAACATCTGATTTCATGAATGGGTTTTTTAAAGCCATATCAGTGTATTTCCTGCTACACAAAATATTTAACATAAACATCGATATTTAGCAACCATTTGTCAATGAATTAATTGTTTCGGTATTCAAGGACATTTTAAGTATTATTATGTAGATTATTCGTTTTACTTAAAAAGTCAGTTTGCAAAAAATCTTTTGTAGTTATTATTTATCTCTACAACCGGCTACAAAAATTAATTATTATTCTAGCTCGAACAAGTGGGTAACATTAATCTAAACTAGAATCCCACATATGCTGTTCAACCTACATGCATATTCCTTTTATAGTCCTGATTGATAATCGTAGTTTTTTTACTAGAGAAAGGGGAACTTATTACAATTGCCTAAATATACGGAGGTTAAATAATAATTTGAGAATAACCGTGTGGTGGCACTTCTTTCAGCCAAAAAATTAATAGAGTTGCAGTATACTTGATTAATAGCGCATGATAATGTGCCGTATACTAGCACGATTAAATAATCATTTTCTTAAATTAATCACACAGTATTCTTGATCCGAATTTTGAGAAGTAAAATACTTAATTAGTTTACTATTTATCTTGCATTTAAAATAAATAGAAAGTTTTTTACAGTTAAACTCCGTGTATTTTCTTTTTGGAACGTCTTTACACACGGACATATAATAAAATGCAATATAATAAATGCGATATGCAAGTCAAAATACTAGCTACAATTTGCAATGGTCCCTTAACGCCCTATTTTAATTTGTAGAATTTCCCTTTCTGTTCAAAAATACGGACTGCTTATAATAAGACTTTCTAAACTGCGTTATTTTCAGATTAATTCATATCATATGATTGTTACGTAACGCTATTTGATGCAAGCTCCTACATAACACTTCAGAAGATTTTCTTGGGAACCAAAGTTTTTTTATGATTATACTATCAAGATCAAGCAAACTCACTTGGAAATCATACCTTTTTCACTTATGTTCCAGGCTTTCTTTTTGAATGCATCGTGTTCCCTTTTGTATTTGTTTATAGCTAAGTTGTCCGCGCTCAGTTCTCCATTTCTTCCTTCACGTTTGTCATTAAATGAAGAAAGGTTGTAAACATTATAAGGTATTTCTCCAGCCTTCTTAGCGAGTCCTTCGTAGCGTAGTGGTCAGCACGCTGGGGTGGTATTTCCAGAGGTCCGCGGTTCGATTCCCGGCGAAGGCGTTTGCTCATTTTTCATCGTGCCTGCTTCCAAAAAATCCCTAATATCTCTACAACATGATTAAGAACATGTGCTTCTCAAGAACTGTTTTATCCAGAAATAAAGTGTGTTAAATAGTCTCGATGGATACATTTAACTGCAACTATATTACATTACTATCCAGAACATCGGCCATTATTAAAAGAATCTGACACTTTTCCATCCATATCAACATATGTATACGTATATAAAGAATCTGTAAGTAAAATTTAACTTTAATTTGAAATAGCCTGTTAAAAGTTTTAAAAAATTCCGTTTAATCAAATCTTCATATTGGAAAATTCACATTTCTTCGCAACTCTGTTGTCCTTCCAAATTGCTCTCCACTCCTGATCTTTCTTTCGTCAAATATACTACAGAAATGTATAACCTGTCTTTGTAACTACTTGAGAACAGCTAAAATGTAAGCCTCGTTTGCATCAGATTTATTTATATAGACCAAGGGTTGCCAACTTGTCCATAAAACTTTCAAAGGGTCTATGATGATCAAGGCGTCGATTGGAGGTATATGGCCGAAGAATCACCAGCAATTGATCGTCATAACCAAGATCCCATTCCTTATTAAAAAAGTATTACTAATACTGATAATTATTGTTTATTGATATAAAGCTTCATATTACTTTACTTACTTGTACTAATAAATAAAGTCTAGTAGCAAAGCTTTTAGTATCATTATGTTGCACTTATTTGTACTATCATACAAATAAATAAAGTCTTATTCAAAACACATAGTTAAAATTTTGGAATTTACAAATTATACGAGAGAAATATCCCGAAATTAAAGTGGCTTCGAAACCAACATTATTGATTTTTACCGCTTCTTAGCCAGTGGAAGCAAGCTTTCGTCAAGTAACTTACTACGGAAAACAAAAAAGGAATTGAGTAATTCTGAACGAAGGGATTCAATAATTAAATCAAGCAGTTTTACGCCAAATATTCAAAACATTGGATCAATAAATCAAGCGTAGCCATCACATTCATTTAAATTAATCTTTTGGATGTTTGACTCTGCGATTTTGAGTCTGACAACTTGTTAATATTTTTTAAAAATACAAATAATAAAATATATACACCATTATTGTTTTCAAAATGTTTGTTCACATTCTTAGCCTGTATGGTATATTTAAGTTGTGTATGCTTAATTAGTATCATTATGTTGCATGCTATATAAGTGGACATTCGCTCCTACAACTCATCCGCCTTTTCCTAAATCTGGCAACAGCTACAGCAGCGAGATACTTCTTCAAACTGCGTGAGGAAATGGACAGACCTCCATTCCGATGAGGTTATGACGTGGCGATGAATGGAGCTGAACTATGCCGCTCGACAATATTACTTGATGATGTGATTCCGTTTCATGATGAATAGAACTTTTTATCTTACTCCCTTTCACTCTGTACATACCATAATCATGTTTATTCTTTCATCATTAAATACCTTTAAAATGGCACTGCCTTCCTCTATTTTAATCCTAACCTCACCCCACATATATCATAGAGAAAAATATAAATGAGTCGATGAATGAAGAAAACCTTTTTTTTTAAAGGAGGTCGTGCAAGAAAAAGGTTTGGAATTCCAGGCCTAAAATAAAAGAATATTAAATCGACCACGATTGCATCTACTTCTTCAGGAATCAGTTTTCATCGTTAATAACTGCGTTCGTCATCAAATACACATTCCGTGCTTTTAAATTCCGCGTTCCGTGTTCTAACATCAAGTCACCCACATTAGCGAGAAGATTCTTTTAGAATTTCATATTATTACTATTCGGGTAGTTAATTAAAAATTAGGCATTCAAGCGACTTAAAACGAAAAAGAAAAATGAAAAATTATGGTAACTTCTTCATGTAGTTAAAATATAAATAAATAAAATTACATTTAGTTATTTTGAAATACTTTATAAACGGGAGAATAGAATCAATTAGTTAATCGATCACGTTGTGTATGTAGCCTTATAAGGCATTTTATCTCTCCTCTCTGCATGCCTTCGTGGTGTAATCGTAGCACACTCGGCGCGTATTCAAGAGGTCCAGGTTCGAGTCCCGGCAAGGTCATTGCTCATTCTTCACGCGTCATTCGTATGAAAAAATTCTAATAACTCTAGCCTTTCTTGATGAATTTGGTTTTCATACGCATTTGCTTAATTTACACTCATAATATTTAAAATGAATATAAGCATATAATACAGTTTCAAGCCAGGCTTTCACAATTCCTGCTTCTGGCAATTGATATGTCTTTCTTCTTGCATTTATCTTCTACCATTCTGTATAAAGGTATGCATATCACTAATAAATTAAAATCTAGTTAGATCAGGAGATTAATTTCTATTTACAAATTCATTCAGCATTTAGAAAACTATATACAATACTTGAACATCTTTAGAATCATTTCAGCGCTGTTTCTTTAATGTTTGAAATGTAAAGAGCCCTTTTGTAAATGCTCCATCTGATAGCCTTTCTTCTGGACTGTAAGCCTGATTCGTGATTTCCATGTAAGAAGGGCTTTTCTTAAAATTTACAGGGGCATTGGTTTTTAATTCTCTTCCACAATTTTCCAGAGTCCTCATGAGGAAAACTGGGCTTCAAAAGAGAAATTTCCAAGAACTCAGAGGCACTATAGACCACAAATGAACGTCGGGGGACTTCCCAGAAATACGCTGAAAACGTTTATATATAAGGCCTGTACGAGTCTCCATTTTTCAAGGAATGCAATGATAATATACGCAGTGTGATTTGTTGTTTTCTCTTGATGAAGTCTCACGCATCATCTCACTCATCAACTACCAGTCATTGGGATAAAGAAATGGAATTTTTCTGTAAATATTAGACGTAAAATTTTCTGTTGCATGTTGGAGTTGATCTTAACATCTTTTCCACGCTTCCTATTTTTGATTTCCTACTCTAACAGAATTTGGCTTGTACATTTTTTTTCTTTTCGTTTGAGATAAAAAATAGACCTTAGTTGTAGAATATGCAAATCTTTCACCATGTAGAAGGAAAGTTCTAAGATTATACTTCTTCAGTATAGCTATACTATGAAGCTTACATTGTATTCGACAGCAGTTCTGGTATCTTCCTATGTCCAGGCCCTTGATTATTGCCTAGACAAACCATGCCAAACTCACTATCTCCAGTGGACCAAATATTTATCATTTTACAATAGTGCTGATAGCGGAAAAAAGCCATTTTCCTGTTTAATGAAGTATTTAAAGCTAGATACATAAAATGTTCCCTAATACTGTAATTCTTTAAAATAAAGAACAAACACGAGGAGATCCGCATGGTCGTTCAATTTTACAGGCATTTTTCATCCTTCAGCTAGCTTCCTAGATATCTGGAGAGACGTTGCTTACGCTAGAGATTTTTGAGAAGATAAATAAATACTTGGATTGGATCTTGATGGAGATTTGTTCCCTTGCATAAGTGAAAAAAAGCTCTTCAGACTGATACGTACTATCGAATGGGTAAATCACATGCAAAATTTGTAGTTTTCTAGAAATCACACAGACAGGTATTTATGAAATTCAAGGATATATACCCATACATTTAAATAATAAGCATTTTGCAATGGAAAATTAAAACTATTCTCACTTTCACTGTAACACATCTTTTAGGTTTGCCACATTGTATTCTGAGGATGCATGCTTAGAGTTAGAACTACTGTGTTCATGTTATCACAGTTTTATCTTGATCACTTCAACTTCCTTGTTACTGGGACAATATAAACATAACCACCCCGTTAGCAGTATGCACCATTGAGGAATAAGGAACGGTGATCTCATTTCTCTAATCAGAAAGTGTGTCAGGGCTGAACTTAATCGAAAATTTTCAAACCAATATGGACACTGAGTATTGTCATGAAGAAGTGTGCATTAATGAACCGATAAATGGCCTAATGAGATTGATGCAAAAGAGGAAAAAGGTTGTCTGACAGCCTCCACCAGTGACGAGAAGATTCGGCAAACGTGAGAGATAGTACTGAAGAATCAGCTAGTTACCATCGATAATTCGATAATACAGCGTGTACTCTGTATATTAGTCATCGATCTGCCAATCAAATCATCCATGAAGAACTGCGATTTTACAAAATCTCTGAAAGTTGATTTTGGAGAGGGCTTACAGCAGAACACAGGGCCAACGCCAGACCCTTGAAAACACTATCTGGCTTTCGAAGCGCTGGAACACCTTACCTACAGCCCAGATATCACTTACTATCACTTTGAAATTGTCGATTTTCTATATAGAAAGTGCGGGAGAGTAAACCATTTTTAGGGGAAATACACATGCACACAAGCTTGTAGAGCTTTGGACTGATTGAATCGAAAAAGAGAGATAGTATATAAAAATGGCATATTTGTTCCATCTTATCTTTGAGTAAATAAGTTGATGCAAAAAGAGTGTGCATAATTTTTTAATTTTCCTTCATATTTTTGCATTGTATAGCAATTTTATAAGAATAGTGTCATTTACTCATTGCGAAAATTAATGTAATAAGAAAGAGTTAAATTTTTATTGAACCCCTGAAATCAAATGCAGACGAACTTCTTATCCAGTCATCGCTATACATCAAGATTCGAATTTCAGGAAATCCCAGGGCGTTGCCCGTTCTTCCTTCGATTTTCAGATGTCTCACATACTCGTTGTTATTAGTAGCCTTGGCGCCAACAGTACCAAGTAAAGAAGTCTGCTTTCTGATTGAGAAGAACCTGTCAGTGCAAGGAAAAGAATGATGAAGTTGTTGGCACTCCCTGTTTATCAAGCTGAAATAATATTACTGAATTGACCATTTAAAAAAATTAAATACATTGTTTTAAACGAATGATAGCATAAAAGATGCCAATAAAAAGAAAGCTAATGATCTGAAAAGATATTATCTAATCAGAATTCATTGATGTCTAAAAAGAATATTAATCAAATTACATTCGGAAAGCAAGCAAAAATGATTTTTTTTCTCTTTGCTTTAAATGTCATTCGCCAGCTCCATTCGAAAGAAAGTTATGAATATGTAAAATCGTTGCTTCCAGAAAAATGCATTTAAACGGTTGGCACGCGAAAGACTTACAGAAAACTTGAATAATGAATTTTACACGATAATTTATATGCATTAGTTTCAAGGAATTCGATCCGTAACATTCAACGGGCAGGAAAATATCGAAAATTAATGAAAAACGTGGGAACAAGTGTGGAGAAGCTGCAGATTTTTTTACTTTGTCCGAAGCCGTCTATTTAATTAGATCATGCCTACAGGTGTAATTTACTAATATCGTTCTAGAGAGTATTACTATCCATATTTAGCTAGATAAAAAATAATAGCAATACAGGAATCATAAATAAAAGAATAACGTTAATTAAAGTTGCAACGTGTAGTTAAAAATCGAAACAATGTAATTTTAACAAACGAATTACTCTTAGCAGAATGAATGTATTCACAACTTCCTTTTTCGCTGAAACTACGGAGTGACATATAACGATATAATATGCATTTTTAAACATCTTTATCCCATAAAATTCTTGAAGTAATATGTATGGCTCAGTGAACCCTCTTGCAAACAGTGCATATGATTAGCAATACATTCACTCTTCTCATATAATATTGTAGAATCGGTACTTACTGTCTAGGAATATGATGTCTGTAAAGTTACTTCTTATGTGGCTGTCTAGGGGCTTGAAATGACTAATCCGACTTATGAATAACTAGAATATTTAATGGAAACATGAATAACTGCTACAAACTACAAAGTAATTACATACGTAGAAGGAAATAGATGAGATTGTTTACATATGAAGAGAATTAACAGTCTTTTACATGCAAACAATCTTTCAATCGCATCATCGTTTAAATGGCGGAATCGTCTGAATCTTATCATCGGGAAAGTAAAAGATTTATTTTCACAGCTTGTCGCGTCATCCGATTATAGTGGATGATGCCATCCTACAACTGCTCGTCCATCCTAATCCAATGCGGCCTCGCATTCTGGTAGTAAGACCATCAACATCTGGGGATCTGAAAATAAAATTTAAAAAAAAGAATTTTAGTTTGTATTGAGTGAAAAGTCTTCTTAAATGGTTTATTTCAGCCATCTTCTCTCATCATCTTAACATCTTCAGAAATAACGGCTTTATCTCTTCTTCAGTGCTCTTCCAGTGTTCGTTCATCTTTAACAGTCTGAATACAATTTAGTTTCTCACTATCTGAGTACATGTATTTCACAAACACGTCTTCTTTGATGTTGTCTGGAAGATACGTTTGGATTCGTCCATGCACACACGTCTTCTTAAACATCGTCTGAATACGTCAGTCTGAATGAGTCTTCTTAGATACCGTCTGGATACGTCTTCTGAATGCGTCTTAGATATCTTCAAGATCAGTCATTCGAATGCGTCTTTTCAAAATCGTTTTCTTTAAGCCGTCTTCCTTCGCACATTTTATCCTTAGACATCATCTTCAGTCTTCTTAAATTAGTTCGCGTCTTTAAAGCAATAGTCCATTAGTCAAATCTGGTGAAATTTCGGGGAAATTTCCCCGAAACTCATGTAACAATAAGAGTAAAGGATTTAAGTGTTTTAAATGCAATTTATTTGAACGCAAAGCCGCAGATTGTTCAAAACATCTCCTAAAAATATCCAAGATGCCAAAACTGTAATTCCAATTACTCAGACTTTTTAGAAAGAAATGCACAAAACTGTTAATTTAGGTAATTTGGAAATCGATGCTTTAATAGATACTGGTAGTGAAGTAACGGTTATTCGAGAAGATATACATAAGAGTTTCTGGGAAATTTCGGGAAAAATGTCTAAATCAGGAATCATCAAAACGTAAGTTCATTATCAAATTTTCGATTTTCTTCCTGGGTCTTCTGAATCTGCGTTTCCGCTTCTTTTTTCTCACCTTCTTTAATTTCTTTTGTTCTGTCTTTGCTTTCTGTATCAAAGTCTTTGTGATCAGGTTTTCTGACTGACTTCTGCTTTTCAATCTTCTCTTCTTCTTCTCTGGTGGTCTCTGTAGTTTCCTTGTTTCCAGTGGTTTCATTTGCTTTTCTCTTATCAGATATGTTACTGAAGTTTTTTTAGTAGAATTAGCAATTAATTCATCATAAACTCTGACATGCGACTCTCCTTTGGGAACGTGCTTCTTTTCAGAATCTCCTTCTACAGTGGCGTTTCTCCTCGTTGGCATCAAAGCTAATTGTATTGTGGAGTTTCCTTTTTGCACTAATTCATCTTTAATAGCATCATTTCCGTATACAGCAGAATCTGCATCACTTGGGACGTCGTCAGAATTCACAAGCAGGTAATCATTGCCACTTGCTTTGATTTTAGATGAAGTATCCAGTTTCATCACATTCTGTACTGTAACAGGAACTATACTAACAGGATCAGTTTCTGGTTTTGGAAGTAAAAAACCATAATTCACAACTTTTTCGGACCCTTCTGCTTCTTCAGAACCACTTCGATTGCAATGAGCGTTTTTCTGCTGTTCAGAATCATTCTCAGATTTATTGTTTTCTGCGATAACACAAATCTTTGATCGAAATTATGAACTATCAGTTTCTAATTCACCTTCAAATCTTCCTATAGGCTTAATTTTCTTATTACCAAACCCCGTTAACTGTAGATCTGCCGACTTACGTTCGGGAGAACCTATCTTCTTATGTATATCTTCTCGAATTATCGTTACTTCACTATCAGTATCTACTAAATCATCGATTTCTAAATTACCTAAGTTAACAGTTTTATGCATTTCTTTCTGATAAGTCTGAGTAATTGGAATTACAGTTTTGGCATCTTGGATATTTTTAGGAGATGTTTTGGAACAATCTGCGGCTTTGCGTCCAAGTAATAAATCGCATTTAAAGCACTTAAATCCTTTATTCTTATTGTTACATGAGTTAGATTTATGACCTTACTTCCACAGTTATAACACCTTGGTTCTTTACTGTTATTACGTACAGCGCGTGCTTTATTTTATGTGCTAGTACTTGAATAACCCTTATTCTTCGTATCTCAAACGTAAATTTTCTTATATATTTTTTATTTCTCTTTTAATTCAGAAATAGTTTTACACCCATACAAAATAATTTTGTTGCTACTCTGATCGGGTATCCCATTTATTACATAATCAAGAGTAGATGAATCATAAACGGAACCGCGACTGTCTGTTTCACGCATGGCAATTAAATATTCGGAAAGTGATTCACCAGGTTTTAAGTGTCGTTTCTGTAACAAATTATGAAGTTTTGCACTGTTTATTTTAGAACCGAATTCAGATAAAAGATTTTCTTTCTAATTTGTCCCATGACACTATACCTTTCAAAGACCGAATAAATACTTTAGCAGAACCAGTAAGCAATTTTTTTTGCAAAAACAATCTTTTCTAAATCAGATAACTTAAAAAATTTAAAAGATTCTTCTAAATCGCCAATGAAGGACTCGACAGAATATGTATCAGTACCGTTAAATTCAGAAACAGTTTTTAAAATGTAATGTAATATTACTAGGCGTCATAATGGTTTGATCTACTGAGTTATCTATGTGAAGTGATTCTGACCGAACAGAATTTATAACATCATTTTTATCAGAATCGTAAACACTTTCGTTTTCAGATAACTCATCATCGTCGTCACTTTCGGATTTTAGAAGCTTAAAATCACAAAGAGTATTCATTATTAAATTACAGTTTTTATCAGGGCTTGACTCATAATTAAGATGTAATAAATTACACAAAGAAATAAAATCGTTTGCAGTGAAAGCTTGAAGTAATGTTTTTTTTGTTTCTTTGATATTCAAATCAGATGGAAAACCACAAAAGTTACGTATTCTCCCTCTATTTTTTCTATCACTTAAAGTTCCAAACACAATTTGATGTAAGAGTTTAATGGATTTTGTACGCTCAGTTCTTAAAGAATTATAAATTCTAGGTATCGAATTTAAAATAGCCATCTTGATTCAAAGTACAGTAGAACACTATTCTTAGAAGTAACAATGTGAAAATAATCGAAACAAACTTACTCGTTTCTCTTGTAATATTCGTCATGATTCTTCCTAGGCTCATCGCGGCCTGAGCGCCCAAATCTGTAGGATCGGTACATCGTTTGTGTCTTGTAGCTTGAATTCTTTTTAAATAAATTTGTTGTTAGTTTCTTGTTATTGGTAGCATTTTGTTCCTCTTGATTTGTAACAAACAATTACTGTTACATATTATTTTATTTCTGATGCAGTTCGCAATGCACTCAAAAGTGTGTTAACAGAAAACTCAGTAGCTGAAATATATAACACATAGCCTAAGAATTTCTTTTAGTAATTTTACTAGTTGCGTAAATGGATAATAAAATGCAGAAATTTCTCAATATGCGAACATTCTGCTTGAAAATAGATATGAAAGCATTGCATAGGAGCACCAGTAAAGCAGCAGTAAATATACTGTAAATAGTAATGTTGCTATTGGAAAACAGAAAGTTATTAATTTCTTGGATGGATTTAAATTACTCATCTTTTATATTGATAAGCAATATGCTACTATAAACAGGTAAAATAAATGAAAGATGTTAAAGTGGAGGACTTAAAGCATCTTTCTGCGTTGTTCTCCTAAACCCGATTTCCTTCTCAAAATGGAAGTAGTAATATTTCTTTAATTTACCGATGTTTATTCATATCGATAATAACAGTGTAAAATGATAAGTATAAATAAATTCAGTCATTTACAGTGTAGAAAAATATAATTCCCCATAATATATTGCTAAACAAACCACATAACATTGTCATAAAATGTATGATAACAGCAAAGAAGCACAATGATACCAATTAACTAATAGAGAAATCTAAAAAATAAACAAAAATGTGTTCAGCAATTTCCCCCCTTTAACTGTATTCATCTGTCATTTCTATAAATAAATTTTCCACTACTTTAACAACGTAATAAAATCTGTCCAATTTTATTCCAGATTTGCAAGTATTTTAGAATCTCAAGCCTTTTGTCAACTAGAAATAATTACAGTGCTTTAAAATCACGCACTCAACAACCTTGAATCAACAATGAGATATTTTTACAACAGCTATTATCCACTTAAGGTTTCCTCAACTCAAATTAAGATGATTTAGTATCACCATGGTCGAAGAGTAAAAATTGCAACCGAAGCATTAATGTGCCAGGTGATATTTATCAAAACGAGCAAATCGATCTCTTATGTTTCGAATTCTCATTACTGCCCAC
Organism: Stegodyphus dumicola; assembly: GCF_044657685.1. Lineage (NCBI taxonomy): Eukaryota > Metazoa > Arthropoda > Arachnida > Araneae > Eresidae > Stegodyphus > Stegodyphus dumicola. Next base: position 61,948,604 of record NC_140775.1, on the reverse strand, counting down.
TCATTCGATTTTATTTCCTCTATCCTATGCCTATTTCGCTCTCCGAAATCAATTACTTAAGGAAAGAGCACCCACCACAAGCGGAGAAGTCAACAGGTCAAGGTTCAATAAGGTCTTGGTGATCATCTGATGGAATTCAGTTATTGTGCACATACATTAGAAGATACGGAAATGTTACATATATATACGTACATCTGGTAATTAGGCAAAATGGAGAGCGTGGCTGCATGATGGATCTTCATAAATGCTGTCAATTTTTTTAATATTCTAGTTAATTCTGCACAGTTTCAAGTTGTAATGCAACTTTCAAAAACAGCAGGTTTTCTGCTTTGAAGTCATGCAGCCATCTGGTTTCAGAAAAAGATAAACTGATATGCAGAATATATTTGTAGGAAAGTTCCTGTGAGGGTTTTCGTATTCAATTCGAAACTAAAGAATTCTTTCATAATGCATATATATGCTTGTGTAATACCGCACTCATGTAATGTCTCATGCAGAGTCTGTGTGGGATAAACGCTTGATCCATTCCTCATCGTTGGCGCACTGCCAGCGGCTAGTTTGGAGTCTTATTCTTTAGAGTATTGAAAAAGGCAGTGAAACTAACAGATAATTAGAACGATGGTCTCAAATTGGCGGCCCGCGGTCCGCATAGCAGTGTCATTCAGCCAGTGACAGCATTTCAATTATGCATTTGTTATATCTATGGTGTTGCAAAGATTTCAAGATTTTTGTTAGTTGAAGTCCGAATTTATATTATTTTCATTTTCATTAAAACGAGTATGAAAAATGTGTTATAAAATCTATGAATGAAAAATTTAAGGATACAGGTTTAATTTTACTCGTTACTTATCAAAAAATTAATAAAGTATGTTACGAATTTTTGCACTAAAAATAATCGAGGTTTTCAAGGTTTTTTTTTCCAAGGTTGAAAGTTAATAAGAAGTGAACTCGATCGACCGATAAAAGTCTAGATGAAGATAAATTTTAGAAATTTCTCTTAGTTGTAAACTTTACATTTATCGAAACGTCATAAAATGTCAAGCTATTGAAACAAATATAAGATTATAATTATTTACATACAAATATATGTATTTATATTTGTGGGTCGAAGCAAATTTAATAAGAGACAGAGACTAAGTTGTCATTATTTATTCTGAAGTTTTGTCGCACTTTCTAAATCTTCTCGGAAAACATAGAAAGTTTCGTAAATTTATTAATTTTAGTTTAAATGAAAGAAATTATTTAATGAGTCTTTAAATGTGTTAGGATTATTTAAAAGAAATGCCAGTTTAAGAATTTAATGTTTAGCTGTCATATTTGAATTGCAAAGTGTAACCAATAAAAATGTCTTTCAGGAACCACACTTTAGATTTCAGGTAGAAATAACTATAAAATTTGAATTTTTGTTCTTTTGCGTTATTATTATTATTGCTTATGTAAGTTTTGATAAGTATTTACTAAGCGAAATTTAAAATTTGTTTTAAATATTATTATTTTGTTAATGAAATCTTTCATTTTGTTACAAAAAAATTCTGGCCTCTCAGCTGTTTTTAGATAGTGCATTATACTCGCATCCAATTTGAGTTTAAGATCACTGCATTAGAGGGTAAATGATCGCAAATCAAGGATTTAATTTGAGCATCTGGCAGATATTATGTGTTAATGCGTATTTGTGACGACATAGAAAGTAGAATCTTTTTTGGTAATGTAGAAGTTTTGATAAAAAAAAAGTTATGGAATGAATATATCTTCTGCTTGTTTTGAAGGAAAAAAGTTGCATAGTTACGGAAAAAGCAAATTTGAATATTATAGTTTTTTATTATTTCCAATGGCTAGGCAAAAAGTTACAAAGGTCTAAATTCTTATAAATAGAGGTTACAAACAGCAGAACTAAGAACAAAAAGATTTAGTCATTGCATAAAGAGCATTCTTGCCTCCCAGTATCTCCACTCTTCTGTAAGACCACAAAGAGCTCCACATGTGATGAGTGGTACCTTGTCCATTTCTTCTCCAGAATCACAAACTGGGCAAATAGGATCGTTTGAAATGCCTATACGGTGCGAGCGCAAGGCAATCATATCCTGTAGACAGACGGAAAGCCTCACCTGCATTGCGTCTTGAACTATCGGGTATAAGAGACCAACTTTTTAAGGCTGTACGAGTATGAAAATCTCATAAGATATTAGATGTAAATAACTTTTTTAAAAACACTTTAATCTTTCAATAAGAAATGGCTGCATTAAGATGTTGTCGTAAGTGCAAGGAAGTCCGGTTGTTCATTGCTCCAAAGGCCACAATGGCCAGGCATCCTTTGGAGAACGATTTGTTTCCCATTTAAAGTAAGAGTTCTCTTGAATTCTTGACATTGCAAAATTTCAGGTGTTAATGGGTGTTCAACAGAGTTAACTAATTAACTAACTAATCTACTGCGTGAGAATCAGAAAAACTGACTGCTTTTTCAATGTGATAACGGAAATTCTTCATATGGTATTTAATTTTGGTGATTTATCTGGACAAAGCAAATAGCCAGTCTTCTGAGGTGCTATTTTAAGTAATTAATAATGGTATTAGATATATTAATTTTCTAATTTTTATCACAGAAAATGTCGTGGAACGCATTGCTGTACGAGCTAATATAGAAAAATAATTGCATAACTATCTACATTTTAAAACTTTCAATTTTTTGTCTACCTGTTCCATTGAGCTTTAACTACCTTACAATATTAAAAAACTACCTTACAATATTAAAAAGTTCACATTTGTTCTAGGAGATCTTTAGACACGCTCAGCTTTTAAATGCTTCTTTATATTTCCTGCTCTATACTTTAGCCATCTGAATACCGTAAGCAAAATTGTTTGTATTTATAAGACGATATGGCAGCCTTTTTCTAATCAACAGTTTGTGTTTCGTGGTTTTTTGCCAAGATAAAGTATTTCTCAGATAGCTGAATTTCGAAGACGAATTTCATTGTTCCTTTGACGCCATTCTCAGTTTAGAAAACATTGATTTAAAACAAACTTGTATACTTATTAAATGGTCGTACATGCTGTTAGATAACATACCGTATAAAATGCTAAAAAGTTCAGACGCACTCTTATGTTTGCAGTTTCAGCAATGAATAACTGTGAAAAACTAACTAAACTCAAACGAGAATACATTCTATTTTATTGTTAATAATTATGATAAGTTCATGGTTCAAATGCACTCATGTGCAAAATTAAGAGAATTTAGAAAGTATCTCTAATTTTACGAAAAATATTAAAGTATTAAGGTACTAATTATGCCGTCGAAAAATTGTGTAAAGTCAAATGCGAAGTATTCAGAGTCGAATATATAAACATACATGAGCATGTGTGAACTTGTGATTGAGGAGGCGATATAAGCTCACGAGGGTTTCCAGCGATTAGCATGCCTGTACGCTTTCGACATTCACCGTGATTCTCTCAAGACTTGGGGAAATTTTATAACGTGTCACATTAAATGAGTAACCACGAACGTATCGATGACGGAATGAGATGGAGAATTATCGTTAGATTGGGTGCCGGCAAATACAGGCACAGGTGAATACAACTTCAGTGGAACTCCCAGTATCGTCTGCTATTTGTTGAAACAGTTTCAGAGCGCTAGTCCATATCGAAATGACCAGAAAATGGTCGATTAAGATGCGCAACGGCGAATAAGGACCTTATTTGTCACTTTTAGTCCGGCGACATATCGACTTCTTCACAGTTCTCATGTTCTTATATGCCACAACCGGAACCCGAATTTCACGGTCTACAGTTGACTGAAGGCTCCATGAGATGAGGCTGCATGCAGGGAGACTAGATGCTTGCTCAGTTGCAGCTATTTAGATTTAATATAAAAAATATAGTTATTAATATAATTATTAAATATTATAAAATATAATTATTAGACAAGTATAATGATTGAAAAATATAATTATTATAAAAATAAATATAATTAAATATAATAAAAAAAATAGAATACAAAAAAATTTTTTTAAAAATCTGAAAGGTTTTAGATTTTAAATTACATCCCAGGAGGCGTTTTTTAAACTTTTTGTGTGTTATCTTTATTTATTTATTATCATGCTCTTTACAGTTAAACCATAAAATTCAGTACAACAGCAATGTCGCAAAATAATTTTAAAATGAGCATATCTTTAGAATTTCCCATACACATTTCCGCGCGCTGGAGATAAAAAAGGTTTTTTTTTTTCATCCCGTAGAGTGTTGCCATTGCTCGCTTTTAAATCGTTGAGTTTGTTAATCAAAAATTCGTTAAAGTTTTACAAAATATGAAACCGATAATAAAACAAATTCCAAATTTCAAATTTGGTCTTCCAGATGCCCATATTCGCAATAGCCATCAAATTACGTCATTCAAAGTTTGATGGCTCTATGTACCGTTGTTTTATCACAATGCAAGAAACATACATACATTTATGCAGATTCTTCATTATTTAATTTCTTCAAATATAATACAGGGCCATAGTATTTGGTGGCAACAGTTTGAAAAGTGAAACGGACATTCAGAGTGATTCAATGCAAAATCGCAAATCGAAAACAGTAGTCCTTCAGGGACAAAGCCCCTTTGGACTACTAAAATTTTTATTGACATCATTAAGCTTATGTTTTAATATGCATTTATATCTAGTTTGTCATATATGGTAGCAGTTTCGAAAAAATTATTCAATATTTTCTTTTGACAATTTAATTTTATTCAATTCTTTTTCAAAGAGAAAAACTACTTGCAAATAAAAAGCACACAGAAGATGCTTTCCCTGTGTGCTTCAAATTTTCAAATTTCATTCTGTTTTCACCATTTTAGAATCGACCTTGTTTAATGTAAGAAAGATTTTTAGCATTTACAAGCTCATTATAAAATGTATCAGCACTGTCACAGAAATAATCGTTTTCTTAACGGATTGTTTCTTTAGAGTTAGTCTGTCACAACAGATTCAGAGATATTAGTAATACTGAATCTTTTTGGAAATCTTTTCATTTAAGGATAACTTGAGACTGTTTTCCTGTCATAATTGTCCTCATCTAGAAATTATCAAGAAGTTACACTTCTATTATAGTGAGGACAGTAGTAACGACTATATTAAGAACAAATGTGGAACGAATTTGGATTATCATATTGACATCGTCATATCAATCAAGAAAGTCACGCAAAAGACCAAGTAAACCTCACGTATTCCGTGTATGATTTACCACTCTTTCAAAATTAAACCACCTAAATCAGCTTAATGATTTTGGATAATTCTTCGGTTTACTTCTCCTCTTAGATGGATTTTAATAAAACAATTTAATTTGTTTTCCTTGATTTGAAGGTATTAGTTAATTTTAAAAAATAGTAATTCATATTAAATTTGTTAATAAGGCTATATATCACTATGAATTGACTATAAATAAGTTCTTTAAATTGCCTACGAGTCCGAATTTTTAATGTTGTACTTATAAATTGTGTAAGCTGTTTGAAATTGTTGGAAACTAATATTAGTTCTTAGTAACTTTTGTATTTATTTTTAGAATTTCTTACATATATAAAAAATTACAGAATCATCTATCATTGTCAAATAACTTCGTATTCGTTTATTTTGGATAAATTTTGACCGGACGTTTTCATTAGTTTCAATTATTGCAAAGTGTTAAGTCAAAAATGTCTTCCATGAAGTGGTGGTAATGATAAACAATAATTTCAGAGAAAAGCAATTATTGAATAATGATTTGTTTTGTTTCCATGATTGACGATGATGATTTTGCAACTATAAAATTCCAGAAAAGCAATGAAAAAATAAAATACGATATTCAATAAACCTGAATTTTTAATACTAAAACTATATTTTTACAAATGCTAGGAAGAATGAGCACAAATGTCAGTGGAAATACGTGAAGTGAAAATGTAAAAGCACAAATATTTTTGAAGTGTAGTTTTTGATTTCCCTCAATTTTACTTTTTTTTTTTTTTTTTTTTTTTGGTAATCTATAGTTACACTACGCAATAAACCTAAACTGAAACCGAAGGAAAGTGAGGAAATTTGTGCATTTGATGATCATTGAAATAACTTCGATTTCTTTGAATAATTCATTTGAAGCACTTACGAATGCAGTAAATTAGCTTCAAAATGTTAAGTTTCATAAAAATGCGCTGCACGTGCCGTCGATTAAGAATCAAATTCTTAATTAACGCCAAACGTCCAACGCCAATCTTAAACATTCCTAGGAAGTCCCATAGCAACAATCCAAGGTCCTCTATTGTTAGCTCGGGGTCGGGAACTCCAAGTGATAAATTTCCGGGGCACGAGGTTCAGCTTAGTTTAAAGATGCTAGAAGAAATAACAGAGGTTGCTTAGAATAATAGATGATTAATTATAACAAGATGTTTTGTTATAAAATTTGTTGTTTGGAAATGTCTGCGTTTTAAAAAGCACCAGAAAGGAATGTTGTTTACCGAAGGACATCTCAAGTCTGCAAATGTTGTTATGTAACCCGAAAACTATTTTCTTGAAGTGATAAATTTATTATACCTGTGTCCAAGGATCTGACTTTTGCGCAGTAGTAAGAGTAAAACATATTTCAATTTAGTACATTGAAAAAATTTTAAGATAGTTTTCCCATTGGGTAAGAATGGTAGCGATTGCTCGAAATATTTCGAGTGGAATAATTCAGTACAGTAATTCATGATTTAGTCTGTGAGATCTAGAACGTTTTGCTATCATAAAATGTTTACTAGTACGTTATGCCATCATAATATGGTAACTAGATCTACTTCTGTTTTAAGCCTTACAAATTCTCGCACAAGCGTGAAGATGAACACAACAGAAAAATATAGAATAAGACCCTTTTATTTACCACAAACTAGTTAACAGATAACACAGACTTACCTGTTTATAACCGTCCACTTGCGGTGAGAACTTAGGCGATAATGTAACAATAAATTTAAAAGATAAAAATGTAGTGCTATATATAATTCAATTTAACCCTTTGACGCGCGCTATATTATTTTTAATTGTTTTTAAACTAAAAACTCTAGAAATCGAATATTATGAGCCTAGAGACAAATAATATACGGATTTAAAAAAATCTACCCCCGCCCATTAATCTGTGGGTGGTGGTTTCGCTGTAAAAGAAGCGCGCGTCTAGGACTTTGAAACTTACTGAGTTAGTAAGAAAGAACAACTTACTTTTTTCCGTACGCATTTCCAATGAATGACGAAATTTGCGAATAAAAAAAAAACTGCATTTAAAAATTGCATCAAATATAAATTTTTTACTTTATTTTACAAAGTATATCATCAGGGAAAAAAATTATAATTTATGTAATTTTTCTGCAGCAGTGAAAACATAAGAAAACGTACAGAATAAGGAAATTGGGATAAATAGATGGATGAAAGCCATAAATATATCCATGGGTTTTGCATCTTCCATAGAGGTAATTTCGTCAGTTAGGCCATAATCCTCAGAAAATTCGGGAATGGATTTCATTACATTCTGTATTTTATTCCATGTTACATCTGCAATTCTGGAAGGACCTGGTAAATTTATATCATCATTTTATGATTGATTATCACTTTCATCTTCAATTATATTTCCATAAGCAGGAGGGAAAGGGGGTAAAGGAGTATTTCCTTCTTCTTCACTTTCATCCTCAGAGACCACTGATTCTGTATCTGAAGGTAATTCTTCAAGTAACGCTAATGCATCAGCTATTTCTAACCCTTTGCGAGGCATTTTGAATCTCAACAGTAGAAAATAAAATATTGATAAAATATTTTAAATTTAATTAAATTTTTGCTCGATTTCTATTTTTAATTATTCAAAAATATATTTGCAATTTTTTGGAACCACACAAAATAATTTAGAAAATCACAGTACTAGCATAGAGAGCAAGCATGTTGAAAGCAGAGAAAAATCTCTGGAACGAAAAATATTTTATGGAGGCAAGTGCATGTATTGTTTGGTAATACAATAACTCTGTGATTTCAAAACCCCTTATCTATATCCGGGTGAAAATAAACACTTCTATTTCAAAGCAGCAAACATTACTATAAAGAGCACTGGTTTCAGGGCGCGACTACCGAGCCTCTAGGGGAATGTGAGCATTGTAACGCAACGCTCTAGTAGGGCCGTGGTGGCGGCCTGAAACCACAAAGGAAATACCATAAATATACACAGGTTGTTTATATATGCAGTTTATTGCTGTATTTTTATTGTTTATGATAGAAATAATGATGTGCGATAAAAAAATTTAAATTTTAAGTTATTAATATAAATAAAAGGAAGTTATTTTGTCTCACTGAAAATGAATTTTAAAAGGCATCCGATTTAAAATACTAAGACCTAAAAAATGTATAGTTCTGCAGTAATTTTGCGTTATTTAGAGGCAAAAGACAAGTAATCAGTCGGTTTTCACTCAAACAGTTTTTAAACAAGAGCGGAAAATATTTCGAAAATTGGTGGTTTCAGGGCGCGACCACCGCCCCTCAAAGGGTTAATCTAATAGGCTAACTCAGAAACCTACGCCGACAATAAACTATCCAGACGGCCAGAATACGTATTCGCCATAAAGATTAACAGCTAGTAGAAAGTAACAAACGTGCGCTCACATAAGCGAAATCACGCTCTGTCTAGCCTTTTCCTTCCAACAGTTTAAATAATTTCGTTCACCTATTTCATTTACATCCTGGCAAGAAATGCCAGGGAAAACCAGAATTCAGGAAAGTCTTGCAGATTAAAATAACTATTAGTAAAACTAAATAAAACCCTATAGTCTTAAACACTACTAAGCCCAAAACAATAAATTCTTATATTTTTATATAGATTTGCTATTTTTAAAAAAAACATAGAAACTAGCACTAGGGCTATGACTGTCCAGAACTTCTAGAATTAAACATAGAATTTGGTGACGAGAACTCAGAACAGGGGCTAAGATTTCATAGCAATCTAATTCAGAAAACAGTTTTATTCTTAAACAGCCTTTCCTGAAACATATGATTATAAGTACGAAATGTATTGTCGAAGCCACTCGAATAGAGCAAAATGAACAGAAATAATCCGACTTTAGTTAGTTAGAGAAAATTAAGATTTTTTTAACCATTTGAAAATTAAGAATATTTGATATTAATTGCAGTTCTAGACTTAATACCATTTACACAATCAATAATAATAAAATAGCATTTCTTTAAAATAAATTCTTTGCACACCATTAAGTATATCAGATCTTCGCTAAATACAGTCGTGAGTTCTGTCTGTTTCCTTTCGTCAGTTTTTATCATGTATGTTATTGGCGATTCTACTGATTTACCATAAATTTAACATATGCATTGTTTAACATATGCCTCTTTTCTTTAAAATGTCGCTGAAAAATAAACGCTGGATAGAAGGTTATATTTATTAGCTGTTTGAAGAGTAATAGTTTTATTGAATTATTAAAAAACAGATCCGAAAAGCATGGTTTTAATATTTCTACACTTAAAATAAGTGACGTAATTATTATGAAAGGAAAGAAGCGTCAAAGTTTACATCTGACTGGGAAAGAGGCGAAAAAAGCATACCCAACAAAGGTACGTTCAGCTCGTACGTTCAGCTAAAGTCGCATCTCATATTTTAAAGAAAAATCCAGCCTTCCCTTCTCAAAAGAGCTATTGCAAAATATTTAAATATCTCTGTAGGAACCGTGAACAAAATTATAAAATCTGACTTAAAACTAATAAAAAAAAATTAAAAAAAAAAAAAAAAAAAAAAACATGATGTTTATCGCTTAACACCGAAACATGTTTCTCAGCGTAAGACTATGTGCAGATTGTTGTATGAAAGTTCTTTGGCAGGTGAAAAATGGAAATGTATAGTTACAATTGAAGATGCTTGGATATACTTATCTGGCTGCAATAGAAAAAGATCGGTTTACTACAAAAAAAGGAGAGAAAAATACTTAATATGATGGTTCAGAGAAAAAAAAGTTTTTATAAAGGTTTTATGGTTCTTAAAACGGAAAACTTAAAATAAGAAAATTAGAAAAAAATATCAAAATTTCTATCAGAATTATGGTTCAACACCTATTTTTTAAGAAAAAATACCATCTTTTTATCCAAACAATCTGTGCTAAGTTCCATCAGGATAAGGCTCCCAAGCCATATCTCTAAATCTACTGCTCTGTTTTTTAAAAAAAATGAGAAATGAAACCGTAATTGAACTATTACCTTTAAATGCATACCACCCAAGTACCCTGAATGTTTCTCCTATGGATGCCTGTGCATTTGGACTTTTAAGAAAGCTCTTTATAAGCGACATCCCAAAAAATTGGATAGACTCTGGAAGATTGTGGAGGAGGAATGGAATAAAATCAACCTTGATGTTTTAAGAAAAGGACTTTATCTTGGAAATCAAGACGTAATATGATAGCTCAACAAACAGACTGAACATATTAGAAAAAAATATGATGTGTACACCACATGACTTCCTTGTAAGGAATATTACATTATACGCATTTTTTGCTAGATTTCATTTAAACTTATTTCCTCGAATTTCATTAGAGATAAATTTCTCATTCAATTAATTCAATTCTCACTTCGCGGCAAGGCAAAAATACATAAAACCTCAAAGTATCTTTATCAAAAATTAAAAAATATAGAAAAATATAAGAACTAAACACTATATAAAAATATAGTGTTCAGATTGCGCACGGAATGAGCAGCAGGTCTGCATTGCAGAAGACATGTTGTTTCGTTGACTAAAGTGGAGTAGCTCAACGAGTAAAGATGATGCCCTGAGATGTCCTATCTCAGGGCTGCAGTCATGGTAATAGTCTGATGTATCTTATCCATAGTCACATAATTTTTATCACAAAATATCTGTGAGTATCAATATTACTGAAGCACTGACGCAGGTGAGCGTCGGTGGTGATAATATATTGATAGACGTAGTGGTCTGTGAAGACTTCTGCTTCACAGACGCACGTTGCAGTTTCCGAAATGGCAAAGCGAAGGAAATAAACAGGAAACGATCCGTTGTCCGTGACATATTTTATGATTTGTGAGACGGATACGTGTCTTTGAAGGTTGATTTTCGGAAAGAATTCTATGTATGTCTCCCGTATCACTTAGTCCCATTTCTGTTCAGCGATTTTAAAGCTCGGCCACTGATGGACAGCCAGAATAGGAAGCCGAAGCAAAAAGACTAAAAAATTAACGTTGTCACATTGCATGCTATAGATCTAAGCTGTTGAGAACATCATAAAATTGATTTGCTAGCTAGCATTCAGCAAAGAAATGTTTCAAGATAATCTTAATTATTAATGTCTGTTAATTTCCGTATCATTGCATTAGAAATGCATATAACATTATATCAGAAATATTCAAGAATTGGTAATAAAATGTAATAAGAACTTTATTACGCATAGAATTTCCTTGGATATCATACTTTGACATTGAGAAAGACTAAACAGATTTAGACTCTTCAGTATAATTGTAATTGGTGACTTTAGTGCTCATTTCCAAAATTGGGGTCATAGTGATAGAAAACTGTAAGGAGATGCAGAAGATTTCCCGTTGTTTTTGGAATGGTTTTATAACAAGAATTCCTTAATAAGAATCAAGAAGAGCTCTGCGATAGAGCTAAAACCCCAGCGATTCCCAGGTTACAAGGAGCTGGCGAAGAATCCTGAAAAGAGAAATCAATAAATCCAAGAGAGCTGCATTTGAGGAATTTACATCTAAAGTAAATTATAAAACAGAGTCATTCATGAGCAACCTATGTTCAAAAAATTTTAAATATACAAAGGATCCAATGAAATTAAACAACAGATTTTTATGGAATGATGATCAGATTGCTGATGCTTTTGCAAAACATTTTGCTTCAAAGGGAAGGAAATCAGATGATTACATGAAACAAAGAGCTAGAGATTCTAAAAGAGTTAATACTTTAGCTAGAGCCTCAGATAACTCGGCTAGTGAATTGTGTAATGCTATGTTTACAGAATGTGAGCTATATATCTCCCAGCTAAGCCAGGGAAATTTTCAGGACCCGACCTTTTTTTTCTCAGACTTTATTCATCATACTGGAGAAAGGTGAGAAAGACGCTTTTGAGGCATTTTAATAAAATTTCGTGTTAAATTTTAACTGTTCTCCGTCGTTGTGGAAAAGGGCCATCATCATCCCTTTGTTAAAGAATAATAAACTACCATTAGACTTACAGGTCGATCTCTGACTTGTGTCTTAGCGAAGTTAATCGGGAGACTTGCCATAAGCAGGCTACGATGGCAACTTGAGACTAAGGCCCTCCTACACCATGTACAAGCTGGTTTTAGGAAAAATCGATCTGCTGAAGATCATGTAGACATTTTTTCACAGAATATTAAAAACAATCTTGATAAGGGTAACATCATAGAAACTATTTTTGTGGATTTTAAAGCTGCATATGATTCCGTCTGAAAAACAAAGTTCCTACGTAAACTAGCCACTAAACACATCTCATGAAATATGCTTCTGTGAATCAGTGACTTTCTTGGCCAACGCCTTATAAATATAAATTATGATGGAGTACAATCTGGCTTCATGGCAGTACACGCCGGCCTCCCTCAGGGAGTTGTGTCAAGTTGCTTACTGTTTGACGTGTATGTTGATAATATAATATGCTCCCTGATTGAATAGAATACTGAAGTACTTATGTATGTAGACGATCTAGTCCTTTGAACATCTCGTCCTTTGAACATCTAATCCTAAATACAAATTTAAAAAAAGAGTTGAAAAGTTCTTAAACAGAGGCATGTCAAAATATTACTCCTGGTGTTCTGAAAACAATATGATTGTTAATATACAAAAAAAAAAAAAATAGTTTATCAGACAATTTCTTTGTGTCCCCAACCTTTACGCCCTGTTAATATAAAAAAAATAGTTTATCAGACAATTTCTTTGTGTCCCCCAACCTTTACGCCCAAATATATTTTATGACAATACAACCCTCTCGTGTGGAATGTTTTTTAAGTCAGGGCCGTTTGAAAATAAAAAACAAACGAGAGAAAATTTTCAAAAATCAAATTTATTTTCAGATTCTACACACGTTTCTCTATTTTTTTAATATATTTGGCAAGTTTGTTTAAACAATTATACCTTAGATTTTGTTTACCCTCGTCACAGAAACATGCCGCCTGCTCCGAGGTCACAACCGTTTTCACGTCTTCATCATCATTGTAGTGGTTGCCGCCGAGATGATGTTTGAGATAGCGGAAAAAATGAAAATCACTCGGCTCAAGGTCTAAGCTGTAGAGGGGTGGTCCAAAACTTTCGAGCTAAAAGAGTCCAATAAAGTCGGGTCTCAGCTACGGTGTGAGGCCTTGCATTGTCATGGAGTAGCAAAATTCCCTCTGTTAGCATGCCACGCCTTTTGCTTTGAATCGCTCTGTGTAGATTTCGCAGAATTTGGCAGTAGCTACAGCATTTATGGTGGTTCCGCGTTGCATGATGTCGGCCAACAAAACACCATGTCTATCCCAAAACACGATGGACGCAATGATTCTTTGCTGGTAGAGAGTCTGACCCTTACGGGAGAATGTTTGTGTCTCCACTCCATACTCAGTCGTTTCCATTCGGGCGTGACATGTGAAAACTCACGTTTCGTCTCCCTTTGAGATTCGACTCAACATGACGTCACCTTCTTCGTTATAACGAGTCTCAGAATTCAGCGAACACTCAAATCTTTTGTTTTTGTGGTTCTTCTTTAAGAGTTTAGGGACCCAACTGAAGCACAGTTTCTTTAATCTTAACTTTTCAAAAAACACTGTATTAGACAGTCCAGGAAATTCGTTTGAAAGAGTGCGTATGGTGAAGCGTCTGTTTCTCAAAAATTTTCATTTCAGCTGAAGCCACCATATCGCCGTGATCACGGAGCGGGACTCATCATGGAATTGTCGCGGCCAGCTTTTAAGTCTTTGACCCAATAAAGCACTTTGCCTTCGCTCATGGCAGTAGCTCCGTAAACTTCCCAAATTTGCCGGTAAATTTCGGCAGCAGACACGTTTCTTGTCGACAAAAAACGTATCACTGACCATAACTCGCATGTGGCGGGCGATTCGATAATCGTGAACATTGCAAAGACACAGAACAGACCGTAGAGGTTACCTACGCAGCTGCAACTGAACACAAGTGTTTCCAAGGAATGCCGGGACAGGACGCAAGTACTCTTTGCGGCACTCTCACTACCTATTAGTTTATACAACAAAACAGCCTTTACTTAAAAAACACCTAGGTATTTTCCTTCAATCACAAATTCACCTGTAAGTTGTATATTCAGCAACAGATTGAGAGGGGTATGCCATTGCTCAAATGTCTCGTGGGAGTTAGATGGGGTTGTGAAACCTTAAATGTTCTTGCTACCTGTAGGACCTTCATGAAACTCGTAATGTCTTATTGCACCCACTTATTATACGGTCTCTCAAAAGGGAATAAATAGAATGGAACGTTTGCAGAATAATGCCCTCCACCTAATATGTGATGCTGTCAAGACTACACCTGTTGATGCTTTATTATTACATGCTGATGAGTTATGTGTGCAGTATGAAATAAAGAAAGTGGCTTTAAAGCTTTATCGAAATTATTACATTTACCGCATACTGGGTCTTAGATTAATTCTGGGATTGGTCCCGCAGACTGGAAACTCAGGAGGGCTTATTGTAAACTATTTTGAGGGAGATAGATGGGCTTGAGATTTCTACTCGTATTGAGCCAATATTACCACCTAATAACCCTTTGGAAGCTATAATGAGTACCTACTTTTTGGAACCTTTAAAACATGTTTCAAGGACTCAGTATGGTACTGCAGCTTTTTTCAGAGCGGGTATTGAAATTATCTATAACCGTTTTCCTCCCGACGCTTGATTGCATATTTTTACTCTTGGCTCAGAGTTTGATCTGAATGGTGTTGTAGGAGCCGGAATTTTCTGTGAGCATTTCTTACACTATCTTTCTCTGGGAACTGACATTAAATGGATCAAAGCAACTTTAATCGCTTCAACCTCTTCATTGAACTCCGCGTTCAATGGAAAGGTTGATGAGATTAAAGTTGCTTTGACCCAATGTAAATGCTCGTCCTTCCCTTTCTGGACAGCTTGTCATATTCTCAAGCAGCAATACGGCAATTGCTAATAGTGGCCAAGATCCTATTTATACATCTATAATACAATGTCGATCCCTACTACGAGAATTGCATGGAAAACATAAAATGCTCATTTTGCAGTGTTCCTTCTCATTGTGGAATCCTCGTAAATGAAAAGGCAGATGAGCTGGCCAAAAGAGGATGCGATAATATTCAAGTTTCAAACGGTCAGGTTGGTTATAAGTATGTATCGTCAAAAATCAATATGAACTTCAAGACCAAGCACCTGCCAGAAATAAAAGAAAGAACAAGAAATAAACTCTGGGAAAGTGATATTCATAATCTCCCAGCCTACCCTAGAAGCAGCGCTGCAGTTGCTTTTCGTCTAGCTACAATGAATGACTGTTTATATGCACACATCAGATTCCAAATAGTTGATAGTCCTGCCTATCCCCTTTGCTGCAATGGAACAGTGATGAACCCTGGGCATCTTCTCGTCTGCTCAGCGCTCTTTCAGAACAGTATTTTTTTCCAAATATTGGGAAGCTAGAGACCTTTTAAATTGATTGCAGACTTGATCTTGTTTTTACTTTTATATATAACTTTTATTCATTACATTTTTTTTGTGTAATTCTTCTTTGTACCTCAGACTTCTTTGTGTAACTATTGTATTGTGTATTCTGTTGAATTATCATTGTATTTTTGATAGTTTTAGGATCTCTCTGTATGGCCTAAGAATATTTGTCTCCGTATTGCCAGCTGCATTAGAAATAAAAAAAACTATTTCTTAAATGAAAAACTCGCAAATACTGCTAATTGTATGTCATTCAGGCACGCGAAAGATTTTGAAAATGATTTAATAGGGCTCAGCTAAGAAAGACATTATCAAAACTGTTAAGCTACGTAAGACTGTATGATTCTTTTATCTGACATGATGCTTCGGGAATTAATTATGACAGTTTGGAACGAGAAGTTTTTGAATTAAGAAGCATACAGAAGGAAAAGAGAAAGGTAAGTACGTTCTGTAAAATCTAGTTTGAGTGAAGGATTATCTACTGAGTAAGGGTTATCTAAGCGACTAACGTGACAGCAAGTCCGATTTTTTCTAAACTCTAGCTAGTGAAAATTTTACAGTTAAGTTTTATAGTTATTAATCAGCCTTATATCGATTATCAGATGTCACCAATCCTAATATAAATAGTATTTAGTTATTATACGTATATACTTGTAAACTGAATATCATTCATCAATTAGATAATATACAAGTGCTTGTTAACATACTTTGTTATTATAAAATTAAAGATACAAAACTCCTGAGACTCACAATCTTAGGATTATAACACTTCTGTTCCATTTATACAGGGATTACACAAAGAATGCTTGAAGCAAATCTATAAAACTGAAATGTCTGTATTACCTTATGTGCAAACATGTACGATCCATCATTATGCCATATATATTACGTTTAGTCAAATTATTAGAAAGCGTCATACTCTATTAGCATGTCCACTTCCAGATACTTTGCAGCTATCTACCTTCCCTCTATTAATGCTGCATTTATTTTTCATTTCGTAGAAGATATCATACACACATGGACTCATTTCAAGTGATTATGATGGTTTCCGCTACCATCCATTCCCACCACAGACATTCATGATAGTTCCCGCATTTTGACATCGCGCATTGTCATGGAGGATATTTGAATACGTCACCAACAAATGTCGCTGCTTTCTCCTAAATGCTAGAAACCGATGATGTCAAGTGACATAGCCCATCATCCTCTATTACATTCTTAGGGTATTTTAATGCGAATGCTCTCATGGGTCTTCTATGATGTTGCCAACATGAGCTACTGGAACACCTGCCATATTCATTCGATATGAATTTATGTAAATAGAGTGTGTTCGCGAAAGAAGGAAAAAAAAAAAAAGGAAACACTGCAAGGGGTCTATTACAATAACAGAGAGGAGGTTATCCGTGCTTTAGGGTAGTCGCTGCAAGATACCCAGAGAAATGGAGCAACTGATTGCGTACGTTTCTAATAATTTAGCAGAGTGTTGTAGACAAGGAAGGCAATTATATTGAGGGATTATAAGTGTTTGTACCAAGTCTTTTCAAAACTGCAGATACTTTGCCACTGTTTTGTGTCCAACTCTTATTAAAAATATTCAGTTTTCTTGCATTTCCGAAAAGAAAACATTCAATCACCTAAAAATGCACTTGATAAATTTCCCACTTAAATGCGCTTAGTTTTGCAATGTTTTTCTAAATAAAGTTGAAGAAAAATCCAAGTTTCAATATATTTGATTAAAATCCCTAAATACAAAATTCCTTTTCACGTATCATTCGTAATTTTTATACCTAAATCCTTGCCTATGAAGTATTATGTAGTGAATATAAACTCTGGAGTCAAATTGACGCACATAGGCAAATTTTGAGAACAGAACTGCGATTATGTCTTAGGTAGTAGTTTTGCATACTTAATATGGTTCCCAGATATAGTTTGTGCTGAGACAGTGCTCAGAGATAGTTTGTGGTGAGAGTAATTTCAAATACCTGATTTCTTACTTATGTCATTAAATAATGATATTTGAGATGTAGTTTCTGTTAGAAAAATATAATTAAATTCTTTAAACGGTACGTCATCGATTATGACTTCCTTTGCATATTGCATAAGTTTCACAAATTATATCATGCTATTCCTTTGAACTTGACAATATTCACAATTCTAAACCCGACAAATTTTTGATCACATAAATAAAGTTAATGCCTGATGTCCCTGATAAAATATGGCCTTTTTTATGTGTTGTTCATGAGAATTCATCGTTCTATGATTGAGCCATTTTCATCACGCAAGGAAAGCCTGCCGCTGTCCATTCAGCCTTTAGAAGGTCGACCAGGTAAAAAACGGCCTTGCCCTCCCTCCTTCTACCACCCCCTTTCCAACTCTGCCGCAGGGCCTGAGTTTGGTGCCGGCCGCAGCGTCGCCAGACAATTACGTTTGGCTGCTGCGAAGAAAAGTTTTGCGATTATGGCTTTTAAATATTTCGCAATGAAATGCTTTTTCTGTCGTGGTTACATTTCTTGCCTTATGTATATTCCTTGTCGTATTACTATTCCACTCGCAGTATGATCTTTCGGTAACCTCAGTCGCTGAGAGTTATGGAATCGTTTTGGTTTAGATATAACATTCTCGGTAGTATTTAGTATATTTCGAAAACGAATGACGAATATATGGTTTGAAGCTCCTTAAGTATGTGTGATCTTCACCTCCTGCATAAGACGTGAGAAACAAAAATGCATTAAAGAAATTCTCAGAAAAACCAGTCTCTCGCTTTGCCCACAAGCCACTTTTAATCACTACAAAGAGATTTTAGCATTCTATGCATCTATTATTTATATATATATTACATGTACAGTAATGTATAACTTTTCAAAGGGCCGTCCAAAAATTATTACGATTATGAGCTAAAATATAATTTCATAAAATCTTGAACTGAATCAACTCTAAAATGGGTACATTTAAAGAAATATTATATAAACGGAGATTTCTAAACGGGTTCTTCATTTAATATTACATCTAATGTTTCTTTATATTCTTTTAACATTTTCTACTTTGAATCGTGTTGTCTTTTTTGTGAGTCTTATTATTACTACTACATACTCTTTAAATGCTTTAAAATAGCATTATAGAAAAACAATGGTGCATACAAATTTCACTCTCATATGAAACAATATATTTCGTATAACTACAGAATAACACAAAAAGAACTGATGTTTCTTAGATAGCAATAGAGAATACGAAATTCGGGGCGAGGGATTCTCCGCCGCCCATACGTTGTTCAGAAGTTTCACTTTTAGTAGTCATGCGGCTATGTAATGTTAGACATCATGTTTCTGGCAATTCTTTGAAAATAATTATTACATTGTTACTGTCCAATGTCCCTTTCATTCACATTCAATGATGCCCGTGATCGAGCGATCCCTGATCATATCCTAAAAATCGACTAGTTCGAACTGTTTTGCACAACTGAATCAGTTATGATGATAAAATCAACCAGCCGTCACCATGCGGCCTAGACTCCGAAAATATCGAGAGTGTGAAAAGATCGGTTCTTCGAAGTTTCGGCGCTCCAGGAGAATTTTATGGAATTTTACATCTGTCTCATTGTGCTGTCCAACACGGCGAGCTGAAATCCATCCATACAAATAATCATCTCTCAAAACCAGCTTTAAAAGGACTTTTTCAAACGCAGACTGTTTTGTAAAAGATTGCTTGAAATTATTGCTTCTGGTAATGCTGCGTTGTAGATGAGTAGTGAGGCACATTTCGATCTGAGTCAGTAAGCAAACCTACTGATTTGGGGCAACGAAGAACCTATAAAATTACACCTAAAACATCTCATGTTAAAGTTAGAATTTGTTTCGGTGCTTCAAATATTGGGATAGTTAAGAACCTTCCTGTTTTTTAAGATGGGGCTACGGTAAGAATGCTATATCTACACGCTACGACATGAACTTAACATGTTGACATAGGATCTAAAATTAAACAAAGCGTTGCCCTTTATTTTGCATCCACAAGTTCGAAATTAATAATGCAAAACAGAAAACATGCGTCTTCAACAGGATGGATTTACAATCAATTTATATATACGTTAATGACTACGTTGCAATGTATACAAACAACATTTCCCATCTCCTTACCTCATGTTTTGAGGATGCTCCTTAGACTAGTGTTCTCAATCTAAAATTGTATGCGCCATCAA
Organism: Stegodyphus dumicola; assembly: GCF_044657685.1. Classification (NCBI taxonomy): domain Eukaryota; kingdom Metazoa; phylum Arthropoda; class Arachnida; order Araneae; family Eresidae; genus Stegodyphus; species Stegodyphus dumicola. Next base: position 61,928,744 of record NC_140775.1, on the reverse strand, counting down.
TGCACGTTTTGGAAACATCTGATGGGAAATAATTATTTATTTAATTTTTAAAATAAAATGAAAATTTTCTGTTAATAAAGTAAAAAAATGTTTTAAATAAGTTTTTATTTCGCTTCCTAAATATTTATTAAAACGTAAAAAAAATTCAGATTTACATTTATTTTCTATCTGAAATCTGAATTTTGTTACCCGCAAAACACTTTTGTTGGATACATTTTGTAATTCAAATAATATGATATAACTAAGCTAAATATGCATCTTCTTAAAGCGTGGTAACAGTTTCATGCACAGCATGCAGCTGAATGTTTAGGTGTTGATTTCTTAGTTTCGACGAGGCATATCAGGTGGTGGCTACATAATATTTAAGTAAGGGATTTGAGTTTATTGGATTATGGCAAAGTACATTAGGGAATATTTTGCCTAAGGAAAGAGATTGCTTTGTATAGGAAGTTTTTAGGAACTGCCTCTTATCTATGCTATACATTGGAAAACCACAAAAGTTTCATGCAGCCAGGTGGATCGAAGTACCAGTATTCAGTGACTTTACCATTCGACCACTGCTCGCCATTTCGTCACGAGGTATTAAGGGAAAACTGATTCATTTTTACATCATCCATTGGGGAAACTCATATTTAAAATTATACCTAAAAATTTAAATGCACTCTTTAGGTGTGGTACGCAATTGCAGTGAACACTCTTGGAGATCATCCTTCTAACGTGATCAATGTTTCTGAGAAAATTTAACATACGTCGGTATTAAACATTACCTCTCTAAGATGACCACATCCACAGAAGAATATATGGAATCGTGAATGATTACTTTAAAGATAATTCTTTATATTTAACTTTGAATTTACATGTTTCTTATAAACTTTTAAAATATTATTAAATAAATTGAAGAAAATATTTTTTTAATTTTAATAATTAATTAAACAATTCTTATATGTAACCTCATACAGTTACTCATCCTCCTTTTTCTAATTTTTTAGATTGTTTTCATCAAAAAAATTAACAGTTTAACTTCATAAATGAGATTACTTAAATAATGACTTTTAATGGTTAAGTACATGAATTTAAATGGTTGAATTTTCTTTTCATTTTCAGTTTTTGAATGCTTAAGTTTCTTTCTTGTTTTTTAGGAAAAAAAAAATATGAATCAATTCAAAAATATGAAATATATAAGTATAACTGTTTCTGATTCCTTCTTAAGCTCAAAATTCTTTATGCAAATATATATTTAATATTTTGAAAGTTTGAAAAACACATGTCTGCGATGTTATTGTCATGAAATGATTTGTAGGTGCTTTTTTTTACGACGATGTTTTAAAACTCTGATGTTTCTGAATTGTTTCGTTTTCATTGTTTTTATAGCATGATAAAAATTTTAGAACTGCGAATATTTCCTGCAATGTTTTCGCCTGTAACCTAATTATGTACAATACATAATGACTTTTCTGTTAAGGTATATAAGCTACATAATTTCCAAATCAAATGTTAGGATAACTATAACTTAAAACGTACGTATGTACTAAATGATATATAGCAGCATGAATAGTGGCTTACAATAAAATGTATTTTATTACAAATTAATAAACTTATCAAGCACATTCATCTATAGCAATTTTGCAGCTTTTTAATCTTTAAATGTATATATATATATATTTTCTATTGTTCTGTATTTTTTAATTATTTAAATCAACGAAAGAACTTGCACAGCCTCTGAAGAACAAGCAACCTGGATAATCTTTCAAAAGGGAGAATTAAAAGCGTAGATGAACAAATATAGTTGAGCTGATTATATGAGACAGATAAATAAATATAACTCCAGACAAAATATGTTCCAGATATCCCAATTCCCAAGGACCACCAGCGGCCGAGCGGTAAAGTCGCTGAACACTGGTACTTCGGTCCGAGGTTCAAATCCCGCGAACGGACATGGCTGCATGGGCGTTTTCGTAGTTTTCCCCATGTGTAACGTGTATACGAGCCAGTTTCCCTTAGAAAGTCCTTCACAAAGGAATCGCTCCTCTTAGGCAGATAGCCCTCGTGTGCTTTGCCATAATTAAATACACCAACACCATCCCAATTCCTAAAATAAATGCCCATTATCTGAAGCGTTTCCTCTGTTTTATTTATATATTTTAACCCGTATAATTTCTATAAAATGAAATACAATGAAGAAAAAATAAAAACTAAATAAAATAAAAATAGGTACAATTTTCTTACATAGTGCTTAAGCACATATTTTACGCGCATAAACAAACTGTTAAATTATCCGTGTTTTCGAATATCTATTTGACTTCAGTTAATTCATATACCTGGAGTTCTGTTATGCAATAAATAATGAACAGAAGAATAAAAAACTCCGAAGTAGAACAAATATATAAATATATTGACATTTCTTAAAAGAGAGAAGGTTTCTTCTATTAGCTTCAATAGCAAGGATTTCTGGGCCTGAGATAAATTGTAAAGTGATAAGGCATCAAAAGACCGGGAAAAGAGAATGTCTGGTAAAGCGCTTCCACGGAATGATAGGAAGTGAAAGCTCTGTATTGTTCAGAGCAGATGGATGCCTTGTGAAGAAGCACATATCTAAAAAGGAAGACTTCGACAGATAGCAATGTTGACCCTTGACAGACCCTAAGGAAAGAATTTTTATTGCGATGAATGGAACAAAGACTTAAAGCTATAAACTGAAAGCCCAAGATTACCGTTTTCCCTTTTTGCTGGGAAAACCATCTTTGTTTTCTTTTGTTCTTGGCGTGGCTGTGATGTAATCTTTAAAAAGTAAGACATAAAAGCAACAGTTTTGACGAAGAAAGAATTGTATTATAATCAGCTGAAATTGATGAAACTATGATAGAAAATTTTGGTCAGCTACAAACTGTAAGCTGAATGTTTGTATGTGAAATGAAATGGTTTTTGTAACATATTCGCTTATTAATCAGGCAGTAAGTAAGGCGTAAATACATATGCTAGTATTTGGTATATTATATATGGTAATATATAATAAGGCTTCAATTAAATATGGTAGTCAGATAGTCAATTATATAGGGCGACATAAAAAGAGGCTTCGAATGCTTAGACTGCAATTAGTTTTATTTTTTCTAATATCTGATACCTACATTAAAGCTCTCAGGCCAACGCTGTGTGATGGTCCTGATATTTGATGCTGTACCCAGGACTGTGGATACGCATACGTATTTCTTTTTTAATGTTTACATCATCCATAAAATATGTTTAGCCCCAAGGTGAGCATTGAAGAGACCAAATAAGTGAAAAATCCCTTGGGTTTAATTTAAGGCTATAAAGTAATTGTTAAAGAAGTTCGCACCCAACGTTCGCAAAACTCTTCTGGGTTGACATACCATATAAAGCTTGGCAATATTGTGATTGAAAAGTACATTGTCACTAAATAGGCCTGGACATTTTCAGTGAATTGATGCAATATTGTTCGAAGCTGCAACAGTGCATCAGATTATGATGGGTAAAGTTCACATTCATTCCTCACTCTCGGAAATAGAGTTATCAATAAAATATACATACAGTGGTGGCCAAAATTGTGAACACTTTGGGAAATTTTTATGTTTTTGCACTTTGTATGCTTATAAAAAACGTTACGTTTAACAAAATACAAACTTGTATATATAATTTTAAAGAAAATTTATTACTGAATTCAATACAAAACACAAAATTCAATTATTTGCAATACAAAAGAGTTAAACGATAATAGTTATCGATATACATTACGATAGTGATGATTGCAGTGAGTTATCAGTACTTAGTAGGGTACCCTTTATTTTTGATTACAGCTTCACATCGACGTTTCATTGAGCTGACAAGAGTTTAAAGCTCTTCTTTCGTTATTACATGATGCCAGGAAACAATTATAGCCTCAATTAGTTGCCTTTTATTTGATGGGCGTCTCATTTGGACAAGAGTTTTAAACGGTGCTACAAATTTTCGATAGGATTGAGGTCAGGACTGTTTCCTGGACATGACAACAATTTAATGCTCTTTGTACGAAAGCAATATTTCGATGTTTTGGCCGTGTAGCAAGGAGCAGAATCCTGCTGAAAAATAAACGAAGCATTGTTGGGAAAGAGATCTCTGATGGAAGGTAGAAGTTTTGGTTCTAGAATAGTGTCAATGTATTTTCTGGCATTCAGTATCCCATCGATGACATGAAGGCGACCAATACCATCTGCTGACATGCATGACTAAATCATAACACTAACTGGGTTCTTCACAGTTGCTTGAATGCAGTCAGGGTGTAGCTCTTCTCCTATTCTACGTCTTATTTTCGTCCCTCACTACCGAATAACGATATCTTAGTTTCATCACTCTACATAACTTGTGACCACTGATCATCTGTCCAATTGATGTGTTCCTTTGCCCACTGTAGTCTTTTTCTTTCGTTGCTGAAAATTAAGATAAGTCTTTTTTCGTTTTTTTTACCTCTCAGTCCAACATTTGTTAATCTTCTCCTGATTGTTCTTGAACTGACAGAAACACCAGCATCATTCAGATCACTTCTGATGGCCGCTGATGACATTTTTCTATCTTGGAGACTTTCTATCTTTGTTTTTTATTGAATTTGTCTCCTGATATCGTAAACAAAACTTTCGGACTCCAGATATAGTCACTGAACTACCCACCTGCCTTGCAATTTCAGCATAGGAAAGAAAACTTCCTCGTAACACAATAATATTACATCTCTTTCTAGGTATATTGCTACTCTTTTATTTGATGTCATTGCTTCTTGACTAAATATTAAAAATTTTTACAAAAATTCCTACTTGTTATTGCAGTGTATAAGAAACATTCTCCTTCTACAGAACAAAACAAAATAATGAATCGTTTCAATTGTAAACATGATGTCAGCTTCTACTGGGAGTTACTAACATTTGATTGGTTCTCAGAAAAAGAACAGTGATTGGCCAGGAAAGCTAGACATTACAAACCACTTCATAACTGTGTTTTTTATTTATATTAAAGTACACATAACTTTTCTTGTACTGCAAATTTTGTGTTTTGTATTGAATTCAGTAATAAATTCTCTTTAAAGTGATATATACAAGTTTGCATTTTGCGAACCGTAATATTTTCTATAAGCATAGTCTATAAGTCCCAAAACATGAAAATTTCCAAAAGTGTCCACAATTTTGGCCACCACTGCATATGCATGCAATATAAATAGAATACAGTATTCCTAAAATGTTTCACAACAAAAATATACCAATATAATTTCCGAGCATAATGCTGCTGAAAAATTAATTAATTATAAAAACATAAAAATTTCCAAAAGTGTCCACAATTTTGGCCACAACTGCATATGTATGCAATATAAATAGAATACAGTATTACTAAAACGTTTCACAACAAAAGTATACCAATATAATTTCCGAGCATAATGCTGCTGAAAAATTAATTAATTATAAACTAAAAGAATAAAAATTTCGAATAAGTTCCACAAAGATATGAAAGAAATGAAATTTAAAACCAGTGCAATCCCGAAATCTCCCAATTTTTTGGGGACTTTTTTCTGGTTTAAAAGCATTGAGTTGATGGGATTTTCTTACATTTTTTATTTTTTTATTGAGAGATTTCAGGATAGCACTGATTTTAAATTTTATCTCTTTCATGTCTTCATGGTGGAACATACATATACACGTACATATATATATATATATATATATATATATTTGTGGGTGTTTATATGTATGTATGTATAATCTATATACAGGGTGATCAGTAAATAAGCCCTGATTTCAAATTAAATATCTCTACAACAAAGATCGATAGAATTATGCGGTAAACTGTATGTTTATTAGCAAAACTGTAAAAAAGGTGTACAAAAGTTAAAAAAATTTAGTTATGAAAATCGTTAACAGATGGCGCTCTAATCGCAATGACCTATCAATAGCCTTTAAAATGTGCTTCGAAATCGAAAGTGATCAGTACAACTATTGGCTAGTGAAAAGAGGCTAGCGTAGAAAGTGAAATAATGTATTTCATTGAATAAAGTGTATTTTGGTTCTGTAATTACACAAAACATAGTCCTACGGCAACACGTCGCAGTTTTCAAAACCGATTCAATGTTCCAGATGGACCCAATGCGAAAACCATTCGTATGCTCTTCGCGAAATTCGAATGGACTGGCAGCGTGGCTGATGATCGAAAGGGAAATGTTGGCCTAAGCAAGCTATAGTCACTTCTGAAAATGCAGCCAAAGTTTCTGAATTTGTTCAGCAAAATCCTAGGAAAAGCATCCGACGGATTGCATCAGAGACAGGTTTGAAGTACACAAGCACACAAAACATATTTAAAAATAGCCTGCGGCTGTTTCCATACGAAATCCGAAGTCATCGGGCCATACCCATGAAAGCTGTGCAACAAAGGGTTGACTTTGCGAATCAGATTCTAACAATGATCTACAACGACAGATTTGATGTGAGCTGCATCTGGTTCACAGATGAGGCACATTTTCATTTGAATGGAATCGTTAATAAACAAAACTGGAGATTTTGGGGTACCGAAAATCCTCATTTGTGTGAAGAAAAAGCACTGCATTCGCCTAAAGTTATGGCATGGGCTGCGGTATGCACCAGAGGCATTATCGGACCCTTTTTCGTACGAGAAACGATAACTACTGAACGTTACGTTACAATTTTGGAACAATTTGTCAGCACTCAACTAGCGTTGGAGGATCGACCAAGTATCGACTGGTTCCTGCAAGGTGGGGCTCGACCACATCGAACAAATAAAGTTTTTCACTTTCTTCATGAATACTTTGGGAATAGAGTAATTGCGTTAGATGGTTAGATTATCCTCAATTTACTGACACAGGAATAGCTTGGCCTCCATATTCTCGTGATCTGAGTCCTTGTGACTTCTTTCTGTGGGGCACATTGAAAGACGCTGTCTATCGAAACAATCCTGCTATTCTACATGAGCTTGAATCGTTAATTGATGTTGCATGTGATTCCATTTCCGTCGAGACATTGCAAGACGTGATGTCGAATTTCATTGTCCGTTTACGCCACCTCATTGTTTCGAACGGTGAACATTTTGAAGAAATTGTATTTTGATTGCAAAGGCTGTTTCACTTTATTTTTTAAATTAATGTTTTTTACTCCTTTCAGAGAACGCGTTTTCAGCGCAAAGCGCCATCTGTTAAAGATTTTCGTATCTAAATTTTCAAAACTTTTGTACACCATTGTTACAGTTTTGCTAATAAATGTACAGTTTACCGCATAATTCTATCGATTTTTGTTGTAGAGATATTTAATTTTGAAATCAGGGCTTATTCGCTGATCACCCTGTATATATATAAAAGGAAGTTTGCGTGTTCGTCTTCTAATAACTCAGTTACTACTACAGCTATCGTCGCGAAACTTTCTGCGATTCTTTCCTGTGTCTTGGAAAAGGTCAACCTCCACTTTTTTCCAAAAAAATATCTAAAATCAGAGATATTAATTAAAAACTCGGAAAAACGATAATGTTTCGATAATTCGTAAATTAAATTTTTGCTTTTCTGAGAGCGAAAATTAGCAGTTGTGCAAACAAAACAAACTCAAAACATTTTTTTAGAAATTTTATCATTGGAGTACCAACAAAAACGAACATTTTTAATGAAAGCCTTAGAATGAAAGCAAGAGGGAGAAACGAGATTAAAAAAAATTCAGCAAAGTTATCGGATTCTCAGGCGGAACAGACTATGGATATGAGATCAGTAAATATCTAGAAATGGAAATCTTAGAGCTTGGGGAGAAATGAAATTGAAAGAAATTCGGAAAAATATGAAATTGAAAGAAAAATCCTTAGATTATATGTCAGTTGGAAATGAAATTTAGAGCTGTATCTTCCGAAGAAGGTGTACATAAGATTTTGCTTTATATAGGACCTGGTCGTCTTCGGAAGCATACAGTTAGACCAGACCTCTAAAAGAAAGTTGACTTTTCGCTGTGTCTTATAAATATCACAGAGAGGGGGAAAGGATGTAAAGAACTCTTTTATTAATACAAATAAATTTTAACAGACGGCTAACAGAAGCCAACACTTTTGGTTTAAATCAAAGGTAATGAATAAACTTAGCGAAGTTTAAGAATAGCTTAAGAGTTTCACAGTTCCTATAGAGCGCAAGCTGGCTCTGACCGAAGTCTGCGTAAACAAGCCCAATTGCAATAATAACTCAATGCCACAGAATCAAAGTTAGCAAGGCGGCCTTCAAGCAGGCAGAACACTATTTGATTTCTTCCTACAAAACTTTCTTTTAAGTACTTTCTTCTTTCCACTTAAATATGACTTATTATCGCTTGCGTTACTGACTTTCCTTCAGAGGATCAGTTAATGATGCTCTTGCTGCAAACTGCAGTCCAGATCAGGAATAATGAAGAAAGCAAAATAGTTGTAACAGTTAGTGAGTTAATTATTAAAACAGTACAGCAAGTGTAAATGGTAAACATTCAAAGCTGAAAATTATTTCTGTGATTTAAAGTTAATTTAGTTAATTGCAGTATTATAGATCAGCCAATACAGCAGTATAGTTTAGTTGCATATATAGTATTTCAATTCAGAGTTTTTTTAGAGTATTTATTAAAAATTTAAGATGCATGTTGCTGTTTTATTAGCTTGATGTTAAGTTAAAACTATGTCCCGTTGAAAAGCAAAACCTCTTTAGATACAGCTTTAAATCAAGTGAGAAGTTAATATTAAATAAGAACGAAGATGGGGGCTTGATCATGGATTTAAGAATTAGACTTTTGACTTCGACGGACCAACACTGCTTTTTCCCTCCATTGGCTTGATGTTAAATAACTACTTTTATCAGTTTCCGTTGTTTCACAGCTGTTATATTTTTATTACCATATCATGAGTGTATGATCGAGTATCACATCAGTGAAAGGTTCTCTCATTAGGGGGGCCGCTGTGTCTGCTTTAACTAGCTTCTGGAGAGCTCAACATTATCCCTACACCGGTTGTAAAGTGAATGTATATTGTATACGTTAATTTATCGGATACAACTCATAATTATTTTCTTCTTAGGGATACTCCATTGAAAAAATTTGGAGATCGCTGCTCTAAAAGACGAATTACCACAACCTCAAGTTCATATAATTCATCCCTTCCTCTTTATATAGCCTCATACCAAGGAAAGTTTCAAAATTTCCATCATAACATCAGCCTCGAATATAACTCTGCCTAACAGCTCAGTTAAATAATTTGACTGGAATCACGGAATCCATTCATATTCTTTCGTTCAATGAACACTAACACCATATGGTGCCCCGAGATATGTTTATGGGATTCTCGCTCTTCTAGAATTATGTTCATGTCTGTCTTGCAAAGCCTTTGTTTAGAACACGGAGAAAAATGGGGGTCAAGGTAAAAGAAAAATAATGTAAAGGTGTTTCAGAATAGAATGTGGATGATAAAATTCTAAACGTGGATGATGTTTTTCGCTTAAAAGTGAAAACATTTTAGAAAAATTATGAAACCACAAACTCGTTTCAATCGAAAATATCCTTGCATTTCGTCATAGATGATTTTCATACTTTGGAAGATACGCTATAACAGTATAAAACAATTTTAAGTGTTTTATACTGTTATAGCGAACCTACTATGAACAATTAAAGGAACCATAATGTAGGACATACCGATAGGGAAATGAAGAAGCGTTTGGTAATTTAAAAAAAATAAGAATTAATTGCCATTTTTTATTTTATAGGAAATACGCCATAAAGTAAACTTCTTTTACTCGTAAATCGTCTTATCGATTAATCTTGTTTATTAACTAACATGAGAGTAGGTAATAATCGTTTTCAGAAAATGTGTTTATTTATTTATTAAAAAAGGAATTGTTGATTTCATATTTCTGTTTGATCATGAATGTAATTATTTCTATATAAGAAATAAAATAAATAAAATTACTTTAATTCTATATGTACAGAAAGGCGAGAACAAAAATCGACTAATAGATACTTCTTTCAAACATGTTGCATTTGATGCAACGCTGAAAATATAGTTTATTATTTGGCGTTGTTATTTTTTCAACAAATTAATATTCAGATGGTTGACGTGTGAGTATGCATAAAATTACGCTTTTTTAACATATGCCATAAATTCAAATGCTTATACTTAGTGACTAGAACAGCAAATAGTGACAATTTAATATATGTCACAGAATTAAATGACACTTAATAAAGGCAGTCCTTGAGCTCAAAAAGACACAAACATCACAGAATTTAGGAAAAACAATTAAATAGAAAACGTATAACTTTTCCAAGAAAATGAAGAGCCTCAACTATTTTTTTTCGCAATCCGAAATCATTTAATAAAATCCGCACGTCAAAGTGTGTTTACTGGAATCAGCATGCTTATGCTGTAACTAGGCCAACACGCTTGAGAAATACTTAACTCCAATAAAAGAATTTAAAAAAAAAAAACCTCAAATAAAATCCGATGAGTTGAACACCTTAACAAACTCCCTGATTGATTTTTTTTCTTTATCCACCCAGAATTATCCACCAGTTAATCCGAGCTAGTGAAAAGATGATTTCTTGGTTCCTGGAGAGAGATGACCCTCTTTCACTCGAAAGATGGCCAAACCGTTGCGGTTGCGATTACAGCTTCCGGGACACCCAACTTCGAAAAAACAACTCCGCCTCCTTTCTTCGCCATTTTATTTCTTTATTTTTTAAGAAAAGTTAGGCAATATGTGAAAGTAAAGGAGAAAGTCTCCGCGAAACAGGTTACAATCATCAGAGAAATTCTGAGGCGCTTGAACCTGCTTAAATTCCTCAAGTTAAAGCTAAAATGATAAGCTATTATAATCCTGAATCTTTAAAAAAAACTAATACATTTGGAACAAAAACAAATTGTAAATTTAATAGTTTATAACCATAAACCTTGCTTTCTAATGCGTCAGAATAGGGTTTGTAATTGCGTTTAAAATGGATTAGCAGACATTAAATTAATTAGCAAGGCTACTTTCTATGAACGATTTTATGAAAGGAATAATTCTTAGTTATATTGCAGTCTGAAAATCTACAGAAATTTTGATATAAATAGAAAAACAACTTTTGCAAGAAGCAAATCTGATTACGTAGAGGAGCCTGATTAAGATGACTCCATGCTCCGAGAGCTCACATTTCTTGTGTCTATCACAAAATAGCAAAGTTATGACTCTAAGGTTCTATCTTTAAGCACTTCTGCTCCCACAGTAAGGACTCTAGGCCTAGACCTTGTGGCATTTGTGATTAGTTAAGACTTTTAAGCAGGGCCGCGACGAGGGCGAAGCAGGAGAAGCACTTGTCTCAGGTGAAAAACAGAAGGGACGCCAAATTAGCTATTCGATCAAAAAATCAGAAATTTATTTTTAAAACTTATGATTTTTAACTTTTAATTTCGGAATACTTTAGCCAATATTAAAAGAATTTTGTGTTCCAAACAACCCAGCTAAAAAAAGGAAAAGAAAAAGTAATTTAATTAATTTATTCTCACAAGACATGAGCTTTCACAGTAGTGTATGTAATATTTTCTAATATAAAAATTTATTATTGAAAGTAGTTTTAAGAACTAATTACACTTGGTGTAGCGAATTGTATATACTAAACTTTCATAGAAAATGTTATATTGCCGACAATAGTTGTTCTTCGCTGTCTCTCATTAGTTTGACTTCAGCTCTTTACTTAGTCATAACAAACTTGCCAAAGTCCACTAACTGAACATAGACGGCGACATAACTTCTGAGTTTTGCAGTTTCATAAACGCCTTCTGGAATACCATCCGAAGAATAAAAAAGGTTGATTTAAAATGAAATGTACCATATTAATTAGTTATTGCACTTTTTTTTTCTTTTTGTATAAAATTTTCCAATAAACGAGGCAATATGCAATAGTTCATATATATACTATATATATATTGCGTGTGTTTGTATAATGTTATGTTTTCAAACATCATTTAGTATTATTTATTCATTCCATGCCCCACAAATAGGTAAATAAATAATCTAATATACGGGGGCGCACATTTATAGACACATATAGACACACATTTATAGACACATATAGACATATATAGACACGGCTCCGCTTTTAAGAAAGGAATTGCTAACGTTGAATGTTTCTGTTCCCACAGGCAGACGGATGATAAAATGCATCTCGTGAAACGCAAAAAAATAGCCAGAGTAATGAAGATCCATGGTGAACAACTTGAGTCATTGTTTTTTTAGTTAAAAACAGCACTCTTTTAGGGGAAAAAATAAATAGTAAAATTGGATTTAAAATTTTAAAATTCATTATAGGATTCTCAAAAAGTAAATAAACTGCCATTTCTGTTTCTTATGTAACAGTCATTGTTTTACTCTATGAACTCAAAAGATACTTTGAATATAATAATAAGATGCGTATACAATTACAATTTGTGCCAAACATACAAAATAACTTATTGTTATGTAACACCAGTTCCCTCTCTTCATTTTCCTTAATGCTCGGGTCACGATTAAACGAAAAAGCGAATAACAACAAAATGGGAGAACACCATCAAAGAATACAAAGATCCCACTCGATATCAGGTAAAATAGTGAAGACTTCTAGCAATCCCTCTGGCAGCTTTTGGAACAATTCTCGCCTAAATTTTAATTTCATTTCCTTAAGAACATTGCTATGTGACTGTTGTTCTAAATTATGAGAGGCTCCTGGTTTGTTATTAAAATTTCTTCTCCGAATCTAGTAGTAAGTAAATGTGGGAAGTGAAATCCAGGAAGCATTTCAGTTTCAGGTCAGGCAATGTTACGCAATGAAAGTGAGAGGAATCTGATCGTTAAATTCTAAGCAGGTGAAAGTGTTCCCCACCTTGGGGGATACACATCTCATGAATGTAATATGCTATTCGTTTTATCTGGAGGTCAAATTTCTCACACATAATCGTGAGCAACGGGAATGGATAAAATACTCGCTTTGTTCAATCTCTGAGTAATGAATTTTTGGCGTGCTCATCTACATAGAAATGGTGAGCATTATACTAAATAAATGTTGTATAAGTGTTACCAACACAAAAGCTTATTGTTGCTGTTATATTTCAAAACAATTCGTAAAGAGTGTCGAAGAAAGTTTAATAGGCGATCAGTATTCTTATTATTTAATGATGACTACATCTTGAGGGGGACATGAGAAACGAGATTTTAGAAATGAAATGGATTGCAAAACTTTGTTGTTTAGCAGATATATGTCATTTGAAAAATACAATTGAAACACCTCTTTAAAACAGCAGTTTTCAAATGAAAATCTCGATTTCTGTCCAACGCCATTTATGAAAGATACTGTGAATAACATCAAATAAATTCGATTGTACCGGCCTGTAGAGGGCAAGAACTAGAATCTTGTTGAATATCAGTTGAAAGAACTAACATATGATTGAATATTAATTTATTCTCCCGGAAATTGCCTGTAGAAGAGTAAAACAGTAATTTATTCTACCTAATTTACTTACAAAGGAATATAAAATTTCTATAGAATCTTGCTTAGAGATATTGCGATTCAAAGCCAATTAATAAACCCAAACGTACCTCACAAACAAAAGGCTAAGGTTCATTAAATCTCCAGTGAAATACTATGTTTGATAATCAGTTAATTTCACCAAATCTCTTTGCAACATAATTCCTGTTGCGAGATATATCTTGCATAAAAATAATTAATTTTATAAGTTTACACGCAGAAAAACAAAACTTTAGAATTTCCTAGAACATCCATAGTTAGTAGAGAAAAACATGTTCAAAACAAATTAATCCTAATTCCCTATTTCCTGAGAAATTCAATTTCTCTTCGATTTGTGGACTTTAATATCTTTGCGACACTCACCTGTCGAGAGAAATATTATTATAAGGAATTAATTTATTAATTACTAGTCCCACTAAAATGTTTAATATAATCATCAAATAGAAAACTGCTAATACCTGTCTTTATTTTAGATTCTTCTTTTATGAAAATATTTATCAAACTAAAGTTTTCTGCAATTGGAAAACTACTTCTTAATATTCATGTTGATGAAATAAAATAAAGAATTAAAAAAATTTTAATTAAAATTTAATTTAATAATGGTTATAATTTTGAAGTAGCGGTAAAAGTTTTAAATTATTTTGGAAATGAAATAAATATGAAGCACGAATAATAATCAAATATTTTTGAGAATTCATATGGATATGAAAATTTTGATTCTGTGTATTGTGATAATCAATGTAAAGATATAAAGGATAATAATGATTTATGAAATTCAATGCGTATAATAATATTCAACTTTAATACAAAAAATGCCAAACGTATTTAAAAAATTATGAACTTTGAAATTAAGAAGTAGAGTTAATATAAGGTAATTTATATAAACGGATATTTCCATGAAAAACACATGATGCAGAGAATAATCGTTTAAAGTCACGGATTAATATTTTTAACTGTGTGCCTTTTTACTCTGTTATATGCAAAAACGTGAATGCATATCACCAACATGAACGAATGTAACATTTTTATAAAATTTATTTTTTCAATATGGAATAATTAAATTTAATCGTCAAAGGGTTGATTTCCTGATGCAAAGAACTGAGACTTTTCAAAGTATTTGCTTGAGAACTTAAAGAGCTTATGCCCAAAATTATATTGATATGTTTGTTTTTAGGGGAAAATTGAATCTATATTCGTATGAGGTTAATATGTCATTAAAGCAAATTAAAAATAAGAACAAAAATGTAATTTTAATCTTATAATAATATTCCGATATGAAAGTATATTAAATAATAATGTAATGAATTTTAATATAATAATGTAATCTAATTTTAATATTTATTTTTGATGTTAAACGTAGGTTATAAACAGGAAAATTAGAATGTTAAAAATTTTTTAGATTAATTACTGTTAGAATTTTGAATCATTCTTACTTGCCGCGAAGGTGAAAAATAGTGTCACAAATATCTGATATAAGCTCGAACAGCGCAGTTAATATATAGCCATATGAAGGTGATGATCTGTATTCTACGTGTGAGCATTCAGTGGTCTTGACTTTTTATCGTTACATGCCCTTCGATAGTGGGCACCTTGTGTCCCTGCCGTCTCACTGTTTTTCGACAGAAATGCAGGCAGCCGCCATGCTAAGCTATCCCAAACTGGGTGGAATATCAAGTTTTGTCCAAAAAAACGTTCCAGCAATTTTAATGTAACAAAATAAGTCATGTGTCCACCAACGTCCGAGAGGTGACATCACTGATTGCTGATCGTTTGAACAGGGTTCCGCTTGGTGAACGGGTTGGCTTTAAGGGACTTCCCGTGGTTCCTCTTATGTGTAATGTGCAAATATGAACCAGTATCTCTTAAAATGTGCTCTACAAAGGCAACATTCAGTTTAGATAGACAGCCCTGAGCCATAATCTAAAGTCCGAAATAAGTTGCGGGTATGTAAAAGTTTTCATTTTTGTTGTACAAGTGAGGAAAAGTTTGAAAGCTTTCCCTGAAGCATCTTTACAGGATTAGAAAAAACTTTGCAAAAATAAGGATGTCTTTGAATCAATTTGACTCGACGTTGAAATTTCGATACAGCTGTTAAGAATTGTATTTTTTATCAAAACTAACAATGATCAGAATTTATAGCCTGCACTTTTAGAGATTTTTCAGTTTAAGTTTCAATAGTTTCTATTTTCAGTATTATGATATTTATCTACTATCTTCAGAAACTGCGAGTTCACTATATTATGTAGAGACATTAGGTTATTTCAAAGCAGGACTCCAACAACTGACCTCTCGAATACGCACCGAGCGTGCTGACCATTACACCACGAAGGCATGCTGAGAAGGCATGAGAAATATCTTATAAAGTGTTTTAGAACCCTCTAGAATTCAAATCGAACCCTCTATGAAAGAGAACTTTCAGAAATATTCATTTGCCTTCAACAATTCTGTTAGAATTCTGAAGATCAGAGTTATTTCTTCGCTTAAAGAGTAAATTCTAAAAACGTAACATATCAAATATTTCTAAAGCAACTGAAGACATTAAATAGAATTTTCTGTCTGTGGGGTCATAAGGTTTGCTTGGGAGATTAAGAGGTCATAGAAACAAAGCCCATTTAATACATGAGAAAGCTATTACAATAGCTTCTTGATTATTTAAGGTACTAACGAGTTGACATAGATAATAAAAAAAAACTTTTTCTTGAATCAGCTGTCATTATTAATACAGCTTTATATTACCCATAAATGTACTTACAATCTTATGACGATGTTGCAAACTTTCTGTTCCCTTTCAGAGTTTAAAATTCCATGCAAGACTGAAGAGGAGTTAATAAAGATCTTCACATGACCTTGCTCCACTGAGTATACGTAAATAGTAGAAAGGAGCACTTAAGCGTTTCAAAAAGATAAGTTGACCAGGTGTTTAATCAAGACTGTTGCATCAACAGCAAACCTTGCATGTTTCAAGAAAAGTTATTTTTTTTGCGAAGTACGTATTATTTTAAATTTAGCCTTCTGACGACTCCTCTGTATTTTCAGTGAGTAACTCCCAGAATACCAAATTGGTCTCACGGTTCTTATTTCCCTTTTCGGCCTCCTTTTTAAACACGTCTGACACCAAATATAAAGTAATCTTTTTTTTACAAAACTAACTTCTTTAGTTTAACGCAATTCATTTCAGATATTCATCAACTGGTAAAGAAAACTGAAACCATTAGGCATTTTTGGATACAGTGATATATACAGGATAATGTAGTGATCAAATAGATGATAAAGCAATAATAAAATGATAACGCAGTGATCAAATAGTTCTTACGCAGCTTTGATAAGAAAAAGTATAAAACGGACATCAGCTTATCATTTCATTTATAGGTCTTTTTGTGTTAAATGCAAACATTTCGTTTATAGTCCTTTTTATGTTAAACGCACATATTTTATATTAGCTACAAGTAAAACAAAAAATTTAAAATCGCAAGGTAGATGTAGAACTTTTAGGTATGGAAGTGAAATGTCCCAAAAAAGTAAAGCTGTCAAGTTCCATCTGACAGAAATACAGAATTTTATAATCAGAAAAGACTCGAAAGAAAAAAATATAAAAATAAATGCTTTTAGTTATAAGGAAAATACTCTAAATAAATATTCTTTCTCTGAGATTAAAACACGGATTAAACAACAGTTTTCAACGGCTTTATCCTATAGCCTTCTGATGGGTCGTTACTGTGTGTTACTTAAAGTTTGATTTTTAACAGTGATATGTTGACCTGTATATGTTTCATGATAACGCCCATCTTTCCAAAGTCATAAAGCAGATTAGAAATTATGACACGTTGAGTCATTAACACACACAGGAAACGCACACTCAAATAGTGAAGAGAAATTTCATGCTGAAAAGAAATTTTCAGGGTGAAAATGGTAAAGGTTTTGGCTCATTTCGCAGAATAAGTTCACATCTTTTAACTGCCTTCGATTACTCTAAGCAGGGCTTGGGATCAGAGCTTAAATAGCACCGATGCCCACTTGCATACTGACATACTGGTACTTAACAATATCGGACATAAATCGTAATTCTAGTCGGAGCGCATCAGAGCCCTAAATAAAAGGGCTCTGGCATTTCTTTTATGTAACAGAAACCAAATTTCAACAGATTAATTTTATTTTAATGACAAGTAAGCCTTAAAAATCGATTCTAGCTTCTGAATGAATGTTTGTCTTTCCTTTGGAAACAAACCCGTTGAGGGATATTCATACATTTAAGCAAGGAAAAGCCCCACCCACATGTATATTGAAGGCTTAAATTCAGCTGGAGGCTGGCTTAGCTACTTCATAATTCTGACTGAAATTTCAGTTTCAGGCAGAGCCCCAAATAAAACGAGGTCTGATATTTTACTTTGTTATTTAGCTATTTATTATTAATTTAATAATTTCTTAAATTTTTTATTTCTTCTTTACCATTTTAATGAATTTTAGTTTAAGTATTTAATTATTTTAGTTACTACTTTTTCCGCCTTTCCTGACGACCTGCAATGGGACTCCGACATTTCTAATTTTAGAAATTAAGCTCTGCCTTGAATTACTTGATTTACATTAACTGACAAAATAACATAAAATCAGGCGTTTTGCTGATCATTTATATGAAAAGACAGTTGATAGCTGTCGTGATAATAGACAGTTTAAATCAAAAACAGAAAAGTAACAAAAGGTACTTTTTTTGTAAAATGAAGAATGCAAGAATGAGTGATGAAAATAGCGTAAAGAGATTCAAAGAGAAAGCTTAACTTAAAAACTTTACATTTCCTTTCAACAATTTAGCCTATATCTCAAGAAATTATATTAGGAAAACGATCTTACTCTCCTCAAATTTATATCAGCGGATTGCATTCTAAATTCCGCTTTACTTATTATAGTAAGATTAATTCTAAAGAAGACCTTTGAAAGTTATTTTTTACTATGGATTTTAGTAACCTGTTGTTACGCTGGAAATAATTATCATTAAGATGTTATCAGATATCCTAGCGATGATAGCTTCATATCTCAGTATTTATCAGCCGCTAACAGAAGAACATTGCCTATTAACCCATATGAGTCAAGATATCTGATAACATCTAGAATATTATACTTTATGACAGCTTGTTGTTTAAATAAACGTTTTAGTAGCGCAATTATCTTCTTTTCTACTAAGAATTTGTTTCACTAAAATTTTTCATATTAACAAATAACCAGTTTCTAAATGTTTTCTTTCTTTTCTTTCTTTGTTCACGGACGTTTCTAGCTTCATTCTAGATATGCTTCATAGAATATTTTGCAAATAAAAAATGCTTTGATCTCCAGCAAAACTGTTTGTAAAACAGTGTATAAAAAATGCTTTTAGTAAGCTGAAATTTCTTCTATTAAGGAGAGTCTCAACACAGAAAACATGCAGTTTATAACAAATGGGAAATAATTCCTAATACTCCTCACGTTTTCATCAGGCATGTATTCGAAGTCAGCTAGCTATCTTACGCTTTTCGAAGATCTGCTTTTTTATCCTTTTTATTTACAAACAGAATTTGATAAGTAATTGATTTTTTACAATGTTTTTTCATTTTTTTCCTCCTAATTTAACGGTAAGGGTTTTGTCCATTTTGCTCTAATTTCTCATACATAAAATAGGTAATTTAGCTCTGCGCATGTGGAATAATAATGTATGATGTTTAAGTTATTAGCATTTACAAGTACAAAAATAGCGGGTTTGCATTTTCATAATTTCTCTGCATGGTTCTAATTTTTAACTCGATGTTTAATCTTTCAAGAATCAAACAATGTATGTCAAAAATAGAAATTCAGTTTCACAGAAAGTTAAATATTCTTTGAAACGGAATGGTCTTTGAAACGGAATGGTTGTTGAACACAGCGAGAAATTAGCTGAACAACTTATAAAAAAAACTACGAGGGCTATCCAGAAAGTAGATTACGTTTTGGAATAAAAAAATAAACAAAGTATAGGAAACAAATTTTATTATATACAGATGAAAGCCACACTCAAATACTACTTTTCTACATAGTCACCATACAAATTAAGGCATTTATCGTAGCGATGTACGAGCTTGGAAATTCCTTCGTCGAAAAATTCGGCCGCCTGCGCCTTCAACCACTTCGTTACCTCTTCTTGCAGCTGTGCGTCGTCATCAAAACGCTGCATAGCCAGCCACTTCTTCATTGCTGGGAATAGATGAAAGTCGCTCGGTGCCAGGTCGGGACTGTACGGCGGATGAGGAAACAACTCCCACTTAAAAGATTCAAGAACTTTACGAGTGACATTTGCCGTGTGGGGCCGGGCGTTGTCGTGAATCAACAAGATCTTAGAGCTCAACATTCCTCTGCGTTTGTTTTGAATTGCTCTTCTGAGTTTTTGGAGAGTTTGGCAATACCTTTGAGAGTTTATTGTAGTGCCTCTTTCCAGGAAGTCCACCAAAATTACACCTTTTCTGTCCCAAAATACAGTCGCCATCATCTTCCTTGCCGACATTGTTTGCATGCATTTCTTGGGTTTTTGGGGTGAACTTGTGTGCCCCCACTGCATTGATTGCAATTTCGTTTCACAGTTCACATGTTTCACCCATGTTTCGTCACCAGTAACGATGCGATCGAGTAAAGAGTCACCATCCTTATGGTAAGCGTCCAAAAAGTTCAACGCTGCAGCCATTTGCTGATTTTTGTGGTCCTCTGTCAAGATTTTTGGAATCCATCTTGCACAAAACTTGTGGTAACCAAGCTTTTCGCTGATGATTTCGTGCAACAAACTTCGCGAAATTTGTGGAAAACTCAAAGAAAGTTCCGTTATTGTGAAATTTCGATTTTCACGGACTTTAGCATCGACTTTTTCGAGAAGTTCGGCGGTCACTATGCTGGGTCTCCCACTTCGATCTTCGTCGTGAACATTGGTTCGGCCATTTTGAAATCTTATGACCCACTGACACACTCCACCTTCAGTGATAATGTTGTCCCCATACACTTCACGAAGCTGCCGATAGATTTCTATCGGTTTACAGTTTTTTGCAGTCAGAAACCTTATTACTGAGCGCACCTCGCAGCTCGCGGGATTTTCAATTAACGCAGACATTTCAAACCGTCACAGTATCTGAACGGAGCACAGCACGAACCTCTCACTAGCACGGCTAGATGCAGACTGAGCTGCGCAACGCTCTAACCCCAAGATGGCCGCGCTAGCCCCGCCCCTAGCGGACACAGACGGAAACGTAATCTACTTCCTGGATGGCCCTCGTACATATCAAACTTTCAGTTCGTATAGTTATAAACTAATGATTTCAGTAATAATATCAGCAATAGGAGATTCTTTAGGATTCTGATAATTCTTTACATTATCCTTAATACTTTTTTCATGTTAATTTATTAATCGCATTATTTATTCTTATCCTTCTACCTGAATTTTATCTCATGACTTTGTCAGCCGACTCTTCGCCTCAGGGTAATGGTGCAAGTGCACCTTACTTTACATCATCTTAATTAGCCCTAGGAGCAAAACAAAAAAATACTGGTTTAAACGGTATGCAGATGTATACCAGCAGTAAAGAAATGATCGGTGAATTTCAAGTCTAACAGAAAATATTATTAAATAAGCTGTTGTTGAAAGTTATCAAAGCAATCCAGATCTTTTTATCCTCTTCCATTTGGCGTATGGTTTCCATAAAACATCTTCATAAAACGTAAGATCTTCATAAAACGTAGATCTTTCGTAAATGTTGCAGATCCCAATAGATAAGGAAAGAAGAATTATACACAAACATTTTAAAAATAAATGCTTATTATCTGCACATATATTACACAATTTGTTCATGCTTTTCCTAAATAACGTTCTTTCAAGATTTTCACTGAAATGTTGCTGCTGCTTTTTTCTTGCTCTGAAATATCTTTATGAAATATTACATAAAGACGTTACTCTTTTGTTATGAATGATGTAATTTTAATACACTTTTAAAACAATTACCCTTGAAAGAATCTGTGTAAGTTACGTGTATAATTACAAAGCAGTATGCTAACTGTCAGAGTAAAAAATGCTCCCAGCTGGTCTGTGATAAAGCAGTATTTTAGCAAAATAATTGATTTTATATTGAACGAAGTCTTAATATCTTATGTTTGAAGTTTTCAAGCAATAACAAAAGCCGTCCTTCGTATTTTTTCACTTGAGGCAAGGAGGATACATGAGCCTTCCTGCGTACAGTGCTAGTAAAATTGTCCATTCTGTGTTCAATAAGTGTAATAGTTTTAAAACATAACACCACAAATTTTACAGAAAATTTTTAATCATAGCTTATATATTCAGAAAATATTATACGAAACGTTTATAGTTTCAAACTGAAAAAAAACCTTTAACAAATTTTGATGATTTAATCAAAATAATAACTTAACATTTACGTAAATAATAATCACTAATAGAAAGCAATATAAGTAACAGAACAATATTACACTAGATTTCAAACCTTCATTTTATATCCTAATTTTTTGGCCTTTATCGGAAACAAATAACCAGTAATTTTTCGAAATTTATTTGATTACTTAATTCATGGTCTGCAGAGAGATTACCTGTGTTTGTCAGTTTTTGTTGACTACGTTAAGGCTTTTATTAGCCCAAAGGGGGAATTTACCCAGAAAGGCTATGAATTTCGTTTTGGCATTTTGCACTGATTCACTATAAATGGCGAATAACTTTCTAAATTGTTGCCACCAAATATTAGAGCCTTGTATTATATTTAAAGAAATTAAATAATGAAGAATCTTCATAAATGTATGTATGTTAATTCAGAAATCAAACAACAAAAATCAGCGTTATATTTACAAAATTTTCACAGGACTAGTTTCGATGGTTTTACCGAACCATCATCTTCAGCTGCAAAACCGCAAATGATTTGAGGTTTTGCAGCTGAAGATGATGGTTCGGTAAAACCATCGAAACTAGTCCTGTGAAAATTTTGTAAATATAACGCTGATTTTTGTTGTTTGACTTCTGAATTAGTATTTATTCGGCGTGTTATTGTGTCTTAATTGTATGTATGTTTCTCACACTGTGATAAAACCACGGTACCTACGTCCATCAAATTTTGAATATCGTACGTCTCCACCCAAATATGGGAATCTGGAATCCCAAATTTGGAATTTGTTTTATTATCTGCTTCATATTTTGTAAAGCGTTTATGAGCGTTTTTATTAAGAAACTCAACGATTTCAAAATGAGTAATAGCAATACTGTACGGGAAAAAATTGTTTTTCTCCAGCGCACGAGACTGTGTATCGGAAATTCTTAAGATATACTCTTTTAAATATTTTGTGATATTGCCGTTGAATTGAATTGTGCTATTTATAATATTTTAATCTCTCAAATGCATAAAAATGTTATTTACAGCATCAAACTTTGAAATGCTGTCCAGCCGATGCGATGTTACAGCCATGTCCAAGTGACAAACTGGTCTTGCCCCTTTGTTATCTTCTATCCTGTCCTCCTAGGCTCACTGTGCTGCACTCATCCTACTTGAAGCGCCCTTCTATGGCACACGAAGTTCTGACAGCCGGAACATAGCATGAACTTTTCATGCTGCTGGCATGCAGCTGAAGTTGAAGTTGTTGAATTGAATTTTATGGGTTAAGTGTGAAGAACATGATATTTAATAATTAAAGGTAGCGCACAAAACGTTGAGAAAAAACCTTTGGCTTTTTCTGAAGGCTTTCAGATTTTTTTTTTTTTTTTTTTTTTCTTTTCTTTTTTTTTTTTTTGTGTGTGTGTGTATTTGTTATTATTCTTAAATTTTTCATTATTTTATGTTTATCGATGTTTCTTTCACGTTAGCAAACGTGACTGTAAACGTTAAAAATATTCTTAACATAGGTTTTGAATTTGTATATGGTTGAATTAAACTGTATTTATGAATTATCTTTAGAAGACGTAGCTGCTTTATGTGCTTTACGGTAGTTGCGGGATTTAAACTAAATATTTCAGAACTTAAATCATTCGGTTATTTAAATGTTAAATACAGCTGCTTCTTTAAATCTCCTAAATTCAATGGCGTTAATTTTTCAGCGGTTAGAAATGCAGAATTGGAAACCCATAAAAAAAAGGTATTGTATTTCAATAGATTATGATAAAATTAATAACAAAAACAACTAGAGAATCAAAGTCATAACATATAGCAATCGCAAAAAATAAGAATTAGAATAACTAAAATATGCTACTTAAAAAATGAGGTATACTTTAAATTCTTTTCAGAATAATTGAATTTTAATTTTTTTTTCACAAAAGTGATATTGAGATTCAGAGTTAATATCAATAATATCAAAAATTCTTGGTTTATAACATTTCGTTTTCCACGCTATGCCTAACCACACGGTTTATATGCACAACACATTTGGCGCCACAGAAATCAATTATACTTTCGATTTCGCATTTAATACCCTGAAGTTTAATTAAATGTAGAGCATTTCCATTTGAAATATTATAATACATAATTTGTATTTATAAAAAATAGCATGTTTAATTTAGCTATTTTAAGAGTTAAAATTTTCAACGCATATTTTAATATAAACTGCGGTTTCTCTCTGTAAATTTTCTGCCACAATTGATTTACTTGTCAAAGTCTTTAACGTTTATTAATTTACTCTATATACGTTACATCCCTGACTCAAACAGAACATGATTTTATATTATAAACGTCTGGCTCGTCTAAAATCGTCAAAATATGTTTCCATTGTTGATTTGAATTTCACTAAAAATGCAAATAACTTCAGAATTTTTTCTTTTTTTTTAATTTTAAACCTTGTCAATAAATTATCGTTCCTTTTATTATAAGTCTTGAGCTTCCTCCTCCTTCGGTGCTGAGTTCATAAGGCTGCTAAAGATTTACGGTAATTCGTCGCGTTTTATGATCCCAATGAACGGGCTCGCTGCACGATTATTTTCGTGGTTTGACAGTACGTAACGTAAACGCGAGTTTAGAACTTCTCCACGATGGCATTCTTTTCTTTAGGTAGATGCTTTTAGTAATATGCTCTATTCAGATAAAGCAGAGTAAAATATCCTACAGATATTTGATGTATCGAAAGCTGTTCGTAGCAAATAAATATTCAATTTATACGTTTTTGTGTGTTCTGACTATGTTTATGATCTCCTGTAGCCAAAGAGATAACACTGATAAATATTGTTAACTTGTGCGAGTATCAATTCCTCGAGAACGGAATAGCTGAGTGGTATAATTCCCAATGTGTAACTTGAATACAAGTTAATTTCTGTCATAAAGCCTTCCATTAAATGCGCATTCTAAGCTGTCGATCTAACAGCAATGTTTGGTCAATCGAAAATGCCAGGTAATATTTTTTAAAGTACCGTTTCATCATTAATATAATTTAACGTTGTTTTATATTTCATCTTTCTAACACTCATCAGCGATTACCTTGTGCAATTTAAATGCACTGAAATTCGTGAATTTAATAGGTAGCTAGTGGCTAATGTTTAATTCAAAACGTCAGATGGAACAACAAACATATTCATTCTACTTCTCCTTTATAACAGAAATGGTTTGGGTTCACTGAGCTACCAAGCAGTAAAATTGCTGAACACTGGCACTTCCGATTTCCACGAAGGCATTCCTTCCCTTAGCTTGCCATAGTGAACTAAAACCAAACCACATAACACACTTGTAGTTCTTAAAATTTCTTATGCAAAATAAGATTTCTTTTAAAATATATTCTTTTATATCAGTTAACCTGAGAATCAACAGAAATAAATTTTAAATTATTTACATTAATTATCTTATAATTCGCAAAATATCAAATAAGGTGTTTTATTATCACTCATGTTATAATTAGGAAGGATATTTATCTAAATTCTACCCCGACCAATTTCAGATCTTGTTTTATATTTCTTTGGGACTAAGCAGCATTTTATTTCATTACTTCAATATAAACAACGGAGCTATTCATAAAAGAGGAAACCTATATTTTACTTTGTCTCACAGAAAATATACTTAGCCTTAGTTTGCTTAATAGTTTCTTAGTTTTCTTTCTACTTAGCTTAGTTTGCTTAATATCCAACAACGGTTCTAAATTTTAAGAATTATTGTGCAGTTCGAAAACAAAATAAATATGGATACAATGTAATAAAGAATTGAATTTCCAGCCTCGTTCTATAGCAAATTTGTTTCAAGAATGAAGTAAGAAGTGGATACAGAGTACATTTTGTTTCAAGACTTCTTTGCAGTTTCTGTAAGAGAACAACATAACAATGTAAATCAATGGAATCCTACTTAAAAAACTTTGTTTTTTATTGTTTTGATACTAAGGTGAGCCAAACGTGTACTGTAAAGGCGAGGGTGATTAACAGACTAAATTAAACATTTGACCTCTCACGAGAGAAAATTAAATGCAGTGTCATGACGTAGCATGCTTTTTATTTCTATTCAGTAGGATATTTAAAGCGCTGCCTCTCGATGTTTCGCAAAATTGAAAATTAAAGCATAATTCCTTTTTTAAAAAACATTTCTAACTTTTCATAGCTAATTTGGCGCCCTTGCTGATCGTTCACCTGAAGCAAGCTCTTCATTTGCCTCCCCCTTGTCCAGGCTCTGGTAATAACTAACAAAACTAACTAATACTTTAAATACGTATAAAAGAATGCATTTGAATCAGTCTCACAGACTCCAATATCCTTCTCTATCTCCATTGTTCTTGAAACGTTTCTTTCAGCCAGAAGATAAATCGACAATAGAAAACGTTTCTGCAATGTTTATGTTGTTAGAAATCACAATGGAAAATACAGAACTGAACAAAAACCGCCTTTATCAAGAATGAAGCATTATTGTAATGAGTACCATGATCAAAGGAGGGATTCATTCGGGCTCTCCTTGACCGTGTTTTGCCCGTTTTTCATTTAAAATTTACTTGGTTTATTGGTTTTATCCTGATCCCACGTTTTGTACTCTTCATGATCCCCTTTCTTTATAACAAAAGGAAAATAAAAAGTAATTGTTAGGGTAGGAAAAGGTATATTGCCTCTTTTCATATTGTTATGATCAGAAACGGAGCATGGTTCAAATATTTAATGATACTGGGGTGTATTTGTTAGTTCAAGATTTAGGTCTGCTATATAATTAGGTATCCCTTAAAATTTATAATTATAGTGCAGTATCTAGATATATTATAATTTCGGTGTGGATTTCGAACGGTGTCCATTGCTGCACGAACGAGGAGCTCGCCGACATTCATTTTATCCATTGGGCTACTGATCGAAACGGAGCAAATGTTTAAAGGAAGTATTCAGGAATCGTTTTTCTACCTCATTTGAGAGGGAACGCTTCATAAAGGTGCCGCACCAACCGCTGTTTGAAAAGACAGAAA
The DNA here is from genome assembly GCF_044657685.1 of Stegodyphus dumicola. Lineage (NCBI taxonomy): Eukaryota > Metazoa > Arthropoda > Arachnida > Araneae > Eresidae > Stegodyphus > Stegodyphus dumicola. The sequence continues at coordinate 61,901,871 of NC_140775.1, read as the reverse complement.
TCTTCATAAATGGTGTCGCGGCATAAGGGAGCATCCAAAAACTGCAGATAAGGTTTCTGGCTTGAAACTGATCAGGGACACCCTTTTGCCAATCCGGGGTTTTCCATAAAGGTGAGAGGACATTTATTCACGTCCGAGTTTCGTTTGATATAGTGATTAATTAATTAACCAGTAGAAAATAATTCTGGACAACTTTATGAAAACCAGGGATTTTGCAAATAAGTTCCAGTTTCTTTATGGAAAAACTGAATTGTTACAAAGTTTCCCTCACCTTTATGAAAAATACCGGATTGGCATAACGGTGCCGAAGTTTTCGTTCATCAGGACGATTTTTCAGCTTGTGCTTCTAGGCAGAGGACTCGGCTATTTCAATAAATTAGACGTCATTTTCGGCGAAATGGCAGATCGCTATACACAGTATAGGTTTAGTATAAAACAGTATAGTATAAGATGATACAGATTTTTTTTTATCTGGAATGAATACTGACCATAAAACTTTGCTAATAAAACATATTATGTGTAATATTCTTTCAAATATTAAATTTTCATTCTTTCTATCTGATAGTTTAAATATGCTATCTGCATTTTTTTCGGCTATCAGTGCGTATTTCGATTTCAAATATCTTTACTATTTCCCCAGTGGCGAACTCTGACCGTTTATAGGTGTTGGCCACTACTTAGGCCATAAGCGGTGGTTTTTTTATTATGGAGGCACCTAAAGAGTGGATCCCCGTTGCCTCCTATGAAGGGACGGACGAATTACATCCATGCCTTCTCCTGGATTCGAACCCGGGCTCTTCGGTACGGCAGTCAGCGTCACTAACCACTTTCCCCACTGGGAGGCTGGTTTAAAATTTAAAAAAAAAGCATTTCTTCTTTATCACATCATTTTCTTCATTATTTATTGTATAAGTTTATTTTCGTCTGCATTCCTTCTCGCTTTTTTATAAAGAGAAACTGTATTTACAGAATGCCTAGAAAGCAAACTTCTTTTTCCTACAGAGTTCTTAGTTCATGACGCAAAAAATTGGGAGACATTAAAAGGGGGATTCGAAACATTACATTACTAACATTAAAAATGCTTTTTTATGTTTAGAAGCGACATGTTACATTGATAGCTTAAAGAAAATCAGGATATTAAAACAATTAGCCGACTGCGCGGCCAGCCACCTAGAATAGTTATTATGGAAAAGAAAAAAAGTATACATATTTCATTGAGTCCAGCTAAAGCAATGTTCATAACATGTTTAATATTTCTAATTAGACATCTCAGGATTTGAATAAATTTTTATTTGAATCAGTCAGATTAAAGCGTATTAAAAATATTCTTAAAAACTACGCTTGTTGCTTTTAAATACTTTACTTTGTTGTTCTATAACAGACCAAGGTTAATCATTACGGAGTGTCTTTAATAAAGAACCAACAATCCCTACAGCATAAAAGTAAATTAGCGAACAGAATCAGATATGTTAGAACAGAATGAACATGTATGAACAGAATTAAAACGCATGACAGACGTTAAGGATAATTATAAGAGGAAGTCAGTATGGCTTAAGATAGCTTAGAGAGACAAAAAGTACACCTTATTAAAAATTTGGGAAAATTAAAAGTATATAGCGAAATTCAATACCAGAATCTAAAAATCGCAGTAAAAAGCGCAAACCAGTATGCTAGAACTCGCATGGAAGAACAAATGCTACGCTAGGACACAGATAACAGTTGTTCTTAATTTTTGTATTTTATATGCTTTTTGGTATTTTTAAATTTCTGAGCATACATACATCACTAAAGATAAAACGAATAGAAAATAGTTTAAGATTAATAGGATTCTAGGTCACATGGTCATAAAATCTTAATACAGCAATGCATTAGTAAAAGTTACAAAATATCCGTGTCAGAGTTTAATCTGCGAGAATTGATGTAAAAATAATGTTGAACAGATAGATAATGATGCTTGGTGGTCTTTACATAATGCAGATGATGAAAAAATTGTAGATAATAGCAATTATAGTGCAGATAGCAATATAGCTCAGACAGCAATTCCTTGCTGTTAAAAAAGCAGCTCCAGCAGCGGGGTCCATCACAGCAGCAGTCGTAGCTAGAATTGTAGTTGAGGGGGCGAAACATCGTCTTTTGGACGGCGGGAAGTTACAGTACCCTCGTCCAATCACTAACTAAGACGTTTTAGACGCTTGATATCGAAGCATTAAAGAGAGGTATGGCTTGGTGTGCACTATTATCAATCTGTTCGTTTTTGAAAAATAAGTGTTGACTAAGTATTTTAATTAAGACATCAGGGAATTTAATTCTTAGGTCCCAATTAATGGACGAACATACCAGAGCGCATAAGGGCGAAATGTAAGGCAGAACTGGATTAAGAGATTTATAGGCTTTAAGCACTTAGACTTTTTTTTTTTTTTTTCCCATATACGTTTACTCCCGTTTTTCTTCACAGATTTTCTCTCGCGATTTTGATTTAGCTGCACAACGCATTCAATGGAAAAACCGGAAATGGAAAATATTTTGTAGCCTCTCTCCTGAATACGGAAAAACTTTTGGTGATGCCCATTTCCCTTGATTCCTTAACTACGTGCTTATACTGCTTAATGATTAACCCAGTCCTGACGTAAGGTATTACTATGAAAGGCTTAGTGTTTCATAATATTTGTTTTTCCAGCGGTATCTTAGGTAGTATATGCATACATAGAAATAGATCTTATTATCGATGCATACACAACAGCTCAGTTTCTGCTAAACGAATGGATCTTTCGAGCTAATAAAGAGAATAATTGAAATCTGAATATCTTCGTTTTTCTGAACACAGACTCAATATGAAAACGCCAAATTAATTTTGAATCGCGTTTCGTACCAAGATACTGATAAGAATTACATCAGGGGATGTAAACATCGAGAAACCTTAAATTAATGGCAGGGTACGAGATTAGGTACCCTAAAAAGATAACGACAGCACATTTAGCGGCATTAATTTCGATTTTACAATTATTGAGCCAAAGCTTAAGACTTCAGAAATACGACTCAGTTTCCGGAATCAGATAATCTAACCGTGAGTGCTAAGCTAGGAAGGCCGTGTGATATTAATGGCTACAGTGACACTACGTGAGTTTCATTTGCATTAATGAAAGTATTGAGCAACGTTGGACAAGGTAACGATTCCTGTGGTACACCAGAAAGAACTGGACAGGTATCTGAAATGACAATATTAACTCGAGGAGGAAAAGATCTAATATCGCAGAGGATAAGACAGGCAGATAAAATTTGAAAGTTAAATATTTTAAGTTTTTCTGTATGGCTGAAAGCTAGATATGTAAAGTTTTTCCTGAATGTAAGCTAGATATGTAAAGTTGCCGAACGGCAACAGTCTCGGTAGCTGGAGACAAAAACGTTTTATTTTGAGCAGGATTGCCACTGATCACCCTAAAATTGCTGAATTTGTAAATACAAAATTCATTAAATACATAATATATAAAATTCATTCAATACGTAATAAATAAAATTCGAAATTCTTTTATCGAGGTGCACATGTTCGGGCTTAAAATTGTGTATATTCAAAATTTCGTAGCTCTAGGTAACCTTAATGTTTCACAATCCGAGAAAAAATGTATACATACATACATACAGATTTTTAATTATTTAATAATAAAGATAGGAATCGTAGGAAATCGTAGTAAAACTGAATGTGTGGTCGATTATTGAAGATTTAGTAAAAAGCATTTTTATGAAATTTTTGGCCTGTGTTCATTCTAAATCTCAAAAGAGAAAGAATAGGTTTAAAAAAACTATATACATCCTTTTCATTTCTAATTCGTGTAGTATTATATCAATTCGGTAAAAACAAAATCAAATTTATTGAAATAACCGAGTTTTTAGCTTAAAGGTATAACCTGAAAAATTGTTCTTGATTAACATTCCATTCAACAATGGTTTGGCAACAACGTTATGGTATTTTTTTTATAAAAGTGTGGCACGTTTTCGAATCAGACTTGCATAAGGGTGCAAGCGCCTTTATAAAAAAATGCGGATTGGCACAAGGATTTCTATAATTAACTTTCAGACGATTATTTTCAAAATAGAAAGTGATCTTCAGTTTGTGCAGGTACCTTAATTTTTTTCCCGCACGCTACCTTTTATTTACAATTTCGACAAGAAAAAGGTAGGCAATCTAATCAGGCCTAGAGCAGCACACAGGTAAAATTTTACGAAGATAGCACGTATCGTTCTAATTCTGTGGGTGTGCCCGAAGTGGGCACACTGAATGAACAGAGCTTCGAAAAGAGTGCTAAAACGAACATTGCTGGGAAGCGCGTAAAAGAGTAAGAGATTTTGCCTAAGGTTAAAAAGCACTAGATTCTGAATACCGTAGCAGATTTAGCATTACTCAGGGTGTGCTACAGGGAGGCTTGCTACTTTACACCCTCCTAAAAAAGATCTTCTTGTTCAGAAGTCAAACAACAAAAATCAGAGTTATATTTACAAAATTTTCACAGGACTAGTTTCGATGGTTTTACCGAACCACCATCCTCAGCATGTCTCAGCATCTTCAGCTGCATTTTGGCAGCTGAGGATGGTGGTTCGGTAAAACCGTCGAAACTAGTCCTGTGAAAATTTTGTAAATATAACGCTGATTTTTGTTGTTTGACTTCTGAATTAGTATTTATTAGGCGTGTTATTGTGTCTTAAGGTCTTCTCGGTTATATGATGATTACATGCGCACCACCTTTAAAAGAGCACAACCCAATATTGCCTGTTTTGCACCTGTACCGGGATCAGTATCAGATTCACTATCTGAAAGCAATTCGTGTAGCACTTTCAATGCTTCAGAAATGGCCAGCATTCTCCAATCCATTTGGAAAACAATTAAAAATCGGAAAAAAATTAACTAATATTACATCTACAATTTGAAATTATAAACTATAAAATAAAATTAAGTTAACGTCTACGTACACAAAACTAATCTGAGTGAAAGCGAAAGAGAAAAAGGGAACTGCTCTAGTGAAAAACCAAACAGCTAACGGATAAAATTACCCCAACAATTTCTAAGTTGATAACCAAACGTCCCCTCCCCTTCCCCAAATACAAGAAAGAAAGAAAAACAGCAAATGAAACACAAATGTGGACCCACCTTGTGAATGAGCTGCAGAGAAACAAAGATACAGTTGATGATATTGTTTTAGTCTCATAGTGAGCTCATTCTGAGAACACCTGATGTTCGTCGTTCGATTTTACGCAAGATTTCAAGATACTAATTTAAAACTAATATAGAATAAGGAGATTAGCATACAGCCAAGAAAATAACATGGAAATTTCTTTTAAAACAATTCCTTTTGTATCCTGAAAAAAATTTGGAATATTTCTTTGAAAATTGAGGGTCTCTAAAAACTAAACATGGCTAAAATATATGGACTGGTTTATGTTGGGCTGCCAATCTACTATAAATAAAGAAGGTTCAGAGTAATCTATAAAACTTTTTCATTCAATTTTTCTGTGCATACAGAAAGAAGTTTTTATGTGTCGCAAAGGTTTATAACGCGGCACCGTTATGAAGATTTCTGTCTTTTCGAGAATAAGTCGATTTGCTTATGCCAGGGCCTCTATGAAGGGACACCGTTAGAAGCGGTGAAGCTAATCTGTTCCACGTCGCAGCTCCGCAGATAAAATTCATGTCGGCGATCTTCGCTTTTGTGTAGCGACGCATACTGTTGGAAACTCGCACGGGGAATGTCAATTTACATCAGTAGAATGCTTTTAACTACTGCTCAGTAGTATCCTAAAACCCTTAAAGCGCTTTTTGGCACAAATGCTGCTTTGCAAAACCTACTTATTTCGAATTCTGTACCTCCCTTTACATTTCTGCCATTTGATATTTTTGAATCACTTTGCATTTATAGATATGATTCAGTACCTTACTATCAGATCTTGTTTTGACATTTGTATATTTCATTAGAAATATTTAAAACGAATAAAATAACAAAAATATTGGTTGCTAAATAAGTAGAATCAAAGAGTTAACTTAAAGAGGTTATAAAAGTGTAAAATGCGGGTTTAAAATATGTACCATTTAAATGAAATCTGGAAATAACAGACAATTATGACATAAATTGCTGAGATTAATTCAAATGAATTTTGGTTTTTCTTTTAAAATGTGGTGGGTTGAAAAAACGAGAAATGTAAACAAATACTTAAAGAACCATGTCAAAAAGTTTTCGAAGTATTTTCTACGTGAATATTATTTTAAACCTAAATACTTAACCTGATTTTAATTTCAAATTACGGCAGAATTTCAACATTTCTTTTAAATTTAAAAAAGGAGTAATACGAAATATATACGTGTGAACTTTATTCCCATGGTAATGATAATAAGTTGTTTAAGCTGTAGACAATTATTAATAAAACATTAGAATAAAAATATAATTCACCGATTACCTGTTAGAGATATCGTTTTTAGGGCTAATAAACACAAATAGTGTTCAAGTCCAGGCTACCTAACAAATTAAAACAAAGAACAAAAAGAAGAGAAAAATCTTTTGTGTTTTGGAAGCTCTTTGCAGCCTTACATATTAATTAGATTCATATTTGCTTGATTTTCCTTTAGAAGTTTCACTGCAAGTTTTTTCTCGGTATTAATGGCTTTCTTCTTTTTATTAGTTGATGGAATTGGGTTTCTGTGCCTCGTTTGCTGTGGGTAAGGAATCGAAATCAACAAGAGTTACTATAATCTAGTCTGAGAATTGTTCTGAGTATGACAATATTAGGAGAAAAAATGCATAACCAATGAAATAATTGAATTTAATTTATCATCAATGAAAAGTGGGTGTGTCGATGAAAATATTCAGTAAAATTTCATGTAATGATTCTTTTAATAACTTTCCTATCAGTCAAAACCAAGCAAAGTAAGAAAGTGAATCAGAAGGCTTGTTTTTGCCACAAGACCTTGGCTTTTCGATGTCCTATTTTGAAGGATTGAAATGCTGTTTACTGAAGTGGAAATTATTGCATAAGTAGGCAAATGGACTTCGCATTTTTATAAGCAGCAATTTTTTCAGTTTTACTTGGATATCTCATTATACCTTCCTTTGTTGAAAGAAACTGAATATAATTTGCATTTCTGTAGATGTTATTCAACGAGCGTTTACTGTTGTTTAAGAATGTGCTAAATGCATTAAATTTTAGCTGTAGTTTTTCCTTTTTAAAAAACTAGAAACAAATTTTGTAATTTTGAAACTATCAGTGTTCTGAAGATTTACCAGAAAAGAACATTTTTATCCTAAAATACGAGCAAACTTTGAATGGAATGTCACCAGTTTTGTCGTGAGTTTAACTGTTAATCATTATGGTAAATTTACAAAACTTGTGGTTCAGAGATCAAGGTCCCTATGCCTGTATAACAGATTGTGCTTCAACAACAATAAGCTACAGTTTTAATGAGACTAAGGAAAAACTTTATAAGTGTATGTTCATGATGCATTGCGAAATTAGATATCATGAATTTCACTGTCCACGTTGAACCATCCCAAGATTGCATATAACGTTAAATAAAATAGCACGTAAATTCAAATGATACGGAACGAAATATTTTAGATTAAGTAAACGCGGCAGTAAAATGCGGTGATGATAACAATGACTTCGATGCTCTGCTCATTGTGAAATAAGTAAAAAAAGCACACTTGTTAACAGACTACACATCACTATCTATTAAACTAATCTGGAAATAAAAGAGAACTGAAAGTAAATAACAGAATCAAATAAAAATATAAGAATTTCTTGTTGGAATAATTGGTTAGAGTGGAATACATCTTTCTGAATATTTTTTATGTTATATAGTATCATATTCATGTCTCCTCGCCAAATCAATGGTATGTCTGTATAGTACGTGTATAGGTATTTGTAAACTAAACGACAACATGAAATATATATTTGACTTTTAAAAACACCTAAAGTGCGTGAATTGTTCAGAATTTTAGGTAGTAAATCGGAAAAATATCACTTTTGTGACTCCTCCTCCTACCCGAGAAAAAATATATATCTACATTTCAAGGATAAATTTATTGTGTCATTATAAACAATTGGCAAAGGAATTTTTATATCTTTAACACATTATCATTGGAACAGTCGAAAATAAAAACTTGTGCGTAAAATCCATAACATTCAATTAAAAGGTTTAGAAAGACCTTCCCAAGGTATCTCTGGCCTTTTAGGCAAATAAACCTATAGTGCTTTACCTTAATCAAAATAATTACCTACCAGTCATAGATTTCCTTCAATAATTCTTTGCTTTTCTCTATTGGATTGCTTGCTGATTTGTTCGCCCATCTCTACAATATTTCATGAATCTTATTGTTGATTTTCGATAAAGAAGAATCTTAGAGATCTTAGAGAAGGTATACTGTAAAATAACTCAGTGGATAATTGTTATTACTTTAAGTCTCTGGCATTAAAAGCCTATCTTGCGAGAGTTAGACTGTCCTGCGCATTTTCAAAGTGATCGTTTTAGAATCACATCATTGGTGATTTAATTGTGCTGCCCATTTTCAAAGTAAGAAATGGAGTGCTAATAGAAATCCAAAATGTCTTTCATAAACAAATCTTTGTTGCGAACTTCGAGTTCTCTAAAATTGTAAGAAGAAATGGAAGCAGTAAGAAGTAAAATGGTAGTAAGAAGTAGGGTTATGTGATCATTTTGAACGTATTTATATTTTGATACCACAAAAGTAACTGCATGGCTGTGCAATGTGAAACAGTTAAACTCATGTTTACTTTTTCAAAAATCCGAAATGATTATGAATTCAGAACCTTTATCGTGACATATCCTGAAACTGGACACTGTACTGAAGTCGACACTGTCTCGTGTAATCGGGGGAGCCTTATTCACATTAGTATAAATTATAATGTCAAGCCAAATTAGTAAACTGAAAGAGAGAGCATCAAAGCATGCAAATGAATTTTATCACGGAAACGGGATTTTATGTTTGCAGTGCGAGAAGAAAATATGTGCGAGATCTTTTAACAAAGCAGTCTAGACAACTGTTGGTATACTAAACTTGGTAAAAATAGGCAAAAATAAGCTTAACTTTACTTTCAGTTGATTCATAGAATTTCAAACATTTTCATCTAAGAAAATAATAAACAAGCTGACTTTGGAAATTGCATTAAAATAAATTTTAGAGATATAACTGCAAACAAAGACAGATAGATGTCTTTAACTATCTGCTCAGCAAGTGGAATAGCTAATGAAAACCAGAGAAGATCTATCTTTATTGTGGCTGAAATAGAACTGCTATCAGCTTCTAATGCACTCAGCAAATTTGATAAAGAATCAATGCATTTTGTAACACCAGGCGATCGACAAATAAAGAATAGCAATTTAAAATTCAAAACCTTTTTCATCAGTTAGACCCGTCATGTCAAACTCAATACCTCTGGTGGGGCAAATATTCAGCGTTCTACAAGAGTGAAAGTGAAAAAAGCCACAAAATGAAAAAACAGCCATTTTGAATATTAATGACATATTTAAAACGTGAGTAAATACATAAAATATTACTAATGTTGAAGTCTTTTAAAAATAGAAAGAACACGATAAAATTCCCGTAGCGGACGATGCCTATTGTTTTTCCTCCGGCAGCTGAAATATTCTTCCTGTAATGTCCGGCAGCTGAAATATTCTTCCTGTTCTTCCTGTAATAATGAGCTTTCAGCTATCTGGAGATATGCTGCATTTTTAGAAGTCAGATAACTGTCTGTAATTTGAATCTTATGAAAAAGTTTGTTCTTATCATACATACTACCGATTATGAAGACCACGCAAATGAAAATTTGCGGCTTGCTGAGGTTCATGCAGGAGGATATTTGTTAACGTCGATAATAACCACGTCACTGAAATTTTGCTTTAGAATTAAGCAGCTCTGAATTTCTGTTAATTCCATCTGTAAACGTTTCGGCATTTTCTCAATATCGTTTGTGAAAATATTTTTTTAAAATGACTATCAGAAAAGTCCTTTTTAGCACAGGAGTTTGTATATATGCCTCGCTATGGAGCGTAATTCCAAGCATTTATTCATGTATTATAATTCATTCTTTATGTTGTTTTCTGTGGATGAACCGAGGAAAAGAGTCAAAGGCAGTATACAACCGATGGGCCGCCCGTTTGCCAAGCCTTAATTGGGTCAGATTCACGAAAACTTACACTTAATAACATTACATTATAAGGTTTGTTCAAATGAAAGTGGCTTTGCTGTAATAACTCCGCCATTTGAAGAGAAAGATGACTGCGACCCTATAGAGGGCGCAGAGTGCTGGGAGTGCATGCGATATCGTCAGATCCCACCACATTCATGTGTGATAGCCTCGGAGCCCGTTAAAAGGCATCTTTCGCATCGTGGATAGATAAAAACGGTGTCAACGCGCGGTCGTGCAATTTTTAACAGCAGGAAATCTGAGTCCTCCTGAAATTTATCATCAGATGCAAAATATGTATGGTATGGAGTGTATGAAACACAGATCGGTATTCCTATGGTGTAGGGATTTTCGTTGTGGAAGAAGCAATACTGACGACAGGCCACGACCTGGTCAAGCGTATGTGGTGATCACCCTGGAAGCAGTTGCAGATGTGGACCGTCTTGCCAAAATGAATCGGCGAATCTCCATTGGAAAAACAGCGGAGGAAATATCTATGAGTATAGGAAGCGTGCAACAATACTGCGTGAAAGGTTGCGATACCTCAAGGTTTGTGAACAGTGGGTGCCAAAAAATTTAACAGAGGAGCAGAAGATTCGTCACATGCCTGTTTCCATGCAATAAATTATGCGGTACCACGAAATGGAGAGCCTTTCAAAGATTATTGCCACTGATGAAACCTGATGCCATCACTTTGATTCAACCACTAAAATCATGAGCATGGAATGGCAACACTCTTCATCTCTGTACCCAAAGTTGGATCGCATATCCACTAGAGCTTGTAAAAATGTGCTTCTTTGACGTCGATGATCTACTACTGTTGGAATAGCTAAATATGAGCACAACTGTCATTGCTACCACATACTATGCAACATTGAAGAAACTGAGACAGAATATCAAGAACCGCCGACGTGGCATGCTGTTACGCGGGATTATCGTCTTGCATGATAATGCTCTTCCTCATGTGGCTGTGGCGTGCCAAACATTGTTACAACAATTTCGCTTGGCGGTTCTCGAACATCCCCCTTACAGTCCGAACCTCTTGCCGTGCGACTACCAGATCTTCGGTTCTCTCAAGAAATCTCTGAAGGAATGGCGATAATAAGGTCCAAGCTGCTGTTGAAAATTGGTTCCGTAATCAACTCCGGAGCTTCTTCACACAGGGTATCCATCGCATCGTTGACCTCTGGGACACGTGTTTCAACCTACAAAGTGAATTTGTCTAGCCTATCTGTTACGTCTGTATTATTTCTTTCTTTTATAATTTATATTAATATCATTAAACCATTTCTTAAACGGACTATAATGCCACTTTCATTTGAACGACCCTTATACATCATCAGAATTGTTGCAGAATCTAGTCTAGAACAATTGAAATCTTAGTACTATTTCGTTTCGAGAAATTCCATGTGTTTTCTTAGTTAGAAGAAAATTAAGTACAATCACTGCTTTAGTAGTTTAAAATGACTTTTACTCATTCGTCCATAGGTAACGACAACAGTTAGTAAAGTTAAGCCCGTGCCAGTTGGGGTACACCTTTTTCCGTACAAAGTATTGAAATAATTAATGAAGTGAGTAATTATAAAACATAAAAGAAAATAAAGCAGAATAGTAAAAAATAAAAAATAAAGCAGAATAATGAATTTTCCAATGTTAATGATAAAACTTAGAGTATAGTTTGATACACCAGTACAATCTTAATTGTACCATTTAATACAATCTTAATTGTAACCATTTAAATATTTTCAAGACATGCATGAAGTTGGAGGGAAGGAAAATATCTTTTAGTACAACAGTTATTATAGAAGGCAAAAGTATAATAAATGCAGAAATTACGCATTTTGTATGTCTCTCAGTCTAACCACTGCTTTCGATTGCGCCAAATCGAGGATCTAATATCGCTAGCTATCAATGCATCGATGGGATGGGAGTTAAGGGAAAGATTTATCTCTGAAATAAAATGACTTTTTATCTTCAAATTGTAAAGTAATTTTATTGTCTGGCATTCCCATTTAACTGAAAACATAACTGAAAGTAATATGTATTTTAAACTCAAATATAACTATTATCGTTACAAGAGTTTAATATCTGTTGTAATAATGTATCTTTTATCAGAAATAATTGTTCTTATTCAAGTAATTACCTATTTTGACGCACATAAAGTTACTTAACATCCTACAAATATTTATTTCCTAAAGTACAAATCTGAGCATTACAATTATTAAAAACATAGTTCATGTTTGTTTAATAAAGGGAGAAGTAATATATTTATGATACTATAATTAAATATAAAATAAGTGTAAAATGGGTTCAGTTACAATTCTATTTTATTGTTAATTAAGCTTATCGATCTATATAGAGTTTGAGTTTCTGTAGTAGCATAAACTACACTGGTTTCCACTCATTCAAAAATAAGTCAATCCGCGCAAAATTTGAATATGTTGTCCAATAAGAATTGCTGAGTAAAACTATAATATGCAAGTTAGTGGCGCTGCAGTCAAAATAGTAGCCTTCAAAACCACAGTAGGCGTTATTTGATTGAGTGAAACTGGAACCCGTTATCACCCATCAAACATCCGTGAAAGAGATGCATACGGAAAAGGCAGTGTCTTTGGGGTGGTATCTCTTTGGATGGGCTCATAGACCTCCACGTATTTCCACGTGGAACCATGAATGCTCAGGCCTAGAGAGAGGTTTATGTGCGCCCTTGTGCTAGGACAATAGGCGACAATTTTCTGCTACAGGACGACAAAGCTAGACCGCACAAGACTGCCATCGTGGATGATTATCTTCAGCGTAAACAATTTAGCTCATGGAGTGGCCAAATCGATCGCCGGACCTGAATCCTATCGAATATGCTTGGGATGCTTTGTGATGACGTGTAGCTGCTTTCAGTCTTCCTCTTCAGACCCTTGCCCCGCTTGCAACTGCTTTTGCAAGAGCAATGACTCTCACTTCCTATGAATCTGAGAGACTATATAATTGACAGCATCTCAAATCTCCGTATGTGTTGTATTGGTTCTAGGGAAAATTATACTCCATGTTGAAGGTAGTCCTATACCAAACTGACACATCCAATTTGTTCATTTTGTACGTATGCTAATTTCTGTTACACCATAACTGTTTCGTAATTTCTTTTCGTGCTATTTTATACCTTATTATGTGTTGTATACCGTGGGTCACTTTCATTAATTTCAACATGTAACTTTTCGAGTAATCGTCATTTTTGTGATTTTTACTTAATTAATTATAACCAATGTAGTACAAATTCCTAATAGACTTGAAGAGAATTATCACTGCGCCGGAAGTTAACGACAGAGACATGAGAAGATTTAATAACTCTTTTATGAAATCAAAATTAAGCATGAAACGTACTTCTTGTGTTTGACAAAATCAACCACCTCTTCTGGCAATGTAAAGTCAAATTTAAATTAAAACGTAACATAGTAATCAATGACTACAGAATTTAATTTAACACTAAGTTGGCTCAAAACTTCTCACTGGCGTAACAATTCAAATGACGGCAGCAGCTATAATGCAAACAGAATAATTTCAATTTTATCAGAGCTGCGCAAACCTAGTAATGTGTCCTCGAGAGACAGAAACATGCTCTCCCTTACAATCCAAAATCCTCAGTTTAAATATTCTAAGAACCGATTTGCATTCTGGTGAGGAAACAGAAAGAAGGGATAGTAAAGGCCAAAATTATAAATACCTGGTTAATTAAAATAATAATAATCCTACAAATTTGTAAATGATCCTGCAGGTATTTTAAGTGCCGTTGTGATCTTACTAGGTAAATTTAACAAATCATATTGATCTAAATATAATCGACTATGCTCTCTTGAAGCATTTTTCTGAAAGCCACAAAGTTTTCATATGAGTAATATAGCATACAAAAATTATAATTTAGTAAGATTTAGCGCTTATTCATTAAGCTTTATGTAGGAAAAAATAATATTTCCTACTCAATTCTCCTTCAAAAGGTCTTCGTAATTCAAGATCGCCTTTTATTCGAGCCGTAACTTCTCAAATTAGGAGAATTGGAGGGAGCAAATTTTTTTATAGCATTTTAAGACTTAGCTAAATTCACAAATATACCAAGAGTATATATTTTATTTTCACTCCAGGTTTAAGAATTTACGTTTGTTCAACTTGAAAATACAGATTTCGAAAACTAGAAAGTAATTAGCTTCCTAAAAGCAATCTCTTTGAGATCTAGAGGATGATAGAGGGACAAAGTTGTAAAGATATTACTGTTTCGCCTCGCTGCTGTATTATAACAAATAAAAAGACATATTTATGGATTAAATTCAATAATAAGTTAACTCACGTGAACAATAAAGATACTTTTCGTTTCCTTGTACGGCAATGTATGTGTGGGAAGAAATTCGCCATATTTTTCGGCATTCCACAAAGAAACAAAAGAACATTGTCTTTGTGAAAACAATGAGTTTCTGTGCTTTTTATTTAATTAATTGGCTACAAAATTTATTAGCTCATTCGTATTTTCTACAAATATCTTAAATTTGTCCTTCGAAACATGTGGAAATTTTACATTGAGATACCAATCTGTTTGTATAGATAACTGTAAAAAGTGTCTAATTTCAGCAATTATCTGAAAATTTTCAGAAACTTCTGTCTAAGAATAAAAAGATATTTACAATAGAATCTCTTTTAACCAGAAGAAGCATGACCTCGCCGATTCCTGATAACATAATATATATTTCTATCATTTAAATTGTTCATGTTCTATAGTACCATCTATAGAAATTGCATCATGCGAAGACCATTTGTTGTATTTTTTTACCTACCGGCCATAATTAATAAATAATTGTATAGATATTGTATAAAAGTGTTTAGATTATTTAAAATTAAACACATGGACAATATTTGTATATTTCAGAGAAGCAAAATTAAAATATATATTAAAACTCCCTCTACATTTTGCCATGAAAGTTACGAATTTCTTAGTGTAATGGCATCTAACTTCGAATGTTTGCCTGCTTATAACATTGTAGCTGTAGTTTTAAAAATTCACTGTCCATATAATGAAGCTGTATAACATCAAGGACTAACATAACTAAGCATAGGCAAATCTTACTGAAGTTTGGAATCCTTCGTCAGCTTCATTCAATATAACCTTCTTACTCTGCGTGTCGTTCTTCATCTTCATCCTGCCCCTTTTGTTCATCATTTTTCTCGTTTCCCACCGTGTCTTTAGAGAGTGTGACAAAAGCCGAATTATCTTCATATACACAAGCTTGCATCTCCTTTTCACTAATACTAATCTTCTCCGAACATGTAACTAAACCCAAAATATCAGTCACAGGCGCTGGACATGTTTTAAAACCGAGAAAACCTTCGTCAATTTTTCCACGAGCATGATCACGTACCACAATGTACGCAAAGAGCAAACGTAAAGTAGTAATCTTTACATAACTTTAAGCAAAAATGAAAGTATATCTGATGTCTTTCGATGTGAATTGTTTCTAAAAATTATAGACACTGCATTCAGAATTCAGATACCGATGTGTAGACAGTATCGGTTATTCATCTGAATAAATCTAGGCAGCTCAAAAGTGATGTTATTTTGATATTGCCAATTAATTGTGCACTGGTCACATGCCCCTTATATAAGTTACTCTTTTGAATATTATGCAAGTCGTGCCTAAAACTACCGGTGAACGATTACGTTTATTCTAGCTTATACCTTATTTTTAGAATTATTCTTTTCTGTACCTTCTTTCCTCGTCGGTTTTCACCGAAATGCAAAGTAGTTTGAATTTAAATAGCGAACTAGGTTACAATTTAGAAGGTGGAACGTATTTTTCTAAGAAGAATTAAGTGCTTATCTATCCGAAAAATTCGTGAGTGATTTTAAATTTTTAAATATTAGGATTAGGATCCGATTTACAGAAGCTGAAAAGACTAACTAAATCTGTCTTATGTGTTCTTACGATTCCAATACTTGAGTTCTTGAAATTCTAGAAATAGAACTGTCTTTCCTTGTTAATTCTCAAGTTATTAAGTACATGGAGTAGTTTAAAAAAGTTTTTAGCTCTTTCGTTTGTGATACTGAAACTTAGTTATACATTTTTTTTAGTTTCGAGGACAATAATTAATCTTAATATGAAAGTTTAAGATGGTGATATTAGATAATAATTAATTACGTATAATCCTGCAAACGTAGTTCCAAGAAATAATGTGGCTGTCAATAAAGAGAGTAGCAATTTTATATTTGTTAAAAACATTTTGTTAGGAGCAATGCGATTACAAAATAACGCATTTAAGCCGCTTCCAAAAATATGGTTTCCTAACCAAGCAGTTATTCACAACAAAACATTTTAACTAAAGATTTTTTAAAAGGAGCGACTCATAATTTGCGATTTCGTGTGCATTTGTTTGAATCATTTTTAAAACATTATATTTATATGTTTTTGTAACGTATAATTAAAGGGTCTTATGTACAAGCATGTACGTGCATTAAATCATATGTGTTTTGTGCTTATACCGTAGAGACATTAAGTATTTTGGAAGCAGGAAAGATGAAAAATGAGCAACGCCTTCGGCGGGAATCGAACCACGGACTTCTGGATACGAGCCCAGCGTGCAGACCAGCACACCGCGAAGGCATGCCAAGAAGGTGGGAGAAATATCTTATAATACTACGAACGGCATACTGCAATCGCTACTCTTTTATTTTGTTTACTGCTCTTATTTGCATTATTTCTTGATTGAGATGCATAAAAATGATTTTCACTATTCATTATGAATGAAGTCACCATTTTATTTTGAAGTCACCATATTTGTGCACAATTTTTTTTTTGTTTGTTTTAGGTAAATATTCGAATATTTTCATTGAAAAAGGTCTTCTTTTTTATCTTCTCTAATATTACGGATATTTTGAATCTTAAGCACCTATGAATTACAGTTGGCTTCAGAAAGAACTCATTTCTTTCTGAATTTTGCTTTAATAACAGCGAAATCATTTTAGCTCTACAGAAATACAGTGTGCCCCTGCACTTGTATAGGTATTTTCTTTAATAATATCTTGCACTTGTATGTTTTGGTGTTTTATATGTTTTAACTATTGTATGCATCTTTCATGTTTAATACAATTGATATTTGCGTCTTTATTTAATCGTCACAACATTGTTTTAAAATAATTTAATATTTCACACAATATAGTTATACAAAGTGAAGCTTATTCACATGTTTAACGCATCATTGCCTTTTAGGTTTTATCCTCCATAAAAATCAACAATAAATCAATCTGTCTCATATACTTGCACTCTGAAATAAAAATAACAGATAACAGAAGATTTTCACAAAATTGTTCCAAGTACATACTTTCTACAGTTTTCTATTCAAATAGATAGGTATCTAAAGGAGAAATTTCAACACATTAGTTACCTTGTATGAGAATAACAAGTTAACTATTGTCTTATGTACTTATATTGCCGAGTTCACTTTCGAAACATTGGATGAAAGTTGAATAACTGTATTCGAAACAGTAAGAATTACTATTCATGTTACAAGATAATTTTAAATTTGCATTCCGTCCACTAAAACAAATCACCAGTTCAAACTTAAAGAGGAACATGCTAATATAAAACTCAAAAACAATAAACTAACTAGATAACTAGGTATTAAAACAAACTTAAGTTTTGAAATTCAACTCTTTTCAGTAAGATGGTACGGATCATTTCAATACACCATGGAAGACTACATTATACCATGTACTAATAATCAAGCATAATTTTGTACTTTCGACTGGCGAAACGTTTTTGTAGAACAACAGTTCAAGGATTCAAGTCCCTGAGAGTCTTGAAATTTTATGTGAAAGTTAAATTAATTTCTTCATCGTCATATTATATGAAAATTACTCTAAAACTAGGCTAGAGCTTTATAAGGATATGCTTGGTAAATTGTTTTCATCAGTGTAGAAGAAATGAATACGAAAACTGTCTTCTTTATAAAAGTACAGTAGGCTGAAGGGAAACACTAAGTGTAAAAGAAAAAGAGGAAATATTACTCACATGATTTATTGCTAAATTATTTAAATCAAATACAAGAAACATAAATTTCTGCATGTAAGTTTTCAGTATGTTCAGTTAATGGCTGTATGCTTTAATAACATGGTATTACTAAAGTAGAAGGAAGCTCAACATAATAAGCTGAGAATAATAGAAAACATAAACAGTAGGTGACGATAATTATGTTTGGTTAGAGCCAATAAGCCTTCAGAACTAAGAGAAGATGCAGTTAAGTTTATTACAAGAGGGTTTTAAGCATTAAAAAAGAAATATATTGATTTTAGAAATATTTATGAACTTGATGGAAGGCGTACTTCTCTTAGGATACGTAACTGTTAATGTATTTTATTAAGAAAGTAATGATTTTCAAGTGCAAACGATAATTCTTGTAATGAATTTTCATTCAAAACAAAAACCGGGACATGAAACATAGTCTTCCAAATCGTCTCGACAAAAATTTTTGAGCGCCAATATTATTATGTGAAATAATTTATTCAAAAGTGGTTAACACGTTTTGAGTAAATTACTTTATTACATGGAATATTTTGATGATATTTATTTTGCGACAAGCAAAGATTAATATAGAGAAAAAATATGTATTAAAAACTGAAATTTGAGTTTCAGTATTCAATGTAAGATGTAACCAAATAAATAAAAAAACATATTAAGTGTCCGAAAACAAATATGAGTACATATGTGTAATTTCATGAAATTTCTATTGCATTTATGAATGCATCCAATGCATTGCATTATAAATACATCGTAAATCTAAATGCAAGACAGAGTTTTCTCCAAAACGTAATTTAAAGAGGTATTTTTTCCAATGCAAATAACCTCAGAATACAATTTTTTCCTGTAGTAATCCGTAGTAGGTATACATGCAGTCAGTGATTATATTTAGACAGAGGCATTCACATAGAAGTATTCCTGTAAACAACACCCTGAGATGATTAAAATTAACGAATAAGGTGAAAAGGTGGGTATTATGACATCTTTACTTAGTCACGTATTTATATTTTGGCAATAAGATATACACTGCCCCCCCCCAAAAAAATGGGACAGTTCTATATCTCCCGTTCTACTGGGCCAATTGACAAAATTCCAATTCCGTCCGAAAGCTCGTCTTAGGATATATATTAGATTTATATATAGCATTATTCTAACGTAGGTATTTTGACAAAAAAATCGGACTTTTTCTGAAATAACATGTCATTTTTTTACATATTTCGATTCTGCTACTCAAATTATGCCTAAATATTAAATTTTGTAAAATGTGGTGCGAAATTTACGGAGAAATTCACAAATTTATGTTGGCGCTTATTTTCTGTTTACACCAAGAATAGTTCACTTGGCGAACTTCTTAATAAATGGCAACCTATTTTCCTTTACCTTTTTTTTTTTTTTTTCTCGAATTTGATTTTAATTGTTTAAATTTCATGGTTTCTTTCAAATAACTTTTAAAAATTTCGATTTATTCATTCGAACTGCAAAGTTTAAGTAAAATTTGTATCGTTTATTTTTTTCAAATAGTTTTCTTTATAATTTATTTTTTGTCATAGTTATTATTTTAGGTAGTTTTAAAAATTTTTTACTTTTATTTTAATTGTTTATGTTGCATTGTTTCTTCAGATAATTGTTTTAAAATTTTTTATTTATTCATTCGAACTGAGCATTTTAAATATATTTATTAATATAAATTTTCCAGAATTTGATTTATTTATTTGAATTTCGTTTCCTTTGAAAGAATACTTTAAGACCCAGACTACGATGCATTTGAAAACTGCATATATTAAAAGAGAAAATACAGTATAGCACATTTAACACGCCTTTTAATGTTCCGTTCAGGCCCACCAGCGGCCGAGCGGTATAGTACTGAAAAATATATGGGATACATACTTGTTATTCTGTATGTCGGGATTCTGTAAACAAAAGAATATATACTTTAAATACGATACGAAGATGGCATAACCAGGCATAACGAAGTGTTATAGACGTCAATTTTATAAGCTTGAAAAATGAAATTCCTGAAGATTCTTATAAGAATAATTTTAATGGTTCTAAAAGGTACATATCTGGTTACTAAATTAAAGACCTTTTTTTTAATATATATTCTTGATTACGAAAGTCATGTTACAACATTAATGTAATGTTTTGTTCGATTTAAATTGCATGTTTGGCTATGAATATATGTAAGTGTATTAAAGTTTAAGACATAACAGAATTACTTTTAAGATTCTTTTTAAGCTACCTTGTAGTCTTTTTGTTAACCTGAAAAGACGCTGAAACGTAGCACTTAAAATGAATGAATATAACGCTTTAATTGTATTTAATTATAGAACATTTAACTAGTATTAGTTGTCTTGAATCGTTCTCATGATTACCTTTAAATTGTACGAAACCTTAAGGATGGATCAATGTTATCTACAGACATACGCAGCACTCTCTGGGTGAGAATCTTGGGGTTGCTATTTTGCGCTTGATTGTGTTGTGTTCTATGCATTGTGTTTTTATGCCTGCCATAGGGAGGGGGAATTTCAAAATGAGACTTTGAATTATTTAAACTTCTTGAAATTAATTAACATTCTTTTTATATAAAATTTCAAATATCGCAAACGCCAATTCGCAACTTTGAAAATTACATTAACAACGTCTATTTCTAGTTTGTTATGGAAAGTTTCTTATCAAAACAAAAATACTAAACAAACTATCAGAAACTTCTTAGAATTTTCAGTAATAAATGCATAATTTTTAATTTAAATTTTATAAAAAACGAAAGCTAATACCTGCCTATGATTAGCAGTATGTTACTGTAATGATGGTAACAATTTTCATTTTATTTTATTCAGTTTCCTTCTTGCAAGAATGGACTTTGATTCTTATATCAGATATTTCAAATTGACAGTTTCTGCGATACAAAGGAACTTCTGATCACTAAACATACTGATTCACGAACAAGTTATCTGAACAAGAAAATTCTCGCGTGAGGAAAGGTGTCATTAGTTACGAACTCTGGAGTAGGAAATAAATGATTTTTCAAAGTTTTTTGAAGTAACGTCTGACGGAGATTTACACTTAGGACTTCTGGAAACATAACATATTTTTCCTTGGTTAGTTCTCATGGATAAAACCTGAGAGCGAATTATTTACAGAAGCATGAAAGCATGAATTCGACTTTAATTACAGGACTTTAAATCGACAGGAAATTATGGGCACATTATGTTACTAGCAGATACTTTGAGGACTATATATATATACTGAGGAACTTTTAATTTTCCATGATATTACGCCTGCAGGCAACGTCATGGCTCTGGAAGTTAACAATTAGTAAGTTATTAGATGACCATAAAATTAAGCTCAACAAAAAAGAATTGGGACAACTCGAGAAGCAGTACCAAATACAATTACGCAAGAAATGTCTTCAGAAGAAGAGGAAGAAGGAAACATGAACTTAGTTCCTTTATTTGCGAAATATGGACAAAACGGAGAAAGATTCTAAGTTTTCTTGCACTAATATCACCCTAATAAAGCAGTAGTAAGATACAGTATAAGATTTTGAATGATAATGCCATGCCTCATTTTAAAAACATTTTAAAACGTCGAAAAGAATCAATCAAATTCCACAAATTTTAAGAGATATGGAGGCCCAATGAATTTGAAGCAGAGTCGTGTTAAGAGGCAAATAAGGTATTCCGGAATGGCAGATATCTGATGTTTTTTTACGGAAGGAAAACTCCTCATCCAAACAACAATATCTCTTCAGTTTTTCTTCCTCATCATTTTTCACCTACGCCCTTCACTCTCCTTCGCAAAGTAATGTGAAATTTAATTTGGAGTTAATTTTAAGTTTTCCGTTTTATTTTACCTCCTTAATATTGTGCTTATCTTCTTTTATCTTACATTTTCCTTGTTTTTATGTTATGAACTTACATGCAAAGTGCTGCTGCATAGTATTATGTGTAGATAAATTCATTTTACATGAACTCCTGTGGCGAAAATAGTTTCGGTTAACGAACATTTCGGATGACCAACTGCTTTCAAGTACAAATTGTAGTCTTGAACCGATGTTTCACTATATATAAATTTCACAATTTTATTTCATCGTAAGGAAAGGTGTTAAATTTATTTAAAGGTGTTAAAAATTGTATGGATTAATTACGTTCAGAATGTTGTGCCTTGAACTTATTTAAGATGATTTTAATAGGTGAGATTTAGTGAGTGAATATTCTTTAAATTTACGAGGAAAAAGTTTAAAATTCGATGATAAATAAGTCCTTTAAGTTTGCCAAAAGTAAAGTTTCAAGATTGGGAAGTCAATATTTCCTTTAAATTTATCAAAAATCTAGTTAAGTTTAAGGGGATATTCATTTAAATTTGTCCATGAATAAAACGTTTTTTAGTGCTGAATATATCTTTCTACTCAACAAGACTTACTATGATCTGAAGCAAAGTTTCAGAATGCCGAGAAATCTTTGGTATTTTTACCTGAGATATAAGAGCTGAATAATTTCTCATAAACATGTGATGAATTAAGGGTCATAAGCGTGGTTCTGCTATCAGGAAATTAATCAAAGTAGGCCTCAACTTAGAAGGAACCGATTAGATTCATAGATATCCCAATAATGATTAAATTCCAATATGTTACATAATAGGTATTCAAATATTTCTCAGGAGCCCACAACTTTCACTTCTTAACGAATATTCTAGCTTTCCACAAATGCTCCGAAGTGACCTCTCCCTCCTGCTGTGACGTGACAGTAGTCACGTCACACCGATCTATGGAGGAAGCCGACCACTCCCTTGGACAGGCACTTGTTGTTTACCCACTTTCCGCGAAGTAGCTCTGAAGAATTTTCTATAGAGTTCAAGGTTCGCTTTCAAACGACGCCTTAATTCGGGCAAGGATTTGCGAGCCCCCTTTCGCTATAGGTTCGCAATCCGAAAACATCGCGACTGTAGGATGTTTATTAATGTCACCGACAACGTCACGAGTGTCACTGACCTTTGCTTGACCTTTATACCAACTTCGGTTTCTTACGTAACCGATTGCCTTCCTATAATGGTGTCACAATGTTTTTATCTGCCATACGGAATATGAGGGACGATCTTCCTATTTGACACCAATTTTTAACTCTACTGCTTTGTTATAATTTATCCCTCTTTTTATGTGTGAGGTGTGCCATCTTGATTATTCCCTTCCACACATTTCTTAGATGATATCTGTGTAAATAATCAGTTAATCTCACATTTTACGAAGTGTAATTCTACAATTGCTGTCATTTGGGATAAGTCCTACTTGAAAACACGCAAATTTTATTTAATTTGTAAGAAATCGTTATCAAGTTCTTGTCGATGGAAACATTAAAATGAGATAGGCTTGTAAATAATTGAGCTATCGCAATGCATTAACGCAATATTTTGCATTGAGATTGAAAAGCCAATATGGTCTGCTCTTATGCACACAGTAATAAACCTTTCGGGTAATTAAAATATGTGACTGTTATTTATAGTAATAATTAAGCAATTTACATTAACGTATACTCAAGTTTTCTTTCACTTTAAATGATGAAATCACGAGATACGCTTTTATCTTTCAATTGTCAATGGTCTCAGGCTTTCTTGAAACAAATTAAAATGCAATATTTGAGTCTCTGGGTTTCGTAATCATTCCACTCAAAGATTAACGAAAATGATAGTAGAAAACAGAGTATGTTCTGAGAAGCTAAGATTGAAATCAAAATTATAAAACAATAACATTTACTAAAACAGGTTTTCTATACAGGATTTTTAATGAAAAATATTGATGACATCAAAAGTCATTGTATATTATTAGATTCCAAATTTTAAGTTACCTGAAAAATATTCATTTATAAGAAGTCAACGCGATAAAATCTATTTTAAACTTTAAAAAAAAAACTTCGTGTTTAAGTTAGTTAGCAACGACAAATTCATTTGATCGATTGCAAAGTAAGTAATTTGTAATAATAATAAATGAAAGTGCAACATTTTACAATACTTTTTAGTATGAAACTAACGTGATTATGTAAAAGCCACTGTAAGGTCGTGATTAACGCTCGAGCTTGTCCGACAAGGTATTAACTGGCATGATGAGAGATTTTTCATATCGCATTTTCTCAAAGTGAATCACTTTCTGCTTGTATTTGTTGTTTTAACAAATCTTCCTTCATAAATGTTACTGAACTACGTTTTTGATTAAATCATCTTCAAACTGATACATAATCAAAAAACAGTAGTCACATGTAATATGAGGAATAAAATCACAAAAGTATTAATTAACATGTTTCACAAATTTAACCACCATTAACAAATGAAATATCACCGCACATATATTTTGTTTACTCGGTGTAATATCGGTTAAAAGATACCACATCAACTAAAATGCGTCATCCCTAAAAACAGAAATGAATAAATGTGGTTTCATCTAATTTAATTTAATTAACATTTTCTTTGTTATTTAAGCTAAATTTCTTCTTAAATTAAATACATTACGAGTTTAATTTTAGGGTTTACGTAAACGTCGTTTTCTGTTTTTTTTTTTTTTTTTTCATGAATTTTTTTTATGAAATTGTTTTTTCTCGTCAAAGTAATTGTATTCTGAATTCTGTGTAACAAGCAAAAAAATTGCTTTATTCTCTTTGATGGTATAATTTTTGTTAAATAAACCAACACAGGGTAGATAATGTACAGACTGAAAATTTATGATTGCAACAATTTACGTTAATATAATGTTTGTGTTGCAGGTCAAAGTTTTTATGCTTTCCAGAACTATTCTAAAGCTATAGGGGAAAATTATTTCAAGAAACAAACGTAATAGAGCTACCGTTAAACGTAAGGAGCTAAAATTTTTCTAAGTAATTATAAGAGTGTGACATTCAAGGCCACAACAAGTGATACTGATAATAACAGGTCCACAAAATGGTAACATCATGTTCTCTTTTTTTTAAATGAATGCTTCTGTTGGATGACATGGACTCTAATTTTTTTAGTTAAATTATTTTATGGATTGTAATTTAGGATTCAAAGCAGTCAAATGATCAATAAAAGCAGGGAGATTTCAATTTTTGATCAAACTTCTCAAAGAAGAGAATCGGGTGTTCAAGGATTCGTATGTCCTTTTCCTAGTTTTGTCAGTGAAAGTCGTTCTTGATGCAGCTTTGTGAGCGATCAGAAGATTAGGAATATGAAAATGGTGATGAAGATAAATAGTAAAAGTGAGCACGGTCAAATACGGAATAATAGACAATTTCTTGGATTGCATTGCTGAGAAAATGGATTTCGGATTTAATTATATTCCTTCTTTGCGAGATTTTGCAGTAGTGTTTGGAAAATTGCCTGTATATTTCTGAAACAATAAGCAAGACAGGTTTTTGAAAAGAAAATTTTAAATTCATGCATATTTTATTTAAATTAAATCTTAATTTAAGCAATACACGATATTTTGTTTCCCGAAATCCTCTGACGAGCATATATATATATATATATATATATCTGACGAGCATATATTTGTATCAAAGCATTAATTGTAATTGTACGGAATCATCTTCGGCCTGTCAGAGCCTTCCAGTTCTTTCTGTGAACCAGAGCATTACTTAACACTATTAATGTATCTAGCATTAAAGACTAGACACAATGGAATAAAAAATTACTCATTCAAAAGTATCCATACAAAAGGAGATTATTCTAGATGAGCCAAATTCTAAATGCATGCAAAACTAAGTTACACTAATGCACACACAATAATCAGGGGAATTCGTCCAGAAATATAGGTATGAAGAACTTCAGCTCCAGATATTTCCCATTTGACTCATTTTAGGTTAACCTAAATTTAAAACTTTTCTGTCACAGAAATATTGCTGAGAATGAGCAGAAGTAATCTTTTTTCTGTATAAAATATGAGGGCAACAATCATTTGAATGCGGGAGTGCCATTTCAGAAAAGATACAGTTACCGAGATAGCTGCGTAAGAACTGGATGGTTTAATTGGGGGTTTAGGATTTTTCGCCGTCGGCATTTCACCATGGCCAATTCACCATCGGTATGCTTCGGCGTCGGAACATATTTATCTTAAACATACCTGTATTTTATCTTGCCGTAGTATACTCGTATTAAATTTATTTAGTTTAACAATTCTGTTTACCTTTTGTATACCTAATAAAGGCTGCTTTTAATATATATCGTTATTTACAAGTGTGAAATCTAAAGAAATTGCGCATATTGATTTAGAAGTCAAACAACAAAAATCAGCGTTATATTTTCAAATTTTCACAGGACTAGTTTCGATGGTTTTACCGAACCATCATTCTCAGCTGCAAAAGTGCAAATGAACGAGATAAGATATAATGATTAGATAAGATAAGAAA
The DNA here is from genome assembly GCF_044657685.1 of Stegodyphus dumicola. Lineage (NCBI taxonomy): Eukaryota > Metazoa > Arthropoda > Arachnida > Araneae > Eresidae > Stegodyphus > Stegodyphus dumicola. The sequence goes on along the minus strand of NC_140775.1, from coordinate 61,875,266 downwards.
CCCTGGACAGGAGATAAGCCACTGGCGCCATCTGTTGAATGAAACCAAAACTAAAGCATAATTTCTTTAAAGGCTGAAGGCAAAGAAGGATTGGAATTAGGGTCGCTAACTAGAACAGAAAGATTATATTGAATGTGAAATGCCTCTAGAAAATCTAGTTCACCAATCGAAGATGTTTTTTGAATAATTTTGGCAGCAGAAAAATTGAAAGTGTGATTTTCGGACCAACAATGTTCGGCAACAGAAGACTTCTGTGTTTCCTTTTTTCTAACATATGCCTCATGTTCCTTAACGCGAAATTTTCTCTCTCTTAGTTTGGCCAATGTAAATTAAGCCACACTGACAAGGAATCCTGTAAATACCCCAGGAATTCATATCTGGAATAGGGTCCTTGAGTATGGAACTCGGAATTTTATTGGTGGGAGAATAAACGACCCGAAAGTTAAATTTCTGCAAAATACGTGCAACTTTATAGCTAATTGATGGAAAGAAGGGAAGGACAACAGAATTTTTATAATCTTCTATAACAAGAGTGTGTCTTTTAGTATGTTGAGATGAGAATTTTTTAACTGCTTGATTAATAATGTTAAGTGGAAAGCACCTGTCAATAGCTATTGTTTTTAAATAATTTAGTTCTTCATCAAGGGATAGTTTGGAGGAGCAAACTTGAAGCTAACTTTTGTTTAGTCGGATGACATGATTTAAAGTGTGGTGGAAGGCAAATCGATGAAGGTTTACGGTAAACCGTAGTACTGAAGTTGGGTTTGTTACGTGTGACCAGAATGTCGAGAAACGGAAGAGAATTGCAAGTCTCAAGTTCAAAAGTGAACTGACTAGCAGGATCCATGGAATTCATTGTTGAAAGAACTTTATTTTAAATCATCAAAAGTATCGTCTACGTAGCGGAACCATACAGGGAAGTTTAAAGTATCAAACAATTTTGATTCATAATAATGCATGTAGATATCAGCTAGGATGGAACTAAGGGGGCTTCCCATGGCTAATCCCCCAGTTTGCTTGTCATATTTATGTTGGAAAACAAAATGCTTTTGTTTCAAACAAAGTTGAGAGAGAGAAATTAGCTCATCAATTTCAATTCAAAGGAAATGAAATTCGCGAAGTCTGGTTTCTAGACATCTTGCCACACCCTTCACTGCAACATTGGTGAATAATGATTTTACATCAAATGAAAACACGAGTAAATTTCTAGTAGAAATGTTTTTAACCTTTTTTACAAACTCTATTGAAGTTTTTGGTGTAAATGTTATTGTCTAATAAAGTTAAAAATCTAGAAACTAAATATTTACCTAACGGATACGAGGCAGTACCTACATTTAATACAATAGGGCGGAAAGAATATCACATTTATGAATTTTGGGAAGAGCATATAATCTGGCACAATTCGCAACAGATGGGATAAGCGAATGTTTTAAGTTGCTTGAAAGGATTTGTGAAGATTTGATCGCAGTTTTTATTTTTGACAAGTCCGAAGGTGAAGTATCTTTAGGGATCGGATTATATGGTCCTTCGTTTAAGAGTTTAGTGACACCATTGATTCCCATTGATTGTGTTCTTATCCATGACGACTATCCGGCCACCTTTGTCGGCCTTTAAAATGATAATATCCTGGTTAGAAGGAATTTCGCGCATTGTAGCTCTTTCTGTCGCGGTTAGATTTGATTTCAAATGTTTGTTATTGAATTTTACATTATGAGCGATAAGATGCCTAATCATTTCTTTCTGTGAATCTGAAACTTTACTGAACTTGAAAGCTTTTTAGATAGGAGCTAAAATCTTTGGAATTGAGGGTTTAGAGGTTTGTGAAAAGTTAAAATATATTTTAGAATTCTCTCTTGTTCTTCTCATAAACTAACATTAATCCCATTAAGCCATTTACAATGGGAAGAATCTTCCCATTGTAAACATTAAGCCAATTGTTAATATTTCTAATGTTAGTTCTCATCTCAACACACTAAAAGACACACTCTTGTTATAGAAGATTATAAAAATTCTGCTGTCATTCCCTTCTTTCCATCAATTAGCTATAACGTTGCACATATTGTGCTGAAATTTAACTTTCGAATTGTTTATTCTCCCATCAATAAAATTCCGAGTTCCATACTCAAGGACTCCATTCCAGATATGAATTCCTGGGGTATTTACAGGATTCCTTGTCAGTGTGGCTTAATTTACATTGGCCAAACTAAGAGAGAGCCTTAAAATTTCGGGTTAAGGAACATGAGGCATATATTAGAAAAAAGGAAACACAGAAGTCTTCTGTTGCCGAAGATTGTTGGTCCGAAAATCACACTTTCAAATTTTCTGCTGCCAAAATTATTCAAAAAACATCTTCGATTGGTGAACTAGATTTTCTAGAGGCATTTCACATTCAAAATAATCTTTCTGTTCTAGTTAGCGACCCTAATTCCAATCCTTCTTTGCCTTCAGCCTTTAAAGAAATTATGCTTTAGTTCTGGTTTCATCAACAGATGGCGCCAGTGGCTTATCTTCTGTCCAGGCTTTCTTATCTTATTTAATCATGATATCTTATCTCGTTCATTTGCGCTTTCGCAGCTGAGGATGATGTTTCGGTAAAACCATCGAAACTAGTCCTGTGAAAATTTGAAAACATAAGGATGATTTTTGTTGTTTGACATCTAAATTAATATTTGCTCGGCGTGTTATTGTGTCTTTAATTACACATGATTAGTTTGAAAATTATGTCAGTATCAAAGAGAATTGGAGCTAAAGCTTTGATATAACAGAAGTTATGCTATCGATTTTAAAATCATGCGGGTTAAATATTTACGTGATTCGTCAAAATTTCTTGAAATCTCAATCGGCCAGTTCAGAGAAATGACTCATAGAAGCAGAAAATTCACAGTTTTATGAAATCATAATGGAAAACAGAATGATTTTGGAATCTTGGCAGTACCTTACTCTCTTAAAATTAATGTCATGTGTAACGGTGTATTTGTATAAAACTATACACAAAAACATTTTATACATAATGTTTATTAAATTAAATTAATAAACTAAACAAAGTTATTAATTTAAATCCTCTTAATATAATACGGCAAGACATAATACAGTCGTGTAAAGAAAAATATGTTTTGACGGCAAAACGTCCCGACGGCGAAACAGCCGCGTTGAAATGGCAACGGCGAATAGTCCAACACCCTTCGTTGGATATGTGACAAGTGGTACTTACTATTTTGCTGGAACCAGTACTCAAGTTCATCGACTTCAAACAGTGGTATAAACTGTATAATGTAGTCTTGGTGTATTACACTGAGCACTGTAGTTTAAAATTCTATTCATCAGTAAAAACTACAATAATATTGTTGTATTTTAAAGTGCTGTTCAACATTTAAATTTTATTATTTTGGGGCAAATGGCATGTTTGCCTAGCAATACAAACAGAACTTTGATGTAGTATGATCTTTAGACTACAAAAGAATAGTTGTCAGTACTCCAAGAATGAGCAACTTTTAATAGATAATGCAATTATTATAAATTCAGTTTAATTTATAATATAACGTTTTATTGATGTGCTCGAATTTACGATCTCTCTGTACAACATAACTTAAAAATTTTTGGCAAACAACTATAAATAAACTATATAAAATTAGTTAGTTTTTCCTATAAGACTAAGATCTTAGTGAAATCAAATTGTGAAATCTAAGTTTAACAGTCATTTCCTGAATAATCTACTTTTTAATCATTATATTATATACAATTTACGTCTTCTGATACTTATATTTAAGAAAGATAAAGAACGTGCCTAATATTGCTCTGAAAATATAGAGTTTTACGTGCAACAAACCCCAAACTGCATATAAAAAATAAACATACAATTCGTATATCAGTGCACTTCCTTTACGCACAAAACAAATAAAAAAATAGGTATAAATAACTACTTTCTCGTTTCAAATCTGAATGAAGCACCGCTGTTTTTGATTTGCAAAACAATTCTTATCGCCGATACAAGTCATGTAAAATCTTCCCTGTTCTATTTAAATGGTAATAATATATTGAGACACATTTCATATGTGCTATAATGTAACAGATTAAAATAATATATTTTTACACTTTCTGTTTCTTATTTAAAAATTAACCAAAACCTTAGGCGAAGAATCCAATTATTTTTAAAGCTATTTCCATTTTAAACAAAGCACAGTCATAGTAACCATTAGTAACCAAAAACAATTTACATTAGATAAAGCAGTTAACTGTGAAATTAATCAAGTTACATCATCATAGTCTCAGAAAGAACATGAAACATGCTTGAACAATGAGTAATTTTCTTTATCATAATTGTGTTCACATTCTAGAGAGAAAAACTGAAAAATCAGATTAGTCGTAATTAAGGTCAAGGTATTCAATCAAAGTGTAGCATCTTAACATAAAAAATCTTCACACGAATCAATATAGATGTATTTCCTCATATGCATAAAGGTCTATCAATGAGAAATATATGCATAAGGAGTAAAAATAACCAAAAACGTTCCGTTTTTATAATCTTTAGCTATAATATAAACATACACATTTTGGCACTTAATTCAGATGCTTTTAAATAGCAGTTTTTTATACATATACTGTTTTGACGTTCTTGATGTATCGCAGTAACAATTATCACAAAATATGCATGCCATATTAACGAGTATAAATTTCATTTCTTCGATATGGATGCTTCAGAAATGGAAACATTGTAATGAATGACATTACTGGGAAAAACTTATTTTAAAAGGCTCAAAGCGCAACGTCTCGGAGAATTTTGCGAAAGTAAAAAACTTTCCGCATTCCTTAACCTATTTCAATGTTTTTAACAATTTCACTTCGTACGTATCGATAATTAAAATACATAAAGTTCTGTAGAATCCAATTATCTTGAGCTCAAGATTTTGGGATCTCTCGTCCTCCTTTAGCTATCGTATAAGTATACTAAATTAATTTTTTTTAATGTCAGACATAAAAAAAGAAAATGATATGGTATGTATTTCTTAACAATTATTAAATTCATTAAAATGAATAAGTGGGATATGTTTGTTGTTTGAGATAAAAAATGTTTATTAGAATTCAATAAAAATATACTGTATTTGAATTCAGTAACTCGTCATCGTGCATTAGTGACACATTATTACACAAAATAGACATCGAAAATAAGTAGATTTCAGCAAGAAAGGTATACGTACAAAATAATAATTGCAAACCTACAGTTCACTTGTAAGTAAAGGGAGAAAGTCAAAATAAAAAGTAGTACAAATAAAACAAAATTAAAATAGTTGAAAAAAATTAAAAAACAAAATCTGAAAGGTTTCAGATTTTAAATTACGTCCAAAGAGGCGTTTTTTTAACATATTGTCTGTTAACTTTATTTATTAAATATCCCGTTCTTTGCACTTAACGTGGAAAGTTCCCGAACTCTGAAGAAGTGTTTCTTTCGACAAAATAAAATTGTTCAGCCTATCATCGGGCTGTATGCATTCAATCTGTTACCAACCCGTATGCACGCAACAATATATAAATATTTATTTAATATTAGAATTTAATTATTAGCTCCTAGGAACACTCTTTCAATATTATTGTAACTTAAGTAAAAAGGTTCAAAACAGTTCAAAACATAATCCATTTGCGCGCTGATAGCAGCAACATGTGGCAGTAATAATGCAAAATAAAATAAAATAAAAAATACGTTTAAAATCCATATCATATACAGACTTGAATAAACCACATGCAAAAGCGAAAAAACAGAAGCACAGGGCCAAACTACAAGAAATAGGGGGCAAAATTTCCGAAAAACAAAAAATAAAGTTAAAATGAAATTTACATCTTTTGTTTCATTGTTATCAGATGGTTGGTGCTACGAAAGATGCAAATAAATAAATCAGACTGTTTCTGAACCTACAAAAACACAAATTAAAGTTTAAAATTAAAACTTTTGAAATAATCTTAGAAACGTTATTTTTCTAGAGGACTTTAAATCTCAAGCAAGTATTTCTTGACATTTTAATAAACGTCAAAGTCTTCAAAATTTAATATTTAAGAGATTAACAGAATAAAGTGGGAGAACCCGTAATTCGAAACAACAGGATAACAAACAAGTTAGTCACACAATACCACCTGTCGCTTTAACGAACTCGAAACGAGAGCAAGGTCGTGGGCTCATATTTGCTTTTCCCGAAGCTTTGAAAACCATAAAAATCACCCACCATCAGTTGTGTGTATGTGCATATTTGGTTACTGAACTTCCTAAAACAACGGTGGATTGTTAAAAGGCGGAAGTTTCAAATCGAAGTCAAAGAACTCTTCCCGTATTCTTTGACTGTCAGATATGATATTAAAGGTGCAGTGTAACGTGAAGGTTAAATCAGTAATTTAGAATGCATCGCTTTTAGGAAGTCTTAGTGCCCGAGGCAAATGATGATCACAATCCTTTAAACGGCTTATGTTTTCATAGCCCCACAAAATCTATTACTTTGACATGAGTTGAATTTTAAGAGATTTATCTAAATAATATTGCACTAACCATACTTATACTAACCTATCATAATCATCAATGTGGTATTTAATTATAGGCTACGAAAATATTCCTTGAAAAATAAAGTTAAACATTAGGAATTCTGTCACTGCAAAATATCATAAAATTCATGTTATTATTTCCTTATTGTTCTGAGATTGTGAGTTGAAACTTGGTACATGGAAAGACTGATTACCTAAGGAGATGAAATTTTTGAATCATTCTATATATTAATCTGACCAGGAATCGGGAATTTGGGAGAGATAGGAATTTATCTGTGTCCAAAAAAGAACTGATCAAAACGTTTCGTCTCGTAATATTTTATCCCTCCTCAAAAATGTCCTTTGCGTTTTTCTGTCACAAGCAGATGCGTAATCTGATTCTTTAAATAAAGGAAAAAGAAAACTGCATTTAGTGTTCCGCTGAACTTCGTTCAATTCTTCATGTTCTTTTAAACGGGCATTTTTGTTTTTTAAATTTCCGTTAAAATAAAGGGTGTCCCAAAATTCACGCAAGAAGTTACTTTGATAAAAGAAACACAAATGTATATTTAAGAATTGTAAATTTTTTATTGATTTATAAAGTATGTAGTATAGGGTTATGTATGCAAATAGCATGTCAACCAAATGGCCCCACGGCTTTGCTGGTACATACGCATTCTCTTGTTGGAATTTTCCCCAATCTTTTTCCATAAATGCGGCTTAATTTCGTTAATGCAGCACTCTTTCTCCTCATTCAAGGTGTGGGTTGTCGTGGGCTTGGTAGCATAAACCTTAAGACTTCAAACCCCTCTCCCCCCCAAAAAATTCAGCCGCGTTAAATCACATAATCTGGGCAACAGTTTCTGATTTCCAAAGCGTTTTATTTGTTATGCAAATAAATTTTTGTACTTATTATATTATTATTATTAAATTATTGTACTTATTATTATTATTAAGTATTATTATTATAATATAAAATTCCTGTTTAATGATCAAATTTTCAGCCCTCGGGTGCCCACTCTTCGTGAGTACAGGTATGGAAATCCCGAAACTACCCAGACCTTCAAGGAACCACTTTCCTAGTGAGACGAGCTCACGATCCTGGCGTCTTAGTGATCTTTCCTTCTTTCCTTTTCAACCCTTCTTATCTATTCCTTTCTTATTTTTCTGCCCTAGTAGTTTTACTTTTCGGAGGTTGTGGCTTAAAGTGAAATGCTAGTAGATCCTTTTGTATTTAATTTCTCATAAAAAGAAACCCACATATGAGCTTGTCGTTCCTTGTGACCCGTAATGATGGAAAAGATCCAGGCAGCTGAAGAGCGAGGCTCTATCTCCAACACACTGGCTTGACCTCTGGTTCAGACTGAAACCAGAGGCAATTAATCGTCCTCACTTGTCATTCGGTTGGCCACAGGTTTTTAGGGTCAGTGACTTGGGGATACACCTTTGAAAGTTCCTGCTTTCGGGGAGGCTGACTGTGGGGCTTCATACTGCGTACAGACTAAGTTGGCATTGGCGCAGGAATCTGGGTCCTCTTGTTGAACTCATCGGAGGAGCCGACTGGTACAAACCTTCATGCTTGTTAAAAATGGCACATTTAAATAAAACCGTTGAACCTGATATTTCTGTAGTGTCTTCTAAAAAAAAAAAAGAAGAAAAAATTAAAAACATGTAAATGCTAATGCACTGCTCGACATTAAAAATGCAACACCAAGAAGGAGTGATCAGAAAGTGATGAAATTTGGAAAAAAGACAGAGATAGCGAGCAGTAATAAATGATCTTTATTTCAAAATGATAGTCAGAATACAGAGCGAGAACGGCGTCGGCTCAGTAGGATGTAGGACCACCGCGGACAGCGATGCACGAAGAAACACGTCTAGGCATAGAATCAATAAGAGTGCAAATGGTGTCCTGAGGGATGGCTCTCCATTCCCTTTCAACCATTTGCCACAGTTCGTCTTCTGAACGAGGCAGGGACAGACTCTGCAAACGGCGTCCGATCACATCCCACACATGTTTGATTGGTGACCGGACAGTAGAGTACGGTGGCCAGGAAAGCACCTGCATACCTTGCAGAGCATGTTGGCAGATGCGAGCACTGTGTGGTCGGGCACTATCCTGCTGAAAAATTGCATTAGGCAGCGCCTGAAGGTAGGGGATTGCCACCGGGTGCAGTACATCATTCAAGTATCGTTGGGCCCTAAATACGAAGTATAATGCCCTAAATACGAAGTAGAGCTGACCTGGAATCGTAGGCAATAGCGCCCCAAACCATTATACCACGTTGTCGCGCGGTGGGGCGTTCCACAGTTATTGCCGGATTAGATCTGTCTCCACGTCGACGCCACACACATATGCGGCGACTGTCACTGGATAAACAGAAGCGTGACTCATCTGAGAACACGACGTTTCACCATTTTGTTATCCACATCGCTCCAGTCCGGCACCATTCTAAACGTTGGCGTCTATGCTGTGGTGCTGTGGGGTCAATGGCAGTCTTCTTAACGGACGCTGTGAGTCCAGGCCACGTTCAACCAATCGACGAGAAATGGTTCTAGTCGACACGGGAACATCCAGGCTATCTTGCACATGCTGCAGAATCGTGGTACAAGTGACTTGCGGGACAGCCACAGCTTGTCAGCGGATGCGTCGATCCATGCGTGTTGACGTCACTCTGGCTGCACCTGCCTGCACCCCTCCTTCTTCCCAAATTTCCTTGTTCCAACCATGTTCGCCATAGCCGATGAACCGTGATCGCATCCATGTGGGTATCAGCTGCGATTTGACGTAAGGACCAACCCGCCCTTCTCAGTCCGATCATCATACCCCTCGTAAAATCGTCTATCTGCTGGAAGTGTCTTCGTTGACGGCGGTCTGGCATTCTCTCCTGTTACACGTATCCTCCGGGACAAAAAAAAAACTTTCTTCGATAATTCGTCTGACAGAAATAACGACACGAATATTGCCTATTCGGCGCGTTTTTTATTCTGCGTCTCTAAAATTTGCATAAATTTATGACCACTCCTTCTTGGTGTTGCATTTAAATTGTCAAGCAGTGTATTATTCCACATAAAAGTCCTCTTCGTTACATTGTGATAAATAATCCTTCCGAAGAGCTGCAAAAATTGTCCCAATCTGCGTAAACAGAAATAGAAAAATACATGTCGGAGAACCAAAGCATATGAAACGGTTTCATATCTCCTGACTAAACTCTGTCTTCTATGCAGTCACAGTCCCCTCTGAGTTTAACCAGTTTTGGCCTTATTGTTGTAAATGCGTCAGTATATATAGTACTGAATTATAGTAGAAGCATTATCTCAGAAATGGACCTCCTATGCGTACCAGAGAAAGAATTCCTAAATGAACTGTCCGACCAGAATGTGCACGCTGCTATGCGGATCAAGATGCTTCAGATGGTTATTTTATCAACACGAAGCACATCATCATGACCTTCAGATCTTCTGATCTGCCAAAATGTTTGAAAACTGGGTACGTGCACTGTCCATTTGGGCCCTACATACCTAACCATTTGCCATGCTTTCAATATCAGCGTTTTCACCACACAAAATTGTTACGCAGTGGGAAACTTACCAGTGCACGCTACTCTGTAGTGGGCCATGATAGGGATACTTGGAACATCGGTTAAAAATAATAGTTCCTAGACACATTATCCATTAAAACAGTTAGTACTCAAGCTACACTAAATATGCAAAATAAGCAAATACCTTATATCCCATATCCATCATCAAGCTAATAAATTAAACATAGCACCAACAAAAGAAAATCCAAAGGAACTAATAGTAATAAAAATATACCTCTAAAAATGTTATTAAAAGCACAAAATCTAGAAGACCAGACAACACTTCAACTGAGAGCATGTTCTAGGAATAAGTTTATTCCGGAATGGATATTGATGTGGAACAAAATATACTCAACCATCTTCTTCGCTGCAAAAGAAAAAACAGAACATTAGCTAATAGAAAGTGTTCATATCTTGGAACTGCTGTGGAATCCACCGGTTGTTGTAAGCATTTAAAAGATGATCGATGACTATGAGGCAGTTAGTTTTGCGGAGCACGAAACGTTTCATCAAAAAGAATAATGTCAATAGTGATCCTTTCTCTGTAGAGTTGTCTCACCTCTTGCCTCCTATGACTATCCTTAGCTGTTGTTCCATTAACAGTACGGCTTTAGACTGTTGATATTCAGGCAAATGTGGAAGGACTATTTTTCACTTGCAGTATTTATGTGCCTCCGGCATGATGCAATACATAGTAGAGTCTGGCATTATTTATTACAGCAACTGCCAGAAACTTTTATTTAGGAGATTATATCCCGCTCTAGGTTAGTTAGGATAAAATCCGCTAGGTAGAAATATTGAGCAAATCATCGAAGATCATTGCGTTTGTCTTCCGGTACAGTGATCAGTAATGCTAACTGCCGGACCGATGGGCTGAAATTCGAGTCCGGAGAAGATGTTAATGTTTTTAAGCGTATAGTATCTGTGCGGTAAGCGAGAATTCAAAATATAAGGCGAGCATATAATTGTGACAAGATCGCAAAGATGTTTTTTGTCAGATTTCGTCCAGAGAAACTGAATTCAGAATGCAATATTGCCTCTTCCACACAGGATGAAAAATCCTGTTGCGACGAAGTCCCTTTGGTAATTATTATAGTTTCAGCCTACAAGGTAACTCCAAAAGGTCCCAGGGATAAAGTCTTTCACCATGGTTAGAGTGCGGACATCTTTGTTAAATACGGGTGGAGGATCTCCCCCCCCCCGGGGTTCAGTGGAAGTAACCACACCGTGAGTTAGTAAATTTTTGGCCACGAGAAAGGTAGGTGCTTTTCTAAGAAGAGCCAGGACCTTCCTGCTGGGGCTGTGGACATTTTGGCCCACTAGAACTATGACTCCTCTTGTATGCTGTTGATCGCGCACATTTTTGGTTAACCAATTTCTGAAATTACGGGATTGAATGTATTCAAGTCTCACATCGTCATGAACCGCACCTATTATATTTGATGTTATTAAAATTCCTGTTGTTGTTAGAACTTGACTTAAAAGTTTATTTCAACCCTGGATTACAACATACGCTCTAGGTAGCGGATTCAGCCACTACATCACACAGTCCTCTCGAGAGGTAAGTGGTAGAGAAAGAAGGGTAGGAAAGTCTCGGACGTACAGGCTATGTTCTGTCTCAAAATTTAAGCTGAACTGCAGAATTAGTGCAGTGGGGTTATACTTGTACAGTCTACTGCGAAATGTACAGTCCAGATGTACCTGTATCTGCCTTTGCTTTTCAGTAATGAACAGCATACCTACTTCCACTAAACATTCATGCTATTGATATTTCTATCAATTCCCCATCACTCTTGTCTTTTTGTGCATTCAGACTTGGGAGTGATCTTTACAATAGTGATAATTTAACTAGCTGTGTGTCATTTCTAAGACAAAAAATTAATCTTATCTTAAAACCCCTTTTGTTTCATATTTGGCAGGGTAGACTGGGAAATCTTTTCTTCTTTTGCGGAGCTTAGGGCAGAAATGTAGTGCATTCTGCCTGTCGATGATGCAGAGAAATCGTTACTTTCTGTATTATTCAGGCAGCTACATTCTCTATACCGGTGACATGAACTCTCTGAGCGGCATGACCGGATTTATTCTGTCTTGAATTTTTCGTCACTAATTGATACCTATTAGCTTATAACTTAAGATATTTTGCAGAAAGCAACCAAAATACTCAAAAATCATGAATTAGCTAAGAATTCCGTAAAACAATGAGACATCAGAGAAAAGCTGAGGGAATGTTTCATAAATATCCCATTTTTCCAACTTTTACCCTTCAGAAAGGTCAAAACAAGAAAAAGAAAGTTAAAGACTGCAGAACTACAGGGATTTGCGGATATCCTATGTATCATCCATAACATCGTCTACGGCAAGTAAGCGAGTATGAAAAACAGTTAGGAAAGCATGCGAAATGTACATGACTACTCACTTTCCATTTTGGAAAAGGATGGCCAAAGGAATGGTGAACAATCTTGGAGAAAACTTCGTTATCATCTCTAGTGGTAGCAACTGCCATCCCTCATTTTCCCCTTTTAAGTTACAAGCCTAAAATATTCCACTTTTGTTTAATTCTTTCGACTCAGTGTTTGATGATTGGTTAGTTTGTTAAAGCATATTATAGTACATAACGTAAAAGGTTGTAATGTGCTAATGATATGATGAATCCATTCCATCTTTTTTAGAGCGACAACAAGAATATTAAATTATACTGTTACTATGCTTGAATTAAAGAGAATTTTGTTGCGGACGAACAGGTCAAGCCTGAATCTAGTTGCCATGTGCCCTAAAAGATTTATATTTTCTGACACGTGGAATCCAATAGTTATTGAAGTAATACAGCTAAACTTTAACTTCAGGAAGCGTGGTTATCAAATACTTTAATGATGGATTCCCGGACATGTGAGAATAAAAGGCAATGAGCTGCGGACATCACAGCTAAATCTGCTATTGAACTACCTAGTCAACTCATTCAGTTTAAATATGTCAGAACTGTCATGAACAAATGGCGGCGACTCTGGCACATACAGCTTCATAACAATTTGAGCAGCATACAACCTATAGTGATATACCTAGAGTGAGAGGTCGATAGAAGCCGAAGTAATGATGTTGTTTTGACTCGTCTTAGAAATGGTCTCTCTTGTGCTACGCATAATTATGTGTAACATGAGAGTAGCCATTCTAAATTCTATTCATACCTTCAGATATCCGAGAAAGAGCTCGTTTAGTTCATCTATACTGCTTCTCCATCGGTGAGTCACATTTTATTAGAATATGTATACACTGCGAAAAACAATGGGATAGTAGTATAGTTGTCTTGGACATCACGACTGAAAAAAATCAAGCTTCATTTAATGAAACTTAATTGTTACAACAGTTTACTAAAATTGTTTTGAATGAATATTGTGAAGGATAAAGATCAGAATTCTAAGTTCGGCTTCATGGAAATGAAACTCTTCAACCTTTGGTTTTATTTTCTTTCTACGGAACTGCAGCCTATGACGCGAATCAGAAACATTATTTCAAAACATTGAAATATAAATGTTACGTTAAGACGATGAGAAACAGATTGCAGTATGTTTCATTATTTGTTTTTATAACAATTTAATGCATGCGCGTAAATTCACTATAACGAGGTGTTTTCACTGCTGTGCTATGTAGTACTTAATATCAATTCAATATATTGGTCGATATGTATGTGTAGTGCCGTATGTTGTGCCAGTACGTTTTAATGGAGAACTCCATACATTTCATAGTATTATAAATATCCTAGACAATTTAATTTCAATAACATTATTTACCATTGAGATAACTACCTGTAAGGCCAACTCCGATAGCGAATTAATGCTACTTTTCATTTCAGCCAGTGGCGTATTATTAGTCCAGGAACGAATTCAAATCATTCTTGTGAATACTGCAAGCAGCGCTACGAGTATGTTGAAGAGTTTAAATAAACTTAAGTCCCGCCGAATACAATTCTTAAGTCAGAATTGTCGCAGACTATTTAACAATTCAGTTAAATGGGATGACTTTATGATATACGCTGCTGGGCATATTCGGAAACTACAGGAAACAAAAGGGACAGCATTTGAAGCTGCAGCCGCGTATTTGCTTCTCATTTCTTCCACGATGTGAAACGATAAATGCAGTTCGATACCGTACTGACAACGCAGCTATTAAGAAACCAGCACTTGTGAATAAACATGAAGTCCCTTTCCTTCAAGATAATATATAGGGCAGTGTTAACTATAAAAAAATTCACAATATCATATAAGAAATTGTCTTTCATACTACATACTCTTCTGGTAATTTCCCAACAGATTGCCATATATCCCGACAAATTAATCATTGTTTCTTACTCAAGGAATGCTTTGCCAAAAAGAGGATTTCACCGCTTCCAGAGACACTAATTTTTTCAAACTTAGTATAAATGACCGTGTCACACATTGGCAACTATGCGCAAATGTTGTTGGAAATTACTTTGACTCAAAAGGTAAATTCTTCGTCTCTTTTCATGCTCTTTTCACTAAACAGGTAAAATCTTCGTCTGTTTTTAAGCTTCTGGACTAAACAGGTAAATTCTTCGTCTCTTATTATGCTTTTGTTTTCAATCGGCTGTTCTATTTGCGACAACCCGATAAATAGTTTAAATATCTCAACTTTTCGTTACAGCTTTATATATATTTATTTTTTACCCTTTACGTTCATAACTCATCTTTTATTGTAATTCTTAATATGTTTTGTACAAACGCAATGTATACCCAGTCTCTTGTTAGGATTTTATTTCAAATACGTGAAAACAAAAATTAGCTCTAATCCCTTGACTACATATCAGAAGGAACTCTTTTCCCGTTATTCAAACAGCTTTCAGCATGAACTTCAAGATAATTAATTCAGACAATGGTAAACAAAACAGTCCATCTATGCAAGATTCATGGGTCACTAGCTTCTTAACGAATAACGATACAACGCTCTAGCGGCGCCATTGTGCTTCTGATAAAATTGTTTTAATGCATCATATGTCCTTTGTTTTTTTAAAGATAGCTGTCTCGAGACAGCCACCTTTAAAAATGCTGCCACGATGCTCTAGTATCACAGGTGTCGGGACTTTGGTTTCATTCCCAAGACGGTTTTTAAAACACGTTTCTAAATTTCTGAATCATTCTAAATGCATAGAATTTCTTACATTGTAGTATAATAAAATAATTATGCTTATATATTTGCAATAATTAAAAGCATTTTTAAAGAAAAAATAGTAATATACAAGTTTACATAATACAAATTGACATTTATTCAAAATAATGCAAAAAAAAAAATATAAAATAATTTACACAAAGTAGAAATAAAAACTTATGAGAGAATCTTAAAAAATTAAGTTCAGTAGATAATGAATTAATAAGACCTGAAAAAATATTGTAATTTACTTAATATATCAAACCATTTATTAAATTTATCAGACTATTTCCAGTTGAAAACTATAGTGTTTAAATACATGGCACGTATATTAATTAAAGACACTTAGTCAACTAAACCGTTTTCCCTTTTTATAATTCCAGTGCAATATTATTTATAATAATAAGATTGGCAAATTTTAACACACAGTTTCTTGGTTGAAACGCTTTAGTATTCTTTACTGACCATGATGTTAGAAAATTATTCTTTCTGCCGAAATTACATAGATTACCGAAGATCTAACCGCTAACCACGAAAGCTGACCACACATTACTGCCTCTGCATTTTCCAACGCAAAATTAATAGCCATATGATTATATGCTAAATAATAATGCAATTGTTTTTCCTACTTATTGCCAAAAGCAGCCATTGTACCTTTTTAGCCTACAGCTATTAACCGAACAGACAATCAATAAGGAAGAGAAATGATTTGTAGCGGAAAATTAGATAAGGTTGTTGGCTTATTTCTGAACATCATTATATTGATGAAACGGAGCGTACTGAAATTAAAATAGCATTCAGTCAAAGAAAGTAAAAAACGGAATGAATTATCTAGAAAAATAATGATTGGATCCGGAACTTACGACGATAACTGTATATTGTATAACACCACTTTTAATCTAGTTTAATAGATTACTGGGATTTTAATTAATGGCAATTTCTTTTATACATATAGTAAACTTTCGATCTCTCTAAATTCACGGGAAGATGAGAAAATGAGCGAAATGATAATTCCAAAATTGATTAATGCAGGAAATTAAAAAAACATTTTAAATGTTTATTTTTATAATTAAACTCATTATTACAGTTAAGTTTAATATTATCAATATTATTTATTATAAACTCTTTTCTAATAAATTTCCTTTAATTTTTTGCACCTGATATTTTTCTTTTTCCGTATTTAGAACACATGGGCACTTCAATAGACTTTGACGTTTTTAGTTCTATTTCTATCTAAAATTGCCAAAGCGGAGAAATCAGCCAAATATTAGTTTTTAGACTGTAATTTATATATTTAAATTACCTTTCCCTGATCACATCATAATTTGAACTGTAGAAACAAATTTTTGCATTTTTGACTGCTGTTTGGCAAATTCCAAATGTTAGCTTAACGTAAGAAAAGTTCCACTCTAGATTATTAACTTTATAGCAAAGTTTCATGCATTTCCAGAGAAACTGAAAGTCTCTTTTATACGAAAATTAAGAATACTTTCAGATTTCAAACTTCTGAAAATGTAGCTTAATTGCAAGCAATAGAATATAATTCTTAAATATATTAATGTTAAATACAGTTTTAAATGCTCCCTTTGATTTTGAAACTAGCCTGAAATTTAAATCTACATTTCTTCATCAGGTCGTCATAAACCGCGCATTGCATTCTATTGTCCGAGTGGATGGGGCAGCTAAACACTGGATAATCGACCAGTGTTAAAATTCCACCGAACGAATTTGCCGTATTGATGTTTTTGTGATTTTCTCTCTTTATCGGTGGTCTCCGAAGTGGGTTACGTATACCCCAGCCCTAAGTAAAGTGATATTTGTAGTACACTAAAGAAGTATGTTCGCGATAACTTATCACTATCATACATCACGTGAATGCGAGGTTCTCTCATTGGTCCTTATGTATGGTTTTACTAGCTTCTGGGGGGCTCACCAGCGGCCGAGCGGTAACGTCGCTGAACACTGGTAGTTCGTTCCAAGTTTAGAATCCTGCGAACGGGCTGGCTGCATGGGCGTTTTCGTTGTTTTCCCCATGTGTAACGTGTATACGAGCCAGTTTCCCTTAGAAAGTCTTCCACGAAGGCATCCCTCCCTTAAGGCAGATAGCCCTCGAGTGCTTTGCCGTAATCTATTAAAACCAAAAAAAAAAAAAAAACCAAAGCAAACTAGCTTCCGGGGAACTCAACATCGACACATTCTACATATCTGTGTGAAATAACGTTTTCAGCAATGACAACAATTCAAAATAAATTAGAACCAGTTCACCGAATTTCATTAACAGAGGACATCAAACCAGACTTTTCCGATATTACTTAACAAATCCATGCATAGTGCTCTCATTAAATTCTAATTCAAAATTTAATATAAATATAAAGTAAATAATAAATAATTTGGTTTTTGGCCACCTACACATTACTATATTATATTATATTTATATATTAATAGTATATTTATATCATATTTATATATTATAATTATTTTTATATCCTAAATACATAGAACATACACATTACTATATTATATCATATTATATTTATATATTATGTTATATTTTAATATGATATGTTATATTATATTAAATTACATTATGTTACATTATATTATATTGCATTACATTTTACTATATTACATTACATTATATTATAGTATGTTTTTGCGAAATCCCCATGAACATGAACACGGGCAGGGTTTAAATAGCTTTTGACCTGCCTTCGAGAACATTCTGGGGCAAACCGGCAATTTGTTCTAGAATGCTCTCCATCCGTCTACGGAATATCGCGAATTTTGTCGCCAAATATCTCCAAATGAGTGATTTCTCTCCAAATATGGCAACCCTACTTCCCCTTGAAATTTTCTGCTACTGTAAACCCGCCTTAAGGTGAAGCTATCTTATCGCAGGTGGACATTTTGTAACAATATAAGCTCTTAATTCTTAATTTTCCTAAGTTTTCTAGTCAAGCACAAAGGCAATACATTAGCACGGGATTTCACAATACTAAAGAAATTCGAACAGAATTTTTTTACGGAAAACACTGGAAAATGCAAACTGTTCAACATTTGTTTGTACAATGATTGGAGAAAAATATGGTTTTTAACTGCAAACCAGCGCACATAAATACATAATGCGCTGAAAAAGAACCAGGTAACTGAATCTAAATAGTTGCGTATATTCCTATATTTCAAGCCTTAAGCCTTATCACACGAGAAACCTTGCTAGGATGAAGACTTTATGATATCCTGAGCTAGGATGAAGACTTTATGATATGATAGAGAGACTTAAGTTGCAAATGCATATATACAGTGGTGGCCAAAATTGTGGACACTTTTGGAAATTTTTATGTTTTTGAACTTTGTATGCTTATAGAAAACGTTACGTTTCACAAAATGCAAACTTGTATATATCATTTTAAAGAGAATTTATTACTGAATTCAATACAAAACACAAAATTCAATTATTTATAATACAAAAAAAAGTTAAACGGTAATAGTTATCGATGTACATTAGATAGTGATGATTGCAGTGAGTTATCAGTATTTAGTAGGGTACACTTTATTTTTGATTACAGCTTCACATCGACGTTTCATTGAGCTGACAAGAGTTTTAAGCTCTTCTTTCGTTAGTACACGATGCCAAGAAACAATTATAGCCTCAATTAGTTCTCTTTTATTTGATGGGCGCCTCATTCGGACAAGAGTTTTCAAACGGTGCCAAAATTTTTCGATAGGATTGAGGTCAGGTCTGTTTCCTGGCCATGACAACAATTTAATGCTTTTTGTACGAAACCACTCTTTCGATATTTTGGCCGTGGGGCAAGGAGCAGAATACTGCTGAAAAATAAACGAAGCATTGTTGGGAAAGTGATCTCTGATGGAAGGTAGAAGTTTTGGTTCTAGAATAGTGTCAATGTATTTTCTGGCATTCAGTGTCCCATCGATGACATGAAGGCGACCAATACCATCAGCTGACATGCATGACCAAATCATAACACTAACTGGGTTCTTCACAGTTGCTTGAATGCAGTCAGGATGTAGCTCTTCTCCTATTATATGTCTTACATATTTTCGCCTATCACTACCGAATAACGATATCTTAGTTTCATCACTCCATATAACTTGTGACCACTGATCATCTGTCCAATTGATGTGTTCCTTTGCCCACTGTAGTCTTTTTGTTTTCATTGCTGAAGATTAAGACAAGGCTTTTTTCGTGGAACTCTACCTCTCAGTCCAACATATGTTAATCTTCTCCTGATTGTTCTTGAACTAACAGAAACACCAGCATCGTTCAGATCACTTCTGATGGCCGCTGCTGACATTTTTCTATCTTGGACACATAGTCGTTTTATTCTTCTGTCATCAATAGATGTGGTGCACCTTTTCCGGCCTTTTCCTTATTTGTTTTTTATTGAATTTGTCTCCTGATATCGTAAAGAAAACTTTCGGTCTCCAGATGTAGTCACTGAACCACCCACCTGTCTTGCAATTTCAGCATATGAAAGACCACTTTCTCGTAACACAATAATATTACATCTCTTTCTAGGTATCCAATCTACTCTTTTATTTGATGTCATTGCTTCTTGACTAAATATTAAAAATTTTTACAAAAATTCCTACTTGTAATTGCAGTGTATAAGAAACAGGTCCTCCTTCTACAGAACAAAGCAAAATAATGAATTGTTTCAAGTGTAAACATGATGTCACCTTCTACTGGCAGTTACTAACATTTGATTGGTTCTCAGAACAAAAACAGTGATTGGCCAGGAAAGCTAGACATTACAAACCACTTTATAACTGTGTTTTTTATTTATATGAAAGTACATATAACTTTTTTTGTATTGCAAATAATTGAATTTTGTGTTTTATGTTGAATTCAGTAATAAATTCTCTTTAAAATGATACATACAAGTTTGCATTTTGCGAAAAGTAACATTTTCTATAAGCATAGAAATTTCAAGAATATAAAAATTTCCAAAAGTGTCCACAATTTTGGCCACCACTGTACTTGACATACGCATACCACGATAACGCATAATAGGTAATCTTCCTCTCTTATGTCTAATTCTTCCTCTACGTATTCTAACTCAACTTATCAGTAACTGAATGAATAAGATGTCTGAAGATTGGTGGTTGAATATCGTTTAAAATTGTAGCAAAGTGCTTGGGTGAGAGGATGTTTTCATTATCTTACCTATGTGTATCGTTAATATTACCTAATTTCCTTTAGAATGTCTTCCAGGAAGGTATGCATCACTTTACTCAGATAGTTCTTGTGCATTCTGCCATTTTTGTTAAGCAAATAAAGCTGCACAAGATATAATTGTCCACAAAATAAAATTAGGATTTCTGACAAATTTAAAATTAATCATTAAGGTAATAAAATGCTATGTTTCAATCTACAATGGTGAAGACTTTTAAAAGATTAATAGTGAAATATTAACTAAATTATTTATGAACTTGGTTTTAATTCACTCACTACAATAGCATTCTGATTGCGCAAGAAAATAATTTTGATGACATAAATATTTTCTAACATTTATTGGAAAAGATAATAATAATAAAATAAACAAATAAAAAGAGAGAGAGATCTAATATTAGTGTAGACTTTGAGTAAAATTCCAGAATCTTCAGCAAATTTTTGTTTCTGAAGAAGAGTGTCTTATTTCTAGCTATCGATTTCGCGAGCGATCAGATATACGTTTGTCTTCAGGGGTGAGGGGAGGATAATTTGACAAATTACTCCCAAAATCGATAGAGTTGCATTCAGAGTATACGCGAGTCTAAGGCTGCTGTTTTACCTGATTTTATTTTGCTATTAATACAAAATTCAGAGCATTTCAACCTATATCACATGTCTATTACACCCGGGATCTTCGAGTCTTTACAGTTCTGAAAGGTAAATCTTGAGTAATGAATTAATTTTGTTTATATTGGATATGTACAGTGCGAAAAAAAATGGGACAGTTCTATATCTCCCGTTCTACTGGGCTGATAGACGAATTTCAAATTGCGTT
This sequence comes from Stegodyphus dumicola, assembly GCF_044657685.1. Taxonomy (NCBI): domain Eukaryota; kingdom Metazoa; phylum Arthropoda; class Arachnida; order Araneae; family Eresidae; genus Stegodyphus; species Stegodyphus dumicola. The sequence goes on along the minus strand of NC_140775.1, from coordinate 61,854,016 downwards.
CTTCATGTCTCGAAAGCGCGACTTAGGATATATATTAGATTTATATATAGCTCTAGTCTAACATAGTTATTTTGACACAAAATCGGACTTTTTCTGAAATAACATATCGATATTTTTTCATATTTCGATTCTACGACTCAAATTATGCCTAAATATGAAATTTTGTAAAATGTGGTGCGAAATTTACGGAGAAATTCAAACTTATGATGGCGCTTTTTTTTCAGTTGCGCAAAGAATAGTTCACTTGGCGAACTTCTTAATATATGGCAAACTAATTTCCCTTTCCGTGAGAGGGAAAAAAATCACAACGTTCTTTCTTTCAAATAATGTTCTTTACACTATATTTAATGTTTTTGTTTTAAATATTTTTTTATTTTTCGAATTTCATTTTAATTGTTTAAATTGTATGGTTTCTTTCGAATAACTGTTTTAAAAATTTCTATTTACCCATTCGAACTGCGTAGTTTGAATATAAGATGCATCGTTTAATTTTTTTCAAATAGTTTTCTTTGTAATATTTTTTGTCTTGTCACCGTTATTATTTTAGGTAATTTTTAAATTTTTAGACTTTTATTTTACTTGTTTGTGTTGCATTGTCTCTTCAAATTAACTATTTTTTCATTCGAACTGAGCATTTTAAATATATTTATTAATATAAATTTTGCAGGATTTTATTTTATTTATTTGAATTGCGTTTATTTCGGAAGAATACTTTGTGTCCCAGACTACGATGTATCTGAAAACTGAATATATTAAAAGAGAAAATACAGTAAAGCACAGTTAACACGCCTTTCAATGTTCCGTTCAGAAAAGATATACAAATGAGATGTATAACCCACATTTTAATTTAGGATGACTTGCCTATATTGTTTAAATATAGCTTTAACACTGTGCTCATTGCTTTACACAATTTTATCATCCTACATTTAGTTTCTTAAAATGTTATTCATATTTTAGTCAAATATTTTATTTTTGAAATCGCAAGAATCAAATGTCATAAGATTAAAAACGCTTTAAATTAAAAAAAAATTACTAAATTTTACGCAAAAATTTATTTTTTCTTTTTAGTGGCTTGCTTTTTTTCTTCAGGCATTCTGCAAGTATATTAAAAAGGTTCCAACTTTTCGAAACATCTTGGTATTTCTGACATTCATATTAAATAAATTTATTGCCTTGCATTCCATAAAGCCAGCAAAGGCCGAGCGGTAAAGTCTCTGAACACTGGTAGTTCGCTCCGGGGTAGATAGCCCTGCTTTGCCGTAACTTAATAATCCAATTCAATCTATTTCATCAGTACTTGGTCTGAGCCTTTATCAGTCTTTAGAGGCTAAACATTTTAAGGCATGAGATGAAAGGAAAGATTTGTTTCATCAAGAGGGAAAACGTCTTTAAGTGACATCCACATACATCACAGGATAAATTCCTGAATCTTCAAATAAATCGACTAAGAAATCATGGGGTTCTCCGTTTATGATACAATATAATGTTCTATAACGTAATTTAAATTTATACAACCATATAGTCAAAAAACAATAGCTCTTCACTTTAATCTGCAATGATATCGTTTTTGTCTTTTCCGTTAGCACAAGTTCAATTGATGGTATTTGCTAGTGTACACGTCCAAGTGTTTTCTCTTTGAACACCTAAATTCCTTGAAGTATTCTGAAAGCATATTCAAAAGCATCCAACTTTTCGAAACACCTTGGTATTTCTGACAGCCAAAATCCCCTTCAAATTTTTGCATCCTTTTCTCCCTACATTTCTTCCTTCTACATTTATTTTCAGTGCTCACCACAAGAAAATTAAGATTTTTAGATTGTTACATATCATTAATTTTGCATTCTTGTCAATTTTTTTTAAATATCTATGACATGAACTGCGTTTCAGTTGAAGACAACTTTTCATTTTCTAAGCATTTTAACTATAAATAAAATTTAAAGCAAAGTCCTAAGGATAAATATTTTAATTAAAAGATTTTTTGCTAAATGACAAAGGAATAAAACAGTCCAGAAGTGTTTATTCTGTGCCACTGAGTGACTCGATTATTATATCGGCTACAAACAAGCTAAATCATATTTCATAGTAAAGTAGTAAAGATCATGTTTTTATACAATCTATAACACAAGAGAATATTAGCTTCTTAAAACATTCTTTCGAAGAGGATTAATGTAATCATATTTACTTATATATATAATTTTTAAAGCCGGGACATGATCCAAACTGTCAACGTCCTATTTGCTTAAAAACATTGTGAAAATAAACATCAAACGTTCTCAGTTTTAAACAATTTAATTTAAATGCAAAGTAAAGAAGCAGACGACAACACGGCAAAAATTTACTCTCACAAATATTTAAAAAAAAAAGAAAAAGAAAAGAAATTTTTAAAAAGTTAAAAATTTTAATAATATCATCTATAATTAAAAATAGCTTTTCATATAGTATTAATAAATATTTATTAAACATCACTGAGGAAAAAATTTCATATAATTAATTCTCGGTAAAAATTTATTTGAAATTTAAGGTTAAAAATAGTTGCGGCAATTCACTGTAACAAAAATCCATAAACCACATTTGGCGTTATTATCGCTCAAAAAAAAGATGCCAAACTTCAATACGCGAAAATATGTAAATTCGTGTATAGCTTAGAGAATTTTGAATATAAATCTCTAATTTTTTGCAGGTATGCTTAGAACTAACTACACCTACTTTAATATGATGGTAAAAATTTTATAGGTTATAATTCAAAATGTTTTTCGAAAAATTTGTAAGAATTATTTAAAAATAGAAATTTTAAAAATAAAACACAAAAAGGCTGAATTTTATTTGGAATGAACCTAAATTTCGAAATGTGAAAGGAAGAATAAAAAAAGTTTAATAAAAAAGAGATATTAATAAATATATGCCAAATTCAATTAACATCAAGGAGCTAAAATTTTGAGAGCTAATTTTTTAAAAACTACTCGTACGATTTTTACAAAACTTGGCAGTCTGGCATAATTTGAGTCGTAGAATCGAAATATGTAAAAAAATGGTATGTTATTTCAGAAAAAGTACGATTTTGTGTCAAAATACCTATGTTAGAATAATGCTATATATAAATCTAATATATATCCTAAGTCGCGCTTTTGAAACATAAAAAACGAAATTTGAAATTTCGGCCCAGTAGAACGGGAGATATAGAACTGTCCCATTTCCCCCCCCCGCACTGTACATATTACAGCCTTTTTACTTTATATTAATGTTTCTTCTGGTTTTAGATGTTATTAACTATCACAAATATATTGTTACGAAATGTTCACCTGCAGTAGGCTAGCTTCCCTGCACAGTGGGTTTGGGGTTGCCAGAAAATGATAAGGGAGGGCAGGTTTGCCAGATTTGGTGCAATATCGGCCTCTGGCGACAAAATTGGCGATATGCCATAGACGCATGGAGAAGATTATGGAACGAATTCTTACCGGTTTGGCCCAGAATGTTCTCAAAGGCAGGCCAAAAGCTATATAAACCCTGCTTGTATTCTCGGATTAGCAGTCTAGTCCATCGAATCGATCGTCAGTGTGTATTGCGAGTTATTTGAGCTCCAAGAACGACCGAACCGAGTCGGGAGCTGTAATCTAGTGCTTATCGTCGAGTGCATTGCGAGTTGTAGCGTGGAGAGTCTCGATAGTACATTGAGTTCCGAGAACGACCGAACCGAGTCGGAAGCTGTACTCTAGTGCTTTGCCGTGAAACTGTCTTAACCGTATAGTCTGATATCCTGAAGGCTGTGTTGCTGATTGTTTCAGCGTGATTGTCGTAGTTTCTCGACGACTGTAAACGCGTTTTTGGAGCTGTCCTGAATAATGCTGGCTAATAAATTGTGTTTTCATTCTTCATCAAGTGTTGTCGTTAATCACTGCAAATCCACGAACCCGCAGAAACGCAACAATATGTTGGTATTATTCTTTTAGCCTGAAAATGTTCATGAGTCTATTCCCAATCATGTTAAAGGCATCACTTTCTTAAAAGCCATTTTACCTAGCGAACCGGTTTCAATAGCAACGCTTTACCTCAATATTGAACGAAATTTTCTAGCTTCGAACTTTCAGGTGACAATACCATTACCCGAAAGGAAGTCAAAATATATTTATAGTACGGAAGACACGTGTCAGGTTTATTCACTTACATCCTTTAAGTTGTGCTGATGCAAGCGTTTCAAAGTTACCTGCGATACATGAACGCTTCGGTACATTATAATAGTCTCAGTTTTATGATAGCCACTATTATGAATCACTGCCACTAAAAGTAAATATATCAATTTCAAGATTTTTCTTTCGATAACGGTATTTCCTTATACTTTGCAAGAAGCGCGCAAGGATAAAGACTAACCTTCAGATGAAATATTTCCCACAAAACCACACACTTCGGGCAGAGAATTGTCTCAAGACGAAGCAACAATAGATATAAATTTCACCTCTGATATCTTCACGGCACTCTTAAAGTCCTATGCATTATACGATGAGTTCTCGTACTTAATGCGTAAGATAGTACAGCAAGTTAAGATGCTCTCGAAACTCATTCAAGGTCTTCGGAGTGGGGAAAAATTTTGACCTAATTTTTCTTTTGTTATTATGTTTATTTTCTCTTTAAGAAAGTTATCCCTTTTATTCTGAATTTAATTTGTTTTGCTATTTCAGGTCTGGAGAAAAAGGCTTTTGAATGTTATCTATTTGGCTTATTTTTAATTAAACTGATTATTGCTGTGTTAATGCATTAAGGACTGGTATTTTAAATGAATGAGCACAGAATGGAACAAAAGAGCAAAAATAAACATCCTTGCGAAATAAACATTTTTCGCATTCTGCAGGTTTTGTGTTAAAAAGGTTGCAAATGATAAATTTAAATGATCTTTAAACAGAATGCAAAATTTTTGAAGTTTTGTTAAATTTCGAGATACATAAATCATACGAAAGCAGCTACCCCACTTAAGTCCAATTTCAATGCGCTGTTAGAAAAGTTGATTTTTGTCATCTTTGTGAGTACAAAAACAAACTCCATACGTTTTCCGTCCTTTTTTTCTATTTCTGACTTCTGAAACATATTCGGAAAAGCACCTTTCGTAAAAGATTTAGCTATCATCAAACAAGGTAATTGAAACAGCTGGATAAACAAATACTTCATCTTCATTTGCATCATACTGTCTAATCATTTAATCAATCATTCATTTGCACCACTCTGTCTATCATTTTAACAATCAACTTATCTTTCCTTCTTCCTTGCACATTCATTTAAAATCTGCTTCATAGATCGATAGCTACTTGGAATTTTTAAAATGGTATAAGAAATGAAGTTGACGTCTATGCCTTAAGTAGATAAAACTAAAACGATACACAAGTCCAAACATATAGACTTGCTGGAGTGCTATAATAGTAAGAGTTATCTGTCCACCTATCAATAGTTAATTAATATTGTGTGATGTCATCTTTCACAATCGACAGATGGCGCTGCACGCCGTTCGAAGAAATGTTTTTGTGAAAAAAAACAGAGACAAGACTTTCATGACAAAAAAAAAAAAAAAAAAAAAATTGTATAAGATGTATTAACAGAAGTTGTACGACGTTCTACAGATGAAAAAAAACATTTTATTTTCGTTCTCGTCACAAATTTCCTCTTAATACACATGCTCCTGTCGCCATTTTCATACTGTGTAAAAATCATTGATAATCTTTATTAAACGTTCAAATTAAAATATTAGTTGGACTACTGCATGTATTATATTTACCCCTAGACTTACTTAAGTGTCAGCCATTTTATGAAATGTTCTCAGATAAAATGGAATTTACAATATGTAAGCCGTGCTCCTTTTTGAATTATATCAATCACAATAGCGTCGTTAAATGCATGGTAAAAGTTAATTATTGCAAAACGGAAGCTGATAATTATTACTTCTACTTCAAAGTAATATATCAATAAAGTACACCAAGTTCCCAGCTTTTAAACGTAATACCTTTTAATGGGTTAAAAGTGAAACGTATTTTAACTCACTCCATCTACAGAAGAAGATAATCTATTCCTAGTGAAATGTAATTTTATAATGTTCCATAAGAGAGAAAATTATTTTCTTTACTTAGGAATGCTTGATGATTAATATTTCAAATATAAATCTGCTACTTTACCAGCGTTAAACAGCGTAATAAATCACAAAAAACACATTTTTAAATATTTATTATTCATGCGCTCTATACTTCTGTGAATTTTAAATGCAGATGGTCTTTACCGTTGGTGAAAAAAGCAAAAATAGCAAATTAATGATTAAAAGAAAAGAATTCTGCTTTGCCGGAATGTCAACATCAGAATTGTATTCAACGATCTCTTGGATAAAATTAAGAATGTTAAGAATGAGCAGAAAATATTTTTATGCCTTTTTAAATAAATTGTTAATATTGTCGAAAACGCAAATATTTATTTTGAAGAACCTGCAATTTTTTATTTGAGTTGCCGCCTAAAGTAATTGCTGCAAAACCAAAAATAATTTGTAATGCTTTTAATGAGCTAAGTTATTGTAATTTCACGGTTCTAGTAAGCAATTTATAAGACAATTGAAATCTCTTAATGTTTTAATGCCTAACAAACAGATTAAATTTATGAATTTGATAAAAGTTTCATTTATTTGATAAAATATTTTACAGGTAAGGCACACCACATATTTATTTTATTTGCGAAGTTTTTTTTATTGAATTTGAAACACAAATATCTTACGATTTGCCGAATGGCAACACTTTCCTCTTAAACATCTGAATTGTTAAGTTTGAAGCATAAATATTTTATATTTTTCAAGTAGAAACACATTGCTTTTAAATTTTTGAGCTTGTTAATCAAGGTTTCATTAAATTCGCACAAAATATGATTTGCAGTATTTATTAGTTGCCATGTTTTCTTTTTTTACTTATGTCTATTATTAAAATGTAACCCTGCGAAACTTCCAATTTTTTTACACTTAAGTATACCATAATAGACATTACTTGAACTTGCAGGATTCGAAAACACTAGATTATTTGGCAGGAATAGTGTGCTACATATGCAGGCACCCTGATAAATGTACGATTCCAACCCAAAACTGAAAAAAAGCACAAAATCTGAAATAAGTAAAAAACAAATTTAAATTCCGCCTCGAAATCGGGTTCGGTTTTTCTTCTTTATTTTCTCTTTCTCAGAAACAGTCTTTCGGCAAACGCACCGTAGTGTCAAATAAAAGCCATGGAAATAAAAGCTGCTAAGTCTAAATTTCGATGGAAGCGCGCACATAGTTAATCGACATTCATGAATCGACATTTCATGAAATAAATTTAATAAATGTAATAAATTATTAAAATTTAAATATAGTATATTATAAATATAGTACTGATAAATTTAAAATATTATAGTATTGATAATAAGTTACTATTTAAAATAATTAAGCAAAAAATAAAATGGAAGATGTATTTATAAGCACTTATATAATTTTACGGCTTTTATAATAATAAATAATAATTAATAATTAAAAAATATAAAAAGGTTTTTTTAATTATTATGGGGTTCAAAATCTAGTAAAACACTAAGAGAAATTTGTTGAATTAAAAACAAATGGTTGACGTAAATAATTACAAACAGAGCAAACATCTTTTACAGTTAAAACCACGTCACATACAGTGATCACAAATCGATTCATTATCCCAGCTTCATTTAAATGTTGAAGGGTTACCGAGTTGGTTGGATACACAAGCCGGTCAAAAGGACTTCCTCTTCCCGAGTTTTCCACCATTCCCAATTCTCCGCTTGGGGTCTGATGCTTCTCAGTTATTACCAATCTTTACGGCCTATATATTTTGCCCCTTTATGAGAATTTTCAATAGACTTTTTTTATATCGCATAGTATAAAGATATCATATCCGTAGTTTAACTGCCTTTCTTAAAACCACTTTGGTAATGTGATATACGAGCAATATAAGCAGTTTCTTCCAAATAAAACATAAGAGCAGTCATTCACCATTTTGTCCAAAATTTTGAACAAGCAACTCATGAGAGCAAATAGTCGGTAGCTAAAGAAATTCTTCTGGTCCCCTTCCAGGTTTCACTATTGTGATCATCGCAGGATTCTCCATACACTGAAAAAAATGTACTCATCCGGCACTTGATTAAAGGAGTAAGATGGAACTCCAGTGTATCGGCAAATGCTTGAACATGATATAATTTATGCCAACAGAACCACAGCTACTCCTTGTTGTACAAGCCAGATATTTCTTCACCCAGAACTCTGTGAAGTTTTTATTGTATACTTATAATTGAGAAAGTTAAAAGTAATATGGATCTTTTAAAATTGTTGTTTAACAGAGAGAAAATGAAATGAAAATTCAGAATAAGTTAAGTGTAATAACAGTAATAATGTATTATTCCATATTTTAATTGTTTATGCACAATAGTTAATTAAAATGTTAAGAATTCTATATCAGTACTTATTATACACTGACTACCAATAAGTATTTGGACACCTATGCAAATGACGATATCTGCGGTCCTAAGGTACGTCACGGACTCCGCCGGTATATATCGTGTAGGAAACAGCATCGGCTTTAGTCGCATGCAAGATGCCTCGCAGTTCGGAGCTCTCTGATTTTGAGAAAGGTATAATTATCGGATATCACAAATGTGGCCGATCCTTAAGGGACATATCTAGCGATAGGAAGTACCCAAAATCGACAGTGGCCTATGTGATTAAGAAGTGGAAGGTGAGCGGTGATTGTCGGAATGTGCTCCGAGTCGGCAGACCAACGAAACTGGGAGATAGAGACCGACGAGTGCTGTCCAGAGAAATTCGGAAGAACCTCACCCAACCGATGGCCCTCATCCGCGAGGAGTTTCAACAGGCATCCGGGAGTATTGTTTCCATGAATACCATCCGTAAGGAAGCACATCTGCTTGGTTTTCATGGTCGTGCTGCTGCTTATAAGCCTTTGATCACAAAGTCCAACCGCGCTGCTCAGTTAATGTGGTGCAAAGCACATCGAAATTGGACCGTAGATCAGAGGAAACGGGTTCTTTGAAGTGACGAATCAAGGTTCACCCTTCACCGTTCGGATGGCAGGGTCTGGGTTTGGCGTCTACCTGGAGAACGTCTGCTGCCAGAATGCATTGTGCCAACAATCAAGTTCGGCGGAGGTGGAATTATGGTGTGGGGGTGTTTCTCCTGTATGGGCTGGGACCCTTGGTCCCCATTCATGGTAAGCTCAACTCCGATGCCTAGTGCACTAGTTTGGATGACAAAGTGCTTCCTACGTTGTGGCAGTTTTACGGGTTGGACCCCTGTTACTTTCAGGACGACAATGCCAGTTGTCATGTTTCGACGTTAACCAAGGCTTGGTATGGTGCCAATGGAGTTCATCGAATGGACTGGCCTGCCCAAAGTCCAGACCTGAACCCTATCAAGAACCTCTGGGACGAGTTGCATCGCCGAATTCAGGGGTGCACTGCCCTTGGAAAATCGGTGAAGGAACTTCTATGTCTTCTTTAAGCCGAGTGCAAGAAAATACCACTAGCTGTCATACAAAGACTTGTGGAAAGTATGCCCCGGAGGGTCCACGCTGTAATTATCTCTCGTGGAGGCTCTACCAACTATTGATTTTGAATAAAGTTAGTTTTCCTTTTCTATCACAGGTGTCCAAATACTTATCGGTAGTCAGTGTATCATATTGCCTTGTTTACCTACCTAATATTTAAGTCGCTTGTACTGCGCTGTTTTTTAGTTACGAACGTGCGTTGTTAGTATAGCGCGTTTTACTTTCGTAGAATAAAATAATAAATAATATCCATCACAACAATACTGTAAAGATTCTATAAAGTAAGTTTTCGCAGCATTCTTACATAATTTAAGCATATAAAGTTTGAAATAAAACGTTCCGATTCAGCGTATCAAATATAATACGGCGGGCGGTCAGTTACACATCGCTCCCAAATCAAGTTTGATACGGTGGGTCCGCGGAGGAAAACTGAACAGTATCATGTATGATACGCTGTGAAAAAGAGAAAAAAGAAATATACTTTTATAGATTATAGAAAACTTCTTCCTCCATTTCTTTCACTTTCTGGTTAATACACGGAAAATAGTATACTTTTACAATTGCATAGGTAGATCCAAAAGTCTCTGATCTGAAATACTTCTCTAAGAGAAATAGAAAAAAAGTGATAACTTATTTTTCTGTACGCTTTCCCTGTATCTCGATACTTACGACAATTTTTGAGTAAATCGGTGCCTCTTAAAAGTAAAATGAAGGTTTGCCCTCAAAATGCTTCTTAACTGCTCTTTTCACTCCATCATCATCATTAAATGTATTTTTCATTGAAGGTCAGATTTCTGTTTGGAGACTAATTAAGAATTACTTGGTCTTACGACTGGATTGTACGGGAAAAACGAATTCCGTGAACCTACATTGCTGTTTTTGAGCTGTTCTGACACGTTGCTGTTATTGAATTGCTGAAAGAAGCGTCAAATTTGTAGAGATTGTGCTTATGTAAAATGCGCAGATTTTTAAATAGATCTCGTCTTCCTGTTATATTCTTGACTTTTAGCTACCGATCACTCAGTATTTCCTCCTGAAGGCTAGTAATATTTCGGATGTCAAGCCTTCCGATCCCTTTCGACTTACATGAAAATCGTCATCTGTGGATTCTTAGCTCACACGAAATTATTAACTGTAGAATGAGAAGAAGAAGAATCAGCATTTGCATAAGCCATGCTTTATAATATTTCATTACGGCTATGGCCTTCAGTCAAAAATTTATTCACAGAACGATACTTAATTTTAAACATTCCAGAATAAGTTATCACATCACTTCGTTCCAATAACTGTCAAAAAATTGACCGCACACGATTTCTGTAATGAAACTTCCAAATTTATTCATTTATTCATTGCCACTATAAAGAATATTCTGAGTTTTCTGTAACAAGAAATATGATAGAATCCGGTATAGCGAATACATAAACATTCTGAATTTTCTGTAACAAGAAATATGAGAGAATCCTGTATGCCCTCGCTGGGATTCAAAATATGCATTGCTAGGCGGACGTGCTTCCTGTTACATCACTAAGCAGTGAAAGCAGTGAGAAAGGAGAAAATCTTTTATAACTACAGTAGAATATTTCATTGAATAGCCTGTTCATAGACGATTATCCTTTGACAAAGTATTTTCTTTCAAAAGTTAAGCTTTCCTACATGTGTTTACATTCTACAATGTTTTTACAGATTGTTCATTTAAAATTCTTCAGATGATTTACGTTCTCTATTCCTCGTTCATTTCCCACGTACTAACGCTATTGAAAAATTAAAGAAATAATTTCGCAATCCAAAATTTCGCGAACAGAATGCACATTTATTTGATTATTCTGTTTAGTTCTGTCCGCCACAAAAATCTCCCTGATGGTAAAAAGCAGCACTAACAAAATTAACGTCAGCTAAATTAATAAAATACGGAAATAATATACAGAATGCGAGACATTTTCCAGGGCATGTTCTAGCACAGGTATTGATGAGAATGTTCCCTACAGTCCCAGACATGTCATTTAATTTTAAAGTAATATAAACGGAATTTATTTTTATCGTTGTGTATTTTGTTGTTAATATCGATCAATATATCGAAAAAATATGATCTGAAATTTAAAATATTAAAAATCATAGAAATAATTAAAGGCATGAATAATTATTCAAATAAAATTTTGTCTACTCTTGCTACCTCATTAAACAAAATGTATACTCTTGAATAATATTAATGTTCGGATACAATATCAGTTTTAAAAGCTTTGGTATTTGCTACTGGATTTCAGTAAAAATGGAGTAAAAGGAAAACCATTAAATTATTAAAAACCTTATACTATCATTTCAGTAAAATTTATAAAATTTACTTATTCCATCTTTCTTACCTGAAAAAAATTCATGCCTTTGTTGAGGACTTTCTAGATGAAAATGGCTCATATTCAGTTATGTAAGGGGAATTCAATGCAACTAGTCTGTTCTCCATAATTTGAAGCTATGTCGAAATGCCATTTCCAAGCAATCTTATTACCTTGGCCAATCCTTAGGCAAATTGAAAAAGACATGCATATAGAGAATTGAATTACGCTATTAAGTTAAATCACGATCATTAGAATTTCTTTTAGATGCAGGAGGTAATGGACCCGAAGTAAACATTTTGCTGCAAACATTTTATGAGGTCTTAGAAACCTCTTTCATTTATGACATTTATAACATTATATAACATTTTTTGCAAAATATTTTTAAAAAATTCAGAACGAATGACTTTTTAAATACTCTATATTAGGCCGAAGAATTTTTATTATATTGAAGATAAAAAGATGGTTTTTATCGACTGTCAAATAATTTTACTTATTTCTGCTTGATTTGATTGAAAATTGAAACAGTAAAAAGCTGTCTTATTTACATACATTTAAGCAAATTTCATGCATTATCCGGAACCATATAACAGTTTCATAGTACATTACCGGGCAAATTGAGTAAAATATTTCTCAAACGGTTAGGAAGAGTAAAGTTGGTAATGGTTCATGCTCTGACGATTATGATTTATAATAATTACTTTGTAGACAAAATTAGTAGCACAGTAGCACTTAATTGTTTTTCTTAATTCATCTAACTTCCCGTGCATTAAATGAAACGACCGTCATTCAACTTCCTGCCACTTTTCGCATATTCATTAAGATGACCATTAAGGTGTGTCAAGGTCCACTGTGGTGTAACAGAGTAGCCATAACCATAGCCGTCACTTGTTTACTTCCACAAGACTAGCTGCCCTTATTCTGCATTATGTTTCACTGACATCGCATTTAGATTGCACAAGAACTATTTCCAAGAAAAACACTATCTTTTTTAACTAGGTCTAAATTAACTTCTTGCAAACGTATGTCCACATTTTAACCAGAAAAGGAAAATTTGATAATTGTCTGACCCCGGATCTTTGGAAGCGTGCTCTGCATGCCAGAATTTTAAAAATCGGTGGGTAGTAATTGCCAAGCACGGAATGCATTAAAATACCTGTAATCTGCCTCAACCTTCTCCTATTCTGCTTCTTTTATACAAATGAACCGTAAGTAGGAAAGCATGAAATCACAAATTTTACGTATTTCATATTTGATAACATATTACTCAGAGAACCGCTGTCTTAAATATTGTTGAATTAATATACTATAGTCGTCGAATGAATTTTTTTTCTGAAATTATCTAAAACAAGAATAGACAGAATTTTAAATTAGCTGTACTTTTAAGATACTAACGCTTGTTGCTCATATATTCAGGAATCCGATATAGTGATAATACGTTCAATTTTTGAGTTTGAATGTGTTAAGATATATTGATATAAAAGAAAAGAGTTTCTGAGCAAGGAGCTGCCGGCTTTACTTCCGTAAACATAAACTTCAGCATCATATGTATTTAAATATAAAATTTATTAAAATCATATCAGTTCTATGGGTGAGAAAACTGCAGTGAGAATAAAAGCTAACTTCGTCTGTGGTCCTGTTTATTAAAATATTCAGGCAGTGAAATATTTATAAATATCTGTAAGGTATTTTCTCCCTCCCTTACGCATGCCTTCGTGGTGTTTTTGGAAGCATGCTCAACGCGTATTCGAGAAGTCCAGGTTTCGAGTCTCAGCGATGGTAATGAACATTTTCCACGTCTCCTGCCACAGAAGAAACGTAATGACTCTACTAATGGCGACCGAACATAAAGGTGGTGAATTCGTCACTACTAGTATTTGGCGATTGCGTTCCCTAGTCCCCAGTCGCCCTTTAAGAGGGGAAGTATGTAAGGTAATTTCTCCCTCCTTTACGCATGCCTTCGTGGTGCAATCGGAAGCATACCCGACGAGTATTCGAGAGGTCCAGATTTCGAGTCTCGCGAGGGTACTGAACATTTTCAAGTATCCTCCTTCATAAAAACCTAATGACTCTACATATCAATCAACTTTTATCTATTAAAAAAGGAAAAACTCTAAAATATTATTGAGATATTTCAAGTAACATTTATTACTTTAACACAGTTTCTATGTCTATTACCAATTTAAAATTGAAACTTTGAAGAACTCGAAAAGCATTTGATAAACACTGATCTAGTATCGTGTCAAGTGTTTCGCTATTCTACCTCGGCCATATCTATTGATTATCTCTCCTAATAATACATATTAAACTTTAAAAGCAGCAGTTTTGGACAATCTTTGAAATCTGAAACATTTCAGATTTTTTCTACCGCAGAAATGTTTTCTTTCTCCAAAGTTGAAACATTTTACATGAAATTACATCACAAAGCTCTGTTCACTTGTTGCCGTTAGCGAAATGCGAGTCCATGTATATAATATAAGTTAACTATACCTGTCAACAACTTTTATAGTAAACAATGGTATTTTAAAATGAAGAAATTTTAAATTATTTAAACTGTAACTAATAAGGTTATTTTTTAAGTTGTAACTTTTTTAAACTACTTAAAACACACTTAGAGTAACTTTTAATCATGCTTTTTATATCCACAAAATAATGAATGCGTATAATTTTGTACGATTTTAAAATGGAAAATGGTCTTATTTCCTAGAATTTCATTAGATATATTTCTCATTCGATTAATTCAGTTCTCACTTCGTGGCAAGGCAAAAATACATAAAAACTCAAATATCTTCATTAAAAATTGAAAGATATAGAAAAACATATAAAACACCAAATACAATTAAAAGACCTAAAATTTTAGAACTAAAATTACAGTTTCCACGCAAAAACAAGCAATTCGGCAAGAAGGCAGATTTTTCGGTGCACAAAACTGTTTTCTTTTGGTCCCACTCGGCAAAAAGACACTGAAGGTGCAGAAACTGACTTAATTCACTATTCCACCGAGTTTCAAATGTGTTCGTTAGGCTTAACTCTCAACTTAAAGTTTTAAATTGTTGATAATTCTGCAACAATCGCATGCAGATTAACTAAAGTCATAAAAACTCTAGCCGGAACATAAAAACAACATAATTCAATCATTTGTAAAGCAAAAAATGCACAATTTACCAACATATATGAATACAAAAACTGAGCTTATTGAGCCGAGTTACAGAGTGGGTGTATACATATGTGGACATTCGATCTTACAACGTATCCACCTTTCTCCTTCCTGCACCTGGCAACCGCATCAGCAGCTAGATGATTCTCGAAGCTGTGTGATAAGTTGACTTTTCCACTTCTGCGCGTGAGAGATGCTGCGACAGCAACGTGGTGAACGGATCCAAAAAACTATTACGTAGTAGCTAGAGACTTTAAAACATTCCCATTTGGTGTGAGGATTACCACTATTGTGATGCCACCCTATGCTATGGAGCTAAATTTTTATCTTACTTCCTTTCACTCTGTACATACCATAATCATGTTTATTCTTTCATCATTAAATACCTTTAAAATGCCACTGCCTTCCTCTATTTTAATCCTAACCTCATCCCACATATATATAATTTTGGTGCCGCCGATTGCAACCAAAAAGGGCGGTGCACAACTACATGTTATAGCAGTCCTATATACAAAATTTCAACGTTCTGAGGCTGCTCATTTTTTAATTATGCGAGATACATACGCCATGAAAAAAAAATCTCTTCTGAACCCATTTTAAATCAGTTTTATAATTCGTTTGGGGAAAAAGAGCCTTTATTCTGTCCTTATGTACAAATGTCAAGCAAAAACATCGTTAAATTGCATTCTTAAGCCGGCAAAATGAATATATTCGTTGAAATATGGTACCCGGAATGTTTCGTGATTACAATACTTCCTTTACTTTGTACAAAAAAAGTAATAATACAAGAAATATAAACAAAATGTTGCACTTATTTGTAAGCAGTTAATAGAAATTAATCTTTCTTTTAAAAAAGCAAATTTATCCGTATTTTTCAAAACATGCTTAGTTAGCAATCTTGTTCTGTAGGAACGTAGTAATAGTAGTTTCTTTTATCCAATATGTCATGTAATATTTTTATTATTTTAATTTTGTTAAGACTTATTGCACCACTAGGAAGAATAATCTATTTTAAACGCAATCTTACCGAAGCTTCAAAATTCGAAAACTTTTGAACTAATTTAAATTTATTAACATTTTAACTAACTTATAGAAGTCTTTAAATTAATTCTTTAAATAAATCTTTAACTCTTCGTAATCTTTAAACTTATAGCCGCTGAAGCTATAATTATTGAAATAATGTGAATTTCAATATTAGACATATCTGGAACAATTTGTATGAAATTCATCATTTCCATATTTAAATGCTATGTTAGACCTAAATTAAACTTAAATTATCTAAATCCAGTGGCATTAACTTTTATTAGCTGCCTCATTCTTCTACCAAGCCCAATAAATCCTTATATATTGATTTCTAAATATTTTAATAATATGTATATATCTCTTGTATATCTACTTATCCATCTATCCAAAGAAAGAAAAGTTATTAACCCTTTTGAGTTCATTGCATTGTGATAGTTTTGCAAAAAGCAATCGCAATGCAAAGACAACATTACAATGTTATTTTATACTGTATAATTTAGAAAGATAGCAAGAATAAACAGATCTTGCATGGTTTATCATAAATCCATGCCGACAGTTTAATAAGTGAATATATTAAGTGAATGAATAATGTAGGCTAAGATGATGAGACTTTGTACTCGTATTAATATAAGTATGCGAAATTTCAATTTTTATATTAGCGTAGAAAAAGAATATTTTATTAGTGAGAAAAGTAATGTTTCATACCGCCTAGTTATTCCATTTCCTACAAAAAAGCTCTTCATATGGTTAAAATTGCTCAATCACCGATTAAAATATTTTGGGATTGTATGCATCTAGTTTTGAAGAAAACTAGACATATTAGATTTTTAAACATAGATTTCCTAAAGATACTTTTGGCCAATTTTATCTAACATCGATGGAACATTTAAGAACTTAGATACATAAATAATAAAGTGTTTTAGTTTATTAAATAATAAAGAACCTGCCCTCAGTCGGCTTTTGTTTATTTCTGCTTTTGAACCCAAGATAAAAGGTAAGTTGACACTGCTGTATTCACTAGAAAACCACGAATTATTAAAAAATAAAAGACTTGTCAAAGATAGGTTCTAGAATATTTTCCTGTATTTCATAACAGCTTGGAAAGTTAATATTTTCCGTAAGGATTGTTTTGAAGGAAACCTAAACTAAATAATTGTATAATTAAACAAAACATTATTATTTCGAACATTATTTTTATGTATATGGGTGTATATATGTAAGCCTTTCGTAATGTGGAAAAAGGGGGGTACCTAAATCCACCAACCTTTGGACACACTACAGTCCTGAAAGTCCAGATTTCAAATTTCTAATTTGGTTTTTATTTATTTTCTGCTTTGTGGAATTTTAGGAACATTTTATTAACAAACTGTCGCTTCTACTCGAAACAAAGCCCTTTTACCTTCCGTTTGCCAGTTGCTAATATACGGCAATGTGTGAAATATTTATCCTACTAAAAATGCTCCGTAGAAACCCATAAAATTATTTTACGGGGAATTGCATAGTTCTGCATGTACCCGTAGGCCAAATCCCCGTAAAAACCCGTAGAAAGAAACCCGTACACCTGTACGGGTACCTGTGGACCAAACCCCGTAAAAACCCATAGACAGAAACCTGTAGAACTGTACGGGTACCCGTAAGCTCCCGTAAAAACCCATAATCAGAAACCCCGTACAACTGTTTCGATACTCGTAGACCAAATTCCTGTAAAAGCCCATAGATATAGAACTGTAAACCTTATGAAAAGTATATTTTTCAAATTCAATCAACAAATACGGCTATTTTAAAGAAATGTGTTGTCACTGCTATAAAAAAAGTACTTTTGTTCTTCACGCGCTGATGTGTTGCCGTTTAGCAAAGTGCATGATATTTAAATTTCAAATTCAATCTGTCTCTAGCTGTTGATTAACAAATTAAGAGATTTAAAAGCAATAAACGCAGTTCATAAAAATAGTTTTTTCTTTATAGTCTGATTTAATCCACAGCATATATAATATAAAAACATTCAATATTTTTATGAAATTACACAAGTTGGATTCATTAAAAGTATTATTTATTTTTCTTTTTATGAGAACTATTTCAGGCAGCTAGCAGATAGTTTATAACAAAAAATAAACATTTAACTAAATTATTATAATTACAGATGCATAAAATTTTCATGACTGATTGAAATGCAACTATAAAGGTTAAAAACAAATCTTAAAATTCATTTTTCGAAAACTGGATTCGAAATTGGACTAATTTTGAGAAGTATATGTTCAAATAAAAAGCTCCCCTTTTCTTAAACGAATTTTACCGGAAATCATCCGAAATATTTTGATAACTGGATATTTAAATCTTTCATGACCAGTCAATTCGGATAATGTAAGCTTATTTACTCAAACGGGCTTAGCTTGATGTTGCTTAGAATCATAACAAATGTTCCCCCCCCCCCGAAAGACAAGATACTAGAAAATTTAACCGGAAGTAATTATTAAAACGGACATAATGCATACCCCAGATAGGTTTTTAAAAGTTAGCAAAATATATGCATTTTTGTGAATATTAATATTATATATATTATACAAGGCTGATAAGCATAATTACCAGCCTTGCATAATATTTATAGTTATATTAAATTCACAGAATAGTCGTTTATATAAACTAAACAACAGTATAGCAATTCATTTGTTAGTTTATGTAAACTATCATTAGTTTCTTGCTTTAATAGCAAAAGGCGTTCCTAGACGAGCCAAAAACCTACAAATGGTTTTAAAAGTTTCTTGTCATTTAAAATTTTATTTTTCCTTTATTTGTTCCAAATGATGATAATGCTCAAAGCATAAACAACTGCAAAAAGAATATAATGAAAATTATCTTAAGAATATTATAGTATGGCTAGCGGCAGAAAGGTTTCGTTGGCATTATTTAATGACGAACGATTCAAACTTTATGCGAAATAATGTTCAAAATTAATTTTTTAATTTCAGTTTTGGACGCGGCAAATTTTTTCTTACAAATAATGAAAACTTATTTTAATTTTAATTAATACTCATTTTCACATGAAGAATTGAAATTTTGCATGCGAATACATTTTCTAATGCCATGATTAATTTTTGTACATAAAATAGTGTCTTACGAATGCGGATTTTTCATATCAGATTAAAAGTTTGAAATTTTGCATAATTCCATGTTATTTAATACATTATGCATTAAATCTGTACATTAGGTACTGATCTGTACATCATACAGTATATATTAAAACTTATACATTAATTAGGTATAATTACATTTTAATAGATTATGTAAAAATAAATTACATTATTTATCTTCTGATATTTTAATGCATTATGTGTTAAAATATATTACATTATATATAATTATATTTTACTGATATTATTTTGTATTATGTATTAAGACTGTACATTAGGTATGCATAAAATGGTAGTAGAAATGGTAGGTAAATAGAAAGTTTTCGTATCAGATTAAAAGTTTAAAATTTTGCATAATTCTATATTATTTTGATACATTGTATATTAAATCTATACGCTAGATATGCATGATTTTAATTTTTGCACAACTATTCAATTAACCCATTTTACATTTTGCAGAAAATATTGTTATTCATTATTATTAAAAATGTTACATATTATATTCCCATAGTCCTCGACAGAAAGAAAGACGGCTCAACAACTAAAAGGTAATCTCATCTAGACGTCGCCTTGGATTACCCTCCAAACCCTCTTCGGGGATAAAATCGGCATTGATGGAAAACTAAACGTTAACATCACCTTTGGAAGTGCCGCATACCATCACAAGGCAGAGATTACAGATCCTTGCATTCCACGATAATATAAAACAGATTTGATTCATTCTATTTAAAAATAACTAAATCAATGCAAAAACCGTAATAATATTTATTTTATATTTTTAATTTAGCGTATATACAAATTTCAATTTTTGTATACAATGTATTAAATACCTATATCATTTATTATTCTGGCATCTTGTGTAAGAATCAGTTGCTAAATTTATTTATTGTTGTTAATATTTATTTGTTAGCCTATTTAATTAATACATTGTACGTATACTTTATATTATTGTATGTACATTTAAGTCAAATACATAATGTATTAATATAATATATTATATATGAAGGGTTTGCTCAATGGGTTGCGCGTTTAATTACTTGGATTTAATATTTTTTTTCCCAAAAAACTGACGTTTGTTGCAGAAAATTTTACTCTCTTTTTGATTGCGAGACAAAAAGCAAATACGAATCTAAATTTTACCATTAATTTCTTTATTAATTTTTATGATGATTCTGCCAATAATGAACATTGCTTCGGCCACCAGAGTCCTCTGCCTGTCTGTGAGATATTATTTCGCAATGCGCAGATCGTATGCGCAGATTATATTTTGTTTTTGCATTCTTGCAAACGCTAATTGTAACTTTCTCGCTTTATTTTTGCTGTGTTCTGTTCTAAAGTTGAAATCGCTGAATAAAAGTTGTACTACAGTCCACTCGCAAAGATGTATTCTCATGTTTATTAATTTAAATTTAAGATACCGCTACGCTACAAACATATAACCTTGATTCTTAAAACCGTAGCTTGAATATGAGTTAGCATTATAAAATGTTTATCACTATGCTGTGAGGATTCAGTGTGTTTCTCACCACGTATTGATGGTGTTTTCCTGTATTATGTTTCCTGCGAATGGACATTGTGAACAAATGCTTTAACTGTACAGTAAATCTTCCTGAAATCTCCATGCTTCTAATATTTTAATTTAGTTGGATATAATAATGCTTGAACAAAATGTATTTAAAACAAACATGGATAAAACATTTACACCTGAAAATGAATTATGATACTATGAAACAATTTCTTACTCGAAAAACGTTGCAAGAAAAGGCATACAATATTCTTACTTGGTTTTTCAGATTCTTTTATGAGACTGCCGAAGAAGCAATGAAATATAATTAAAGACGTCTTTCTTCACTTATTTGAAGGTCACAAATGATCTCTTTAAAAACTTTAAAATTTCATTTTTGGTGTCTGTAGCTAAATTAGGCATTTTTAATTAATAACAGCTTACAGCAGTTTTATGTGTCTGCTTTAAAAAAAAATATTGTATATGCTGCTTAAAGGTATATTAAACAAATGACAGGAAATGCTGTTTACATTTATTTGTTTTTATTATTTATTTTCATATTTCATTTTTTATTTTAAATTTCACTTTTTTCAAAAAGTATAAAAAAAATTCTAGTTTTTTTTTTAATATATGTTTCTTTACAAGTAATAAAAGCGCTTTGTTTACTTTTAATTTCTTATCCCCTGTTTGAAGAATTTTTGATTTTTTTTTTTTACACTTCAGGATTTTTAGCCCAAACGGGCGGTCGCTCAGCAGACAGGCAGAAAGAAGTACAGGAGGCACCAAAACATCGCCCTGGGCAAAACTTGTATCGCCCCACTGCACTAACCATCTATAGAAGTGTACCCTGACCGGGCACGCTAAAACCATGCTCGGGAATTAGTTTACATTGCAGCAAGCAGCTTTCATAATACACAGTTATATATTAATGGTGCATAATTTGTATTGCAGACAATTTTGTCTCAGATATACTTTACACGGGTACTTTGCAGTTTAATGGATATATACAATAATTACAATGGATAATTACAATAAGTTATTTACAGATGTATATACATATTTCTTTTGTGTTTCGGTTTGGAGCTTTGTTGGCGGGGGGGGAGTGTTTAATGGTATGTGGTTCGTTGTTTGTTTGGTGTTTTTTTTTTTTTTTTTTTTTTTTTTTTTTTTTTTTTTTGTTACACGATTCACAGTTTATAAGTTCTCATTCATAGTGCAGTTCATAATACAGCATACAGTTTATGAATTAATTTCATGGTACATAGTGTTGAGTACGTAGTACTGGTGCATCTGTCACACATTGCACAGTATGAGGTAGTTCATAGTTCGTAGTATGAGAAAAGTTACGGTTGTCTCAATAAATGGATATATTTAAGTGTGTTTTCTGAAAGCACTCCTGTATAGTATGAGGGTGAGGTGACAGGTGACAGGTGACGGAGGACGGGGACGCCTGGCGTCTAACAGAGGTAAACAGGCATATGTCCCACACCCTCCCCTATCCAGACGCAACAACTCCCTGTGGTCCCATAAGGACGCACCGGGAGTTTATCGATACTTCAACATAAATTACTACTTACTCATAAATTACTGCCTACTGATAACATATAAATTCTGCTTTTTCGTAAATTATCGCATACACATAAGTTACTGCTTGTGCTTGTACCTGAATTACTGCTTACACATAAATTACTGCTTACACATGAAATACTGCTTACATTAATATGACTACATTAATATGGTGCATTAATATGATGCTCAGTTACATATACATACTACATTACACGTTAATTTGATACATAATTACACATTATTATGATACAAATACTGCTTACACATTAATATGATACACAATTGCATAATACATTGTACATATGGCAACATTCAGATCGCAGTTCACTCATATTGGGTTATTCAGTGCGGAGTATGAAACAAAATGCTGTTTCAGTTAAAGAATATACTACATAGTTGCAATGCACCGTTGCGTTACACACATATACTGTTGCACTATACATAACTGCTACTTTACACATAAGTTACTGCCTGCTGATGACACATAAATTATTACTTATATAAGTTACTGCTTACACTTAAAATTCTGGTTACACATTAATATTATACGTTATTACATATAGCATTGTACATATGGCAACATTCGGATCACAGTTTACACGTATTTGGTTATTCAGTGCGGAGTATGAAACAGCATGCTGTTTCAGTCAGGGATTATATTACATAGCTGCATTGTGCATAGTTGCGTTATACCATTGCATTACATACATATTCTGTTGCATTGTACATAAATTACTACGTACTCATGAATTGCGGCCTACTGATGGTACATAAGTTCCTGCTTACACATAAGTTACTGTTTACAGACTAGTATGATACATAAATACTCATAAATTACTCCTTACACATAAGTTACTGCTTGCATATGAAATACTGCTTGCACATTATGTTAAATAGATACTCATTAATTACTGCTTACACATAAGCTGCTTGCACATGATTTGCTGCTTGCACAGAAGATACTACTTACATAGTAATATGATACATGATTACATATACACATTACCTTACACATTAATATACTTACATATACACATAAATATATGCATTATATTACACATTATTACTCCTAAATTACTGTTTACACATAACTTACTACTTACACTTGAATTAATGCTTGCACATAGAACGCTACTTACACTTTAAATGATACATAATTACATATACTCATTACATTACACATTAATATGATACATGATAACACATTAATATAATACAAATACTGCTTACACATTAATATGATACATTACTGCCTACGCATAAGTTACTGCTTGCACCTTGTTACAGCTTATGCATAAATTACATGTATAAGATTACATACATATTCAGTTGCACTGTACGTAAATTACTACGTACACAGGAATTGCTGCCTACTGATGATGCATAAGTTCCTGCTTACGCATAAGTTACTGTTTACATATGAAATACTGCTTACACATTAGTATGATACATAAATACTCATTAATTACTGCTTACACATTAGTATGATACAAAAATACTCATTAATTACTGCTTGCACGTAAGTTACTGCTCACACATATTCCTGCTTACACATGATTTGCTGCTTGTACAGACAATACTGCTTACGTAATAATATGATACATAATTACATATACCCTACCTTACACATTAATATACTTAAATATATGCATTACATTTCATATTATTACTCATAAATTACTGCTTACACTTGGGTTACTGCTTGCACATAAAATACTACTTATACATCAATATGATACATAATTACATACATTATTACATATACACATTACACATTAATATGATACATAATTAAGCACACACATTTGAAATACATGACAAATAAATATACATAGAGAAAACACAGTTCAACACAAAATATACAAAACATAACAGTACAATGATACAAAGTACACACAATACGACATTAAACAGCATAAAACATATATAAACATTACGTTAAACACACACATTGCATTAAACACATAAAACATATAAGGTGCACAGTTATAGTGGGAGTTCAGTATAGTTTCAGGGAAAGTACTTTACAGTGGCAGTACTAGGCACATTGCGCAGAATGTACGCAATACCCACAAGTGAAACACTAGCGGTATACAGCATGCAGTATGTGTTGTTGCACAGTTTGTTAAGGCAGAATGCAGTCACTGAGACTATTATGAATAGCATTGTTTTATAATGGGAGGCAAAGGTCTTGGCCGTAGGCCTTAATGGTGTTAACGATTTTGCACACTGTGTTGATTGCCGCTTTATTTTTAAGGATAAACTTGTGGAAGGCAGGTATGTTCGTGGGTTCCGGGAAATGGTGCTGTTCTGTGAGTGGGCACCGGAAGATATAGTGATCGGGTGTCCCCTCTTCCCCGCATACACAGCGATCCGTATTAGAAATAGTGCGTCTGTTGAAGTAGTCCGGGAAGGGACCGTGCCCAGTTACAAAGTTAGTAAGTGGAGCGTTTGCTATGAGTCTCTCCGTTGTCACCATCGGTAGAAAGCCATACACTCTTCTTCCTGTGTTTCCATGTTCCCATACTCTTTGCCACCAGTGGACTGCTGCGCCTTTCAGCAGTCTTTTAAGATGGGAAGGTGGCGCCGGAACAGCGATGGGACGTGCGTTGATGTTTGAGGCTGCCTCTTTGGCGAGCACGTCCGCTGCCTCATTACCTGCATTGCCTTCGTGAGCTTTCACCCACGTCATGTCCACGTGTACCTGTGGGTTATCTTTTAAGATGTAGGGTTTATATTTATTTTAACTAAGATTTATTTTAAGTTTAAACTATCTTTCCTGTCAAGCCTTACTTTCCCCTGGAACTGCCAATGCCAGAAAATGTAAATTTGAGTAGAACGCGCAAGGATTCAAATTATCAGCGGAAGTAGTATGAGTTAAATAGCAAGGAAACGAGTTCGGTATGTGTGATATTCTTACTTAGCGAGCGCGGAGGTAGTTAGCGAGAATTGAAGTACCCCGCGTTGCAGCCTATGTGCTTGGCGGGAAGTAGTGGTAATTGTTCCAGTGAGCTTCAAGTCTGCTGAATTAGCAGCAGTATTGTAAAACACGGTGAGTTAGTTATTTTAGAGAGCCTCGTAGTTAGAATCTTGTCTTTACTTTCTTTTCAGGTTATTATTTTTATTTGACTGCCAAGTTGGCACAGTCTGTAAGCGTCAAGAGGACACAATTGTAATTTATTACGTTGAATAAAAAGGGACTTAAACTCTTCACTAGGCTCTATCTTTTATACAAGTTTTCACAGTCACCTCTTGGTTGCGTGCAAGTTGGAGGCGCGCAACGTTATAAAGAGTTTTTGAAGGCGGATGGTCAACGGGGAAACATGGTTGTATTTGCTTAGGGCCAGCAAGGCAGACATACTATCCGTATAGAGATAAGCTTTTGAGATTTTTCGGCTTATTAGATATTCAACAGCAGCTGTAATTGCTATCACTTCTGCCTGAAAGACGCTATTGCTGTCACCTAGGTGGCCTTTCCAATGATGTAATTCTTGGCTTTGCCAACAGTGCAGGAAAGCACTGCCAACGCCTTCAGCATGTTTAGAACCATCAGTGTAAAGTGTATGGTTGCTGATGTGCTGTATTTCCTTGTTGGGCTGTTGCATGATGTGGGTGTGGACGCCTAGTCCTTTATGCGCTGGATGTGTGTGCAGCGGTGTCTTGGGGTGCTCATAAAGTGCTGGACTGTAGAGAGTACCTGCGAAGGAGGCGTCTTTCCTCAAGTGAAGGACTCTCGTAAATGTCGCCTCTAGCTCGGCCTGGATGTGTAGAGGGACTATACCTGCTAGAGTAAGGGCGGAGCTCGTGGCTGTTGTTCAGTATGCCCTGCAGATGCTTATGACAAAAGGGCGTTGGAGTGATGTTAACTGCTTGATTTTCTTCGTTGTCATCGGTTGAGCCCATATTGCAGATGCGTACAGCGCAATCTTTTCCACCACCGTGCTATAAAGCACTTTTTGAATGTGGGGATTTAGTCCCCAATTCCTTCCTTGAAATTTCCGTGTCATTCTGGCTATAGCGGAGGTTTTTGCTCTCTGTTGCTGCAAATGTGGCACCCATGTTAAGCCAGAGTCCCAGACCACTCCTAGATACTTCTGTGTATCCGTGAATTTAATGTTGCGGCCAAGTAATCGGATACAGGGACGACGTACAGGCCTCGTGCCCGGTCTCGGGATGAGGAGTGCAGAAGACTTGGTGATAGAAATCCTCA
The DNA here is from genome assembly GCF_044657685.1 of Stegodyphus dumicola. Classification (NCBI taxonomy): domain Eukaryota; kingdom Metazoa; phylum Arthropoda; class Arachnida; order Araneae; family Eresidae; genus Stegodyphus; species Stegodyphus dumicola. Next base: position 61,827,529 of record NC_140775.1, on the reverse strand, counting down.
GCTTAAGGTCTTCGCATAGGCTTGCGAACTTGGCGCACGCTTCACTGCCATTGGCTTCAATTTCGTCTCGTGTGCGATCTTTAACAAGGAGAGCCGCGTCATCAGCATATGCAATGATAGTTGTGTGATCAGGCCACGTCGCTTCGAGGATTTTGTTAAATGTCAGGTTCCAGAGCAAGGGCCCTGCACAGGACCCTTGTGGGCAGCCTCTGACTTGGGTCTTAGTAACAATGCCATTATTGCTTGCCATAAGTAATTGCCTATCTGTGAGATAACTCTCAAAGACTTGGTAGATGTTCTCCGGGCATTGCGCCTCTCTGAGGGCCTGCTTGATGGCGGGCCACCAAAGGGTGTCGAAAGCGCTCTGGAGGTCTATTGAGATGAATGCAGTCTGAAGATTCTGTGAGCGATTAAGCTGGACTTCATCATATATTCGTTGAAGGGCATGTGTGGTTGAGCAACCTGAACGGAAGCCATATTGCTTGGGACTGAGGAAGTTGTTTTTGTGAATATGATACTTCAGCCTGTTAACTATGATCTTTTCATAGATCTTACCCAACGCTGAAAGGAGACAGATCGGACGAAAGGAGCAGGGGTCTATTGGGTTCTTATCTTTTTTGAGAAAAAGTACCACGTGTCCCTTCTTGAAAGCTTGGGGAAATACTCTGTGGTGCAGGAGTTTATTGAAGTAGAGGCGAAAGAAGGTGGGCCGTGCTCGGAAGGCGACCTTTAAGATTGCATAATCAAGTCCGTCCGGACCCGGTGCCTTCTTCAGTGGTAGATGGCGGAAGATGTGAGTGATTTCCTGCATTGTAATGGGGACATCTTCTGGCGTTCTTGGGATCTCTGTGGAGTTTCTCAAAAGTCGCTGGGCCGTCGTGTCATCCTGTTCTGGATCCGCTGGGAAGATTGCATCAAGCAGTGCTGTGGCCGTGGACCCAGGTAAGTCAATTGTTTGTGGTAGATTCCCTGGCTGCTCTGGCACTTGTGCCGGCTGGAAGATTTTCTGCGTGGCCAGTTTATGCAGGATTCCGTAAGGATTGCTATTGCTGGTACAAAAATTGCGCCAGCTGTTGATTTTGGCTTCTAGAATTGCTTTTTTATAAGTAGCCCGTGCTTGTCGGAATGCAGTTAGCAACCTTTCCGTTTCTGTGCCGTCTACAGCCGTTCGGAGACGGCGACGTAAGGCTCTGCACCTTTGGCGCATTTGTCTCAGCTGCCTAGTCCACCACGTAATGCCTTGCAGTTTCTTGGCAGTCCTGATTGGTAGAATTCGCTCGCATGTGTCCTTGAGAGTGGTGAGAAGATTATCTGTGTAGATATTCATATCATACTGGTCATTATGCGTATTAAGCTCCATCTCTTCTCTTCTGAGAGTTTCGCTGAGAATGCGATGCAGATGCCTAATCTTGCCACCCGGAAGCTTAAACCTTTTTAATATGCTAATGCTGGTGTCTACTTGAATGAGGAAATGGATGTACTTATGATCGGAATTGCTTTCATCATCCATGACAGTCCAAGAGTAAATATTGTTGACAATGTCCGATGTTGAAAGGGTCAAGTCGGGCCAGCCTTTATGATACGAGTTGTCAAATGTCGACTGTGCACCGGGGCTGTTATGCAAATGCAGGTTATTGCTCGCCATGAAGTTTTCCATTTCGTGACCCTTAGGAGTCGTGTCACGGTAGCCCCAAATGACGTTGTGGGCGTTGAAGTCGCCTCCAATGATGTGTGGTACCGTAGGACATTTCAGTCTAACGTGATTATATGCTGTAGTTGCGTCAGTGAGGTTATCACTGGGAGAGGAGAATAAACGGAGCTTAGTATGAACTGTTGATTGTTAAAGATAACTAGTAAGGAGACGAAATCTCGTTCCATTGAAACCAGGAAAGGTGTCCAGGTAGGGTTACAGCAGGCAATGGCTGCTCTGGGTGCCTGCTCTGCTGTGGATTTCTTTTGGAAGATCTTCCATGCCAGGGGAAAGCTTGCCACCTGGCCTTCACGGCAGTATGGTTCCTGGATTAGAAGAAAGTCTAAATTATGATGTATTGCATGTTGTATGGCTTGTGTTGAGGCAGCTTCTGCTCTCTGCAAATTAATTTGAGCGCATCGTATGGGTGTCTGGTGCTGGGTGGTTTCCACTTTTGTTTCTGGTCGATCTTCAGTGGGTGGATTTTTCGTTTTGTGTGGCGTCCATGCTGGTGCGGAGGTACTTGGTCGTTGTGCGTTATTCGTAGATTGTGCTTCGTCGGATTCGCTCAACATACCGTGCATAGGTTGGGCATCGGATGTCGTATGCTGGATGGTTGCAGGGCATTGTACTATGTGTTCGGAAATTTGTATCTGCGCAGTTGATACAGGTGGGCTGGCATGCGTGGCAGTCCTTGATGCTGTGGTTGCCCGAACAGAAGGCGCAGTAGATTTTATTCGTGCAGCCTTGTTGAGTATGACCGAACTCTTAGCATCGGAAACATCTCTTGGTATTGAAGTGTTCCGCGATGCGGTGTCTTTGCCAACCAATGAACAATTTGGGCCATTGGAGGAGACTTCGGTAAGCTGCTGGCTGGCACTCCACGATCTATTTAACAGTATTTTCTCTGTCTTTGAGACGGTAGAGAATCTTTGCTGATGCTTTGGATAGATGGAACTCGGAGCTGAGCGCTTTTTCCAATTCTTCTGGCTGGACATGAAGGTGACACACTGTGTATGGCCATTCTCGGTAATCTGGTCTTTGGTTGTCTGGTCTTGACCAGATCTTGCCCCTGTTTACTCTGTAGGGTGTTGACTAATTTCGTTGCGTCCTCTTTGGTTACGCAGTCTACCGCTAATCCTCCCTTCTGCAGGTTCCGAATGGTGCTAATTTTGACTCCCAGCTTTTGTAGTGGAAATTTCTCGTTGAGGACTGTTTTCAGGTCTTTGCTAGAGGTTGCTGTATTATCTGTTGGATAAATGAGAATAGTATGCTTCAGCTTCGGGGCGGCAACTTGTGCGTAAGATTTAACGCGTGTGCTGTTGGAAGCTGCCGTCTGTATGGTGATCGGTGCTGTGAGAACTTCTTCCTCAGTGTTCACACCTATTTCAGTAGTAGGCCGAGGGTTATCGCTGTCTGGACCCTGTAGGGCCAGCTCTCTGAGTTCTTCTATTATAAATCTTATTTGGTCTCGTAAGTCAGCTGGAAGTACTGCTCGTTTGCCGCACTTTGTTTTGCTGATGCGCAGAGCCTCGTCTGCAAATGAATGAATCTTCTCCGAGTAGCTTAGAGTGTCTCTCTGGGCTGGATTTGTAAGGTCGAAGTCCCTTGCTAAAATGGAGTTGTCACTTTCTTGCATATTTCATCAATTGCTTAGTTGCAGGAGAAAGTAAATTATAATCACTTTGTCGCTGAGCTGTGTGCTAAACACAGATTGGGTAGAATACTGTTGCAAATACTTATACACTTGAACACAGAGCACTTTTATAAACACTTGGGTAAACACTTGGGATGTGTGCTAAACACTGATTGCCCGGAACACTTTTGCTAACACTTGCACAGTATATAATCACAGTATGACATTTGTACACTTTAACACTTCGGCACTAAATTAGTGTTGCATTATGCACTACACATTATTCTTGGTGATCGTGCACATAGTTACACTATTTAAGCAATTATTACACAGTTACACTATTAAGCAATTTACACTATTTAAGCAATTAATTACCCTATTTAAGCAGTTGTATACAATTTGTACTACACTAATCACTAAGGTTACTGTGGTGCAGATAAAGTTTTGATTACTTGAACACTGAATTAATGTGGCACTCTATACTTAATATATTATTGTCATTCGCTACCTTGTATATTGCACAAAAGTGAAAACACTGTTGAGCACAGTAGATATGCGAACCAAGGTGCAGTGAAAATAAATGTTAATTAAGTGGTACCGATAATCACAAATAATTAATTAATTTGAATAACCAAAGTTAGATCATTACTTTAACAAATGCCAGTTAATACATTGTGATTGATAACATTATCAGAGTGCAAGAAAAATACAGCAATTATACTTGAGTACAGATAATAGGAGAACTGAGATACATAGCAAATTGGAGTAAATTTGGTAGAACCGATAAGTACAGATAATTAATTAATTTATTTAAGCGAAAACCTAATAGTCTGGTTTCTCTAAAGAGTTTTTTTTTTTTTTTTTTTTTTTTTTTTTTAAGTCTGTATACTATTCGTCACTTAAGGATGACCAGTAAATTTAATGTAGTTAAATAGCAGATATTTGCGGTAATTGGGAGACGAGATAATTAATTATTGCTACTAATTAAAAAATTAAAGAACAAAAGGCCTACCTTGGCCGTTATGTTTCTTCTGTTTTCATCTGTTGCTTGCACTGCAGGTAATCCAATGTAATCCGATTGAGAAAAACACAGAAATTATAGGTAAACACACTCACACTGCACTGTATAATATCGCAAAAATTGAAGAATTTCTTAAGTCCCGAAAATTGCTGAAGAAATTAGTAAATTCAGAAGTTATTGACGGATTTTCTCCAAATTTTGAAACTTCCACTTCCTGGGGCTTGAGTTGAAGAATGCCGTTTATTCCAGAATGCTACGCCAATTAGGGGCTTAATTAGCAGGCTGATTAGTATTACTCCAGTACCTCTTGTTTACCTTTGTAGACTGGTTTCAATTCGAGGACGACGGGGGGTAGATGACATCCGGTTGACCGTCGGAGTGGGAAAAGGTCAGAGTTCACCAAATTAAAACGTGGTAAATCATATAAAAATTAATTTCGCGACTTCTAATTATCTCACTGCTATGAAATTACCCTCAAAATACTCGTGAAGATGTGGAGCGTCTAGCAGTATGAAAATCCAGGCTCATCGATGAAAGGTGACTGCTGGGCGGGCGTTCAAATACGCGTTGTAAGGCTTACTTGGGTATTCGAAGCGTAGATGAAGCAATTAATCTGTAATTAATTAAACGGTGGACCAATCTTGAAAATTTTGCATCGATGTGCTCCTTAAGATGTTGGCTATCCACTGCAGGTGATTTTAGCTAGATGCGCTGCGTATTTCCGCGAATGCTGGGGTAGAAAACGGAGCAACAAAGGAACGACCTTCACACACGCCGTCAACCTCACAACCCATGAGTATGAGGGTGAGAGTGGATATTCTTATTCTTGCGTTTCATGAACTTAGAGGATTATTTGGGGTTGTAAGCTATGGATGACACAGGTCCAGTCCTTGGCGGTGTAAGAAATCAATAATATTTTTGATGTTTTGGAAAACTTTACGGTGCTTAATAATTAATCTTCTAAATTCTATTCCAGTGTCGGTGGGATGGCGAATGTGATGAGATGACGTTAGTGGACACTGAAACATGTAATGTTCAGGGTCTCCGCATTCCCCGCATATGCATCTATCCGACGTAGCCATATTACCATCATAAAAATACTCGGGAAAGGGACCGTGCCCGAGATGTACTGGGTGAGGAAGTAGGTTGAAATTGTGGTATTTTCATCGGCCTTGGGTAGTAGTTCGAATGTACGTCGTCCTTGTGGTCCTTGTTCCCATTGACGTTGCCACTTTTCATTCGCCATTTGTTTTAGTTTGTACTTTAATGCTGATTTAGGCCATGGGATATGAATTTGAGATCCTGTTTGTTCTAGAGCTGCCTGTTTTGCTAGATAATCGTCCCTTTCATTGCCTTCACAGGCATTGTGCCCTCTGGTCCATGACAGGACAAATTTCTTATTACTTGTGCTTATGATGTCTTGAATTTGCCGGGCTATAGGAGAATTTGTGTGATGTTGTTTGATGGCATGTATGGAAGACTGACTGTCAGTGATTACTTGGATGTTATCTGTATTTAAGTCATTAAGTTGCTTAATGCTGTTTAGTATGGCTATGAGCTCTGCTTGATAAACGCTGTTTTGCGGCCGAAGGTAACCTTGCCATTTGGAGGGGAGGCCTGTTTTTGATTTTATGGTGACTCCGCTTCCTACCTTATTTTCGATCTTTGAGCCATCCGTGTATGCAGTAAAATCAGTTGATGGAGGTGGCTTGTCGAGGTTGCAATGGAGATTGTGAAGACCCAGAGCGAGATGTCTATTATATTTCGATGGCTTTTCTTCATATCTTGTGGATTGAAAATTACGCCGTTGTACGGCGAAGTTTTCTTGAGTTGTAGGATGACTTTGGACAGTGCGTCGATTTCTGTTTGAATTGGTAGTTGCGTCACCCCGGCTATTGTTTATAGTTCGCTGGTGGAGGTTGTTGAGAATTATCGGGTAATATTGATCAAGAAAGATCTTTGAATTGAGTTAAGGGTCCGAATTTTTCTTCCCGTCATGGGAAAGGTCCAGATAGCGGCTCCATAGGTGATTATTTTATTGACTACTGTCTTTAAAAGAATTTTCATAATGCGATGATTAAGGCCCCAGGAATATCCTTTCATCGCCCTTAATGCTTTTGCGATTTTGGCGGTGGTTAGCTTCTTTTCCTGAAGATGCGGTATCCAATTGAATTTCTGGTCTATGGTGAGTCCTAAGCACTTAATGGTCTTCACACATTTTATTTTATTGTTTCCAATTCGTAGCGTGGGATTCCTGGTTATTGTTTGTCCTGGCTTGTGTATTATAAGTGCGTGCGATTTTATGTGTGATATTTGGAGTTTTATTCTATGACAAAGGTAGTTGAATATATTAAAGGTGGTGTTGCAGTTTTCCTCTAGCCCTCTGGGCGGCCAGGGTTTTCGTTAAGAAAGCACAAATTTCCCAAAACTAGTATGAGAACAAATTATTTTTTTGATTTTAATGCAAAAACTCTCCTGGTATTTCATACCTGGATTTGTTTTCTTTTGATATATTGCCTTAATTTCGTTGACATATTTTAATACTCACGTATATATGCGTTCTTACAGATATCACAATAAATATTCTAGGCCATATATATACGGCCTTGCCGCTTAGAGGGCTAGTTGTCTTCGTGTAGATCCTTGGATTATGAAGGCATCTTGTTTTCTGGCGATTATGGTATTGTCATAGATTACTACGCTTTGTCTGTTCTTGAGATAGTCCGTAATCATAAGGTACAGGTTTTTTGGACACTGCATCTCCCTGAGGGCCTGCTTGACAGCTGGCCACCAGAGAGAATCGAATGCATTTTGCAGGTCAAGACATAGGAGAGCCGAATGCATTTGATGGCTTTTGTTTGCTTGTATTTGAAAGATTGCTATATCTATTGCATGAGTGGTTGAGCTTTTGGGTTTCAACCCATACTGGTTAGTACTTATTCTATTGTCTTTATATATATGGTATTTTAGTCTATTGACCAGAAGTCGTTCAAGGAGCTTTCCCACGGCTGGTAGTAAATTTATTGGTCGGTATGAGCGAGGGTCCTCTGGTTTTCTTATTTTTCTTCAAGAAGAGGATGATTTGCCCGTGCTTGAAGCAGTCCGGGAAGCAGATGTATTTCAGGCATTTATTGTACAGATTTAGGAGTATTTCTGGGCTGACTTTACAGATTATCTTCAAAACTTGATTTAAAATCCCATCTGGGCCAGGTGCCTTCGCATTGTTGAGTGTTTTGACGAGTTGTTCTTTTTTTGTAAATTGTCTGTCATCTGGAGTGTTTGGTGAATTAATGGAGGTTCTTAATTCTCGTTGCTTTGGGGTATCTTCTTCGCTGTTGTCATGTGGGAAAACATGGTCTAGGATGTTTTTTAAGGCTTCTGTCGTAACGTTGGCGTTGTTGTGCGTATGTATGCTATTTGGGGTGTATCTGCGTCGGCTTGAAAATCTTTGAGATGGCCATTTTATAGAGTACTCCGTAAGTATTTTGGTTATTGGTCCAAAAGGAGGTCCAAGATTTTAGTTTAGCTTCCGTGATTTTCTTCTTATAAATTGCTCTTTGCCTGTTGTATTCGGCCCATACTGCTGTGCGATCTTCGTCGTTTGTGCGGGACTTTAATCTCAGCGCTCTGGTCTTTTAGCGATCTGCACGCAGTTCTTTGGTCCCCCAGTTAGCTTTTGTTTGATTGGTGGCTGACTTTAGTTTGAAGGATGCATGGCAGCATTCTTGAATAAGTCGTGTGAAGTGTATTGCATATATATTGACATCTTCTTTGGAATTAGTCTGAGTGAGTGTTATTAGTCTCAAAACGGCATTTTGTGGCGTTTCACTTTAAAAGGCAAATCTCTTTTTAAATTGTTTCCACCAAATATTATCGCCCTGTATTGAATTTAAAGTAATTAAATAATGAAGAATTTGCTTGAATGTAGTGTGTTTCTCGCAACGCAAAAAAACGACGGTATCTAAAGACATCAAATTTTGAATAACATAATCCTTCCTCGAACATGGGCAACTAGAAGTCCAAATTTTGAATTTCGAATTTGTTTTATTATTTATTTCATATTTTTTAAATTCTTATGAGTTTTTGATTAACAAACTCAATGATTTCAAAGCGAGCAACACTAGACCAAAAAAAAAAATTTAATCTTTAGCACGAGGCTGTCTATCGGAAATTCTAATATGCTGCTTATAAATATTTTGTGATATTGCTGTTGAAGACTCAAGTGTTAGAAACACTTGTCAGCAGGCACCCGGGTTATAAAAACCACATCCTGTGTTGAACTCGTACGAAAATGGCATACCTTTTTCTACTCTAACGTGAAAAAGTTCGTAATTGAGATAAATAAATCTCGTGAAGGTGCAAATTTAGAGTCTTCAGATATATCAGGCGTTGAGCTAGTTCGATAAATGTCCGGCGGTGTAAATGCAGAGTGCTGCGTGCTAGCGTCTGAATGGCGAGGGCTCGTCTGAGTTGAAGGCGTTGTCTCTGGAGGTACTTTGGTGAAGTGGGCGGAGCTACTGACCGTCTTTACCAATGGTGAATCTGTAAAGGAAGTGCATCTACTTTTAAGACAGGCATTGGCCGGGGGGAGGGGTTAACGTAATAACATAATGTACAATATTATTAAATGGTGTGAATTATTTTGAAGTAAAGAAAAAGGATCATGTAAGGCAATAAGAGTTATTTCTATGGAATTAAATTAAGATAGATATTAAGCTGGATAAGATACAGCACAACTGAGTTAATTTACATAGTTGCAAAACTTATGTAGCAGAGCTTTCTAACAGATGGCGACATATATTTTTCAGCGTCTGGCAGTAGTTCTGAAATTAAATCCTAGATGGTGACACTTATGTCGTGATATAAAGCAGAGTACAATTAATTGGGAATAAGTCATCATTCAATGCTCAATTGAGATTTAAAGATAAGTTATCAAGGGGCATATAGAAAACAATCACAGTTTACGTGTTTAGATGTATAAGGACCGCTTTCGGTCGTTTTCTGTTGTCTCTATCCTGGTAGTTATAGTCCAACTGTGGGATAGAGCTGTTATTCACTTTATGAATATTTCTGAAAAATTTTCTTGCAATTTTTGCAAAGCAGACGTTGATTTTTTCAATATTGAGTTCACGATGAATTGCATCGTTCCTAATGAACCAGTGACAATTTGCCATCTATCTCAAAGTCATATTTTGTACTTGTTGAATTCTTTTCATAGTTGTATCACAGAGGAAACCCCAGACTGGACAGGCATAAGTGATGATGGGAAGCAAAATGGATTGAAATACAAGAACTTTATTTTCAATAGACAAACCCGAGTTTCGGGCAATTAGATGGTTGAGTAATGCTTTAACACCCCGAAACTTGTTTAAAGTATATGTAACGTGTAGGGCCATGTGAGTCTTTGGTCTAAAATGACACCAAGGTATTTAACTTGCTTGGCCCAGGGAATGCTGATACCATATATTTTGAGGGTGATATCCAGATCCAGGTTGATTTTGTAGGTGAAGTAGACAGCTTCTGATTTCTCCCCATTCGTCTTGATTTTCCATTTTATCATCCAGGACTCTAGTGCGTGGATGTGTTCTTGTAATGTTTGTACAACTGCGGCTTTACGCGCGTTTTGGTGGAGGATCGCGGTATCGTCTGCGTAAAGTGCTAGTGTAGTGAGGGGGTTGTGTGGGATGTCGTTCGTATAAATTGAAAATAATGTGAGGGAGAGCAAGCTTCCCTGTGGTAAACCCGCAAGGGTTGCTTTACGTGTAGAGTGGGTATTGTTATAACGAACGACAAAGTGTCTATCGTAAAGATAGGAATTGGTGATATTTATGATGTAATCTGGGAAACCCAGGGTGATTAGTTTGTAAGTGAGGCCCTGTAACTATACACAATCAAAAGCTTTCGATATATCGAGGAAGAGAGCTCCAGTGATGAATTTTTTCTTAAATCCATCTGCAATCAGCTCCGTAACTCTGTATAGTTGATGTGGGGTAGAGTGTTTCCGTTTGAATCCATACTGCTCTCGAATCAAGATGTTATTTTCCTGCAGAAAATCATGAATTCTTGCCAGGATAACAGCTTCCACAATCTTGCTTAGGGTCGATAAGAGACTTATCGGTTTGTAGGAGGCGGCGCAGGTTGGATCTTTACCCGGCTTCAAAATCGGTGCTATAATTGCTGTCTTCCAAATTGTCGGGAAATGCTGAATTTTAATCATGATGTTGATGATTTTCGTGAACTTACAGAGCATCTTGGGTCCCATTTCTTTTATCATTTTGTAGCTTATTTTATCCAGTCCTGGACTTTTACGATTTATTCTCTTCTCGATATAACTACTAACTTCTGAAGGCATGATTAAGAGAAATGCATGATTAAGGGCATGATTAAGGGAAATGCTACTAACTTCTGAAGACATGAATATTATATAACTACTAACTTCTGAAGGCATGATATTACTGCTTTTGAAATGAATTTTATGTGGTTTAAGTGCGAAGAACAGAATATTTATTAAATAAAGGTAACACCCAAAACGTTAATAAAATGCCCCTTTGGACGTAATATAAAATCAGTTGAAAGCTTTCAGATTCTTTTTCAAATTTAATATCAAGTTATCAAATTATTAATTATCAATTAATTATCAAAATTTGAATTTAAACACAATATTCGATTTTTCCTTCAATTTGTGCATATGTCACATAATGATGTAAACTTGTTCCTGTAATTTTTCATTTGATGTTTCCAGTTGCGTAATCTTACTGTAATATCTGATATGAATAAAAAAAGGAAAATTACGAAACAATAATTTCTAGATAACAAGATCTAGATAAACGAGATTAGAAAAACAAAGGCAAAACCCAAGTATCAAGAACCTTTTCAAAGGCCTCGCTTGAAATTGGGGAAAATCGTAATTTTGGAACCATTTCGTAATTCGCGATTTCAAATAAACCATATTTGATTGCATTTACGTTTTGATATTTATCACCAACAAGGAAATAAAAATGTCAATCTTAGAAACGTGAAAACATAATTTAAAAAAAAAAGATGTCCATCGCATGAATTGCTTTATAATTGCAACTTTATGCAAAAAATTAGAATATACGTTATTTTTAACAATATGTAGCATTCTTTTTGGAAGCCATATGCTAAGAACGTGTTTTAAAGTGATAACCTTCAAAACGGTATAATACCTTTATAATAAACTTTACCTTTTACTATATTACCTTTTATAATAAACTTAATAAACTAGCTTTGCTAAAAGCTAGTTTATTAAGTTTATTATAAAAGCTAGGTTTACTGAAAGATAAATACAGCGTTAATGAAATTTATGAGCATTTTTAAAAAATTTTCTACTTAAAAATTTAAATTTTAATGTGTGAAAAAATTTTAACGAGGAAAAACATTTTCTTTTTTAATCGCATAGTCGTAGTTGAAATAAAATACGATATGAAGAACAAAGTTCTTTTGCTTGTGTCAAAGAATAATTTTGATAACAGAAGAAGAAAGACAACCTAACAATATAGAGTTTTGGAATATCCGAATGAGCTCTTGTCCGGATAGTTAGATTTCTGCTGTTACACTCAGGGTGCATCAAAGCTAACAGAACAAAATTTAAGAGGTGTATGGAACACAAGGAACCAAACATTTACCATTGCGAAATACACGGTCACACATGAGCCGTCATGCGCTGAAGGACGCTTTTCATTTCCATACACCATAGTATTTATCTTCTACCAGAAACTCTAAACATTAGTTTATAACCATATTTACCTTCATCAAGTTTTCCTGGAACTAATGGATCAGTATCAGCAGCTGACTACCTTAGAAATATGTTCATGCAAGATGATTAGTTTTGTTATTTGAATTTAGCAAAAGCATGCGAGGGGTATCTGTGTAAGAGGAGAGATACCTTTGGGAAGGTCAGTGACCACCAGACTGCCTTCCAGAGAGTTGAGTTCTTTCTCAAAATTTGGGGCAGACGTTTAACAGTTAATTAGGTTCAGCAATGCCACAGTAACCTGTGGTACTATAAAAGGCATGGAATAGCTTCTACTCGTATTTTCCTTTGCGAAGGACATTCTAAAAGAAACTGTCTTGTATTCACGTTACACGCAAGGAAAGCCACGAAAAACCAACCACATAGCCATCCCATTAGCCTGGGTTATAATCCGAGACCAAATACCACCTACGAGTACTTAGCAATTTTTTACCGCTTAGCCACTGATGTAATTCCAGCATGAGAAAGGCCTATTCATTTCAGCATTCAGGTGCTGAAATGAATCTTTTTAATCGCAATATTTCCAACCAATTAATTGCCCGAGGTGGACCAATCACTTGTTTTCCGTGCTCACGAGATGTGTTCCTTCTGGATATCGCTTTTTGGTGACATCCAAAGTAAATAACATAATAAGTTCTCAGTAGTTCAAAAGAGAAGTCACAGAGTTTTCACTCGCCACGTTCAAGAAATATCCGATTTTTTTCCAGAACATATGAGCATTTTTTCTAATGAAGCGATGCCAGGAATGGTGATTATTCTTTATGAGCAGCTTTGTAACTGTAAATAATGTAATTATTTCCTAATTAATGTTCGTAAATTTAGTATTATTTATGAATTTATTTAAAAAGCTGTCTGCAGGTTTGGTTTAACTTAGTAACGTTTCGCATTCTTGACCTTTGGTTTTCCTCTATTTTTGTTTTGAACAAAGCTTTGTTTTTACTTTTTGTGCCATTCCTGTCATTGAGTACGAAAGATGATATGTGTAGGGAATAATTGCTTGCTTCGGTATGTTCCGTAAAGTTAACTTCATCAATCTTCAAAAGTCCTGTACATATCAAGCACTCTAAAATTATTTTTCAAGGGATTATGTTTATTAATTGGCTACGTAACGGACTACGTCATCACGTTTATTATTCTGTTACGTTCTCTAATTATTGAGATTTTCCTTAATTTAGCCCAATTTGAAACAATATAATATTTCTTTTCCTCATGATAAAGAACATGTTATAGAAAATACATGAATAACTCTACTAATTTAAATAAGGCATTTGTAACATAGAGATGAATATATCTGAATACAAATATTTCCTTAATGGATTAAGAGTTCACAGAATTACTGAGAATTATACAGTTACTCAAATGATCTTAAATACAGCCATAGGCGAAACAGTGTGAAAGTTCGGGTAACCTACTTCCGTGACCTTAACAGTTTTCGGCCGATTCTGATAATAATCTTCAGCACATGTGTTATTAACCGCTGAGTCTGTGCCCGAAGGAATGTTAAACAATGTACTGATCTTGGTAATTAAGTTGTTTGTGCTGTTCGATACAGCTTGTTGACGGGCTGAAACAATGGGGGTGAATTTTGAGTGATTTGCGAAATATTTCATTGACGTCACCATTTTATTTGTTAATTCGATAAATTATTGCAAATTGAACTTATCATATTCAAAAATCTTTTTATTCAGTAATCTAGTGATTTTAATCTAAATGAACATCCGCAGTTGCAACAAACAGCGATTCAAGCAGACATACGAAAGTAACGATAAAGTCGGTTTATAATGAACCTTGAAATATTCGTGAAAAGCGCGAAAGACTGTAATTAAAGTGTTATTCAATTAATTTTCGGTAAACAACTTTTATTATTTGAAATCTATTGGGACACCTCCCATTGAACTAATTTATTTATTTTTGCATAAAGTTAGAAAAACATTTCCTAACTCCCTATTTTCTCGCGTTCTATTTGTGATAGAATTCTAACTAAATTTCCCATGTATCAAGCAACTGTATTAAATTTTTATAAAAGTGTATGTAATTGCGAAAGTTTTATACACATTTCATTTATTACTTGTACACTAACTAGTTATCTCATTCTACGCCAGAATGAGAATTTTAATCATTATTTTCTGTTTAAATTAAGCCCAAATACTACAGAAATTTAGTAGTAAGTATTAAAATTTATGTAATACATCACTTCTACCTGTTAACGAAAAATGTCGCCAACACAGAACGTATCGTCAATTCCACGTTTTAATGGTAAAGTGTCACTTATTAGTAATTGTTTGCTAACAAAGTCTAATTTTTTGTTCCAATAAATAATGCAAAATTTTGGATTAAATTTTATTAGGTATAATTTAACATGTACATAAACTATTTTTTTAAATTTATATCAACATAATCAAATGCTTGCCTCCCGTTTCTATTCATTAAAATGTTCATTAGTGTAATGAACAGTTCAATAAAATATGATTTAATTGCTTTTTAATTAAAGAAAATAAACCCTTTATAATAAGTTTAAAATAAACATTTTAAAAGGAATACTTAAATTTTATTTTTATATTATTTACATGGTATCAAAAAACTTTAAATTTATTTATATCTGTACGTATCTACCAGCCATATTTAGATATAAATTAACAATTTTCGCTAGATTTTGGAATTACAGCTGAATAGTGAGTACAGAGCATTTAGAAATCAGTAGGAAAAACAGCAATATGCGTTTTCAAATTAGCTATTTTCTCTCGTACCTGCTCATAATCAACTATGCAAGAGAAATTAATGATGCCTTTTTTTGGCAGATTGCTTGCATTATAAGAGTTTCAAGTTCTACAAATGAAACGCTGCTGTAAAATATGTTACGTTTTCCTTCTCTTCTACGGCTTGATATAAGTAAATATCATTGTCTGGATATAATAGAAATAGCATTAATATGTGCTGCATTAATTTACATTAAACTCTAATTATACTTATTTCATATTCTTTTCCACAAAATTCTGTTCCACATAAACTACCACTTCTGGTTTATCATATATTGCCAAAATGTAATATGTTATTTTCAATCATTGCATGCATCGTACATGCATATAAAAGTTTTAAATGCAAAATTTGAGAAGCTTCGGATTACATCATAATATAGTATTTTTGCACAAAACTCTGTTCAAGACTAAGTAAGATATTGCTACTGGTTTATCAGTTTTAACCAAAATCTAATATGTCGTTCACAATGTTATAAAAGTATATGCTAAACTAAAACAAGTTTTTCACTATATTTTAGTATAATTTTCCATTAAAATTGTTATAGCTGCAAATAAAATCTTACTTCCAGTTGACTAGTTTTAGCCTAAATCTAATCCACTATTTATATGGATGTAGAAAGCTTAAATACGGAAAAGCAAAAATTTTGAATTTTGATACAAGAGTTATCATGTTCGAAAAATTCGTCACACGCATACATGCAGGCACATAGAGAGACATCATTATAAAAATAGTACAAACGCGTTGTGGTGTCCCTGATTATTATTCACTGAGAACTCACTATCGAATTTTCGGACCGAAAACATTTCCTACCTCACCACCTTTGTATTTAGTTTGATGGGAATGTAAAATGTTCAGTTTTCAAATAGCAAAACAAATGCATGTTCCATCAAAGAGGTGATTCTAATTGAATAGTCTATAAGATATTTTCCCCGCCTTCCTAGCGTGCCTTAATGGTGTAGTGGTTCTGCACGCCTGGAAGGTATTCCAGAGGTCCGTGGTTCGACTCCCGACGAAGACGTTTGCAAATTTTTCCTCTTGCCGGCTTCCAGAAAATACCTTACATCTCTACAAGGCGATTTCAGATTGAATTAACAATGTTTTAGCATATTTCTGATAATTATCACACCACAGTTGAAGTGTTGCCCTTATTGCGTAATTAGTATTGTAGAAGCAAAAGAAGCTCTCTCGTTGGAAATGTTTTTGTTATGCAAACAAAAAGAAAGCTATTTAATAAAAGTTATATATTAAAAGAAAGTTTTTATTAAATAATCACCTTAATCAATTTATTAAACAATGGTTTTAGCAAGGCGTTCATGAAAGAATCCAGCAGAGTCAAATTTCTCAAAGAGGCTATCCTAACTGTTTCAAGAGATTACTCAGCATAGGTTTTGTATCTCGTAGCTTCAATGTTTCAGAAATGGATGATTTCTAGGAGGTTGTCTTTTAATTGCATTTTAATAACCATACCCAGCTTGTTTCATTCTCTCAGTAGTGCTATTCACATTCTTTATGCTTATCGTGAAAGAGTCTTTGAATACTTTAAATCAAAACTGTGTATACTTAATATTTTTCCAGATAATTTTGTTGTTATGGATACCTCTCATTTTTCGTCTTGGATTTCAAATCTTAGTTTAAATTATGAGTTATTTTTTTTTCGATAATGAAATGGAACTTTATTTTTTCCTCCTTTCATCTTACACTTTTTAGGCATCATTAAAATGTTTGCAAAATAAGAACTAATGATTAAGCTCCTGTATAATGTTTTCATAGGTGATGATAAAAATATCAATCTGTGAGCAAAAAAATTAATTAAATTACTTAGATAATCCTTTTTATTGAATTTCTTTTTCTGAAAAATCAGTTTTAGATCATATTGGGAAAAAAGATGTCCACTGAGAACATCTCGAAACAAAACGTCGCGGAGAAAACAACGCAAGGAAAAAGCATCATCGAACAAAACATCATGGGAAGAAAGGAAAGCAAGAATGAAACATCGCAATTTTAAAACACTGTGGTATAAAATATCGTCATAGAAAACAAAGCAGTTCAAAAACATCGCAGGTTAGACTAGAAGAGAAACACGCTAATGTGACAATCAAAATCGTAAAAACAACCTTGTATTTAGCGTAAGTATAATGAAACACTCAATCGATTTCGAGGGCAGCTAAAGGTCCCTCCTCATCAGGAGAAAGAAATGCCTAGAAAGAAGAAAATAAATAAAGGAGAAGGAGTCTCAGAAACACGTGGTCCTTATCAGCACTGCACGTGGTTATAACTGGATTTTTAATCAGAGTTGCACTGGCCGCCTACTTTTACTGAGCCAGGCTATCTGATCAAGCATAAAGGACAAGAAAAATTAGCGAAGTTAACATAGGGAGTGATGGGCAAATGCACCTTCACGCTCAAAATCTGAACTTCAAATAATGGAAAGCAACCACTGAACGGATTTTTATACCCTCTGGTAGTACCAAACGCGAGGAGGTAACGCCATCTATCGGCAAAAATAACTGAATTAAGATAGTAGAATTTTAAAGGCACAAAGATTTAGCAGGTTTAGTTAATGATTTGAAGTCCAATCCAGTCCTTCCTAATGCCTTTAAAATTCTACTATCTTAATTCAGTTATTTTTGCCGATAGATGGCGTTACTTCCTCGCGTTTGGTACTACCAGAGGGTATAAAAATCCGTTCAGTGGTTGCTCTCCGTTATTTGAAGTTCAGATTTTGAGCGTGAAGGTGCATTTGCCCATCGCTCCCTATGTTAACTTCGCTAATTTTTCTTGTCCTTTATGCTTGATCAGATAGCCTGGCTCAGTAAAAGTAGGCGGCCAGTGCAACTCTGATTAAAAATCCAGTTATAACCACGTGCAGTGCTGATAAGGACCACGTGTTTCTGAGACTCCTTCTCCTTTATTTTTTTCTTTCTAGGCATTTCTTTCTCCTGATGAGGAGGGACCTTTAGCTGCCCTCGAAATCGATTGAGTGTTTCATTATACTTACGCTAAATACAAGGTTGTTTTTAAGATTTTGATCACAGGGTTTCATGGCAGAAAACATTGTCGTAGAAAATATCGTGGTAAAATGTGAAGCACCTATAAATCATCGCATGATTATAATATCGCACTCCTGTTTTTAGACTAAAAGTTTTAAATACATGTTTACATAATGATTTGTAAACGCAAGAACACATAAGAAACATTTTTACCTCTGTATTTCATATTTTTGAATTGAATTAATTAATAAATTTTTATTGAAAAGGACTAATTAAATATGGGCATTCAAAAGCTGAAAATGAGTTGAAAACTTATATAGTTAACTATTTAAGGTGATTATTTGATTAATTTCTTTTAGAAAGTTGCATTACCAACTTTTCATGAAAAAAAAAAAACTCAAAGCTGGGAAATATATAAGTAAAAATATTCTTTATTCTTTCTTGCGCACACAAATCATTATGCGAATACCCATTTAAAATTTTTAAAGTCCATAAATAAATGCTTGCGATGTTATCATTATTCTATAATTTTAGGTGCTTTATTTTTACTACAAAATCCATCGCAGTTTGAAAACATCGATAGGGATGTTTTTCAACCGCTTTATTTTCTATGATTATGTTCTATACTACGACGTTTTAGAAAATCGATGTTTTCTTTTTGCTTTCTTTTCTTCCACTATGTTTTGTGCGACGGTGATTTCTTCTTGCGCTGTTTTCTCGTCATCATTTTTTCCGCGATGTTTCCGCTTTCAACCGGGAAAAGTGAAGAAAAATGTTTATTAAGGTGGCATAATCTATATTAATACCCTAGTTGAAAGTGAATTCAAAATTCTGTTAATTTAAGTAACAACATTTTGATTACTAAAATTAGAATTTTTTAATTTATAAAGATAAACAGTATGATATTGTTTTTTTAATATCTTCAAATTTGTATATTTTGAAAATTTATCGTGCATGTTTCTTATTATTGTCTTTCAAGAATTATGTTTTGCTCGGTGATATGTAGAAAATGTTTTAAAATCAAAATGAACTACTTGGAAATTTGTGACTATTCTGTCACTAAACATATCTTGGTACAATGTTGGTAGCAAATTAAACATTGAAACGCAATCTGTCTTTGAAACGTGTAAGTGTATCAATTCATCATGAAATCCACTTTCCTCTGCCTTTACTTGCTAAATAAGCTCCGTTACGTAACCATCTCTAAACCTCCAACTATTTTTGGAAAGCTCCAGCTAAGTTGCTTTCACAAGAGCCATAGGTATATTTTACCTTGACTCATTAATATGACATATCACCGGGTCACCAACTGTACTCATTGTCTAGATTTCCGAAACTGCTGTAGCCGATCTACTTAAGTATTTAGCATTATAATTGCTAGATGGTGGAAAATAAGTGCATGTTAGTCATCTGCAATTCTAGTATTGAAATTGCGGTCTAAATGGTCATATTTTACATGCACATGCGTTCGTAATGGAATGAATACATGCAGAACCCATAACGGGTTAATAAAACTTATTTTTTTTCAAAGCAACACTTTATTGTTCCCGAACTTTTCACAGAAATACTCGTACAACTCTTCTCAGTATGATAGAACACAATCAGTGGTTACCACTTCAAACTACTAAGAACGTTAAACTCAAGACTATGTAAAAAACTTCAAATGGGTAAATTCTCTGAATAGTTTGAGGTAAACTCTACTGTTGGAAGTCATACGCGTTTGCAGTTACATAGGGACAGATACAGTTGCATAGAATTGGACCAGTTAATAATCATACATAGAGATCAGACCAAAGTATTGCCAAATGGTTGCCAATTTTGTCAAATTTTGGTGATTTCTTTCCAAATCTGGCGTCAAAAAAATAGTCGCCAAAACCACTACCACCTTGACAGTAGCCATTTACCTCAATGTTAGATGGGCTTACCTCTGTAATCTTGTTTTGCCAGCAAGGCTTTGTATTAGGTATTACATTATATAAGAGATATACAATTTACATGTAATTTCACTAAAATTATTTTCATGTATACAAAATTCGTAACGATATTATGAACCAAATAAACATAGAATGCACTTTAACATTCCTGTTCCTGTTGTAAGAATTCGCACAGTGCTATCGCGCATAAACAAGGATTTCACTGCAACCTCAAAAATGAAAGAATATTTTATATTTCGCTCGGTTTTTGATTGTTTTATTGGAAATGATAGCGATGATTTAGATAATGAACTCCGGTGAATATGTTTGAAAAGCATATTCGAATTTTTGGTTTCCGACCATTATTTGATTACCTCCTAGTCTAGTGATTCTGTAAAACACCAAAAATTTATCTGTTTTCAGGAAAAAAATAATTAAATAGATGGATAAAAACGTTAATAAATCCTTTGTGTAAATCATGTTGTCATGCCTTGAGTGTTTCATAAACATTTATAATTGTAGAACACTTTTCATTTAAAATTTTAGAACACTTTTTCAAGTTCTAAAATTTTAAGCAACATTAGAGTAAATAAGGGATTTTAGTTATAATAAATGATAGCATTATGATATAATAACTAGTGAGTAAACAAAATAAAGATTTATTCCCATTTCTAAATCCTACCTATAAAACAACTTTCTTCACGTTTACGTTTACAAAATATTACTCATTAAAATAATTAAATGAAACAAATAATAGAAAAAAGTTTTAATGTTTAATTTTCAGTTACGTTGATGCATTAGCATCTGCAAATTACAATTTTTTTTATGCCAAGAACAATGTTAAAAACCTGAACTCTTACACTGAAGTGACAAAAGTCATGGGATACCTCCTAATATTTTGTCGGTCCTCGTTTTGCCCGGCGAAGTGCGGCAACTCGACGTGGCATGGACTCAACAAGTCGCTGGAAGTTCCCTGCAGGAATATTGAGCCATGCTGCCTCTATAGACGTCCATAATTGTGAACGTGTTGACGGTGCAGGGTTTTGGGCACGAACTGACCTCTAGATGATGTCCCATAAATGTTCGATGGGATTCATGTCGGGCGATCTAGGTGGCCAGATCATTCGATGGAATTGTCCAGAATGTTCTTCTAACCAATCGCGAATAATTGTGGCCCAGTGACATGGCGCATTGTCATCCATAAAAATCCCATCGTTGTTTGAGTACGTGAAGTCTATGAATGGCTGTAAGTGATCTCCAAGTAGCTGAAGGTATTCATTTCCAGTCAATGATCAATTCAGTCGCACCAGAGGACCGAGTCCATGTCATGTAAAAACAGCCCAGACCATTATGGAACCACCACCAGCTTGAACAGTGCCTTGTTGACAACTTGGGTCCATGGCTTCGTGGGGTCTACGCCACACTCGAACCCTACCATCAGCTCTTACCAACTGAAATCGTGACTCATCTGACCAAGCCACGAATTTAGGAATTCGTTTAGGGACCAACCGATATGCTCACGAGCCCACGAGAGTCGCTGCAGGCGATGTCGTGCTGTCAGTAAAGGCACTCGAGTCGGTCTTCTGCTGGCATAGCCCAAGAAAGACACATTTCGCCGCACTGTCCTGTCGGACACGTCCCTCGTACGTCCCACGTTGATTTTTGCGGTTATTTGACGCAGTGTTGCTTGTCTGTGAACGACAACTCTACGCAGACGTCGCTGGTCTCGGTCATTAAGTGCAGGTGGTCGGCCACTACGCTGTCCATGGTGGGATGTTATGCCTGAAATTAGATACTCTCGGCACACTGTTAACACTGAGGATCTCGGAATGTTGAATTCCCTAGCGATATCCGAAATTGAATGACCCATGCGTCTAGCTCCAACTACCATTCCGCGTTCAAAGTCTGTTAATTCTCGTAGTGCGGCCATAATCACGTCAAAGCCTCTTCGCATGAATAACTTGAACACAAATGAAAGCCCTGCCAAAGCACTTCGCATTTATACATTTTCTACGCGATACTACTGCCATCTGTATATTTGCATATTGCTATCCCATGACTTTTGTCACTTCAGTGTATATCGAATACGTTGTCGAGTATGTTGTCGTTACGAATACGTTATCGTAAAAGGACATAAAATATGAGTAGCTCGTTTTGATAATATTGAACACCCTTCTGATAAATCTATCAAAAATACGTTTAATGTTAGTACTTTAAATATTTTCTTTAGCCGGAATCAAATCAATTAACTTCAGTTTCATAATTTCTCTCCGAACGCAGTTTAGGATGAACTGACAAAATGTTATTCTTGTAAAGAATATCACTTTGCAAAAAATGACCAATAAAAGCAAACAAATGACATGCAAAACAGAACATACAAATTATTTTGTAGAGTCATTACGTTATATCGATGCATTAACGTGAAAAATGTGTAATGCCTTTGCAGGCATGCACACTTCTCACCTTCAAAACATGCGTCGAGCGTTCTTCCAGTTACAGCACGAAGGCATGCGGAAAGATGGGAGAAAATACCTTATAATTTATAAAGTGAACTTATAATATGTTCTCTTGTTAATAGGATGCCACAGAATATTGAAATATTTTACTGTATCATTTACTAGTCTATGAAATGAACATTTGTGTATAAAATGTTCATTTCATAGACTAATTATTTAGCTGCACAAACCAACGAAAATATCAACGCATTTAAAATCTGAACAATTTTTAAATAGTAGACCTTAACTTATGGGATGAAAGACATGGAAGAGTTAAAGTAGATGAAACATTGTCCTACGCCCACTCATCACTCGAAAGCTGTCATGTAGAACGAACCAATGAGAAACATTGTTATTTTGGTTAACTAAATTCCTTTACAATAAAAATAAATATATTGAAAAGAATAGAATCAAGAAAAATGAATTCAAATTCGCATGGCAAAAAAGATTTTAATACATACGCAGAAGAAAATACATATTCGTTCTCTCAAATTGCATACATAAACGTGTTATTACCTCACGAGTTGCTTCTACAATGCAAAGTTGGAAAATTTTAAGGAAAGCCATAAAATTATAAGAAGATTGCCCCTATTATTAACTATTTCTTAAATTATGGTAATTATTCGGAAAGAAAGAATAGTGTATTTTCCATCCATTACAATCAAACGGGTTTTCGCGAAATTTCGATTTCTCATCTAGAGAATTTCCATTTTGTAATTGAAGGTCTTTGATGCCCAAACTGAAGTATATTCTCATTTCATTTATTTTATTGGAAAAATAAATTAATGTACTGCAGTAACATAAATTCATATCGAAATACATTTATATAAAGGTGTATCTTGAAACACTTAGTTAACACAATAACGTTTAATTAAATCCCATCGTAAGCGATAAGCAGTGGAATTCTGAATTGAAATTACCGCTAAATTCTTCAGAAACTATAAAGAAAACATGAATTAGGTTATAGTAATTTAATGCTTACGTAATATAACAAAAATTTTATCTTTTTAATTAAATTCTTAATCTTTGGGAAATCTTTAATAGTAATATGGCAGATGTGGGAGGGAATTACGTATAAAAGGAAGACCTTGTTTTATTAATATCGTCGTTTTTGCAAATCGAAATTTTGCGGCAATCTTGCATCACAGTCGATAGGTTAATTTTTTTAAACTAAATTTAATTGTTTCATGTCTGTGTCTATTTGGTAATTCTCAGAGAATTTCACGCTTTTCTTTAATTAAAGAGCACGAAGAAAACATTTTCAAAGATTTTATTTCTTTCAGTTCAATTTCGGGTCATGATAAAATTGATAGCATTGCTACCTCGAGGGGGGAGGAGCATAATTTTTGCAAGCCTGGAACACAAGCGATCCAATTAAATCAGGGCCCGCCTATTAATTAAGTCTTACATTTATTAAATAAGTATGCTCCATATTGCATAACATAATAATGAAATATAAATATCACAGCAAATTATTTTTCTGTCGTTCGGCTTTGGTCATTTAGAATATCTCATTTTAAATGTAGGAATTTACGTTCTGTAACTTCATTCTGTAAGACTAATTCTTAAATTAGTAGGCCCAATAAAGAACTTGTAGGGTTATTATTACTATTTTAACTAACCAGTTATTTCGATTTAGACCTTAAATTCTTCTTTTCCGTTTCCTCACCAGAAATGTAAATCAGAGAGTATTTAAACTGAGGTTTTTGAATTGCAAGACCGAGCGAATTTCTGCCTCCCGAAACCGAGTTACCAGGTTTGGCCATCTCTGATTGTAATTCTTCGGGTTTGCGTTATTGCTGCCGGCATTTAATTGTTACGCCCGTGAAAAGCTCTGAGCCAATTTAGAATTTAAAATCAATGGTGTTGTAGTCTTTGATTTCTATGCTTAATTTAACTTTTGAATTTGAATGTTACTTTAAGCTACATTGCCACTGATTTTGCAAGCACGAGACGAGCATATTTTGTTCTAGTTCTGAATGAATAAAAAGGTTATTTTAACCTTCTTAAGGCTCTGTCGTTAACATCAGGCATAGTTAATTCTCTCCAAGTCTGTAAGGAGTTTGATGCTAGTTTATGATATCAGAAAAAGTAAAACTCTATAAGCTTTAGGCAGGGGTCACAAGGTTCACGCAGACCTTTTGTTAAATTTAACTCGAATTGGGAGCCTGTTATTCTTTATATTTGCGTGTTTGTTTATTCCAAGAAAAACACGTCTTGCGTGTTATAGTAATCATTCACCGGCTTACGTTAGTCTTTTTCTAGAGAAATGACGAGTCGTGTCTGATTTAGTTAAATTCGGTGAAACGCGTTGTAGACAATCTAAAATTTAAACATATGTTCGAAAATGCCTACATTTAAGAGAATTTTATCTTAAAATTTATAAAAAACCGTTTCCCTTTTTCTTTTTAGCGCAAAGGTCTATTAGTCTCAAAACTGCATTTTGCGGAGTTTCACTATAAACGGCAAATCGCTTTTAAATTGTTGCCACCAAATATTATCGCCCTGTATTATATTTAAAGAAATTAAATAATGAAGAACCTGCATGAATGTATTTATGTTTCTAGCACTGTGAAAAAACGACGGTGCATAGAGCCATCAAATTTTGAATAATTTAATCCTCCACCCGAACATGAACACCTGGACGTCCGAATTTTGAGTTTTGAATTTGTTTTTATTATCTATTTCCTATTTTGTAAAACTTTAACGAATTTTTGATGAACGAACTCAAGCGAGCAATGGCAACACTGTTTGGAAAAAATCATTTTTATCTCCAGCGCGCAAGACTGTTTATCAGAAATTCTAAAAATATGCTGTTTTCAAATATTTCGTGATACTGCT
Source organism: Stegodyphus dumicola (assembly GCF_044657685.1). NCBI lineage: Eukaryota > Metazoa > Arthropoda > Arachnida > Araneae > Eresidae > Stegodyphus > Stegodyphus dumicola. The sequence goes on along the minus strand of NC_140775.1, from coordinate 61,802,412 downwards.
GTTGAATTGAATTTTATGTGGTTTAAGTGCAAAGAACATGATATTTAGTAAATAAATGTAATACATAAAGCGTTAACCTTTATTATAAACTATAAATAACGTATTGTTCATGCACAATGGTAAGGTACACAGGCTGTTTTTAGTTCATATAGAGGGCGAATCAAAAATATTTGGCAAAAGTGTAAAGACAGCTAGGAGGATCCAAATTAGCAGTCTTTGCGAGGAAATGAATGTATCCATAGTAATGATGCATTGAGGCTCTTCCTGAATAGGAGAGATAAAATCTCCTGGTAAATCATCTCCTGGTGTAAATCATTATTCCATGCACGGCTTTCAAAAGTTATATATTGCTACAGCTTGCTTATGTGGACGGGAAAAGAAGTATGTTCTCCAAGAATCGTTTTCTGTACCCCTTTCTACGCTTCTGCCCGCATCCCGATAGACAAAACGCATGTCTCTATCTTTTGTGTAACGTTACAAAGCCCTCGAAATTCGTAAGGAGAATGACGATTTATACAAGCAGATTGCATTTGTTGTCTGTTCAACGGCTCTCCAAGGCATCATTTCCGCACCTAAATTTCATTCCAAAATCTGCTAATGCCGGCCTCCTCTGCCTATTTTTACATTTTGCCAGATATTTTTTAATCACTGTTTATATTCATTTCCACTACAGACATTTTCCTATAGTCCATTTTCCATCGAATGTCTAATAAACTGTGATACTCTAATAACAAGATGACCTGTAATCTCACACTGGTGAGAGGTGAAAGTCTGCTATTTAGAAGACTCGAATTTGCTATTTTTTAGTCGTTATACTCTTTTAAATCTGGAAGATACGCAGATTTTAGCAGTTGTGTAATATTTTTAAAGGAAAACGAAATTATTTCTATTATAATGTGTTTTTCAATATACGTTCAGAGAGTTCAAAATTAACCTCATGAAAATAAATTTTAAAAAGATTAAAATACCATACCCATTGCATAATTCCACAAATATTTATAAAACAAATTATTTTAAAACTATAATAAAATTATTATCATAATCATTTATTAAATTTATTTATAAACTTATTTACAAAACTATGGTCTTAAAGGCTTATTTATACAATTATGATAAAAATAGTATTATTTTTAGGAAATATTCATAGAAAATAAAACATGAATTTGTAACAAATGCTCTTACTCTTTTTTTTATTCTATTTAAAGAGAGAATACTTGCTTATTAAGCAGCTGTCATAAAATAGCTTTCACCGTACATTATTGTCGATGACACAGAACACGTTTTGGTACGATGGATACTGAGTAAAGAATTACTGATCTTACATTCTAAAAAGTGGAAAATGCAATCATAAAATCTAAATCTTAAACAAATATAGGATCAGAAACCTATTCATAAGTTTCCACCAGCTACAACACATATGCTTTTATAACTACGTAGAAATCTCTTTCTTACATTGGTACCGAAATAATAGCGTTTCTGATAGCTAATTTATATTTTCTGTCTAATCCATATTTATTTCAATGATCTAAGGCGTCTGAAACTAAGTAAAAACATTTTTTAACTATTCACTTCAATACAATGTACCGATTATTTTTAATAGCAAATTTTTATGCAGAATTACATTATAATATCAGCATTTCTTGATTAAACATAATGATTAAAATACTTCATAACTTGATGAGCATAAAGTTTCATAAAAAAACAGTTGAAGAGATTTTTTGACAGTTTTCAGAAAATGCTATCATTATTTAACTTTCTTGGATACATCTTATTCCTTAATTTTTAGGCACTTTCCTTCGTGACTGAGTCAACTGCCTTTTTTCTCTTTTAACAAGTTTTGATTTTATATTCCTAAGTGGGCCTTTCTTCTGCGGTTTTCTGGTTGTTTGCTTCATTACAGACACTGAATTCTTCTTCACATCAATCCGTTTCCTTTTTTTCAATGGTGAGCCCGCACATCCACTGTCAATTTTTCTTCTGTTGCCTCTTTTCCCGTAGCCGCTATAAAAATCAACTTCTCTTTCAGACCGCAGGACGTATTTCAGTGATGACAAATTCTTCATGAGGTCAACATTGTATTTGTCAGAGACATATTTGCAGATCTCTTCTGGTGGAGGTTGTTGCTCACTCTCTGAAAAATGAGACACTGCTTCATGAAACATTTTGGAAATTGAAGGTTTTGGCTGTTGGGGAACTTCACTGGTAGATGCCTCGGTCGGCACTGGCGTAGCCACTTTACGGCTTTGGCGACCACTCATTAAAATTTTCCAAATCTCCAAATTTTACATCAGCAATCCTCTTGTCAGCTTGAAATGTTTAAACTATTGAAATATTATGGAAGGAAAGCATTTTTAAATTTCAAATGAGCTCGTTTTCAATTTAAAAACGAGCAGTTTAATGCACGATCTCACCACAATGAAGCTTTGTTTTGATTAGATACAAGACGTAGGAAATCTCGAGCTTAGTAAATGATCATTTACAAAAAGGAAGAGATTATATTTTAACCCATTTCCTTTAAAACTGTTATAAGCCTTTGTTATGTTTTTGTTGTGATGCAAAACAAATGTAAGATTTGTAGCTTACAAAGTAATAAATATTTATTTGATTAAATTTAATAATGTAGAAATTGGACATATTAATCTAGGGTGTTTAAAAATAATTTCGTCTTACGTTATATTGAATAGCGTTAAATAATCACAGAAATTATCAATTAACAATATGCTTACTTGAAACTGTAATGTTTAAAAAAATATCAAACTATGCATAAAGTTAGAGAATGTGATAAAATCTGAAGCATTACAGAAAATAAATTTTGAGCTTTTCAAAATGGCATCACTTTCTCTATGACAAGTGATTAGAATTGTAATACGAATTGACGAAAATAGACTTCCTATAACCATGTATTGAAATATTTATGGTGTTTTATTATTTTAATGCAAAAATTCATTATTCCCATTGCTAACACTAAACTCCCTTTGCTCAGTTATCATTATAATTTTTACGAAAATATTTTTGTTATTTCTAGCTTCATGATAGTATAGAACGCATGACGTAAATAAAGTATAATACAAAAAATAAGTTATTAACGTTGCATAAATGTTATTAACAGCAGGCACCATTCTTCTTTACCGCAACTACTTTATCGTATCTACTATCTATATTGCTACTACTGTTCCAACTATCTTTATCGGAATTCCCGTTGTTCCGCCAGTTCATAAACTAAAACAAAAACTAATGCAAAAGTAATTAAAGAATTAAAGTTACTAGACTTACAGAGCAATAAGATAATGCCAATTTTTTGCCATTAAATTGGAAGCACTAGTGTAATAACTAGCAAACGAATCTCAATTTCTTCCCAATGATTTTTTTTTCATTTATTGTATTCGTAACTTTTCACTTTCTTATTTAATAAGATAAATAAATGAGTGAATATTGTTTGGTGTGTACGGGTTTGTAATGCATTGAATGCACATAGAAACGACCATAGCTTGATAAAGTTTATTTTCTCAAAAAAAAAAAAAAAAAAAAAAAAAAACTCGTTACAATTCTGGACCTTTCCACAAAAGTAATCGTGCAGCTCTTTGCAATCGGAAACAGCATCTACAGAGCGAAGATCGCACGGAGATCTCTCAATACTTCCCTCTCAATACTCCGAAAACCATCTACAGCTTCGGGATATGTTGTCAAATTTGCGAGACAGCCATTAACCTCAAAGTTAAATAGCTCCGGCCCTGTAATCTTATTTACTGGCAAAGCTTCATATTTTCAAGTCATTTCGTTACAATGCGTAACAGAAACTACAATTTCACGTATAATTTCATTAAACTGTTTGTACTGTCTGTCTGTGGTAAGAACAGCTCTCGCCAGTTTGTCTGCAGCTGTCTGTTTCCATAGAAACGAGCCCTGACCCTTTTTTCGTAGGGGTGTCTTGAAGATTTACTTCTCAGTTTGCCACCTTGGCGCATTTAAAGATGATTTGGCAATATTCACATTTTGTTTCAGTTTCAAGTAAAATGCTCGTTGACCCCTTGCGTCGACCCCGACATCCAATTTCCGAAAATGAAAATTCGATGGCTTAGATAAAGCTTTTGCAGTCAAGAAACGGTCTTTGATTTTGCCGTGTGAGGTACAAGTCGCTGAATTTGCCATCCCTCTAGATGTACAATAAGTAAAAATATATCAAAATAACTTGTGGGGAAATAAATTTAAAAATCCGAGCTTATTTTTGAAGAAAAATTTTAATTTTTACATTTAAAAAAATATGCTATTATTTTGCTTTTCTGTTTATTTGTGTGCTTGCAAAATCATAGATAACATCTTAGAAATCTACGCCATTCTCTTTAATATACACTGACTACCAATAAGTATTTGGACACCTATGCAAATGACGATATCTGCGGTCCTAAGGTACGTCACGGACTACGCCGATATATATCGTGTAGGAAAAAGCATCGGCTTTAGTGGCATGCAAGATGCCTCGCAGTTCGGAGCTCTCTGATTTCGAGAAAGGTATAATTATCGGGTATCACAAATGTGGCCGATCCTTAAGGGACATATCTAGCCATCTGAAGTACCCAAAATCGACAGTGGCTTATGTGATTAAGAAGTGGAAGGTGAGCGGTGATTGTCGGAATGTGCCACGAGTCGGCAGACCAACGAAACTGGGAGATAGAGACCGACGAGTGCTGTCCAGAAAAATTCGGAAGAACCTCACCCAACCGATGGCCCTCATCCGTGAGGAGTTTCAACAGGCATTCGGGAGTATTGTTTCAATGAATACTGAATACCATCCGTAAGGAAGCACATCTGCTTGGTTTTCATGGTGGTGCTGCTGCCCATAAGCTTTTGATCACAAAGTCCAACCGCGCTGCTCGGTTAATGTGGTGCAAAGCACATCGAAATTGGACCGTAGATCAGTGGAAACGGGTTCTTTGGAGTGACGAATCAAGGTTCACCCTTTACCGTTCGGATGGCAGGGTCTGGGTCTGGCGTCTACCTGGAGAACGTCTGCTGCCAGAATGCATTGTGTCAACAGTCAAGTTCGGCGGAGGTGGAATTATGGTCTGGAGGGGTTTCTCCTGGTATGGGCTGGGACCCTTGGTCCCCATTCATGATAAACTCAACTCCGATGCCTACTGCACTATTTTGGATGACAACGTGCTTCCTACATTGTGGCTGTTTTACGGGTTGGACCCCTGTTACTTTCAGGACGACAAAGCCAGTTGTCATGTTTCGACGTTAACCAAAGCTTGGTATGGTGCCAATGGAGTTCATCGAACGGATTGGCCTGCCCAGAGTCCAGACCTGAACCCTATGGAGAGCCTCTGGGACGAGTTGCATCGCCGAATTCAGGTGTGCACTACCCGTGCAAAATCGGTGAAGGAACTTCTATGTCTTCTACAAGCCGAGTGGAAGAAAATACCACTAGCTGTCATATAAAGACTTGTGGAAAGTATGCCCCGGAGGGTCCACGCTGTAATTACCTCTCGTGGAGGCTCTACCAACTATTGATTTTGAATAAAGTTAGTTTTTCTTTTCTATCACAGGTGTCCAAATTCTTATTGGTAGTCAGTGTAGTATAGACGCACTTCATAAATGTAAAATAAATTAAATTTTTATAATTCTCCCCTCTAGCTAATCTACTGAGAACATTCAAAGCAATTTCTTCAGTCTTTAAATAACGTTCTGCTATGTTTTTATTTCAAAATTTTCTGTTAATTTATTGCTTGTGCTTTAATAATGACTAAAAATTTCATCATTAAATGCATATGAAATTATCTGAAAGTAAAAGCGTTTATTTACATACCCATGCTCTCAATAAATACTTTTTGCGAACATTTCTTCTTTTCCCCTACCTTCAAACTAAACCAAAAGCTGGTCAATTTAATGGCGAAAGGAAGTGAAGGTGAATTAAAATCAAAACTGCTTTTTCCTTAATTCCCAGTTGTTTAGGTTGGTTTATATGATTACGGAAAGCCTCCAGGGTTAAATGCCTAAGAGGAGGGATGCCTTCGTGGAGAGTTTGCCAAAGGAAACTGGCTCGTATGCACGTTACTCATGGGAAAAACGCCCATGCAGCCAGACCGTTCACGGGATTCAAACCTCGGACCGAACTACCAGTGTTCAGTGACTTTACCGATCGGCCGCTGCTGGGCCTCTTAATTACCAGCGCCCATTTATGTATTATGCTGCTTTTTATAGACACTGTAATAGCCAGTAACATAATAAAATGTTAAAATCAGAACAAAATTAAAGTCTCTTAGATTATTCAGTTACCTATTTTATATTTAAAATTATTCAAAATTTATATAATTATGCAAAATTTGGCGTTTATAACTGCAGTGAGCTTTGTTGCATTAACATAATTTTGTATTAATATTTTCATAATAAAACGAAAATTATTTAATTTTCATTAAAGATTAAAAATTATTTTTAAGCAAATTATACCATGGTTTGTGGGTCCCCAAGAACACAGTAATGGGAAATGAAGCAACCATACAGCGTTCTTTATTATCCACAAGGGGAGTTTCGCCTCGGCCGAAGGCTCGTTGTTGCCCATTTTTGGTAGTCTTTCATTTACATAGTGGCAAAGAAAATACTGAACCTAGAAATATCTTTATAACTGGAGAGAGCTATCAGATGAAGAAGAAGGATGCCTTCGTAGAGGACTTTTATAGAGGTATAACATTTTAAAAGTCGTCTGAATCACTGTCGCAAGATTCCGTTTCTTCTGAATCAAAATCAGAATCGCTGCTGCTAGTTTGAATTATTAATTCATTCACAATCTCTTCTAGAAGTTCGTCCATGTCCCAATAAGAATTTTCAAGTTTTTCTACGTGGTTGCAGTGCGCATGCCATTCTTGAGAAGTGACTTCATCCACAGCTTTTTGTGTTAAATTTTTTAAATTTTCCAAGTTTAAGTCCCCAGTCACATTCCTTTCTGTTACGTTAAACAGTTCCGCTTTTCGCATTTTGGGATCGCAGCATATCGTCTTCTTCATCAGCCAATTTACCATTATTTGCTTTGTAGCATACTTCGTGAGTGTCGGATCTTCAATTTTTGTGTGATACAGGGCATTATCCATGCATACCACACTTCGTGGTCGTAAATTTGGAAGAAACTTTTCCAACACCCATTTTTCAAAATTTCCATAGTTCATTTTCCCATAGTAATACCCGCTTTGAGCGGATGCTTTACAATGTGAGGTCTTTCGATAAGAATTTTTCTTTTGTTAACGCATTTCTTCCAGCAAAAATTCATTGAACGCAAAACGTTGCAGACGCAAAGAGTCTTTTTGCCACGGGAAGTCTATCTTTTGCCTCAAGACAGGCAGTAATTTCCGCTAAGATGGCACTTTCGTTTCTTTGATGTAAAAGTCTTGTATTGCCTGCCGTATAACGCATTTGTCAAAATCGTCAATTTCGCATTTTATGATTAAAAGGGCTTTTACGTTTCTTTTTAAGTGTATTTAGAAGTTTATTTTCACCCATTGTTGATACTTCGCGCTTTATGTTTTTAATTGTATACTCCGATAGTCCAGTAGCTTGCGATGCTCTCTTCAAAACTTGAGAAAGAGGAATTACTAAAGAGTTCGCCGAAGCTTCAGAAGCGCAAAATTCTGCGCCATTGTACACGATTTGACGTGCCTGAGACTTTAAAGGTTGACTTTTCTTAAACTGGAAGTGCATTTAAAAACATTGGCGATTAACAAAGCACTACGAAAATCAAGCTAAATATAAGCACATTTGAACAAATACGAGTACAAAAGATATAACAACGAGAAAAAAGTAGCTAATAGTAATAATATAAGGCTAAAGAAAAGATGCGTGCAGCTGGAATGAAACAGAGAAGACGAATGATAAACTCTTTTCCCTTCAGCCAACAGTCGCCAAAAACAAAATAACAATTAAGCAACCCTTGGTTCGTCCTTATTTGAAATATACTAGCCCTGTTGCTATATCGACCGCCACCCGCCAGACACAGTGGCCGGCGCCAGACACCGTAGACAAACAGTATATATATATACAACTAGAAAGCCCGGCGGTCATACGAAATGACCGCTGTTCTAGATATTATAAATTGTAATTATAAAGATTTGTGCAAAGGCGTCTGCTTATTCAAACTGAATTACCTAGGGCAGGCGGCGAGGACACCCCTTTGCTTACTACGCCACGGGGTTTCCCCTTTCTACTTGCTTAATTGCTTAAAGTAGAGTGCAATGAAGGAAATCACTGGCGGTACATTTCTTAAGAGCCCCCGCTAGTTCAGTAATAAAGGTGATTTAAATAATAAAATGTTAATTCACATGTAAAAGATCTCTTTGTACACAACATTTCTTGTGTAGATCTTTCGATCATTTTTAAGCTCGCCTTGCAAAGGACCATCCATTATTTTTAATTTTACGTCCGTTCTTTCACGAACTCTTGAACAGGCAACATAAAGTTGACCGTGTCCAAATGCAGGCTCAGGTAAAAAAAATGCCAATACGCTTAAGCGTTTCGCCCTGAGACTTATTGATGGTCATAGCAAAGGCAAGTTTTACAGGAAATTGTCTACGTCTCAATTGAAACGGCAATCCTGTGCCGTGGCAACTTCACCCCATTGGCTAGTACAACCAATAAACCAATAAACTATCGGCGACAATAAAAAAATAAAGCAACCAATAAACTATCGGCGACAAACAGACACTTAAACCGCATATAAAAAGGTATTTATTTATTTCATTTTATTTGTTTTTTCATCGTTGCCGGTTGCATATTTCCGAATTCTATTATATACAGATGTTAAATTTCTTTATTAAATTTTAAATGCACGTGCTTTTATATTTAAAATTTTTCCGGCTTAGCGTTCTCATAATATTCGTCACGCACTGCACTGCAAGGGGACTAAAACAATTTACAGTTCCCAAGCATCCAATAAGCTATCGGCGTCAAACACTTAAGCCGCTTAAGCTGGTATACACTAAACACTTAAGCCATTAGGATTAATATACACTTAGAGAGAGCTAATCTCCCACCCAATGTCAACTCTTACACAACCCTGAAAAAGTAAGCTATTGCTGATCTCCTTAAATTCAACTAAGTTGAAAACAAAACTAGCGATGATCTCAAATGTATAGCGGAACTTGAACGCATCATTCAGATTACGACGCACTCTTAAATCTAGCCGTCATGCATAAAAATCAAACAAACAATTCCATTGCGGAAAATAATAACGAAAGTGATGCTATGTTAAAGGCAAAAGCATCTAATCAAACACAAAAAAGCGATGCAAAAAATATCGAGAATAAGAAAAAGAAAATTACTACTGACAGTGACGGGTTTAAAACCCCCCGTATCACACATAAACGAACGCATTCAAATTCATCGAAAGCTGAACTACCCGTACAGAAAAATAATTTCAATGACCTACAGGACGATGGCAGCATGGAGCAGGAATCGAACTCAGAGTCAGCAGGATTTACTCTCGTCAAAAAAGCACTGGGCATATTTCCCCAATTGTTCTCACAGATTTTACAGCCAACTGGGATACGTTAACCCTTTCCGGCACGCTACCTTTTAAAGTCGGAGTTTTGATAGGAAAAAAAAAAAAAAAAGGTAGGCAGTCTAATTAGACCTAGAGGAGGACACAAGTAAAATTTTGTGAAGATAACACTTATCGTTTTAATTCTGTGGGTGTGCCCAAAATGACACACTGATTGAATAGAGCTTCGAAAAGAGTGCTGAAACGAGCATTCTTGTCAATGAACTGACCGATGAGATGCGGAGAAACAAAGAATACAGACCCTCAGTTGTCCTAGATTATCGGAAAGCCTGGTCTGGGAACATCTAGGGTTCGCCGCTTGATTTTAGGCAAGATTTCAAAGTAAAAATTTAAAACTAATATAGAATAAGAAGATTAGCATACAGCCAAAAATATAACATAGAAATTTCTTTTCAAACAATTTCTTTTATACCCTAAAAAAATCTGGAAGATTTCTTTGAAGAATGAGGGTCTTAAACAACTAAACATGACTAAAATATATCGACTGGTTTGTGTTGAGCTGCCATCTACTATAAATAAAGAAGGTTCAGAGCCTATAAATCTTTTTTCATTCAATTTTTCTGTGCGTATAGAAGGAAAATTTTAGGTGTGTCGAGACCGAACACACTGTGCCGCAAAGGGTTAAAAGAAGAAATTGAAAATTTAGGAGTAAAAAAAGTCAAAGGCAATATCACAGGAGATACACTCAATATCAAGGTCTGAAATAAAGATGACTATCGCGCAATCACGCGTTTCTGGCCAAACGAGGTATGCAATTCCACACATACAAAATTAATTCCCAAAAACCAATCAAAGTAGTAATAAAGAAGCTGCCTAGAAACTCTAACATGGAAATAATTCCCAAAGAACTCACTGAACACAGAATTCCTGTAGAAAAGATACCTCAGCTCAAAAGATTCCGAGATAGAAAAATTGTTAAATTACATACACTGGTTATCATAAATTATGGAAAAATCACAAAAATAGCGATAACTCCCTCAAAAATAAGCCAAACCGTGTAAAATTTGAATATGTTGCCAAGTAAAAGTAGCTGAGTAAACCTCCAATATGCAAATTACTGGCGCTACACTCGGAATACGTCATCTGCGAGGAGTATAAAAGTCCATGTTTCAGAGCAAGCCCACATATTTTCACTGTGATAGTGACATCAGAAATCTGAGATAGCCAATTCGTAACAATGATCTCCAGGCATCATTTGCCTGAAGAACTACGACAGAAAGCCATTGGGAGACTAGAGGCAGGACAAAGTCAAACAGAAGTGGCCAGATGGCTAAATGTGAGTTCTTCTGTGGTTCATAGACTTTGGAGGCAATTATTGTGATATTGCCTTTGACTTTTTCAAATCACAGATTCGGCACCTAGGAGGTTCAGCCAAGGACGGCCAACTGCTACGAGGAGCGCCGATGACCGCTATTTGACATTATGTGCACTCAGGAATAGAACCGCTATTCCGACTCTTCTTAGATACTCCCTTGCTGCAGCCACCGGAAGGTTGGTGTCAACGACAATTGTGCGTAGAAGGCTTCACGAAGGTAGTCTGTATGCGAGGCGAACAACCATTTGCATGCTGCGCAAGTCACGCCATAGAAGGGACCGTTTGCAGTGGGCACGACAACATGTCCACTGGACGCCTGAGCAATGGAGGGCTATTCTCTTTAGGGATGAGTCCAGGTTTAGTCTAAAATGCGATAGTAGGCATTATTTGATATGGAGAGAACCTGGAACCCGTTATCATCCGTCAAACATCGGTGAAAGTGATGCATACGGAAGAGGCAGTGTCTATGTTTGGGGTGCCATATCTTTGGGTGGACTCACAGACCTACATGTTTTTCCAAGGGTAACCGTGAATGCTCATGTTTATAGAAATGACATCCTTGATGCTTATGTGCGCCCATATGCCGGGGTAACAGGTGATGCTTTCCTGTTACAGGACGACAATGCAAGACCACACAGGGCTAGCATCGTAGATGATTATCTTCAACAGGAAACAATTATGCGCATGGAGTGGCCAGCTCGATCCGCTGTCGAGCACGTTTCCTATCGAGCACGTTTGGGATGCTTTAGGGAGTCCTTTAGCTGCTCTCAATCCGCCTCCCTTAGACCCTTGCCACGCTGCAAGAGCAATGCCTCTCGCTTCCTATGGAATTGAAAGACCGCATAGTTGAAAGCATCACACATCGCTGAATGTGCTGTATTGCTTCTAGAGGCGATTATATTCCATATTGAAGGTACTTTTACTATAGCAAACTGGCATCTTCGATTTGTTCATTTCATACACGTGCTCATTTGTATATTACCATAATTGTCTGGTAATTTCTTTTTATGTTATTTGACACCTTACTGTGTGTTGTATATTGTGGGTAAGTTTCATAAAATTCTACATGTAACTTTTTCAGTAATCGTGATTTTTGCGATTTTTCGTTAATTTATGATAACCAGTGTATATTCTTAGTCGAGGTCAAAAGAAACGAAAAGGATAAACAAATATACCAAATAAAGCAACTTCGTGGATTAGACATCATTACAAATCCAGACGAGGCCCTGTGTAATGCCACAGGTGCCAGAGATACGGACACACTCGAGATCTATGTCATTACAAACCTAGGCGTCTTAAATGCGCCGAACCGAACGAAACTTACACCTGTAAGAACAAGGACGAACTATCAGCGCTTTGTGCGGTGATTGCCACCCGAGCAACTCGAAAGAATGTACGTAAATACCATTCGGACAACCTACCCAAAAGAGTCTTCAATAAGAGCAATCAAAACGAGAAACAGCAGGAACAGGAATAATTTCAATTAAATAAAGAAGGTTTTCCTATCCTCACTGGAGCTACGGAAAACGAAAATACTGAAAATCAACCCAGCTAAACAACCCAAAAGGAAAACAAAAATAAGCAAGAGAGCGAAACTAAAGAGATTTCATTTTTTGAATGGATAAAAATCCAACTCCTAAAAGCGAAAGAATTCTTTACAGAATTTAAAAAAGCAAAAACCATCATGGGTAAACTCGAGGTCGGAATTGCCGCAATTGAATATTTCACTACTTTAGACTATGACTTTTAAACCCCATAGCAATATAAACGCGATGATTTCAGCTACCAATAGCTTTTTAAAAATTTCCTATTTCAATGCGAAAGGTGTCATAAAATATATCAAGATATTAAAGATTATCTCGAAAAGTACAACAATAGAACTCTAGTCCCTGTAGCTAATTCCCTAGCTCCCTGTAGCTAAATATTTAGGTGTTTACATAGATAATTCTCTCAACTTCAAAGATCATATTTCTTACACCTTAAACAAAGCAAATGCAGCCTACATGACAATTTATCCAAAACTCAGCCCAAGGACAATTCATCACAATTCGTCATGGTGGTAACTTGTAAATTTTAATTTTAAAATTTACTTGAACTCTGAAATTGGACTCTATCTATTATTTGTGTTGCATCTCATACTTATGTTAATCAAGAAACTTTTTTTGTTCAAGATTTTTATGTTACTATTTCATTTTTTAATTATTTTGTATGAATTTTTACTTTAACGTATGATTCTACGAACTTTTGAATTTTTTACGGCCTATCTAGCTACTGCATACTTCTGAAGGACTTTGAACTCTGATGCCATTCACAGCTTCAAACTGTCTTCGCGCCATTTTCATGATGTCTCACTACTGCTTATCCTGCACTCTGACTAGCTATATTGCTCTCACCATCTGCATTTGCCATATATATAACTCACTGCACGTGCCTGCATGCTTCAATTTAATGCCATTGCTTATCACTGCACAATTTTTATGATGAACGCCTACTTTCGTAAGTATTAAGATATGCCTGCTCACGCAGCTGAATTTTCTTCGCCCACGGGTAGTACCATTTATTTGGAAATATCGTTGTCTAGTGCACTTTAATGCGATCTACTGGCGAAAACGCTTTAGTAGTTAATAACCAGAAAAAAGTAAGTCATAACAATACGAGTAAATAAAATTTTTGCTGAAACACCGTGGAGAAATATCGGGAAAACAAATTATCAAAATTTCTTTGAATTATTCAAAATTTTCTACTGGGCATTCAAATTTAAAGGGAATCGCTTAATTTCTTTTTGTCTCCAAGAAGAATTACACTTCTAAATTGTAATTAGACCTTATGGCATTTTTCATTACCTATCTGATGCATATTTTTCACAGTAATGTCAACTATTATTCAAGACAGACGACGGTAAACTGTATTTCTGTTTGAAAAAAGGCACAAGTGTTAACATGTATACATGTCTTTGCTTACATTATTCTGTTAGAAAAGGAAATTAAAAAAAAGTAAAAATGAATGCTACACGCTTTTGTCAAAACTTAATTTTTCTCTAAGTTCAATGCTAAAAACGAATTAATGGTAATTTACCTGTCGACATACACTCTTGCCAAACCTGTCTTTCAGTGTTTCTGCATATGGATATTGATACAAAGACGAATTTTTGGATTTCATGCATTTTAAACTGCAGCATGGCGCAATAATACACCAAAAGGTAATACTATAGCAAACAGTAACATTCTTTTAGTAGAATATACTTCAGAGATGGATATCAGTTATTTCAGGCTTTAAATGAAATAGGATTAATTTTATAGATCATGGGTTCTCTACCGCTGGTACGCTTACCACTAGTGATACGCAAGAGAAAATTAGGTGGTACGCGAAGAAGCAAATTATTTTGAACTATTAAATTAAAAAATTCAAACCACAACATCCTGATTAAGTTTTTTCTCCAACTCTCGTAAATTTTTGCGATTTGAGCTTTGTTCAAAGTCAATAGCCGCTTACAGACTTTAGCAAGAGGCGAACGAACTCTCTGCATGGCAGTTTTTGCGATTCTTCCATGTTGTACGTTTCGTAAATATAATCTTAGCAGTAAACATAACACAATTTGCCATAAATTATGTTTTAAAAGGAATGATAGAAATGGATGCTGTATTTAAAATGAAATAAAAATAAGTTGCTATAAAAAGAATAATAATATCTCATTAATTCTCTTAGTCTTTATCGATTTATTAGCATATCAGCACTTTGACACCATTTCCTGACTAATATTGCTCCATTTTCAATGGAAATAATTTTTTGAGTCGGTTGAATTGAATTTTATGGTTTAAGTGGGAAGAAAATAATATTTAATAAATAAAGGTAACACACAAAACGTTAAAACAAACTCCCCTTTGGGCGTCATATAAAAATCTGCAAGCTTTCAGAATTTTTTTTGAATCTTTCTGTTCAGAATTTGAAAAATAATCATTGTAAAATGTAGTGGTAATACTAAAGGTTTTCAAGTTTTGTTTAGATGGTACGCGTTAGTCAAAATGTTGAGAACTGTTGGTATAGTTCAAACATATATTCAAACGTTCAAACGTATATAACCGTTCAAACGTATAAACGTATTTCTATACGTTTTTATACCTAAATTATTCACTATTAGCCACGTATTTTATGTGAATAATGGTTAAATGCATTTGGTTTTTTTTTATCTGTTTTTTCAACTTCCACGTTTGAA
This sequence comes from Stegodyphus dumicola, assembly GCF_044657685.1. Lineage (NCBI taxonomy): Eukaryota > Metazoa > Arthropoda > Arachnida > Araneae > Eresidae > Stegodyphus > Stegodyphus dumicola. The sequence goes on along the minus strand of NC_140775.1, from coordinate 61,787,340 downwards.
TTCAGAAGCATCTTATGTAACATTGTAACTATGTTTTTTTTTTTTTTTTTAATTTTATTTTTTTATTTTTTTTTTTTTAAACCTACAATACAAACGGGATAGTTTATTAGCAATACATCTTTTGCCACTCATAAAATGTAAATTATAATTCTATTTGATTTGTTTCATATACGTTAATTAAAACTGTAGGTATTTAATGTAGTTAATGTTTATCTGTAAACGTACTTTAGAGATTTGGCAGTTTCAGATATATGCTAGATATTTTTTTCCAAGTGTTCAGATTATGCATCTGGGATATATCATGATGGCTGGCAGTTTATATAGTTGTATTTTATATACGTAGTTTTCATATTTCTGAGAACAAATCAAACATGAATTCGCCCAATACTTTAAATTATCTAATACTTCATGGCTTAAAAAAATTAATTTACGTTTAAATATAATCACTTCAATACTATAACGAGACGAAAGTCATCGTGCCACTAACCAATAGAGGGAATTATTTAACAGTATAGTTATTTTATCACATGAACTAACAAATGCAATTGTATAATACATAAGACTCTTATGAAGAATGAGAGCAAAAAACGTTACTGTTCATGCTGTCTTTTCATAGGAGTACGCCCAAAAGTATGGAATATCAATATCAAAACCATATTTTTAGTATTTTCGAAAGGAAACCACGAAGAAACTTTTATTCTCGGATGCAACAATGTTTGTCCCAAAACTAGGATTTCTTCAGTAGGTCAGCGACTATAGCACACTCGCAGTGCCTCCCGACCTTGTCGTCAAAAGGCGTCTTAGAAGGAGGTCGTGTAAAATGCATTTTTTAAAGAAGATACTCTTTTGTGAGTAAAAGAAAGAGATCATCGACCTATACGGTGACAAATCGGCGTTGAGTATTTTGATTGACGCCCTTTGTGGCAATGCAGTATCTTGGTAGTGATCCAACATCGTCATAAGCGCTACAATTCCATAAGGTTTGCACAATCGCCCTTTGCACCATCGAGCAGTGATCACAGTCTTAGGATACTACATGCGCGCAAAGGATTAAAGGCTACTGCTGCGCATGTTGAGCAGGTGAGTTAGTATAGTTCCATTTCTGGATGTTTTTGTGATGCAAATTTCTGTGACCTGTTTTAGAAGTAAGCTTTGCAACTAGTATTTGGTTTATGATTTTCGTAAAGTGCTATATTATGTGGCTGAATCCTTTCAGTAAAACTTTGAACAAAATTTGTATCTTCTTAACGCAAAATGCATGAATATTTAATTTCTTGTTTTTGCAATTAATTACACTCATTTCACATCAAGCAGATATAAAAAATTCCATTGAACATAAGCATACCTTCGTCAAAACGAAACCTCTTATTTTTTATTTGAATGGTGATTATATGTGGCAAAGGTAAAATGATCCTGTTCAATGGGGGATTTTTATGCATTATTGTATTAATCTTTTAATATATTAAAACATGACTAATTAAAAAAGTGTTTTTACCTTTTCCAAATATATTTTACAATTTGTAAAGAAAATGAAAATTGCCTGACCGGCGAAGATGTATTAATAACGCCACTACTACCGCTATGTATAGTTGAAAGACATATACGAATAGTATCGCAAGAGCTACGTGAGAATTATTTGAGAACGGTGTTTTGAATAATATCATAGCTGCCCTCCTAATTACACTGAAAGCAAATGCAAAAAAATATAAGTTTTGAAGCTTAGATACCTAAAGTAGGAAGTCAACATTTTCAAAAAATTGTTTTGTTTCTCTAAAATTTAAGAATTGACTCAAAGCGGATTCAGTTATTTATACCTAAATATTTTATTACATTAAAAAGTTTGGAAAGGCACATTTGAATAAAACTACATGTGCACAGCTCAACGATTAGCACAAAGAAAATTTACATTATTTTAAATCAATACATATATTTATCTTCTCTTCATACATATATTTATTTCGAAGAAAAGGTAAGAAACTGGTTGTATATATTTCGATCTCGAGCAACGAAAACGAGATAGTGGTGTCGTTTTACCTGAAAATTTTCAATGATTATGACATTTCTGAAACCAAAGGTTCAACTCGAAATACTGCACATTTTTCGAATCCTCATTTAAGGTCAATTCATCCAAAGTTAGTGAGTTATTCTAGTGTAAATATTTTGAACACTCAAAAAAGGACAGTAAACATATATATATTCTATGCTATAACATGTACTATAAAAGATATTTCAATTTTAATGTGTAATTTTATTAATTTCTTGAAAACTAGCAACATATGTTTGAAAACTATTTGAAAACTAAAACTAAGTTTTATAACTTAAAATTTTAAATAAAAACCTCGAACTATTTGTCATTAAAATTTCAAAAAGTTATAAAAAAATTTAAGAAACTGAAAACTGTAAAAATCATAAGGTTCATTTGAAATAAAGCGATCTGACCTCTATATGTGTGTGTGTGTGTGATTATGGCAAAGCCTCGAGGGCTATCTGCCTAAGAGGAGGGGTGCCTTCGTGGAGGACTTTCTAAGGGGAACTGGCTCGTATACATGTTACACATGGGGAAAAACACGAAAACACCCATGCAGCCAGCCCGTTCGCGGGATTCGAACCTCGGACCGAACTACCAGTGTTCAGCGACTTTACCGCCTGACCTCTATATGAAAATTTCGGTTTGACTCCTAACATGATATTAAGCTCAGCAGTTATGATAGTCTCATTAGTTTAAAACTTAGCCCCCAGAAATCATAAATATAGAAAAATATTACATTTAAAATAAGCTGCTCAAGATCGCAAATTTTAATAGTAAAAACGTTGAGCTATTATTTCGTAGTTAAGTAACGCCATCCGTAGACTTATTCCAGTATTTAATTAGAAAAAGAATTATCAAGACGTAACTGCTCATTTATGTCACTGGATCGCTTGCCTATGAGACTTGCAACAAATTTTTTCCTATATTTCAAAGACCTGAAATCCACTAACTGAAAACAATAAACGCCTTAAACAGGTTTTTTCGAAATGTTAATAATAACTTTATTAGAGCGCGGTTGCTATGTACAAGTTTTCTTTCCACAGCGTATCTGCGTCCTTTGTCCGTCAGATATTTAGATTTCTCATTCTCTGTTTAATTTTTTCTTCTTTTCACTAAATCATTCTTTACATAATGTTTATTCCTTTTTTTCTAAATTAAGTTATGATTTTATTTAATAATACAGAAATAATTATATAAATTATTAAGATAGGTAAGGCTACATCTTAGTAATCTGTAGATTACAAGAATAGTAGAAGATATGCGAAAAGAAATAAGGTGGTGTAGAAAATAAATACAGAATAATTTATAAAAATTCATTAATATTGAATGGCTAAAACCTCCATCACTGCGAGTTTTTATCCTTTAGTCAAATATAAGAATTCACTTATTCACTTCCAAAACTAATTATGTAATAAGATCATGTAATATTAGAAATTTTCTAAACGCTACAGTGTAGTATGGCTTTTAATGAAGATTGAATAAGACAAGGTATAGAATAGAATAATAAACTGAATGTTAGAGTTTAATAAAGAAAAAGTGCTAAAACGCTCTCATGAATTTTCAGAGTTATGTCTTCCAGTTAACTCTTTTAGTCTTTACTGTATTTTATACCAACGGTGTTTGTTGAATTTTGTTTTATGTTTTGAATTTTTAGAGGTTATTTTTCATATTATATTTAAAACAAAATTTATTAAGTCGTGTAAATGTAACAGTTTTGCTGATTATATTACCGTTACAGCTATAAAACATTTAACTAAAATTAAAAAAAAAGATTTCCTCTGCATATATTGTATATCTCAGAAGTCATTAGCTTTATCAGTCTGATGAGAAATATAAAAGGAAGTTAACGACTAAAATTCACGATTTTCAGTACGTTTTCTGATTCTAATTAGAATTAAAAACTTTTCTATCTTTTGTCATATATTTATACTTTGTAAATTTATTACTTACAAAATAAATGTATACATTATACTTTTTAATCTCTCTTTTCATTATGTTTAACTTTCTACTTCATAGTTTTATATCTTAGAAAGAAGTTAATGCGAGAAGGCTGAGATGTTTCAGTTTTATTTTTAAACTTTAATATATCTGCAGAGCTGTAATAATTGTGTAGGTAGACTAATTATATAAGTAATCAAGTTGTAATACATATGAAAAAGTCGTTTACTCCTATAAAAGCAATGTAATAATGAAACAATGCGCATAAATTTAGACAGAGAGAAAATGTTTCGCAGAAGATAAGATATAAATGGATTTATCAAAAACTGAACATCTGATATATTTTTCATATGGTTTTCAAGTAGTAAACTGTTATATATTGAAAGGGCCAAATAAAAGTTTACCCAGATACAATTTTCGTACAACACTTCTAACTCCTTAGCACTTGTAACTGCTTTTTGAAAACAACGATTATATTTATAATCAGTATCAATTTCTTCGGTATATATAATGCAGAACTTCTGATTTACGCATTACTGCTTGCCAAATGCTATGAATTTATATATGTGCAAAAGAAGCAAGCGATAAACCAATGAAAAAGTTCAATTTTGTTTTGCCATGAATTTCAATAAAATATAAACTTTACGAAAAGCATTAATTCTTCACTATAATCAAAATATATTTTGGGCAAATGGACTGAGTTGCCTTTTTTAAAAATAATACTTTTCTCCTGACGAAAGAAGACCATCCTTGCTTTTGAAGTACATTGTGCCTCTTTTTCCTTTCATACATAGCATTAAGAAAAGACAAATTATTCTATTTATTAAAATAATAGAGATACGAAATATACTTTTACCTTACATCTTTGTAAGGATAAAAGAGAAAAAGTTTAGAACTAACATTTGTGCAATAGCTTACCATTAGAAAAAGAGTAATTTGTCAATATATCATTCTCACATTTTTTCTCACTTTTGAGTCTTTTGAAAATTATTTGAGTGCTTTATTCATCGGATTTATATATATATATATATATATATCAAGATATATATATATAGCGTAAACTTTCTTGTATGAATTTCACATTTTGTCAGGTGCTTATTATATGCAATTACTCTTAATTACTATGCGGGGCCCACCAGCGGCCGAGCGGTTAAGTCGCTGAACACTGGTAGTTCGGTCCGAGGTTCGAATCCCGCGAACGGGCTGGCTGCATGGGCGTTTTCGTGGTTTTCCCCATGTGTAACGTGTATACGAGCCAGTTTCCCTTAGAAAGTCCTCTACGAAGGCATCCCTCCCCTTAGGCAGATAGCCATCGAGGATTTGCCATAATCACACACACACACACTTAATTACTATGCAATTTCAGTTGAGTATGTGCGCAGTTTTCGTTACCATAAGCACATGACTATCAGCAAAAGTTCTAACATTCTGATGTAAAATATAAGTTTCTCTCTCTTTGGGTATATAATTTCAAATGCATCAAAAATTCAAAGAACATTCTATGTATAATTAATCGCCGTGTACTAAATGTAACATAAATATAAGCTGTCAGTTAGCTTCTTAAACACGTTGGATATGTTAAGTACTAAGAAGTATTTATAATGTATTTATATATTACCTACCAAAATTGAGTGATGCGTTTAAAAACATTTGAGTTTTTGAAACTTATATTAAGATTTTGCATAAAGTTTTTGATAGCATAGCTAAAAAACAATAGCACTCATTGTCGCTACTTCTCATTATTACCCATTATTGCACTTGTAATTAATTATATTCGATATTTATGACATTGAAATTATTTTGTCCTTGTACTTTGCAAATATGCAGCTGAATGTTACTTACATAGTTTAAAATTAGTTAATAACAATTACTTTTGAAGGTAAAAACCTTTTATGAATTTATTAAAATAATACAAAACAGCAGTGTCGACAATCGTTCTTAAGCATTGCAGTGGGTTTTAGACGCAGTTTACATAAGTCTTTTCAGGCGCAATTATTTTTGAAAGTAAATAGATGCTAAAGGATTAAAAGTTTTTCATGCCTAGTATAACTCATTCAAAAACGATTACTCACGTGAAAAATAAAAAATTAAAATAAATAAATAAAGGAAGCAAGGAAGAAAATCCATTAAAAACGATGTGGTTTGAGTTACCATTTTAATGAATGCATTATTTACTGCATATTAAAGCTCTTGAACTTTAGAAACGTAATCTCCGCATTTGAACTAAAGATTTCAATGAAGCACTAATAAATTACTCTGTATAGTTTGGAACAAAATAAATAAATAAATAAAATAGTGTGACATTTTTCAAATAGAATAACCTGCCGTCCTTAAAAAGTACTGGAAAGGAAACCTGTCTCCCACCACTTTTTAGTATCAGTCACGGTTGCAGCTCATCTCAGAGACTTGCTTATATAAGATATGCGAAATGTATACAATATAGAGAAAATTCGTGACTCAAACACCCTCGTTCACAGAGAACAGTTGAAATATTCGGTGGAATCTTTTCGCATGCATTCCAATGAACCTGTTTGCACATAGTCTTTTTTCCGCTGTGAGTCATCTAGCATGGGCGAAAAACTAACCAAGGTTTTTTTTTTTTTTTTTTAATATTTTATTTTATTTTTAGAAAGCAACAAAACAAAGAAAGAGGGGAAAAACAAGTTAATGAGTAAAATATTGTGGGAGTCGTTTAACTTGTGTTAGTTGACATTAACTACTTATCACCTCTCTGTGAAGAAATGTATCACCCAGCCAACGAGGTTGTGATTGGAAATTGATAGATAACGAACTGTCACAAATTCAAGGAGTAATAGTTATCCTTCAAAATATGAGAATTAGGGACGCAAAGAAAATGTTTTCGTAAGAAACCAAAAGTCAGCTTCCGTAAAATTTCTTAAACCATTTAATTAGTTTCTTTTGGCAATATGATATTTTTTGAAATCAAGAATAGTACTGTTATAAGTTAATTCGTCCTCCTTCCAGCATGCCTTCGTGGTATAATGGTAGCATACTCGGCGCGTATTTGAGAGGTCTAGTTCGAGTCCTGGCGAGGGTATTGGGTAATTTTCCCATCTCCTGCTTCAAAATAACCTAACGACTCTACACTACAAGCTCGAGTGTTGTTTCCTTAGCAAAATATGTAACGAAAATTATGTCTACTGCTGTGTATTTCTTTCCAAATACATATGTTTTCTGAATTAAAACTGATCGCCAGCACAAATACATTTATAAATTTATCATGGTCAGTAAGTACGTTTATCATGTAATACAGAGTCGAAGCGTTTCTATACACATTTGTAATGCATCAGAAACATGTACAGAAATTCGCTATCGTCAATGTGAAAGTGATGCATAAATGTTGCCTAACTTGTAAGGATCCTAAGTTTTACTAACGTTTATTTTATTTTAAATCTTTACTATGACTTCTTATTTTCTACTTCCGGCCAGAATTAAAAGCTTTAACTTATTTATGCAAATTTGTCTTGCGAACGCCAAGTACTTAAGTTGTGGCTTTTTGCCAAGCAAGAGAGAGGAAGGAGTTATTAGAAGCAGGCCGCTTGCCATAGTAGTTTTACTCGGTTGCTGGTTGCCTTCAAGGCCAGAGGTTTAATCCTCTTGATAATTTTAAACGTATCGTAGTGTTAGCAGTTCTCTGTACTACATACGGCTTTTTGTTAATATACGGCCAATCTTGGAGTTAGGCACTTGTTTGATTAATCCAAAGTTAGTTTAGTTAGATTTTTAGTTAATATTTTTTTATATTCTTACGTTCAGACCACAAGTGGTTGGTCTCTGTATTCCGAAGTTCCGGAAATCATTGTAAAGAGAGAAAAATAAAGGGTTTCGTATACCCTTCCTGTGTGTATTGTCTACTTCCCAAATTTATTGAACATAGCTCTAGTAAGCTCCCTGTTCCGAGTCAGGACAGTTAATGTTTCCAAAGCAAGTAAGGAGGAATATAGAACCTGATAAACGTATTTGAAATTCTTTAGGTGATGCTTTTCTTCATCCTTGCATGCAGTTATTCTACCTGTGTAGAATCGCATCTTAGTTTGTAGAAGACCTACATTTTCATTTGAAATCCCTCGTTTTATAAACTGTATGATGCATCAGCTGAAATGAGTCGTTCAAGGGTTACAATCTTAATAGTTTCGGGAGCGGGCTTGCATCCTTCTAAGGGAACATAACACTTTCTATTTCTCTTTCTCACACATCAAATTTTCTTGGAGTTTAATGTTTGTGAATCTCGCAGTCTTCATTTTATTAATATTTTCAAATAATCTTTCCCCTTCAACTAAAATACTCGTTCTGCTATATGTCTAAACGAGAAATTTAATCAAAAATACAAAAATAGCCAAATCAAGAAAGATGAACTCGTTTAGATGAATCAGCAGGCACTATAATTCGGCTAATTATCTTCATCAATTGCGGCAGCTGTAACGAAAACGACCAAGATTATATGAGAATTTCTCAGTCAGCAACCAATATTGCTGCAGAAGCTCCATCAAACAGGTGTCACTGTACTAAAACATTCCACAACGTTACGAAATCTTGAGTCTGAGGACTGACAACTAGTCTTCTTCTTCCACTTAGTTCCACTGACGTGTAAGGTAAATATTTATCAGATGAGTACGCTTTGAAGGAGATGCTTTCATTCATTTTAATACTACAGTTTTACTTTCAAGAGCAGAGCAAAAGTCCATAATATTTAGGTGACAAGATAAGAATCAAATGCTTATATTTAGCTACCAAAAAAAATAAATTTTCGTTTCACTGCTGAAGTTGAATGGAGCTTGAAATTAAAATCAGTGACGTATGTGGAGACATGATAAATAATAAAGATTATTTTGATTTATCTACTTTCGCTAAAACCCAAACTGATAGAGAAGAGAAGGATGCTGCTAAAATTATATCCCGATGCATTAAAAAGAATGTACTCATGTATAATGATTACAGGTATTGCTTGTTTAGCAATGAACAGTCTAGTGATAATGAGAAAATTGCTTCAGAATATCAATAAAATTACTACCGTTGAAACGAAAATATTAGGCTTGAGTGTACGTTTGAAGATAAATGATGTATACTCTCAAACGGCTACGATACTCTAGATCATGGTCATTTTAAAATCGAAGATAAAGAATTTGCGAAGTAAATAACAATAACAATAACGTTGAAATACATAGGGTGGGAGGAACGATGAAGTGCGACTGTAAGGGACTTCCAGTATCGTATACTGTCATTTCTTTTTCATGACATCATATAGGCTGCACTAAGTGCACTTCGGTAACGAGATGTGTGAACCGTGGCTAACTAACTACCTTCCTAATTTAAAAAAAAATCTGATGTGTATACCACATGACTTCTTTGTACGGAATATTAAATTAAACACATTTTTTCTTGCATTTCATTTAAACGTATTAGATTGAATTAAATCTTCGCCGAAAGCGCATAAACCACAATAAAATAAATGTATTCTTTAAAATTCACTCTATTTGTTTACCATAGCGACATAATGGCGCTAGGTTCACTTAACAGTATTATATTTCGTTCATATTATAACTCAGAATGCACAAAATTTACATCATTTAAAGAATTATCTAATCTTTGCCACATGTTCTATTCAAATACTATAATAAAGCTAGAACGATGTATAAAAGAAATTAAGCAAACAAAACAAAAAATAAACAGTTTTTCACAGACGATTGAGTATTTTTCATTCAATTAATTGAGTTCTCACTTCGCAATAAGGCAAAAATACATAAAAACTCAAAATATCTGTATTAAAAATTACGAAGTAAACACTTATTTCCTCGAAAAAATTCCAGAAAGGATTAAGCATGATTTAATTCGCAATAGTAAATGAAAACGTTATCATTGTTGTTGCGAACCTAAGTTTCTCTAGATTGGCAACAAATCCACTATCCTGCTGTTTCAAATGTAAACAAGCAATGGCCGCCATCAAAAAAATTATTAGGCTTATCAGCACCTAAACAACTTTAAAATTGTTGATAATTCTAAAAATATTGTATACAGATTTACTAAAGGCATAAAAACCATAACCGGAAGATAAGAACAATATAATTCAATCATTTTAAAGCAAAAAAATGTACAATTTACAAACATATAAGAATAAAGAAACTGAGATCACTGAGCCGGGTAACAGAGTGGATATAGTATATAAATATATTTATATACGTTTGATGCGGCCGATTGCAACCAAAATACGAGGTGCACATCTACATGTTATAGCAGTTCTATATACAAAATTTCAACGTTCTGAGGCTACTCGTTTTTGAGTTATGCGAGATACGTTCGTAAGCACAGACGCCACGAAAACGTCTCTTGAAAATTCCTTTTAAATCAGTTTTATATTAGGGGGAAAAGGGTCCTTTATTTTTTCCTTACGTACAGATGGCACGCGAAAACATCCTTAAATTGCATTCGATAGCGGATCTCCATATTCGAGTGGAGTAGTACGTTATTCAAATTTTGATGGCTCCAGGTACCGTTGTTTTATCACAAAGCAAGCAACATACATACATTCATGCAGATGCTTCATTATTTAATTTCTTTAAATATAATGAAGGGCTCTAATATTTGGAGGCGATAATTTGAAAGGTGAGACTTTTTTTATAGTGGACGAAATGCCAAAACGAAATTAAGAGTCCTTCTGGGCAAATTGTCCCTTTGGACTAACAATTAATTTCTGACGTAATTAATTAATAATTTTTTCACTAAACATACTTTTGAATACTGTAAGAGAAATTTACGTTACAAATATATTTCCAAACGAAGACTGAGCAAAAGCCATAGCTTTCTGATAATTGTTTTCTCATAGATGTACGCCTCCTGCACAAAGTGTATGAGTATTACATATAATCACAAATTAAAAATTTTTCCTCCGAAAACAGTACAAATCTGTTATAGTAAATTTTACACAGTTTCGTTCGCATTTTTGATCAAATAATAAACATTTTTCTGAGCCTATTAAACCACCATAAATCAAAAATAACATCCAAATGTGTTACAGTTACAAGAGAAGTACTGAAAGTATTTACGAATAAAATTATGCAAAAATTCTCCATGTTGTACATATTTCCAATGCACAAGAATAGTTGATAATATTGATTTTTTGAGCAAGATAAAAATTGTACGATTACATTCTGTAGAATTCTTATTAAAATTTTTGAAAAGAGCGAAAATACTAAATTAAGAGTAAAAGATATCCCTCCGTACGTACTCCTTTGTGCATGATCTTTATTTTAGAGTTTCTAAACTCGTTATTTTTTTATTGCAGATTACGTTTAAATAAGAATAACTGCAAAAATAACGAAAAATCTCCACATAAATAGTAAATTAAATAAACATAGCAGATCGGTTTGTATGTGAATTATATATCTTGAGACAGGAAACAGCGGAAAGATAATTTTAATATTATGCTAATTGAAGGCATAGCAGTGTTTAATTGATGAATGTTATGTATAAACTCTTCTGAAGGTATGCTAGATCATCATTTAGAGAACTAACTCTATTAATCTTAACATCTACAAAAACTTTTGCTATATTACCTTGATAAATCTGTTCATTAAAAATATTATAAACTCATTATTTTAAAACAAATTATTTTTAAACTACAAGACGCTGTAATTATCTTTGTTAAAATTCACTTCCAAGATTTAAATTTTGGGAAAATTATATTTGGTTGCTTATTTTTGTTGGCTTAGCGTTAACATTTTCGAATAATTAATTGTTAGTATGCTAAATTTTGCGTGTTTAATGCATTTCTGCTTGCTGTCCCCTCAAATAAAAATTGGATTTTAAATAATCATGTATAAAGCAGCACTGCATTTGTTGTTGCTTATAAATTTTAGCCTGTAATTAGGCTAATATCACTTCGTTAAACTCCAGCACACCTTTTATCAAGAACGTCCTAACAGAAAGAGTCTAGTGATCTTCAAATCCTTTAATCCTCTTTCAACGTCTCGAAAATTCTTGCGTATCGGTGGACCGTGAGTTCCCATATTTCCCATCGGCAGTAAAGACAAAAGTGCTCTCCTCGGAATTTAAAACTCTGTCTTGGAAACAGCCTGAATACCGTACTGAGCGACCAATCTATCTAATGTAGAATATTTCAGCCCTTTTCCGCATCTTAGTATTTTCTTTTTATGTTCTTTTTATTAATATGTAAAATGCCCGGCTGTTATTGTAGGATTATTCAACATTCGGGGTTATTAGTGTTACATATGACTGCATTTACTGATGTATAGTTTTATAATACATAATATAAAACAATTTGCGGGATCCACATGTATAACGTGTATAACGTGTATTTGCGGGATCCACATGTAACGATACTCAGAAAAGGAGACTACAGACTACAAACTGGATTTCCATAGATTATGGCCCGGATATGTACATGCTCATCATAAATTTTCTCAAAACAAGACATAGATACAATCATATGATAAGCTAAATGTTATGGTTGCAGTGTTCTATTAAATAAGAAATTTAGCTTTTATTATCTCAATACTGCAAAACTTGCATTAGCAAAACACATACATTTCCTTTTTAAAACGTAAATGAATACTTTTTAACTGGATTTGTTTCTGTAAAACGACTGCAAAGTTAGATTGTTTATTCAGAGAAGCCACCGACCCACTATATTGTAACCATTCCCATTAAACTCTCTAGTACTTTTCACAAAATTTTGTAATTGGAAGTACATGAGTAAGAGCAATGTATAAAGTTTATGGTCAAACCGAAAACACTGTGCGAGAAACGAAAATTTATTTCCGCATCTTCCCTTTCCTTTGAAAAATTCGGCATTCTGTGATTACGTTATTGTTCGCAAGAGGGCGCACTTCCGGTTGGAATCCATTCCATCATTACTAATCTTCAAACCTTCTGACAGCCGATTATCCTTCAAACAGGTCGCACTTACTTTCCGTCTTCAAGCCATAATTTTACAAGTTTTCAATGATGTGCAATGAAGAAGAAAGCGAATTCGCCACCCAAAATGATGATAAACTAACTGCCCGACAATCGTGATTATTTGCCGTTGCACAAACTCAATAAAAAAATATTAAAAGCTAAATCGTTTCTAACTGTTTATCGGAAACGCCCCAATAAATAAAACGTTTTATGTCCCTATATCGAATCAGGGCAAATTCTATGATAAAAGGTCCTGTCTTGTTTATGTTTCATGGTGAGTCAGTTGTGAAAGTTTTTCCGAACAACTCGCCCAGATTGAGAGGAACAGATAACAGTAGAAACAAGTTTTTCATCGGTGTTGTTGTTTACGAAGCACTGTTAAAATCTAGGATGTATTGCCTATTGATTATGCTTACATGTTGACGCAAAACAGAAACGTGACTATTAATGTGACAGCTTACTTCTTACAAAACGGCCCACGCAATGTTTTATTTTTGCCAGAAAATCTAAGTTATTAGCCTTCCAAAAACCAAAAAGGGATACGAGTTAAAAAACAGGAAACTTAACTTCTTAGCCACCAAATGCAATTTCAATTAAATCCTATTAAATGTTTTGTATTTTTCATGCTAATGCTGTTAAGTTTAGAGCAAAGTGTAACTTTTATTAAGAGATGAAATTATGTAATGAGTATTCCATAATTATAGTTACGACAAATAATGTTAAGGAAGGAGTAATAGATATAACATCATAATCATAAAAAGGCCATTTGTATTTTTTAGAAATACGACTTAAGATATTATTAAAGAGAAAGCATTTGTAACGACTCTTGCTGCTTTTCGTTTAGATTAAAATACACGATGGGATCACCATTTCTTTCGTACAAATTAACCCAGTGATAGGAAAACTCTTCACACCCGGTTGGCGGAACCGGTAGTCAAACTTCAAATGCGAATATTTATTTAGATAATTTATTGCTATTTGGTAGTTAGTTTTATTGCTTATTTAGGCAGCGAATTTGTATAACTTTTGATATATTTCACTGAAATAATGGTAATTGCTAAATGTTATCTAATTTATGACCATATCGTTTTAAGACGCATTTGAAAAGAAAAAATCTTAGTTGCAAATAATTGCATTAATTTGCTGAAAAGATTCCTTTGTAGTTAAAAATGACAAACATTTGTATGAAAGCTCAATTGATAAAATATTTCATTGATTAAAATATAATATTAAGAAGATGTGTAGAGTCATTAGGTTATTTTGAAGCAGGATACATGAAAAATATGCAGTGCTCTCGCCGGGACTCAAACCTGGACTTCTCGAATACGCGCCGAGGAGTTAAAATTTTGAAATCTTTCAAACACTGTATTTGCAGCAAATTCATAACTGAAATGTATTCTCGGGCTGCCAGTTTGGGACCACTGCTTTACACAATTAAATAGAAATCTACCACAAGCATACGAAGACATACCTAAACAGAAATTTTTAATTAGAAATAAAAATTAAACAATTCTTGAGTAGTTGAGCTCTTAAAATCATTACACAAATTCTTCTACAAACACTTCGTATTCGCAATGTGCCTGAAAATTATTTGAACAGTGTTGTACTCCTGAATTTAGCAAGCGGATTTCCTCCCTCATTTCAGCATTATTAAAAAAATCATTTGCAGTTTCTTCATCACTATCTCCAGCAAGTTTCGGATACTTAATGCCTGAAAGTGTTTGAGAAAACGGCTGGCGCTAATATCTCTTAAAATCAGCTTAAATGTTTTCATCAGTATATAAATCAGTTTCAGATTCTCACATATTCTGACGTAAATTTTCAATAACTCTATAGAATTTGAGGCGATCGACTTAAGTACCTCTTTTTACTTGAGTAAAAAATCTGCAGAATATTTTTTCCCTCGAAAACATCTACCCAAAACTAAGGTTGCTTTTTTGTTGATTTTAAATTTTACGTTGCCAAATTCCTTTCCAATGAAGAATGCCCTCCAAGAATTAAATTCATGTGTACAGTATTGAACAAAAAATTTCCATAAACGCTATTAGCTATTCATAAATGAAATTTTAATTATTATTTTTAATTATTATATTTAATTTTTAACTATTAAGACATTATGAACAAACAATTGTTTGCAAAGTCCTAGTTTAAATTATGTGAAAGTGCCTATAGTGTGTTTAGTGATAATGCCTATAGTGTGTTTTTGGTTACTAGTTAAAGTTGGTAGTTATTATTCAATTAATTAAATTCCATTGCTATTTTGAAGGATAATTTTTTTCTCATCGTATGATGTTATCATTCAGTTAGTGTTATCAAAAAAGCCGCTGGCAAACGTAATCACTTTTACCGATGACTACTGCATAACAGACAGAACAGAACTATAAAGAAATTGTAATACAAAATTCACAATAATTAAAATCTCGTACAAAAAATAATTACTCAAATTTATTAGATAATCATTCTTTTCTTGACCTAAAATCAAAAATGAAACTTTTGCCTTGCATGGTTCCACATGTGTACCTGAAGATTGCCCTTATTTTCTATTATATGAAATCGATATCATCGTTTTTTAGATTGTGATCGTAATATACTCTTGTAATCCGGAAGCACAATGTTTGTGACAATTACAATGTTTGTAAATCAAGCTTCGTAGCTGGATGACAGATTAAAAAAAAATAAATAAAAAGGGGTATTACTCAGAAAATATATTTAAAAAATGTAGTACACGTAACAGAAAATGAATAAATTCAGAGTAAACTATAGCGGAATAAAGAAAAACAGACTAACAAGAGAATAGCATATTAAATTTAAACAGAGTAAAAAATTCAAAACCTTGTTATGTTATAAGCATTATCACTTTTTCTATGGAATTTATTGAAACATTTTACAGATCTCTGTAATTTAATGCTTATAAACACAAGTAAGAAATGTCTCAAAAAGCATATCTGAAAAAGGCATTTTTTCTTATGTCCACAGTATATTTATACAGTATGCACTTTTTCCAGCGATTTTGCTAACTATAACATCATTGTGTTTTAATTAAAGAATTTTAAGAATTGTTCAAAAACTAAAATTAAAAAATAGCCCACAGAAAAGAACATTATTCGCTTTGTAAGAAAAGAACATGTAATGATACTTTTATAGAAGCTTTCGCAGAGATAAATCACTTGAACTGCATATTACTGAATTTACTAATAAAATCATAATGCAAAAGTATTCACCTGGCAGAAAGGCAAACAGAAAAATCCCTTTTCTGTTCGTCTGTTGCATTCAATAAGGTTCATCTCGAAGTGACATACAGTACGGACAACATCTTTCTAAATAGGTCGATGAGACTGTCGATCACTTTCTTTCAAATGTCATTCTCGTCTAGAGACTTATTACACACCATATTTAGAACCATGTTTAGTTATATTTAGAACAGCCAACAAATACTTCATTCCATTTTGTTCTACTATGCTATGCCAAGCAATTAAGAGCTGCAAACTGTTATGAGATGTCCAGAAATATTAATTTTAGCTGTTTAATTACTATATTCTGGACCACGATGATGATGAAAATTTGGTAGCTGATTGGTTATAAATTGCACGAGTTCAGCTTTTACCCAGCTGGTGGCTATACAAGAAGCATGCCATCCCTTCAATGATTCCTTCAACAGAAAATATTTTCAAAGAAATTGGTTGTTTCCAACACATATATACATAAGCTCTTAAAATGGCCCTATCTAAACTCCTGCAAGTTCTTTAAGACATGAATGTCCTGCAGCTCGTAAAAATTGTCAGTTGAATATTGTGTCCTAGACATTTGACTGGAAGAGGAACATACCAGTATAAAATGTAAATTAGGCGGAAAAACAACCTTAGATTGATGCAGATTGTTTTCTGAAATAATTTCGATGGAATCCAAGTCTGGTAAAAATACTAGCTAAACAAATTGGATAGTGTCTGCAGATTTCAGATACACATTTTCAAATCAAGTTGGACGATATTAACCTTTCTAGCAGAAAGGCCGATCGCACCTTTAAAAAGCTCTAACAGTAGTATGTGAGAAGTTCATAACTATACCCCTGGCTACCCTGGTTAGATATACCTCTAGGTCTATACCCCTAGGTCGGTGCAACCATTTTTTTATCAGCCAATGTTAATTTTATCTTTCATATATATTTGACGGAATATTAAGAGTTACAGTTTCTTTCCAGATAAAAGTTCCCAATAATCACATTTAAAGCTTTACCATGACTCTGCCTTAAAAACAAATGTTCACCTAGTCGTCAGAGCTCCATTAAATGTTTTGGCGGCCACATCTTAAACAGGCCATTCGACAGATGCAGGTCAGGTACCCAACACCAAAAAACATGGCAAAAATACAATAAATAGTAGGAGAAAATAAACTTTGGAACGAATTGTCTTATCATGCCCTTGTTTGAAATTGAACTCGGGATCTTCAGGTTGCCAAACAAATATGCTATCAGTTAAACCCCAAGAATACACAATGTTTATGCCTTAATTTCTTATACTCTTGCATCTACATCTCTCGAAAAGACTTTCAAATAGATAGACATTCTGCAAATACAGCACGTATGCTTTCAAATTTCCATATTTACCCGAAAGACGAATTCGATTATAACGCATATCACCGAATAAAGTTCATTGTAAAGTTCAAGTTGGCAAAAAAAAAAAAAAAAAAAAAAAAAAAGGTAGAGCGAAAGAAAAGAAAAAAAGAGTAAAAGCCAAAAGTCTCATACTTTAACACTGCCTCGAATTTATTTAATTTTAGAAATGCGACTACTATCGCATTTATTATGCAAACATTTTTTAATAAATTAATTAAAATTTCAAGATATATTCCAGGACATGCAATATTCCATACAATATTACTTTCAGCACGTAGCATTATATTTCGAATAACACTTAGCGTAGGCAGAGAAGAAGGCGCTCTAAAGCCTGAATTCCAATTTAAAAGAAGAGAAGAGAGGATAACTTCATTTTCTGCGTGACATAATACCACTTGTCTTTTCAATCTTTTCAAGATTTCTCAAGTCTTCACGTATATAGGGTAATGTTCGCGATTTATTTGAATGGTTTTAAAGAAATACTGATTCAAAACTAAAAGCACATTGTGTAACGAATCGTTAGAATTCGTCTGTGTAGTTAAGAAGACTGTATAATAGCTACGTAGGAACAATTTCAGTCAACTACATATGCAATAGAGCTACAACACATTTGTTTCCTGTCCTGTAACAATCAGTGGCTTTATAATTTATCAAATTTCGTTGTAGCATAAAAATGGTATAAATTTTAATTTCCAATGTCACAAATGTTATAGATTTTATATATTTCTAAATTAAGTTTCTCTGTTTTAAAGATAGTTCTGTGCTTATCAAAGGCTGCAAATGGACCCAAAAATCATATAATAGACATCTATTTTAATTATTAAATTTTTAATAAAATAAATAATTTAAATAGTAATAATTATTTTAATTATTACTATTTAAATTTATATATTTATAAAAAGGGTTCGAAATAATTGAGCAAAATTTATACACATGTGGTAGCAAATATTTGTGCTTTTGTAATCCTTAATATAATAGAGGAAAGCAACAATATATGATAAAAAATATTCGTAGTTTAAGGATCGATATTATTAAAAACTAATGGCAATCTCTAGCAACAGTTCACAACATGTAAGTTAACTGAAACTTTGCTTCAATTTTAAATAAAAAAATATCAGTAAAATATTTATAACTGCCTTAATAATTCTTCAGAATTGTTATCTCTAAAAGAATGATATTTGACTTGTACTTTAAAATTATTTTTAATTTTTAAAAGATAATTTTGGAATTTTCGCTGGTAATTTTTGAAATTTCATTATATCACTCAAGAAATCTTTCAAATTTACTATACCATTTCAGATCTGTACATTTTCTAGTGATTTTCCAAACTATAATATTGTTACTTATATTTTAATTTAAATATGTAATTCATTAGTGTTAGTATTCATTAGAATCCTCTTTTTTTCAACAACAGCATCTAGCAAAATTTAATTTCTTCTTAAACGAAAAATTACTTTCAAACTGATGCAAATCGAAATTACTTTTTGGCAAAATAAAAATAACAAACCAAAAACAAATTAATTTATATCATCTTTAATTGTATAAAATGCAACTAATTTAAATTTCATTAAAAACATTTTGAATTAAAAATCAATATTATCAAAATACGTTTATGGTATCAATTTATAGAACGGAAATTTTTACACAGTTTTTTTTTACACAGCTACTTTCACTTTCAGAATACGCACCTTCTTGCAAATTTAACCGAAGAGCACTTTCAGTCCTTAATATTAATACTCTCATATTCTCCTAGATAAGAACAACATAATTCAGCAAGATGAGGAAAAATAATTCAGCAAATTTTTCTCGGTTAAATTTCTGGACTTGTTGAACTTTTAACATTAGACTCTTAAAATGATTCAGTAATATCGATGACCGATTCACTGATTAGTTTCTTTAAAAGTTCGTACGAGATTTCACTTTACTATTTATATCTGCTGGCATTTGAAATACCATACAAAGTAACCTATGAACGTAATTTCTCGGACAGAAGCGCCCAATATTAATATAGTTCGCTTTACGAGTATTCAACAATTTCTTGAAAATCGCTGGCAGGCAAATAATATAACTCACTAATAACCTTTCCGATCATGTCACATCATGCAGTGAAACTGAATAGCTCCAGAAATTTGATAATACCTAATCTTAATTTCCTTGAGTATATGGTCATCCATGGATTCAGATCCATCGACACGAAATTCAGTAAAAACCATTTTCGAGGAACGCATTCCCTCCAGAAGTGCAAATGAAGACCTTCTGGAAATATAATACAACAGAAACAGAATTTTCCTTTCCTACGCGAAATAGTTTTAATCATAGTTGCAGAAAACATTTTTTTGTTTCAAACTAATGATGGGAGGAAACAGATTACTGAACCAACTGTTGTGGCTGGAAACTTTCTGTTCTAACTAATGTTGGGCTTCTTATTCCGTCTCGTATCGCTAGATATTGATAAGGCCTTTACGATACTTTAACTGCTCAGTCTTTGTGAGCACCGATAGCAGAGCTATAAACAAGCTATCATCCTCT
Source organism: Stegodyphus dumicola (assembly GCF_044657685.1). Lineage (NCBI taxonomy): Eukaryota > Metazoa > Arthropoda > Arachnida > Araneae > Eresidae > Stegodyphus > Stegodyphus dumicola. Next base: position 61,767,298 of record NC_140775.1, on the reverse strand, counting down.
AGCATGAATTAAAGAGGTTTCATTCGCAATAACATAACAGACCTGATATTAAAAGGGTATAATAATAATAATGTTTACTTCCTTGTACGAAGTAAAAGAACTTTCTTTTCACCATCGACGGAACAGCTGGCCCACTGGGTTAGGTGCTTTTCAGCCTGTTGGATCCCGTCGATGGAATTAAAAATAAATACATGAGTAAACATAAATAAAGTGCTTAGTACTGTGTCCTCCGGGGATTGGCCACGAAACGAGGAAAATTGAAGTAAGGACCAGAACATGGAAAGAAGGTGCATGGTGGGGACTGCTGAGACTAAGCGGAACACTTTTCACTATTATCGTACATGTTAGGCATACAGTTATATTAAGGATGTGCTATAAAATCAGGTACAAATGTAAAGATGACCAAATACATTACAAATTGTGGAATACGTTAAATGAGTTCTGGATTAATCATAATATTAAATATAATTAAAAACAGCAAAAACAAAAAACACAAGACATTAAGTAAAATAATATATGTACAGAGCAGGCTGCTGACGACACGGTGTCTAAAGAAAGAAGTCACCCCAGGTTGTCAGCAATGCTTATATCAATGTTAGTGCAGTCAGAACTGCTATTTAAATAGTGGTTGACTTTTGGTTGGAAATCATACAGTCTTCTGCCTGTGGTGCTTGTTTCCCAGTAGTTTTGCCACTGCTTCATTAGTTCACATTTGAGAGTAGTTTTCAGATACGAGTGCGGAAGGAGCACACCAATGCTACTCACGTGGGGTTCATTGGCTGCGCCTTTCGCAATCATATCCGCTGCTTCATTTCCTTTAATCCCCGTATGGGCTGGAACCCATTGTAGCTGGGGCCTCAGGCTAGCAGAAATCGAACTTAATAGTTTTTGTATGTCTCTGACAATGGGATCTCTACTGCGGCCGCCCTGGATGGTCTGCAAGCTTGACGTTGAGTCTGTGTAAATTACTTTATACCTGCCATTGTTAGCAGTAAAGTCCAGAGCTGCCTTTAGAGCTTAAGTTCTGCCTGAAACACCGAATTACTGGGATGAAGCTTCTTAGCCCGGGAATGGATTATGTGATCACCCTCCATTGCACACCAGGCACTGCCAGTCCCGAGTTCTCCTTTGGAGCCATCAGTATATACGGCTAAGGATTGTAATGCACTTGGAGGATTACAGTTTAATTCTATATCAAAGTCTGCAGGGTGGCAAGGATAGTGGGCAATGTAATTCTCGTAGTCCGAGGATACATAAGTCTTACTCCAAATGGTAACGTCTTGTTTTAGACTGATCACTCACAACACTATCGCACTGTACTATCAAGTGCAGGGGCGGAAGCCCAGCCAATAAATACATTTAATGCAGTTAAGGAACTATTGTAATCCAAAAACGTAAGTAAAGGAACTAAGTAAAGGGACTATTGTAATACAAAAAAAATTCGGGAATCATATTTTCACGAAAATATTCCTTTTGGCTGTTCCCGAAACCATTTTGACTTTTCTTTGCGTGACGTGTTTGATAGGACAGAAAAAAGTAACTTCTTTTCTTCCAAAACAGATCGTAAATTGGACTCAAAACGCCTTTTTTGGCATCTGCACTTACGTACGTACGTACGTATCTAGCATAACACCAAAAACTATTAGTGTAGAACGTTTAGCAATTGCATACGGAACTGCTATAACATCTAGTTGTGCAAATCATTTTTTATTGCAATCTCCAGTACCAAACGTATATATGCACTGCTCGAAAGAATTTGGGGATATTGTGATTTTGGACATAAACTGCGGATGAGAAAATGTTTTGGTGACTGATAATCTGATGTCTAAATGATGTAAAATGTAAGAAAAGAAAAGAACCAACGAACAAGGAATAATTAAAATTTAATGATGATATTTATCCGTAAACAAAAAATGCACAATTTGTGCTTATCATGCAAACGAAAACATATAATTTCAATAATAAAAAAGAGTTTCAGTAAGGAATATATTTTTCCTGACCGATACCTACGAGGCACGGAATCAATGAAGTTATCGACGAGAGACCAAATTTTCTCTCCCACTCCTGGAGAAAAGAGTTTTCAAACTGTTGAATTATTTCTGGGGTTAATAATAGACTAGCACCCTTTTACCTATAATGCCCCAAACATGTTGTATTTGGTTCATATCTGAGGAACATGCTGGAAAATTCATTCAAAAAATTCCTTCGTAGAAAAAGAAATTGTCCATTAGCTGAGGACTATGTGGCCTGGCATTACCATCTATCAGAATGAATTCATTCCCAATTGCTGCAGCGTAAAGAACTGCAACAGGTCAGAGGATCTCATCGCTATATCGCTCACTATTAGTGCTTCATTGCTAATAGTGTGCAGGTCGGTGCGGCTATTGATAGAAATATCGGCCAAGACCATCACTCTGCCTCCACCAAAATGGACGCTTTCATCCACAAATGCAGGAGTATTACATGTATCAGATTCTCTCCAGATGAGAATCCTACTATTGTCTGGTTGTACCTTATAGCGACAGTCGTCCGTGAAGAGTACGTTACACCGATTCTCATTTTGTGTTGTTGCAGATCGACGACGTCCCGATCTTGTCTCGAACATTTTCAGTTTCTCTTATTCTGGAAATGACACTTTGAGAAACTCCTAACGCTTCCGCTACAACGGACTCCGTTTGACTTGCCTTAAACTACCGATGGCTTACCAGATTGTAGATTATGCTAAATCATCTTGCTGAGGCATGAATATCCTGAGTATTCACTGTTACAAAACAGTCAACATAAATGTAAAATGTTGTTCTCAGTCACATACCTATTTCAAATACCCAAATTTGAGAAAATTTCGATCATGTCATAATACGTTTTAGGAAAGCCTTTCCAGACCTTCAAGTAAAATATCACTTCCAGATCATCAATTTTAGCCAAATTCTAATATCTTCTTCCCACTAAATATGAACGTTTTAATTACTAAACTTGAATCGTTTTGGATTATATTTTAATATAATCTTTCAATAAAACGTAAAGTACCATTTAAAGTACTACTTACGGTTGTCCGCTAAAGTGTGTTATGGGCTTCCTGCAAAGTATTATTTCCTGTTGAGGAATTTTACCCAAAACTAATCAACTCTTTATAGGAATGTAGAAAACTTAAATACGGAAAAAAAGAAATTTTGAAAGTTTCATATGGAAGTTATTTACGAAAAAATCGGTACACACATGCAGACATCTTTGTAAAAACAGTAAAACTGTGTTCTGGCGACATTAATTCGTGCTTATTCACTGAAAACTCCCTATAGGACATTTCGACCGAAAACAGACATGTAATGTTGGTGGCCGAAAAAAGTAGATAGTGCTCTTTTTTTTTTTTTTTTTTTCCTTTAGTGGAGCTGTCAAGTTTATGAGCGTTTCTTGTACAGCAAAGTCTTGCTAGTATAAGCAAGCCTAAAATCCATTTTACCTAAAATGCATTCAAACCTTTATGGGAATGTAGAAAGATTAAATACGAAAAATGGAAATTTGTGGAAGTTTCATATAAGATATCGTGACGAAAAAATCATCACACATTCACACACATACACACAGACAAACATCATTTTAAAAATAATGAAAACATGTTTTAAGGACTGTAACTCATACTTATTCACTGAAAACATAGTATCGAATTTTGAGACCTAAAAAACATTACATATATATAGGTTGGAGAGAGAGGTAATATTTATAAGGAAAAAAAACATTTTGTACTGAGATATATCAGACATGGTTTTATAAACATATCTCATTCTTTACACTAATGCTGTAAATACTCATAAAATTATCATTTAAATGACATCAGTTATTAAGAAGTATCTTTACTTTTTAATAATTCATGACAGAAAATAATAATTAAGTACTTTTATTGCTTTTGAATCATCCTGTTTGTTAAGTTTTCGTAGTTTGATTAAATTTGAAAGGTATAGAAACCAACATCTTGTGCACCGCCGATTGAAAATTACCCTAAGAATTGACTGACTGTGGGTATTAGGAGCACTAGTCAAGGCATATGGATGATAAATGCATAAGAGCTTACTGCAATGGTCCAAAACTTTCTTAAAAAGGCTCCGCTATAGCTTTTCCTAATATCAAAATTTTAAGATTTCTCAGCCGCAGATGCTTAAAATGAGTCAAAATCTTTTACTATACTTGGATATTGTTTGTGCTTACTATACTGAAGATTGGCTGTATTATTGATTTATTACCCAATGAAGCTACAAAGTTTACAAAATCTTAACCTCCTAGTTTACAAAGCATATGGCTACGTTAAACGTTGATTCATCCTTAGAGTAATTAAACCCATAGCCACGTATGTGTCTCTTTGCTGAACATCTGAAGGCTAGTGCAAACCAAAAATGCTGCAGAAACTTCAAAATTCAGTTACTCGAATGATTAGCAACATTCCGGAATTAGAGTTCGTAAGAGATTCTATGCTCCATGTTGATACAGAAATCAACTGCATTGACAATCAGCTCTTTCATAAGTATCTATATTCTGCGATGTTCATGACATTAATGACTCTGTGACAATTAGAAAAAACATGAGAAGTTTACCTGTTAGTAGCGTATCGCTAAAAGCGGCCACCTAAAATCATCTTACGTAAATAAAATGGTAACTAATTTCTCGCATTAGCAGCGGTGCTTTGCAATCACACTTTCAGCAAGGCCTCCAACAGAACGCAAACAGAAGTCGCTACTTCGAACTTTTCTAAAAACATTTACAATCAGGAATTATATAATTAAAAAATATGTTTTACACTATCTAATTTAACTTACTCTTTCTGTTTTTTAGTTAATTAGTTTTTTGAGGGAGTTAAAATTCGAAGTTTTTTTGTAATCATCTTACGCAGAGCCGATTTTTATAAATTTTGGGCACAGGTCCAGAAATTAAACCACAGAACAGAGATTTTATTTAAAAACTCAGCATGGCCTCTGTTTTATTTTTCTAACCGTTATATTCTTCTCTAGCTTTCATAGCTTTGATTCATTATCTATTTATATTATCTATTTATAGTTAATTGCCAGATTTTGATTTTCGTAACAACAGATAGCTGGACAAAGAATCTTTTAAATGAAATTCTTTTGCAGCCAACGTAATTGCCCAATTCTGACTTTTTTTCGAAAACGGATCGACTATTTTAGCTATTATGCGGCTGCTAACAATGAGAGATTTTAAATCAAAGAGGTAATGCGTTGGCAATCGAGATCTCTTGTGTTCGAATCCTGGCAAGAGCACTGCGAATTTCTTCAGTTTCCTGACATCGAAAATTTTTAAAAGACTCTACAAATGACTCTCAAACCAAAAAGTGGTGGACGATAATTCGTTACCACCAGAATTTGCCGATTGGGTCCTTCCCTCGCCAGTCGCACTTAAAAGGGGGAGTATATCATACATTTTCTTCCGCCTCACCGTGTACCTTCGTGGTGTATATGGATAGCACGGCCGACTAGCAACGGGAAGTCAGGTGCTCGAATCCCGATGAAGGCATGAACCACTTTCTTATATTCCTGCTTTGATATAACCTAAAACCTTTACAAAGCAATAGACGCTTGTAGTTAAAAAAACACAGAACACTGAAAAATGTCATGTTGTAGAATGTCTGCTTTTCAAATAATAAGATACATATCTCATAGCGCTTTATTAAAAACCTTTTTCACCGTAATTTAATTTTGCTATTTCTAACCTGTGTAACTTGCATACATACACAAATACACATATACGTATATACGTTTTAACTTTTTTAGCTTTGCTTTGTATATATATATGGAAAAAAAGTGTTGAAAGCTTTAAAGTAAGGTCTGAAACCCTTACTTTAAAACCTGAATCTTTTCAGATTTTTTATAACTTTCAGCAGTTTTATGGATTAAAAGGTATTAAACAGATTGCAAATAAAAATTTTTCAAACGACCTTGTTTTAACTAAATGCATTAAATACTAAAGCAATATTGGCTGTCACAACATTTGTCATTTGTGACTAAAAATAAAAACAGTGGGACATTAAAAATGTACATTGGAATATTAACAGCATTTTAAAAGAGTCTGAAAGTGGTAACATGAAACTGACGTATTCACTCGACGGTTTCATTTCTTGTCACATATTAAGAATGTTATGACAATTGAATGCACTAAAAATGTCACGATAACTGAGCTGGAGTTATGATAATAATGAACTAATGAATATTAACACTCTAAAATTATATAATTAAAAGCATACAACTTGAAAAATATTCTGTGCATATTTTATTTCTTAACCTCTTTCCCTTTTTGAATATGTATCTTGCAATTTATGACTATGTATCTCTTTTGTGAACTACTGGAAATATTTATCCCTTCAAAAAATAAAAATTATTATCATTAGAGAATACGTGAATATCCAAACGAATAGAAAGTTATGTAGAATAGCAATAGTTCATTTTATAGCCCTTATTTTGTCGAACGAAAAGCTCTCTTTTTTTCTATAAAAAGGAAATTATAATTTTAGAAGAATTTTTCTCGCTCTCTTAATTTTTTATAGTAATGAGAATAACTGTCAGATGTCTTTCGCAAACAGCAAGCGGTAACTTTTATTGCCAATACTCTACTGGAGGCATTCATCTTCTGTTGAAACGAGCATTTTTTCGGCGCATTATACAGTTTACTGTCCTGTTTATTGAGGAAGAGTGGCCTACATAAAAACCTACGCCATGTTTAAAAGAATATTTTCCCTTTTATTACTCACGAATTTAAGTCCGTTTTAAAGAGTTTTACGAGGGATATCGAACTCGTGCTATCCATTCGGAAAGTGAACGATCGATAAATACATATTACAGCTAAATTTGTATTATTAAGTTTTTGGGAAAGAACAGAACTATAAATAAAATTCCGTAAGTAAAATTTTGCAGCTATCTTAATTGATATATAAAAAAGATCTTGTGTGATTTTCTAAAATTTAATAACAAAGAAAGAAAGCATAAAAAGGAGAAATAGTAAATAGAGGAAATATTTTAAAAATAATTGAAATTCTTTTTCAGTTTAAGGGATTGAGAATGCTGTTTTATCTTTAAGAGATGAGCTATCAGAGGTATTACTAAATAACTTTTTGTAAATGTTTATAGCTGTGTCATTTGTCCATGTTAATGAATATGCAGGATATTTAGAAAAGACTGCATGATGTAATAGCTTTTAAAAGATTGAATGTATATTTATAATTACAGTATAAAAATGTGTCAAATAAAGTAGGCTTTTCGCAAGACGATTTTGGTCTTATGATAACTTTTACTAAAACTATACAAAGTTTTTCTACAAGGGTAGACTAAGAGAGGAAGTCAAAGAGAAAAAAATGTATTTCGAAGCCGAATCAGTAAAGCAAAATGGTACCCATTCTCAGTGATCAAAATTACCCAAAGTATTATTATTTTAAATTCCGGAAGCCGTATACAGATATTGGTAAAAACAGCTACTCGTTTTACGTTTTCTACACATTTTTAATGCTCTGAAAATTATCACGATTTTCAAGCGTTTCAAATTTCCTTTTTAGAAGTATTTAAATTCAAAAATTTTAACTAACGAAATTAATTTTATACGGTCCCGAAATCCTCACTTTCCTCGCTATTTTGATTAGATGAACTTAGTTCGGATTATGCAATTTTGGTAATCTGTTTAAGGTCAGTTTTACCTTTTATAGAACAAAATTAATTTTCCTAAAATACTTTACTAGCAGGACGAAAGGTTATTCAATGAAATTTTATATCCAAATGACCCGCTCAAAATACGAAATTTCTTATTTTCTAGTTAATTGAAAGTTCTAGTTGTTAATGTTCTAGTTAATAGTTGCCACGTGACAAAAACTATCGTAATATGAAAGTCTGCATAATTTGATTCATTTCTTAAACAGAAATATTATCTTAATACTAATTTCTCAAGCGATGTTTTAACTGTGTACTCCAATTGATGTATCCTGATAAATGTTAGTTTGTTTTGTAAATAAAACTTTAACTTTTATAGCAGGCTCACTGAAATTATACATGCACCTGATTCTGATCTCAAGTGAACTGTGTCGCTATTTTATGCATGCCAGTAAATTATATTTAGTTACAATTTAATGGAAAAGTGATCACTTTAGTAAATTTATTTGTTACAACAAAGAATTCCATGATTATCTGTTTTAAAAGGAATGGTAGACTTTCTGAGAAAACTGGAATTACATTTACGTAATCTACGTACGCAATTACGTAGACATCTGGGCCAAAGAAAGAAATCTATCGATTGTAAATCAGGCACAGTTTATCAGACAACCTTGAGATTCCAATATCCAGATTCACCAGAGTTTACGATGCAACTTAATCCTGAAACATATTGGCAGATAGTCCTAGTTGTACTTTGCTTTAGTCTAATCCCCATTAAAATCCTTACAGTTGACATGCTAGAAAGTTATCACGCTCCTACGACCTTTCTCCCAGCCTAAAGACCGGCATGATACAAAAACCACATTGTTACTGTTGTGATTCATAATGGTAAATCACTCAGCGGCTATCTGCCTAAGAATAAATTAGTTGGTTAACAGATTAAAAGCAAATTACAAAAACGTTGTCTGTCTAAACAAAGGAATGTCTTTATGCAAGATTCTTACACCTTCTTGAACTTTTCCATGACCAATTAATTAAATAAACGTATCAGTAAAATATGATTTCTCAAATTATTTCGGCTTGCAAAGGCATCTGCCGAAAGTAAATGATGTCTTTATAGAGGTATTTCCAAAGCAGACTATTTCATGATTACATTTCAGAGGAAAAATACAGTTGAACTTCGATTATTCGAGGCAACTGGAAGCATAATCATCTCGGATAATCAAAAACTCGGTTCGTATTTTTCCCCATGGGTAAACATGAAAACGAACCAGTTTTTCTCAAAACGTCCTCCACGAGTACATCTCTTCTCGTAGGCAGACAGCTCTCGTGGCTTTACCATACTCAAATAAACTAACATAACTTAATCTTCATCCTCAACACCACTCTTCTAATGTACATAGTTTTTATTGTTCCCCGGATATGTATAATTTCTGCACTACTCAAGACCTGAAAACTTGGTTAGCTATTTTCTACGTTTATCTATTCCGAAACATTATTTTGTACGATTATTTTTGATAATCTATACGTTTCTCAAGCAGATTTAATATCTTTCAATTTGTCTCGCTTGTGGGAAAAACTTTAAATCTAGCCATGTTTCAAAAATCTTTTCACTCAGGCACCCAGACTTATGATTTGTGTAATGCACTGGCAGAGTACTGGTAATACGTTAGATCTGGCAATAATGTTATGAAATGCCATAGGCCTTAATAGATTTATCCATTAAAAGCAATTGCTGCTTATCACTACACCTCCCGTATTACTGTAAAACAAAAGTGAGACTCGATCTGTACAATTTTGGATCATTTCTTGTATGCTTATAATTATATATTATTAATTACGAAAACAGTTAAAAACCCTATTCATTGATAATCACTAATATCAGAATTCATGAACATTATTCATTTTCGTGGGTTACTATTCATTTCTAATGTACATTTTTTTCCAATGACTTCTTTAAATTAATTAATTCATTGCAATAATTGTTAACAAGGACCTCGTTAATAAAGGCTCTGTTAGTACAGGTTCGACTTTGCCATAAAAAATCATGCAACTATTACGCTGGGAGCCGAACCCGGACAAACTATCAAAATTGAATTATCGAAACTTGCGATGTCTGGTAGGAAGGTGGTGTGGTGTGGTGTATTTAATTATGGCAAAGCACACTAGGGCTATCTGCCTAAGAGGAGGGATGCCTTTCGTGGAGGACTTTCTAAGGGAAACTGGCTCGTATGCACGTTACACATGGGGAAAACCACGAAAACACCCATGCAGCCAGCCCGTTCGCGGGATTCGAACCTCGGACCGAACTACCAGTGTTCAGCGACTTTACCGCTCGGCCGCTGGTGGGCCTGTCTGGTAGGAAGATTACCGCAGACAAGCATGGCAAGAATCTAAGTACCGTCTTCAGATCTGTCGCGTCATTACATAAATTATTGTAAGAAAAATTTGAATAGCTTTCTTTTCATTTGATACAATTTTAATTTTATTATATTTTTATTTCTTTTTTCAAAATTTAAAAAGTAATTTTTTACGAATACCAGTTCTTTTGAATAAAATCTTTTCTGAAACTTTCTTAATAACTTTTCTGAAAACGTTTCTACCTCTGTTTCGATGAGGTCTGAATAAAAGATTATGTAACTGAAAATAATAAAGAAAACTGAAATGTAATTCTGAACAAAAATGTAGAGCACAAACTTAATAAAATTTAATTGAATTATTTTTACTTCTTTTTGCCACATTCCTAAAACTCGAATGAGCAATTCAAAGGAGTGGAAGAAAAAACTATTTAGCCGTTCACGGCCACAAGAGGATTGTTGAAAATTATGCATTTCCAATATTTAAACAACACTTTTCTTGAAATTCTTTCAATAAAATAAATCTTTTCTAACGTCATGCCGGTAATGACATTAAAAGCTGGTATCTCAAATTAAATGTGTTGTTTGATACTATGTAAAATTTCATTTCTTTGGAAGAGCGTTTTACTTGCTTTCTTTAAATGTATTGTAAAAACATTAATTTATTATTTTTCTAATATTTACAAAAATATTCTTGCACATTTTTTAAAAAGGTAATTCTCTCGTTCTTGCTCATTAAATTTCTAAATATTTTTAATAAAAATTATATTTCCACCTTCTGAGAAAATTTAATAATTGTTACCATTTGTTGTCGGTATTCTCTCAAATAAAGTTCTTTCATGCAGAAAAACATCGCTTTATGGAAAGAAAAAAAAATAGTGATTAGACTGAAACAGAGAAAAAATAATTTTAATTTATGCTGACATTTGCATCAAAGCAGGAACCTTTTTCAGCATTTGCGGCTTTAATTTTTTAATTTACAATAGCGCAAATAACGTGAGTTTCAAAAATGAGATTTTTAGCATGTGACGTAGCATCTCATAATTCGTTGCAATGGAAATAGCTCTTCATTTTTTAGAACCGATTCTTCCCCCTCGTTAATTCTGTGAATTTTTGTAATACTTTGTTTCACATAGATTTCTTTCTATTTTTGCTTCATTCGAAGAACTGGTATACACTAGCAATAAATAAGCGAAGGGGAACGAGTGACACGAAATAACCAAGATTTACTTTAATTGGGCTTTATGTTTCACTAGCAATGCATTCGTTCTTCATAACTTAAAAAAATATTATTTCTAGGAACTAAGTAGCAAAAACATTCTTAAATATGTGGGGAGAAATCAGCAATTAAAGAGAAAAAATAACCACTTAAGAACATCAGTAAAATAATAACTGACTTAATGAGTTCATGTCTTTTCTAAGAAGTCATGATCTTGGTGAGGACGCAAAATCTGCGACTCTTAATCAGTGGTGTGAAATAATAAAAAATAGCGTATTTACATAACTTTATGATTCTTACCTTAGAAGAAAGGCAAATTGCTGGTTTTATATCCAAAGAAATTTTCAAGACATTAAATCTATGGAGCCGCTGCAAAGTGGAACAGGTTTTGCCTAAAAATCTCCGAACTGAATCAAATAATGCATTCAGGCGACTATATGTGAAAATGATCAGACATTCACCGTTATGAGGAGAGAGGTATTTCCTATATTTGAACGTTTTGTACCGCATTTATAATGACCCTGCTTGAAATTTAATACCTTCCTTCCAAAATACGTAAACACATAAAGTAAGTAATATAAATTATACATATAAACATATTAAAAATACATTTCAGATAATAATTTCCTTGTTTTACTTCAACTATCGAGTTTAAGGGCATTTCAAAGTCAAAATTTTAGTACAAGATGTGCCCCTAAAATAACGGACAATTTTACATAAATAAGTAAAGAATTTTAATCTTCAAATAAATTTATCTTCCTCAAATTAATCGTCAGAGGAGTCTATAAAAATTTTCAGGCATTTTTAAGTCACCTAGACACTGCTTATAGGCGTTGGAACTAACCGTACGCAAAAATCGCAAACATGTGGAGCTGAAGAGTGTCTTACCTTTGATTCATCTTCAACGCTTTGCGCTCACATCTTATTGCGAAAGGTTGATCTAATTCTAAATGAAGTCAAATACTTCAACAATCTACAAAAATAATCATTTTATTTACAAAGCAACCTGGATTACATCGAAGGTTCACTGCTAACTAACTACGTCGCAAACTAAAAAACTAACTTTCTTTTTCAGAAGCGAAGCGCCCTCTAACGGCGATACATAAATCATTTGGGGGATTTTTCCACACTCCCCACCTGATAATGTTTGCAAAAATTATCACTATTTCAGCATACAAATAATAAAATATAAGAAAGCAACTTATATATCAAGTACATTCAACTGATGTAAATATAAACTGCAAAAGGAAATTCTATAAACAAATATAGTTAACTGCATCAACTCAAATGTTACTCAATACGTAAATATTAATTCAAATTACAAACAGTAAATTATTAGTAATAACTAAACTAATTATCTAAAATTAATGTTAGTGAACATGAAATATAAGAAATAAAATTAAAAGGTTACAAATTTAGTTCATTTTCAGTCTGATAGTTCAAGGGGGTATATCAATTGCACAGGTCTCTTAAGGTCCCCTTTTTTAGTTTTTACCACACATGATCGTACAAGACCATCACGTCCCTTGAAGACTTGAATTACTCGACCTAAATCCCAGAGGAACTTAGATTTAGTTGTTCCTTCAAGTAAAACTATATCACCAATTTTAAGATTTTTCTTGGCTTCTGGTGTACCGAAGAAGTGAGCATTTCTTAACTCAAGAAGATACTGATTTTTCCATTTTTTCCAGAACTGTTTTATAAGTGTTGTTTGATATTCTTTTCGTTTTATTAGACTCTTTCTTGTTGGAGAGTTATTCAGGATCTCAGCAAAGTTGTATGGATATTCATCCTTATGTCCGATCAATAGAAAATCAGCTGGTGCAAGCGGTTCAGGTTCATGTAAATCGTTGTAAACGTAGGTCAAAGGACGTCTATTCACAATATTTTCGACCTCTGTCAACACAGTCATAAATTCTTCAAAATTCAGTTGAGCTCTGCCTAATATCTTTTTCAACGGTTCCTTTATGGGTTTCATAAGACGTTCATAAAAAGTTCCCCACCATGGAGCAAGCTCGACGATAAATTTCCAAGTCAAGCCTTCATTTGCTAGAAAATTTTGAAAGTCTGTACCTTTAATTATGCTGTAAAAATACTGTAAATCTTTGGCAGCATATTTGAAAGTTTTCGCGTTATCTGAATAAAAAGTGCGACAGTTTCCTCTTCTCGAAACGAAACGTCTGAGAGCCAAAATGAATTTGTTTGCAGACATATTGGAAATGAGTTCTAGATGTAACGCTCGTGTAACAGCGCATGTAAACAATACGATGTATGATTTCTGAATGTCGTTTCCAGACCTGATGTAAACTGGACCTGTGAAATCCACGCCTGTAACATAGAAAGGTGGAGTTTCAACAATTCGATCTTTAGGTAACTGAGCTGTCATTTGTTTCGCTGGTTTTACTGCGTATTTCCGACAAATTAAACAGTTCCCTAAGACTTTCTTTACCAACTGACGGCCTTTAGGAATCCAAAAATTCTGTCTTAGTTTGCTGCAACTCCCGCATGCAGAACGTTATTATGTTCCCTTTTTGCAATTAATTCAGTAAATTTGGAATCTTTAGGAAGAAGAACTGGATGCTTCTCGTCAACTGTATATTCGGTTTCTTCTAATCTTCCCTTAATTCGAAGAATTTTATTTTCATCAAGAAACGGTGCCAAGCTGAATATATCAGAGCTTGGAGAAATTGACTTGTTAGATTGAAGAGCCTTAATTTCAGGTGTGAAGAAATCCATCTGGGATTTACGAACACAAAAAATTTCAGTGTCCTGAATTTCAAAGGCACTTAATGTTCCACTATTAGCAGGCAGTTTTCTTGCCTTAGCAACGAAACGTCTAACCCATGCCATAATTCTGAGATATTTCAGCACATTACTGAATTTTGTTATATCTAATAGTTGATCATCTCTTTTCACAACAACGTCATAAACAGATATCTTACTACGGAGTTCTAGTTGCTTATCGTTTCCCACGTCAAACTTCGGTTGAACTGGCCAGTCTATACGTTTGTTTTGCAACCATTCTGGTCCAAACCACCAAAGTGAACAATTTCTTAAATTAGCAACAGTAGTTCCTCGTGATATGAGGTCGGAGGGGTTATCTTTCCCACGGCAATAATGCCAATTATTGCTTTCAGTTAGTTTCTGAATTTCATAAACTCTGTTTTTGATGAAAGATTTAAATCTTTCGGGAGATCCCTGAATCCAAAAATACGTTATTTGAGAATCAGTCCAGTGGAAAGGGATTACTTCGTATTTTAAAGATTTTGCTATTTTATCACTCAATCTAGCGGATAAAAGCGCACCCAAAAGCTCCAATTTAGGAAGTGTAAGGGATTTCAGAGGTGCAACTCTACTCTTGGAAGCAACAAAAACTGTTTGAAAAGTTCCATTGTTCAAAACTATTCTCAGATATACCACGCATCCATAAGCTTTCAAACTAGCATCAGAAAAGCTATGGAGTTCTATTTGTTTCACATCTGCATCTAATATTCCTTCTAAATAGTAGCGGGAAATTCTGAGGTGGTTCAGTTCTTCAATTTCTTCGTACCAGGCTTTGCATTTATAACTAAGATCAGGTGGCAGTTCATCGTCCCAATCAATTTTGGCAGACCAGATTTCCTGAATCAGACACTTTATTCTTATAGTGAAAGGGCCATAAAATCCGACAGGATCAAAAATACGGCCTGCGGTTTGCAATAGAAAACGTTTTGAGTTGATTGACGAGGAAATGAAATTTGTCAAGTGCTGAGTGTCAAAATAAAAATTATCATTATCCGTATCCCAGTTAATTCCTAACACTTTGATCGGGACAACTTCAGGAGATTCTTGCATCGAAAATTCTTTGCCATGCCAAATATCTTTGAGTTCTTTGGAATTAGTATGCCACTTATGTAGTGACATGCTAGCTTCATTAAAAATGTTCACAATTTCTAAACTTGTTTTCAGGGCTTGTTCTAAATTTTGGTGACCACCAATAATGTCATCAACATACAGATAGTTGTTTAAGACTTCTACAGTTTCAGGATATATTTCTGAATATTTTTTAAGGTGATGCTTAATAGTAGCAGCTAGGAGAAAGGGACTAGATTTTACTCCAAACAAAACTCTTGTAAATCTAAAGGTTTTCAAACTCTCATTGTTATTATTAGGATCATCTTTCCAAAAGAATCGTGTAACGTCCCTGTCTTCTTCATTTAACTCTATCTGTAAGAATGCTTAAGTAATGTCCGCTGTAAAGGCTATCGAATTTTGTCTAAATTTTATCAATAAATCAAAAATATCAGGATATAGGTTCGGACCAGTATATAAACAGTCATTTAGAGAGAGTGTTTTTGGTTTATGGGCTGAAGCATCATAAACTATTCTTAGTTTGCTTGTTGCTCTATCATTTCTGATGACTGCTCTATGAGGTAAATAAAATAGGGTTTTATCATTTTGATTGTCTTCTTGAACTGTTTTGATGTTTTAACTCGTAATCCTTTAAAACCTCTGTGTATTGCACAAACAAAGAGTTATCAACTTTAAATTTGTTACTCAATTTCTTAAATCTTTCAAATGCTATATCCCTATTATCTTCCATTAAATGTTTTGAATTCGGTTTCCAAGGTAATTTTACTTGGTATCTGCAGTTCTTATACCTGATATCAGATTCGAAAAATTTCATAATTTCTAAATCAACAGTTTTGTCGTTTTGAGTATCACTTTCCAAACCCAAGTTTTCTAGCTTCCAAAATTGTTGTAACTGATCTGATATCAAGTTTTCATTTACAATTACTTTCATAGTTAATAATTCACTATGATCATTATTTACTTTACCCTGCAAACACCACCCAAATAAAGATTCTGCGGCTACTACATTTCTTGAAATTCTTTTAATTTTACCAGTAATTATAGAATACTAGAAATCTACCCCTATGAGAATATCAATTTTGTCACTTTTTCTACAACAATCTGCTAATTGTAAATTTTGCAAAATTTTATTTTTCTTAGCAAAGTTCAAATCTGGAGGAGAGATAACAGTATTGGATATATTTTCGGTTTCAAGAAGCTCAATATATATATTAAGATTAGGATCGTTTACATTTTCTAGTTTTGCTCTAACAACATTAAAGGTTTTTTTTAACGCACTTTTATCACCAAGCACTTTTATCACCAAAGGAATAAACAGAAAGTGATTCTTTTTTAACAATCGGAAGTTCCATTTTAGTAGATACATCTTTAGTTATGAAAGATCTCATTGAGCCATTATCAAAAAGAATTCTGACATTTTCAGATTTACCATTATTTCGGATCAATGCAGAAGCCGTTTGTAATAATATTTTATTAGATCTATTTTCATCGGAATTATATGACGAAACAGCGGAAATAACGCTCGAATCGGACGTTTTCTTTTCAGGTTTTTCATTATCTTTTTTCTGAGGGAATGAATAACAAATGGCTTTCGAGTGTTTATTAAAGCAGAAGGCACAGTTTATTTTTTGTTTACAATTTTGAATCCGGTGAAATCGACCCAAACATAAAAAACACCGCGATTCACGTTTTAAGATCTCTTTTTTTCTTTTCTACACCTAAAATTTCGCAATCCGCAGATTTATGATTTGTGTTCCCGCAGAACAGACACTGCGATTCGGATGACGCCGCTAATAACTCAACTGTAGACGGCTTGCTCGTTATGGCTGGAGAATGTTTATGTTTGAAGGGCAAATGCTTTTCCAATCGCGAATATTTTTCTCTAGAATTATAATTAACAGAAGCCGCGCGTTCTCTACTGAATACTTCGTTCCTCAAAGGCTAACAAACCTTTTAAATCCCAATTTTCGTCTTTAATTTTTCGGCTATAATCAAGAACGGATTCATTAGGAAGTAATTTCAAAATTAAAGGCGTTAAGAGATTTCCGTAGGTATCAGAGTCTATTTTTAATGCTTCAAGATTTCTTATCTGTACTTCGGCGTGATCTAGAAGTTTTCTTAATCCGTTTATATCATTAGGATTTCTAACAGGTGAAGTACTTAAGAGTTGTTCTAAATGCGAATTAATTAAGATGTTCTTTTGACCAAATCTGGAACGTAACAGTTCAAGAGCAGCTTCGTAATTATTTTCGATGAGAGCGAAACCAGAAATAGCTTTGGCGGCTGAGCCACCAAGAATTTTAAGTAAATTAATTTTTCTATTTTTGATAAATTCGGATTTTTATCAATCGCATTTTCGAACTGACCTATGAATTCTAACCAATCCGAAGAATCACCATAAAATTTAGAGATCGTTAATTTTGGAAGACGAGTGAATTTGTTACTTTCATTTTGGGATTCTGTAACGGTTTCATTAGAAATGTCTCTATTTGCATTGTCCGAATTTTCCAACTTATTCAACTCTTTCAACTTTTTCTTTCATCTAAACTGCCACACTTGAATTTTCTGTTCATATTCCAAAGCGGATGAGATTTCAAGTTCAAATTCGTCTTTTTTGACTTTTAATTCTCGTCCTATTTCAGCGTCTAAATTGCTCAAGGATTTTGATTTTTCGTTTAACTGGTCTAAAATTTCTTCTAATACATTTACATTTATACTACTATCATCTTTATTCAGTTCGGTTTCAATTTTCTTTAATATCTTGGACACTCCGGTCCTCAATACCTTTCGTTTCGATTTCAGTTTAGCAATAAGATCTTCCATACTATATAAAAATAGAAAATACAGGCTTACCTTGGCTGTCTTCGCATAAAATGATATCCAAAATTAAAAAACACAAACTTCTAAATTGGTTAAAGGTTCTCGGCACCGATGCGCCATATTGCGAAAGGTTGATCTAATTCTAAATGAAGTCAAATACTTCAACAATCTACAAAAATAATCATTTTATTTACAAAGCAACCTGGATTGCATCGAAGGTTCACTGCTAACTAACTACGTCGCAAACTAAAAAACTAACATTCTTTTTCAGAAGCGAAGCGCCCTCTAACGGCGATACATAAATCATTTGGGGGATTTTTCTACACATCTAAAGCGTGTGTACAACTCACGTTACACTGTTCCTATCATCTCTAACGTTCTAGTAGCACATTTATCTAATATGTAACAAAACTTAAAGTTATAATGTTATTCCATCTCGTAGCAAATTTTTTTGGGACAATGTCTTTTCAGTAAATGAAAATAACACCCGAGTTTGGATATGAAAAGGATAAAGTAACCAGTTTAAACTGCCTTTAGCAAGAGCTGATGTTATACTCTTTCTAAACATGCATTTACCCTTTCACTTTTTTTATTTTATCGTTTGGTCATTTAATCTGTCGTATTACTTTATGGGCACACTTAGTATGTCATAGTGATTTAAAATTAAATCGATGTTTTAGCGAATTTTAGGAAACTTTCAATGTTTTGGGAAAATTACATGTTCTGTATATTGCAGAATTAAATCATACAGCCTTAGATGAATAATATTAGAATTTGATAAGTGAAGAACTTTATACATTTTCAGCAGAATTTGGCTCGGTTTCATATTAACTTGAAAAATCATATACGCACAAAGTAAAATATACATGATGTTACGATTTTTATATACCTACAAATACTTTTAGTGAAGCTCTATTTAAATTGTAATATGCTTTGTAAAATTTACTATGAAAAGCCACATAATGTAAAGCATTGCTGGAAAAATTGGGGTACAGTGTTAAATCCATTTAACATTTAGGTAAATGGTTATCTCCCCAAACGAGCGAGATAGAGCCCAGCTGGGGGTGGTTTAGACTACTAATCTTATATCATTTGTCTAACAATCCCCAAATATCTCAAATTTGGCGACATTTGGATACGATCCTATGTAACAGCAACAGGTCCGAATTCTATGT
The DNA here is from genome assembly GCF_044657685.1 of Stegodyphus dumicola. Lineage (NCBI taxonomy): Eukaryota > Metazoa > Arthropoda > Arachnida > Araneae > Eresidae > Stegodyphus > Stegodyphus dumicola. Next base: position 61,748,241 of record NC_140775.1, on the reverse strand, counting down.
AACTGCATTGGTACTCGACCTTATGTAACTGTAACTATAACTACACATACCTTCCAGCAATACCCAGAAATCGAAGGTGCTGGAAATTTCTCTGGAAGCTGTGAAAAACTATGTATAAGACAAAAGATAGTAATAGTTTTAGTTTAGCTCAGAGTTTTGAGAGATCACTGTGCGAAGTCTCGCTATTTGATGCTCTGTGCATTGACTTTGTTTCAAAGTTCTAAGTAGTTTCAAGTGGTAACTACCGATTTAACTCTATGCAAGTAACAATTTTGGGTGTCAGGAGTGGAGCTGAATACCGGTGACAATAGCGATGGAAGAGCAACTAGCAAACCTGATGACAGCCTTTACTGCATTCCAAGATAAGATAGAATTGTCCGTCAAGTCCTTTAAAGAAGAGAGAAAAACGAAATGAAAGAAAGTAGAAAGGCCCGTCAAGTACGTTAAAGGAGATATGAAAGCGAGCTAAAAAGAATTGAAAGCAGGTTAAGAAAAAATGGAAACAGCCGAGGAACGATGCAAGGGGCCATCAAATCAGCTCAGAAAAAGATAGAAGCGAGTCAAAAGAAGACTAAAGCAGATCAAGAGGTTATGAAAGAGAAATTACTCCCATAATAGAAAACAGTTTTGAGGCCACAGAAGTCAGAAAAATCACGGTTGAAAATAAAGAAATTGAAGAAAGCGTTTCTTGTGTCGGACAAGAAATTGATGACAGACACTCTGCTATCGCCAAGGAACTTGACACCTTAAGGAAATACATAGTCACAGCTGCAAGCAATTTCGGCGGCTTGAACGAGCAGAGATGTTAGGTTATTTCGAAGCAGGGAAGATGAAGAATGAGCAATTCCCTCGCTGGGACTCGAACTATGGACCTCTCGAATTCACGTCGAGTGTTCTGACCACTACATCACTAAGGCATTCTAAGAATGCGGAAGAATTACCTTATATACTCCCCTTATAAACGGGTGGTGGAGAATCCGTGGAGAATCATCATCCACCACCTTTTAGTTCGGGCGCCACTGCAGAAACATTAGGCTATTTCGAAGCAGGAAAGATGTATAATAAGCAATGCTCTCGCTGGGACTCGATACACGGACCTCTCGAATACGCGCTGAATGTGCTGACCACTACACCACGAAGGCATGCTAAGAAAGCGGGAGAAATACCTTATAAAATTCCTACCTATATCTTCTTGATCCTCTCTAAAGCTATCAACTATAATGAAAAAACGCCCTGACAAGTGTACAAGACTCAGTTCTCTATAGTGGCGAACGCAAATGGGTAGGTTTACGAAACTAAGGCCTGAAATCTCGCCACCTCTGTGAGAGCAGACGCAGAAGATATTCCTTAAACTCGACCCGAAAACGAGTCCGGCACGCTGGAATTGTGCTTTGGACAGAATATATTAAAATATTATAGTATGCGTCAGTTAAAATACCACTAACAGAGGCCCAAGAAAACATTCCATGAACTCCCCACGGATGCTGAAAGACTGTCTCCTCTGGGCTTTTCGTATGATTAACAGAGAGACGGGAAATCCTGACCCTACAGTATTTCATCGATAGCATCTGGAATCCTGAGATACATAAACCCCTACAATTGGTGGAGATCATGGCTGTAAAAGGTGCTTTGGTATACGCTATGAAATTCAAGACAGCACAGCAAGCAACCCGGAGAAACCACTACCCAATCATAGCTGCTCATATCCAGCAGCTAGTGGATCAAGCAACTGCTCGTCTGCACGATTTAATCAGCCAAATCAATGCATTGAGGCAGCATATGAATGCCAACAAACTTATCCTAAAGGTGATGGGTCTGAAGAGGTGAAGACCACATACAAAGGAACTGCAGAAAAGCCCAAGACACGAGAAGCTAAGACCGCTCCCGAGAGAGAAGAGAAGTTCAAAATCATCTAGCCGGGTGAAGATTGGCAGGTATGCCGGAGCCTCAATTTAAAGAGTTTCAGATTTCCACAAAGAGTGGCGGTGGTAATGGACTCTTTCTCATGAGACATATAAATGGATTTCCCTGAAATATGATCATCGATATAAGAGCTAATGTTACCCTCAAAGGTCCAGCTCGACGACTGGAAGATAAACTCATTTGGACACTGCCTTTCTTTACCCTCCAGATGATATCCGGTGAAAAAATCGGCATCGATGTCAAGTTAAACGTTAATATCACGATTGGAAGTCCTGGCTACCATCACACGGCTTTATAGGGCATATATTACAGACCCTTGCATATTCGGATTTGACATTCTTAGAAAAAGGAGTTTTTACTTGGGCTAAGAATAATGAACTGCATTATGCCTCCAAGGACCTAAACCCTGTTTAGAATTAAAGGTGAAGGAGTTAAATCTGTCCAACAAATAACAGTCAAGACGATGTCACAGTATCAACAAGAACCTAATTTTTACTTCCTGGTTCCATAGCTGAAAATAGAAATTTTCGGTACAGCGTCATGGAATATTACAAGAATTGTAGCAGCCCAAAATGAGTACTAATAGCTTCGGTACTCTTCGACACAACCCAATAGTCCGCCAGTCTCTGTGTCCCCGGATGCTTTAGTATCGGAGTTATTGCAGAATGCACAATTAAGCTATGACGAGAAGAGGGCTGCCGAACATCTCATTAAAGAATTTCAATGCTTTACCCTCTGGTCTTCTAACGTAATCGAACCAGTTTGACACAGCATAAAATTGATTGGAACATCTACCAATTAAGCAAAATCCAAGACGTCCACCGATTGCTAAAGAAGAAGAGGTAGGAAAACTTCCAAAAGACATGCAAGAAAGCGACATTATCAAGCCTTTCAGCAAATACTTAGGCCTCTCCCATCATCTAGATCATAAAGATAGTTAAGCTAGATTTTCCGTTGACTACTGCCAACTGAATAACGTCACGAAGATATTTACCTGAAACTGAAGATATTCTTCTCAGAACTGGGATATAAATAATTTTAGCGAAAGTAAAATGAATTATCTCTTAAAGAAGAAGTAAAGCATTAGTAAGAAAAGACTCAGAGGTCGAAGCATCGCCAGCAAAATAGGGTTAAGAAGTTAAGTCCATTTATCATTGAAGTAAATGCCTATGCTAAGCTGTCAATGGCTGTAATGACTATTTTTTTAATCAAAATATTTCGAGAAATCGCCAAACGTTGCCACGCTTTGTGACCATTTATCAACATATGGGTCCGATTCCTGTGTAATTGTAACTGCAACTATGTCTGCCTTCCAGCAATATCGAGAAAGCAAAGCTACTAGAACTTTTTCTGGCGGACGGGGAAAATTACCGGAAAGAGCATCCGTTTTGCTTTAGCTCAAAGTAATGAGAGATCCAGTGCGAGCTTTCACGTTTTGGTGCGCACTGCATTTTGCGTTCCATGTTCTTGCTAGTTCAAAGTGGTAACTACTGATTGAAATCTGTCGTACTGAGAACAGCCATACCAGAAATTTTGAATAAAATTATCCAGAGCTGTGAAGGTTTTTTTTTTTTTTTTTTTTTGTGTGTGTGTGTGTGTGTGTGTTTGGAGGAAATTAATTTCATCAAGCTTTCATTGATTCTGTATGCAGTAAATCCGTTACGCAAGTAACAATATTTAACTCTTCAGCTAAAATTCTAGCTCTCTTCTAATATTCTCCCCAATTTGAGAATGAAGGTCATGTATTATTATCTTTAGCTGTAATCTCACAACATCTGCTCTTACTCTTGATTTTGAACTTCTGAAAATCTTTCTCATTTGTTAAAATCTGATCTGTACTTTTTTTGGAGGGGGACCAAAGCTTTATTAACAAATTCTGCAAGTAAACTCTTTCTTCTGCTTATTTTCAGAATCCCTGTCTTCACGTTTTACATGAATTATTTGTTTGTCCAGTTTATGAAAATCTTCGCTGATAAAGTTCTCACCAGAAACCTGCAGTAGCTTTACAATATTCTGCATACATCTCATAGCTCTGCTGTATTTGTTAAGTTGATAAACTAATCATCAGTGGACTTCTTTTTCTCAAACTCTTTGCACACTCGAAGTGAAATCTCCTCTCGTATATTTTTCAATCAGTTCATTTCAACAAAATTTAATGTTGTTTAATCATATTTAATTATTCGTCTTTTGAAACGTGAAAGATACACTTCAACATAACAAATTATCTAAAATTTAGTGCATTTCGTGGTTTTGAAAAAATCCCGCTATTTCGAAACAGCGTCCGTGGGAGTAGCATGCAGTGGAGTATTACAGTATGAGTAAATATTTCACGTTAACCTTAGGATATTCAAATATATTTCTACTAATGAATTTTTTACGTGGTAATCACTGCACTATAACGTGTGATCTTGAATATTCTTATCGTGAGTGTTACCCACAGTGCAGTCAAATCTGGATCTTATCAGTCGCTTGTGAGAATAAGGAAGAAGTGCTTATCTATGGGAACAAAAGAATACGTTTTTACTTAAGTTCCCAAATTTTGCTCAAGCTTTCCAAAGAATATAAGAACAAAGTCCTGCTACGGCAGTCAGAGCATCACCACATTCTCGTACATCCTGCATTCAGTCCTGTGTTTTCCAGTCAAGCAAAACTTTCATCGAAGCAGTTCGAGGGTGGATGTGCAGTCAGCTTAACATCTTCTTTATAAAGACAGTAAAACATCTTCCAAAACTCTGGTAAAGATTCAGTATTGCGCTAAGAATTATACTAAAAAATGGAATATTTTGCAAAGCATAATCCTTCTACTTTCTCAGTTGTTTATTCAGGACTATATTTAAAAATTAATAAAATTCCCATTCCTATTTTTTGAGGAGCAGGAGAAATTTACATGTCCTTTAGATATTATTTTTCTTCTCTTACACAATTCATTCGTACAAGCAACCTATACAAAATGTTTCAACAAGTTACATAAACTAGTTATAGAATATCATAATGCATGCCCTTATCAAACTAACAGTTTAAAACCGGGATGTTAAACGTGTGCATAAGTTCAATAGGTGAAGAACAATGAACAAAACTCTTACAATATGAAATGTTTTTGTAATCAAATAATATAGAAAATGAAAAGGAATCTGTAAGGTCAAATGAACTCATTTACAGAATAGACGTCAACTATTTGCTTTTGTGTCTGAAAAAGAAAGTTTAATTGAACTCTAGTTTCAATTATTAGTTAATTCTGCAAGATAAAAATCCATCAATACATGAAAATAGTTAGCATAAAAGTAAGTAAAGTAATCATAAAACCAGGTGAGGAATTCATTGTGAAATTTTCTTTTAAATTATCTTTGTGAAAATAAAAAGGATTATTGGGAAAAAAGGTTTCTATAGAACGCGATAATTAAATCTGAAAGTTGAAGGCCAGAAAAAAATCCCGCGAAACAAGAACTCAAGCAAGTAGTAGTAGCCTTCCTTAAAGCGTGAAATTCGATATAATTTAAAATACAATGAATAAGTGAACGCAGTCACATTTAAAGAGCCTGATTTATGCAGAAAAAATTTAACAAGCCGTAAGATTTAAGTTGTTAAAAGAATGTAAAAGCAGTCATAACACCACCCGAGTGGTAAAAAAAGTGTGATTTGTATTCCACAAGAATGGCAATTGCTTATGAAATCGTTTGCGTTTTGTAACACATGCAAAATTCGTCCTCAAGTGCTTTATTTTTACATACACAGATTCATGGTGCATTATAATGATAGAACATAACGAATGCAAAATTTCCGGCAAGTTTTTTATGAGTTCTGAAGAGTTATCTAGGTATTGTTTTAAGGCATGGGAAATATTTTTAAAAGGAATTTATTCATGTACTAACATATCATTACATTTATTGCTGTAATAACATGTAGAAGGCAAAGTAACGAAAAATCATAGAATTTTTTTAAATTCTGCTTATTATTAATAGTACATTAAGTGTAGATTAAGCTGTTTAAATTTTCTAAATGGTTTCGTACAACTGTGGTTTCAAGTTAAATACGTAACCCAGAGCTGTAAATATAATTTAGAATTCTCATCTTCCGGCAAAAACGTGAGTCTGAATCAGAATTTCCTATCAAAATTGCATTTTAAAGACACAATATACAACAAAAAATAATAAGAAAAATTAAGGAAATATTGCCATAGCCATTAATCGGATCTCTTCCTCACATTGCCAGAATGAGTTTTAAAATTATATTCAAATACAGAAATCAATAGTGAAAAGTAGCATACATAATTTTGCGATCTATTATAATTCGTTACAGGATCTTATAAATATCATTAATTTTTTTTAATACAATTATAGTTTCCAGGTGAATTTTTAAAGAAATTTTGCAACAGCATTCGACGCATATTTTACTGAAACTTGTTATAAAATGTTATTTAGAAGCACTAATAGCTTTTTAATTATTCCTTTTGTTACATTGATAAGCAGTGTGTAGGGATTTATATTTATTTTAACTAATAATTTAAAGTTTTATTTTAAACTTTCCAATAAGCCTTTATTCCCTTAATTGGCCAGTGCCAGAACAGGTAAATTTTGTAGCGCGCGTGAACGAATGCAAATTTTCTACTTTGAAGGAAGTAGTTAAAAGCCTAGTTTCTGTAGGAGAGGTTAGAGAGAGAGTTAGGCTCTAACCGTAGTCTCTGCCTTAGGTACGTTTGCTTATTGCTGGTTCAAGTGGTTTAATTGCATTTATCTGCTGCGACTAGCTTCGATAGGGGTTTAAGTTACTAGACCTCGCTGATCCCTATAGTCTAGGTCTATCGTTTGTTAATATCTTCAAATTTTAGTTTAATTACGTGATTTTCAGTTACCGCCCAAGCAGAGACGAAGTTTGTTTGCGTTGAGTTGACGCATTGTAAAATTTCAAAAGATTTAATAAAGAGTATTTTAACTCTTCTCTTGTGTAGTTTCCTGCTACTCCAGTTTCAGATAGAAGTTCACCTACCTGGACTCTACAAGTGTATTTCAGAATATAGAGAATAAATGAAAGATTTTTCTGTTTCGTACATTGTCGACAGCGTAGTTTCTACTTCAGAAGAGAATATTCAATAAGCTGTAACTGAGAGAAATAAATGTAGCAACTTGCAAGTGTATTTCAAATGCTAAAAAAATCTATATTTGTTTAAAGACACAATATGTAAAACTAGATTAATACCTAGAAATAATAACTTTAATATCATGTTTAAAGAAACATCATCAAGTTCTACATATTAAATGTTATTTTCTAAAAGTTATCGTGTGAGTATATATAGGCTTTAAATTTACAATAATATTTAAAAAATTCTTGGTCTCTTTGAATACATTATAACTGATACTTATTTTATTTAGAAAAAAATCATAGACGTCTACTGCAATTTACACATCGGCTCTTACGAAATATGTTTTTAATATTAAGTCCAACATGTGACCACCATTTTGGCGTTTGCCCCACCGCCGGTGCAAAAGGTCATACGCAGTCTGGTTGTTTGATATTGTGCTTTGGAGGACGTTCTCATGAGCAGCTTTTTGTCATTTAGTTGTGGTAGAACAGACCATGAAAGCTACGGTCTATCTGAACATAACTGCGGATAGGTTGCGTTCTTACATAGTGTTTGTATTCCCAAATGGAAATAAAATCTTCCAGTAGAGCAACGCTCCATGTCACAAAGCTCGAATTGTGTTGAAATGCTTCGAGGAGCATAAGGACGTATTCCAACTAGTAATATCCTGACCACCTATATCGCCGATAGTTACCCGATAGAGATTTTGATAACCCATTTTCGATGTCATGGATCGGCAGCTCGGAGCTCAAACACCAACATGTCGGGTGGATGCGAATGCATATGTACAATTTTCAAAAGGAAAGGCACAGCCTTGTGCCAAGATGTGTGCATCTTATCAGCGGGACATCGGATGAGTTACCTGCCAATAAATAATCTCTTGTATTAAGGCCTGAAACTCAATACCATAAAACTATACGTAATCAACCCATGAAATAAAATAAAATGATACATCTTCAGTCAATGGTAAAGTTTATTGTCAAATTCTAACTTACCTTGTTTAATATCACATATCGCATATTTTAATTTACACTGCATTGAGCATATTACATAGACCAGTTTAGATCTTTTGAATAAAACCCGAACCATGAACGAAAAAACTTTTATTACAAGCTTAATGGGAATGTGAAAAACATTGGCCGTTCTGAAAACGTGCCCCCTAAACATATAGGCTAGTAGCCAAAAATATCAGTTTAGATGTTTCTAAGAGTTTTGGCCACATACAAGGAAAGCAGCACTGCAGGTTGATAATATACTCCAAATTATTGAAGAACAGGAAGATGACAGCAATAATAAGAAAAGAAGTCAGCGCTATATGCTTCAGAAGTTTGTCCCTTCGTGTAGTTCTATTCGCTAACTGCTTGATTCAGCAAAGGCTATTACAGATTACTTTTTTTAATTTAGAAGGAAGATAAAGGGTGTCTTCCAGTCTATGAATCATAGTTATGTATAAATGGTTTTAATTATGCTGTTAACATTTATGTACTGCAAAAGATAAGCAACTCTATGAATGTTTGCATGCAATCTAAATAATTACTTAAATATATTACTAAATTAATTAAAATTGTAGATGATTAAACTAATTAAGTCACCGTGTGTTTTAATTTGCAGGAATAGTTAAAAATCTGGTGGAATTTATTGGGCAGTATTACTGAAATATGTCTTTATGACTACACTGCCTATACAGGTCTCTATCGCTGCATTTATTTAAGCAAACTGCGTTTTTACGTAAATCAATTTTCTTGAATGATAGAACATTTTTCAAATCTTTTTCCTTCTTTTGGGTATATGTCCTGACAAATTAATAATAATTGAAAGTTCTATAATTCAGATTCATACATAGGAGTATCAGCTGAAAATATTGCAGGAGATTATAAAAATTTTTAATTGCAGGATGTTAATTTGGCTGTTTATTCTGTAATAATAAATATTTTACGGCGCCGACAAGTCAAAAATTCTAGTCTTTGGTTGAATATTGTATTCTATATAATGTCCAATTAAGAACTAAGTTCTTTATGTTTACGTTTTGGAATTACCCTACTTCACTACAGTCAAATACTGTGCTAAATTTTCCTCCCTATAAAAATTACAGACTCTTTTCCCTATCCGTTTCACGTTCTTAATTCTCAGTTCTCGATTTAGTAAATTCCTCTACTATTTTCCTAAACAAAAGGAATCTAATATCATTTACCTTAAAGGAGTGGTCATGACTTGCAGGGCGTGAACCTCGGTTTATCCACCGAATAGAACAATATCAGGGTTATACCCAAAAGCTGTTCAAGGACACATGCGAGCAAGGATGGCAGTAATTCGATAACCGCCTTATTGTCATCGTCAGTATCAGGAGGAAAAATGTCTGCGAGAGAATTTTTACGTTTTTACTTTGCTTGACAGGTAGTGGAGATTGTGATGAAATATCTGCTTCATCTCTCTAGAAGTAGCGATGATGGATGACGAAAAATATAGGATAAGAAAGTCCTAAAATTAAAACAAACTTCTTATTGTTCATTTGATACCCAGAGTTATTTATTTTGTTGTAGTGTCAAGACTGATAACGATTCTGAACCAAGGTGGACAAGCTACAGAAGTTTTGTACTAAAAGAAAATCAACTGCATAACAACAGGCACATTGGAAGTTTTGTACAAAAAGAAAATCAACTGCATAACAACAGGCACATTGTTTTGCACAGTTGCTACCTTAATTTGTCTATTTCATTAACGGTTGAATAATTAACTTCCTAACAACAAAAGACTATTATACATCAGGAATAGGATCATGACATTTGCTAAAATCATGAAAATATATAAATAGAATTAATTTTAATCTTTATTTTTTCTCATTTCTCCGTTTTTCACTTTGATTTCGCCATTCTAATTTCCCGAAAATCTGTTTTATCTATCGATAACAAAATGATCATTTATAAGATCACTATGCTGTACAAGAATAGCTACGTATGGGATCATTTTGCTTATCATACTTACTTGTGCCTGAGGTTTCAAACATAATATAGATTATAAAGACCTTAGTTTTCTAGATTATACACTTAACGCAAACATTTTTAATAATTTTAGCAACATCGAAAATGAGGAAATACGTTAGCAAATCTAAAAGTTTCTGGCCCCAAGTAAAAAATCCTTTGATAATAAATTCCTCTTTCATTGAGTGATAACACTAAAGGAATACATTTTTTTAGTCTAAAAGTGGTTATTATTTCGAAATGGAATTTTTCATTGGTTCACTATAAACAGCGAATCATTTTTCAAATTGTTCCCGCGAAATATTATCACCCTGTATTATTCGTAAAGAAAATAAATACTGAAGAATCGGGATTTGCGTGTATGTATGTATCCATATTCCTCGCATTATAAAAATTAACATTATATAAAGACACCAATTTTACATAGTCCTCTACCCGAACATGTGCACCTGGAAGCCTGGATTTTGAATTTGAAATTTGTTTTATTATCTATCTCATATTTTGTAAAATTTTAATGAATGTTTGATTAATAAATTCAAGGATTTGAAAACGATCAGTGGTAATACTGTTCGAAATCAAATATTTTTATCTCTGATGTGAGAGACTGTAAGTATGCGGAAAAACGTAAGATATTTATCTTCCGATTTCAAATAATAAACTCGACTCAATGAGACTAATGTGTTGCCGCGGCCGCAAATAAAATACGTTTATCTTATACGGGTCATCGTGTTGCCATTTAGTAAAGCCTAAGATACTTTCAGATTAATCTCGAATCTCATTGAGTAACAAACTAAATGATTTAAAAGCAATAAACACACTTCTTAAAAATATTTTTCCTACTTTTTAATGTGGTTGATTTAAATGAACATGTACTAAACTCGTGAGATGTCTAATCAGAAACAGTCAATAGTTTTATGAAATTAAACAAGCTGGATTCTCATGAAGGTCGAAGGTTAGAGTATTGACATTAGAAGATATTGCTCCTGTCCATAAGGAAATATTGAATGATAGGAAATAAAAGTCTAGGAGACAGCAGCAAGTTTAGGTCTATTTAAACAACTGTTTTGAGGTGTTTACATGAATATTTTCACGTGAATAAAGTATATGCAAGATAAGTACCCTGGTCTCTTTCAGTACTTCAAAATCAGGAATTTCTGATTAGCTGTGGACAGTTATTGCAGCTTTATAGTGCAAATAAGGGAAAGTTTTACAGTATTTGGTGATGAAACAATTGACCTATAGTTTAATACTCTATTGAACAATAAATCGGTAGAATAGAAAAATTCAGGATGCACCATCAAAAATACCGTAACGGCTACATTGTTTTTTACCTTTTGGGGGCGGTGGAGACCATTAAGGAATTCTCCAGACAGACTTTAAAGATAAAAACGAAACGCTTAGACGAGAAAATTAGCAAGGTTTTATATAAATTGTGCAATGAAATTAGAGAAAAAGACTACAAATTCTAAACATCTTCCCCATTATAATGGTCCTATACGTTCAGTTATCCTTTTTTAAGCTGTAGAAAATGTAGTTTAAAGAGTTTGACCAACTCCTTGCAGCCCAGATTTAGCTCTAAGTGCTTATTATTTTTTCTACAAACTGAAATCTGACCTTCGTGGAAAGAGATTTAATGATGATAGCTGCGGGAAAAACAGTTATGGAACATTTTGAGGCTAAACCTTCGAATTACTTCTTCAGGGACACAGAATTGCACATTAAACGATGTAAAAAATGTATCGAAGTGTAAAGAGATGATACAGAAAAATAAACTATTAAAATTTTCTCTATTTTTTTAAAAGTACATCAGGCCAGAAATTTTCGATCCACCTGCATACATTCATTAGACTTCAACTTTAATTTACGTAGAAACTTCAGACCTCCCAACCTCGAAGCGATTCAAAAGGCTCTCAGCTTTTTGTTCTACATTTACTAATTGAAAACAGCAAAGCGCATTAAAAATAAGGCTGTGTCACAATTTTCTATGATATTACTTTCTTCTAATCTGTTATTTTAGTACTTAAATTATTTAATTCATCCCATACTATAAAGTATTTGTCGTAACAGCAACTTACGTTAATATTAATAAGACTAATAGCCTTGGTCATCTCTTCAAATCAGTAAAAAGTACTTTTACGAATTAAAATATTTTACAGTTGGAGCAAAATATTAAAGCAAAAGTATGATTAAAAACTTACTGGAATTCCTTTAATTATTATTGGTGAAATAATAAAGAAAAATGCTTTCTTTAAAAGCAGTCATACGCAGCTCTAATTATGAACAGTCAGTTTAATACACAAATGGATCTGATTTCTTACCAATAAATTTAAGACTATCATTCGCTGTTTACCAGACTTACCATAATTAAAAAAACACACTTACTTTTTTAACTTGAACCTTGAAATAGTGTTTAAAATTCGTTTTGAAAATTCATTTTCCCCCTTGACTTCGCAACAAAATTATTAGATGAATGATAAAAATCTTCTCAAGGTTTTCTTCATTGTTAAACATTACATAAGCAAAAATATTCTAATTTCTTCCAAATCTCAGATTTAGAAAAACAGACTATTATTTTTTTAATTAGCCTTCACTATCTTAAACATGGTAAACAAATCACTGTTTTCCCAGATATCCCTTGAATGTTCCAAATGAAAACAAGTAAAGAGATAATTAACGGAACGCAATCTAACGGTTTTAATAAGAACTGCTACTTGTTTTTTATCGGTTATGTCTTGTTTCGAAAAATAGCCCTCCACGGTGGCCGATTTCTTCACCATTTTGAAAGTATTTACAAAAATAATAGACAGTGAATTTAAATTCTGCTTAAAAAGTTCTTCAATCTTCTCAAGAGTAAACGAGCATGGCACCATCTTCTTACTCTTTAAGTAAAAAGTGATAACGGAAACGCCACAACGGCAATATGAACCTAAGGTGGATGATATAAATTCAAAATAGAAATTATGTAGAAACATTAATATTTATATTTTGCAAAAAAATAATTTTGAACTCCCTGCTTAGTGTGTATGATTTCCATATAAGGCGGAAACGCAACAACCGCGACGTGAACTTAAAGATAGGTAACATGTAAGCAAGGTGACCGCGTCATTCTAATATAAAACACTTTGCTGTGAGTCCATTTAGAAGTTTTCTCGAAATCTTATATAGACAATAACCTTTTTGTTCTGGAGGTCAAATGTGCGAAATTTCATCAAAAGCAGAATCAAACTGTAGATTTATATGAATTGCCCACACAAACACAAACAAAAAACGGACACTCTTCATTTTATGTGTATATATATATGCACAATGTTGAATCCATACTGAACAGAAAACTGGTAGCCGAGGCAGAGTAAATCTTTTTTATTTCAGTAAACGTTTTACAGCAGCCGCAAACAATTCGGCACACTGCTTGTGGCTGTTTCAAATTGTTTACATTTTTGACAGATTCGCAGTAAGAAGAGAGCAGCGAACAGCAGTCCATACCAGGCCGAAGTGTAAAGAGCAAGTGCAGTTGTTTTCAGGATGAAATCTGAATTCAGACTCAAGTTAGTTTTGTTTCTCAATGCATTTTGATAGTATAATTAATTCTTCTGTAAAATTATTATTGGCTGTTCGAATTTTAGTCCTATTTACATCGAGTGATATGACATGGATTAGTTTCGGAATGACGCAGTGCAGAAAGAGATTGGTATTTTTAAAATAGAGAGGGAAAATTAATTTAAGCATTAAGAGGCTATTTCTAATTTACATTATAATTTATCTTTTACATATTTTTATCTTGCATATACAGGATGTCTCAGTACCATGCTTCAGAATTTCTAGTAAGGTAGGGTGCACCCCGGTAATTCGGAATCATATAGCAATGCAGGATCGGAAATGCTTTCCTGACCCACTGGTGTACACAGAAACATTAGAAATTAAAAGACGCCAGGTAAGCTAATATTAGTTTTAATAATAAATTGATATGAACAAAAGTAACATGTGTCAAAGATAGGGTTCGAAGTTTCGTCCATCAACTTCAGTGCACGCCTCACATCAACAGCGAGTGGAATTCCGAATATTCTGGAATATTCCAGGCACATCTTGAATTTCCCCAGCAGCTACTCTACTGCAATTCTTGCAACTAGCTCCTTGGCGTTGTCAACGGGAGTGTCTTAAACCAGAGTTTTCATATGCCCCCAAGTCAAGTCATAATATATCAGGTGATCGAGCAGGCCAACGCGCCAGACCACAACGTCCGATCCACTGTTGCCCAAATCTGACGACTAGGTAGGTACGAATGTTATGGCTGAAATGGGCAGGGACCTCCATTGTCTTGGAACGACATTGTCTGTTGCATCAATGAAGAAATCTGTTCGTCAACTAAAAGTTGTAGCATGACACAGAAATCTATTCGTCAACTAAAAGTTGTGGCATGACTTGCTGCAGAAATATCAAGTAGTTACAACCGGTTAGACGAAAAGGCAACAGGTATGGTCTGATGAAGTGATCCCCCACAATGCCGGTCCAAACATTAAGCGAAAAAAACCGGCCCTTCGCTCCAAGAGCTCAAGTTGAATTAGGGTTCTCTACCGCCCAGAGATGGGCGTTTTGTGCATAGAATATTCCTTCTCTTGTGAAGGATACCTCATCGGTGTTAGCAGGGAAACGGTGATCTTTAGCGTACTTTTCAAGATGTCGTGCAAAAGCAATACGAGGTGCATAATCGCCGGTTGAAGTGCCTGGATACGCTGCACATGATACAGATGCATTTCGTTTTCTCTGAGAATACTCCGGATGCTGAAACGGGAAACCCCGATTCCTCATATTCTAACTTGGGAGTTCCCTGTACCTAATTGTAGCACATTATCTTCGACGTCCGGAGTCCGTGCTGATCGTTCCCGATTCATGTCAACTCTGGAACCTGTTTCAGCTAATCTCTGGTGCCTTGCAAAGAAATTTTAGGTAGGTGTAGGCCTCATAGGACATCGTTCCGCGTACAAGTGCTGTGAGGCTGGCTCACTACAAACTACAGCCCCCATATACCAAATGCACATCGGCTAACTTCACGTTCGAATAATTATTCATCCTATTAAATCCGCGTCCTTGTGCCAAATGACGATTCCTTGCAAGAACTCTCGGAAATTTTCGCGCAGCGCCATCTACCGCGTCAGAAAACCATTTCGGACCCTGCATTGCCATTTGAAAGAAAGCTAAATAGCTTATGCTTTTATGAATAATAACATACTTTAAAATATTTTAATTTGGGTAGTGGCAACATTTAACAATTTTTTTTTTTTTTTTTTTTTTTTTTTTATCGAAGAATTTTTTTATTAACTTCGAAAGGCAAATTATCTTTGGTGATGGCAACGCACTTCTTTTATATCTGAGTTTTCTGATTAAATTTGAACTGTTGTATGAATCTTAGGCTTCGTAGAGTAGCAAAACAAAGCTTTTAAACTGCTGAGTTTTTAGTCAAAAGTTCATTAAATTAACGTAAAATGCATGTATAAATATGGACCTCGTGGAGTGGTGGTTTTTGACAGAAAAATCTTATGTAGACAGTGACCTTCCTTTTATTTTGAAGGTCAAAAGATCGAAATAAAACTGTAGATTTGTAAAGATAAACACGACACCCTTCTTTATTTATAATCTCGAAAACAACCAGAATAAAATGTAATGAAATTTAAATATGCATAAGAAAATTAAGTAGTCAAATTTTTAAAAAAAAGTTAATATTTTGCTTTATGTACCTGCTGACAATGTAATGCATTATCGTGTTACTGTAGTAAAATATTTTCTGTACATTGATTTACTAACCGAAAAATTCCGTATATTTAATAGACTTGTAAAGACATTAGATTATTTCGAGGGCAAGAGAGATTGAAAAATCAGCAACGCTTTCGCCGGGAATCGAACCGCGGACCTCTGGAATACGCGCCGAGCGTGCAGACCACCACATTACGAAGACATGCCAAGAAGGCGTGAGAAATACCTTATAGGGTTAAATCTAAACTTTAAAAAAATAATTACGTGTAATTTTCAAAGAAATATTTTAATGCATAAGAAAGGTCAAATAAAGCCAAATTACAGAACTCCAAATTCAGAACTTTACCCTAGTGAGCGTACCAACTGAGCTTAACAACTGGAGTTCTGTTTCCGAAATACAGGTCCTCTTACTGAAATAACCGTAAAGTTCAAAACATGACTTCAGGTATAGTACAATTCATAAAGATAGGTGAAAAAGAACAGCCAGGTGTAAATAACGAATGTTTTGAAAGAAGTAGAGCATAGAAATGAAACAGACAGATTAAAAAATGATCATGGAAAACAAAGTACGCTCGTTTAATGATGCTTAACCAATAATATAAAAGAAGAAAAAAAAAACTTATATCATTTAACATAAATACACAGTATCTCTTATCAGTTATTGATGTTTTTAATAAGTACTTCAATACAGAAAATTATGCAATTTTTTCCTTGAAATTCAAAACAGAAAAAAAAAATATATAAGCAATATTGTATAAGCGAATCTTCTGTTAACTTATAACCTATATACTGATTGTCATCACCTACATATTTACTTTATAGTATCTTTCAGCGATGATGTGATAAGTAAATTAAAAAGCGTGAATTTCTTATTTAGCGTTCTATACCGCAATGCAACTGTGCATTCCGAACGTTCTTTTTCTCAAGTGACAACAAATTCTACCTTTATGCTTTAATGTTATCATCACGGCTAAACATCAAAAAGCATACAGAAAGATATCAAACAGGTCTAAGTAGGAATCATCCCGGATTTGCTTGAGATATATATTTTTGTTTTTGAAGAAAAAGAAATTACGATTATAATTTTTTTTTATGATATGCTTTCACCTGCTGTAATCAAAGTCAGATGCCTATCGCACAGAAGTACTCACTCAGTGACGTGCTGTTGGGTCCCCAACCCCAAGAGGGGAAAACCCCAAGGTTTCTCCAAGGCCGTCGGGAAGATTATTCAAGTCTTGGGGAAAAAGAAAGAGATTACACTAAGGGGATAATAAGAATGATACAAGTATCCTGACGGTTATAATGGCAAATTGAAGCATGGAACTTGTTAAAAAAGAAAAACTGTTGTCTACAGATTCCATGCCATATTTGGACATGCCTTTCTTCTTGTTTCTGAATGAGAAATATTCAGGGAGCCATTATCGATGACTGAAAAGATACCACGGTTTTATTATAATTCAATTTACAAAATAAAAATTCAATATTTGTGATATACAAATTATATATATATATTATGTATATAATTCGATTAATAAATTCCATAGCTAAAATGTTTTCAATGTAACATTTTATCCTCAAAATAATTACATTGCGATATTATAAATATTTTCTCTTTTCTGGGGAGAAAATAAGAACTAACTTAAATATATAACGGGATACTAAATAAAAATGATTACAGAATCTATTTATTGTCTTAAATACAGACCCTATAATGTGCTTTCAGGTGCAAAATTTCCTTAATTAAGGTTGAGATTATTTCAATAGTTTCCGCTCTGGCGGCAAGAAAGTTCTGTAAATATTAAAACCAATTTTTTGCAGAGTCTTCACAGAGCAAAAGTTCAAACCGTAAAATCTTCAGAAAATTTAAATCTTCAGAAAGTTCATAACATGAACCTTTATTTACTGAATTCGCAGAGATATTCATAATTAATAATTTCTTGAGGCGAGCTTCGAAGTTTGATAAAAGGTTCTGTTTCACCCCATGCAGAAACATTTATAACCAAAAACAGCAACTTTTGCTTTTTAATTCTTCTTTGATCTAATAAAAACGCTTAACTGAACGCAATGAAAAGTGATCGATGTCAACAAATGTGTTCTCAATTATCTCTACGAATTTCACTTGCAAAGTTAAGAAATGTTTTGTATTTAATCTGCTACAGTGTAGCTGATAAGCCTTAATTATTTTTAAAATATTGCTCAATAACGAAAACGCGATGTTTTTTCGTGTAGCACTCCATTTTTAGTAACCCTGAACTGTCAGTTGTCAAGCGTCACACTGTCTTTTTTTTTTAGGTCGGCTACACTTTTTTTCACAAATGGTGCAAAATTCAAACGTTACATGAATTTTTTTAGGACTCCCTTTATTTACTTACCTTTTCAAACCATATTCATAAAATTCACTATATTAGTATTCTGATAAATTTTGTAGTTGGAAGAACCTATCAAGTATCAATATTTAAAGAAATAAAATCTGTAGTTTCTTCTTTATGTATTAGAGAAATGAAAACATTCCACGACATTTTAAATAATTCGGCCATTTTAGTTATTTTTTAACTCACCGAAATGCATTAAATAACGACAGATACACGCATTTTTGGAATCACTGAAGTTAAATGTTATTATATCAAATTGCTGCAGATAGAACATTCTACAGTTGCCCTACAAAGTTACAAAGAATTCCACTCTCTAAAATGTACTATTGCAGATATTACAGCCTAGGATTCTAACCTAGCATTAGAGCGTTATGATAGCCTCGTTACGTGTCACCATTTTCTGAATACGTCTGGTCACTTCTATAACAGGGTTTCTTTTCATTATTATTAGCATTTAAAGCATACAAAGTTGCAGCGTATGGTAACGCAGTTAATACAACAATGTCGTAATTTTCTAAAAATGTGTCCGTCTGATTATCAATTATGGAAAATATACAAGGTCTATTTTGATACGGGAAGGGGGAAGTTGCAGATGGACTTTTTAAGGAAAATGAGCGTTGTATAAATCAAACGAAAATGAAATACTAAAGGCATTTATTGCTATTTTTGTGGAGTAAAATGAAAATAATAAATAATTATTCATTTCGCACTTTTTCTTGTGAAATGAAATAAGAATGAATGGCCTTTTATTATTTTTTTTCGGAATAAACATGAAAAACTGCACTATCATCTTCTCGTTTTAAGCCAATTTCTGAGGTAGGAGATTGCGTTAAGACATATTCTCTTAGTGAGTTCAAAGACGACAGTACGACAGAGAAGCAAACCAAAATGTGTCCAAATAATCGTATCTGATAAAGAGAGTAATCGTAAATACTCATCCGTATTTTTTAATTGTAAGGTTAAAAAAATAAGTATAGAAAGATCAGATTTAAATGCAAATTTGTAATAGCGTTTTAATTGAAATACAAAGTTATGCTAGCTCATTGCAAACAGTAGATAGCCCAAATGACATTTCATAAATGATTGCACAGTTTTATAAATACTCAATCATGTATCTTATTTCCCTAGCCTCTGCAATTTGTAGCTATTATTATGGATTCTAAAAAATAAACGAGTGACATAAAAACCATTAATGACCTTGAAAATTTGCCACGAACTAAGAACAGCTTTTGTCTTTGAAAAAAATGCCACACTTTCGGCATACTAACAGGTTGATATGGCAGGTAAATTGTCATTAGAACAACGTGTTTCACAACTCCATTATTTATTTTCTCTCAATAATTGTTTGCCCCAAAGCAACTATATGGATCATCCTTTCATTTTTTCGTGAAGTTGTTTTTGAGGACCTTTGTTGACAAGAAATTCTGGGTATAACCATAAGAAATGTCATCATGAAGGTAACCATAAGAAATGCTGTGATGAAGAAATTACAAATTGCCTCAAGCGAATGACAAAGATTCTTGGATGAAAAGCACTTGAAAATTTCGTTTTAAATTATTTCGCACGGTGATTTGCCATAAGTAGTGCCGTACCTCGGCTTTTATAGATATAGCGTGTTCAGAGATATGGTTTCAACAACTCAAGGAACTTTTACTCTGTTTTGTTATTGTGTTATCAGAAGCAGATCTATTATATTCTTCATGAGTTGTCAAATTTTCAACAAATGATACTTCTGTGTTAACTGCTTCTGTAATGCTATGTCTTAAAATTTGTGGAACGCGCCAAATCCAGCCTATTGCAAGCAACGCCTGGCGGGCACCCGTAGTTATCTGGATAATTAGTACAGGTGGACAATACCCATATTGCCAATGGTTAAACAACGGGTGCTCACCCCACTTAACCCTATTCATATCCATATGTCTTAATATTAACAAGGATTTGACCTACAATAATTGTGAACAGGTAATTATTTATTGGTTAAGGGAGTATTTAAGTTATTGAGCGTATAAGAATGAAAAGCGCCTAAAATTGCTTAATAACATAGTCTCGCAAATCATTAATAAAATCGCTAGCTTAGAAACTGGATATATAAAGTGAATCAATAAAAATTTATTAAACTTGTATTTAAATAAATTTACAATGTACTATGAAATAGTTAGCATGGAAACAAATACAATTGTTAGGATTTTTATAGAGTTTTATTATGCACTTTTCTTAGTTACAAATGCCTCTGATGGAAGGCATTGTACTTTGGAATCCTAAATATGAGACTAATCCTAAATATATGTTAAATGAATTGTCATTTTAATAACATTAAACGAACTAGTTGTGAAACAATGTTATTTTTACTTTAGGAAAACCAAAAGCAGGCACTATATCTCATGATGTTTGAGTAGGATGAAACATCAACTCTCCTCATTCCCCTGTAAACAAATTATTGTTGTTAGCTTTCAGGCAGAACGGGATATTAAGCCACATCGTTTACTATGACTCTTTGCTGAAAACCTGTGATTGTGCGTAATCTTCAGTACAGAAAAACCTGGGATTGTTTTATTACGAGCTTCCTGAAGTCATGGTATAAGGTATTTCTTCCACCTTCTTGGCATGCCTTCGTGGTGTGGTGGTCTGCACGCTGGGCGCGTATTCCAGAGGTCCGCGGTTCGATTCCCGGCGAAGGCGCCGCATATTTTTCATCTTGCCTGCTTCCAAAAAATACCTGATGTCTGTGCAACGGTATACACAAATCACCCAGTGTTACTGATAATGATAACATCTTTAATGAGAAAGCTGTGTCATGTTGTCTAAAACGACTTAGTTCGCTTTCGGGCAGAACTAGATAATGATGTAAATCCCATTAAAATTTTCTTGGGATGTTTTATGTTCTGATGCTGATGAAGCTCGTCTGGAAGAGAAAACTAATTTAAAAAATATGCATAAAACTATTAATTCTTCCTTCCATTGATTTTATGAACTTCTCTGATATTTTTGTTACTATGTATTGTAAATTCACTGAAACACAGATTTTTTTAGATGTTTACTAGCTTTTTGTCCCCTTTATGTTTAATGAGATAATAATTATATCATCAGGATCATATAATGTTCTAATTAAATTTAATAACAAAGAGTACATTAGTTCTCAAATTAGTAACAATAATAATAGTATAGCTATTTTAATAAACAGCTATTTTAATAAAAAATGTGAAATTTAATTATTTTTATGTCAATAAGTTAAAATTGGGAACTGTATAAAGAATAATAGTTGAAGGTATGTGAAAAATATGTCTATATATATATATATATATCTGTAATTTGTATAAAGAATGTAAATAACTAGAATTAAAAGAACTGTCAAAGACATATTAAAATTGAAAACTGAAACTGAACCTCATTTAAAGTTAAGTGTATCGTAAGGATCTTATATGTTTCTCTGAGACTTTAAAGTGCAGCTGGCTTGTGAATAAAGTTTAAATTACTTAGGCAATACACACTAGAAACCTACACAGATCTTATATTGATCTGATTAAAATATTATTATATATGCTTCCAAATATGAAATTCAGTACAGAATATGAGTAAGATAAACAAAACTTCCGAAGAAAAACTGCGTAACATCAAACGGATCCCTATCAAAAAGACTTAAAAAAACAAGCAGTCAAGCTATAAATTTTCATTTCGTTTTTCAAAGTTCTTTTGTGAGGTTAGAGTAGATATGAAGCAAACAACTGAGTGTAAGCTTCTAAATGCCATACAAAACGCACAGTATGAATATTGTATGTATGAATAAGTAACCTTTAAAAAGCACCCCCTCCCCCAAAAAACTCTTTTCTTCTTTATTTATAAACATAGTTCGTCATTTTTCAATTAATAATTTCAGTTAATTCAATCCTTTTCACTAAAACGTTTACTGTGGCTCTATCATGACCGTTTTCATTTTTCATGGTAACTGCTACCTGTTAAAGAGGTACTAATGACAACACCCAACGATAAATATTTGTAGACCCCAAGAATTTTTATCTTACATTTTCAAAACATACTCCTTATTATTTTTATTAAAATTTTTACACTTTCATAACACAACCTGTAAAGTGCTAGTGTTCCATAGAACACTAGCAAATTGGTGACCCACATGTTCTAGCAATAGTTCTCAAATTGGCGACCCACAGGCCGCCGAAGTGGGCCCACAGTCTCGGAAGCAATCTTATGTGATATATACAGCGAATACATTTCAATTATGTATTTGTTGTAAATACGGTGTCCCAAAAATTTAAAGATTTTAAATATTTAAGTCTTAGTTTATATCATTTTCATTATCATTAAAAAAGTAACGTGAATAAAGCTACAGAAAAATCTATAAACTGAGCTAAATAATTTACATTGTGGTATAAAAGATTTGAAAAAACAGATTTGATTAACTTTTATTAATAATTGTCGAAAAGCAAATAGTCTCAGTTACTAATTTTTGGACTAGGAATAATCGCTTTGTTTGAGAATATTGTTTGAGAATCGCATTTGTACAAAAATAGCTTTTATTCACAGTTGAAAATTAGTAAGAAAAGTACCTTTCTGACAGATGAGCATCTATAATCCTTGATGAAGATATCTTCTTTTGTAATTTTTCTCCAGTGCACAGACATCGTACAAACGAATTTAGTATTTACATACGAAATTTATAATTATTAACCTACAAACATATGCATTTTAATCTAAGTATCGAGAGCAAATTTAATAAATAATAAAAGAGTATAAATTGTCATTACTTATTTTAAACTTTTTCCTTACTTCTTTAAAAACTTCGAAAATTTTCCTTAAAAATTAAAATAATCAATAATTAAATGTCAATTGCATAATGATTGATAAATGTATTAGAATTATTCGAAAAAAATTTCAGTCTGAAATATTAATATTTATGTGCTTGTTTGAATACAAAGAGTATGCAAATGTCATATAGACACAAAACTTTGCATTTCAGACAGAAAAGAAATATAAACTTGATTTTTTCCCTTTTACGTTATTGTTATTTTTTACGAACGTTTTGATAAATATTTAGTAGGTAATATTTATATTAGTTACAATATCTTTTATTTTGTTAATAAAAACGTTTCATTTTGCTAAAAACATTTTCTTCCGGCAGCTGTTTTCAGATCGCGCATCTGACCCACACTTAATTTGTGCTTGAGACCACAGCCATTGCACTTATTCTGACACTTAAACGTTTACAGTTTAGTCTGCCAAAGTTTTTGAAACGTTGCAAGTATTTGTTTTCATATTCTCGTTTCATTGACATTTTTTTTTTAAATAAAATGTCATCCAAACTGAAATGAACTTCAAAACACAAAACAAACATATGAAACGTCTAAGAGAATTTTATGATTATATGACCGAGTTTCCATTAGAATTTTTTTAAGAATTCATCTTTATCTAAGAGCCAAACAATTAATTCATTTTAAAATTCGAAAGATCTCACGTTTCATAGTAGGTCACGAAAGCATACATTTTTACAATTTTTCTAGATGCATCCGCTGCGAAAGTATAATTCTGACGAATTGGCTATTGTTGGTGACCCGTGACCGTGAGGAAATTCCTTGCATTTGTTGACCAACAGTCTATGTTTGTGGCCAAAAAGGTCAAATGCACTGTTTCGGAAAATGATTGTCAAAAATGAATCATGTTTCATGTTATTTTAAAGAGTTCTTAGCATTAGTAACAGCGATAAAAATGTTTTTAAAGGCGCTTTGACGCTTCTTTCTTATCTATTGTTCTGAATGACCGTTTATGATATTTCAAGGTGTTTCGAATTGTGTAGTAGCGAAAGATAATCGTAAGGGATATATTTTCCGCAGCTTGGAAGAAATAAAGAAATTCTGAAAACTGCTGTTCGTTAATATTCAGTCGTATTTTCGTACAACTGTTATATTATAATCCGCACACACACAAAAATAAAACATATTTTACGTGAAATGATGGGAAGGTCATCTAATAAAAATGAATAGTGGCCTGAATGAGAGCTTCGTTTTCATCCTCGAATTTTAAGAATGTAGGAAACAAAATTTTAATACCCAGCGATATTGAAATCAGTGTTTTTAGTAATCTTTCATAATAAAAGAAAAATACATTTTTCATAGCTGGTAGCCTAACAACCAGATTTCAGTATCCTAGTTCTAGCACTGGAAACTTGTGCAGATAGTTTTGCATACCGATAGTTATATGCTTGCTATTAAATAGACTCTCTGAATTTTAACCACCAGAGCTCCAAAAAGGTTCTGCCAGAAATTGCTAATCTTCTTCATTTGCCATGAACCGCACCAGATTAATTTCGACTAATACACGTCCACGTGTCCTTTTTGCTTATCTCGTGTTCTTATTGCTGTTACTTACCTCATTTGGCAGATAGTAATCGGATGTCTGGTTGAATGGATTATAGAAATGGGAAAGAAAATTGCAGGTTCGGAGAGCATGATGCGCGATCAGATGTCAAATTTGCTTCAACCTGTTAATTTTAACTAGCCATAGTAAAACTGCCTCCAGACTTAGGGCTGACCGTACCAAAAAAGATCCCGAAATAATTAATCGGTTCCTCCCAAGAATATCTCTCCGGCATCCTTCGAAGCAATAGGACAGAGGATATGTGTTCTTTCTCTGCGTACACATGACGGATCCAAGCATGTAAACGTCGCATGGAATTCAAACTTGAATTCATAAACTTGGTAATTACTTCCTGGAACCACCGTACTATGCAGCGCTCTGCATGTACTAGTACACTGCTGATGCTCAAACTCAGTCACACTGAAGGGCTTCGAGAATTTAAATACATGAAGGACTTACTTCTACAATAGGTATATTTTCTTTCCTTGCAGTGTGACTCCATTTATTTAGATTACGGGATTGGTTTAATTACTAATTTTATTTCTTTTCAGTAAATATAGAAACTGCGTCATGAGTTGCTTTACTTCGTGTATGTACAATTTCCTCGATTTTAGACATAAGAAAGTCGTGTATGTAACGCCTATTTCAATGCCTACATATGTTTGATGCATATATATATATTTGCATTCCTCGAAACAGTATCGATATACATAGCTTTAAAAAAATTGTAATTAGAATAAAAAGTAGTTTTGTTTTAGAATTCTAAACAATAATTATGCATGTAATGAAATATAGAATTTAAGAGATGAGGAAATGCTTGTACAAAGACGCATATAAAGAATACGCACGTATATTATCTAAATATGGCAGTTTCCTGAATTTTCTTAATGCGATCGAATTTTCAAAATGATAATTTATCTCGAACTACATGCTGGTGGTTGCTGTCAAAATAAGCGAATAAAATGGCATTCCTATAATAAAATAACATAATGATGAAATTATCATATGTATGCAGTTTTGAAGAATTACTTAATAATTATAAATTAATTTATATTAAGACTTGGACATTCGAATCATCAAATCATATGAATTTTGAAAAAGATTCGAGATTCGATACTCTAAAACTCTAATCTTAGCGCAATTTTTTTTATTTGAATTTTTCATACTCTAAACTACAATGCCCTTGAGCATCTTAATTCATAATTGAAATGCATAGTTTTGAGTTTGCGATTATTTCACTGATATCCAACAGAAGCGTTCATTAAAACGCAAATGCCATTGTTTTAATTTCAGCAACATCTAAATCATCAATTAGTGCAACTCTGTAGAATTTCTTTAATGAACTTTAAAAATAGAAATGTTTTTGACTTTTTTTCCTGGGCAGAGTGTAGCATTCCGTGTTTATTTATCAGTTTTAACTCAAAGTAATCCTCCTGCTCTCTGCATTTCCTATGACTTAAAAGGAATCTGCAAAAATTCAGAAAACTTAAAAATTATTATTTAAGTACCTGTGTCACAAATTATGCTAAGAAAATGAACCCCAGTATTCCAGGCTGAGTTTTAATTAGGTAGGAGTACTTTATTTCTTAAATTTCATTTGTATCTTCTCAATAATTACAGCTGTATTTCGAAAATTTTTCTTATTCATTAAAAACAAATTTCAAATTTGGATTTAGTTGAAAGTTTTGAATATTAAATAAAGGTTTTCTTCTTGTTCTTTTTATTATTGTTATATGAAGGATTGTAAAGTCTCGACGTTCGAAAAAATCAGTGATTCGAGAAAGCTTTCTAGGACCGAAGTCCGCCTTCGGACTTCCATTCCATTTTCTAGTTTACATTATGCATTCATAAAAACATAGGAAAAAAAACTTCAAAATTCTTCAAGACTCACCAAAAGCTCATTCATGACCTACTGCTGGGTCGTGACCTATACTTTGGGAAACACTGATCTGGCAGAAGTTTTATTTTCAGCAGTTTTACATACTTCTGATTGAAGAAAATTTATTTGCGCTGTTTGAGTTGAAAACAATAAATCATTCCTTCTTAGCAGTCTTTCCTTCTGTGACACAACACATTAGAAAAGTCATATATAATTTCGTACAACGGTAGCCAAAATTCATGAAGTCAAATTACTAAATGAAAATTGACCTCAATAATAAGTAAGAAGATCTCTTTCACCGAAACTAATTTCACATTTTCATCCATCATGTGGAAGAAGTGGCAGATAGCAAACGACAAAACGGCTGTTTGCTGTGTTTTGGTTTCTAATTGATTGTCAAACAAAATGAAGGAGCTAACGACAAGAACAAGAAGCAACATTCCGATCATCGTAAGTTAAACATAAGATAAATATCCCTTGTAAAAATGCAACTACCCTGCTGAGTGAAAAATAAATATGTTTGGAAATTCTCACACCAAATGATTGATGATAAAATCGGAAATGGAACCGTCAGATTACTTCTCAGTAAGGCAAGAGGCCAAAACATAAATAATTTAGCTTTGTAAAACGTTTTAAATGTCAAGAACACTTTTTACATTAGGATGTAATTTAGATATGCATTATTTAAAATTTGTGAAGAAATATTTTATAATATGTGCTATAAATTAAGAATAATATTATATAGTTCTGAATTATTTCAACTGAGAAATTGTAACTGTATTTGCTAAGATTCTCTGTTTTACACCGCATTAAAATTTTTAGAAGAAATTTATATGCTAAACATTTCAGATTTATTAATCTCTGAAGCTTGAGAAGATACTAATGGATCGTGGCATTAATAACAGTCATTTTTAACCAGAAAGCCCAACCTTGCGTCCATACCTATCTTGGTATATAAAGAACCTTTCGTCTACTATTCACTACAGATTGAGGAGAATTAATAAGTCTTTCTTTATAATATGGTGAGGTATTTTGTTTAACACACCTTCAAAGAATTCTTGCTGAAGGGATATATCAGCAAATTTGATATTAAATGTGTTTTCGGAGCTTAAAAGACGCGCAACAAATGTTTAGTTTTCTTATAAATCTGTTTGCTTCTCAAGCAAATATAACAGAAAACACTACATGAAATTTAAAGTTTCTTATATCGCCACTGAAAGAAGTGCAGCTCAGGATTTTCGATCAGGATGATATCCGTTCTAATATCTTACGTAATAGAAAAGAACTGAAATTGCTTTAGAAGAAGCAATTTTAAAATCTCATGAATGTAAAAACTGTTTTTTAATTCAACTTGCCTACTCAAATCATGGACTTTGAGAAATCAAAAGAAAAACAAAAATTATGTATATATACAGTAATTCTTTGCAAAGAATTTCATCGTACCTTCCCAGTTATAAGCAAATAAAATGCCCAAGATTACACAATTATGTTTAATTTGAGAAAATGCTATTTTAATCATTAAATTTGCTCTTGTGTTATTCCCTTCTATTTTGCCGGATGATAGACGTTTTTCTTGCACAAATACATGCAGTGATAACTATGGCTCCCCAGAAATTACCTATATGAAAGAAAATAGAACTACTATAAATGTTTCATATGACTTTATACATGTCAATAACTTCTTTCAGGGAGCTATGATTTCAGACTTAAATGAGTACATATATTAAGGAAAACTTTATTCAAACCACTAATTCAAAACTGAAGTACGTTAATACAACATGATTATTAATAAAATTAAATATATCATTAAAGAAATTCAAATTTAAGTTTCTCATCAGAATTCAATTTTAAATGGGAAGTTATTTCTTTGATTTAGAACAGGGTTTCTTAAAATGTGGGTCGTGACTCACAAGGGGGTCGCGGGGCCTGCAGCAGGGGGTCGCCAAAATTTTAGCAGTTTTGATATTTCTTTAACTTATTATAATAATTTTACAATTACCAAATATTTTCACACAATGTATCTGAAAATAGATAAAGTAAGACAATACAGATAAAGAAAAAAACGAAAACGTTTCGAAACATTCTTTTTATAATATAAACGTTCATTTTCCTTGCTTTGCAAGTATCATTGTCATTTCTCCTGTTACTTATTTAAAATTTTCACATTGTCACATGTCTTAAAATTAGACATTAGACAAAAATTTTCACATGTCTTAAAATTATAAATTAAGGTTAATGATCTAAAACTTCAATAGTATATTAGAGTACAAGTAAAAAAATTGGCAGTTTCACTCACGTAATACTTATTTACGGATTTGCGCAATGCTTATGGGGGTCCCAAAAAAATTTTGTAAATATTATTGGATCCTGGGGGTAGCGACTGAAAAAAGTTTAAGAAACCCTGAGTTAGAAGAAGCGGACCACTTAGTAACTATCTGAATGGAGGAACGTTTATCACAAAAGAACCGTCACTTAAAAAAAAAGATGCATTTTCCTCCAAGTCAACTAATCCTAAATCATTCTCATTGGTGTTATTTCCCATCCGTTTTTATTTAATACTTTCTTCACATAAACTCACGATTTTCGTAAACATGCTTGTAGTGCAAGAGAAGCTTTGACATGGAAGATAGCTTAAAAATTATTAAATATTACGTAGTTTCCTATTTATCATGCTTTAAACAGTTCAAAAGCGCTAAAAAGCTGCTTTTCTACAAAACAGAAAATATTCAAATGATCTCCAAAATATCACTAAATGAATAGAGATATTACTGCATACATAAGCTGGTCCGCATTGTAAATTGTAAAATAATTTTATGCCTGAAACAGTTACCTGTCTTGAATGATTTTTTATACGTGCAGGGCAGGCATAGTGTAATATAATGAAATGTTTTCTGAAAATTTCTAATGTGAAACACTAGCGACAGAAAAATGGAACATGAGTAAGAAAAAAGAAAACAATGAATTGTGTTCTATATAAGAAAAAAAACTCTTTATGGATCTTTCCTATGTGGCTTAAAAAACTGCTGCCGTAATTATGCTCTGTAACATACATAATATCTTCCTTTGCCACAATATTTCAATAAATGTACACATTTCACCCAAAATGTACTATCGTTACACATCAAGAAGTTATATCCTTTTTGAGTTTCAGCCTTTTGGAATGTCGGTAAGCCAAGCAAGTCCTACATCTGGGCTTGCATGACAATGTACACACTGAAATATTATAAGAAAAACAAGAATACATATCTATGACTACAGATTCACATGAGATAATTTAAGTAAATAGTAGTTTAAAGTAAAGAGTTTTTGCTCCAAATCTTACTTGGTCCGACGAAATTCATTAATTTCACTATAGAAATGATTCACCTTCAGGTATTGGTTTCTTTAAATCTAAATTCCAAGCTCTTATGCTTCAGTATCTTTAACTTGTACAGAAACTTAAGCTCTTATGATTTTATACTTGACGAGTTATGGCACAAATGACTTTTTTAACATTGCGATTGCTCTTAAAAGAACATTAATAAATATCAAGTGTACCGAGCACTTATCGAAAAATTAAATAAGAGATCATCGCAATTCATAATAGAAAATACTTTTCAGTCTCATGCACTTATTTATAATGAAGAAGCTGTAACATTTCATTGTCTTTATATTTTCAGATTAGTGATATTCATGGTTTTGGATAAAATCTTGAAACAAATCTCAGGATTTCATTAATTAATATATGTAACGTTTAATTCCTTATTAGCAATGTATTTTTAATAACACACGATTCTTTCGTTATTGTTTTCACAACCTTATTCTGAAGAATCTAGAAAACCTTTTGTCGATTTCTACTCAAGAAATTTATATTAAGACTACATATATCCATCTAAACACGTTTACTAGCGAAAATAAAGTATAGCTTAACATTTATGTTGCAATCTTAGCTACGTAATGTAAATGAATATACAATATACATTATAAGGATTTCTTACGGATTTCTCCTCGTGTGTAGCAGATGTCTGTTTTTGAACGTCTGTCTCTCATCAAAATTTAAATCTTAAACAGTTCACACCAAACTATGAGGCGCATGGAAATTGATTACGATTTCTGCATAAGGTGGATGCTGGAATCAAGCTTATTTTCAAAGAGCGTCATGCGACGCTTAAGAAATACATTAAATTTCATAAATTATATATGATAAACAGTTTCCTTCCTACTTCTCATTGCAAGTTTCATATAATGTTAAATCATTTTTTATCAGTACCTTAGCTCAACATCATTTTGATAGACCATTCTGTTATGAAATATTGAAAACTAAATATTAACTTCTAATTAATAAAATGACGAATTAAAATCATTAAACTATATCCATAGAGAAGAATAATCTGAATTGGCATAAACTTATTCATCTCAATGACATATATAATTAATTGTCAACAAAAGTAAGGAAATACTTGATTGGCATCAATACCTGATAGCGAAGGTTAAGTTAAGTGCAAACAAGAGACTCCTACGAATACACTTGAAACATTATAAGTGAATCATCGTCAGCTAATTGTTACTTTTCAGGGGCGTTAGTATGCTCTTATCGTTTAGTCGTCTGCGTGTTCTGGGTACTTGGTAGACGGAAGTAAATCAAATTGGCCATGAAATTTTAAGAATTAACACCCAACCGCGGAATGAGGTCTTTTGTGCCATTTCGCGTTGAAACAAAGAAAAGAAAAAAGATACTTCTTCCTTATTTCTTTCCTCTTTTTGATTTTGTGGAGATCGAGTAATATTGCAAAGTCTTCCATTTTTAATATGACGATTAAATTTAGAATCTACTCGAAAGATCTGTATTTGTTTTTCACGTTGTTCATACGTTGTTCAAACGGTAAACAGTTTTATGGCCTACTTTTGATAATAAGTGAGATTT
This sequence comes from Stegodyphus dumicola, assembly GCF_044657685.1. NCBI lineage: Eukaryota > Metazoa > Arthropoda > Arachnida > Araneae > Eresidae > Stegodyphus > Stegodyphus dumicola. The sequence continues at coordinate 61,716,998 of NC_140775.1, read as the reverse complement.
TATCAAGTAGAATTTTATTTAAATTTTGTGTATTTTTGTATCCTCCGCAGATGCTGATTCAAGATTATAAGGTTAGCAACAAAGGTATAACAACAGAAAGCAAAACGTAGCCCACATCAAACGATTTTAATGATTTCCTAAATCTACTCTTAATAACTGTTTTAAAAATCATAATAAGTTCTATGATCAGTTTATATTCTTTATCGTTTATTCATTGCTATATGACCAGGCATACATTATAAACTCGGAAGTGATTTTAAAAAATTCTTAATTATATGGAACTAGATATCATTATGAAACTAGGGTAAGCCTAATTTTGAAAAAAACTGAAAGAAAGGATTTTATTACAATTTAGTGTCAAATTTTACAGCAAAAACTCGGTAATTATTAATGGGAAATAAATATTAGTTCATACCCGTAGTCTATAATTAAACATCTAATTAAATTGAAATCAAAACTAATTCCATCCAATAAATACTGATGAAAGCCAGTAAACTAAACAAATTATATTCAGTGAGATTTTATAGAAATGCTTCATACAGTATAAAGCATTAATGAAGCAAACAGCATTTAAATTATTAACTTAAAATATATTGAATTGATAAAATTCCTTGAATTTACCGATTTTTTTACATAAAAAGTCATAGTCATGTTAGTGCATTTTTTTAATTAATGAAACAGAATATATTTTTCATTTTTCACTCTGCTTCTTAAAACCCATTTACTTTGGGAATAAATTTTGTTGCAAAATGGGATAGAATAAAACAAACATAACAGACAGTTATTTCAACAACAGACACTTTGCTTGAAACAGTCGCATAGTACCGCTAAGCCACACAAGACTCTGGCAATCAATCAGAGTTGGAAAGTATAAAATTTATTTAAAACTTAAATGCTGAAAATTCGTAGTTTACAAGGTGGCCTGTATCTGTGCAAAAGTTCAAGCTAAATCAATCTAGCAAAGGTTCTGGCTACTCTTCTCAGATTTGCATTTTCATAACTTAAAAAAAAAATTTGGATTAGCTTTGGAGAAAGATAACTTACATATATCATTTTAATATCGAGTTTTAATGAAAGTTTCCCTCCACCGTAAATATCGTCTGTACAACCAGTTCGCGTTGGCGTGTTTAACCATATTTTGTAAAGTTTTTTGGCATTTGAAAGAATGAGACTTCGCTTTAGAATACTATGTTGTGAAGTAGCAAAAAAAAAAAAAAAACAGCTACAGAATGTCACCAAACAATGTGTACAGCTAGCTTTAGGTACCATTTTATATCATATGACATTGTGAAGGTTTGGTATCGAAAGTTAAAAAAAAAGGACTATAGCATTCAAGAAGCAGAGTGCTCTGGCCGGCCTGCTGATGTTGATTTGATGAGCTCCGCCTGCGAGAACTTGTGGAAGAAGATCAAAATGCAACCTCTCGAGAGCTTGCTAAGGAGTTAGACGTAAGTGCCATGTCCATTAGTCGCGCTACGCATAAATGTGCAAGTTCGGTCACTTGGTGCCGTATGAGCTGACTCAAGCAGATAAGGAAAGACATGTTCGGGCGTGCACTAATCTGCTCTAATATCAACGCGGGGATAAAATTCTGGACCGTATCGTCACTTATGACGAACAGTGGACTTACTTCAAAAACACAGGCCGAAAAGGGGTCGGTCTGCGCCCGGTGAGCCCATAGGCAGCGTCGCGAATCAATTTGAGTAACAAAAAAATTATGCTTTGTATTTGGTGGGATTACCGTAATGTTATCTATAAAGTGCCTGGAAAAAGGCAACCTTACTATCGAGGCTTTAAATGCCTCGATAAATGAGCTTCATGTATGTAGGATATTAAAAAGCGCATTTTGGATCTATTTTACATAAAATATATTGTAGAGAATACAGAAGGCCAATATAGGAAGCAAAAAAGTAATTACACACTGTTTCTTTCAGTTTGCATACATTGAAGCGAAGTAGTGTATTTAATCAGTTTGAAACCGTACACTACTTCGCTTTGTAATTGACAGGTGTGATATTTCATTTTTGTTCGTATGGAAATACAGGTGAAATCTGCATTTAGCGATGATTTGTTTCTTTTTAAAATAACAATAAAGGTTATGATGGATAATAATGTGATAACACCAGTTCATCAGGACATCGACATAAAGTGGCTTTATTGCTTGCTTGCAAATGCTTCATAATGATATAGCTTATGGAAACTTCTTCATCTTATACAGAAACCTTATTCATAGTTTAGTTGGTGCGTCAATGTACATCTCTGTGAATTCGCAAGAACGCTAAATACGAATCAAACTTTAAATTGATAAGAACCCTAAGAAAATTAAAATTTCTTACAATTTATTGCTAGTAGTTAACAGCATGTTTAAGTCGGCTGGCTGTAGGAGTAGGAGAAGCTACCTAATTCTTCGTACCTGCTAACACCTCAAATCGGGCTGATCCAGTTCGATTGAAAATACGACTACATTTGTTGTCAAGAAAAATAGGTGAAATAATGTTCTTTTTAAAGCTTCTAAATGTCACTAATGTCTCCTAGTCTAATAATGGCACACTAAAGTTGGTGCCCACAGAGTGGGTAAAGATGGAGTGGAGTCACATCAATAGCGACAAGATGGTTCAGTGCCCACAGCATAACTTTTCACGAGACAGGTAATAAAAAACTTGTTTCGTTGTTTTAAAAATTGTGATGGGATCACCACATGACTTCCTTGTATGATTTATTAAATTATACATAATTTTGCCACATTTCATTTTAACTTATTTTATAGAATTATTTTAACTAAAGGCAAGTTGAAGATGACGTCAAAAATTTACAAATTTTTTAAATTAAATATCCCGGCCGATTTTTGTTGTACGAGAGTCAAATTTCTTATAATTTTATTTTTTCATACCGTACATAAAACTTTCCTAATATAAGTATAGGAACCGATAAAACGCATTAAAAGTTAGATTTCGTTATTTGACCAAAATTAATTTTTTTTCTAATTTGACGTTGCCAAAACATGAATAATTTCCTCATTTAAAATACTACTGTAATTGTAAGTGTATGACTATAGATAAGTATATGACGATCGACGATTGCGAAACCGGGTAAGGGGGCAGGTATGTACATATATATACTTTTGGTATTGTAGACTGCAACAAAAAAGGGAGGTGCACAAGTAGATGTATAGCAATCCCATATGCATAACTGCAACATTCTACGGCTAATCGCTTATAAGTTATGCGAGGCAGATATATACATACGAAGATACGTAAGTACGTAAAGACGTCACGGGAAAAAGTCCCTTTTGAATTTTACAACTCTGTTTGAAAAAACGAGTCCTTTATTCTGTGTGCACGTACAGACGTCATGCGAAAAAAATCGTCAAGGGGATTCGAGAATGGTCAAAAGGGATATTTTCATTGAAGCATGATACCCGAAATTTTTCGCGATTGCTGTTCTTCCTTTACTTCGTACAAGGAGGTAAAAATAACTATATCGTCACGAGGACTATGTTCTCATGATGGAAAATTATGTATCTATTATGAAACAGAGTATACCTTATGTTATGTTCAAATTAATTTCGATTTTTAAACAGTAATCTTTGTGGGCTTACTTTTTGAATGCCCTATATATTTTATTCCCTGAGCAGTCATTTGTCTAAGAAAAAAATCCTAAGCGGTAAATCAATTAAGAATATGAAGTACAGAAATTTAAATAACTATCGTCATCGATGTATTATTCCATCTGAATTTATAATCGATTTAGAATTGCTCGATAATTGCAGTAAATTAAAGTGTTCATATTAAGATAAGTAATAAGCTTTGATTAATGAATCAAAAGACGATGGAAGAGCACCCAATCCAATCCCAATTAAGGTGACACTGATGTATCTTTCTTTTCAAAGCATTTTTTAAAAAATAAACTTAATTGCTGATAAAATGAAGGTTTGAAAAATTAAAAATAATAAAGAAATTTAATGTTTACTTTCACTATTAACATACGGAGTTACAGTTATATTTTACTTCTGAAGTGATATAAAAACAAAATTATATTACAAAAATTAGTTTTATAAAACTAAAAATTTATTAAAACTGTAAATTTTAAATATAAAATAACTTCTTATAATTCAAGTAAAATTATGCTATATAACTTAAATTTTATTCTAAAAGTAATAAGAATTTGCTCAAAATTATTCTGTGTAACTAAAGTATGAAAGTTAAATCTAAAAACGGGATATATGTATTATAAACTGGGTTTGGGCAATTAATATAGTAAATAATAGGAAATCTTTACATCAAAAATTATTTTTTGAGAAATTTCAAATAAATCTTCGTAAAAGTAATTTAAGAATAAAAATTTTAAATCTTGTTGTTGTTACTGATCCTAACTAGTTAGCAATTAGGCCAGACCAGATCCAAGAACCGTCAATAAATCCAAAACGAAAATAGGTCTTTTCAGTAGATTCTATTTTAGAAATTCCAAACAGGTGAGAAGATGTTTGGGAATGAAATGATCAGTATTATATTTCCTACAGATGGGGTAGATCTTATTTCCTCGTCCAAATTTAAGACATTTCAGATGTCCACTTGGAAACCTCGTCAAAGTAGTCTGCTCAGCCCGATTACCCCCAAAAGCAATAGCACCTGCTAAAGTACCAGTCATGAGTCGCAGGATAATGCCAGGAAGAGGCAACAGTAGATTTAACTCTCGAGCAGATCTCTAAAACGCTGTCAGACCCGCTGAAGTATTTTCCTTAGCTTTCCATTAGCCATTTCATTAAGACTGATGCTAATATGTGAAGGGATTCATTGCAGATGTATACGATGGCAGGAGAGTATTTGCAGCAAAGTCAAAATAAAGGATGAAGGTCACCAGTACGAGGACAATTTTGCAGGCACTGGATAGAACTGGAACTGTCAACCATACATCAGATATCAAAGTTAGATATCTTTATAGACAGTCCAAGTGTATACTACCTTAAAGCCTTCCTTGTACCACTCTCCTTCTTCCGTGAGCCAGACGTCCAAAAATAAAAATTCCAAGCTTCAACTGAATAAAAAAAAGTTACCTTTTATTAAGTTTGATCAAGACTAAATGCTAAAAAATGAAATCTCATAATGTGTTAAACTACACTGCAATATAGTACATTTCATGCAATATACTCGAAAAGAGAGATTAGAGGCTTTATTTTCACAAGCACATTTCCTAGTAAAGCACTTCAAAGTGCAGAGATTTTGAGAATAAAGAAACGAAATTTGTGAAACCTCTTCCATATAAGTGAGGGTAGGACTCTGTAAATATACAGTCTAAGATTTTAGATTATCTCTCTAAAGGAAAAACTTCCAAGTATTAAAGTATTCATTTTACCTTGATAAGAATTATATCTTGATAAGTTAATTGCAAAACGTTCCCTATCAGTGGTTATAGGCGAAATCATCACAAAGAATACGACACAAGACGAAAATATTGTGAGAGAAAAAAAGGAAGGGGGAAAAACATCGCAGTTCTAAAACATCGTGGTATAAAACATCTTCGCTGAAAATAAAGCGGTTCACAAACAAAGCAGTTTTAAAACATCATCGTCGAAAATATCGTGGTAAAAAATAAAGCACATATAAATCACCGTATGACAATAACATCACAGGCATGTGCTTTTCAGGCTTTAAAACTTGTAATGCATATTCGCATAATAATTTGTGATCACAAGAAGGGATGAGGAATACTTTTACTTCTTGTTTTATATTTTATATTTTTGAATTATATAGTAAAGTTTTGCTGAAAACTTAAGACGGAGCCTTAGTTGATCAAAAACTGAAAATGAATAGAAAATTAATGCTACTTATGGCAGTTAACAGAGTTTTAAGCTTACAGAGTTAACTAATAGAGGTCATTAATTAATTAATATCTTTTATAGTTTTATTTGCAATTTTTGATGAAAAATATGGTCTAAAAGATTAGAAAACGGAAGATGAGTAATTGCATGAAGTTATCTTTATTAAAATTGTGTAATTAATTACCAAATTGTAAAATTTGTTTTCTTACATCTTTTTTAACTGATGTTCTTCTGGTGGAAAATAATATTCTTTTGTTTCAGTTTATTCATTTTCTTAAAGTGCTGTAGAGTTATTAGGTTATTTTGAAGCAGGAGAGAGGGGAAAATGAGCAATTCTCTCACGGGAACTCGAACCTGGATCTCTCAAATACGCGCCAAGTGTTCTACGGTTACACAACTACAGAATGCTGGAAGAAGGAAGAACATACTTTAAATACTTCCCTTTTAAAGGGCGAGTGAGAATTAGGGAACCCAGTCGCCAAATCCTAGTGATGATGAATTATCGTCCACTACCTTTTTAGTTCGGGCGCCACTATAGAATCATTAGGTTGTTTTGAAGCAGGAGTACATAAAAAATGAGCAATGCCCTCGCCGGTACTCTAACCTGGACCTATCGAATACGAGTCGATTATGCTACCGTTGCATCACTACGGAATGCTGAAAGAAAGGAGAAAATGTTATTAGTAGTTTTATGTACAACGTGTAATTAATTGTTTGGATACGATTTGTTAGGTATGTCAGCTAATAATATCTTTCTACTTATTTAACAAAAATTTATTAATTAATTCAAAAATATGAAAAATAAAATTGTTCAAAATTTCTTCTTGCACTCACAAATCATTCTGCGAACACATATTTATAATTTTTAAAGCCTGAAAAAACACACGCTTTAGCGTCATGCGACGATTTGCAGTTGCTTTGTTTTTTACTACGATGTTTTGAGTACAATGTTTTAGAACTGCGATGTTTTCTTCTTGCTTAATTTTCTTCCATTATGTTTTGTACAACGACGTTTTCACCTTGCGCTGTTTCCTCGCGTTGTTTTCGGCTGACATCTTATGATTCCGTCTAAAGTTATGCAAATTCACACATAGTTAGTAAATAATTCATGGGATATGCTATAAATTATATCGAGAATGCTTTATTCCTTACATAATCATTAATCATTTGTTGTCGAAATATTCAGCTTTTGTGCTTTAGTAACTTCTTAAATTTGGTAGAAAAATCTGAAATTTGTTTTGGTCACAGGTATTGAAAAGAGTTATATAAAACTAATAAATTCTTTGTCAAATATCTCGGCAAACTTTCTGTATAAAATTAATTAAGGTTTTGTATGTAAACTATTAAACCATTTAATTTGCTATTTATTTTACTTGACCTCATATATTTTATGCATGTTTGTAACTGTTATTCTTATACATATCATTGTTATTGCCTATGTTTTGAAACTTAGTTACTCTTTACATTCATGTATAATGGTATTAACTATATGATGGTGAAAGGTTCTGTTCTTAAACTAAGATTTTCTTTGCATAGTTCTTTATAGTATCAAAAGTAAATCTAAAATCATTTACAGTAAATTTTAAAAAAATTAGCAGAACAAATACTTATTTTTTCTGTTTGAAAAAGGTAAGTAATGCGCAACAAGTAGGTAAAATTATAAAATTTCCAAATAAAACATTTTAGATTTTTTTTACTGCGCTTCAATGAATTATTAAAACCTAACTGCTACTTACGTCCTGTTTAATTCATTTCTAAACGTAAAACAGCAATTTTCCTTCCAGTTGCAGCATATTATAAATTATGAAAATGTTACAAAAGATTTATAATTCTGTTCAGCTACATTAATATATGCATTACGCAGAAAGTAATTCTCATTAAAAGCCGTTAGATGCAAGGCATGTTACAAATAAACGAGCTAAGAATATTATTTAGTCTTAAAGGAGACATGTTGAAAATTATTGCATGGAATTTTACAAACAGTTAATATTAAGTTAGGATATGTCAAGTTCTTCAAATGCAAATCACGTTTAAGGACACTGATATGATGTCATTAACTTTAAATAACGGAAGTTAAGGATAACCGCATTTTAGATTAAGAATGAAATTAAAACTAGGGTTATTTTAATTATGTTGACTTTGATTTAACTGTAGATTATCCTGATATTAAATATAAAAAATAGGTATTATCTATAATTTTATCTCTAGTGAAAACTGTGTATACTTTTAGTAGCTTTTTCAAGGCAACTGATATGTATTTGGATCACACAAAGTCATGAAAATTATCATAATTTGGTTCAGACGCATTGCAAATATAAATATGAAATGATGTCCTTAAATATCATACCCGCTATAAGCGTTATGATTTCTCAGAATCTTACATGTACAGAATATTTACCTAACTACGTAGGATCTTTGGATCTACGTAGGATGTTAAAGCATAAATTGGGAAGATTTCTTTAACGAGGCTAAATGCATTTCTAACCAGATACAGTCTATATTATCCATGTTCAATATTTTGAATCTGTCCAGTACTTCGAATAAGCAGAAATGATCCGAAGCCAGTACTCAGAATGTAATAACAGTGTCATTACACAGACAACATCTTAACAGATTTTAAGTGTTTTCTTCAGAAAAGCTACTATGCGGTTATAAGCATTTTATGCTTTCGATTAGATCTGAGATCTAGCTGAACAGTTTTACAATCAAATTTTTCTATCATTCTTCAGTCCAAGAATGCCTACGTATAATTGAAACATTTAAATAAAAATATAATAGGGACAATGAATTTAGACATCACTCGCCAGATTTTTCAGAATCAGTTATATTTTATTAAACATGACTAACATTCTCAAAGTTGTATTCTCTCATTACTAAAACACTACAAAACGTTTTGCAACTGAAATATAACAAGTGAATCATCACTGATCGCAGAACTTTAGATTGCAATGTCAAATGCAATTTTCATAGTGCAGAAATATTTCACAAGAAAAATAACTAGAAACATACTTCGAAATGTGAATTTGTGAGCAGGTTTCTTTGCCCTCAAGCAGCTTGCTGCGTTTTACATTATAACTATATGCCCACTGCTATTACTATTTTAAAAATTAAGTTGCAAAGCTGATGTCCTTTCAGTGGAATGATTATCGGGTTCCCATATTTTATAATATCTTATCTCTGACCGATGGAGCTTATGCACATGCCAGATTTTGCATACGATTTTTTGATAGAATATTTCTACCTGCATTAATATTACGCACAAAAGTACACACTTAAAAGTGTTTAATATTAAATATCTTTGTTTATCGTTTTCCTTGAAGATGAAGTTAGAAAACTGCTACTATAAATTTCTTAATTTTTTTTACTTGTTTGCACTAAATTAGTAGTATTTAAACCTACTTGGGACATCAAGGATGACAACCCAAAACTTAAAACAACCAATAATTTAATTCTAAGTGTTCAAATCTAATATTAGGTAATAAAAATCAAGAAAATGTTAATTTTTTATTAATTTCGGGCAAAATAATCAAATTACGTAAAATAAACCATGTAATTATACTAAATATTCAGTTAAAAAATCGCCTAGCATTCATCACTTATAAATTAAAATTAAATCATGGGGTATAAAACGTAAGAGCTTAAAACAGTTTAGTTTAACAAAAGGAAAACATTTAATGAGACCTATGAGCCTTTTTCTTGTTTATAAGTACTGATATTTCTGGATCTGCTTTGCTCAAGTCTTAAAAGGGGTTCTACTGCTAATTTGTTTCAGCATTTAGATTTTAGATAGAGAAATTGGGAAAAATCCCATCTCGCACTTCTGTGATGAGGCATATGGTAATAATACCTTCAGAGCTTTATCAGACAATTCTGAATATTCACTTCGAACTTTAAGCTAAAAATTGCTTAATTCAAGCTGTTGAAAACAAATATGAACTCTCCACTAGATGGTTAACTCAGGTTTTCGCTTAAATGAAATGATAAATTTTGGGGTAACACGAAATGAAAGGGATTTCGGATCCATTCACAGTTAGAAAATTCTTTCTGAAAATAAGTATTAAATTGATGTTTAAGATCTTTTAAGAAAGTTTTATCTTTAATAATTCGACATCTTTGAGTTCGTTTTCTATAAAAAAAAAACTTTATAACGTAGGAAATGTTGCAAACTCCTTCTCATATGAGCACCACAAATCAATTTTCTTTGTAAAGGTTGTGACTTTATAATTAGCTATAAATATATTTCGTTGTTCTCCTTGAATACTTAAATTCCCTTCGTTCAATTTGAGAAGAATATCTCTTCAGCATTCCAATCTACATAGCCATTCTTCATCAGTTAATAAGTGGAAATTTTTTTATCTTTATCAGACATGTCTTTAATGTCTTTTAAATCATGTCTTTTAAATCTTTAATGTCTTTTAAATCATGTCTTTATCAGACATGTCTTTAATGTCTTTAATGTCTTTAAGACATGTCTTTAATGTCTTTTAAAAACACAAACACTTAATCATTAAGTTCAAACAGCCTCATTAGGATCCTCTACCTCAAAAGCCAACGCAACTCTGTATATAAAAAAGGGCTACTGTTGTTCACTGTCCGTTTCTGTGCATATTTTCAAAACATTCATTGAGTTCATTATAGAATTTATAATTAGCTATAAATAACTCCAATATATAAGACAGACATTAAATTCGGTGGCATATTTTTAGATTCAAGAGCTTTTCTATGAATCATACAGGGAACCTATGTTACATTGGGAGAGACTTCTTTTATTTGTGCTTGAAATGCGTTGTGTTTTGCTACCATGGCACCAGCTTCAATCACTGCGCACTCCCCCTCTCCAATTTACCCAAGAAATACTGTTTGCTTTATTGTAAAAACATTCATCAATTTAACGATTTTCTTCTCTGTAGTCCTTTGTCTTTCCTTTCAAAAAGAAACTTTTTAACGACTTAATTATTGTATTCATATTTTGCAAAAACAAAATGATTGTTGAGCGTTTTTGCAATCGGTGAATTCATCCAACTGAAGATTGAAACATTTACTTTTTTGAATTCTGATTACAAATTCTCTCTCCACCTTATCTGACATTTGTTATTTTCTGAGACCAATTGTTGTATCGGAGAACATTATTTCATATACAGGGGTTGGACAAAAATATGGAAACACCTTTAAAAAACATGTTTCTTTGCTTAATATGGTGTAGGAAACCCGTTGGCATCCAAAACAGCTTGCAGTCTTCTCGGCATGGATAAATACAGTTCCTGTATGTTTGCCAAAGGAATATTATACCATTCTTCCTGCAAAACGGTGGCAAGTTCAGATAACGATGTTGGCGGTGGATAACGAGAACGCACTTTCCGTTCCAATGTAGACCACAAAGGTTCGATAATATTCAGGTCTGGTGACTGTGGTGGCCAGGGCAGATGGGACAACTCATCCTCGTGCTCAGAAAACCAGTCCTGGACAATGTGAGCTGGGTGAACAGGGGCTTTGTCGTCTTGGAAGACACCATCACCATCGGGGAACAAAGTTTGTACCATGGGATGAACTTGATCGGCCAAAATCTTCACATAAGTCTCGGCAGTCGTGTGCCCTGACACGGTTATCATGGGGCTAGCAGAGAACTACGATATGGCTGCGCAAACCATAACAGAACCCCCGCCATGTTTCTTTCTTGGCAACAAGCAGTCTGTATTATAGGCTTGAGATGGCGTTCTCCAGACGTAAACTCGGCCAGAAGTGGGAAACAATGTGAAAGAAGACTCGTCAGACCATATTACTCGCTTCCACTGCTCTATAGTCCAGGCTTTATGACTTAAACACCACCTTTTCCTGTTACGGGCATTAACATCACTGATGAGTGGCTTCTCGATTGCAGCACGGCCAGTAATTCCCTGTTTATGAAGCTCCCTTCTAATTGTTTTGGTACTCGCAGGGTTCGGTAACACAACATTCATTTCGGCAGTAACTTTTGCAGCTGTGGTCTTCTTATTTTTCGTCACAATTGCCCTTAATGATCGTCTGTCACGATCACTCAGGACACACTTTCGTCCGCGCTGTGATTTAGCAGATGATGTTTTTCCGCTTTTCAAATATGCGGAATAAATCTTCGATACAGTACCTCTTGAAACACTAAACACCTCGGCTACCTTGCTTACGGAAGCACCTACCATACGTGCTCCAACAATTTGCCCACGTTCGAAGTCTCTTAACTCTGACATAATGCAATGACAACCTCACATAACAGTACTCCGACAAACAACTGAACTGTTTAGCACATTTACGAAGTTGTATAGGTGGCGTCAGTAGTCAAAAACGCCAGCGCCACCTACATATTTCATTAAAATCAATCTTTCTTTTCAAACATGCATTTCACAAGGTGTTTCCATATTTTTGTCCATCCACTGTAAATGTTGCTTTTCCTTTTCGCCAGTGCTGGGCTGCTGGATGCTGGAACAATTAACTCTTAAGCAATTATGTACGACTTATGAAGTTTCAATCATACGATAGCTTACTCGGTAAGAAGCCTTTAATGTTTTTTGTTAATATTCAAAGATATAGGTAGACATAAAATTTTGCTTACATTTCAAATGGTCTATTTTTAATGAAGAAATTTATTGAGTTTTAACTTTTTGATTCTAGGTGTTTAGTGTGTAGCTGCCTCTGCAATTTATTGGGTTTCAGTGACTCGTTTGTCAGTACTGCTAGGTATAAAATGCATCTAGCTCTTAATTCATCATCTTCAGTAAATACAAAACCCTATTTTATAAACTCATTATCAAACTTATGAATTTGTTTGCTTGCTTTTACTTCTTTACGTCTCGATTCTGTAGAGGCAGAAGCCTCTAAAAATACTTACATGGTTTCGGAAGTTAAAGCAGCCAGAAAACAGTCCGTTTAAAACAAACACAAAATTAAATACGAAATTTTGGGCTCAAATAATAATTAAGTTTACAAATGTGCCAGTTTGACGGTAAGTAGAGTCTACGCTTTCATCACTTGTACACGTGTACGTTCTTTGAAAACCAGCGCAATGTTACTATCTGTTTACTAGGAGAACTGTATCTGCATTATATCTGGTACTAGTTGGTGGTGGTCAGTATAGCAACAAAGCTAGTGTATTTAAAGTAGGGGTGAGCCGAAGTTATTTCTGTTTTATTTTTGGCGAATGTTGGCCTCAGGAAAAAAACTTTTTAGAACAATTCATCATTAAATGCACCAAGATGGCAAATTGGAAAGCAGTTCTTTAAGACATCCTTATAAAAAGTGAATTAGGGCTTGTTTCTACAGCAACAGACAGCCGCAGACTATCTTTCAAGAGTTATTCTCGTGATACACAAACAGTACACGATGTTGACTATCTCTTTGATGTTCTTATTCTAAAAATAGGGTAACCCTCTAGAATTTAATGTATTTCACATTTTAAAAGCCAAAATGTGTTCTCAAAAACCTTGTCAATAATATATTTGCATTCAATTAAATTTATTGAAAACTTTTTCATTCACCTTGCTTTCCAAATGTAATACGATCGCGATCCAAAGATTGAATACCACTGCATTTAATTACATAATCTGACAATATTTTAATGCAAAGAATCAGATTGAGGGTTTTCTAATAGCTATTATATATATATTATCATCTAGACATAGGACTTTACGATTAAAATAATGTTATCGTGACTAAACATTTTGCATAGGTAGGAAAAGCTTATATATATATGTGCGTGTGTGTATGTGTGTGTGATGATCTCTTTGATGATGTTTTCTTTGGGGGGTAGGAGCTGAAACGCTTGAGTCATGGCCGAAAAGTTTGTTTCTTAGAACAAATCACTACTGGTTTGCTTACTAAAGCATCGATTTTATTTTTTACAGGAACACTTATTTAAAAATATACTTCTGATTAAACTGATACAACATTAGGATTGCTAAATACGCCCCACAATTTAAATATGTGTAGTTTAACTTTTAGGCTATAAAGACAGAAGGCGAAGCGAGAGACGTGCGTTACTCAGCAACATACAAGCGACAACTTGACTAAATGTTGAAAGCATTTATCGCCTCTGCTTGAATCTTTGATGCATGCTCCGTATGAGTTACAAAGTATGTATTAAAAATTCAAGCAGAGGCAATTTCAGAGAAAAACTCAAAACGGATTAGAGATGTGGACCCGAAGTCTGCAAAAGCAGAAGAGCTGGGAAAGAGAATTCAGTAATCAGTGTTAGCAAGATAAGCTAATTTTTCCACTGGAAAGGGACTGTGTTTTTGACTGAAGATAATTGAACTTTGATGGTATTTGACTGAAAGGTAGAACTTAATGACGTTTGTTTCTAATCTAGTCATTCATATTATTGAATTTTAAGGTCGTAGTGGATGACAGAGTTCCTAATATATCAAGGGACGTTAACGACCATTCGGAGAGTCTTGTTTTAAAGACTCTGTTACCGATGAAGACTGGATTTAACAGCTTAGTCCCAAATAAAAGAAGGGAGCGAGAATATTCACTTCGCTCCTATTTATAGCGGGAAGATCATTGTATTAATTCTGAGCAGTGATTGGGCTACAGATGTCGCACTACAATGAAACTGCAGGGAAATCGTGACGTAACATGCGGTAGAGTGACACAGCAAAGCATATCCATTGAAGCGGTTATGCATTTAATTAAAATTTACGAATCTGAAGATCTATGGGCAGTTGATTGCAATTAAACTTGATAATTTTATTACATGTTTTACATATCCCCCTTTGAAAGATGAACAGCCTTGGCGAAAGAAAAGCCTTTTGAGAAGAAAGCAGTAGTGTTATCAAAGGGGAGAGAAATTTTAGAGAACACTTACAATATTTATAATTGCAAATGAGAAAGCAAATGAGTGCTTCAAGGACATAGCGCTTAGGTTTCCACTGTGTCCCGTCATTCTTTCATGAACTTTCTCATATTGGAATATAAAAATAATATAGAAATATAATTTGGAATATAATAACAAAATATTATACTATTTGGGAATGGAATGCAGAAATTTACTTAAAATGAATTTTAAAGTCTCTACGAGATAAGTTTGTAAAGTTCTTGAAATATTGTTAAACCTTTCTCTCCAAATGTCATAAATTTGGAATATCAGTCACTGAGAATTTTCTGAGTTCTTGAGGGCCAAGTCTCTCAAAATCAAGTCTTTTATCAAATTCTTAATTTATCATAAATTTTTAAATGAAAGACAGGTTAAATAAAAATTTTAAAAAAGATTCTTTATTATGATCGTAATGTAGGTCCTACCTCTATCTTTTAATAATTAAAAGATAGTTGTACACCATAGTCATAAAAATTATCAGTTTGGCATACCATATCTGTACATTCAAAATGTTTAAAATCATATCATTTAGAAGCTCCATTTTATTTTAATAATCTTCATATATCTTCATATTATAGTCATTATCATGACTTGTAAAACCATTGGTCAGGGGTATGAAGTGAAGCAGTAAATTTAGCTACGAAGTTAAAATTAAATTAACCTGAAAGTTACAGGTAACTGCCAAAGCCTTTGATTACCGGAGAGTTATCATTCATATCATTCACGTCGCTGTAAATTATCAAGCAGGCATTTATTTCGCTGAAATTTCTCAGTTTATTAAGTTACTGAATGAATAAATTTAAAAACTAAATTAGGAATCTTCGCAAATCTGCTATTTTTGACAAACTTATCTACTAAAATTTATGTGTACGCAATTTTGCAAATTTTCTCTACTCAGTCCTTTCCTTGTGCTACATTTTTGAATTTAAGAGTATCGTAAAATGAGAATAAAATAATGTATCTATTAAAATTTATAATAAAAAGTAATAACTTATTTAGGCTTAAGTAAAAGTTGGCAACCAGCAATACAGCGACCGTAGCGCATGAGCACATATGCACTGAATTTTCAATAATAGTGGCATGTGCCTAATTGACTATTTTGTTTAATATTTTGGTGATATATGTGTAGTAGGCTTGAAACGATTAAGCTAAATTACAGCTTCTGTATTAAATAAATTGCTAATTATGAATAATATCCAAATGGAATCAATATTAAGTTTCACGCTTGAGAATTGGCTTAGAAGAATGAAAACAGATAACGCAAAAGTTTATTGCAAGCTAACTTTGTAAATTCTGCAAATGAATTTAACATTAAAAAGTAAATTTAAAATCATTTGAAAGGTTTACATTTTAACGGTTGCTTAAAAGGGTTTGTTAAGGTTTATTAAGCTCTCGCTGAGCTCGCAGTCTACCAATCTGCTGTTACACTCACTCCACTCACTCCTACTAACCCATATCTTCTGTTCCATTGTTTCCACTTCCCATTGTTTTTTTTTTTTTTTTCAATGCAAAAAAACACGCACACCTTCATGTGAAGATTCTTCATTATCATAAATACAATACAGGGCAATAACATTTTGTGACAACAATTTAAAAGGTGATACACCGTTTATAGTGATTCATTGCAAAATGCCGTTTCGAGACTACTATCCCATTCAGAACTAACGTCTTTTCTGGGCTGAGAAGATCTTAATATAAGCAGACTCATAATGTTGCATTAACTGAAAAAATAGTTTAAATATAAGTTTCAAAAACTCACTTTGATTTATTGAGAATGAACGTTATTGATGAAATTAGTGAATTAAGTTAGCAAAATTCTTGAATCTTCAGAATCATTTTCTCAACATAATTTGGCATAATGTATTTGAGTAACAGTTCAGATTTTTCACTTTTTTCCAGAATGCTTGTAAATCGCATTAAGTGTAGACAGAGGAATATTATTTCATAAATCGACTTAGAAAAACAGTAAACATGGAATGCTAAATTCTGTTCGGAAAATTAAGAAATATCAAAAATTTTAAAAAGCATGAATAATGTTATTTAGTAAAGAAATTACTTCTGATACTGTTAGTTGGCCTGGAACTGGCCACGGATTTTGCTGTATAGAACACAGCTAGGATCCGCACAGTGCTCCTTTTCCTTAGCTCTGGAAAGATGAAATCAGGGAAAAGATGAAACATCAGGGGAAAGATGAAACTGATTTAGCGTGGCATAAGACTACTTTAACACATAAGCAAAATTCTGAACTAATCTTCCCTTGGAATAATGAAAAAAAATGCATTTGAATTTAATTAAAAGAAGACATGGAGAATTATTACATTAATAACGAAAAATTAGCAACATGGTTTTAATTTTCTAAAAAACTAACGTAAATAATAAAACGACTAAGAGTCGAATTACAGCCCATAATTTATGAAATCTACGGAGACAGGATTTAACATGCCATCAGAGTTCATGTCAATCCACGTACATATAAAGACGCAAAAGTCACGTAATCTCTGGCATCACGAGCTTTCTGCTATTTATCGATTCTTCTTCTGCTACCTTAGCTCAAATTACTGGTAGCACTACATGGAAGATTTATAACTTTTATGCATCGCTTAGTGGCAACAAATACTCAAGTTCCTCGGATGACAGATGCAAATTAATGCTACTGAACGTAAAGAAACAGGCCAAAATATTTAGAAAAACTGCACTAAGAATGTTTCTAACGTCCAAATTAAGAATAAGACAACGACCAGCGTGAAAGTCTTTAATCACCAATAAATAAAACTGAACTGAAAGATACTGCTAACCATCAAAACCATTAATCAACCATGATTTATGAATCAGGAGTCACATCTGGAAGACAGAATAATGTTCGTGAAATGACAACAGTTGCCAAAACGCGTGGATGATAAATATGTGGCAGTTAATGTAATGTAATGTTCTAAAGATTTAGAAAATTCCTTCAGCTTAAGACGTTATTTTTCAAGTCTCAGATTCTTTTCCTAATAATAATTCAATTTGAAACACAGCACGTAATCACCCGAAAGCTCAGATAGTATCTTCAAATATTCAAACTATGAGACGTTATAGTGGGATCGCAAAATGGATAAATGTCTTAAAAATCTGAATTGATGGTATCTAACTAAGTGTTAACTCTCTGACTGAGTTCGTGAAATTGATTTTGGTGTCATTTGTATTTTTATGGGGTCTCACTGCCATAAAGTTTGAATGCCAATGGTATATTCCATATAAATGAAACAGTTGTCGATGATCAAAACATATATACATACACATACTGCATACGTAACAGAATTATTGCATTCTCCGTGCTTGTTGTCCTAAAGTAAATACGAGCACACTCAACTGCGCTTTAGAGGATCCTTGGTTCAAATCGAGATGGGGACACAGTCGAATTCCTTTGTTAATCGATTCGAAAAACCTAATACCTCTATAAAGTAAATAAATATATGTAAGTACATAATATGATACGCGAATAAATACGTGAAATATATTTGATTTATACATACATACAATGACACGCGAGATAAAACCTTCCACCTTCCTAAGATGACCATTTATAGTTTCAAACGATTTTAGCCCTCTCTGGAGGAAGCCAGATTTTTAGTATCGATATTTATTCATGTTGTCAGAAATACTAGTCATATTCAAAAGTGCTCTCCATAAATGCTTTCACGCTATTTACATTTTATGAATATATATTCCATTGATTTTAAAAATATGAAACTTCATCAGAACATCTAGGTCAGTAACTTACCTTATGCTACCAACTCATCTGTCCATCATGCAACCTAGCAAATATTGCCATTTAAAGAAGCATAAGATCTTTGAATTAAATCCAGTGCAGCATAGCAGACTGTCAGTTCTCAGTGTATTGCTGTGTGAGTGGACTGTCAGTTCTCGGTGTATTGCATAAGATTTTTAAATCCAGCGTTCAAATTTAACCAATTTGCAGTTGCTTAATAAACTGAAGAATTTAACAGTAGTAAATACCCTTCTGAATAACTTAAATCTTTATTTTATTTTTAGTAATACATTTAATTGCAACAATTCCAAATATGTGTAATTTATAGTATCCAGTTCATGAATATTTCCCATGAATGTTTGCAGAATTAATTTGATTAATAAAGTATGTCTCTAACGCCATATATAAAACGGTGCATGTTGTTTCTTCTATAAAGTATTTCTCCCGCCTTTTTAACATGCCTTCGTGGTGTAGAGGTCAACACGTTCGATGCGTACTCGAGAGGTCCGTGGTGCGAGTCCCGGTGAGGACATTGCTCATTTTTCATGACTCCTGTTTCGAAACAATCTAATGTCTCTATAGTGGCGCACGAACTAGGTGGTGGATGAGGATTCTCCACTACCAGTATTTGGCAAATGGGTTCCCTAATCCCCAGTAGCCCTTTAAAAGGGAGGAGTATATAAGCTATTTCTCCTGCTTTCTTAGCATGCCTTCGAGGTGTAGTGGTCAGCACACTCGACGCGTATTCGAGAGGTCTGTGGTTCGAGTCCCGGCGAGGGCATTGCTCATTTGTCATCTCTCAATAACCTGTCTCTACACTACCAACTTTAAATAACAGAAAGACACTGAGTGCATGTAATGAATATAGACTGTGTAATAAGAGTTCATGCGTAACATATTTTTGCTCTAGTTTATAAAGAATTTGGATAGCGCTGAAAACAAGTCCTCTAAAATTACTCTCCTACTGCACTTACAGTGTTAGAGTATAGCCATACTTGTGCTTGCTGTTACGCCCCCCTGTTAGAACCAAACTGTATCTTCCAGATTTCTTTTCCGCAATTCTGTCGATCGTCAGTGTTTAGCTGCAGTATCCACTGAGCTTTTGTAACAGAACCTGTTGTAAAGAAAGCTGCCATTGTTATACCCACAACTGAACCTGCCAGTGGTTTATGATGTGCTAATTCACTGACTTTTAGCTGGCCGAGGATGTAGAAAAAAAGAAATGCCAGCAATGCAAAACCGTAACTTAACAACAAATCATACAAAATAGTATACAATCTATCAGGAGGCAAATATACAATATAGGGCACATCAATAATAAGGGAGCTACATCCGGTAGCACGCAGAATTACATTCAGAGTAAGTATCACAGTACGCTTACACATGCACAGTTGCATACAGTGCATCTCGGTTAAAAAAATTTCTTAACTTTGACTGAAACCTCATTAATGTAGTTCTTTAAAACAGTCTGGACTTTTACGTTCGTTACATTACGTTTACGTTACCATTGAACTATTGTTGCCATTGTTAGCATTAAGCGAAACATAACTTTCATTTATCATTCTTATGCTTTGCAAACAGCTAGTTCTGATTTAATTAATAGCTAATTGCTTAATAGAGTGATTTTAAAGCAATGAACACAGTTTTAAATAGTTTAAATCTTTATTTTACTTTTTTAATAATACATCTAGTTGATATAATCCAGAATGCATATAATATTTAATATATTCAACTGATAATTTCTACGAATATTTGCGACATTACCGTAACTATAAAATGATGTTTCGAATGTCGTATATTATGTACTTAAGCACATAATTATTGTATTTTTCTCTTATGATATTTTCTGAACATTTGTGTTTTCTTCTCCGCGATTATTTAGTTGCTGTGTTCTTACAACGATGATTTCTGAGCTACCTGGACACTGCTGCTGCTACCTGAACACCTGTTGCTGCTACACTATTAATCATCTACATAAATTTAATAAGTACTGCCATTGAGCGAAACATAATACCCGCGTCAATCATCTAGTTTTCACAATATTACCCTTTGACTAGATATAAAGTAACTAATAAGTTTTATGTATATTTGCAGCATTATAGTGATAAATATAAAAATCTGTCTACACCGTGTATTTTGTGTTAGAATTTATACTTGATGCAAACGTGTCTCTTTTACTTATCTTTTTAATTTGCTGCCTTTTACTTGCATAATTTATTGACCGAAATACATACATTCGATTTGTGAGTTTCATTATTACATACATAAAGACATATTTTTTCTTGTATTACATTATTATTTAATCTCTTTCTGAACCTTTAGTTTTTATTAAAAGGCGAGATATAAAGCTGGTTTAATTTTTATCTCTATAATGAGAAATCACTATTTTGAAAGCACTGCATAAATGAAGAAAAGTTAGAAAAATATCCCCATGAGATGTCAGAGTCCTAACCGTATTAATTTTGTTATATTTTTATTTTTACCACAAATCCGTCGAGGGCTGTCTATCTCAGCGGGGAGGCTTTCGAGAAAGGCAACATTCTAAGCAAAACTGGTTCGTATTCATGTTATTTGCATGGGGAAAACCGCTGTATCCTATACAGCAGCCATTTGAGCTGCCAGAAACCGAAATCGGGATGAGCGTTTAAAAATATTATCTATTTGACCACTGGTGGGTGAAGTTTAACTGTATCTTGTCATGTAGCACTAAAATATCTTTGTGCGTCTTTCTCTTTCTCTTCAGCCTATATAGAAGCACTTGAAGAAGACTTGAAGTTTTCATACGTTTCAGAAACGTAATTCTGATTCTTAATCTTTGACTATTTACAGTTCTTTTAGTTTTCACGTTGTCACTTAGCATGGAGCATGAAACCAATACGGGTTTTTATCACTTTTCAATAATTGAAGGGAAAAGGGGAAAATGTCATGAAACTTCCCTCAGTTTACCTGCTTCAGGGCATATTGTTTTTCTATGGAGACGGTCATTTGAGAGATTTTGACTACCGGTGGTATTCCGAGGTGATGGACAACAGAGTTTCCACTCTAATAAAATTGGAGATGTGAAGGAAAAAAACTGTAAAACGAGCGTGTTAATTTTTTCTGTTCGATAAAAACATCTCCTTCATTGAAAAAGAAATATATCTAACTAGATACCAGTAATTTTAATATAAAATGCATTTCTCTTTCCTTTTATTACAGAAAATGTCTCGAAAATGTTTTCAATAAATAAATATTAGTTTTCAATTTAAAAATCAAACTAATTCCTTTTTTCAGATTTTTTATATGAATTTTGATGGCATTTTCTTGGGAAAATAGGTAGGACTGAAACAGTTGCTTATGAAGTGATGCAACTTATACCGAAACATAGTATTTGCAGTTTAAGACAAACGAAAGTAGAAAACTAGTGTCAATAACAAAACTATAAACGATATTTCAGAACCAGGTGGAGCATAGGTGGCGGGACAGTTTAAATCTCTGTCCCGTATGAAATCGAAATGGAGTGGGTGTGTACCGCAAACCTATGGAGTACTGACTATTGCCGTCTTTAACCTTCAAAAAACCTGCGTGCGCGTGTGCGCGCGAGTGTTTTTGAGCCACGTGATACCAACGCGATCGTCCAACCAGAGAAACGAGAGAACGCACGTCACAATTCCTTTTTTCCTTCAAATTTAACTACAAAAAATAAAATAAAATAATGTGAAATAAAAAAAAGCAAATGAAAAAGAAACCGCACGTTCTACAGTAAGATGGCCATTGCCGAACAAAAAGAGAGAATCGAGGAATGTGAAACAGAAAATTGGGGGAATAGGAGGAGGGGGAAAGCGAACTTGCAGAGGCGGGGGAATCCTGTCCGAAGAGGAAGGGAGCGGGAGAAAGGGAGAGTGGGATGAGAGAGAGTGAGAGAGGCCTGAGGAAGGTAGGAGAGACAGACAGGTATATCTGGGAAACGGCGCGGTTTTAAAAGACCCATCACCTGTTGCTGGCGAGCTAGTCCTCCTTTTCCTCTTGGTGTGCCTGCTTCTCTCGGTTCACCCTCCATCCCCCAGCACTTACCACGTACTCGACCAAGGAGGTACATAAATACTTTCAAGAACGCACACGAGTGGGCCTGTCGATTTATCCATAACAAATCATCCAACACAATAACCGATTAGGTGAGCACACATATTCGTGCTATACTTTCTCTAAGATCTTGATTCGCCGCTGGTGATGTTTTGGTAGAATCTCGCATGGCAAAAAACAACTTTTTTCTTCCTTCCCTTTCCTTTCGCGTCCACTCTTGTTGCTTTATTTGCTGCTCAGCCCTAGTTTTTAAAGCTACGAGCAAAGAGAAAAGAAACCTTCTCAACCGGCTTGCTTTCGACGGTCCAGCTGATTCCTGAGGAAATAGGTTACTTAAGTTAACGGATCGCTGCCTTGCGCTCTCTCCCTCTCTTAGTAGCTGTTCGGATTCACTTTTATTAACACCGTCTTAGCGGTGCCCGTTCTTCTTCTGCTCTCTCGTCTGTCGTCATAGCAATCATTTATAACAGAGATATTTAGTCAGTGTGACCATAAGCATCTCGCATGTCTGTGCTTTGATCTCAACTGAGAATTAAACGCTGCCTCCTACATAGTATAGCACAGCTTGTATATTTTCAATTCTGGGTGTATTTTCAATATCTCAGGATTCATTCCTTACTCGACAGGACATTAAAAAGGAGAAGAATGGTACCGATGTTCCTGATATTCTGGGCCCTGGTGGCCATAGCATCTGTCCGGGCTCAAGATGGACCTGTGTACCCGGATGGCTCCATCCGACTCGTGGGGGGACGGAACCCTACTGAAGGCAACGTAGAAGTGTTTTACAGAGGACGCTGGGGGTCTATCTGCGACGACGAATGGGACATCCGGGAAGCATATATCGTCTGCAAAATGCTTGGATACAATAGGGCCGTGAGGGCCACTTTCAACTCCCAGTTTGGGCGTGGAAGGGGTAAGTTGATGTCACTTATTCTTTCGCATATTTCTATAAAATTAACTTGAAAAATGTGAAGATCACATTTATTGTAAAATATGCATCCAAAACGATAATCATGAGGTGATAGGTTTAATAACAAGTGCACACTAAACACCAATAAAAACCGAAATTTTACCCTTCTATAATTGAATATACTTTCATTGCAGAAATGTTAAAAAATGTTCTTCCTACGAGTCATTCATGCAGTTAGGAAAGAAACTATTGAGTTCCATTTAAAATACATCAAGCTAATTTTCCTTTAAACAAATCTTCTGTTATAATGAATTAGATTTTAATTCTGGTTTAAAAGATGTTATTAGTAAGATTGAAAAGTTTAGTCTTATGAAGTTAATGTATTGAGTATATTATATGTATACGATGTTATATTTTTCATTTAATCGCCTAGCATGACGTACTGCTTTCAGTAATTATTTCAGAATCATGTATTTTGTGCAAATTTTTAAAGACTTTTTAAATGGATTTTGAAAATCTAGCTTTCATTGGTTTTGAAAACATTTATTAAATTTTTATTATGTTTTATACATAAAGTATCTTAATATAATTTATTATTTTAAAGCTATTTTAAGGACAATGTTAATTTCATGACCTGCAGAATTAAAGCTCAAAAAAGCATTTTGAGTTTGAAGTAAAATAAAGGATTGTTTTCTAATTTTTACTTACTGTAGAGTCTTAAGTAACATTAATATTCAAATTACGTTCGTATACATACGTTCAATTTTAGACATCTTTCAGTCTTTTAAACTCTAATAACCCTAAACTATGTAATCCTAAACTATTTTAAATGTTACAGAAGTATTTTTAATATATAAAATAAAATTACTTTCAGATAATTAATGATTTTTAAGCTTCAGTATTAATACATAAACAATTTAAAGGGCTCGTTATGTGTATATTCTTGAATGTGATATTTAAAATATGGCAGGTATAACGATAAATCTAACTGTTATGTTCTAAGATTCACACGTTTTAGATGTTAGTTATTGTAATGTGCGATATTTTTCCTTAACACTTAATGATTAGAAAGATGGTATAGGATACGATGTTTATCTACAGCTAAAATTACCTTAATGGCAGTATTAAAATCAGTGCCATTAAAAGAAAAGCGTTTATGATAGTGTGGTAAATGATTACTAATTTCATTTTACTTCTTTTTGAGATTTGAGATTACCTTTTATTTATCTGATCTGATTTAATCTTATCGATACAGAGAATAAGCTCTGATGGCTCTGCCAAGAATATGTTTCGCTAATATTGCTGCACTGGCTATAATTCTATACAAATAAATATGTGGTCATAGGAACATATATATATGTACACAAAGCTTTGTTTGCGTGATGTAAAATAAAATTATTTTCAATTAGTCAACGATTTTCAAGCTTCTGTATTAACATATAAACTATTTAAAAGACTTGTTGAGCATAAAACCTAACGGTCCCTTTTCATACTGACTGAAAATGTTTTACTGTTATATAATTAAATTAAAATACATTATTTTTTAAAAAGGAATGAAACATGAATTACAAATCTTATTTTAGAGACATTTTAATATAATTTTAATAAATATAAATATTATACCTCATTTATCAGGAATCTTTAATAAATGTAATATTTTATTATGAAAGGCAATGTGCTTCTAATCATAAAGCATTATGATTATTTTTGTGTTTCCATGCGAGATATTCCATATATGCTCGGTAAATCACGAAAATATTACATTTTACTTTTTACGCAGATGTTTCTAGCATTCAACCTTATTTTGCTTTAGCATATTTTCAGCGATATTTCTCTTTTTATAATAAAATGCTATATAACTTGGAAATAATTTTTATTGCGTATTTACTAATTTCAGACTGTCAATATAGGGAACTGAAAAGCGAATAATAAATATAGCATTTTGAACGCTTGCTAAAAGAATATTCTAAAGTAACTTAGTCAAAGATGAAATTAATGTTGGAAAAAGTGTATTTATTTATGGTAGTGATGAACATGAACTTAATAATGATTGAAACTGAAGTTAGAATGAAAATACAGAAAGTAAAAGTCATAATTTTAAAGCTCAACCTTTTGCAGAATAGGTATGATATGGGTGTCGAATATCAAATTTCAACTAAAGGTGTTGGTTGGTGTATTTAATTATGGCAAAGCACACTAGGATTATAAGCCTAAGGGAAGGGATGCCGTCGTGAAGGACTTTCTAAGGGAAACTGGATCGTATACACGTCACACATGTGGAAAGGCCCGTTCACGGTGTTCGAACCTCGGACCGAGCTACCAGTGTTTAGCGACTTTACCGCTCGGCCGCTGGTGGGCTTCAACTAAAGACTTTTTTGTAATATGAGTTGAAATAAAATTATTAGTTCTTACTCCAAAACCCTAGTTAAATATCTGAAATGTTTTCACTTAGGTTAAGAAAGGCTGAGTCTTACATTTTCATCGTATTAGTAAAAGTGAAATTAAATTTACAGGCTTTGATTTAAAATATGTTTCATAATTTCGCAATCAAGTGGATAGTTATTTTATCACATTGTCCGCCAACGGCAGATGCAATTAAAATTTTAGAAAACTGATTTTCATTTTCGGTTGCGTATCTATGCTGTTAGAATATTTCTTACTATGAGGGGAGGTATTCTACAAATTTACTAAAATGTTGTTCCTCTGGTTTTGTAGGAAAAGTATCTATCCTGTACGTTTGTTAGAGTGCTGTTGATCACGTACATTTATATAATGTTCATGCGTATTCGTTTATAATACACCTAGAATGTTATCATTTACCAAGAAAATAGTTTGAAGTTTTATTAACTTACTTTTAGTTTTTCACATCATGATAATTCTAATACCTAGAATATTATTAACTAACAAGGAACTAATTTGAATTTTAATTAGTTAATTTATTTATTTCTGTTGTTTATTTTCAAGATTAGGAAATTTAAAAGAAATCGAAAGTGACCAAAAATGTTTTTCACAATAAATAATAAATAAAAATATGTTACATTCTTGCTAAAGCAAATAACTTAAAAAATCAGTTCCAATCAAATAAAATCTGAAATAAGTTACCAAGTAAAATTGAAGAAAATAATTATTTTACATAACATAATCTTTATAAGCATTTTGTACTGTAAATTTCAGAGGTTATTGGTTAATTGTTTCTGTAACTGTGCAATAAATTTACCACAGTTTTTTAAATACTTATTTATGCAAATATTTGCATTTTAACAGAGATGTGTAAATTGTAAAATTTTAGAATTTCATTAGAATATACATTTTAATAATTTTTGTAGTACTGAATAGAACAATAACTTCTATTACAGTATTTTGAACAAATATAAACGAAACAAAACTTTTGTAATACATAAGAAAAAATACTAAAAAGCTCCTGTTTCCTGTTAATGAACAGAGACAAATAAAAAGATTTTTCACATTTCAAATGCCAAAGCACAAAACACGCGCAGATGCCTCAAACACTCCCTAACTTCCTATTAAAAAGAAGAAAGCTTTCGGAAACAATATACAATAAAAATACATAGGAATTATTTCTGCATCGCGAAACAATCATGGCGGTGTTCCATTGGTTCACCTTTATCGCCATTATTTTACGCTTTCTCCACTTACTTTTTCTTCTTTTGATACGCAAATCGAAAACCCTTGACATGTTTTTTTCATTTTTAACGCGTTATTCTTCTATTTCTCCGTCAGCTGTAAATAGGCGGCCATCGTATATATAAGAGAGACTTCGTTTCCTGTGGTATTGGCCTGAATAGGAAAAGAAAGAACAGCTGAATTCTTTTGTATCAGATGCTTTCGCCGGGAAATTTTTTCCGCATTGTTTATTTTGGACATAGTACAGCGAAGGCACCTTACCTGAAGATGAACCAAATTCTAAAATTCTCATTCCTTTGTTCTAGGAAGTAAAACACTTATAGAAAATTGGTATTAGGAAAGATGAAGAGTTAAAATTTGTCTAAATATTGTACTAACAGTATTAAAAAATTGTTACTTTGCTTGTTTATAAACTACAGAAAAGTTTCACAAATTGAAAAAGTGCGGCTACAGCTTTATTGCACATGATAGCGTTTATATTGCTATTTCAAATATTAGCGAAAATTAATAATTAATTGAAACTTAATAAATTAATGAAATATTAAGCATTTATCTTAGCCATATTTGTCACAATATAGATAAGTATAGAAACAAATGCAGTGTTTTTATAGCATACATTTGAAACATCTTGTATGTAATAATTACAACCCAAGCTCCAGACAGTAGTGACACATTTCAAAATTTTGATTAAATATGAATAATATAGGAAAATCTTGATTGTCCGAATCATGATTAACCGCAGTTGAGTATTAACTTTGTTTATCAATTATTAAAATCTTTGACGTTCACCAAAGCTCTTTTAACGAATTTCCTTTCTCTTATCTTCACTGCGTTTCCTAATTTATTAATTTAGGCTGCTTCTTTTTTTATTTTTTTATCATTTTTTGCTCTAATTATTTAATAATTCTTGAAATTTTCTTACGCAAATAGCAATGAAATCTTATTATTTCCACGTTAACCTTTTTACAATGCTAAATTCAGCTTCTCAAGCGCAAGACTTCTATAAATAAGAAGTGATGTTAGCCACAGTAAATAAGCATTTTTTTCTTAAAATAATGTCATGCATTAATACTTTAGCATGAAACGTTTTAATGTGTGCTATTAAGTTATAGACAGCGTTTCACTACAAAATAAATGTTTCATTTGCAATATAAAAACCTGAAAATACGCAGCAAATTATATATTATTTCCAACGTAAAAAAAAAAAAAAAAAAAAAAAAAAAAAAAAAAAAAATCTTTGCACAAGGGGCCGATAATTTTTCAGATTTTTACCACGAGCGCTTGTAGTGCTTTCATGTGCCTTTGTGCCTTTCAACTGCTAGCGCTAGTACTTACAGCGCTAGCAGTTGAAAGACTAGGGCTGAATTCCCGGCAAGGGTACACTTTTTTCAAAGATTTCATACTCTAAAAGACATAATGATTCCTTTGCATATTTGGTCCCAGTAATGTTGTACCCAAACAACCGTTTACAAGCGCTCCGTCTTGTTCGGTGAAGCCAGCATTAATCTCAAACTAACCGTCGTAAATGCAGAAATTAGCCACCTACTTATAGAATTCAATTACTTTAAAATAAAATTTGAAGGCCTCTGTGATTCATCTATAATTTTCTTTTTATTTGGCAGTCATATTTAAAATACACAGCTCCAGTCACCCGTCAATATAGCATAAACAAGCATCAAGCATGGGTAGATCTGCGTTAAAAGAAGTAACACACCTAGAAAATATTTGTTTTTCTTTTTGTGGGAAAGTTTAAAATATTAATTAAGATTATCTAAGAATAATAACGCAAATCACGAAACACGTATCTGTCGATGCTCAAATATCCATGAATGCCATGAATGTCCTTGTACTGTCCTTGGTATGTTGAATCCGAATAATTTCCTGGGTGGATACGAATATGCAAGTAAAGAATGCTGGAATTTTGTTTATTTATTTATTGTAAGAATTAATTGACAGTTATTCTTCTATGTTACATTAATGCAGCTAAATTAAACTGAAACAAAGTGGCACATAAGGATTTTATTAATTTTGAAATACGTTCATATTTAAATTACGTATATATCTCACGCCTTCTTAGCATGCTTCCATGGTGTAGTGGTCAGCACGCTCGACGCGAGTTTGAGAGGTCTGTGGTTCGAGTCCCGGGGAGAGCATTGCTCATTCTTCATATCTCCTGCTTCGAAATTACCTAATCACTCTACAATGGCGCCCGAACTTAAAGGTGGTGAATGACGATTCTTCACCATCAGAATTTAGCGATCGGGTCCCCTCAAACCCCAGTCGCCCTTTAAAAGGGGGAGAGTATATAGGGAATTTCTCCCGCCTCCTTAACATGCCTTTGTGGTGTAGTGGTCAGCACGCTCGATGCGTATTCGAAAGATCCGTTGTAGGAGTCCCGGCGGGGGCATTGCTCATTTTTCATGTCTCCTGCTTTAAAAAAAAAAAAAAAAAAAAAAAAAAAAAAAAAAAAATCCTAATGTCTTTACAATGTAATTAAAACTTTTACATTAGGTATATTAAAGTTCAGATTATCACTCTAAAATCCAAGGAAACCTTCTTCACCGTTTTACTTTTTGATTAGTACTGATTAGCTGATACTGAAAACGTTTAATAGAACTTTTAAAATGAAAGTTTAATTTCCATTATTTATAGTTATCATTAACTGGTTACAGTTAATCTCACGAATGACTTATCAACAGAAATTAAAACTTTTCACGAATCTTTTTTTAACTTGACTTCTGTTTGTTTGCCATGGAAAATCTAACATATCATACAGAAATAAAGGTTGAAGCTTTTACTGATGCGATTTTTTTTTTAATGCTCTCAGTATTGACCATAAGAAACATTAAGCATGTAAATAAAATTTTCATTAATTTAAATGTTCTTAATTAGCTTTATAATCTATTACATTATGTATTTAGAACTAAGTTAAATATAATTAAAAGATAAAAGTAATCTCCTTTAAAATTTATGCAAATGAGTAGAAACAAATGAGAATATAATATTCAGAAGTAAAGGCAGCGAACAATATTTCACAATACTTTATTTTTAGACAAGCAAACAAACCTTTTCCTTTTCTCTCTTTTTTCCCTCCATTTCTTTTCTTTAATATTTGTTTTAATTTTTTTAATTAGGCAGATTTAAAAAATTAAAACAATTCTTAAAAAATAATGTTCTTAGGAACTGCATCTAATGCTTTAAAACAGCTTATTTGGTTAATCAATAGTAGACAAATTCAATTTCAAAGATACGTATCTTACATTTTGCTGAATGGCAACAGAACTCGAGTGAAAAGTGATGCAATGCGTTAAAGTGAATCAACCAGGGATAAATAGAAAGGGCTAGCTCATTTCTTTGTTCGACTCCTCGCCGACGCGAGCCTAATGCAGAAAATTAACAGGCAGTAATCTGACGTCACTGTGATGCCACGTGTTCTGATTTCCCGCGTTTAAAACTGTAGTTTCATTCAGCTGCGAGACAATTTTCTAGAGGTTAGTTACATATCCCAAATTAATTTTAATCATATATATATCTGTTTTCTAATGATGTATATATTTAAAATAATTTATATATATGTAATTTTAGTCAGTTTTTATTTTAAATTCTATATTGTAAAGTACCATTTACGTAATATGGTTTTTTGCGCTGTAGTAACTTGCCGTAGCACTTACAGAAGTACGAAAGGATGAGATATTTTATTTCATGAGATCAAAGGATCCAAATGAGGTTTTGCTTTTGACGAAAGAATGGATACACAAATGTCAAAGACAAGATTCTATTAATGCGAAGAGCGGAAAAATCTGCAGCGAACATTTTCTATGCAGTGTTTATGAAGATGATATGAAAAATCGCTTGTTTGGATAGCCACAAAAAGAAACTGTTGGAATGGAATGCTGTGCCGAAAGTAAATTATGATGACAATAATAAATCGAAATTGATGATGACAATAGTAAATCAAATTTTAATGATTTTGAAATAAAACTCACAAATGAAAATATAGATATTCCTGAATGCCCTAAGTTTAAGGATAAACAAGAATGCATTGATAATTTGAAGAACAAAATAATATCCTTAGAAAATTGTATTAAAGTGTTGAAAAATAGAGAAAAGAAAAATTTTAGAATGTTTGTTCAGCGACAAAGAAGGTGGACGACATCTAGACAGAAATTGGTATCAGAAATTAAAATCTCAAATAGCGAAATTTGAGGGGGGGAAGCACAAATCGGAGAATTTGAAAAATTGTGTTTATAAAAAAGCCTATTTTTATAAAGACGCAGATTAATGCATTACTGAAAAAGAAGGAAAAAAATCAGGTGGACTAGTGAAGATATTTCACGCTGCATTGTCATAAGAGCTCTGTCATCTTAAAGCTATGATTTTTGGAAAGAAAAAAAATTAAGAAAAAAAACTGGAATATCTTTACCTAGTATTAGCAAATTAAAGAAATGGTGCGCTAAATTTTAGTGTAGTTCCAAGAATTCAAAGTGATGTTCTTACTCTAAAGAACGAAAGAGGCGAATATTTGTATTCTGTAGAAAAAATATGCGTTCTCAGTTTCGACGAAATGCATATATATAGATTGAAAACTCTGCTATGACTCTAAACTGGACCAAGTTCTCGGTTCTTTTCAAAATGTGCAGTTTGTTTTAATCAGAGGTCTCATTTCGCGCTCTGCCTCAAATTACTGAGAAACCACGTTTTAGATAAAGGATTTGTTTTAGAAGATGGAACTGTTTTAAATTTTGTTATTATTAAAGAGGTTTTAAATAGAGATTGAGAAGAAATCAAATTATGTCACAAACTAAAACCGAATTATTTAATGGTCAAGGGAAACGAGAGACAAAAAGTCGTTCCAGAGAAAACATTATTTTCAAAAAGGTATACTCCATCCCACAGGAAATCAAAAAGCATCTGACTTCTATGAGTTAATCGATAATATCTTCGGTATTATGAATAGTACCAACAAGAATAACAAGTATTTAACAAACTAATTTTGTTAAGTACTTGTTAAAGTTATTTTTATTGTATCCTTTGTAACTAATTATTGATTAGATTTTGTGCTAAGTTACTATTCTAGATAAAATATAATAGTATAAAACATTAAAGTAATCGGCATAAAAAGACTTGCTTCCTTTACTCACACTTTTGAAAAATTAAATAACTGTATTAGGTACTCTGAGTAAAGCTATTTTGTCAAAATTAAGGTAACAATCTTACATACATTTATTTAATTGTAATATAGATATAAGTATAAATTACAAAATTATTTTAAAAAATTTTTATATTGAATCGGAAGAGAATTATAACAATGTAAAATTTACAATTAGACAAAAGATCAAACGTAGGTTAGCAGAAATGTTGCCATATATGTCATATATGTTTAAAACTATGTCAATGTAAAATTGTTTTTTGAGTAAATTTAAATAGCTGCTATTATAGTTACCTTAGAAGCAGTATAAAAATTCTCTCAGTTCACATGCAGATAAAGAAATGATTAGAAATAAACGTTCATTAAATAAAAATCCTGCAAATAAAAATTGAAAAAAACCCACGGAACTTTATGTTAAAAGAGTAGCACATTTTATCTATTATTTTAAAATTGAGTAAGTATTATTAAATTTTTTAATGGTTCAGTCTAAAATGCATAAAGCAGTAACATTGACTCTTCCAAATTATAGCTATCTTTCACACACAGCTCATTTCAAACGCTGTTTCAAAATCG
The DNA here is from genome assembly GCF_044657685.1 of Stegodyphus dumicola. NCBI lineage: Eukaryota > Metazoa > Arthropoda > Arachnida > Araneae > Eresidae > Stegodyphus > Stegodyphus dumicola. Next base: position 61,684,248 of record NC_140775.1, on the reverse strand, counting down.
CTAATTTTCAAGGTGTGAATTGCATCTGCGCGCTCAGTGTCATCATGACTACGTCATCACTTCTCACTTTCTGCTTCAGGGAGAAAAGCTCTATGAGCTAGCCCTTCTCTTCTAAGTCCTGGAATCAACGCAAAATTGTATTTCGAGACAAATATCCCTTTTGGACTAATATCCTTTTCAGCAATAAATATTTTTAAAAAATCTCTCAGCAGAAAGCCTGGTAGTATTTTGGATAATAATTTTTTAATGTAGATTAATAAATTAGAAGAAAAGTGTAGTTTAATAAAAAAAATGAATTAAAAACCTGTACTTTTATGTTATCGGGACCAGATTTAGAAGATTAGATGGATGTATTCATGTATGCATTTTGTATATATATATATATGCATACATATGCATACACACATACGCACATACACACCATACATTTCTGAATCCCGTCCTGATATCAGAACCGGAAAAACAGTATAATAGTTATAAACAGTATAACAGTATAAGAGTTTCTATATACACTGTTTTTCCGGAAGTACCGGAAAAACAGTATATAGAAAGACTCTAGTTTAAGAAACAGAAAAAAAAAACTTATGGTGCAAAATAAACAAAAATTTTAAATGATACATATATTTAAAATAGATGGCATTTAAACAAATTAATATTTTTTTAAATTAACGCATATTTAATAATATGTTAATTATTCTAAATATATTTAAATAAACGCTTAAAATAACATTTATAGATTACATTTTTTAATTTTTGTATTTTAAATATACAAATTAAAGGAGGTTATTAAAGAATAAAAGACACTTAACTGTTTTCATATTTATTTATATTGAAAAGCCGCCCAGTCGGTATAGTGGTTAGGAAAGCTGACTGCGATGCCGAAGGGCCCGGGTTCGAATCCCGGAAAAGGCATGGTTGTAACTGTCCGTCCCTTCATTGGAAAGGCGATGGTGGTCCACATATTAGGTGCCTCTATAATAAAGAGACCACCACATCCGGCCTTGTATAGATTAATGGACTGGGTTACATTTGTAATTGTTCATAATCTGGCATTGGGGGAAAAAATTATACTAAAAATTAAAATTATCTTGAAATAGTACTTCATCTAATTTTCTGTTAGTTAAAGTAGAAGAAGAAAAATTTTAGATCAAAGAATCTGTTTTTAATTTCAGACTTGCTCAGCACACCGAGTAAAAAATCATACCCAACTAACATTTCGAAAGCACTCCTTTTCTCTCAGTAAAAATGCATGAACAAATCAATTTTAGCCTTCAGGCTTGGCTCTTAACCGACCAATCCAACTGCCTAATCAGCAATGTATCACGACCACAGACTCAAGTCGTTAAGAAAGATTAGTGAGAGACGATATGACGTCACCGCTCTGCGAGGCCGAAGATGAAAGTGAGGTCGAATAGCGGCGCATGGATACGTGAAGCGGAAGAGGACGCTGGACGCATTGCAAAAACGGACGTCATTCCGCATGGCTTAAGAGTGTCTCTAGATTTCTATGAAATATTCTGTATAATAATTACTGTAGTAGACATTTCGAAATGTCTAAACTTTTAATTTCAGTGTTACGTTGCATAACGCATGGAAAACATTCAAATTTCATATATTATGCTTTTAGGTCTTCTCTATAACTCTGAAATTATTATTTTAAAATAAACCCTAAATAGATATTTTCACACAATATTTATGCATATAAATATACATTATATCATTTAATTATATTAATGATACACCTTTTACATGAAAATCATCAATATACAAATGTACCAACAGCTTAAGGATAAAATTACTAAATGACATAAACAAAGATTTTAAAAGATATCACTAAAATTATAATATGGCTTGTTAAAACTAAATAACTTGTAAAGTGTTTCAGTTACTATCATATGGTATATTTTAAATCACCAAAGATCAATAAGAGTTATCTTCAAAATGAGATTTTCAACACTACAATTCCTGGACAGAAATGAGATTTGTTAGTAAAAAATAATAGTTTAGAATATTGATTCCAGAGCAAAAATGAATGAACAGAAATGCTCGATAAAACTGCAAACATAAATTATCTCATTTAGAATTGATCACCGGTCTACACCAGGTACATAGTGACGAGATGTTCGATGCTTTTCTTCAGCATAGAGCAGTATCGCAAGCTTAGAGTTTCGGATCTTATCGGTAATGCTCTGAATAAAGTTTTTAAGAGTCAGCGACTTATTTCAAGCTTTCTTTTTTCTGTGATATCCCTGCAGAAAAACGTACGGTTTACTGAAATTGGAAGATTATGCAAGCCACAAAATCTTGCACTTTACGCCACTGTTAAAATCTCGTCACATCGATTGTCGACATGTGTGAGACCGTTTTGCAATCTCTGTAAAAGTTACTAATTAAGAGCCAGAAAAATGAAAAGCAGAAACAACTAACGAAGGCTTGAGATTACTTCGAGTACATAAGGCGTTGTCAGAGATGAGATAAGGCATATCCAAAAGTTCCAGTCTTCTCAATTCTTGATATGTACCATTAATATTGTTTTCTATGTTGTAAAACTTTTCCTGAGGAGTATTAAAAATTGTTTAGGCTTTGAGTGATTTATGAATAGTTCAATAGATATGGAAAAACAATTTGAATAATTAAAAATATCCTATGACTGTATTTCGACAGTAAAAAAAAATAACACCCAATTCCATCTCCGCTGTTGCGTTCTTTGAGCTGTTTGCATCACCTTGAATGAAATATAACTTTTTATGTGATAGTCCGTAGAAAATTGCTATTTTGAGCCTTGAATGGAAAATGACGGTATTTGCATGGATCCCGCCCCTCTAGCGTTTGTGAAGAGTTAACAATCACGCTATGAAAAAGCGTACATGTAGCATTCACTCCGCACGCGCTGCTGATCTCATACATAACAGACGACACGTGAATTTCGGCAATTTCATTTTCTTCTACTATTATTTTCTCACATGGCTGACGTGTCTCCAACTGTAAACGCCTCAGAAACTATGCCGTTGGCACATTATTGCTGATGCATAGGGGAACTAAAATCTTCTATTCTGTAGATGATTTGCTCATAAAAAAGTGAATGCTTTTCCCAATGTATTTGGGAAAAAAGCATTTTTATATTCGTTTTTAAATTAAATTTTTTAGGTTTTCAGCATGATTTGTCAAATCTATGACTTGTTTATTATTGAAAGGGGTTGTTTTACTTCGTTACGGTGTTTAATACAGAAAGAATGTATGACAGAGAATTAGTTGGATAAACTTGCAAGAAACTATAAGATGATAAACAAATGAGTAAAGTTTCAAAATTCATCCCAGTGCAAAAACCATTTGACGCTGTAGTCTATTTCTTATAATAAATCTTTGTTATGTTTTCTGGTAGATGTAATGATACGTTACTGAAACCTTCACGGCTGATGAAAGTTAGCATGTGGGCCATTATCATCCGTTGCACGCTTCAGAAAACGTCCTACTTTCAGATATTTAACAAAAAGAAGCTTATTATTATATTTCAGAATATGTAATTATAAATACACGCAGTGCCAGCCTTTTCAATTAATTTTTTATAAACAGAGATTAAAAATTATATTTTATCTTTGAAGTTACTTGATTTATAACTTATTTAAAACGAAATAGTTTGATTTTTAGCTGTTCACTTTAAAGAAGAAAATTTATTAAAGCATGATACTTGAATATTTACGACTTCTATTTTATAAATTAAAAATAAATTTATCTTAAACATTTTGTTACCAGGTGCTTTTCGCTAGATAATAACAACATAATTCATATTTACGTATAATCATAACATAATTTATTCATAGTATAAGATATTTCTTCCGCTTTCCTAGCGTGCCTTCGTGCTGTAGTGGTTCTGCACGCTGGGCCGGTATTCCAGAAGTCCGGGGTTCGATTCCCGGCGAAAGCAGTTGCTAATTTTTCATCTTGCCTGCTGCCAAAACATTCCTAATATTTCTACAATCGTAATAACAACATAATTCGTATTTTTATGAAAAATAGTGGAGTAATGTATATCATTGCGGGGTATATTCAACTTTACAATTTGTTTAAAAGCAGGATGACAAAATTCTAATAAAATACTTAAACAACTTAATTACTAATAAATAATATAGCGTGTATCATGAAGTTGTAAATATTTTAATATATTTAGAATTGTCTGCGATAGTGTTAAGTCGTGTGAAGTCTATAACGTCAAAGATAAAATATAATTTATGATTAAAATGAAAGTACAAATAATATACTTTTTAGAGCAAGAAATCTACATCAAATCTTTCATTACAGAATCAGAACTAAACAGACTATTAAAGTGGGATACGTAAATATTTACGACTATGATTTTATAAACTGAAAATCGATTTCCCTTAAGCATTTTGCTATCAGATGCTTCTCGCTCTTCAAACAGAAAATCAGAAACACGTAATATTAAAGTATGTCATATGAAATATTAAGAGAAATGTTATGCATTTTACAACACGCTTAAAAAAGGTTTACTTTTGAAGAATTCTGCACAAAATAGATATAAAGTATTTAGAAAACTAACAACTAGCAGACTGAATGTAAATTTGCAGCACTCTAGAAACAATTTCTATAATAAATAAAATAATTTGTTACCAGACTTGGTAGCAACTGCAATAAAAATAATTTTAAGAATATATAAAATCGATTAAGGATGATTTTATTTATGTGATTTAATCGAATCGTTGAACTAAATTAAAGCATAAATTAAAGCGACTGTTTTATTTTTGCTCAATTGATATGTCTAAAATCAGCAACTGAATAAAGGAAAAAATATTATTACCCATTTAATTTTAATAGAAGGTAAATTTTCTAATAAAAATAATTCTATAAACCCATTTTAAAATAACACTCAAGTAATTTTGTATGGATTAATTTAAATAAAACAGCAAATCGTAAATATTTAATAAAAAGATTTATTAAAAGAATTTCAGACTTCTTTTCATTTTTATTAGAATATTTCTGACAAAAAATGGCATGAATATTGTAATAAATATAACAGCACATTTATTAAGATACTAAGTGTTAAAAACAGTTCCCCTCATTATAAAAAAAGTAAATTTTAAATTATTTAAAAATAAATATCGTTACATTAAACACATGCGATATCCCAAGTATCGCCATACAAGTATTTTTTATATTGAAGTTTTATCAAGAGAGCATCAATTTTTACATTTAAGTATCTTAAAGCTGAATTATTTATATCAAGATGGTAACAAAACATATTCGAATCTCAATTTATGTTTTATTTAAATATATTCAATAAATTCATTGTTTATATTCAAAGCACAAATTTAGTTTGGGCAATTTTAATTCTTATTAATAATAACATTTAAGACCTAGCCATTAAAGCTGAACGAACTTATTTCTAGGTAAATCAGTGACCTACATTTAACCCCTAACAAAAGAAAACGTTTCTTTTAAATAACCATCTTTATTATATATATATATATATATATATGAATATACAATCTCTTTAAATTTAAATGATTGATAAATCTTTTTTATTTGTTTATTTACTGCTATATTACTTACTATCGAATAATTATACTAAATTATTTTTCATATAAGAATTTCATCAAATAAATAAATTTAGAAAGGAATATAGTTTTAACTGAATCAGATCAAGTCTAATGCAATTAATTATTCAAGAATATTATATTTAATCCTATTAAGTATAATATTACTAAACTTCTAGCATTAAAACATATACACTAACTAATAGTGTTTTAATTTAAAAATATTAAACATTATCATTTAATGTTTTTTTATTTAAGATATTATTTTTACGGAGTTGGTTGAATTCTTTATCAAGAATTAAAATATAATGTTTTACAAAATGAATTTTTTCACAAAATTAAAAATTTTATTTAAATGCTGTAAATTGTCCCCCCCCCCTTTTTTTTTTTTTGTAAGGAAACACTGTGTATTTAAACTGTTCAGGAAGCTGCACGAAAAAGTACATTTATGAAGGTTAATTATTTTATAAACATTTATAATATGAGTTTAATTAATAAACGTTTAATCTAAATTCATGTATTACATACCTTTGCTCCTTGATTCAGTAATCCATATTACTTACAGATGGCTTTATCTCTTCAGATTTCTCACATTGTTCATATTTTCAAACTATTGTTTGTATCTTCAATAATATGTAACCCAAAAACTTATGATTTTGTGTTAGTTTATCGTAATTTAAAAAAGCATGTGATGTATCAAATATATTCTGGCCGAATAATATAAAAATTGTGAAATCTTTACCTAAAAATAGAATAACAATCTATTCCGAATGTCAGACGATAGAGGAATGATGCCATTTAATTTTCCTTACAAAAGAAGTAAAACTTGAAACAGCTGTTTACAATGCGAGACATTTACCGACAAGGAAAATTCTCGATGAAAATTATCTCATCACCGGAGCTCAGAGTGATGATGAACCTGAAGAATTTCCTTTCATTGTTCCATTTGCACGCAATTCTAACTATTTTTAACTGCAACCGTAATCAGAGTGTACTGTTCCACTAAGTCATTTTGAACTCTGGAAAGGAAGATGTTTCACGTATAGTTCTGTAGGAAAAGAATTTCCAGTTGTATTTTAAAGTTTATGCTCTGTGTACCTGAAATGAGAAATTTATTTCAAATAGTTTATAATACGATGAAAAATTTAATGTTTCTCAAAGCTCGGGATTTCGAAGTTGTCTTCGTTTTCAAATCATAATGCGCAAAAGTATTCAGGTAATCTGAGAATTATATGAGGATATGTAGTGTTTTGAAAGAAGATATTCGATTTCTGGGCAAAATAAAGTTTTACCAAAAGACAGACATTTGCTATTTAAGCATTTTTCGGAAGTGGGAGAGCCCATTGGTCATTTACCTGTCGCATCACTGAGAACGTTGCTCAACATCTGAAGAAAAATAAGTTAACACTTAATGTATTAAATTGTTTATTTCTGGAAGAAATTATAAAGCAAATTATCTTTTTCTAATCAGAGTCATATAGGCAAACGAAACATTAACTCGAAAAAGCGAAATTATTAACGTTGGAATAATGCAAAAGAAAAGATTTTATAATGATTTTTTAAGGTTGTTAAAAATTATAATCATTCTTTTAGTTAAAATAAAATATTAGAAAAATGTCTTGATTTAAATTCTATGAAATTCAAGTAACTATCACTTTCACGATACGCAAATAAGTGCTCTGATTCAAAGTATAACAGAAGTTTCAGGTGTATGCTTTTTTATGTAAAATTAGACCGACTCTTGTTAGGCGTAAGAAATACACAATATGTTCTTTCAAATTCAGCAATATATGTAGGAATTTGCTTATTCGATTTTAAAGTCTTATCTACCAATATCCTTTGTTGGCTACTCTCGATAATTTCAATAACTTAGAAATTAGAAAGACGTTTACCTAAATTTAAAATGTAATGTGAATTCGGGCTACATAACTAATATCTGCAATTATTATCTATAGTCATTTTAATGACGTTTGTAAAAGATTCTCGTACTAGAGAAAAAGATTTAAAATAAAATAAACAGAAAAATAAAGGAGAATGATATTTTCTAAAAGAAAGAGATGAAATCCAATAATTTATGAAAGAAGAAAGGGCAAAAAAAGTAGGCCTAACGATTCGAAAAGGGCATTTAGGCAAAAGTAAAATCGTCTCACAATATTTCCAGAAAAGTAAGAGAGATCTAGCAAATGGCAAAACGCCAACCAGAGAAGTACCAAAAGTCAAGAATGAAATTTAAAAAAAAAAAATCCGATATGTATACTACATTAATTCCTTGTACGGCCTATTAAATTACACACATTTTTTGCTGCACTTCATTTAAACATCTCCCCTGAAATTATTCTAACTTGATTAACCGATTCATCAAGGCAAGATGAAAACGACATCAAAAACTGTAGATTTTGAAATTAAATATCCTGGTCTACTTTTTTCGTACAAGAGTCAAACTTCTTGTATTTGTTTTTCATAACGAGCATCACATTTTCCCAAACATAAGTACAGAAAACGGAAGACAGCAAAAAACGTTAGATTTCTTTATCTGACCAAAATTCATCTTTTTAAATTTGAAACTGCCAAAACATGAATATTTCTGTCTTTTAAAACACTTCTGTAGCTGGACGTATATGTCTACCGCCAACGACTACGAAAATAAAAGCCGGGGAAGGACATTTAATCCGGATGAGGGTTTGGTTTGGTTTATTTAATTAAGCACATTAGGGCTATCTGCCTAAGGGAGGGGATGCCTTCGTGAAGGACTTTCTGAGGGAATCTTGCTCGTATACACGTTACACATGGGGAAAAAACTACGAAAACGCCCATGCAGCCAGCCCGTTAGCGGAATTCGAACCTCGGACCAAACTACCAGTGTTTAGCGACTTTACCGCTCGGCCGCCGGTGGGCTCCGGATAAGGGAGGTGAGTGTATATATATGTATAGTTTTAATAATGCCAATTGCAATAAGAAAGAGAGGTGCAGAACTAGATATTGAAACAGGTCCATACATAAAATTTCAACGTTCTACGGCTAATCATTTTTGAGTTATACGAGATATATACGTATGTCACAAAAAATCCATTTTTTAATCCATTTTAAATTCATTTTACAATCCGTTTTGGAATAAAGAGTCTTTTATTCTATCCATATGCACAGAAGACACGCAAAAAAAAAAAAAAAAAGTCAGAATGGATTCGGAAGCCATCAAAATGGATTTTTCCTTCGGTTTCTGAAACCTGAAATTTTTCGCGATTACAATATTTCTTTATTTCTTAAAAAAAAGTAACAAATTATTAAATATCACAAATAAGGATAATACTTAACAAAGGGAAGGAAAGACATAGAAACGACCTTCAGAAGAAAAGATTATTTTTGCTGCCCCCACACTACCTTCAAAAAAGAGGCTTAATTACATCTAAAAAAACTTTCATATTTTAAAGCCTTAATGAGAAATGGCCATCATGAACAAAATGATTAACGAAATATTTGTCATCTGAGAAGATTGTCATGTCAACTTTTAAACAATTTTAAGTCTGATAATTAATTTAAGTGAATGATCGAACCAATTAATTACCAATTAATTTTATATTTGAGTTCTTCTAGTCTCTTTTTCAAATTATACATATCCTTAAACAGAATAATTTCCTGTCGAATAGCATTTGATCTGATAAATCTGACATATATAACTAAAAGTGGCCAAATGTTGAGAATAAAATTTCCAGTTGAATGGAATATTTTATATTTAACCAAAAATTATGCACATATATATGTGTGTGTGTGTGTAATATAAGCTGCAAATATCTAGGTGATTGGATGGTAGCTACAATGTATTGGAGATAGTGGCGTAGTAACAACTTGACGGATGCTTTTCTGTGTAGGTACAAGGATGACATTTACACACAGACTTGGTCGAAGACATAATTTAATACTGGACAACTAATTCTTGATACACAGCTTTGTCTTCACACATCATCATGCGTGTAAAATGCATTCTACAATTTTATATAGCTTATCATATCTTTAGACAATGGACGACACAAACAAGCTAGCGACGCGAGAGAGGCTAGAAAGCAGACAGTAAATCGGAAAGAGAGAATGCATTTCAACAAAACGTGAGATATACAGTCAAAAGGTTGAATCTGATTGAATAAAAGCTGTCTGCATCGCAGAATTGCATAAGAAAGCGTGAAACAGATTAATTTTGAAAATATGCAGTCCATTAAAAGTTATTTTAACAATTTCTGATTTTAGAATAAAAAAGGAAGACACACAAATTAAAATGAAGAATTACAGGACAACTGATAATAACTATATATATATATATAATATCTTCCTTATAGTAAAAGTGTATAAGACAGAAATAAATATCCGTAGTCCATTTTCTGAAATGTTTAACAGGAAATAGCATCCAACTCTAATGCAGTATTAACCTCAGCGTCTTGAAATAGTTTTCTCCGGTCACGAAATCTTAATCCGATTAAGAATGATATTCTTCCAAATAACTTTACGCATTAATGCATTCATGAATAATTTTCTACTGGTGTACTGCTAAGTAGGCTTGCTGTGGACGTGACAGCAGAAATAACTTCTGAACGGAGACTTACTTTCAAATAAGTGCAAAATCTTAAACGTTTAGTGAAATCAGAGATCTGTTAAAGTTATTATATAGAAGTATCATTTAATCTTAATCAGAAAAATTTTTTAAAGAAAAAAATACTATTCACGTTTTTCTCTATTTTTATCTTGACAGTATGAATGTATTTTGCAGTTTTCTATGATTCTTTAGAGATGAACACTTAAGTACTTTATTCCTAGACACATGAGACCTTTTCTTAAATAATACATGTTGTTTCATTAAACTATCATTAACATTTTTTAAGGTTTATTTCCATACGACGAAGTAAATTTAGTATTTAGTTGTGACATTATTTGATTAATTAACTTAACGAAATTAGCATTTAAATTGACTTTTGAAATTATTTTATCTTATAATATGATATTTTGTGTTCATTATTTTAGTATGTCGTCTTACAATCAAAAACTCCCAATCAAATTTGGGTGAAAAACGACGTTCTTATGCCTTTCTTTAAATAACACTTAATATGAATGAAATGAAGTTATATATCAGAAAATTAAACTTAATGAGAAAGAGTTAGAAAATATAGTTCAAGAGGAACAATAAATTTTAAAATAAATTCATGTGATAGTAAAATTAATTTTTATCAGGATCCATTATTGCATAATGAAAGTTATCATGAAAAATTTAATCCAAATTAAATAAAATCTCGTACTTACGAACTTTTGCTACCAAAGTTACTTTCGTTGAGTAATAGAATGCACCAAACAGTGTCCACTAAAATCATCGCGGACGAAAACGCCGAGGAAATGCAAGGGAATAACATCGTCGAAACAAACATCGTGGGAAAAAAGAAAGCAAAGAGAAAACATCGCACGTCTATAACAGGGCTTATACCTGCGTTTAAAATATCGTAGTAGAAATTAAAACGGCGAAAAAAACCGTAATTTTAAAACATCTTCGTACGATATATTTCAGTAAAATATAAAAGACATACAATCGCAGACATGCGTTTTCTAAATAGATTAATGAGCAAATGAAAAAAAAAAAAAAAATTAATGAACTTTCATGTGATGGTTTGTGAATACAAGAAGAAATTAAGAACATTTTTACTTATTTTTGTATTAGCTACATACAAAAGCAAGGAGAACATTTAAGAACTTAAAATTTGGAATTAGTAAAACTTAATGCTACATATAACAGTTACTGGAATCTCTTCTTCTTTCTAATAATTTTTATATTATTTTTTTACGAAAAACTACTAATACATGTTTATAATAGATGTTATTTAAGTTTAAAATTTTTTTAACTGGTATACTGGCAACGTTTTAAATGGTAGCATTAACTTTTACTAATCTCCGGAGTTTTAATGCTGAAGACTACTTCTTACTTTTTCTGTGAAAATGTATTAGTTAATGCAAAAATATGAAATATAAAGATAAAAGTATTCCTTTTTTACTTTTTATTCTAGCAACTCATTATGCGAAAATTCACTTAAATATTTTAACTGCGATGTTCTGTCCTTTTTTTCTTTTTTCTCACGCTGTTTTGTGTGACGATGTTTTCCCATAGCGTAGTTTTCTCTGCGGCATTTTCGTCCACGACATTTTTCTCTTGTAGACGTCTAAATACGCGAAAATAGACAAAACGAATTGTGAATTTCGTTAAAAAATACTTAAAATAACATATCAGGGCATTCAGAAATTATTGCAGGCAAAGGAAAGTAATTATCTGAATGCAAAATAAATAAATAAATGGAAATGAGCAATTAAAACATCGTTTGTTGACATATCATCTTATGTAATATAACTGCCATTCGGTTTGCGCATCTCGTTAAGTAAGTTTAGTCACTATCAATAATTAAATCTCAAACAATACTAATAATCTTGATAATAATAATAATTTAAAAGTAATTTACTTCTCAACAAAACCCAACAATTGCCACTTGCACTGTTACCTCAAACATTTCTCAGTCACGATTTCTTTAGGTGTTAGTGGCAGCAATTTAGCGTTTTAAGCAAAGTGCTTCCTGAAATGTGCACATCATAAAACTTCTTTGTTCACTTCTGCATGAATTTAAACGGGGTTACTACGGGAAAAAAACATAATAATACAAGAGAAAGCAAAATCATTTTAAATCTTGTTATATAATGCGGGAAAATTCTTTCTGGTAGAAAAAAGAATGAAGAAGCGATGCCAGCCGTAAAGAAAAGAATGCAGTTTTGGCGGAATGCTGCAGTTTCACTCTGTAATTGTTTGAAAATATTATCTCCTTTGATCTCGTTTCGTGATAAATTTCTTGATTATGGTTATCTACAGAAAATCTTTTTCGAAATGGTACTTTAATTAAAAACTAGGTCTCGCAAAACCTGGCATTCAGTGAAAATGGAATCTCTCACCATTTTTTGGGACTATAATAGCAAATTATATTTTCAGAAAAAAAAAAAAAAAAAAAAAAGAGAAAAAAAAAAGATACTGCTCATGCTAAAATTTCTTCTCTTTAACCGAAGAACACATACGAGTTTGCAAATTACTTCGTGTCAGAATTATCCGGTTATTCAGTGAAAGTATTCTTGGAGCAGGAAATGGAATTTCTCCTCCTTTGAATGTTTTTGAAATTCTTTGCTACAGTTTCTCATTAACTTAAATTGTGATTTATTAAATTTCAACCACAATTCTAGAATATAAAATAACGCATTAGTTTGCACATTTCCTTGATCTTTTCACTCAAACAGACATTTATAACAGGTTAATATTTGTAGGAAATATGTTAAGTATTTCGTTACTAATATAAGGTATAATTAGCAATATTTTTAACAATTCGGAAAGACATTATTATTGTTGCATTCAGCATTTTAGTTTTCGCTATAAACAAGAAAACAATTATCACCAATAGATAAAATAGCTTTTATTTAATGCAAATATTCTTGAAGTAGACAGACAGTGCATCATTTTAAAAGTGATTTTAGCTGAACGTTTTTAACCACATTTAATTATTCTCTTTAATTAACCATCTTAATAACACGTATAAATTTAATAAAATTTAAATTCTTTTTGCGTAGAGCTTTATTATTATTTATTCAATAATAAAGAATTATTTTAAGAGTTAGTAACAGTAGATATTTTTTTTTTTTTTTATTTAAGAAAAGTAAAGAAACAATTTTATGATTTTTACATATCTTTAATTTTTAAATCATTTAATGTTAAGTTCTTAGGTGTTTAGTCTGAAATCTTCCCGCTTACAAGTTTATTATTAATTTTACTGTCATTTTGCTCTTTGAATACGTAAATTAGAAAAATCAACGTAATTATTAAGCTTAAAAGTGAAACTCCGCTCTTATGCTGTCTTATATAGATTGTCATTATCAATCATCCATTACTTGTTCCCATGTGCCGTTTTACTAACGAATTAATTTTTTCTACTTATTCAAAAATACACTCTTTAAGTCAGCATTTCCCAAATGATGTTTCGTAAACTTTTCAGACTCTGTGAAGTAAAATCAAGACTTTTTCTGAAACCTTTATTCATTATAAGTTTTATAGTTAGTTTATATTGGTCGGTGGATTAGAATTTGGATCAAATTGCTGTTATACTTCAGCTTTTGTACTAAATAATGTAAACCTGAACCTGCACATTACGTCGATTATATATTAGCACCTTAATAATAGTAAATGACGGAAAACTGATATAATTGTTTAGGGCTTTATCCGACTTTGAAACATTTCATGTAATGTCCCACAGCAACAATTTTTTGTGTCTGTATTTCAATGACTAGATGCGTTTTCAACATTTTACTAAAAAACTCAAAACAAGTAAATTTTGAACGCAGCATTTATTACTTATATTTCAGGTAGCATTAAAGAAGGCATGCATTTACAGGAAATATTTATTAGCAATAATGGGTTTTTGCTTGATCGAAAACTTCCGTAACAATCGAGGACAGCGAATTAGCTTTATACGGAGCTAAATTATGGGACTGGAAAAGCTCAGGCATCCTCTTTTTTATAAGTTGAAGGAGTAATTTAAGTTTTGCCTTTAACTTACTGATATTTATAACTAGCTTTGTTAAAAGATCTGATATGATAATTACCAATAAACTGATGTAAAAATTTTATTTTCAGTTTGATGAATTTGCATTTGACCTGAATAGACATTACTACCAATCGACAATAGAAAAGATTTTTCATTTATCTTCGATATTTTGTAGAAGCATTGCTGAACATCTGAAGTTAAGTTAATCAGCCAAAATCATTTTGTCTAGCTCTCTTAATCATATCTGCTGTTGTTGTGACTTATCTTACTTGTCTGACCCTAACATCAGAACAAGCCCAGGAAATTCATCGTGGCAAGAAGTGGAAGATTTCGCCTGTCGTTGGCCTTGAGCAGTATATATAAGGGGACAGGTCCGAAGGTCTTCCATCCCCTTCTTCCTCTAGCAACAACCTCTCGAGAGGACATTCCGGCTTGTCGCATATTTACAGTGCCCCCATGCAGCACACATACTATACATTTACAAATATCCATGCCTTCTCCGGGATTCGAACCCGGGCCTTTCGGTACGGTAGTTAACGTCTCTAATCACTATCTCTGTTAGGCGGCTTTAATCAGATCTTGCAATACCTTCCATTTTACAGCGTGAATTTTATACATAAAGTAGATTTCTGACATTCAGTAATAGGTCGACATCAGAATTTTTATCATTGTTTCTTGCGGACGTTATCATATGCATGGAAAGTAAAATTAATTGGGTGGAGTGGAGTTTTCGAATAACACGTAGATTTTAAGTCTATATATATATTTCGTTTTTTTTTTTTTTTTTTTTTTTTTTCAAACAATAATAAACATTACTTTAATTATTAGATACTTTTCCTGTTTTTACTACTTCAGAATTAAAAAAGGCGAAAACAATGTGCAAATTTATATGCTGTCTTTATGCAGTTTGAGAAGTAATTTTGAATAAAAAGATTTTTTATGCATTTCATTTCGCATTGTGTTTGCAGCTTTATTTATGATTTTATTTTAGGAAGTCAGCATGACTTTATAAGAAAACTCCAACAGACATAAACTATTGCAACATTTGGCAGTTCTCAAAAACCATTTTTCTCGATACCCACAGATCCTCAAAAAGTACATCTTTCACAATTTCTAGCTTAAGTAAGATCTACTGAAAACTTACAAAAACTAGATTAACAGTTCTTAAGTGTCCTGTCCCATGCTAAACGGAACAAAATCTAAAAAAAAAAAAAAAGAATTTGAAATTTCGTCCTACTTTCCGGACATATTCCCACCCCCCTTGACCAGCCGCCTTATTCAGCAACCGAACGAAACCGCGATTTCGTTACTTCGTTTCTAATATATAGGCCGTTGGCCTTGAGGTGGGCCTTTGCGGAGCATTGATCTCTTAGGCACGTGATTCGACAATGCGTAGGCGCTGCACAAGAATCCTTGACTAGGCAACAGTCACCTACTGGCAGCATCGGAAGAAGTACTTGTAAACTTCTCCAAAAGTTGCGATCTTCGATAAGATGACGCAATACACTATTTTAAAAGACGCTTTACAAATTGCAGACTAGCGACTTAAATCCTGTTGATCTAAATATGGGTAACATAGTAGTATTCACGTAATATAGGGAACTGTTTCATTTGCGCTTCATATGTAGCATAGAACAGTACTGTTGAAAAGTAATTCATGCGTCAATATTTATCATCACTATGATATATTCTTAACTATTTTTCTGTATAAAGTTGATCCTTGACAGGGTTACCACAACAATCCTGAATTTCTAACTATGTCCTTACCTCTTCTTGGATAGGGAAACGTATATAATTTTTGTAATCGCGTATTTTTTTAATCATTTTTATAAGTTTCATAATAATAATTAAGGAATCAAAAGTTACTCATTTAAATAACTATCTTAACACGTAAAATGCGTCTGGTAGTTCCAGTTACTTTTTGAATTTAAAATTCTGGATATGTGAGTAGGATTTGATCATATATAAATTCCTAGTATGGTTAAAGTAATGTTACAAATCTAGTTGGTAAGTAAACTTATTCTAATGAATGACCTAAATAACAAAATTTCTTTACTTTGTTTTATAATGTGTATGCTGATATAAAGTTATCCGAAATGAAACCAGATCTCTTGTCATTATGGTGGCTGACTCATGAATTTTTTATACTATGTCTAAAATTTATTGGTGTCAAAAGTAACGTTTCTTCTTAGAGGTATCTTAGCTGGTAATTTGTAGAATTTTGAAAACCCGATTGAAGGAAATTTTAGTTGTTTTCTAATTTTAATATTATTACTTAATACGACTTGAAGAACAGGAGCCACTAAAAATAATTTCTGTTGCATATTTTTAATCTCCTTTTTTCATACAGAACAAAAGCGTTATCCCCTACCACATTTAATAAAGTCTAAAATTTTGTTCATTTTTTGTGTTTCTCAGTCCATTATTAACCGTTTATGTAAAAACTGTAGCTAACATAAGGGGAAGAGTTGTGTATAATTTTTATGACCTTATTGCCGTGTGGAAAACATCAGTTGTCATATATTTCCTTAAAAGGAATTAATTTGTTTATTTAACAGGCTTATACATTTAATCTCTTTCATGTAATTAATAGTGACCGATTACCTTTGGTTTTGTACATTTTACTAATATATTTTTTTATTCGTACATTAAGAAAGGAAAATATCCGTAAATCTTTAACATCAACTGCGTTAAGTAGTAAAAATTTATTATTTTTTACTAAAATAATTATTAAGTTTAATTGCATTCAAATAGTAATTAAAACACATTAATTATTACAATAATTTGAAAAATACACCTCAGTAATTTTTTGATAAGTAGTGCAGATATGCATTTAAAGATATACGGTAACTCCCCAAAAGATACTGATGCAGATATACGGGTAAAGACAGAATATAACATATCAAATACGTACTGCTCACAAAATTTGCATAGTCTAGTATGTTTTCGTTAAGAATAGTTCATTTATTTACAACTCAAAACAGACGTAAACGCGAATTATATTTCACATAACTCACTCTGGTAGGGTCCAATGAATATTTGATGTTGAATGTTTAGTTTTCCCATTGCTTGGGCTTAATATTTTATGTGGATATTTTATACCCTCTCATAAGCGTAACTTTTTTGAAAATCATATTATCATAAAAATAGGATTTGGATCAAAATTACCATGCTTATTTAATCAAATAAAATAAATACGAAATAAGATGCAAAAATACTGCTTCTAGCAAATAGGAAAAAAATTTCTGCAGTTAAGACAGAGCCTAAAGAATATGATCATCTAACTTAAAGATGTTTTCTACGCAATATGAGGAATCTTGCAATGCAAGAAATAATGCAAATATTAGCCTAAAAAAGGTGGAAATTAGCTGAAAAGTGACTGAAGTATTAGCAAATCTTGAAATCTTAAAATGTCTTCCAGCATCTTCTTTCCTTGGAGCAGCAAGTTAAACTGTTGTTACAGGTGTAATTCTTCATTGGCATAACAGATGAGGACACGGGTGAAAGGGACACTAGGACAAGAGAATGGCATTCAATAATGTGGTCTGTGAATTTAATCCCATGACCACGAATAGCCCGCAAGGTCTAAGAATGTATTAACTTTTGCACTGAATTACGAAAGATTTTCGAAAGCTATATTTACGACAAGATCATTAAAGCAAATGCACAACGATCCGCATGCGAAGTACTTCATAATAATCATCAAATGAAAGTTTGTTAGGGAGTTAAAACAATTAATGCAGATATAGCAAGAGGATGCGTGCAATTGTGCGCTGTTCATCCACGTGTTTATGTGCTAAGCTTGTTTCTTTATCATACATCCTTCAAAGTCGAGTTATGCAATAGATAGTATCATAGATGCATCTTTCCCACATAAATAGGTAGAATTTGTTATTGAATCTGAATTGTGTTCAAATCTATCATTTTTCTACAGCTCTTAAGTATTAAGCGTTGGCCGGCAAAATTACCATGGATGCATCTTTATGTCTAACTAAAAGTTGTGATTGAAATTAAAGAAATTTATCATTACTTACCACAGTGAAAATATGAGATAAAAGATAAAGATAAAAAAAGCAGAATTTTTCTATTTTAGAGCAGAAAAAGACAACAGAAACGAATATACTCAATTATCATTCTGCCGCAGTCAAATTATAAATGCTACAGTTCAGCGTTTGGAAGAAAGAGTCTGCTTTAATGTTTATTGTCAGTTATATACAATAAACATTAACGCATAAAATTGTTTTTGCAACTGCAGAAAAAATGATTTCGATAGCGGTTTCAGTTTCATTTTGCTTTCTTCTACACACTCAGACTTAATTCAATAAAAATGTATTAAACTGAAGCACATAGAATTATGAATATTTATAATATGTGTCACGGAAGAAATGCAACATTTCATTCATCTAATCTTGTATTAAAATTCTTATGAATAGCTTCTTTTGAAGAGAAATAAAAGTATTTTATTCAAAACTTTTCTCTACTTTTAATACCCAGAAAAATATTACGTTGTAGTTTCTAATAAATTACATAAATCTGGGGCCAGTTTTACGTTATTTATTACACAAAAATTGGCTTAAAATGCATCTTAAACTGTCCTAATGAGAATGAGTTTCTTAAGAACATTTTTGTTACTTCTTCGCTAGGATATAAAACGTGTCCTTCATGCTTATGGTTTCAAAAATGTAGAATACATAAATTTGAAAAATTAAATTTACTCGTGAACTACTGCAATTCTACTAATAAGAGAATACTAGAAATCTGAATCTGAATTCTTAAATTAATCTGAATTCTTTCTAATGAAATTTTAGTAATGCTTGCCACTGATTTTTAACACCCAAACTCCTAAATAATCGCATACCCTGAAAAGTGTTGGCTGCATTTTGAATGAAGACGTAAAAATAAACAGGAAGAACTTTCAAACTCATCATCTGCGGCAAATTAAAAAATATGTATGAAAATTGTATTTTTTATGCAAAAATAAGAAAGGAAATAAAATTAAAACATTAAATTAAATTTGGTTAAAAAAAAAGGAAGTGATATTTTAGGTTACTCTCAAGCTTTAATCGGCACATTTGCATACATAAAGTAATCTAAAAATAAAGCTAACTTAAACCCTCCCTTTAAAACAAATTTCATCCTGCTGCGGACGCCATGGTTTCATTTACTCTAAGCCGATAGGACAGTGACCTACTTTGTGTTCGAGGTTACGGAAGGTGTTGGTCACGTGGTGAGAAGCGGTACTATGGCGGCTCATTTTGAATAAAGCATTTCCTGATAGTGTAATGACAATCAAGTGTTTACACATTTATGTTTGTCTGACAGAAGAAGGTCCAAATCTATATTTAGATGCCACTTCTTGCCAATGGGTTTCGTCTCCTCTTTTCTTCCTTTCCTTTTCACAAATTTACTGTTATGCCTGCAGGAAAAGTTTAAAATTCTTTATGCTAGTGTCGTCTTCCAGCTGCAGGTGGCTAATATATTAAGCAGTCACTTTCGGTAAGGAAATGATAAACAGCTAGATTCTTCTAGAAATATGTCCAACTGTGTCACCAAGTGTTTCCTCAATGTGAGAAAACTTTCCGCAACAAAATGATTTTAATTACGTATTCTAAAAAGTAAGCCACAGTTCTGTTGTGATTTTAACCTAAATAGAAACGTTTAATAGAACGCATATCAGAAAATATACATTTTTGAAATAGAGCTCATACTGGGCGAAGCTGAATCTTGAACTCATTTAACAATCCAGAGAAGATTCGTGAACGTGGCTTTAACTTCAGATGATTTCTAGAAATCTTCATTCATAAAAGCTCATTAAGCTATAAATAGAGCCTTATTAACATTAATTACACTTCTGGTTAAGTGGGTGATTTTAATTTTCTGAGATGATGATACTGCTGAGAACGAGTAATGGAAACGTTTTGCTATGCATTTAATGCCAATGGACTCTTGCTTGAGTTTCCTTCGCGTGCGTGAAATTTTCTTTTCTTTCATTTTCGTCAGAAATAAAATTTTGGGGATACAGTAATTTTCTCCGTCTGCTTTGAGAGAAAATTAAATAAATAAATACAGAGAATGGCTAATAAAATAAAGAAGCAAATAACAAAATGTTTAGAAATTTCTCTAACCTTACGTTTGCCAGTATTTCCAAGAAATGTATTATTTAAATTAATAATTTTTCAGATAAATAATAATTCCTCTCGTCCAATAAATACTCGTACCTGAGTGAAAATTATTTTTTTTAAGTTGTTTATTGCAATGGGGAATATTTTATACATTGAGGCATTTAGAATTTCTTTTAGATTTCTATACCTTCAAATTATAGAAATTTAAAATGTTAAAAAAAAAACCCAAAATAATTACTTGTAGTTATTTAATGACATTTTAGAGATTGAATTTATAAATGTGAGTAAAGAAGAATTCTTTTGCGAAAGAATATATGTGAGTTAGAAATGGGTATTCCAAACGAGAAGATGCAAATAAAGAAATACAGAATTTTACTTTCGTAATAATTACTTTTCTGTTCTAAATGGATAGCAGTGGATCGAACTAACTTTCTCTTTGCGTACGTTACATATCACTGGTTATATATTCAACATTTAATAATTAACTTCTGCCAAACTAAAGGCTAATAAGTAGTTTTAATATTGCTGCAACGAAAAAGATTGCGACATGTATCAAATAATTTCCTATGAGATTTCAAAGTCACAGAAATTTGTTGGAACCAATAATTTGCAGCGAAAAAGGGTTACCAAAGAATCGTTGCTGCAACCTTCGTTAAAATGGCAATTTGCATTCTTGTCGCAGTATGGTGTCGTGCGTACATGTCAGTTGAAAGAGACTCATTATCAGCATGTCATTAAAGCTGCAAATTGGAGTTTTTTATTGGTCTCGTTGATAGGCCAACACACCAAAATCAAATTACTTGTGACAGTGCTGAACCCGTTCTGTTTCATGTCTTCACATCACATGTGTCTATTTGCTGTACGGATTACTTTTTTCCCCTTTTCCTCACTAAGTGGTTAAATAGTGTTATTTTGAAATAAATGACAGGTCAGTGAAAACGCGAGGTTCGCGTGACAACTATGCCAGTCCTAATTTTATCGCCAACAGTTTGTAGTCTTTGCTGGTTAAGGTTGTTATTCGTCCTTGCCTCTTTACACTCATTTGTAAAAATACATGTTTATTTTGTATAAACAATCATAGATGAACTAAATGCGAAAATATCTTATGAAATGAACTCTGTGATGACCTCAAACACAAGCTACACACTACCACTATTATTTTGATTGTGAAACTTGTAATTCCTATTATCTTTAGTGTGGAAATGCGTAAAAAAGCTAATTGAATGGTAACGGTGAAACATTTTGCTATAAAAAGAAAGTGTCATTCAGTCACTCTTGATTACAGCAATAGCGAATTTTTTCGAGTATTATAATTGCGTTTATTCTCACTTTTTTTAACCTCGTGTAAACTCATATAACATTCTTAGCAGTTAACCTTAACAATGTCACAGTACCCCATCATCATGGTTTCACCACAACAAAATTATCAAAAGTCTGCTATTTTTATTCCAGCTAATACCTATACAAAACATTTATAAATTTTATCGTTTTTTAAGTGAGAACTTAAGGTTTTATTTCAAGTTGTTTTTAGCCGAAATTTCATAAAACATTCAGGATGATAATTTGATTTTATCATTTTATCTAGGAAAAATAACAATATTTTTTTAAATATACTACTGCAGAAATTCAGAAAACCTATTGCTATTTATTTATTAAATCCTTTTTGGATATTTTTTAAAACCTATAAACTGTTGATGTAGTTTCCTACAGTATAAGTATTTTGATTTGTTCTCAAAATTTTT
The DNA here is from genome assembly GCF_044657685.1 of Stegodyphus dumicola. Classification (NCBI taxonomy): domain Eukaryota; kingdom Metazoa; phylum Arthropoda; class Arachnida; order Araneae; family Eresidae; genus Stegodyphus; species Stegodyphus dumicola. The sequence continues at coordinate 61,662,235 of NC_140775.1, read as the reverse complement.
GTTGTACAAAATATACAAAGTTTCGGTTAGTTTCGGTTTTTTGTTGACTGTACAGTTGTTCTTCTATATTACTAAAGGATCTCGTTTTTCAATTTTTGTGCTTTTCTAAATTTTATCTATTTGCATACTGGTTTTTTCCTTAATTCTGATTTTGATTTATAATTAAAAAATAAAATTTTATAGTTAAGATATGAGTACTTAATAATACACATGAAACAGAGCGTTCAAGTTACGTTAAGTAATAGATAAATTTAAATATATGATAAAAAAGCATGTTTCAAAGAATTTTGCTATCATTCACTGTGAATGGATCCTTGTTTTTTAAAAATAATAAAGACAATTTAAATTCACAAATATAGTAAACAGCAGCAATTAGCCCATAATTATGAAAATAATATTAATCAAGTCATCATAAAGAAAGGAATTTTTAAACTATACATATAGCTATTAGAGAACTGGGTGTAAAGTCGTCCTTGGTTACTACATTATCCTGAATGCAAAGAACAATGAACGGAAGGAAAAAAAAATGGGCAGACTGTCCAACTTTCTCGCATAGACATTTATTTTGATTTCATTCATCATCCGTTAGCGGAAGGGGATAAAGCGCTGAGAAACTGGGAATATTTAATCTCTCTATTATTCTAGAATGCCATATTGTTATTTCCTTTACATTGTTATGCTGAAAGTTTTAATATAATTGCTGAATTGTCTGAAACAAATGAAAGCTTTATTCTAGAAAAAGTAAGCCTTGAATCGTGAGAAATTAAAGACATTTTATAATTTTAAATAGCCCTGAGACTTTTCTTAGCTATTAAATCTTTCCATTCTTAGGATGTGCAGTGTTTCTGATGAAAATTTGAAAAAGGAAATTACAAAAATGACGTATAAAGAATATTTTTATTTATTGATTGCTTTCATACATGAGGAGGCATAATCCAATCAGAAGAGAGCGCTGTCAATAATAAAATACAATTAAACTACTTGCAGTTCGTATTAACGAGTCAAAGAGTATTAACTTACAATACATATTAAGGTAAACGTTAGTTTTGAAGTTATGCTTTATCCTAATCTGTATTTAACTATATTGTACTTCCCGAATTTTTGTCCAATAATATCTTATGGTTTGTGATTTAAGTGCTTTTGCCATTCTTGACTTTTATATTAATATGACAATGATTTATTATCATTTTGAGATGGAGCCTCAGTTTCCATGATCCATTCAGCAATCTATTTCTTTTGTATATCACTTTACTAATAATTAAATTAACATTAATTACTAAAAAATAAATTACTAATAAATAAATTACATTAACAGTAATTTGCAACAGAAATTTTGCAAATAATAATTATATCAACTGAATAAAAAAGTACAATTTCCAAATTTGCTTTGCAAAAGCAAAAAGTGATTAAATTTTCCCGTTTCTTACCTTTACTTACATAATTACAAGAAGTAAACATTTTATTTTTACATGCTATAAATTCCAAATGGTGAAAGACTCATCTTTCCTGTCAGAATAATATGAAGTTAAATTCTTGTCTCCTGGAAGATAATTTCTAAGGAAGACAGCTTTTACCCAACAGAGACAGAAGTAGGAAGAAAAGAGGAAAATTCCATTGACCACTGAACACTTTTTTTTATGGCTGACACACCTGAGCGTTTGAAAAAGCAGAATTTTCTTATCTAAATTTTGTGTGTTTACAAGGATTTTCCAAAGAATAATCTTTCATTATTGTTTGCAGATTATCTGCCAACGTCTCACGCTTGAATGCCTACATACGTTTTCTTTTTTAAACAAGAAACTTCTGAGGAGTTAACAGGCTTTTGTACTCTTTGAAAAGTGTTGTTAGAGCTATAAATAACTAATCATCTTGTTGCTGCGGTAACTGCTGTTTGATGCTTTTCAGCGCAATCGCCGTTGCTTAACGGTTATAAAAAAAAGTGTTCGAATTCTGTTTGTAAATTTATAAACTGTTATTTTTTACTATACGAAAGTAAAAACTTGGCATAAGACGAATGTCATGTTATTCTCTAACTAATAAATTTTAATTAAAAAAAAAAGAAAGTAATAAAGTACAAGCGCCCCCCCCCCAAAACAAAATCTGAAAGGTTTCAGGTTTTAAATTATGTCCACAGGTCGTTTATTTAACATTTTGTGGGTTACCTTTATTTATTGAATAGACTGTTCTTTGCCCTTTAACCATAAATTCAATTCAGTAGCAATGTCGTAAAATAATTTTAAAATGAGCATATCTTTAGAATTTCCGATACACAGTTCGCAGATCTTCTAACAACAACAAATTGTAAACGTATCGCAAATTAAGATTCATAATTAATCAAGAGTAAAAAATATTGCAACTAACATAATAAATTATTAATAATGCAAACATGGCATTTATCAGATGTTTTTTCATTATCTAATGTTAGTATGTTGCGAGGTCTGTAAAAGTAATGAACATAATTTAAAAATCTGGAAGGGTTCAGATTTTAACAATCGCCTAAAAGGCCTTTTAAAGTTTAATATGGTTTATCAGCAGATATTATCTCTAAACGTGGCATAGGTGGAATAGCAAAACATCTGAAAACATATTAGATGAATATGCGTTTAGATTACCATTGTAACGTTATATATCTTCTCTTTATTTAACAAGAAAAAAATGTGTAATGTAATTCTATAAAAATACTTAATGTTTTTAATTAGATATATAATGAATTAAATTCATTTCTATTTAAATCAATCAGATTAAAAAGTATAAAAGTAATATTTTTAAAACTGCATCTGCTGTTTTTTAATAGTTTAGTTTGTTAATTAATAACAATCAGATTAAATATGAAAAATAATATCTTACTTTTTTACGAATGGAAGCAGACTCAAATGAAAAGTGAAACAGCGCATTAAAATAAAACAATGCAAAATCATGTTTCGAGACTAATGGCCCTTTGGGGCTAATAATGATAAATAACTGAACAAATATTGGCATTTCTCTATTTTAGCTTATGGATGAGCAGAATTTGAATTATCTTACTTTGTATATAATATATGATCATTTAGTGTAAAAAATGAGAAAGGGAAAAAATAATGGAAAATTTTAATTTTACTTAATTTTAAAGTTAATAGGGCTGTAATATATTTTATTGTTTAATAATATAAATATTATGTTTTATATAATTATTTATATTAAAATATAAAGATTTAGATCAGAAACTTATAGCATTGATCCTTACATATTTTGTCATAGCAGTTAATCCGTAGTTACACGTTGTTAACTTAATAACATACAACTTTATTTCTAATATAAAGAGACATTTAAATTATGAATATGAAGATCGACTTATGAAATAAGAGGATCGCTAGTATGTTAAAAGGGAATTGCTAGCTATTATTTAAAGAATATAAGTGAATCCAATTAATTATATATTACATAACAGTCTGAAAACTGAAATGAAAGTATCCTATTTCTTCTGAAATTACTGACTACTGACGAGCATCTAGTCAACGCACAAATGGGTCAACATTCACCAGCTTTGCATCTGGGCCAAAGAACTTCTCTCTTTTTATATCTTTTGCCTCACAGACATGTTGTGGTACATAGAGAACACAGGTGGGACGGCGGTGAAAGGCCATCAGGAAAAGGGGGAAGACAGTGGCAAACGTTCCAATAAAGTGGGGAAGACGAACATGTTGAAGCTCGTTTGGATTCTCCCGTCCTTTTGTTTGTCTTTTGCTTATCCTAGTAACCTTAGCAATGAACCCTGCTTGTGGAGTTTTGTTTACTAGTTAATTAGGATTTGAACGTCATCTTATAGATCAACACCCACAGATTTTCGTAGACATTTGCAGAGTGTTAGGGTGTTGGTAACTGTTATATGGCTTCATGAAATTATTTACTTATTTCCAAAAGTGACTGTGCAATAGCTAAAGCAATTGCAAACAGGATTTCCGCAAATTTTCTTTAGTGTCGTTCTTTGTTTCATCGCTAGATATTGATTATAAGGAACTTTGTATAAATTCTTCTAATCCGTTTGCTTTTGAATATTACGTAATGCTTGACGAAATATGTGATAAGATTTCCAAAAGAAATTGATGTCGCGAAAATGTTATCATAAATGTTATAAAGTGTTGAAATATGTATATGGGTCATTTGTCTTGGAAACTAGGTAAAAAATACAGGTTGCATTCCTTTATTCTGGTGGTCAGGGAGTTCGGATGCCATTTAGAAACCTAGTTTTGATTCTCAGCATTTATAACGTTATTAATATAAGGCTGATGTTAAGCCCAATAGAGAATTACCTTATCCACGAGTCTTAAATAAATACATTTCAAAATGATGTTCGTAATTATTTTTATTCATGTCGAAATATTTGGCTAAGAACGCAGATATGTTAATTAATTTAAGATGCACATTATATAAATATGTAAACATTTGATTTATTTATTAATATATTTATTTATTTTGCAAAGAATTGTGAAATGTTTGTCTATTTTTTACCTATGAAAACATTTCTCAAAAAGCACTTCTTTATATAAAACATTCACTCCATATAATGTGTTATGACACGGCAAATTTAATTATTTCATTCTTTAATTTTGACCTAATAGTATTCCAGATATATCTTGTTACATATGTCACAAATTACAGGATCATTCGTTGCCATGCATTTTCAGGCTGAAAAGTGGAACTTAGTGTTAGGTACATTGCAGTTTTTGTTATTACCAATGCAAAATAATGAATTTTTAAATGTAATACTTAATTAGAATAATAGAAATAATTAATAATTTAATAGAAAAAATAATTAATATTTAGAATAGAAAAGTATCTGCAATTAATAGATAAAATATTTGCAGCCTTTTTTAATATCATACATCAGTTTTGTCTTCGAAATGAGTATTATGACAAGCTTCCTTTTCATCTATGATTCATAGGCGCTAGTCTTCTTGAAAATAAGCATTCATACACATTTTCGTCATTGTCAAGGAAATTAATGTTTCTGAAATACCATTATTAAATCGCTTAACATGTGTAGGAAGATCCAATTTACAGTTACTGTTTCAAATCATAACGTTTACCATTTATTATGACAACCCTTCCCATTTATTTTTAATTTCCATTAATTCAGTCTGTTAGTCTTTAAGCATTATTTCTAGTATTAATAAATTATATAAGTTATAAATTATATTTATAATCATCAATTGTTTCAAAACCTTAGCGATATGTTATTTGAAATTAATGGAATTGCAGTAGCTGAAAATGTGGCTGATGCAGCTGAAAATTTGACACATTGTTTAAAACATCTCATAATGCAAGCATCATAGATTGCCAGTTTTCAGTTCAACTCGTAGGTTATTGAGCTAGTACTGAGTAGTTGCTAACAAAGCTCATTGTTAGCAACTGATCAGTGCTCCCTCGGTAACCTACGAGCTCGACCTCAGACATGCAGAGCTTGACTTTCATCTCTGGGGTTACTTAAAATCTTATGGAAAAAATTACTGGTCTGCCGCACCTTGAAGAAATGATCAATCACGCTTGTCATCAGATTGATACTACCGTCATCCAGTACGTATTAGTGTAATAGCAGCCTACTGGATCTGTGAAGAAAAAAGGAGTAAGAATAAGCAAGGAGGATGTTTTCGAGTTCTTTTGTAAAACTTCTCCTATAGCTTCCCGATTAAGACTATGTCATATCTACAACATTTTATAGCAGCCCTCTGCTTACTTTCCATAATTTTGTGAGGTTGACAGGGTTATGAGAAGTCATTAGCTGATCTGGGGTGAGCTAAAATGTATAGCCTTAGGTTTTCTAGACTTGTGGGTCTAGAAGCCATGGCTGTATTTGAAGACCATCCTACATAATCTTAATAATATATAAAATGTTACTCTGGCACAGAGTTCGAAATACCTTTAAAAATTGTATGTTACTGACTTGAGTGTTCGTAACTCAGAACAATGTTCTTCGTCTGAGGTTTTGTTACTCAGATAATTTGTTCGTGAGTCCAATTGTTCGTGTAGTGAGGCTTTCATGATTCGAGGTTCAAGTGTATTCTGTGATTTAGTCGCTATAAAAGTTTTAAAAAAATATGCGACGGTTAGAAGCCACAAAAATTATTTACAGATTTTAATGCCCATAAAATTTTTATGTACATTTTGCTTTTTTACCTTTTCTGGATCTATCATAGCTAGGCCGTGGGAGGAGGCACTTTAGCTAGTGTTGAATATGCATAAAATGCTCGGTGACAGACAAACCTTTATACATACGAAAAATGGAAAATCATTTAACATTGTAGAAAATGTTGAGCTATTTAAGTTAATAATAAAATCATACTTCATTTTTAGCAGTTTCTTTCTTTCAAAATTATTAGCAAAAAAAAAAAAAAAAAGTCAACAAACTTACTTTAGGTACTCATTTGATCTCGACAGAAATAGCACTCATTCTTGCAAGAAACATTCATAATTTCCATAGCATTTCATTCTTATTGTTGAAAGGAAAAATTCTAAAGTAAATAACGTTCCATTTGAGTGCATAAACCACCGCCATTATATTTAACCTATGCATAAATTTAACTTTCGATTTTTGCGGAAAGTTCAGTGTACGAGAATACATTAGGTTAAACTGCATAATGTATTTAAGCTGCACTAGTAACTCATATTTTATATTTAAAATTTACTTCCCGTTACATGTTATTTTTCTTCTCCATTGTTAAAGAAATTAACACTAGGAGTGTAATTTTTACTTAGAAATATAATAAAATGCATTCCAAAAATAAAGTAGAAGACTCAATACAACTGAAAGAAGTTCCTTTTTTAATTCAACAACAACAAAAAAAAAACTGAAAGAATTTCCTTTTTTTAATTCAACAAAAAAGAAAAAAGAAAAAGGTCACCGTTTGTATTAAAAGCTACGTAAGGTTTCCAATTTTTTTATGAATCTGTAAATGTTGCCAACGATTTTCATAAAATTTTTTATATATTTATCCTCAAAATTATGAAGTAAATAACTTTACTATATTTAACTTTAAAATTATGAAGTAAACATAGAATCATTCTCAAAATAGCTTTAAAAATGTGACGACCAAAGTATGAATATTTATTAAGTTGCGATAATTATCAAAAATTTCCATCTAAATCAGTCGTGTCCAACCGATGGGGCTCACCAGCGAACGAGCGGTAAAGTCGTTAAACACTAGTAGTTCGGTCCGAGATTGAAATCCCGCGAACGGCCTGGCTGCACGGGCGTTTTCGTGTTTGTCCACATGAGTTACGTGAATACGAGCCAGCTTCCCTTAGAAAGTCCTCCAAAAAGGTATCTCTTCCCTTAGGCAGATAGCCTTCGGAGGCTTTGCAATAATCACATAAACCAGTCACATAACTAACAACCAACCGGTTGCTCGAAGGCGCCTCTCGCAATCTTAGACGCCTGCCAGCCACAATCACAATATCGTTATGAGGCCGAAAACTTTATTTCTAATGAGGAAAAAAGTATAGTAGCACTACCTTCACTCTATCCCGTTTCAGCGGTTTTATCTGCGCGGGGGATTAGAATTAAGAAAGCCTACTTGAACATGTTCGTTGTTAACGCCCCTCAGGTCTTGCAGAAAAAAAGAATTAATAATGAATGTCTCATACTATGTAGGGGAAGTCATAATTTTTAAATTGTGTATATGAATACTCTCTCATACTCTTGTTAAATCTAGTACAGTGGAATCTCGAGATAGGAGGTTAATTCGCTCTAGCATTGAGGTCGTATAGTGAATTTCTCGGCCATGAGGTAGACGGTCATCAGACATTAGTTCTGTTAAAATAATTTGTTAAAAGTTTGCAGTAGCGGCTACCAAACTGCGCTGTTTCTGACGAGTTTTAAAATAACACTTTAATTATTTCTTATATTTTGAGGTGTGGTTGTCTACATGGGTGACGTGCCAGGGCTACTAATTACTTTAACTACTAATGAAAGAAAGAGCTGTTATTTACAAATTATGACTAAAAAGCAGTTTGTTTATATGCTGTGTTTCGATAGCGGTACCAAAACGCTCGGATGTGAATATCATCATAAAATCTTTCATAAGGATTTCAACGGTAAATATCCACTCAGGTCTGCTTTACGTAGACATAAAATTCAAAGCTTTCTCTAAAAGCTGTCAAAAATGAAGCAAAGTACACGCAGATGCATCCTTCAAATAAGTTACATTCCTGCATAACATTAAAAGGTATATTCGTACGAAGCCATTGGGGAGGAAGCTATACTGGACATATCAGAGTTGATTTCACGAATTTGAAATAAAAAATGAAATAAACACAACTGTAAAAGGCGTGCCTCTGTCACGAAGTACGATTGAGCGGTCGTATTTCCCGAAAGACGTCAACTTACAAATGAGATCTGACTTCAAAGAATGGCCACATTTTATCCTGCAGTTTGATGAGTTCACTGTTACTCACTCACCACAGCTTCTGATGTTAACGAGAATGGTTTTGCTTGACTTCTTCGTGAAAGAAGCATTGTTGGCCATGTTCACTTTGACAAAACACATTCCAGAGCAAGACATATGATGCAATTAAGAACTATTTTACTGAAGAGAACGTATCCATACAAAACTCGTCGAATGACAACCGATGGTGCACCAGCTATGATCAGGAATAATCCTTAGTTTATTGGATTTTGTAAGCAAGGTGGCACATTTTTTTCAAATTTATTTCATACCACTGCGTCCTAGTCTGTTTTCTACATCGCGTAAGGTTGGAACTGACCCTTTTTGTATGCGCCATTAACAAACTAGTACACATGAATTTAAGCGCGCATTCAAACAAGAAAGTCCATATTTAACGTTTCAATGCTCTCTTTATTTCTATCAAAATAATCCAGAACGAAAAATATTTATAACGGTAGAAAGTTAAAATCTGAATATTTCTTGCTTTGAAAGCAAAATAAAAAATTTTTTACCAATCTGCCTTGATAAATTTGTAAAAACGTTCATAAGCAACATATTCTGTCGTATATTTTTAGTAGCAAAAATTTTAAATCCACCTTAGTCACACTCGAGCTTGATTACTGAGCAGTTAATGCTTGCAGTGGACTGCAGTAATTTTTGCAGTGACCAGCATTTTCCAGTTTCTAGCTTTACTTGCTGTCTTTATAATATGACACAAATATTCTATGTGTTTCGTATTCCACGTTTTTCACGGCATGGCAGAACGTATTTTTTTTTTTTTTTTTTTTTAATACATGAGGAAAAAATAGCCTCTCCTACAAAAACTTTTTCCGCCTAGGAACGAACAAAAAAAATTTTATTATTTTTATTACGCCCTCCTTGAAGAAAAACAGGTGCGGGATGATGTGGGAAGTTCTACTTTTTACTTCCTTTTCTTATTTCGTTTCGCAAGAAATTATTTTATTCATAGGGTATTTCTTTATAATTCAATTAGTTCTGTCTTATTATAACGTTGCTACCAGAATCAACATGAAGCCTGCAATGTACCGAAAAGGAATGTTTTCTTAATAGATAATATATATCGAATAATTAGGTTCAGAATGATTATATATAATGAGGAATGATTATATAATAAGGAATGTTACATAATGAAGAATGATTATATAATAAGGAATGATTATACAAGCAAACATATTTCCCATTCCGAATAAAAGGAAAATTAACGTTTATGTTTCGAGTACTCACCATATTCACATATATTACAGTTTCTAAGTAACCTTAATTAGATTATTAACTATTAGTGTGAAATATAAATTCAAAGTCTTAGGTCACGTCGAATACCAATACTTGGAACTTTTCCATGTCTGGCTATTTACCAGGAGATAGGTTAAGGTATCGGACTCTGAGTGTTTTGGATGGTTGCATGAAGAAAAAACATAATAGACAGTGCAGCGTAATCTGCCGTAGCTAAATGTGCGGGTGAAAAACTCCGTTAAAAGATGTTTAACGTATATGCTTTTAAACTTACCGTATATGTTATAGTAAAAACTCAGTGAACCAAAGGATTCTCTGCATTATGTTTCGCAAGCATTTAAATAAAGCAATTTTATATATCATAATTTACTGTTCTATTCAATATTCGAAAATGATTAATAACTACTAGCTCGAAAGGGCGTTAGCTCAGAAGAGCTATTAGTTTCGAAACGGTATTTTGTGTTGAATCACTAAAAGCGCTGAATCACTTTTTAAATTGTTGCAACCAAATATTATCCACCTGTATTATATTTAAAGAAATTAAATAACAAAAAATTTACATGGATGTAAGTATGTTTCTTGCACTGTGAAAAAAAAAAAGATACATAGAACCATCAAATTTTGAATATCGTAAGTCATCCACCCGAATATGAGCACTTGGAAACCCGAATTTGGAGTTTGTTTTACTGTCTATTTCATATTTTGTAAAACTTTAACGAATTTTTGGATTTTAAAGCGAGCAATGGCAACACAGTACGGAAAAAAGCATTTTTATCTCCAGCACGCGAGACCGTCTATCGGAAATTCTAAAGATATGATGTTTTTAAGTATTTTTAGTCCAAATGCTCTCAAAACGTAAATGTGTGTGTAAATAAAAAAACAAACGCCCTTTTGGGCGTAACATAAACTCTTTCAATTTTTTTTTTTTTTTTTTTTTTTTTAATTTTAAGTAAAGTAATTTTTTATTTATTTTTTATTTACTTCATAATTATCAGTTATATGCAAAATATTCATGATTGGTTTAATTAATAAAGGAAAGAATTATAGTTCGGCGGGTTTTTTTTTTTTTTTTTTTTTTTTTTCAGTTAATTTACATTTTCGCAGCTTTGTATACTGATAGTGCAAAATATAAAATGTTGTTTTAAAACACTGTTTCACTGCATGACAGATTTTTTTAATAAACTCAGTGTATTAATTAAAAGCGTATTTAAATTTTAAAACTTTTAAATAATGTGATTCGAGTAGCGTTCACACTGCCATCTTAAAGAGACAAAGAATAAGTTTCATCAATTTGATGAATTGGATTTATTTAAAGCTACCGAAAATTAGGTGATTGAAATCAAACTTCCATATCCTATCAGTCCTATCTGCTAGGAATAACCAATCATGAAGATATACATCTGGACTTCAAAAATGGTGTCTCATCACAACGAAGTTCCGATTCCTTCTCTCTTTACATTGGGTATTTCCATGTGTTCCTTTCAACCACGTTGATGGCCCACGTGACAGTCCGGTGTGAACGTCCCGTTGATCGTCAGCTGACGATGACGTATAGTGACGTCACGCAATGGGTATAACCTGAAATTATTGCTTCAGGAAGTGCTGCATCTTCTGTGGATTCTGTTTTTAGGCCACCATTAGATGAGAATTACGTAATGGTGGAGAGGATTAGAAGAGATGACGGGGAAGCCCTTTGACAAAATCTGCGGAAAATTTCACTAGGACTTTCGATGTCTAAACGATAGCAAAGCTGCGACAGTCAGCAAAACTTTCACTTGTTGGACTTCCCAACAAGAATAATACTTTGACTTATCTATGTAAACCATAATTTCGAAATTAGCCCATTCTTGTATTGGATCACTGTTTAAGGTTTAAAAAGTAGCTCCTTTGTTTTACTTTGTACGCATATCAATCAAGTTCTTAATAAATGAATTTGTTTTGAAGTCGAAATGCAGCTGGATGAAATCATTTATTGTCTTTATTATGATTTCCTAATTTGTTTTATCTGTATTAAAAATAGATATCATAACAACCTAATAAAACGGAAGAAATCTTCCTTTTAAACTATTTTTGAATTCAGTTTGACAGTTTTATACTATGAGTCATTTTGTAATTGCATTCTAACTTAAATGTGCATTTACAATATGCGTATACAATAGAAGTTCGATGATTCGAAGTTTTCAAAAATCTTATGCTTTTTGCAAACGATAAATAATTAATATTTATGATGTTACCTTTCTTCTTATATCAAATTTCTTTGAAGTATTGCGAAGTCAGACATTATTCCAAAGTAACGGAAGTCTTACCTTTTTTTGTAGAATGATTAAATGCAAAATAATATACAAGTTAATTTGGTATAGATTTTTTTTAATGCTAGCAAGTACTTGCAGCTCTTCTTTTTGCACGCATTTACAAGTTCAGCTTAATGAATGATAGTTTAATGTGTAAAATATATTATATATCTTTATTTGGAACTAAATAAAATTAAATTGATGAGCATTTTATATTTTTAATTCGGATTTTAGAACATTTACATATTCTTTAAGAAATCCACAGTTTCTTTTCAAAATTTTTGTTTTTATTACATTGTTTGAATTAATATTTTTAATAACTCTGATGCTGAAAGAAAAAGAAATTTTACTAAATAGGAAGAAAACATTTAACTAAGTTTCACTGTCATTTTCCAAGTGAATATGTATACCATGTAGTTCTCTATTAGAGGCATGATTTAAATAATACGTTTATACAATAATAATACAATATCAATAATATAATAAAATTATCATTTTCTTCACGACTGCTTTCCTTATTTTCAGTTACATTTACATCATCGTCGAAATTTGTAATGAGTAACTTCTTATTTAAAAAAGGATTCAAAATTTTTACGCGTAGAAATAATTTTCAATATTATACTGCCCCAATAACCTCTATCAATCTCCGTTGAATACGTATTTGCATAGAAGTAAACGTTTTTAGGCACAAGTCACTAAAAATCTCATTAATTCGAACTTTTCATTCTCTTCAAATTTGACTTAATCAAAATTATACGGTATCTCCTTATACTGTAACATATGTACCACGAAATTCAAAATAAGCATTATTCATTGTAATTTGATCCTAATTCCTTTTAATGTGCGACGGAACAATGAACGTTCGATTCGTTTTAAGGAAAAAATTGATTTTAAATTAGTTAGAAACAGCGCAAATTTTAATTCAAAATACCAAGCGCATATGAATTTAGAAAATTTCTCTGCTTCTTTATTTTTTTAAATTTTTTCTTTACTTCAATACAGTTTGTTGCTAAGTGTAAAATCTAATATTTTTCCCAAATAAACGTACATTTAAATGTTTAATATTCTTATTTTATATTGTGTCAAAAGTATACCAGTATAATGTAAAACAGAATAATGTAATCCATCAGTTTTGATTTGTTGATCGATTTTACTGGAATACATCTATTTCAGTTACTTGGTTTCATCACTGTAATGTTCTCAACACTATTGTAATAAATTGCATTGCATATATATAATATCATTTTCAATATTAGTTTTAAGGCTATAAGCGAAACATCTATGACCATTTCCATGTACGCATTATTAAGAAATGACTTTTTGAGTTTAAAAGATGGCAAACTAGTTAGATATTTTACATTCTTTTGATGGTGTGTCAACACTTTGAAATCATGGGACATGTGTCATGCCTAAAAATTGAACTCTCCTTGACAAAAATTTTTAACGACAAAATCATTTCACGACAAACTGCAGAAACTGCTAGTTGTTCACTTATGTATATTCAGGAAATAAATGAAAGCATTCGCTTCAAGGCAGATGGCGTTACATTCGATTAGTTGATGCTGAAATGCATGAAAGAACAAATCTGACATATTTGTAAATGAAATCAAATTTTTATTAGTTCCTTATGAGATAAAGATTGGTTTACGAAATAATTCAGATCTATTCCATTGCTATCTAGAAACCTGATACATTTGTTAGCATGCTGATTAATTTTAAAAAATTGGCTCTTCCGTTTCATATTACATTTTCCTTCTAAATGTCGTGCATCAAATTACATGCCCGATGGACTATTCAGTATTCTTACGTGACGATTTATTATGGATGACCTGTCAAAAGCTATCGTTAAGTTCTTCGTTGAAAGTGTTAATTTTCTGGAACAGATTAATATGTGGATAATATTCCATTACATTTGCATTTTAATTTGCATATTAAAGAGATTTCAAAAATGTGTTTACTTTGTATTTAAAAAAAAGGACGCTGTTAAATTTAATTTTGTATTATTTTCTTCCATTTTTCTGTGCAATTTTCTACAAATAATTGGTGTATTACATCATAAATAAGAATTATTACGGCTGAGTAGTTATTGTCATCCCTGCACTATTAACATCACATTTGTTTCATCCAAAACCATGATAAATTTATATTTAAAAAGCTTTATTCGTGATCAGTATAAAACACATTTAATTTTTTAAGCATTTAAGTAGTTTTGAATATATAAAGGTTTTTTATCATTTTTTTAATACAGAAGTAATAGAATATTTCAGATGGTAAAAAGTATAAATGGAATGTTGGTTTTATATATATTTATTTAAAAAAAACTTCCCATTACTCCTATTTATGATTCTTTTCCTTTTTGTTTATAAATAGCCTTGCAGCTCGCTAGGTGATAAATAATAATTGCTTAACGTTTGTCTAAAACTGTGCTTCGTAAAGTATTCAATTCTCGTAACCTGCGCATTTTCTATACTTTCGAAGCACAATACACGAATGCGTGAATACGAGTCTAAAAACGTGCTTCACAGAAATAATTAAACGTGGATTTCCCATTTAAGGATGGCAATACGCCTATCATTTTCCTTCAGAGTACTGAGACTTTGCCCGCAGACGATATAGGCGAGTTCCGTATTGTTCTTCACTGAGCAGGAAGTTAAAAAGTTATTTATAAAGATTCACAAGAATCTAGTTATGTATTCTCATTATTGTACCTATTCATGTCAGCTGACAATAACAGAAACTGGTTGGTGTATTAAAGATGCGGTTAAAAAAGCAACGATTTTGAAAATTGAATTCTTTGAAGGACGTCATGATTCCATAACAAAAATATCATTTTGGGAAAAAGGGTTTCGGAGTACTTCTTTACCAGCATAAAATATATGATTTAATATATAAAAGAACACTCTCTGCTGCTGTGAAGTTCACCTCATTTTTAAACGAATTCCAATCAAACTATAGCTTAAATATTTCAGTTTATACTATAAACCACTACTTAAAATTAAATGTGAAAAATGCACTTTTTGGCGAAAACTGATTCTAAAATTAAGCTCCAAACATTTAACACAAAGATAATTGAAATAATAAGCCGTGTTATCATAGTAAATCTATTAATTGTGTATACGTAGAATTTGGGTATGTATGCATTTTAATCAGATGGATTTAAACAGCAAACGCATAACATAATTCTAATGGTTTACTACTAATAATTATAATTCAACTAGATAATTTTTCTTTCAGATATGTTCATCATTATATAGTAAACTAAAGAAATCGTAAGTGCACTAACTTCTAAATAAAAGTTCTGATCTTTGCTGAATATAGTACTTTTGAGAATGATGTAGATTTGTAACAGTTATAGCACCTTAGAAGGATTTCTAAAATTACAGTGTCTCAAAAAAGTGATGGGACATGTAAAATTTTTTGTGGGTGTGTTTCATACTTAAATTTAGTAACAATTAATACATAACATACATTTTCTCAAAATATTAAAATATTAATTTAATAAAAATACAATTATTTAGAACGGAACAGAAAATGGCTAACTTATGTGATGGGACACTACGTACTATGCAACAAAAATCGTCTGAAGTAAGCAATAAAAATATTTTTTGGGGTATTTATTTTTACTCAAAAGCAATTGGCAATAATTTATAAAATCGTCTGCAGTATTTCTCTCCAGTTTGTTTTGGAATTTTTGTGTTTTTTAGCTCTGTGCAGCCATGAATGCTAAACGAAAAGACACTTTGCCTGGAATTCGAAAATTAGTTATTAATTTGCATATTGAACGTGGAAAATCTATTAGAAAACTACTGAAACAGTTAACTTCAGTCATTCAACAGTTTTCAATATCATTAAACAATATAAAAAGAATCGTATGATTCAGGATAAAAGAAGACCTGGCCGACCATCAAAGCTATCCAATGGAATAAAGCGAATTATCGTTCGAAATATTTTTAAAAAAATCCAAGAATGAGTGCTCCTAAAGTTGCTGCTGATTTAGAAGCATTATATAGAGTAATTGTTAATTCTGAGACTATTAGAAGAGTAATTCGATCTGCTGGATATCACTGTAGAGCAGCCAGGAAAAAATTCTTCGTAAGTGAAAAGAATAGAAAACTCAGACTGGCTTTCGCAAAATCCAACATAAATAAGAATTCTGATTACTGGAATGAAGTTATATTTGCTGATGAGAGTAAATTTAATATATTTGGTTCTGACAGTAGAATCTTAATGTGGAGAAAACCCAGGGAAGAATTTCGCAAACAGAACTTGGTGCCAACAGTAAAACATGGTGGAGAAGGAGTTATGGTATGGGGGTGTATGTCGTCCGCTGGAGTTGGTAATCTTGTTTTTATTGACAGTATAATGGATCAGTACAAGTATATTGACATTTTAAATCAAAATTTGAAATCTTAAGCACGAAAATTGAACGATTTTAAATTCATAACGATTTTAAATTCTACCAGGACAATGACCCCAAGCACAGTGCTTTGAACGTTAGACTCTGGTTGCTGTATAACTGTCCTGAAATAATAAAAACACCGCCACTTTCTCCACAATTAAATCCCATAGAGAATATTTGACAAGAATTGGAATCAAGAAATCGCAAAGACACCATTTCTTCAAAACAACAATTAAAATCGGTGCTTCCAGAAGAATGGGGTAAAATCACTCCAGAAATCACAAAAAAATTAGTCGAATCCATCCCAAGAAGATTAAATCATGTTTTAAAAGTAAAAGGAAATCCAACAAAATATTAAAACCTTTTAAAAAGTAAAATTTTTGGATAAATATTTGATGGAAAAGTAAGTGTCCCATCACTTAAGTGAGCCATTTTCTGCTCCGTTCTAAACAATTGTATTTTTATTAAATTAATATTTTAATATTTTGAGAAAATGTATGTTATCTGATAATTGTTATTAAATTTAAGTATGAAACACACCCACAAAAAATTTTCCATGTTTTTAAAATTTATTTTATTGCAGTTTCCTTTTGTAAAGCACAAGTGTCCCATCACTTTTTTGAGACACTGTACGTCATTTTCACAACAACAGCTTCAAATAATATTATAATATCAACTTTATTATAATTCGTCTACTAAAAAATAATTCATAGAGAAAATATTACATTTAACTACTTGCCATAACTCTGGATTCCGTTTATAAATTTAATCATAGAATTTAGGATTGAACTTACCAAAATGATAGCCATCTTCTTCAGATACAAATCTAAATTTTTCTTTTAAACATTAATGATATGTTTAGAATTTTGTTATAAACCTCAGCAGCACATTCTTCACTTTTGCTAAAGTTGTCATCTACAATATATGAATTTTACGTTAAATTCGTTACGTTAAATTTTACGTTATCTTCGAACGTTAAAAGAATCGTTTAATTCATTGAATATAAATGTATGAGTTTGAGTCTTTCTATTTTGTTAAGTAACGCTACCTTTTTCTTAATTTTGATAATGATTTTAACTGCCAATATTTACATAATGCTTGAGTTTGTGCAGACTTAAGAAGACTCATACTCTGCACTTGCATCACACATTTTGATATATTCAAATTCTAAAGACAAAAATTTCCTTCTAATGGCTTAATCTAGCAGCAATGAAGTTTAAAAGAGACTGTTGTAAATGTTGTAAATTGGTTACCTTTTCCAAAACATGTAGGGTAAGCTAAGTCATTATTTCCTGAAGAACACAAAATGGTAATCTAGTTTAAGCCACAACAAGCTAAGACAAGGTTTTCTTATTCATTGAACAATAACGAATTAGCCACAAAAAGTAATTGTAACTATAAAGTAAACATTCAAGCTCCATTTTCTTTTCAGACATCCTGTTCAAAAAAAGAATGAAACTGGGAAATCAATTCTCTTTGTTATTTATTACCGCAGCCTGAAAAACCAATCATGTAGCGGATGACAAGGGAAAAAATCACTTAGTCTTCTAATAAAAACCAGCCCTCTACTATTGTGCATTCTTCCATACTTATGTGACATGAAAAGAAGAATATCATTTGTAAACAAAAAAGGAAATTCGAGAGCATTAAGAAGGATTTCCAAGGTTTGTCATCCATTGCTGACGACCTTAGAGCATCACTTGTTGGGAGGTGCTGTCTACGGAAGGTCTTCTTCAGGTGTTGGTTTTAGAACTGTAATTAGTCTCACTCCTTTTGTTTATGTTTTGATTCATATTTCTAATTTCAAGGTGTTTTCCGGCTTTGGAGATGATGGAATCTTTGTTTACAAGCAAGTTCGTTATCTTTGGTGGGAAGGAATTGATCTAATGGGCTCTGTGGCCTTTAATTCTACGTATGTTTTTTTCTCTCTTTCCCGCAAGACATGATATTCTGCATTTAGCTTTGAAGATATTTCCTGGTGCTGACATTGAGGATATTCCCAACCAAACTAGTTGAAGCTTGTTTTTACGAGACATAAATTTTAATCGAGGACAAAGATGACAGAAGGGATATGTACCATTTTTTAGATAAAGGAAAATTGTCTGAAGCTATTAGAAAACGATTTGTCATTCTAGTTCATTTTGTTTTGTTTCTACTTGGATGAGAAGCTCAGCAGGAATTTTCCGTGTTTTAAAATTCCGATTAAATAAAAACTGAAGCAAAAATATTTACTTACAGAAATTTAAAAATTAGATATATCTTGTGAGTTATTTCGATTCTATTGACCTTCATCTTTATAAATAACAGTGTTCTACATCGTGATTTCTTTTCCGTATATATGATTTTAAATTACAATTCTTTTGACTCGACTATTGTGCAGCATATTGATGTGAAAAGTTCTATAATGCGATAACTTCGAATTCATACCGAATATTCTTCTACAAAATCTAGTAAAACGGGGCAGTCATATTTGTTGGCACATTCTCACGTACATTCAATTAAAAAAGTATTTCACATCAAACAATGAAAGATACTTATTGCTTTTATATAACAATTTGAAAAGCTTCATTGAACTCTAGTGCTAAATAATTTTTAATTAAAACCATTTATTCAATTTGTAGAGACATTAGGTTATTTTTTAAACAGGAAGAAGTGAAAATTGAGCAACGCCTTCGCCTGGAATCGAACCACGGACCTCTGGAATACACGCCCAGCGTGCTGACCAGTACACTACGAAGGCATGCTAAGAAGGCGAGAGAAATACTTTATATACTCCTCCTTTTAAAGGATGATTGGGGATCAGGGGACCCAATCGCCAAATCCTAAGTCTGCAGAATCGTCATCCACCACCCTTTTAGTTCGGGAGCCACTGTAGAGGCATTAGGTTACTTTTGGAACAGGAAGAAGTGAAAAATGAGCAACGCCTTCGCCGGGAATCGAAACACGAACCTCTGGAATACGCGCCGAGCGTGCTGACCACTACACTTCGAAGGCATGCTAAGAAGGCGGGAGAAATGCCTCATAATTTTTTTACCAAAACTGAAAATTCATGTGACTAATTCTGCTTAGTAATTTTTATGCTCTTTAAAAATTTCAAGATGACTGTATTTTTAATTTGGAATCAATATTCTCGTATTTTGCTATATGAAATTTTTTATATTAAAATTTTTAAATTTAAAAACTTTAATCCTTAATTTAGTCAAAATAAGTAACCAAGGATTCACGATCATAAAAGCAAATTTTTATCTCTTTGATATTTTTAAAGGCTTCGCTAGACGAAAAAGGCCGATGAATACTGGTAATTCGACACAGCTTCAGGTGAACGGGCTGACTGGATGGGTATTTTTCGTGATTTTTCCCAAATCCATAGTGAATACGAGCCAGTTGCCTTGTAAAAATCATCACGAAGGCATTTCTTCACTTAGATAATCCTCGCAGTCTTAGCCATTCCTAAATGTTACAATTTTAACTGCAATTTTATAGTACTTATTTTTGCAAACGGAAATATATATTGTAAACAAAATCATATTACTGTCATTTATAAGTCTTGAATTCTCGTCCCTATTTACTATAAAAATAAGCATAATTTATTACTCTAATGAAAATGAAATTCTTGATCAATAAAAGTTATGAAAACAGCCAGTCCACAAAGCTGAACTAAAAATTAAAAATGGCAGCAGTTAGCGGACTTTGATATTCCGAATTCGACTTCTGGTAAAAAAATCATTTCAGGATTACAAAATTATTCCTCTGATCAAGCAAAAAACAAATTTCAAGGACATCAAATCATTCTTCTGTATAAGCAAATAATTCTTATATGAACTGGCTATTTAGAATGTCATATTTATTTGTCCTTTGTAAGTTAGGTTTTCTATACGTATCCTTAACGCAAAGCCTATTCAAGAAGCTTGCTAGTACGATTTGAAATAATCTTTTGCTTAAATAAATATTTTAAGGAGAAAAATTTAAAGGAAAATTTAGAGTAGATAAACTGTACACTTAATTTTGTAACAGATGCATAAATCACTTTACAAGATGTTAAAAGGTTTTTAACACAGCAGCAACAAACTTAAAAAGTAGTGGTTGAATTTGATCGAAATATTTAGGTTGCTGGAAAATTAAATCAGAGCCTTTCGCCGTACCTCATGTGGCCCAAATATATGGTTATCATATATTGCGAAATGAAAGCTTCTTGGAGCTTTAAGGGGACACTTCAGCGCTCCAGAATTTGAAAGAAGCATTGTGAGGAAATGAGGTGATAGGGCTGTAACGGTTGATTGATTTTATTAGCTTTCTTTTCATCAAAATATGAGATCTCAAAAGTTGTAATACTTATTAAAGGAAAAGTTTATAAATCTTGAAGATTTTATTTTCAAGCTTTTAATACAAAAGCATATTTTATTGCTATTCATTTGCTATTTTTGAAGTCTGTTAGTGGTTTTTAATATTTTTAGAATGAAATTCATGAAGGAAATTTTTTTAAAAATTTCATAAATTGAGAAAAGATTTTTATTCGCATTAAATCCCTGAAGCAGTGACTCAGAAATTTATTTTAAATGCTTTCTTTTATGTCTTTTTACTGTAAAATAAAATTTAAAAATTCTGAAAGATTTCGTTTTTATATTGCGCTCGGGCGCGTTTTTTTTTAACGATTTGTGTATTACCTTTATTTATTAAATGTCATGTTTGTCGCGCTTAAACCATAAAATTCAATTCAACAGCAATATCACAGAATATTTAAAAAGAGCGTATCTTTAGAATTTCTGAATAACAGTCTCTGAAGCTGAAGATAAAAATGTTTTAGTTTCCGTACAGTGTTTCCATTGTCCACTTTAAAATCGTTGAGTTTGTTAATCAAACATTCGTTAAAATTTTACAAAATATGAAATAGATAATAAAACAAATTCCAAATTCCAAATTTGGGCTTCTAGATGCCCAAATTCGAGTGAAGGACTACGTTATTCAAAATGTGATGTCTCTATAGATACCGTTGTTTTTTCACATTGCGAGAAACATACATACATTCATGCAGATTCTTCATTATTTAATTTCTGTAAATATAATGCAGGGATCTAATATTTGGTGGCAGCAAGTTGAAAAGTGAAACGTAATTTTATAGTGGATGACGCAAAATGCCAAAACAAAATTAATAGCCCTTCTGGGCAAATTGCCCATTTGGGCTAAAAAGAGTATTTTTTACAAATAATTGTTTTTGGCATTTAAACATTAAATATATTTAAATAATTTTACCTCAAGCTATAATAACAACCTTTTCAAAAAGCTGCTATTTGATATTAAAAAGAAAACGCTCGTGATTCGTAACTTACAATTGAATACATTACGGATTTCAAACTTAAAAAAAAAAAAAAAAAAAAAAAAAAAAAAAAAAAAAAAAAATCTGAAATGTTTCAGATTTTAAATTACGTCCAAAGGGGCGTTTTTTTAACGTTTTGTGTGTTACCTTTATTTATTAAATAGCATGTTCTTTGCACTTAAACCATAAAATTTAGCTCAATAGCAAGATCGCAAAATAACTTTTAAATGAGCATATCTTTAGAATTTCCGATACACAGTTCGACGCGCTAAAGATAAAAAAGTTTCCCTCTTCCCGGGGGGGTAGAGGTTACCATTGCTCGCTTTTAAATCGTTGAGTTTGCTACTGAAAAATTCATTAATGTTTTACAAAATATTAAATCGATAATAAAACAAATTCTAAATTTCAAATTTGGGATTTCAGATGCCCATATTCGCACTAGGATTACATCATTCAAAATTGGATGGCTCTACGTAATGTTGTTTTATCACAATGCGAGAAATATACACATGTTTATGCAGATTTTTCATTATTTAATTTCTTCAAATATAATGCAGGACTCTAACATTTTGTGGCAACAGTTTGAAAAGTGAACCGACATTTATAGGAGTCCGACGCAAAATGCCAAAACGAAAGTAATAGTCCTTCGGGACTCAAATCCCTTTGGACTAAAAAAAAAAAAAAACTAATTCAAACTGTTTGTTTCCGGGAGATGTTGATGTTTCATCTGTAATGATGTCCGCGCTTTGGAAGTTGGACGCACTCTGTAGTTTTAACTTTAAGGAAATTGTATTGTTTTATTCAAATTGAGAAGAAGTAAGCATGGTGAACGACAAATGATCAAAAACGAATGCTTTTTTGTGTTCAAGGATAATCTTTGCATTTGGAATTCTTATTTGGACACAATTCTATAGCTGCTTTGAAACAACATCAAGGAAAGAAAATTATTCAAGTTTATTGATATCGAGAAGGAATAAGGATAGTGTGCCACACGTGGTCAAAATGGAAGCTCCCCACATCATCCAAGATAAACCGCACATTTAATTTATATCTTGACATACCATAGTTGCTTTGGAATTCAGCTTCAAGGAGGAAGATAATTCAGACTGCTTCATCTCAAGAAGAGGTACCAACAGGTGGTCAGTAAGGAATTCTGTTTTGAATCCGAGGAAAACTTGATTGTCGAACCATCTCACGGACAGGCCAGTCTTGACCTACATAGTTTTGGCGACCAAGAGGGGGGGGGAAGAAAATATGGGAGGGAGTGAAAATCTCAATAATCGATACGTCTGTGGCCAATTTACCAGTTTTTGCTCGCGACTTAATTCCCGAAACACGTTTTTCGGCATTTTTGAAGACGAGTTATGAAAGCAGTAGCAAACGATCCAATTTGGTATGTTACACTTTCCCCTCTCTCTTCGTAATGTAATATCTTCCACTTCTTGAATAAAGTTGAGAAAAATAAAAACAAATGAAGGTTGATTATTATCTAGAAGGGAATCTGATATGGCAGGCACGCGTCTTGTCTAATCATAAAGATGCATATAATAAATTATGTAACTGATTACTAACAAAGAGAGAAATTTTGGATTTTTAAGGTACGATGATAAGATATGATCTGAATTTGTCGAAAGAATGCACTAAAGTTTACCATTAATAATTTTTAAAATTCAGTTGATACCAACGACAAAGATTGTTTTTTACTACTTATAAGTTTGATTTACAACTCGTATATTTTTTAAATGCTATAAATTTATGGCATAATATATGCGTGTAATAGTACCACAACATATGCGTTTAACACAGTGGTTTTTTTAAACTGTGGGTCGCGATTCCAAATGGGGTAGCAAAGCGAAATATTAGGGTCGCGAAAATTTAATTTAGAAACATGAATTTACAGAAATTACATTAATGGCACTTTTAAAGAAATTTTATTAATTAAAATTAATGAGATTAATCCTGCGTCGTATAAAACCCAAACGGAATTTGTTGAGCCGTCGAGTGAATCAAACTTGAAACATGAGTTTCCACAAAATCCCTTGACCAAATTCTGTTTCGGAGCTAGAACTAATTTTCACACAATTT
Source organism: Stegodyphus dumicola (assembly GCF_044657685.1). Taxonomy (NCBI): domain Eukaryota; kingdom Metazoa; phylum Arthropoda; class Arachnida; order Araneae; family Eresidae; genus Stegodyphus; species Stegodyphus dumicola. The sequence goes on along the minus strand of NC_140775.1, from coordinate 61,638,472 downwards.
CTGAAATGGCATTAAAAGTTCTGCCATTCAGCACTCCATACCTATGTGAAACGACTTTTTTGGCTTTAACACTTATTAAATCCAAATATCATTCAAGGCTAAAATACGTTGAAGATGGTTTATATCCAGCAGTGTCAAATATTGCACCAATATTTAATATCTAACGCAGCAAAACATAAGCAAATCTGTCTTATTAAAATGTGATTTTCTTCCTTCAAGTATTGCATACTCGAAATAAAACTCCTTTTATATGTATAAATTTACAAAAGAAATAAGATATTTGTCGAAATATATTTATGCCTTTATTTTGTATTTAATATCTGGGGTCGGGAAAAACACTTAGTTATAAAAAGGGGCCATGAATGGAAAAAGTTCAATGTGTAATATTTGCGTATATTGATATGCATGCGTATATCAAAAGTAATCTGGAACTTTTATTCAAGCATGGTAATTTAATATAACTATTTCTTTACGAAAAAACAGAGGTTAACATTCCACTGCTGGTGTTTGAAACTAGATAAATTTCTTTATGCAGTACTTGTGAGATGAAATTCAAATGAACAGGATGGAAACCTACACTAATTATGCCTACTAAAAAGCATGTAAATTATTCTGTACATTTTCATCAAAGTATTTATTTTCAAAATCGTAAAAATAAAACAGTAAGCAAAGTTGAAAACGAAGGTAAAAAAATGAGCCATATATTCTTTAATTAAGTAATGGAGTACAAACAAGCGATAGTTAAAACTATTTACTTACCGAATCCTTTCATTCAAAAGACAACGTTTTTAAGTGTACTTTATACTACAAGAGAATATGTGTAAAGATGACACGTTAATCACGTTTTAGAAGAAATGCTTTTAGCAACTGAACACAACTGCCTTCTTCAGCTGCAACTAAATAAAAGACGAATACCAGCTTAGTAAATATTAAGTGTCACGTAAAGACGATTGGGAGAAATTCTGAAAGCGCTTCAGCTAAAATAAAATTGATTCCGAATAATGATACTCCAATTTTACCTGAAGTGTCATTCTTTACCAAAGTGTCATTCTTTACCAAAGATCTTACCTGAAGTGTCATTCTTTACCAAAAGACAGTACATCAGCAATATTCTCGAAACGGAACGAAAACTGCAAATGCAATGTCAAAAAATTATTCAAATGAAAAATTTCAAACAGTTTTTATATCATTACCTTCATTATCATAATTATAATCAGTATTTTCACTGCATGTCTTATGGAAAAAGAACAAATATATTGCTAGTTATAAATAAAACTGAATCGAAGGTAAATTTTGGGATTTCCTAGTAATTCAGTCATAAATAAATTATCATTGAAAGAAAAATAACACTTTCAATAAATATTAACTACTTTAATCTTTCGTCATGACCTTTCTTTTAACTCTAAATGTTCTTTTCTTTTAAAGTGAAGGTAACCTAATGTGCTTCAACATAAGACACATTTAACAAACAACTAGAAAATTTTGTAACTTAGGCTAATTTCGTCTACATTTTAGCTGATTCCGTTTACTTTGTAGCTACAATGATGTAACTGTAATTATAAAAGTCTTTGCAACTTTGGTGATTTTTCATCTCAAATAAGTAAAGCAATGAATTAATTATACATGCTATTAACATTTTTCGTATATTGATCGATCACGATCACAGGATTAACTTCCTAAACATCAAGCAATATTGACGGGGCAAAGAGATGAGGCTTTATTATAGTAGTCTTACTTTTCAGCTTTAATATACATATTCATTTGCGAACAAACGTCTTTTTCTTTTATTGACTTGATCTGATATCACAAATTCAAACCTTTACTAATGTATTTCATTTGATGTTTTCAAAATTTAATATAATTTAAGAAAGAAATTTTATTTTAAAGCATGTCACGGCTTTTAATTGCAACAGACAATATCTCTGCAGGACTTAAGGTAACGTAATGTTAGAAGCAAACTTAAAATTGAACCAGAGTACATAACATGATAGAAAATTGTCCATGTTCTAATGTTCTTCAAAAGGCCCCTATTTTTCAATTAATTCTTTTATATTTAGTTCTAATTAAACAGAAGCTTAAACTGGCAATATAATGCATGTATTCGCGAACTTCAGTTACAGCAGCTATTAATACTCGCAGGTGCCATTAATAATAAAACATACAGGAAAAATTTTGCTTTATGAAATATCATTCGTTTACTGCCATACCTTAAACGACAAAAAGCATTTTCGCGAATACTTAATGTAATTTTGCTAACGCATATTATTAAGTATGTATTCGAAAATTCTCATTTGATATGTTTTCCTTAATAGACATATTACCTACCATCTTCCAAATGATTTATTTAAAGAAATAAGATTACAGAAAATTAATTTCTAAGTTTCTAAATTCTTTTTATTTTCTTTTCTAAGTTTCTAAATTTTGTTCTTTGATACAAATTCTTCAATCGTAAAAGTGGACGACTCAATATGATTTGCGTAAATGACGCACATTTCGACTATTTTCTTTACAGCTCCTTTCTCCATAATCCTTCCGACTTATGTGTGCGATCAACAGTATAATTGAAATAACAAAAAATTCTGAAACAAAAGAAGCAGAAATTTATTGATGATCCTGAAGTGAAAGTTGAAATATGGCAGCCTACCATTGGAAAGGAGGCTAAAGAGGAAATTCGCTGATGATACACGAAAGGTGTAATTTGTAAGGAATTTCCATTAGTCATTTGGGAACAGGAAAGAGTAACGGACGTAGTGCGTGTCACTTTCGAGATGTTTGGGAAGATAGTTCAAGATTCGCTTCGCTTCTCTGGTGGAACTTTGCTGTTTCCTGAAAAGTGCAGATAACTGCCAAGAAGATGAACAGTAAAGCTGATCATTGTCTCACGTGGTAAAGTTAAGTAATTCCAAACGCAGCGTTCGAAAAACCAGACAATTAGCAGAAAGGTGTTTCTTCCTGCATCTGAAGCAATCGAAAGTAAGGGTTTCAACCCATGGTTAAACTCTCTGAAAAATAATTATCGAGACAAATATTTTGTTACGTACTTTTCAGGCCCTTTCGACCTCGGGAAGGTGAAAAAGATTCGTATGTATGATATCCAGATAGATGTTATTGTTTAAATATTATACTTAGAATATTTTCCTCTATTACAAAAAATATTCTTCTTCTATGCTCCTGAGCTGAAAAATTATTCTAAGTATAATTTTTCAATTAAAGTTATAATTTAAATAATTTTGGTGACATCCTATTGGATATTTTTTAGAGCTGTCCCGTTTTCGAACCGATTGCTTTTGCAGATTGTACGTAGATATTTATAACCTTACATAAACGTTATATAATATTTTCAAATAACCTGTCGCTTGGGAAAATACTATTCTCTAAACACTCCTCTAGATCTTCCTTCATCGATCTTCTTTCTAGAATGTTTTTCAAGGATGAATGCTCTAAATAACAACGTCTGCTATCAACTACATAATTAGAATGCAATCACACTTATGATAATGTTAAATTTATTTATTGCTTTCCCATTTAATAAAACGTGTTATTATATACGGGTGAGTTGACTTCTCAGGTTTTTAGAAAACCGTAGTTATCCGTTTAAGAAAGAAAGTTCAATAAAGCTCGGTTTTTCTGCCAACTACAGTACTATTTTAAATTTACAAATTATATATAGCATAAATACTGAAGTAATATAGATTTTTATCTGAAGAAAATTTAAAAAAAAAATATCCAATGACTGAAAACATTGATTACTGACTATTTTGACATATAGGTATGGTAATAGGTTTTATAAAAACATTGAATTTGGGCTTAAGTCGCTTTTGCTTTTGTGTTTAGTTTGCATGAAAACTAAATGCTACGTTTCTGAAGTTTTTCCCTTTAATTTAATCAGTTTTGCCAAAACTACCCAGAATTCTCACTACATTTCTCTCACTTTTTACAAAATTTGAATAATTTTATATCTTTCTATTTTAATATTATACAAAATAAGTCCATTATTACCACCTAGTCATAAATTTCATTGGATGGTTGCATGTAACCCCAGATCAGTAGTATGTTTCTTGTACAAACAAAAATTTATAATTCGTCCCGCCCATATCACACTGAAAAATTTTATAAAAAATTTTATCACTTTCATTTTTGTTATCTTGTTTCGTTAGTTTTTCCGATAGCTTTGTCGACTTTTATAAAGATTATTCCGATTTGCTTTGCTCTGAAGAATCGTCATTATTTTGTAAAGTTTAACGAGGTTGTAGTTTTCAACATCAACTTGCCTTCTTAATTCTAAAGAGAGTGTAGCTAATTCTAAAGAGAGTGTATTCTAAAGAGAGTGGTTTTCCTTCGGTACTTCGGTTTATGCTTTTTCAATGTTTGTTTCAGTTTTTTACGAGTCATGTTAGTAATTAGTAATAATTGAAATAAACTGCAATATACAAAAGTTGCAAATCTGAGACAAAGAGTGCTGTACAACAAAATAATAAAACATTCGCTGTTATAGAATGGTGTTATACCTTCCTTGTATATTACAAGGACTGATTAAATGGTTTAAGATTGACTTTATTTCTCTTTCCCACTATTAGACGTGGCAACGCTGTACTATATTTTGTGAAGGTTATTACCGACGTGTTTGAAAGTGCAACTGTACAGCCACGAGCTAAGTATTTGGCCACAGCGAATAAATTTATTTAATACATTTTGCCATGGCGGATCAAGAAGTCGTCTGTATGGTTATACAGCACGTAATGTGATTGAATTTTGTGTTAAAATTGGAGACTGCAGTAACGAAATACTTGAAGCAGTATGCACATAATGAGGAAATATTTAATATATCAGATATCAGTATTTCATTGATAAAGGCACTTTCAAGATAGTAAAATGCGAGTAATCAACAAAGCATAATCTAGCAGGTTATCCACTGAGGTTATGGACCACACTCTCATGGGCAGCAGAGAACAAGGATTTTTAAGTAAATTATATATGACTTAAAAATGACTTGCCATTTGGGAAAAAAGCGGATTTTTTGAAGAAATAGTGGTTTTCTTTCGGGACAGGTTCCCCCCCCCCCCGCAATAGGCAGCTGTGATATTAGCACCTCTGCCTAAAATTTTGTCAACCTGCATATTTAAATACCGTGTAAATATTCGAGATTTCGTAATATATTATTTCTGGAGTTCTCAGCATTGAAAAAGCAAAGAGCTTACAGTCTATTTTATGTTTTCGAGCTGTTTATAAAACGTTGTGAAAAGTGTAATTCATGTGAAGGACTCGAATTTGAAAAAGAAAGAATGTTTAGCGCGTGGTGCTATCTGATTCTGGATAAGAGAATCAATCTCGGCAATCTATGTGCATCAAGAGGTGAGTCGGTTTGTAAGTTAAAAAATTGCTGACGACTGTAATAGTAGAAGAAAAATATTGTCTGCCTGATTCGTGGAAGTTATCACAGGCTATATGTCAGCTACAACAATGAGCATCATAAAAGAAAAAAATGGAATTTTCGAATAGAGGGAAAACCTCTCCAGCTGGAGCTGAAAGTGAAATTATTACAGACATAAATATCGCCAGCACGTGACCGATGTTGAGGTAAATGTGACAGAGGTCAGGAGAAAAGAACTTCAACTCTAAGAAAACCAAACGATTTTCTTAACGGCTTTCCGCTACGTCGGGGGAAAAACGGTGAAATTGATTTGGCATTCGAATTTTTTGAACATGAATGCTCTTCAGAGAAGCTTCAGAGAAGGAAGGAAACAACTTTTTTTTAGGTCATACAACAAGGAAATTTTTCTTTCTTTTTCTTTCGCATATAACTGAGATCAAAAGTCTTTTCTAATCGCTAGCATTCTGAAAGTGAAGCGATGGAGTACTACAATGCAATTTCTTTTTTCTAGGCTAAAACCTGGTTCCTTATACAGTGTCTCACAAAAGTGATGGGACACTTGTGCGTTACAAAAGGAAACTGTAATAAAATTAATTAAAAAAACATGTAAAAATTTTTTGTGGGTGGTTTCATACTTAAATTTAGTAACAATTATTACATAACATACACTTTCTCAAAATATTAAAATGTTAATTTAATAAAAATACAATTGTTTAGAACGGAGCAAAAAATGGCTCAAATAAGTGATGGGACACTTACTTTTCCATCAAATATTTATCCAAAAATTTTACTTTTTAAAAGGTTTTAATATTTTGTTGGATTTCATTTTCCTTTTAAAACATGATTTAATCTTTTTGGAATGGATTCGACTAATTTTTTTTGTGATTTCTGGAGTATTTTTACCCCATTCTTCTTGAACCACCGATTTTAATTGTTGTTTTTAAGAAATGGTGTGTTTGGGAATTCTTGATTCCAATTCTTACCAAATATTCTCTATGGGATTTAAGTCTGAAGATTGTGGTGCTGTTTTTATTATTTCAGGACAGTTATACAGCAGCCAGAGTCTAACTTTCAAAGCAGTGTGCTTGGAGTCATAGTCCTGGTAGAATTTAAAATCGTTATGAAGGTTCAATTTTCGTGCTGAAGATTTCAAATTTTGATTTAAAATGTCAATATACTTGTATTGATCCATTATACTTTCAATAAAAACAAGATTACCAACTCCAGCGGACGACATACACCCCCATACCATAACTCTTCCTCCACCATGTTTTACTGTTGGCATCAAGTTTTGTTTGCGAAATTCTTCCCTGGGTTTTCTCCATACCAAGATTCTACCGTCAGAACCAAATATATTAAATTTACTCTCATCAGCAAATATAACTTCATTCCAGTAATCAAAATTCTTATTTATGTTGGATTTTGCGAAAGCCAGTCTGAGTTTTCTATTGTTTTCACTTACGAAGAATTTTTTCCTGGCTGCTCTACCGTGATATCCAGCAGATCGAATTACTCTTCTAATAGTCTCAGGATTAACAATTACTCCATATAATGCTTGTAAATAAGCAGCAACTTTAGGAGCACTCATTTTTGGATTTTTTTTTAATATTTCGAACGATAATTCGCTTTATTCCATTGGATAGCTTTGATGGTCGGCCAGGTCTTCTTTTATCCTGAATCACATGATTCTTTTTATATCGTTTAATAATATTGAAAACTGTTGAATGACTCAATTTAACTGTTGCAGCAGTTTCTCTAATAGATTTTCCACGTTCAGTATGCAAATTAATAACTAATTTTTGAATTTCAGGCAAAGTTTCTTTTCGTTTAGCATTCATGGCTGCACAGAGCTAAAAACACAAAATTTCCAAAACAAACTGGAGAGAAATACTGCAGACGATTTTATAAATTATTGCCAATTGCTTTTGAGTAAAAATAAAAACCCCAAAAAATATTTTTATTGTAGTACGTAGTAGTATCTAATGGTGTCCCATCACTTATGTGAGCCATTTTTTTGCTCCGTTCTAAACAATTGTATTTTTACTAAATTAACATTTTAATATTTTGAGAAAATGTTTGTTATGTAATAATTGTTACTAAATTTCAGTATGAAACACACTCACAAAAAATGTTTACATTTTTTTTTAATTTATTTTATTAGAGTTTCCTTTTGTAAAGCACAAGTGTCCCATCACTTTTGTGAGACACTGTATACTTCAGCAGCTTAGATACGTACTCTCAGTGAACTTTTCCTCCAACACATAACATCATAAGCAATGTGTTTTATCTTCCGATTATCAAGCTTTTGTAAACATGAGGTGAAATAATAGCATGGATGACTGTTCAGTATGAAACACACTCACAAAAAATGTTTACATGTTTTTTTTTAATTTATTTTATTAGAGTTTCCTTTTGTAAAGCACAAGTGTCCCATCATTTTTGTGAGACACTGTATACTTCAGCAGCTTAGATACGTGCTCTCAGTGAACTTTTACTCCAACACATAACATCATAAGCAATGTGTTTTATCTTCTGATTATCAAGCTTTTGTAAACATGAGGTGAAATAATAGCATGGATGACTGTTCGAAAAGTAAACAATAAAAATGTGTTAAGGAATTAACTCTCCTAATACCCAATAGTGTCATAACATTTATGAAATTCATCATGTATTTTTAAACTCTTAAATTAAAAGAAGACATATTTATTTAATTTTACCTCAGAATCTATAATATAACTTCGCAAGGATGTGCATCGTTCGTCACCAGTAAAGCTTTGTGTTGTCACTCTGCAAAGCGTAAAATATTTCAAATTTAATCAGAAAATTCGGAGATATAAAAGAAATATGTTGCGACTAGCAATATATTTAAATACGCTTTCAAATTTAATAAAGAAAATAAGAGTTTTTTTTTAAATGCCATTGACCGAATTAAAATATTTTTATCTTCCACTACGCAGTATTTTGTAGTTCAGCAAAGCGTAAGATAGTTTGTGTTTCTTTCAAATTTGTTCTGTTATTAATGAATAAACTAAACGACTTAAAAGCAATAAACTCAGATTTATTTCAATTATTACTAATTACTAACTTGACTCGTAAAATGACACTAGCTGTTCTCATTAAAATTATCTGTATACATAAAGAAGAGTGTCCGTTTGTTTATTTGCGTGTGTGGGTAATTGATAAAAATCTATAGTTTTATTCCGAGCTGGATGAAATTTTGCATACTTGATTTTCAAAACAAGAAAAATAGCATTGTCTACGTAAGATTTAAAAATTCTATTCCACCGGGATCCACACCCAAGGCGTCGTTTTTATTGGAAAGTTTGCATTCGCGTCACCCTTCTTGATTCGTGTCCCCGTTGTTACATTACCGCTATCAGTGGAAGTCATACATGCTACGGAAAACTTTATAATTGTTTTTATAAAAAAATTAATATTAATATTTCTATATACAGTGTTAATTTTGATATCACATTAGCCATCATCATGTCATTATTTTTTTGGTTTACACTTTAGAACAAACGAGAAACTTTGCAGAACACTGTAGAACCTTTAAAGCAGACACTTTGATACTATTGTTATTATTCTGTTATACAGCGTGGAATTCCTGTCCCTGCTCTTTCCACATTCCTGAGTGAATCCCGAATTGGGACTGACGTCTGAGGAAGTCCGTAAATAGTATTCTCCAGATGAAGTTTGAGGCGAGAAAAACTTTGAAACCCATTGCTTCCTGCAAGAAAATGCCAAGCAGTCTATGTCGTAACGCAATTAAGAAGCAATCGACCTAGTGCGGCCTTTACCAATATATTGTAAATAGTGCATCTTGAATGATGAGTTGAATCCAGTACTTTTGCACCAGTATCCAGTACTTTTTGAAACGTACTTTTTGCACCTAGTGCAGAATCTCTAGGAGAGGAATAAACGTGGCGCCATCTTTTGGCAAAACTGTAGTGAGCGAGGTTGAGGACCGAACGCACGCTGTGAAGATCTGCATCTTCAGGATTTCTGCCGCTCGGCTATACTCGGCTTGAGAGAAGCTGCGAATTAATCTTGATCTGCAAAGTTCAAAATAATCTCAATTGCCTTGAAAAGCTAGACAAAGTTTCTGCATATTTGATTTAGCTGATTTAATTTTCTGAGCTATTGTGGTTATTGATTTCATGAGATAAAGGGTTTTCTGATCTTTGAAAATGTTAATGATTTCTGCTAAATTTTCTGCGGATTTTTCTGCTTAATTTTGTCACTGTAAAGTTTTTTAGGCATTTCTTGATTAGTTTGAGATGAAGCTTAAATAAAGTCATCTTTAGTGGGAATTTCTTGTGGTTTTTCTAACTTCTCTAAATGATTGAATCTTTTTCTGTATACATTATAACCACGATAAGAATGCCAAGCAGTAGTTGAGTGCGCTGTCTTTTAAGTTTTTACGAATATTTCGAAAACGGTGGAGAAATTAGGCAAATTGAATGTTGATCTTCAGAAAGCTCATTTTTTGGGAAAAAAAAAAAAAAAAACATAACCGATAACAGAACAAAGCGCTTTGTTAGTTCTACAGTTTTTTCTAGCTTGGTAAAATTTTGCACAATTCACCTTGAAGCAATATAAGAGGAAAATCACTGTCTACCCGACATTTAGAAAAATTTTGACCCTATCCCCCTAAATAAGCCTCTTTAATCGGTGGAAAACTCGGGCTAAGCCAGGTATTTCAATAACGTGTCGTACTAAAATCCAGGGCGGTCCGTGCACTGTATCATTGGTCATTGGTATAGGGCGCTGCACTGAGAGTGACTGAGAGGGAATAAATGCTCGTCGCCTGTCAGTAAGAAATGGGTGAAGCGCACTCGAAGTAGGCAGCTGGAAACGCCATTATGCTCTGTCAGTTCCCATGTTTAGGCTGCATCTTTTGCGTTGAGAACAAGCCTTTCAGTGTTTAAAAAAAAATGCTTGCCATGCGGGTGTAGAACGGGTACTTCAGTTTAGTAGTATATATGCTAAGCTTTTATTGATTTACGTATTTATTTATTTTAAAGAGCTTCATTATATGAAATTATGCATAAAGATGAACACATACGTTAGACTTGATACGTGAGGCTTTAAAGCTTTATATGTAAAGTTCTAAACATGCTTTTACGTAACAAAAATAACGAAATGTTTATTAGTTATATGTTCAAAATGACAAAATGTGTATTGATTATACCCATTCAATAAATATTTTGTTAATTAAATTTTTTTTTGTATTCATGCTTAACTTTCTTGATATTTATAATACTTTAACATAGTGCATGTCGCTTTTCATGCTTCATTTATGATTCAATAAATTGCTAAATATTAATAATATGTACATAAATAATAAGTCAAGAATTCTATTTGTTCCTTTTTCCTACTTCAATCACCTAATAGTCTGTATAATTTAAATTTCTGGACATTTAAAGTTAACATAAAATTTCAATACTCAAGCCAAAATGGGCGAAAGCTAGTACTCGCAACCAAATTTTTCTTAGATTAAATATGTTATGAAATGACGTAGTTTAAAGTAACGGTGTTTAGCGTTTGTGCTGCAGTTATGACTTTTATCAAATGTTTAAGAGCCCCCTATGATATGTAAGTTATGTAAGCGAAAACATTTTTTAAAAAAAAGCAAAATCATTTGGCAAGTTTAGCTGGACGAACTGTGAACAGAAAGGTAATAAACATTTTACGTGAAACACATTTATAGATGGTAAATATGAGAAAAGATTATCTGTATAGTAACGTTTGTAGATGACTATTTTGATTACATTCCCCGAATGATAACATTAAGTGATGAAGAAAATATCAATGCAATTTAACTTATTTCATATAAATAAAACTACAAACATATAAACTCTTACTTCTACAGCACTTTAACCAGAAAAAAGTCGTTAATGATTGACTATCTGTGATTGTTATGCAAAAATTCATTTACCTGTTCATACTCATAACATTTCAGGCATGTATTTGACCGATGCTGCACCCCTAATCTTAATATTCATAAGGCATCCTTCTTGCTTCTCTTGGCAAAACCAACCATCAGTTGTTACAAAATCATCTTTCCGAGATTTTATGGCTAATTTGTCAGCTTTCTGCCGCACTGATGGACCACTGACTTCCACATAATTTTCATGAGCATCTCCAAGTCAAAACTTAAGTGCTTTGGCAACACTGAGATCTTTTCAGCTACGCATCTGTTTCATACTTTCATTTCGATTTTGCTTTGATTTGAAAATAAGATCTTTAGGATTCTTCAAAATCTTGTATATGAAGGGTTTTTTTTTTATTTTTATTGAAAATTTTAAATCCTTGTGCACCACATAGTATTACACAAGGCTTACAGAGGTTAGTAAAAAAAAAAAAAAAAAAAAAAAAAAAAATACAACAACACAACACAAAATAAAATAAACTTACAAATTGAGGGTGAGAATATTTAACTTATGAAGGGTATATTTATATGAAAGGTTGAGAAATATTTAACTTAGCAGGCTGCTGTTGACTCATTTTTGGGAATTGGTAGCGGTTCAACAAGCCGACTTTATTCCTTACTCCCAGATCATTATACTTTTTGCTAGGTTTAGTAATAAAAACGACTGAACAGAGTAAAATAGTGAGCGTTTCCTTGAACGAAACATTTATAAAAATGTAAAGCTCAAAAGAAGCTAAGATATATTTTGGCCAGAAAACGTATGGTCATCAAGCCAGTTGATCTTTCTAAAACCTGGACAGAGGGTTCTATTTCCAAGTTTTCTGGCATAAATCAAAATCAAGCTGCTTGGCGACTTAATCCTTTAATCGAAGATATGTTTTCGTCATTTGGTAATTTCTATGCGCTATTTCAATCTTATTTAGCGACATCACTTCAGTTTAAATAATTTCATTCCATAATGTTTTGATAACATTAATCGACCTGTTAATCATAAAATGTCATGTATGTTCCATGTTTTCAGATACAAATGAGCGACACTTCTGCAATTCAATAACAATATCCGAATTGAATCGCTATCATATTAGGCTCATCTACTGTAATAAACTGTAGCACTAAAATAAAAGAAGACTTTTTTCCTTACATAATATGAATTAGTAATAGCTAAACAGTGACTCTCAATGTATTTCTTAAAACCTGCTTATATTATTCAATGTAGATCGTCAGAATTCAATTGGCTGGTGAAAGTTTTTGAAATTTTGATAAGCCCTACAGTTTATATCAAAACTTTTATAAAACCATTAAAAAGTAAATTATATTATTATAAATCATAATATAATTCTAATCACATATATGTGAATAAGATTACATTAAATTTATAACATACATAACTAAAATCTGAAACAAATTATGAATTCGGCCGTGTGATGGTAACCTTTATGACTTTGTGCTTCTCAATTAATTTTAATTGGCCATCCCTGCGAATAAATACTTAAATGATGATCTCGTGAAAAATGCCTGATTTTGCGCTTTTTTCCTTACAATTCGTTTTGCCTGCATTTCCCTAAGAAGACCGAAAACAACACTTTTACTTCGTTAATCATAAATTTTTCGTCTCATTTGACATTTCTCTGGCTTTTACGAGATTTTAAGTGGCAAAAATGAACGAAACCCAGATTTTCTTTCATATTTTTCCTACCCTCATTTTATAATCAGGGTATATCAATTGTAATGTCTTTGTATTTAGTTCCATTCATAGTCTATCAAGCTGTGCAGAAATACTATGCATTAAAATTGCAAACGATAGTTATGTTACATGGGGTAATCTTCTGAACAATACTACAAAACAGCGTAAAGTGGTTCTTTATTCATCTATTCTTTTTCTTACAAGAAAAAGGCTCAGGCAATTTTTAATGGTTTACAGATTTCACGTTTCATTCCATGCTTTCAGTGTGATGTTCGCACACCTTCTCAATCTTCGTCAAACCCTAAAAAAAAACTAGGCCGAGATCACCCCCGACTAAGTTCGTGTCAAAACTTGCGTCAAAACAAAATACTCATCAAAGCGTAACCTAAGGTCGTGCGCCATAAGAGCCCACTGCACACACACACACACACAAAAAAAAAAAAAAAAAGTAAAATGATTGCGCCGATTTGTTAACATGAATTGGACGAAGTGCAAGAAAACCCGGCAACGCGTGACTTATCCGAGTGAATTATGTAAGTCTGGAAGGATTTGGACATGGTATGCACTGAAAGTTTCCGGTTTTCTGCCTCGAATTTACCTCTTTTGCCTGTTACCTTATTTTATACGTTTTTTGTTTTCTTGTTCCGTATATTTTGTAACGTTAAAAGGATTTATTTAAATGGAAATAAAACAGAGAAAGTACTTTTACTGAAATTTTGCAACAACTTTCGTTTGAAAGAAAGATGGGAATGCGAGGGTCAGTTAAGGCCAACACTGACATGTTGTTTTGAATGCAAAGTGACAGTTCAAAAGTTTGGCGATTCAATAACATCATTCTTAGTGAAAGAATAATGCAAGAAACGTGAACTGAAATCTTAGACATATTTACGTGTTTTCACATTTCACACAAGACACGCATGTTCAGAGTTAGGCAGCAGAAGGCTTTAAATATTTAATTCTAATTAGATATTTGTTGAAATAAATCTGCTCAAAAATGTGTGAATTTATACTGTTTAACATGAATAGCTTATTTTAAATGTTTTTACGTTTACCTCGTGCTTTATGTCATTATTATTTTTTTTAAGTTTAATAAAAATTGAACTTCAGAACAAAATCTTCGGATATTTTCGAATAATCTTCGCGAAATTTTATATATCCCTTTTATGAGAAATGAAAATCTCTAAATTTAAAATCTATAAGCATTAGCCACTTTGTTTCGATACCTATATTGTTTTGATAGCTACATACTACTACTACTACTAGTATGTTTTGATACCCCATACTCACTTTGTTTTTATATGAAATGAGAGGCCTTTTTTTAGGTCATTTATATCCCCTCTTAAAGAATATGATTGGAGAATATCTGGCTTTCATTAATGATATAGTGGTTTAGCTGTCAGGCCTACCTAGCGCTGGAGAATAGTCATTTACGTACGTGTAAAATGTAAGGATGGAAAGGAAACTTGATATATAGAAATAACAGGTTCCGCAGAGAATCAAAATCGGAAGAAATCTGCTGCAATTTAGTGTTTGATCCAGTCGGACGCTGTTTGGAAATAAAGTGAAATTTAACAGCATTTCTACATTTAATTTATCCATTCAAATTTGTGTTGATAAAGAATAAATATAACAGATATAAGGAAGTAGAGAAAATTGCAGCGAAACCTTATGGAGATAATTTAATATTTATATTTTTATACTATGAAAACGAATACAAAAAGCATCAATGTAGAGGAAATATTAACGGATGAGGCATAACAAAGAAACTTGCGCAAAGTGTTAAGTATTGTTCAAAGGGTCTGAGTTGATATCATTACTCAATTTTTAAAACGTTTAGGTAGGATCTAGAAGTATTTATGACTAGTAAATTTATGAATCTTGACTACTGAAATTTTTCATAAAGATTGTTGAGGATATAGAAACGCTTTAAAGCAGGTGTTCTCAGCCTTGTATAGCCATCGAAATCTTATAAGTATTCTCAATCTAATATAGGCATTCAAACCTTCTTAGCCTTTAGAAGTGTAATAACCAGCACACCTAAAAGTTGCAAGATGGAAAGCCACACAAAATATTTCATGTGTCTTTGAATGACGAGTCATAATCAGACATTGGGTTAACCTCCAATGTACGAATACACCTGCAATGGGCACGAAAGGGATCAAATGTTTCTACTAGTCCAGAGTACAAAACATTTTCAGAACCATTGCTATTGCTTATAACTTACTAATGCTTTAATATTAAATGAGCTCATTATTCGTTTTTAATTTGCTTCTATTTTACTCTCTTTAGATCTCATCTGGATGGATAATATGTTCTGTACGGGTAGAGAGTTCAGGCTGGACCGATGTAGGTTTGATGGCTGGGGTGTCCATGACTGCAATCATGCTGAAGCTGCTGGTGTCGTCTGCGATGGACAAAGAGCCAGGGCAATATCTCAAGCCTCATCTCCTGAATCTTCACCAAATGCTTTACCAGTAGCAAAGACAGCAATCAGAGTAAGCCTTTATTATTACTATTTACTTCAGATAATAGTCACCCAGACAGAAATGTCATTAATAACTCCGAAGAGACCGAGTTCGAATCCCGGAGAAGGCATGGATGTAATTTATCCGTCCCTTCTTAGGAGGCAACGGTGGCCTACCTATTTGGTTCCTCCATAATTAAGAGGCCACCGCTTTTGACCTTAGTAGTGGCCAATGCCTATAAACCACTAGAGCTCGCCATCGGGAAACAAAAATAAGACTAATTTAATACCAACCGTAATATACATAACAAAGAATTAATCATTTAGGATACTTACTCATATGAATCAAACTTAAAACATCATGAAGAACGAACGGTTAAAACAGCAGTATAATGTGCATGTTATTAGAGTTGCATAATTGCAAATTTATTGTACAAGAATTTGCGTAAAATGTAATCAAAAAGCAAGTCAACCATATAGTAAGAAACAATCACAGTGCGAGCAGTTCTCAGATACCAATTTGTTTGCTATAATAAAAGACGCAGCAGACTTTTCTTCCTAAAATTTCTTACTATAAATAATAAAATTAAAAACATAATAATATACATATGGCATCAACAAAATGAAGAATAATGTCTTATGTGGAAATTTAAAAAAATCGGAGTGTTATGAAAAGATTTGTTTAAGAGAAAGGCCGTCAGGTGTATAACAAGTCATGAAGATCCCAGCAAGCAAACCTTCTTATGCACACAATGTTGAAACAATAGTAAAGAACTGTCATCGATCGAGGTATACTAGCAAGCAGCTTTTGGCCATTGTTTACTATAAAAGGTTAAAGATCTTATTGCTGTTATTCTTGACAGTAACAACACCAACATGGTGAGGTGCGGTATCACGAATACTAGCTGAAAGTCATCACTTTATTTAGTATACCTCTTTTAATTATCATTCACTATGACAGCAGCAGCTATTTTTGCAGACATCATAATAAAGATTGCTCAGCATAATTCAAAGCCGACAATGTGTATGATGAAGTGGGTGCTAAATGATTTAATTTGAACAACAATTTTACAAGGACTGAAGATATCATCAACAAGCAACGGTGGATTGTCCAACGAATTTTTAATGCCATTTCAGTAGAAAATATCTTGCTCTTTCCAGCATGTAATCAACTAATCTTCGTTCATTGTTAACGTATACAATAAAAGAGTCCCAGTATTTAGTAAAAACATGCATCAATTTCAATTCATATCAACACTAAATGTCTTATGAATGGAGATTTTTCTCATGCTTGTTTTATGCTCAGATTTGTGCCCCATCGACGGAATCTAATATGGGTCCGCGATTGTTAGCTTTGCAATGCTACTTCATTTTTGGTTACCGCAAATGAATTCTGAAATCACGTATAAATGGAGTTGCTGGTAGATTGATATTTTGATTCTTGCAGTCCAAGGATTAATGGCAACTGGCGGAATGTTCGTCAGTATGTCTTTTCTTATCTTCTTTCATATGTACTTATTTTAATATTAACAAATGCCTCGTAATACATAATCTGTTACATAAATTCTCTTCTCTTATTTCAATCAGATCAGAACGCTGAAAATTTCACTAAGGCTAATATATGTATGGCTTGTAACAAGAATTTTACTCGTTTCTCTCTTGTATGCTATAACTATAGAGAGATTCGAAATAAGAATGCTGTTTCTTATGAAGATTTATATTGTGTTAGATCTTAAAATCTATGTGTTTATTTTAACTTCAAATTTCTTGAAGAAATAGATATCAAATTCAGTTTATGCCAGCACTGTCTCACAAATGATTATATTTAAATCATTTTATTTTCTGAAAATTAATGTAAAACATGGCAGCTCACGCTAATTTTTTACATCAATCAGATTTTATATCTTAAAAATTTTCAGAGTATTGCTTAAATTGAACGTGCCCTTCACCTTGAATAATGAAATGATAAAGAAATAATACGAAAAAATATCACGTCATGCACACTAAAAGAACGTTTATAATAAAAGATCAATTAAGGGTTTATCATGCATCTGCAGGTATTGTTCATGGTATTTCTCATCTGTATCAATGCAGCATTCCGATAGCTATTACAGCTATTTAAATGACAAACATCTCATACTTTGGTTCCCGCCTCAGATTATTTGATTTTAGGACTGCCCAGAAAAATTCACCATTAAAATATGGCACATCACTAAGCATTTTTTGCAAATTAAGGAATAAAATCTCAGTCTTTTGGACTCAATCACAGTAACTGATTCCAACAAAGTAATGCCTTAACTTTCCAACTTAAGATGAATGTAGAGAAAAGTAATGTAATACAAATTGGTGAATAATAGTCAGAGCCAATATGCAAAGAATCTAAATAAGTAAGAAAAAAAATCAATCTAATAAAACCAGCGCCCATTATGATGACCCTTCACATTGTATACAGAATAGTCGTTATAATGAATTTTTGCTTTAGGAAATAGAATAAATATATTCTCATCGGTTAGAGACTCTGTGTATCAGTATAGTAATGGAAGGGTTGCTATAACGAACGGTCGTCATATCGAATTTCGACTACATTACCATACCTAGAGCCAACTTTTGAAGGTATTTCCGTTATCTAATCTCAGTATTTTTCGCTAATCCATGCTTTATTTTTCACTTGTTAATAGTTTATTCGCATAATAAATTTCGTTGGCAGGAAATACTCTTTTCTTTTTGAAAACTCTAAAGCTCGTTTCTAAGACAGGCTGATATCTAACTGTTAATATAAAAGTGACAAATTTTATTACTAGATTTTATATATTTCATTGTTTCTATTGTTAAAATACCTTGTCCTTAACCTGATTTGCAAATAAGCAAGCAAAGGGTAGAAATTGTGACAAACGTTAAAATTTAATGCATTTTTCTTTCTGAATATTTAGTAGTCCATAAATTTTTATTCAACAAAAGAACTATAGTTTATATACGTCAAAGGTACAATCCAAGGACCACATAATTTAATTTAAATGGTAATTTTGCAGCATTCTAAGGTTCCTTGCCAAAATTTGAATTAATATAAACTGAAATATGTTATGTATCAACGCAGATATTTTGCAAATAGTAACAGTCGGTGCTGGGATGACTACGTTAATAACTAAAATAGTTTATTAAGTATATATTTCCCAACGAACGTATACAGCGTTTAAAAGAATTTCTTGGCTAACAAACTGTTGAATGGTTTCACAAAGATCTGTGGCTCCTATTTATGAAATAAATAAAATAAGATAAGTATTAGCACTAAGGCAATTTTTGCTCCTTATAATCAGGTAAAACTGTATTAAAATTAAGCTTAGGTGTGGGTTTAGTAGAAAAACAAATGTTAGTGAAAGATATATTTCCTATGACCGAATTATTGATTCTCCTAAACGACTTTTGTCTTCATGGGATCAAAATTTCTGAGGACTTTATATAAACTGCTGTTAGCAATAATACAATTTTAGTTCTAATTTAAGATGCAAATTTTCAAAAGAAGCTTTTAACGTTAGAAAAATATTAATTCAGAAGCACTGGTTTCAAATAACCGTTTAATAGAAATACTAAAGCTATAAATTTTTTACTGAAATAAATTCAAGTTTTACATGATATTTAAAACTGATTTCAATGCTTCTCATCTCTTCGAGGAAACGCGGTCATCTCGTCAAAGTGAAAGTCATATAAGGTCGGCGATTTTTGAGGCTAATTTTACATGTTGTAACTTCCCCTTTTTAATTAAAGAGCAACTTAGTAATTGGTGAACTTGATATAAATCATAACTTTATTACGTAAATTACGCTAGATAACAAAAAATGTCCCATTATGAAGTCCTGTCTTATTTTTTCTATTAAATCATCAATCTAAAACAGACTGTTCAAGAAGTGATTAATAGTACAATCATTTTGAAAACAGAATATAATTTTATACTTCAGACTAGGCGATAACTAGTCGGAAAGCTGTTAAATGTTTTAAGTTATGTTCTTAAAGTCAGCGAAGACTAGTTACAAAAATTAATTAACTACATGATATGTAGAAAACCGAATGACTTTTAGAGCGATAGATTATAATGTTCTCTCAGCAATTAAAACCTCAGATGAAATTAAAACAACAGTAGCCTAGTCTTTAAAATACCATCTGATCTTCTACAGTGCAATTTCCGTGATTCTTTGCAAAGTGTAAACTTGAGAAGCAACAAATCTAGCTATTGTTTCAGCACAGTGATATTAAGAAAGGAAATAACTGTGAAGATAAGTAACAAATGGAAGTACAAAACATTAATACTTAGTAATCCGATATTCTATGTTAAGTTTTCTAAATCCGAATTCCTTAATTTTACAAAAATACTATACAGTAAAAAAATTGTAATAAAAGCATTCATTAAACACTTAACTAGTCCATTAACTTCATGGCCTAATTTTCCTATTCTGCATATTGGACAGATTATTGCTATTATTTTGATTCGAATCAGTCTTCATTTATAAGGCATTAGGTATGGTTTCAGCTAGGCTACCACACCCGTAATAAATTACACATGTAGTTTTATGTACATTTTTTAATTAAAAAAACACAATAAGTTCCCCATGTACCACATAGTATCACATAGGGCTTAAGTATGAAACACAATACAAAATAAACAGAAGAAAAAACTGAAATAAAATTAAGGATGAGTACAATGAATTGACAAAAAATGTTAAAAGCACTTTTCTCGGAAATAAATTGGTAAAATTCTGGAGGCCAGTTAATATTAAATTTTTTCAGTCCCAGTTTCAAGACTTTTCTTTCGTTCTCATATTTAGGACATAGAAGAAGCACATGTTCAACATTCTCCTCTTCACCGAGGCTACTATCACAGACAGACTCGAGGCTCAACTTAAATCTGTTCAAATAACTTTTGAAATTTCCATGGCCAGTAAGAAATTGGGTTAAGTTATAGTTTGTGAAGATGTGATGACATGACAATCTCATCTTGATAGAAGGGGAAAATCTCTTAGTTATTAAGCTCCCTTTATTTTAATTAATGAATTCTTGGTTCCACGACTCCACAATACTTTCATACGTGACCTTCTTATAAAAGGAATTAGGGATATTGACAAAAGTGTCAATTTCCCGCTTAGTCGCAGTCTTAGCAAGGAAATCGATTCGTTCGTTTCCAACAACACCTGTATGACTACGAACAAATGAAAATCCAACCGAAATATTTTTATCTTTTAGGTTTTTCAGTTCTTTTTGATTCTGGATAATGATATTATTAGAAGAAGAAATACATTTTAAGATCTCCAAGGATGAAACGGAATCAGTACAAATGAGATAGTTTGAAACAGCACTATTTTGTTCAGAGACCCATTTGATGGCGAAGTTTAAGCACTAAAGTTCAGCTATAAAAACGGTACATTCATCTCTAATTCTAAATTGAAAGTGCTCAAATTCAAGACCATTTTTGAAGACAACAAATGCGAGACCAACCTTGCCATCAATTTTGCTGCCATCAGTATAGCAAGTTACAGGTGAATCATCTACGATTGTATTGCTAAACTGAATAAAATTAACAGCATTTATTTCTGAAGGATGAGGAAGATCAGATGGAGGTAAAATACAATCATACTCAGAGACAGCAGAAGCAGAAATATTTTTCTTATAAGCAATAGAATGAAGAATGGCAATGTCAATTGAAGGAAAGCCAGAAATTGCATAAACAGACTCATAGCTAACGGTACGATATCCACATATGGCCCGCAGAAGTATCCGCCTTTGAACACGTGGTAAATATCTATAATTTATCTTCTTCTAAAGTGATGTACTCCAGACTTTAGAGCCATACATAATGAAGGGTGCAATTCCTTGTTTATAGATGAGCGAATGAACGTTGTAATTAATACCGTGTGTGTTGCGTGCAATACGACTTAAACAACACTGTAATCTGTCACATGTACTTTAGGATATCTTATGTACCTTATGTTTTATGTAATTTAGGATACCTTTATATTGTTTTATTACGCGTATGAAATTTTGTATCCTGTGTGTAATATGCAAATGAAGTATCGCAATCAGTATTCAAATATGGGATGGTAAAAATATTTCCTTTCGATCATGCTGAGATCATCTGTACCTCGTATATCTTGGTTTGGACATAATGGCATGGGCATGTTTTAATGGCATAGGCTTGTGACCAGCACATGACATTAAGATATATACGTTGCAAGCAGAATTTTGTATGCAGTAAGAACTGCAGGTATTGATGGCATATTTGCTATCAAAATGTTCCAATGTGCTATTATTCTATTATTCTTTTACGGCTTTAGAAGGATTCCAACTGATAGATTTTTATGGTTCTGATCTTTCGACTGTGGTATGCATTTACAGAAAAATGTAGTAGTAAATTCTGCGATGAGTTCATCTGCATAATAACAAGATAAAGCACTCTCTAGTATCAGTACTTTAAACTGAGAACCCCGGTCCCTCAGTCAAAGTACCTCATTATTATGTGAGATTTTTCAAAACGTGCCAGAGGGAAGGTGTTTAAATTGGAAGATTGCGTGAGGGCAGCTACTTCGGATATATAACTACATTGAACAACAATATCATAAAGGTATCTTTAACCTGCATCTTTAATGGCCATCTGCTTTAACATCAGAGACAGATTCTTCAAACTAACCTATCTTACCTTACAGTTCTCGGTTGGGAAATTTTTAATTCTCTCTTAAATACAAGAAAATGTTTGTTAAGCTAATACCCAAGTTATGTGTGTAAGTAAAATACATGTGTGTCTTAGTTCCTGCGCTTCATGTAAGTAATGGTAATTTTATATGTATATGTTTCATCGTAATGTATTTTTTTTTTTTTTTTTTTTTTTTTTTTTGTTCGTAGCTTGTAACCGAGAAAGATCTGACTGTCAGAGTAGTAGGTGGCAGAACAACGACAGAAGGACGCGTGGAAGTGCGCATGCCCCAAGGATGGGGACTCCTTTGCGGAGATGGTTGGGGCATACAAGAAGCTAACGTTGTTTGCAATATGCTACAACTAGGTCATGCCAAATCAGCAGTACAGGTCAGCAATCTTTTATTGCAGAATATTTCAAATATTTCTTACTGTAAACAATTAAAACTTTCTTTATGTAATACAGTAGAATTTTTAAATAATTCTGTCATTAGCAGACCTCTTAAAGTTATCTTGAAATCTGCTGTGCTATCAAAAATCTAACTTTAGAAGCAACGCTATGAGTATTGTCACTTACATTTTATTCACAGCTTGCTTTACATTTTAAATTATAAAGGCCTGATAGCGGGTTGGGTTCGCATGTACATCACGTTGATTAGATTGCAATAGCTAGAAAATTTCTGTGACTGAGTCATAGAAACTTAGAAATGCCATCCAATATTCACGTTCGATATAGACAAATAAAAATCCTCATACTATTCAGATGTCATATTTTGGAAGAACTCAAACCTTCTTGTAGTTGTTAGCTTTCAAAAACGTATGATAAAAATAGCTGAGTACATATTTTTTGACAAATTCTAATTCTTACAAATATTGATGTAGGGAAAGATTTGTGATCTAAAGAAAATTTCTCATGCTAAGTACCTTTTAAGCGAACCGGCATGTTATTGTGTGAAATAATTTTAAATATATCAAATTAAACATAAAATTTCCCCCCAAAATGGGCCCCAATTAAATGTAAATATTTCAAAATATATGACGTGAAACAAATTTTGTTATTATTCCTTGAACTGAAATTCACTTGGAATTCAGGTAATTTGCTTGAAAAGTAGAAAATTGATTAGGAAATATAGGCGTGTCTATTTTGAAGGCCAGTCATTTCAAAAACAGAGTGCACGAATTAGATCCATTTAAACAATGATAAATTCTCTAGTAGTAAAATGTATTTGACCAGTAGTATTTCTTCACGGACGTCAACTTAAATGAAACATGACATTTACTCCGAAATTAGGTTGAAATGAGCTAAAACACTGAGCAAATGATTCGGTTACACTTTTTTAAATAACACATTTAAGTCAAAAGTAAAAGAAAAACTCTTAAATTCAGTAACAAGAGGTTACCTGAAGCAAATCATAATTAACTATTGCAATCATTTATAAATAATGTGGTTAATTTTAAGCCGTATTCATGTATATTTTCACACTAAGCATTGTTAATTTTGTAGGTACGAATTTTTAAAGCGAATTTATTGCGATAGCACTTTTAAGGATATATTGGGAAAATGCAGTAAAATGTAGATGGTGATGAGTAATTTTCATAACTGAGAATGGAAGATTTGCATTGAACATTAACTTATTATTAACTTTTTAATTTAATTCATATTTCTTTAATTATAGACTTAGTTTATCTTTTTTATTTATTGGACACCGTAGAGTGAAATTTAAAGACTTTAATTGCTTATTACAACACATTATTGCTTATTATTTAAAACATTATTGCTTATGTAAATTTAAACACAATAATTGCTTAATCCGCACCACGAAGGCATGCGTAAAGGAGGTAGAAAATACTTATAACTCTATAAATTTGTTATGGTTTTAAGCCTTTTCTTTTCTAATAGCAAAAGGTATTTACTTGGTAATTATTACCTTCTCACAAAGGAAACGGCATGCATGTTATTTTCTTGAACATTTTTAATATTCAGGCCACTAATCCTTTCATCCATTGCAGAGAGGATGAAGGACGTATGCTTTTTTTAAGCAGTGAAGCATTTGAAATGTTTAGATAGGAAATGGCATGATTAACCGCGTTATGGCCGAAAAATTCCATATATTAGGCTGCCTTCTATATTCATTATACATAAAAACTTCTGCTAGCTTTTATTGTATCTGATTTCGGTTTGGATGTATATTGGAAGAAAAGGAATCAAGGTACAAAATGAGAGAGTCATTTTTTAATTAAAATTAAGAAAATACACTTATTCATGACATTTTGAGGAACTTTGAAATTTCAGGGCTAAACCCGTAACGCTCGGAGGGTTAAACCTAAACCAGTAGGGCCACAATGTGTCAAGAAATGATATGAACGCTCGTTCAAAAAACACATGTGTATGTGTTTTTTGAACGAGAAAAGAAAAAGAAAATGAAAATGAAGAAAGAAAAAAGTGTAAATCAGAGTATTTCCATCTTCATGGACAATTTAAGTCAATTTTATACTTATTAATATCTTCCTCTATGACTGAATTCTATTACAGCCCTTTCGGAGCGTTAGCAATATTCAGGATCAGAATTCTAACTAAATCATTCAATCGCTTTGTTAATTGTTAAAAAGTCGTAGCTGAATTAACAGTTCTAATAATTCCAAAAATCTAAATGTGAGGTTTTTTTGGAACATGAGAAGTCAATACTACTCACCCCGCCATTCAACTCTCAGCTCTTCCACTTGCCATCACTGACACTGCGAGACACACTGACACTGCGAGAACACACAAGGAAAAATGCGATAACCCCTTACAAAGCGAAAACTCAACATTTTATATACATGGAAAGGGAGGTGACTGAGATATGATTCATGATCTTGAAATATGTTTACCACCCCGTTGGATCTAAATGATTTGCATATTATTTCAATAAATACCCTAATCAGACTAAGAATCACGACGATTAGATATTTCCAATACTATTAAAATAAACATAACTTTAAATTTACAAATAAATGTTTTTAAGACTGTTAAATGAGAAGGTAACGTTAAATTTGCAAAGTCAAAACGTTGGTGAATTATTTTAAACATTAGTTACAAGAAAGACCAGAAGAAAACTTAAGCGAAGGCCTATATTAATTACCGTTATTTTACTTCATCTGTCTTTTGTTAAATAAAATAATATTTTCTGCAGTATTTTGTGATTATTTTTCTTTTAATGTTAGCCACAAGTAATTTCTTGTCATTATTCTTTATCCTTGCAAGTAATTTCTTCTTCAAAGATCATTGTAGTACTAAGGGGATGAAATCACAGTCTTCAGAGTCAAATCTTAACCATTTTAGTGATCAGATTGGGTTGAATCTGTGGTCAATATTTCATCGCTTAGAGTATAAGTATTAAAATATAACTATTACTGCTTAACAATATGGCAATGTTTTCAACCTCTTGTAAAAATTCACAACAGAGACGCATCCACTTCCTAATCTCGGCTTTTTAAGTGATATTCTTTGTTAGCAGCATACGTATTAATTCAAACCTAAGTTCATAAAAAAATTAAAATACTACATTTAGTATTGCATCTCTTAACTGACATTCTAATATTACTTAATAATCGATAATTTCTATGTTTGCAGAGCGGAGCTTATGGTGGTCATCACAACAATATGATACTGAGTGGTGTCAAATGCAAAGGAAGCGAGCACAACATTGCTGATTGCTTACATGACAGGGTTGGTCGCGTCTTTTGTCCGGGAGAAGAAAATATAGCAGGCGTAGTATGTTCAGCAAGTAAGTTTGTCTATTAGTAACTCATTAATTAATTACAGAATAACTCTTCAGACTTATAAGAATGCGTGATTTTTAAGGTTTTCCAAGAGATATTAATTGAGCTTGAGATGAACTGCAAATGCTACATAGTTCCAACCGCTTGAATTTTTTAGTCGCATCAATACCAAGTGAGTTTAATGTTCACTGAATGGCAGAATAAATGCATTTAATTTTAAAATGTACTCGAGAGTGAACAGGTCTACAAAATGATATCCACAGTGATCCAGTTGATTAATTAAGTTCACTAAAGGATAACATTAAAATGCAATCCAAATGCTTCCCTTAAACATATTAAAGCAAATGCTGCTGTTAACACATTGGTAAATTACTGGTAAATTGCTTGGAAACAATATGGCTATTTTTTGGTAAGAATTATAGAATTTAAGAACGAGAACATATTGCATTTAGAATGCACGTGGTTTTGTCTTGGCATTCATATCCGTTAACTGGAGTATGTCTGAAGAATAGAAAAATTCTATAAAGTACAAAATTCAATTGCGATCGAAATTTATATAATAGACATCTATACATTTGCCCAGCCGCCTAGCCTTTAGGTTACTGACTCTGACTGCCGTATCGATGGCGCCGGGTTCAAATCCGGGAGAAGGCATAGATGTTTCTAAGTGTCTAGGTCTATGAGGTGAACCGAAAGTCCTCTTGAGGGGATGAGTCTCTGTTACATATGCTTCCATTACGCAGGACTGGACGTCGAAAAGAACATTTTAAGAACCCACCCATTTCCACGAAACCTACGTAACGAGGTTACCATTTTCACTTACTAAACAGACTTGAACGCCAAACAGTAATCGATTGTCGCTCAGATTGGGATGGCGTGATCCTTCAGAAGCAGAACTTTCGTCTGATTGGTTGATCTCTACGAGGGACAGAGCTGCAGACGGAATATTTTTGGGGACGTATCTAAATATTCCGCCTAGCCGGGGCATCGTTTCCATAGCTAGGCGAGACTTCACTTCCAGCGGAGCTGTTTCATCTAGGAATCCTCCTGTTTAAACCAATGCTACTAGAATTTCGTTTCTCAGAAACGACCCGTCTAGATGTGATAACCTCTTTAGAGTTAAGAGAAGAGGGTGTGGGAGACCCTCAGACCACCCCCAGAGGCATTCTTCTTCAAAACTGGGGCGAAACTGCTTAGTTAGCGCGGAGGAATCTTATACCTGTCCAACTAATGATGTAATTCTGGTGTCCCACCTACTTCTACCTGTATCCATGAGGCTGTCTTCCTTTTTTACTCTCCGTCATCACTTTCAGATGAGCATAAATACATACTTTCAAATGAGCGCTTACACACTCATAATAATGAGCTTTCAGGTATAAGAGCTTCAAATTGACTTGAATATTTGCGGTTGGCAAATTTCAGACTTTGTTTTTCTTTACTTTAAAAAACTTCACTGTACTTCGGAAAAAGAGTTTGTTCTTTTTTCCAAAAGCAAATTATTATATCATGATCCGATCGCAGGAAAAACTCAAGCTCCGTTGGTATTCTGCAAAACATTCAAGCCCGTCCATTATAAATGTCAGGAAAAAAAATGTTCGATCCTGTAGAGATTTTAAAACAGGTTTTTACTCGTTTTTAACCGAATTTTTATCAATATTCTGACAGTTAAAACCTCTATGTTTTTTTTTTTTTTCTTTTTTTCACCGCTTCTAGAAAATTGTGTAAAACAAGGGAGAATATGAAGCATAAAAAACACTGCCGCTATCTATCTGTCTCACTTCTAAAGTACACTATTCCAAATTGCAGATGGATATTTATACTTGCAGTCGGAATTATCTTCAAAAGAAATGGATAGCATTCAAAATGATTTGAATCATTTTATTTGAAATCTAGTGAATAAAACGTTGAAGAACGAAATATTTAAACTTACCAGCTACGTATTAAAATATAAACTTTACCCGTTATCGAACCCAACCATTAGTTTAGCAACAAGTTAATAATCTCTCCATCTTAAACCACCAAACCATCATGTAAAGGACGCTTATTTTCATTTTGCTGTAAAATTGTTGTAAGGTTTAGAAATTAGGCCTTTCAGACCAAAAATAACATGACCTTTCAGCTATTTTCTCTCAAGAGAAATTGTTTAAAAACTAATTAAAGCATTAAACATGAAAAGATTTTGCCTTATAACTGAAAAGGAAATCTATCTCAGTTGAAGTTTTCTTCGCATTTTATACGAAGGAAACATAACACCAGAGCAGGTGCAGTGTACCTCCTTAAACTTCTCAAGGGTGTGGTTGCGTTCTGGATGTCAAAAAGCCCTTCAGCTCAGTAAGATAGTCTAATTAATAAGGACTTCTTATGGGGAGAAACCAGTTTTCAACGACGTTTAGTTTTTGTTTCGAGCTGCGCCCGTTACACTAAAGCCCAAAATCACTATGTCTTTCTAATAGTTTCTCTTAAGCAGTGTTGTATATGGCTAATATTCAGCTGTTCTGGATATTTGCTTGTTGATCCCTTCAAGTAGGACACAAGGGTTGGACAATTTTTATTTCTGAAATTGCTTTCTTAATACCTCTAGCGTTATGCGAGAAAAAATCGTTAGAGCTAGTGTATTATTTACCAGCCACACTTCTCCAGTTTTAATGAGTAGGTGTCAGTTGGGTATAGTTACCACACGATTAAGATATATGACCACGGTGAGGTTTATCGCGCAGCAAAAGGGTATGCGGAAGCTAAGCATTTATGTTAATGTTCAGTGTTCAGTTCGTTCTCGCAGTATAATTCACACAGAGTTTATATAACCATGCTTAATAGATCAAACTAATTTATTATTACTATCATTCTAAAGCGTTTTGTTGGCTAATAGATCAAACCTTTTTATTACTAATATCATTCTAAAGCGTGTTGTGTACGAGTAACCTTCGAATGATTTAGTCATTAGATTCCTAATTTCTGTTATGCGAAATTAAGCAACAGGGTCAAGTTCCATAACTAGTACAAATATGTTTATTAAAATATGGATAATTAATCAAATTTATTTTATATTGATGCTAAGTAATGCACATTATCTTTTTTCTGTGACTGATAAGTATCATCATTAATACGTATTACATTGAATACATGTTATTAACAAAAGCATTTCCATTCTATTAAACTAACTGTAATCATTTCAAGTTTTCTTTTGCACTAACTTCATATCTACATTGCGTATTTTAAAAACAATTGTTGTTTTTATTTGTTGATGATCTGTTTGTAAGTCTTTAAAAATTAGTAGCATGAAACTAAACAGTTGCGTAGTTTACTTTTTGGTAAAAAAGGGGCCTTTTTTTTAAAACTAAACTGCAGTTCCACAGGCTGAGTTAATACCAACCTGTATGTTTTTTGTGTGTGTGTTGGGAGAAGGGGTAAAATTTTAAAGGGAAATTTTTATCAGTTTTTACTTAGGTTTTTTTTTTTTTTAATTTTTTTTATTTATCAAAATTTCAAATTGAAATTTTATTCTGACAGTCTTTTTATTCACTGTGTTAAAACGAAATTGTATTGTAGGAATCTCCTCTTATATGATTACTTCCCCATTCATTAATTTTGTTAGTACAAATCCCTGATGTATGAATACCTTATTAGATCTAATTTAATTATATACAAACGAAATCATTTGACAATCAACTGAAATTTTTGTTTTAAAGTCATTTCCTTCTCGAAAACGTTAATTACATTTCTTATATTTCTAAGCAATCTTGTCATGATATCCATCATGAAGTTATTTTATTGTAAGTATACTTAGTATGTTTAAAATATCTTGACGTGTAGAATAAGCATTTACATGTTCACGCATTAAAAATGTTTTGGCCTACATTTTTCATTTCGTAAAGAATTTTCGAAAAAAGGTGTGAAAACCAATCTTCATCTACACTTAAAATTTTAATTTGAAAAGAATTCAAAAATGTACAATACAATATAACTTAATCGTTGCTAAAAGATTTTAAATATACATGATTAGGTTTACTTTAAATATGGTCACCGAATGAGCAACTGAATTATCGCCGAAAGATCATAATCACTTTAATCATTATAGCTAGTATCATTATGTTGGCTCATATATTCAATAAGTATTTATTCTTATTTTAGAATGGTATGGTAGCTCAAGCATTCTAAACTTTTCGAATAGTAAGGTCTTAAATTCAGTACTTATTTTCGAAGCTAAATTCACTGATAACTAAGAGTGTGTGTGTGTGTGTGTGATTATGGCAAAGCCTCGAGGGCTATATGCCTAAGAGGAGGGATGCCTTCATGGAGGACTTTCTAAGGGAAACTGGCTCGTATACACGTTACACATGGGGAAAACCACGAAAACGCCCATGCAGCCAGCCCGTTCGCGGGATTCGAACCTCGGACCGAACTACCAGTGTTCAGCGACTTTACCGCATGGCCGCTGGTGAGCCTGATAACTAAGAAGTATGACATTTAAATTAAGGAATGGATAAGACAGAAAATTTGGTATCAAGAGCTGACAATAGCTGAACGAAGAACATTTGTTCGATTCGAATACCAGTTAAGAGAGCCTTGGCTCTGTAAGAAATCAAGGCTATAAATTAATTAAATTTCAAATGAAATCTTAGATAATGAAGAGGTAAAAATTAAAACCAGATATAATTACATTAACTAAGATCTAAGCACGTAAAGAAACCAAGATATTACGAAAAAAAACCAGATTTTTAGATAAATAAGTTAACGTATTTATATACGTATTACCAGTAAGCTTGAAATAGAATAAATATAATGCAGAGTGCTCAGTGAAAACATTCTAAACTAATATTATATACTCAATCCCCCATTTCACGTTACTGAATGTATTTTTTATTCTTTTAATTCATGTTCAAATTATATTTATGATATATATAATTTAAATACAACAGGTAAATACTGAGATAATGCGATTATGTATAAATCGGTAACGATAAATAAATGATTAACATTAAAAAATGCCTATGTTATTAAAGGACACATTTAAGTTTAATTTTTATGCAAAACTTTCTTTCTCTTGTGTGCTAGTTTCTTGTATGAGCTATATTCCAGTAAGATGAACGTGCGTGAACATACAGACATTAACTCTAAAGCGATTAAATTCAGACATAACTGAATCTTATTATCAAAAACTTTGATATTAAAATTCAGAAAAATAATTTTGATTTCTGCAACATAATATTTATGTCATAACTTTCACGGTGTTACCATTCCCATTTTTATAAATGACAGCAATACAGTACTCATATATATCAGCAAACAATCAAAATCACTCATTAGACTAACTAAAATACTTTCGGAAAATACTATGGCATGGCTATATAAGTTGTAAAAAATATTATTCTTATAATTAATAAAAAATTACGTAAACAAACGGAATTTAATTTAGTTTAAGGTAATACTGCAAGAAATGTTTTTTGCAGAGGCCATTTTAAAGCAACTATGCCAGTGGTATAATTAACAACAATAATACAAAATCTCTAATCCGAATTAAGTAATTCGCATGCGGAAAAAGAAATTTCTTACACTGATTAGGTTGAAGAACATTCAACCAATAGTAACATAATTAACAGCAACAGTAGTATAGCTAACAACTACTATAAAAAAGTTCTCACATGAATAAAGTACCACGCGTACAGAAATAGAAATTTTTTCTACCGATTAGGTTGAAGAAATTTATATATAATTAAGAACATATATTGGTAGAATTAACAGCAACGGTAGTATAATTAACAACTACTTTAAAAAAGCTCTAATATGAATTAAGTATTTCGCATCGATCAGGATGAAGAATCGATAGCTCATCGTTTTAGGTTTCCTGTATATAGGTAGGAAATGTAAAATCCTGTGCAGGTGAATTCCATAATCTATGATAATCAAGTCAACGTGAAAATATATTAATATTTGTTTCTAACTTTTCCGGGAATCGGCAACATTATTCTTCCATTCATTTTTTAAATTCTTTTAGAAAATATTGCATTGTATTTAATTAATATTATTCACAGCAAGCTTCCTATTTTTCCAAACCGAGTTAAAATTGCAATTTAGAACTTCTGCACCAGTGAACTCTTGGCATCAAAACACACTTAATCTCCGTCAAGCTAAATCAATCATTAACTCGTTTAACGAATTCTTAAATTGTTATCACACGTGTAAAGAAGGATATATGCATAAACAGCCATTATCTGAATAACATTTGACGGCTTCCATTCGAAGTGTGGTCAATAGTTTTAGTTTGATATAAGATTTCAGGTTATTGTATTGTGATATGCATGCCAATATTATAATTGAGAGTGTTTACACAAATTATTTCAATTGTTTATTTTTTAAGCTGCACCTTAATAATTTGTTAATTAAAATTGATGCGTGAATGGAATTAATTTTCAAAGTATTTTTTTTCACCTGAATAGTAGTACATTATTATCAGCACCTCAGAATGATTCTGTTGTTTCCATTTAACTTTTCTTGTCCATACAAATGAAGAATATAAGCCGTTGCCAATCGACAAGAGATTAAGAATCTAACTAATTTCTTGATATTAAAATGAGTCACTCATTAACGTATCGGAGTGAATTATTTTAAAAAGAAATTTTATCTACATTTTCTAATAATATTTTCCAGCAACTTTCATTTCATAGTATTGATTTAAATGCTGAGCACCATGTAATATATCTATTAAATTTAATTACCATATAATATGTCTTTTAATAAAATTTTTAATCTCAGTATTGTATCCCATATCACAACCGACATATAGTTTTTATATTTCCCTTTTTATACATATTCAGAAATGAAATATGAAAAATATTCCGGAATTTTCAAAGCTTAAATTCCTTTCCCGAGTCTTAACTTTATTTAAAATAAAGAGGAACTAGATTTATCAGTTGATAATGATATTTTATTTATTTATTTAACGTAAAATTCCTTTTGATATGTTAGATTGCAAAATTTAAGACTTTTATTTTTACTTCCCAAAGAATTATTTAATACTTATCACAAACAAATATTTTGTGACACTTTTAATTCCTTTTAAGTTTTTTGATGTAATTCATGGAAAGCATTTAAATAGATTAAAATAGTTAAATTAAATTATTGGGTACTTTCTTAAAGAGAACTTGGAGTTTGTATTTTTTAATAAAATTTTAGTCTTTATAAGTTATCGTGTTGAAGAAATATTTTGATATTCAGAACGATAATATAAAAATGTTTCAAACTTAATATGTTTTCACCTTTTTTTCAATTAAGTACAGAAAATTGAAATAAATTATTCTATTGTGTTACAACTGAACGACTAAATATATCTTAGATGAATTAACCAATCGTTTATCTTTTAATTTCAGGTTTACCAGACTTAGTAGTTGATGAAAAAGAAATCGAAAGAACCTCATATATCGACAACATAGCTATGTCTAATCTGCAATGTGCCTTGGAAGAAAATTGCTTGTCCTCCAGTGCTTACGACAGAACGCGTCCAGGTACTTTATATTTATTTTTCTATGTAGACGTAATGGAATATGAAGCTGTCACAACAAGAAAGCATTACTTACTGGACATTAAAAACATGTTCTAAATTCTGAATGGAACGAAAATTGCTTTCTTTAAATAGGAGATTAATGACTACGTTTATAGCATTTTTAAAGGTGTCTGATCAGACCTTCTGCTAAGCAACGAGTTCTGTTTGTATTATGCTTATGCTTACTAAGTTACAAGTTCTATTTAGTATGCTTGCTGGCGGAATGAATTAGATTTTCACCAATCTTTTTTTTTTGTTATGTTTGCTGGAAGATTAGATTACGTTTTTGCTAAGACATAAGCTGCTGTTTAATATGCTTTTCAACAGATTGGATTATATTTATATTAGGCACATATATTTTTTCTATGTTTGCCTGGAATACTCTGGATTTGGTTTTTTAAGTCATAAATAGGGAACAACACAATGTTGTAAAATCATCTGTGTGCTAGATTTTTGTTTTCCGTAAATATCTTACCTTCGCCTACTATGTCTTATAATGCAAGTTTTGATCTAGACTTAACATTTATAAGATTTTCAAAACTCGAAAGAGGAAAATTTATGATTCATTCTTCAAAATTTAATTCCTTCAAAACCTTTGAGCCATTAAAACTGAAACTAGTAAATAATGATAATGTAACTTATGGCATAAAATGGAGTTTCAGAAGAGAAGCTTGTTTTAAGTCCGTCGTGACGACGAAAATATTGAAACTTAAATTATTTTGAATAACCTTTATATTGAAACTTGAATTATTTTGAATAACCTATATATTGAAACATAAATTATTTTGAATAACCTATATATTGAAACTTAAATTATTTTGAATAACCTATCTCCGAAGTGAAAATATTTTTCCTTCTTTTATTTAATTATTCATGTACTGAAAGTTACTAATTTTATCATTTACACAAGGAAATAAATAATAGCCCTACCTACAGATTCGTATAAATTGCGTCGTCTACAACATTCCAGTTGAAAAAATTGTCATTTTGAAAAACAAGCAGCACTAGAAAAATACCTGAAAACTCTTCGCCAGATAGCAGAAAAATTATTACTGCAATTGATTCTTTATATTAATATGCCTCTGCTCTCCGATGAGGATAATTCAGTTCATAAATTGTTGCCAAACTAATTTTAATGCAGGCGTACTTAAGATATTGTGGATTCAGTACATGACCACCGCAATAAAGAATAGCGCAATATAATAAATGGAAAGGATGTTTTAGTTTTATTTATTTTATTTATTTTTAGCTTTCTCCGCACATTTAAAAACTTATGCTAATGAAACACAATTTGGAAAACAAAACATACAGCTTTTTTTCTTGTATGTCTAAATAAGTGCTTTTGCATCTGATTAAAAAAAGTATTGAATTTTGTAGATGTTGTATCAAAGGGCAACATCTTCAAAACGCAATAAATAATTGTGCTTGCATAGTGTTAACTCAGAACCTAGAACCTCAAGTTCTTTTCTAATTGAATTTCAATGTGATGAGCATGCGATATACTGTAAAAGTATGTTTTAAGCATTGTAATTGATCTACAAAATTACACACACTCACATATATATATATATATTCATTATTTCTTTACTAAATGTAAAACAGTGAACCTTGAAATAAATTTGCCTATTCACCTACTGTAATCAGCTATTGAAAAAGTACGAAAACAATGTACCTTTCATGCATGCAGTGACACGTGTTTTCTTGCAGCGTACGCTGCAAGAAAACATAATATCTTATATTTTGAATAAATTATGTAGTACTTCTTCAGTGTAATGCATCACATGCATTTTAAGATTTACATAAATTGCTGAATATCAAGCTTCGTAAAGTTAGAGTACAGTTAAAGGCTGAGAAAATATTCCAAGCCCTACAGAAATTTAATTGTTCCAATTGCGAAACTTTACGTTGTTAGAATGCTAAAAAAAGTTAGAAACTGTCAAATAAAGCGATACTGCATAATACAGACCTTTCAATGAATGAAAGATTTTATTCTGGTCACAATTTCTGGCCGCTCGTGATGTGTGAAGCTCACTACTTCTCTTTAATTCATACTTGGCAGAGAAAACGAATGTAGCAGAAGGACAGTTATTTAGATATTATTAATCTTTTTGATATGTGACACTGTTTTTAATGTCCATTTTATCATGGAAACCCTGGTTTTCTTCAATAATATGATTTTAATGCAGCATTTTATAAATGGATATTTTCAACAAAAATTACAGTTTGTCCAAATAATATTTATTTGCTTCAGAAAGTAATTTCAAATTTAACTTAAAATAGCTCATTTTAAAATAAAATAGCGTACTCGAACAATACTTTTAACTTACTTTTAATGAGATGAGTGGGGCTGCTTTTTATTATCGCATGTATACTTAATATTAGACTTTATAGACGAAAAATGAATTCGCATGCTATGTTCAGCATTACGTCCGTGGCGGTATTTATTCTTTGTTGAATCACACAGCAGAGAAGTCCTTTTTATATAGCTGCAAATGGTAAAATTGAGGATTTTCATCTTTTAAAAGCTGCGCCAGAATTCCTTTAACGGCATTAATTAAAATTTTGTCTCGCAAAAGATGAATCAGATGTCACTTTAATAAAAGTTTTGTGTTCTTCTTTTGACATGGCGAAAGATTGTGCTTTGCCAATAAATGAGCTTTTAATTCACAATTCATTTTGACACTCGATCTGCTGTTCTTTTAGAAAATACTGGTTAAAAACTTCACTCAAACTTTTCAGTTTAATAATTTCTTCAATAAATGTCTCTTCTATTTCAATCCTTTCCTCTTCTGAAAAGCTTTTTACTGTTGGGAAGCAATCAAAGTCGTTGAAGCGCTCACAAATTGTCCAAAATTCTATCTTTTTCATTTCCTTGAACAGTAAATACATTTACTTGTTTGCCTACAAATTAACACTTTGAATTTTGATCATTAGTTTTTGTAAAAATGTAAGTTTGGCAGTTTTAAACAGCCAATTTCTATCACATAATCGGCCTCTCAATTTGAAATTGTGTTCTAAAAAAAGCAGTCATCTCGTCTCTTAGCTCAAAAATACGGGTTAACATCTTTCCTCGAGTACATAAAATAAGAGACTTGTGAAAACTTCTGATGACCTCACATAGTATTTTGAATAAACAATTAATTAAAGCCGTGATTTTATGAAGTTTATGACTTTGATGATCTCACCAGGAGCAATCATATAAAATGGAGAATATTTTTTTTTTTTTTTTTTTTTTTTTTTTTTTTTTTTTTTTTGCAGCAAGTGACTGCCTATGCGTCAAACAGTGCCTACTAGAACAAAGATATTTTTGACAAGCTGTACAGACTGATTAATTATGCCATCCGTGGTCTTAGCTGTATCGGTATGCAGTTGTCCCATGGTATCTGGGCGTGTAATCATTAAAAAATGAATATTTATCTCATATCCTGGTCAGATTTCGTTTATGATTTACAATATGGTCCCCGAGATGCTGTGTTTTTTACTTCTAACCTTATGTATGTGCGATGCGATTTTATGATAACCAATAAAGTTTACCAATAAATAAAAAATTCAAGTAAAAAAAACTTTCAATCAATATATATTTTATAAGACACAAATCGACGATCGATTTTCATTATTGCTACGCGCACCCTTCCTTTATATTCAAGCATGCGGGATTATTCTGTATTTTTAAAACTTTGGGATTCCCCATATGTTGCGATCAATAAAGGAATCAGCCGGGAGTCTGGGTGTTTCCCCAGCGTGGCTGCTGCAGAATACCAAAAATTGTCCCGAAGGTGCCATCACAACACGCGATGTCAGACTGTCACATTTGTATTGACTATTCAGATAAGTAAATGGAAGCAAAGCTTATTTCGTATTCTGTTTTCGTTTTTATTATTTAGTACAGACTTTCATTTTTATTTCTGTATTTATAAATGCATAAAGAAAAGACTTTCACATTCAAGGTCTTAGTAACGTTCTGTTAAGAATTATTCTTATTATACCATCAACAGGTACCAATATCTCTATATCTTTTATCGCATATATTCAACCATCATGTCTGAGTCATGTAGCAATTAATTTAAGCTCAGTGCTCTGAAGGGTCTGTAGGCTCACCATGATTTCATGTACGTATAGTAAAACGCAAAGTTGCTTATTCCTGCGATTTACAGCTCTCTACTGATTGAAATTAGCGTTCAATAATAAATTTGTAGCTCACTGCTTGTAAATATATATTAAGGTATCTCAATAAATTTTGCACGTAAATATACGGAAAGTTTTATTATAACTAATGAAAGCGTAATGAACATTTACCAGTTGTAATTTTCAGCCTAAGAGAACTATGTAAACAATAATTTTCTTTAGCGCTCTCGCCATTTGTAACATTGAGATTACTTTCATAAAATTTCGATCTCAATTTGAAAACTTTATAATTGGATGTCTAATCTCAATATATAAAATAATAAAAGAAAGCATATTTTTTTTTCGAAACTCTTGTATAAATGCAGATTTAGTATAATATGCACCTATATATATATATATATATATATATATATATATATATACAGGGGTTGGACAAAAATATGGAAACACCTTTAAAAAAACATGTTTCTTTGCTTAATATGGTGTAGGAAACCCGTTGGCATCCAAAACAGCTTGCAGTCTTCTCGGAATGAATAAATACAGTTCCTGTATGTTTGCCAAGGGAATATTATACCATTCTTCCTGCAAAACGGTGGCAAGTTCAGATAACGATGTTGGCGGTGGATAACGAGAACGCACTTTCCGTTCCAATGTAGACCACAAAGGTTCGATAATATTCAGGTCTGGTGACTGTGGTGGCCAGGGGAGATGGGACAACTCATCCTCGTGCTCAGAAAACCAGTCCTGGACAATGTGAGCTGTGTGAACAGGGGCTTTGTCATCTTGGAAGACACCATCACCATCGGGGAGCACAGTTTGTTCCATGGGATGAACTTCATCGGCCAAAATGTTCACATAAGTCTTGGCAGTCCTTCTAATTGTTTTGGTACTCACAGGGTTCGGTAACACAACATTCATTTCAGCAGTAACTTTTGCAGCTGTGGTCTTCTTATTTTTCGTCACAATTGCCCTTAATGATCGTCTGTCACGATCACTCAGGACACACTTTCGTCCGCGCTGTGATTTAGCAGATGATGTTTTTCCGCTTTTCAAATATGCGGAATAAATCTTCGATACAGTACCTCTTGAAACACTAAACACCTCGGCTACCTTGCTTACGGAAGCACCTACCATACGTGCTCCAACAATTTGCCCACGTTCGAAGTCTGTTAACTCTGACATAATGCAATGACAACCTCACATCTTTCTTTTCAAACATGCATTTCACAAGGTGTTTCCATATTTTTGTCCATCCACTGTATATATATATCAGGCTACATACGTGAGCATGTAAATATTTTACTTGGGACTTAAATTTTCTTTTCTTGCAGGTTGGCAGTTCTTGCAAAGAAGAGTTTTGCGTTTTACAGCCAGAATCGGAAACTTTGGAACTACCGATTTCAGACCCTTTTTACCTAAGCAAGCTTGGCAGTGGCATGCCTGTCATTTGTGAGTATGCTTTAATTACATCATGGCATGTGTAATAAGAGTTATTATATTTTAGGAAATATTATATTCCAGTAAGTATTTATTAACGAAATTGCTCAATAAGGCCATGGAAAGTTCCATGATTTTATTTGAAAATATTTGCATCTTATTAAAATATTATTAATTTTTCTCATGTTCCCTCCTTTCTCGTATGAACTAACAATTTCTTCTTCAACTTAGATAATCACTCCATTAAAAGTCCCCAATTATTTTAAATCCACGTCATAACCCACAGACATAATGACGCATGTAGGACGGAATAATCAGTCTCGAACTTCTAATAACCCTGTTTTCAATCAGTGTTTTCTTTCTGTAGTTTCAGAAGAAAATCTAACAATGCGAAATAGTCGCGTTTTCCAAGAGCTACTTCGAGTAATCAATTCTAATTACACCTCAGCATTTTCAAACTTATTTTCAGGTTTGAATGATAAAAGACCAACATATATTCTTTGTAAAGCAATATATCATATCTTAAATTCTAGTCATAGATAATATGCACGTAAATTGCTGTGCAAGACATTTATACAAATTTGACAGATGGAAAATTTTGCACTCCGAAAATCATGTAAGTTTTTATTGTTTGAAAGCTATCTATCTATTTAATACTCTTTTTACAGAAACCTCTGTGCCTTGCACATGCACCTTTTATTTCTTTTACTTTATCGTTACAGATTTCCCAAGCTTTTGCACAATGCAACGACCTTCTTATTTATAAACTCAGAAATAGGAGTTAAGAAACAAAACAAATGAACAAAAGAGACATGGCTCTGAACTTCCATTCCTTCTCTTTGTGCAGAAGCCCATTTTTCAGAGGTAAAATGGCTACCTCCAGTAACTGCACCCCACCCACGCCTCAATCATTTGTCATCTTTAGCAGTTAGTTGCACGGACATATTTTAGAATAGTTGACTGCTTCTATTTGATGTTCAGTAAACGGATTTTTCCACAAAGGGATAGAACCATGAAATAAAGATAGGAAGTCGTCTGTGGTTAACCCTGAACTATGTGTACAACTCAGGCGCCATCGCTGCCCACACCTTCGCATGGCGCCGGATTAAGCAAAACCTTTTGAGGGGAAAAAAACGGTTAAAAAAGGCGATAAACGGGAAAAGCGTGGACAGTTTATCTACTTCCCACCTCGAATTCTCAGCCTACAATCGTATTGTTAAATCATTTATTGGGTGGGTAAATAAGCACGTTTCACCTTATTCTTTTGAATGTTCTTTCTGTTTCGAAAGTGGACTAATAGTTTTGAATGGTAGGTTTCAAATTAAAATTCGGGTTATTTTAAAAGCAACTGGTGCATAGAATTTATGCGTTGTGTTGAAACAAGGAAAAAGCATATCAATTGCAATTTACTTTTTATTAAAAAATAATAAAGGAAAGAAGATTAGAAAATGTATCCTCGTCATGTTTATTCCAAACGCGCTGTCACTCAATGCTTCTAGTTTAAATCGGCATCATATCGCCTACAATAAAAATTCCAAATTATTATTCCAAATAAAGTAATAGCAGTTCAGTTAAAAAATTTGTTACAATATACATCAGTATGTGAGAAAGGGTTTCTACTCCGTCCAGACATGCTAGATCGGTGTAACTGCTCGCAATAAACATTTTACCTGTAATGATAGCTCTCCTAAAATAGGATGGCCTTTTCAATCCTTGTTAGTCACAGTTAGTTCTTTTTAACAATCAAATGTAAGCTGTTGTAATAAATTAATAGCGGAAAGAATGATCAAATTCTTTCAGTAGAGTTAGTAGATATAAGGCGAAAAGTTCATGGGAGACAGATGAATGTTTAATACTTTCCCTATGAATGCCATACTTACTCTTTTTAAATGCATCTGTCTATTCTAAAACTAAAATCTCAAAGAACTTAGAGATTCAGACTGTATTCTTTTACACTTTCCGTTATGTCACTAATGTAGCTTTTGTAACATATAGTCTATTAAACATTAACAGATTTTTGACATAATTATCTAAATAGAGTAATAATCACCGTAAGTACAAGGCAATTTACCATCGGTTAATCGTTACAAAATGATTATAAAAGAAAATAATACAGAAAGATGTAACTTCAGGTGTTATTTATTAAAAAATATAACCTGAAGTAATAAAAATATGTAACAACACTGGAAGTATACAAAAAATTGAAACGATGGTTACTAAAAACGAAGAAGAGTAGAATGTAATTTTTCGCCAACATACATTTCAAAAAATGATCAGAAACAATCATTCAGCTGTCTCCTAGATCAGTTTCATTCTAAGCTACAACATTTAGAACAACTACAGTGTGATGATCTATCTACCCTCTACACTTGAGTCTTTTATTGGTTAAAGTTCCAAACATAATAATATAAAATTATTTTTGGTTTCCTCCTGAGATTTGCAAATATTGTAAATGATTTTCGTCACAAGTAAACGATTTGTTTTAATTTACTTATCAAAAGTATACGACTAACTAATTTCAGTATATGAAATATATTTGATTTGTAATTATTAATGGACTCAAATGTTTAAATGTATATCGCTGTTAAATTGAAATCTGAAGGAATGGGTTTCATTTTTTTAACTTTCATTATCCCATTTCAGGCATTACCACAGTATGGAAGTATTTGCACACTTCGATCTCATCGATTCTCGCGGAAACAAGGTAGCCGAAGGACACAAGGCTAGTTTCTGTTTAGAGGACAATGAATGCCACACCAATATTCCTAAAAAATATGCTTGTGCCAATTATGGAGACCAAGGTATATCTGTAGGTTGCGTCGATACGTACCATCACAACATTGATTGTCAGTGGGTGGATATTACAGATATTCGACCTGGAACATACTATTTCAAGGTCAGTAAGATTTTATTTCTCCATATTATTTGAAGTAAGGGTAGAAGCGCTTTCTTTCTTTGTGCATGGAGCGTATAATTTATTATTCACTCTGTTGAACTCAGTCAAGCTGGGAATAATATCCAGATGCAAATTTTTAAAGTTTAATTATTAACTAATAGATGTGAATATTTAAAGATTGAATATTAAATAAGAGATGGGAATTTTTAAAGATTAATTCTACCGGCTCGATAAGCCAGGCGTGAAATACATTTTCTAAATCAAGAAATTCCTCGCAACATTTTGTTAAAATTTGGAAGATTAAACATTAGAGTAAAGCAAGCAAATCAATAAAATTTAATAAATGATTCTAAACTTTAAATCTGTAAAAATAATTAACATACTTATCAAAAGCAGCATTGGTTTTTCACGCCATTTAATATTAGCCGTATGAAAATAATTGATGTTTTTATTTTGGCGATTTTATCATGACTGTATAGTTAAGGCTTTTGCTTTTTAGTTGCATTATTATTTATTTAGCTTAGCAATTGTATCTTCTTTGTCATTCGTAGACCTAAGTTATGCAAAATGCCCACCAGCGGCCGGGCGGTAAAAGCCGCTGTATACTGGTAGTTTGGTTCTGGGTTCGAGTCCCGGCGAATGGGCTGGCAGCATGGGCGTTTTCGTGGATTTCTCTATGTGTAAGGTGGATACGAGCCAGTTTCTCTTAAGAAGACCTCCACAGGACATCCCTAACTTTCCGCCTAGTGCCTAAGGGTGAAGCACGTAATAAGTAAAAAGTAATACAAATGCCGCTCAGCTGGTTTAGTGCTTAATGACACTGACTGCCGATGGGCCCGGGTTCGAATCCCGGAGAAGGCATGGTTGTAACTGTTCGTCGCTTCATAGGAGGCAACGGTGGCCATCTATTAGGTGCTTCCATAATAAAATGGTCGCCACTTCCGGCCTTTGTAGTCGCACAAGGCTAATGGCTATTAAATAAAGCCTCCAGCCATTATTAAAAAATATTGTATAATAACAGGCAGCTGTGTTATTATTTCGTTTTCA
Source organism: Stegodyphus dumicola (assembly GCF_044657685.1). NCBI lineage: Eukaryota > Metazoa > Arthropoda > Arachnida > Araneae > Eresidae > Stegodyphus > Stegodyphus dumicola. Next base: position 61,595,536 of record NC_140775.1, on the reverse strand, counting down.
TTATATCAGAAGATTGCCAATTTTTTATTCGAAAAATTCGATTAAGTAAGAAAATAGTGTTTTCCTTAATTATATTATTGCCCATTTCCATTCGCAGTCTTTACTTAATACCCCGACTTTGTAGCATTTAATGTTTGACAAATACTTTCTGAATAGCTTACGATGCTTGAGTAAATAAATACATTTACGTTGCGTTTCGACCCTCTTTCTCCTTTTTTTATTCCCTTCCTCTCTTACGAATTATTTCTCACGGTTACAGTGGCATTGCTTTGAAGAGGAAACATCATTACCTTCGTGACAAAATACGTTTCATCGCGTGACCTAGATGTCATTTTTTTAAATGAGAATGTCCGGAACTACACTGAAATAATGTTGAAAAAATAAATAAATTACACCCCTTATTTTTTCGCACTGAATCGCACAATTCATTATTAATTCAAATATTTTGACGTATTCACTGCATTTCCATTTATTTCGCATATTGTGCATAATGCAATATTTGAATATGAAATAAGATTAAAAACTTTTTAAATATTATGGCTAAATTCATCTCGGATGCGAAATCAAATATACCACATATTTCAGAGTGTGTCAAGGCCAGCATCGAGGCCGTTTCATTAAAAATGAAAGAAAATGTTGCCAGATAGTTTCCCCTATTTTGTATTTCATGAACTAAAAGGGAAAGCTGAAATCAGTGATTAATCGTTACAGCTTTCATTGCCAAAGTCGACATCTTTTGTTTTATTCTACGGCATTTTTCTGTTCTATTGTTCTTTTTTATGCTAAGCTGACCACATGAGTCTTTAAATTCTTTTGTTTCATCATAAATGTTTCAGCTCAGCAATTACTAATCAACTAAAAAAAAGTACTTCCACATCCAGTGATGGTTTAAATGACCTTAATATAGAATGGAAAGTTATCATCTTGGCCTAAAAGGATTTCTAGAATAAAAAAAAAAAATTAAACTTTGCATTCAAATATGTTGAGTTAATATCGCATTTCTTTGACAATGCATAATTATTCTTCAGCATTCTTTTAAAGTTGTGCTTATTTTGAAAGAATGCAAAGTAATTATGCACTGTCAGACAAAATACAAAGCAAATGACATTTTTAAATGTGTTCGATAAACCTACTTATAGTGAGTTAGAATATTTCCTACATCTTCATGACACAGAATTACTGTGAAACAGCATAATTATTGTTAAGCATTCATTTAAAACGGAAGTAATGTTAAACGCATAAACTTGATTAGAACTGTCAAATTTGAAATAATTTTTTAAGCTACTTGTGTGTTCCAAATCGTTCAATTAATACTTCTTCACCTTATATTTTTACAACACAATACTCATTCTCGATATTTGCTGCTACCATCATGTAATTCTTTGTTTTTATGCGAAAATTTTCAAAATTAATAATTTTGAATTTAACATACGTATTTTTAATTAAAAAGGGGGGAATTTATGTCTTGTAATTAAACATAAATTAGAATTAAAATATCCTTGAAATATTTATATTATACGCTTTATGAATTGCAAATTAATGAGTATAATAAGGTTGGTTACCAAATGGTATAATTATCTAAATTCGAAAATATTTGGTAATTGAAAAAATAGCTATATTTTCAGAATTTTCCCTTTTTGTGTTAGCTGAACAAGGATTTCTAAAATAATACTTGAAATCAAAAGTATTCAAAAGTAAAATAATTTTCTCATTTTCAGATTAAATAATCTAAATTACCATATATACTATGTTTAAAAGCTTCTAAATCACTCTAAGAATAGCTTATAAATGCCATCTCAAAATATCTAATAAATCAAATCTGACTTGGTTTTCAAGCATATGCTGAAACTGGAAAGACAACCCCATGCTCGTTTACCAATTTTCAAGAGCTGTTTGCCAGACTACAAGAATTTTAAAATTTTGCATTCAAGAATACGGATCTTGCATCAGAAAGAAATACATAGATAAATTTTCTTTTCTAATCCATTGTTGGACTCTTATCCATTATTTTAACATTCTTCTTCAGCTGAAATTATTCAAAAGGAAACTGTTAAAATGATGAATAAAATTTCTTTTAATCATCCCATGGAGATCCAAATCTTTCATTTTTAATAAATGAGTTTTAATTCATATTCTAAAACGCTCCAAAAATATTTGAAAGCGTCATTCTATTTTTAATCCCTTTCATATTATTCACTAGACGCTGAATCTGTTGCTTCCCTTCTTAGAATAATTATAACTGTTGCTTTCTTTTTTACATGTATTTTGTTTAATTTAATGAAGTATTTTTAGAAAAGCCCAGTATTTTTGTCTCTTAAAAAAGAAACAGCCACAACGTATTCTTTCGAAATACATAGAGCATTTTTTAAAAATAAGTATTAGTCTCTGATAATAAATAATAACGAGATAAAATACTTGTTTAAAGAGTTTTTTTTTTTTTTATTTTGTTCTTCTGTGTAATTATTTCTTGTGTTTTAATTCGTTGAGACTTTACCTGCTCTAACTTTACCTAACTCATACCTGCTCTAGGAACATACATTATCTTTTTTCAAAATAAATCAATAAATAAGTAAATAAAGTATTGAGAATGTTATATTTTTATCTATACAAATTTCGTTGTGCAGAGGAAGTCTGTGTAAAAAATGAAGAGTGAGAGGAAAAAGTATTAGTCATAAATATTTTTTTTAACATTTTATTGTTATGTTTCTTGATATCCTTTTGTTATATTTATACTTAGACGTATATAAAAAGGGTCTTTTGCTACTAAGGTATTGTATTTAAATTCATTATAGATTTACATATTTAGGCTATATAGGTTACTACAAAAGGGCTAAACAGTGAAATAATTTGCTACAATACTTCCTAATTTACATAGTTTTCCTTTTCACTGCCATCAAGATAATTCAAATAAAAGAAACGAAAAGAGATGGCGCAATTTAAAAGTAAAGTATCCAGATTCTTATTATCAAACCATCTGCTACAATGATTTCCTTCATATAGCTAATATAACGTCACGATAATCTTTTGATCATAAAAACGGATTATCTATAATAAAAACAAATTTTATGATCATCATTTAGGATGTTGGGTATGATACAGACCTCTTGATTAAACCCCAGTTATTACTTTGAAAGCTTAAATGGGATCAAACGAAAGTAAAAGAGGATAAAAAGATAAAACAAAAGAAAAGAAAAATGGTACAAAATGCGACCTCAGGTCAGACATCCCATGGATGAAACAATCGCCACACTTATGACAGACATAAAATAGCTCCATCAAATTGCTTTTAAATAACTCGTGAAATTCTAAACTTTAATAATCTAAGTTGGCAACATACATATCTAAAGAGGTATCTGGGTCAGTAATAAGAAGTTCTATTGTTCTACGACTGCTTTCTTGATATTGGTATCATCGGAAGCTTATTAGTTGCGAGATAAAAGGTGAAACTTGGACTCTGCGAGAAATGACAGGCAGACCCAAGAAAACGGAAATTTCGAAAGTGAAAGCTTTATCTGCAATATGGTATCTCATTTTCTTTTGCTTTGGTTAAAAAAAAGTGAAATTATGTTTAAAATTATGTATTCGAAAATAATGTGCAAGTTGCCCCAATTTTCAAAGAAGCTGCTGTAATTATTAAGTATTTAGGTATTATGTATATGGTGAAATAGTACATCTGCTTTCAAAGGAGTGATTTAAATAACTTTTCCATGATAATATAAACAGCTAATAAATGAAATAAAATTTGACCTCTGTTTCTTCTAAGCTTTCCTTTTTAAAACTTGTTTTTGAGATACACCATTAAAATATTCTTTTCTGTGGTGTATTCTTGTAGATACTACACATTCAAGGAGTAAATTTAAGCTTGAACTTTCTTCTATACGTAAGAAACAAAATGAAATTTAGAAGAAAGCGTAAAATGTGTAATAACAAACATACTTTGAAATAACTCTCATTCGATTCCATTGTGAAGCAATTATGTGGGTGAAGCAATAGAACGAACCGCGGGAATATTTTAGCTTCCCAGTATCAAAACATGAGAGAAATTACTTTTGCCCACTCGCCTATAGTCTGTACATTAATAAAGTTCTTTCAGTTTCTTACCATTTGTATTTCCAGTTTCTTACCATTTCTATCTTCAGTTTCTTACCATTTGTATGTTATAGCATCTATATTGTACCATCTAGAATGACATTTTGAATTTTCATCAAGACCTTTTTCTGTACGCTCATAGTTAGGCTAACTGCTTAAAGAGGTCAAGATTATGGCCTGTCTTCACATTTAAACTGCTTTTCTTCTTAAGATCTATCAATTCCAGCTTTTTATTAAATTGAGAAGTTTATATTTTTTGTGTATTTATAAAATGCATCTTTATGAAGTAATCCCATTTCAGGGCACATTTGAATGTAAATTGTCCTTTAACCAAAGCAAATCCAAAATCCTTTGGTCTAAAAATTGATTAATAGTTTTAAAAGTTTTCAAAACGATGACTATTACTCTTTATTATTAATACATAGATTGATAGACTAATATTATTATTCTTGTTATAATTGCTATTATTACTAATGCATGGATTTAAAATTACCGTACTGATCTGAATTTGAAAAATCTTTAGTTGTATCTTTTCCAAATTTACAAATACCTTTTTGATATATGTAAAATAATTTAAAATGTAAAAGAAAGTTCGTTTGTCTTAAGTTAACAATCACGTTACTTCTTTGATTTCAATGTTTCAGTGATTGTAACGGTCTATCAAAAGGAAAAAAACGTAGGTTCTAGGTAAATTAAATAAATCAAACGAAACGCTAAAACATATTTAAATAGGCATTTTACCACAGCAAGATTTAATTTAATAACAGCATGATATTTATTAATTAAAAAGCGTATTATTCTGTTTTCGCTGTGAATCAGCATTATAACATGATTCTTCTAAGACAGACGTACCCAAATTTTTGACAGTCGCGCGGCACTTAATGTGATTTCATTTCTGGCTACGGTTCACAAAACTGACAAAAGTATGAAGAACAAGTTTTGATCTGATTCTACATACACAGAAGTAGTATGATATTCAATTGATACAAATACTGAATTTGCTTATCATTTACTAATGACTCTATTAAGTGTTATTTAAATTGATTCTAGATGCTCTGAATGCTTGCTCATTACTTTTGTTCTTATTTTAGATTTTACAGATTTCATTCGTGAAAATAATTGTTCACATAAACAGGTGCTGCTGAAAAGGGACTCTTGTATCTTGATTTTGAGAAATTATCATTCACCACATACTTTTAATAAAACTTTAAATTTGGATACTTCGAAATATTTTACTTTAAGTCACTCGGGAGATCTAAGTGTTACTTTTGAAGATCTGTCCCAGAGCATCGGCAATATCCACAAAGAATAGGTTAATCTTTACTTACATGTTTTCCTCCTAGTCTGTCTCCCCTAGAATCTGTGTTCGAATTTAGCCTGCAGTTGGTGAATTGCAGCAACATAATAATCTGTGACATACATTGTTGCCGTGTCTTTAAAATTCATCAGATCGCGATCTTTCAGTTACAGTTACAATTTCATTTGAAATCTTAAATGTACACATGTACACAGCTGTACATCAAGCAAAATGTACATAGCTGATTTTTTGACTGAAGGTTCAATCTAAGTTCGCGCATATCAGGAGATATTTCAAACAGAACCACCCACTCCTATCGTCGATCTCAGAGTTAGTCGATCTCAGATAGTACGTAGTTTAATCTTCTTTTTTATGAACTCTTGGATAAAATAAATCTTTCGCTTCAAAACTATGTATGAACACTTAAGAGAGGTCAACTATTGCGCATCGCAAAAGCAAAACGACACCTGTGTAATTTGTGTTGCATTCTGATTGCAGAAAATTTTGGAACTGCTAATGAGTCAAATTTGGAAATCGTATGCTCCAAATTTCAAATTTATGGCTGTAGCGGTTAAGGGTTGAGAGATGAAGAATCTATAAATCACGATTTTACATTTTATACAAAAAGATTCGATTTTTAATTACTAATATTCTTGGTATCTTAATATTTCAAGATCTTCTGAACACTGTAGGTTCGACTGGGGTTACAATCCTGGTGAAAAGGCTAGCTGCTTGGGCACTTCCGTGGTCTTCCTTGGATATACTGTGAATATGAGCCAGTTTTCTTTAGAAAATCCTTCAAGAAAGCATCTTTTCTCTTAAGGCAGATAGTTCTTATGTGCTTTACTGTAATTTATTAGCATTTCAGATGACAATATTCACTGCAAAATAATTTATAATCCTCAAAAAACAAAACTGGAAAAAATATCGTCGATATCGTAAGCCACATATTATAGCTCTAGCACATGTTATATAACAAGTGACACCAAGTGTTGGGTATACTTGAGTAATTGTTGGGTGTACTTGTTCTAAATCATAGATTATCTACAACTTCATCAGTATACATTTAGTCAGAGTCTGGTTTTCTGTTCAAGTTGTGCCTCCATTGTCTTATAAAATATGAGCTTTTAAGCTATAGAGTTTGGTGTTTTTTGGTAATGTAAACTAGATCCAAAACTCTAAAAGACAGTATGAGAATTATCGCTATGTCTTGTAAGTACCACAATGACAGGGGAACGATAAAGGGTCCTTTTACTAACTCAAATAAAGATTCGGCACCAAGTCGTGCTTAAAAAAGGCCAAAACTTTTCACTTAAAATCCAAGATGATGGATAAACTTAAAATTAATGAAGTTTAAGTATAGCTTCACAGTTAACTAGCGCGCAAGGTGGCTCTGACCGAAGTCGGCATAAGCAAGCCTAATGGCAAGAATAACTCAACGCCGCAGAATTCTAATCGCTAGACTATCAAAGTTAGCAAAATGGCCTTGAAGCAGGCAGAACACGCTCTGATTTCATCATCCCAAACGTCATTTAAATACTTCCTTCTTTCTGCATAATTTAAATATCGCGCGCGCTGGAAATTTGCATTCTGGCAGGGAATGGTAGGAAAAGGAATTAGCATAAATAATGGATTATGAAATTAAACGAACCTTACAGAGCCATTAGGAGTGTTATTGCATTTAGAAATTAATGTCCCGTACTATTATTTCTGGTATAGTTCTGGTTCTGTTTCTAGTTTCCATATTTTTGTATTCATTCTCCCTGTTCGATTATTTAATTTTCTTCATTTTTCCGGAATATGTCTAGAACCAACATTCATAGTACTTTCTCAAGTAATCCTGAATGGTTTGTTGACTGCATATGGCGTTTTATAGTAAAAACAGACTGTTAGGTGCTATTGCAATGTGTATTAGAAATCTGCGAATTAAAGTTCGATTCTAAGAGGTACTATGTATTTTAGGTATTGGGTAAAATAGGCTTTTTGGAATATAAGAAATATAGTGTTGCAGTAACTTATTACGTTCGTTTCATATTCGACGCATAGTTGTTTGGATGTGGCGTTTCCTAGTAAAAACAGACTGTTAGGTGCTATTGCAATGTGTATAAGAAATTTGCCAATTAAAGTTGCCAATATAGGAGGCATTCGATTCTAAGAGGTCCTATGTTTTTTAGGTATTGGGTAAAATAGGCTTTTGGAATCTAAGAAATATGGTGTTTTAGTAACTTATTACTTTTGTTTGTTTCATATTCAATGCATAATTAATTTTAGCAACCTCTTTTTATATGAATGACTATGTTTTACAGGAAGGTGTGTTTATTAACATTAATTTTCTTCCACAGGTATCAGTAAATCCTGAACTGAAGGTTGCTGAACTTTCTTATGACAACAATGCCGCTACTTGCATCGTCCATTTTGATTACGTATCCGCACAAGTCTACAACTGCACTCTAGGAAGACCATGAGAACCGGAAGCGTCCAGGATTAGCGTCAAGTTCCCATCCAGGTGCAAAATGTTGCACTTGGATGGGGTTCGAAGACAGAGCTGTGACTGTGACTGAAAACGTGAAAGAACACTTAAAAATGCTGGCAAAACTCGCGTTGTTATCACAGCTCTGGAACATCAGCATGAGTACAAAGGACTGCAGTACTTTTAAGTGCGAACTGTTTTTCTGAACTGAATCAGCTTCGACAAATTGGTGACTTGCTTAATGCTTGAAGAAACATAAAGTGATATATCATGTGTCAAACTTAAACAGTGGTGATCATCAGGTTTTTTCTTCCTCTTTTCTCTTCTAAACTTTTTCGTTTTGTGTAAAGTTCCGATAGTGTTCTAATTTATGCGCCTACATGGTGTGAAGTATGGATGTAACATTTAAGACTGAATCGTTTTTGCTGTTATTTATGTACGAAAAGCGAAATGTGATTAGGAAAAGAAAGAAAACTGTTGCTTAGTTTGAGATTGAGCTTGACAAAATGTGTGTTATTTATGTGATATTGTATCACCCATATACTTTTATCCTAAAGCTTGAAAAAACAGTTTTAAGCTTTCTGAAATAGCCAACAATATGTTACTAAAGAGAATATTATGAATCACGTATAAAATTTTAAACAGTTTAAAGGAAAGAGAGCTGTTTCTGTCATTAAAATAATCTGTTCTATTTGCCTTTATGGAAGTAGAACATTTAATGTAAAATATAAATGTTATAAATAACTTTAGAATATAGTGCCATTTTCCAATATTGCTCCTAACAGTATTTGTGCTTAAATCTAATTTTAAGTAATTGCTTTATATCACATTACTATAAAGCAGATTTATTACAGAAGTCGAATTCAATGCATACATTTTTTTTTTTTTTTTTTTTTTTACTCTCTCTGGGAAACTAACAAGTATTCGAAAAATGGATATATTTTAGAAGCACTTATTTAGAGAATGCGAAAGTACTTCATTTATTGGCGTTTAAAATAATAAAAGTGTTATATTAAATCTGATTACAAATCAAAACAATTATTATGTTTTGAAAACTTAAGTGCATTAGATTCAAATTAATTGATGAGATTTTTCTTCACATAATGTGATTTGAAATTGAATGGATAAGATTTGGCTTCAAATAATGTGGTTTGACTTCGTAAAACCACATTTAATGACACATCGAAATTCATGTTTAATTAAAAATACTCATTTACATCCTAATGAAATTCCTGTACGATGCGAAAATAAAAATTATTGACAAATAGCAATGATATTATTTACGTATTTTGATAACTATTTGCATCATAATACAGAGCTTAGGAATTATTCATAAGATATTGACAGATGCTCTATGGCAAAAACAACCTGCGAAATTATTTCAGATGACTATATTTGTGGAAAATATTATTGCTACTGAATACAATTAATAATACTCTTGTTGAATTTTATTCAAAAATAATGAAATTAACATTGCCTATATTCTTTCATTGTTTCAAAAATGATCAATTAAAGAAACTGGAATTTAGGAGAAGCAATATTTTAATATAGCTTACATTCCTAAAAAAAAAAAATGCTTGTTAGAAATAAAATTATGAAGAGAACTTGAGTACTGTAAAATCGAAAGAACAGTCTTCCTTTAGTGTACTTTTGCTGTGGTTGATCTCACAATCCGTCCTTTGGACATTACTTGCATACTACTTAAACTCTTCACAACGGTTAGTTGATCACAATCATCAGCTATCCTCGGTGAATTGTATAATTCAGTGTAGTTATGCTGCCATTTTTGCCAAAGACATCGAATTCTATGTACGACCGAGTGAATGTCATTCTCATATACACTGCTATAATCCAATTATTCACTAAACTAACGAAGAAAGAATGGTTCTCACAGAAGATGCAATCTTGGAATGCTGATTTAAAAATGGCAAAGTATGTTTACTTTGATAAAGGCTTGATAATCCTATGATCATCATTGAAACGTTTTACAACTCTAATTAGAATAAAATTCTATCTCAATTCTTTATTATAAAAGATAAGTATTTTAGAATATATTAAGGTAATTTCTTTAAAAGTTCAAGCATAAGGAATTTATAATATAATAATTGATTGATAAATAAATTTTTCTTATTCAGTAATGTCTTTGAATAATCCTTCATTGAAACAAACAACACACCTTTTAAAACACAGGTTTCAATCTGTAATATGTATGCTGTAATTTGTGAAGTGAAATTCTTAGAGCATATGGCTTATTTCAAGCATTTTTATTAAAGTAAAAAAATCAAGTACACAAATGAACCGACCTTTATTAAAAAAAACGTACACAGGTAATTTCAGAGTTCGATAGAAATACAGATCGAAACAAAGCAGCCCTTTCTATTCAATGTAGTTGCATAAAATTTTGAAAAATGAATTACATGATTAATTCGACACTTTATATTTCTTTCAATTACATCTTTCAGATTTGTAAGACCATACCTTTATTTTCATGTTTTAACCCTTCACAATTTTCTTTGATACTAATAATTGTTTATAATAAAAAATGAACAAAGTTCGAGAAAATTTTATCAAATGTTTTGAAAATGCTTTGTTTGATAAACTGCTAAGATTAATTAAATATACATTTAAAATATTCTTTTCATGGCTTAATAACGTTTTAACCAATATATCATCTTTTTTTATACTCTCGTTGAATTAGTATTATTTTTGAACGATAATTAAAACCGATTAATAATGGGATATACCTGCAATCAATTGAAAATAGTCAAATCATTGTAATCAATTGAAAATACCTGTTATTTTATTATTGTTGATAACACCATGGTAAGCTGTGGAAACAGCCAGAGAGCAGTGTGAAGAACTTCTATCTTTGTCTCAAGAAGTTTTACCAATACGATGTACAGATGGAATTTCTGTTGCTGATAATAAAATCTGCCACAAAAGTTAGTCAATTTTTTTTAATTGTTCTTGTAGCAGTTCCCCATTTTTCGTCAAACATTCACGCTTTTCAAAAATATTTTGGCCAGTGACTCATTAAATTTGGTAGTGAAAGTTCACTCATAAATTTTTTAATTTGTCTTCAGAATTTATAAGAACAGGAGTATGGAGCACTTAGCCACTTCCTGGGTGAAAGTGAAAATGTGGAACAATTTATTTCTTTTATTCTGATCGATATAGTGGTTAACGAAGCTGATAGCCATACCGATAGGTCCGGGTTCTTATAGCGTAGAAGGCATGGATGTTTGTAAGTATGTAGTGTCTGTGCGGCATGAGAGCACTTAAAATTCTGAAGAGCCGGAAGTTCTCTCCTGTGATTTTGTGGCCGGGAAAAAGAGATGGTATTTCCGAAGACCATTCCCTGACATGGTCTTCATCAAAACTGGGCCGAAGATTTACAGTTTCAGTGTGCTGAAATTACACTACATTGTACTCTACATTGTGCTCTACATTGTACAACCATTGGAGAAATTCAGGTGCCCCATCCATTTGTGCACCTGTATTGAAATTAAAGCGGAGTTCCAGTGTTTGTAAATCCGAATATGAACATAACGTTTAATTAATTAAGAACTTCTCTGTTTCAAATCTTTTTTACAAAAAGAACTTCAGTTATCCGTATGTAGAGCTGTCAGCTTTTTTTTTTTCACCCTCTAGCTGTGAGAATGGGAAAGACTTTGAGACTACATAAAAAACTTTTAAACTATTTTATTACTTCAGTCTAACTGATAAATAGTCACAAAAATTATTATTGATATTCTGATTTACACCTATATTTATCTATATTTCTATGAGATTCAAACGTCATAACTTGTCTCTACTCCTGTCACTGTGACCAGAGTTAGACGAATTATCAAGCCTCCTCAGCGGTTCCATATCTAATGATTCAGCTGGATTATCGGACCTCAATGGTGGAAAGATGGTGCATCCTGAAAACTGCTGGCGCTTCTATTTTTAGCACCATCTATCGGATCCCATCACTGCCAGAACTTTGAAAGAGTAAAGACATGTCCAGCAGAGCGTGCTGAATATTTTATATGTAATTAAACTATAAGTCATGTAGTTAAATTAGACGCACACATACACACAAATGGGTTGGTCCCAGATGGCGCTATCATTGGGTCTCGGCGTGTATTTGGCTTCTCTTTCACAGGCGCAAACATGCATAGCAGGTCCATAACGGAAAATACCGTCATGCTTATAATTTGTAAATATTGTATCCTAAGTATAATTTATTTAAACTTTAATTGGACTTATCATTTAAATATTCCGTGTCCTGCTTACTTCTTAGGAAAAAGTTAGGATACTAAACTATGCGCCAGCTGTCTTGGAAGAAGACAAATAAGTAATTTTACCTCATTAATTAAGAAATTTCAAGAATTTAACAGAAACAAATCTCTGACGAGGACCACAAATATTAATTACACAAGAAATAAATTCTTAAGCAGACAATTTAAAATTTCAGCATAATGAATAAGAATTTTCTTCTTTTTTGAATCTCAGTACTAAAAAGAGTTTATTAAAATGGATGCATCTGCTTTTAAAGCTATTGCTTGCTAGATAAAGATTTACGAAGCTACTTAGGTTTCTCGTGATAGAGACTGCTAGAGAACTGAAAGGGACATAATATACTAGAAGAAGATCCTCTAGCCGTCTACATCTACTGCAGATTACAGAGGAAGAATGTAGTGGTTCATTTTTTGCACGAGGAATAACTATTCTTAATTTCCCGTGTTTTATATTTTTGCTTGGGTTTAATTGTAAAATTAACTTTAACGTTTTGTTCATATTCATATTTATATTTCTTATGCTGAATGGCAGGACGGATTCATTTGGAATTATTTTGATTCTGTTGTGTTTGTTACTTTGAGTCACAGATCATTTTGATAGCTGAGTAATAAAAACAATAAACTTAGTTGTACGGAAGTATTCTTGCTGTTTCTAAATTGTAATTCAATTTGAATAAAGGTATTCAAAGGCTATATACTAGTAACCCACTTATGTTTCTAAAATGACAAAACTGAAACTTGCGAAAGAATGGAAATATTGTAGTAACTAATTCCATTGCCATCAGAGAGTATTAGTTCCAGAGGTAAGTGATAATCCGCTTCGTTATTAATACACACACGTTTTATTTACAATATAATACAATGGTTTACAAGCATTATTATTAGGCACACGATTTCATCATTATTAGGCTTAACACTTTCATTCTTCCATCAAACTAAAATTAAAATTATAGAATATCAACAGAGACAAGACGATCGGAGAGCCACCAAATGGCGCGAGCTATTAATTTATAACAAATATTTATTGTCTTACTTGCATGGACGAATTTCCGAATTGGATAAAAGTAATTCATTTAGATATTACCTCATCTGATACTGAAGCAAGAGCCTTATACAGCAACTAGATTGCGCGTTTTGGAACGCCAAACCAACTCGTTAGTGATCGTGGATACCAATTTAAATGTGAAACACTAAAAATTTTGTGTAAAATGTGTTTGCAACATACTACTGCCTACAATCCCCCGTCTAATGGCCATGTTGAGCGCCTTCATAGAACATAAGAAACTGCATTAAAAGCTCAGAATAACCGGTCCTGCAATGCCACACTACCAACAAGACTGTTACGAATTTTGTACATATGTAAATTATTTTTGTGAAATTATACTTTTTATATATATATATAAGGTAACATGAAAATCTAAGGAAGCGAAGCTTTTCCAGAAAAGCAAGAATACAGGGTTAAGTCTATTTAACATTGAATAAACGCATAAATCACTAAATTGGTGAGATATCGCCAAGCTTGCGATGGTTTCGGGAGGCATTTTTTTGCCAAAATTGAGAAAAATCAGTAAAAGGCGCCTAAATTGACGGTAATAACGGTAATAAGATCTGAGAGAGCATTAGAAGTTGTTTAGTTCAGCTTGAGTTCGGAGACTGAGATATCTTCATGTGAACTTCGCTCTTTAAATGCACTTTGTATTGCGTTGTGTTTAACATTCTTAGTAGTTTGGAATGTAACTAGTGATTGTACTCTGTGATACTGTGAGGAGCTAAATGATTATTTTTGTGGAAAGTTCCAGAACTTTGAAGTGTTTCATTTTATAAAAATTATATTATCAAGCTATTATCGGTTCTATGTGCATTCAATCTATTACGAACCCATACTCATGCAATAATTTTTGGTATCAGGAATGCGGCTGAATGCCGGTGACAAGAGCGACGGAGAGCAACTAAGACAGCTTGCGACAGTCTTTGCAGCATTCAAAGAAGAAATGAAACGGGACAAGCGAAGATGAAAGCAGGCTAAGAAAAGACGCAAGCGGACCGAAAAATGATAGAAGTCCATTAAAGAAAATATTGTTACGAATTTATATTTGCATAGCTAATTTTAGTAGAATTATAATTAAAATTGTTTCATTTCCCCGAGCTATGTAGCGCGAGATGAATTTTAATAGAAAACTATGCCGGAAAATGCAGGAGCACGCGCATTTAATACTGAGTAAAGGTTTATCTCGGCAATTTATATTTACCGTATAAATGTAATTGAACACTAAGTTAGCTGTAACCGCAATTCCATCTTTTTGCTTTCCAGAAATCTGGAAGCAGAAATTACTAGAAAGATCCCGCGAACTCCGGTGCAATATATAAAAGGCTGGAGAGAGAGTGTTTTAGTTAGTTTCTTAATACTATTATTGCGATTTGTTTAGTTCCTCGTGAACTGAGGTATCTGAATTAGCTTTCTTTTTAGATAACGCTTTGCACTGCGTTGTAGTATATTAACGGTTTTAGTAGTTTGACGTATAACAACTGATTATACTGCGTGATATTGTGAACACTTATACGAATGTCTCTGAGGAAAATTCAAGCGTTCTGTTATATTTCTTTTGATAAGAATAAATTTTATTAACCTTTTAACGGACTTGCGAATTTAATCTATTACGAACCCGTACGCACGCAACAATATGAGAGCAATAAGAGTTGGAATTCGGCATTGAGACTCAGATTTTGTATGTTCCCCCCCCCCTTATATTTGTTTTTTTCTGGCTAGTCCCATTTTTCGATCATATGGCCGGCTTATGCCGGCTAGGAGGATCGGGGCTGTGTCCTTATAATAATAATAATAATATGAAAGCGGGCTAAGAATCTTTGGTACTATTCAGTTTCGAGGGCCGTAAAAAATCGCCAAACTATTGTTGATGCCAATGCTGCCAAAAATAATTGCGGTAACCCTAATAATTGCGGCAAGAAAGGAAGTATAATACTAAATAACTATTTAAGATTCATGTTTTAATTTAGATGAAAGGTTAATTTCATATAATACTTTTTTATTATTATAATTTATATGAAAAAGGCTGAACATGACTAAATGAAAGCATAAGAGTAAATAACTATTTCAGATCATTATTATAATTTATATAAAAATTGCTAAGCATAACTGAATGGATGCCTGCATCGCTATTTCGCTACCGACTTATCGCTAAAGCATAATTTCATCTCGTTGGTTGTTCAAACGTAACTTTCTATAATAAATGATGCCTTTCCTTTGAAAATATTCTCGGTAAAGTGCACAATCGCTCACTTATTTGTTTTCCGCTTTTTACAAGGGTAAAAACAATTGGATTTTTGTCAATTTTCTTTTACTTTTTAAGTGAAAATAGGTCGATGTGTACATAATGTCAAGGGTGTGCGCAGTGCCATTTTTGTGCAATTTTAGGATTTTTTTTTTAAAGTGAAACTGGGCCGATGTGCATACCGAGTATGTGCATTTCTTAAAAACGCGTCAAGCAGTGGGTGATTCTGCACTTTACCCAAAATTCTATTGCCGACTTTTCGTCATGGGCAATTCCCAAATTATTAAATCCATAGGATATCAAAAAAGGATTTAAAAATTAAATTAGTATTTCAATGGCGTCTTAAGAAATATAGAACTATATAAACTTACGCAATCTGAAATCAGCGCGTACGCTAGATTTGGCGCGCTGTTAAATTGGCGCGTTTGCTGGATTTGACGCTTTTGCGCATACATTTTCGCTGCAATTTTTTTACGGCCCTCAAAACGGAATAGTACCGAATCTTTTAAGAAAGATGTGAAAGCTGTTCAAGAGAAGATGGAAGGGGCCGCCAAATCAGTTCAAGAAAAGACTGGAGCAAATCAGGGAGGAAGTGAAAAAATAAATTACCTCCATAACAGAAGACAAATTCGAGGCTATGGAAGCTAAAAATATACATGGCTGAAAATAAATTTGGGGAAATTGAAAAAAGAATTTCTGCTGACGAACAACAAATCGGGAAAAATGACTGTAGTCAAACAACAAACTAAAGAGGGAATTTCTACTGTCGGACAAGAAATCGGTTACAGAGTTTCTGCTGTCAAAAGAGAAGTTGACAGCATAATGAAATTCATAGTGACAGTAGGAAGCAATTCTGACGGTTTTAAATTTTTACATACGCTCCGACAATTTACATTTTCCCAACGTTCTCTAAAGCTGTCCACATATGATGAAAAGACCTCCTAGCAAGTAGAGAAAACTCAGTTCCCAATAGTGGCGGATGCTAACGGAAGGAATTCCCAAGCTTAGCCTTGCTATCTGACCGCTTTTCTGAGAGCAGTCGCAGCGGATGTCCTTCAAACTCTGCCCGAAAACTAGAAACTAATTTCGAAGCTCTATCTGGAACAATGAAGCTGCGCTTTGGCGAGAAGTTTTAGAAGACTAACAGCTTCGGTTAAAATTTCGTCAACAGAAGCCCTCAGAAACACTCCAGGAGCTCGCCACGTATGTTGAGAATTTGTCTCATCTCTTCTTTACGGACTGTCCAACGCAAACAAGGGAGATACTGTCCTTGCAGTACTTCACTGATGACATCCGGAGTCTTCAGGTACAGAAAGCACTAAAAACGGCGGATGACAAGGATATAAAAAGTGCTTCAGTGTAAGCCATAAAATTCCAGGCAGCCTACCAAAACATTCGTAGAAGGGCTGCTCATGTTCAGGAAACAGGTGATTAGATGACTGCTCGTCTAAACGATTTATCCAAGCAAGTCAATGCCTTGATGCGGTACAAGAGTGGCAACAAACCGACTCTAAACTGCTGGAACTGCAGTGCTGAAGGCCACGTCCGAAGGAGTTGCATAAAACCCCAACGCACTTAAAATAAGACCACTCCCTAGCAAGGTGGCAAGTAACAAATTATTGGCCCTATCGAGGAGCAGTGGACATATCGGTGGAGTTCTTTGTAATATGCCCATTGGTGCAAGAGTAAATGTTACCGTCATCCGAAAGATTGGGCTCAACAATTGGAAGATAAACTCATCCCTACATCGTCCTGCGTTATCCTACAGACAATGTCCGCTAACAAAATCAACATGGATGGAAAGTTAAACTTAAATATCATGTTTTGAAGTGCCGCCTTTCCGGTGTGACATCATGAAACATCTCAAAAACTGTAACAGTCCTAAAGGAGTACTCTTAGCTTCGGCATTCGTCGACCTATGGAAGACCGTTATCCCGCTAACTGTTGCCAATGTAACTGAAAAGCCGAAAGTCGTTAGGAAATGTGAAGTGACTGTAACATTTACTTCAGTGATCAGCGAATTCCTTACGAAGGAAGGAATTCTAGGAAGGAAGGAATTCCTTCTTCTTCGGTGAACCTAACATAGAAGTTATTGCAGAATGCACAACTAAGCGATGAAGATAGAAATGCTGCAGAACATGTCATTCAAGGATTTCAAGATGTTTTCTGCAGTTTATCTTCTCACGCAGGTCAGACCAGTTTGATACAGCATAGAACTGAAAACAGGGCATCATCCATTAATCAAGCATCACCAAAACGTCCACCGTTTGCTAAACAGGAGGAGGTAGGAAAATTTATAAAGAACATGCAAGAAAGCGATGTTATCGAGCCTTCAGAAAATCCATTGGCTTTTTCCATCCTTCTGGTTAAAAAGAAAAACGGTTCAACTAGATTTTACATTGAATATGACTTGTTGAACGAGGTTACAATTAAAGACAGCTACCCTATTTCTAGAATTAACGATATTCTGGACACTCTTTATGGAGGCAAGTGGTTTTCGACTCTTGATTTAAAGAGTGGATGTGGACAGGCAGAGATACACCCTGACAGTATTTACTACCGGATAAGGAATTTGGCAGTTCAGGGTCATTCCGTTTGAGTTATGTTACGCGCCGGCAACACTCGAGCGCCTTATGGAGACTGTGCTCAGAGGTCTTTCCCGCGTAGCCTGTCTGATATACTTGATGACATCATCATCGTCGGATAGAGTTTTGAAAATAATTTTAAAAACATTCGGAAGGTGCTCCAGAAGCTGACAGAAATCAAAGTGTCCTGCCGAATATAAATTATTCAGATAGGAAGCGGCTTACCTCAGACATGTCATCTCTGCCAAAGGTTTCTGTGAGGATCCAGAAAAAGTGCCGGCATTTAAAGATTGGAGACGCTCCAAAAGTGTTCATCAGCTGGCAAGTTTTCTGGAGCTTTGCGCCAACTAAAGGAGATTCGTGAAGTACTTTCTTTCCACCGCAAGACCCTTTCATAATCAGCCGAGAGAAAGCAAAAGTTCTTGTGGATAAAAGAATGCGAGAAGGATGAATTTAACTAACTAAATGAGGCTTTAATACCTGCTACAATCCTAACATATCCTCAGCAGACAAACCATTTATTCTTCAAAGGATACGAGCAATGAGAGTATCGGTGTTGTTTTGTCCCAAGAAATATATAATCAAGAAAGTGTCGTAGCATACTGAAGCAAGTCTATCTAAACCGGAGAGGAAATACCCTGTCATCAAGTACGTGTTGCTGGCCATTCTTAAAGCCATAGAACATTTGCATCATCATCATCCCTACGGCAGAAAATTCCTGTTCGCACAGATCATGCATCCGTTGACCTGGCATTCAATTTCAGGAATTTAGAGGGCCAAGTAGCCAGATGGATGCAGAGACTCCAGAAATATGACATCACTATCCATTATCGTATTGGATCATCACATGGAGAATCGGATGCTCTGTCTAGAAGATCCTGTCCAGCAAGCTGCTGATATTGTTCCAGGGTGGAAACGAAATACGAGCTTCGGAATCCGATCGTTAGTCAAGTTATGAATTCAACATCGTCCGCCAGACAACATCGTCCCAGACACATGGAGTGACGAAAAAGTCAGGAAAGACCCGTTGAAAGACGGCGACATTAAACCCATAAATGATCTTATGGAATCTTCAATTAAGAAACCTACCTGAAAGGAAATTTCGATCTATAGTCTTCAGACAAAACAATATTGGGCACTCTGAGACTCACTCCATGTTCGAAATGGCATCTTGTATCAGAAATCTGAATCAAATGAAGGAAAGGCATCCCAATGGCAGCTAATACTTCCAAAATCCCTGATGCCGGACGTCCTTAAACAGCTTTGTAGCAGCCAGACAAGAGGCTACTTCGGAATAATAAAGATTTTGAATAAAGTTTGAGAGTGCTATTACTGAAGTAAGAGGAAAGTTCTTATTTCCACTATTGTTGAAACTCATAAGGAATTCAGCTTCTTAAAATGTCTTTTGTAGAGTTAATAAAAGTGAACTCGTAGAATCATAACTTTCTACAACAGTCAGCACATAAAAGGTTCGAATAGTATTGCCACGTAATACAATACATATAGAATAATAAAAGAAACTAAATACAAGAAAACGAGGAGTTTTAAAATAGTTCATCTATTCCTCAGTTTTGCAGCTGATATTTCATCTACGTGCTCGTCATCATCTTTCGCCCAATGATTTTTATTATACTATTTAATTATACCTAGAATCAGTGAGAAGATATCCTATATGGTATCTAAACTGCAGACTCGCAACACCAGAAATTTTGAAATTTAGTGCCGTGATTTTAAATTGAATGGTTAGAGAGTGTGATTGTTAATTTCTGTTTTGTAAATGCTGTTTATACGAACCTTTTAACTAAAGGTTCATATCCAGATTTAAAGAAAGCATTGTAGAAACTTTGCAAGACTTTGGAAATGTAAGGCAGAAAGTGATTTATAGAATAAAAACAGCAATTTACAGATGGCTTTACAGTGGTTTAAGAAAAGTTCGGTTCGAGCGCTTCTTACACTTTCTTATGTTGAAACACATGTCCAAGGTTACATTCCCAACTTAAGCAGAAGATTCAACTAAAAGTTAAAATATTCTCACAAGTAACACTTTTAAGAGATAAGAGCCATTTTAACATTTGGAGTAACCGAATGAGAAACTACATCTTTGGAAGAGATGATTAGGCCAGCAGTAATTCCGGTCACTTTCACATGTTTTTCAGATCATTTCCCCATTTGAAATTATTAGTATACTAATCACATATTTAAGGCGTACAACTATTACAAATATGCAACACCAACCTCGCTTATAATGTTGTTCTGTTCGAACTATTAAGAAAATGTTGGACTTCGTATTTTCCGACTTACCACACCCCTCCCTAAAGTAACTCATTCGTATATATGAAAAGCCATTATCTATAATTAAATTAAACGATGACAATTTTCAGTGTAAATGCAGCACTCTAAAGGAAGTACAAAATGTTCTGCTGAATTTGACGGACCGATTCTAGGGGCTGAAACATATAATTATATAAAACAGTTGAAGGTTACATCCAGATGTGTGGTTACAACGTATGCTTATATATCATCATAAAAATTCATTAGATTAATCGAAGGTCAGTCTGTATTTACATCAATATCTTGACCTCGAACTTTCGGATGATTACTATGTTACACAGATTGGAAGTAAAGCCGAAATGATGATTGATTTGATTGATATCAACCGAAATTTCTGTATAATATACGTTAGCAATCGGTCTACAATTGAAACAATAGCATCTTATCATAGTTATTATGCCTTTGCTTACACTGCCTATAAGATTTTCGAAACCAGCATCATTACAGATTGTCATAGAATCAACAGCATAAAACTGATGTGTGATTAGTTTATAATTGCAAGGAAAATCAGAGTCGTTCGCAAACATATTTTTTACAAACGGGTAGAATTTCGACTGCAATTCGTATATTTCCTGGGGGGGGATAATCCATTTTTCTTTTCTTCTTTGCTTCACATTTTCTATAATCAACCTATCAAACACCTAATTTTTATTCTACTAAAATGAAATAGTCTATGTTTCTTATTTCATATTTTAGTAATTTATTACTTAAATTATTCAACAGCAGTTTCAAGCGCTCTTACCATTACAAAGAGTTTAATAAACAGTTCAAAGCTCGTCTGAATTTATCTATATTTAGCTTTTGGAAATCCGAGTGCACATTTTTGATAATAATCTTTCTAATCTTTAAAATTCGATATAATCATCTATACTGCACTCTGTTTCGGAATCCTTCTGATTTAAAAAAGATACTCACTGTCATATATTAATACTAACTATCACTGAATCAACAGTAGTGATTTTTAAGCCTTCGGTGGTTGCGAGATCAAACAATTATTTCTTCTCAAACATGTACTATATCTGTCAGTAGTAAATTTATAATACGAACTGTGTTTGTTTTCGCCCTTTGCGGTGTATAAATGGAATGCTAGCTGAGCTCGTTAATGACCATCAAAATTAAGACACAATAACACGCCGAATAAATACTAATTCAGAAGTCAAACAACAAAAATCAGCGTTAATTTACAAAATTTTCACAGGACTAGTTTCGATGGTTTTACCGAACCATCATCTTCAGCTGCAAAACCGCAAATGAACAAGATAGGAAATGATGTTTAGATAAGATAAGAAAGCCTGGACAAGAATAAGCAAGTGGCGCCATCTGTTGGCGAAACCAAAACTAAACCATAATTTCTCTAAAAGCCGAAGGTAAATTTGGATTGGAATTAGGATCGTTAACTAGAACAGAAAGATTTTTATGAATGTGAAATGCCTCTAGAAAATCCAGTTCTCCAATGGAAGATGTTTTTTGAATAATTTTGGCAGCAGAAAAATTGAAAGTGTGATTTTCGGACCAACAATGTTGAGCAACAGAAGACTTCTGTGTTTCATTTTTTCTAACATATGCCTCATGTTCTTTGACGCGAAATTTTAAGGCTCTCTTAGTTTGGCCAATGTAAATTAAACCGCACTGGCAAGGAATCCTGTAAATACCCCAGGAATTCATATCCGGAATGGGGTCCTTGAGTATAGAAGTTGGAATTTTATTGATGGGAGAGTAAACAACCCGAAAGTTAAATTTCTGCAAAATATGTGCAACTTTATAGCTAATTGATGGAAAAGAGGGAATGACAAAAGAATTTTTATAATCTCCTAAAACAAGAGTGTGCCTTTTAGTGTGTTGAGATGAGAATTTTTTAAATGCTTGATTAATAATGTTGGGTGAAAAGCCCCTGTCAATAGCTATTGCTTTTAAATAATTTAGTTCTTCATCATCATTATTTTAGGAGATTATAAAAATTCTGTTGTCATTCCCTTCTTTCCATCAATTAGCTATAAAGTTGCACATATTTAGCAGAAATTTAACTTTCGGGTTGTTTACTCTCCCATCAATAAAATTCCAACTTCTATACTCAAGGACCCCATTCCGGATATGAATTCCTGGGGTATTTACAGGATTCCTTGCCAGTGCGGTTTAATTTACATTGGCCAAACTAAGAGAGCCTTAAAATTTCGCGTCAAAGAACATGAGGCATATGTTAGAAAAAATGAAACACAGAAGTCTTCTGTTGCTCAACATTGTTGGTCCGAAAATCACACTTTCAATTTTTCTGCTGCCAAAATTATTCAAAAAACATCTTCCATTGGAGAACTGGATTTTCTAGAGGCATTTCACATTCATAAAAATCTTTCTGTTCTAGTTAACGATCCTAATTCCAATTCAAATTTACCTTCGGCTTTTAGAGAAATTATGGTTTAGTTTTGGTTTCGCCAACAGATGGCGCCACTTGCTTATTCTTGTCCAGGCTTTCTTATCTTATCTAAACATTATTTCCTATCTTGTTCATTTGCGGTTTTGCAGCTGAAGATGATGGTTCGGTAAAACCATCGAAACTAGTCCTGTGAAAATTTTGTAAATTAACGCTGATTTTTGTTGTTTGACTTCTGAATTAGACCATCAAAATGTTAATAAAATAATTTGTTATAGTTTGTGAATCTTAAAAATCCGGAACATTAATTTTAAAAACTTGATGTAGACACCACATAACTTCCTTGTGTGCCAATTAAGTTATAGACATTTTTCGCTGCACTTCATTTAAACCTATTTCCTCGAATGATCAAACGATAAAGAAAGTTAAAAATGATATCAAAAAGTGTAAATTTTAAAATTACATATCCCTGTCAATTTTTCTCGTATGGGAATCAAAATTCTCATGCTTTTGTTTTTTCATAACTAGTATAAAACTTTCCCAAATATAAGTATAGGTACCAAGGGCATTTAAAATTCAGATTTAGTTACTTGTCCAAAATTAATTTTAAAAAAAATTGAAATTGCGAAAACTTGAATATTTTTTTATTTAAAACACGTCTGTAAGTGGAAGTATATATCTAAGACCAACGATTGCGAAAAAGAAGGCCAGGTAATGAATGACCTTTGGACTTTTAAGCAGGATAAGGGTGTGTGTGTGTGTATGTATATATATATATCTGTGTGTGAAAGGTAAAAAAATATGAAAGAAAACTTCTAAATTTACTTGTTAGTTGCTTATAACCTCTTTTGTTTCTTTTTTATTTAATTAGGGAACTTCATATCTCTATCTTAAAAATAGCGCTGTAAGTCTAGACTGGGTCATTCAAATTAATCATGCGATCTTACGTAATGCTTAACACGTTGAGCGCGGCGCCGGTCCCTGGGGACCGGCAGTGAACTTTCCGTGTGGCCGGCGTCGATCCCTGGGACCGGCACTGGAATTTTCGTTTGGCTGGCGTCGGTCCTCGGGACCGACAGTATTAAAGTTAAAAAATAAATATAATCTCAATGAAATGTGATCAAATTTAGTTTTAATGAAATGCATTGAAACATTCTAAACAAAAATACGGAAAGGACAGCAAATTCGGCTTGACTTGTGTCGAATGGAAAAAGAGTGACAGCGCGCTTTTATCTGCATCTGATAAAAGAATGTCTGGAACAACCAAAGGAAAATATGAAGAATCAAGATGGTAGAATGGGATATTTCACTTAGCAGCCATCAGTCGGCGAAGAAAGATGAAATGGATGAAAATAAACCAGCAATGTGAAAAAAAAGTTGGATCAGTAAGGTAGTAGGTACTTCAAGTAATTAATATTCAATATAAGTAATTTTTCAATTTCAAGTAATTAATATAAAATGTTAGGTTAGAATATCCGAAGGATATTTGTGTTTTGTTCTAGGAAAAGGTGAGCATCGCAAAGAGCTGATACAGCTGTTTGGATGTAATAGTACAGAAAGGAAAAAATTTATTGCAAGTTTTTTTATGTAATTTTGTATAGTATCAACTTGAAGATCTCTGTGAATATATGAATTTTGGATGAACCAGGGTGCATTAATAATTTCACGAAGGGTTTTATTTTGAATAACTTGGATCTTTTTTATGTGGGTTAGCGGCGTGTCCCCATACCGGACTGGCGTAAAGTAAAGTAGGTCTAAGGATGGACTTGTATAAAATAAGCTTCTTGTTGAGACACAATAACACGCCGAACAAATACTGAATCTTCCCATTGTAAACATCAAGCCAATAGTTAATATCAAGCCAATAGTCAAAAAATCTTCCCATTGTAAACATCAAGCCAATAGTTAATATTTCTAATGTTAGTCTTTCAGAAGAACAAGAGAGAATTCTAAAATATAATTTTAACTTCTCACAAACCTGTAAACCCTCGATTCCAAAGATTTTGGCTCCTATCGAAAAAGCTTTCAAGTTCAGTAAAGTTTCAGATTCACAGAAAGAAATGATTAGGCATCTTATCGCTCATAATGTGAAATTCAATAATAAACCTTTGAAACCAAATCTAACTGCGAGAGAAAGAGCTACAATGCGCGAAATTCATTCTAACCCGGATATTATCATTTCAAAGGCCGACAAAGGTGGCATGATAGTCGTCATGGATAAGAACACTTAAATCGATGGTGTCACTAAACTCTTAAACGAAGGACCATATAATCCGATCCCTAAAGATCCTTCACCTTCGGACTTGTCAAAAATAAAAACTGAGATCAAATCTTCGCAAATCATTTCAAGCAACTTAAAACATTCGCTTATCCCATCTGTTGCGAATTGTGCCAGATTATATGCTCTTCCCAAAATTCGTAAAAGTGGTATTCCTTTCCGTCCTATTGTATCAAATTTAGGTACTGCCTCGTATCCATTAGTTTCTAGATTTTCAACTCTATTAGACAATAACATTTACACCATAAAAAATTCAATAGAGTTTGTAAAAAAGGTTAAAAACATTTCTCCTAGTAATTTACTCATGGTTCCTTTTGATGTAAAATCATTATTCACCAATGTTCCAGTGGAGGGTGCATTAAGATGTCTAGAAACCAGACTTCGCGAATTTCATTTCTCTTGCATCGAAATTGATGAGCTAATTTTTCTCACTCAACTCTGTTTGGAAGAAACACATTTTGTTTTCCAAAATAAATATTACAAGCAAACTGAGGGATTAGCCATGGGAAGCCCTCTCAGTCCCATCCTGTCTGATATCTACATGCATTATTTAAACTTCCCGGCATGGTTCCGCTACGTAGACGATACTTTTACCCTGTTTGAAGATAATAAAGATGATTTAAATAAAGTTCTTTCAACAATGAATTCTATTGATCCTGCTATTCAGTTCACTTTTGAACTTGAGACTTGCAATTCTCTTCCGTTTCTTGACATTCTGGTCACACGTAACACATCCAACTTCAGTACTACGGTTTACCGTAAGCCTTCATCGGTTTGCCTTCCACCACACTTTAAATCATGTCATCCGACTAAACAAAAGTTAGCTTCATTTTATTCCTATGTTTTCCGTGCTCTTCAAGTTTGCTCCTCTAAACTAGCCCTTGATGAAGAATTAAATTATTTAAAAGCAATAGCTATTGACAGGGGCTTTTCACCCAACATTATTAATCAAGCATTTAAAAAATTCTCATCTCAACACACTAAAAGGCACACTCTTGTTTTAGGAGATTATAAAAATTCTTTTGTCATTCCCTCTTTTCCATCAATTAGCTATAAAGTTGCACATATTTTGCAGAAATTTAACTTTCGGGTTGTTTATTCTCCCATCAATAAAATTCCGAGTTCCATACTCAAGGACCCCATTCCGGACATGAATTCCTGGGGTATTTATAGAATTCTTTGCCAGTGTGGTTTAATTTACATTGGCCGAACTAAGAGAGCCTTAAAATTTCGCGTCAAGGAACATGAGGCATATTTTAGAAAAAAGGAAACACAGAAGTCTTCTGTTGCTCAACATTGTTGGTCCGAAAAATCACACTTTCAATTTTTCTGTTGCCAAAATTATTCAAAAAACATCTTCATTGGAGAACTGGATTTTCTAGAGGCATTTCACATCCATAAAAATCTTTCTGTTCTAGTTAACGATCCTAATTCCAATCCAAATTTGCCTTCGGCCTTTAAAGAAATTATGTTTTATTTCTGGTTTCACCAA
Organism: Stegodyphus dumicola; assembly: GCF_044657685.1. NCBI lineage: Eukaryota > Metazoa > Arthropoda > Arachnida > Araneae > Eresidae > Stegodyphus > Stegodyphus dumicola. Next base: position 61,569,053 of record NC_140775.1, on the reverse strand, counting down.
CAGATGGCGCCACTTGCTTATTCTTGTCCAGGCTTTTTTATCTTATCTAATCATTACTTCCTACCTTGTCCATTTACGGTTTTGCAGCTGAAGATGGTGGTTCGGTAAAATCATCGAAACTAGTCCTGCGAAAATTTCGTAACTATAACGCTGATTTTTGTTGTTTAACTTCTGAATAAGCTTATTGTTGATAGTCAAATTGCTATGTCTGCCGAGGAGAGGACGCATAGTAGCTATTGAGATATTGAATTTCCTCCAGTTTCTTGTTGACTGTTAACGGCAATTCTCCACAGCGTCATCCAGTTTTCAAGAAGCTCCAAATAGTTTTGTAGAAAAATTTGTATAGTATTGATAGTTGAAGATTGAGATAGGATAGCGGTATCGTCGGCAAATAAGGCGATAGTAATATGAGATTCTTTTGGAATGTCTTGAGTATAAATATTGTAAAGAAGAGGAGAGAGAACGAAGTTTTGAGGGACACCTGCAGTAATATTTCTAGTAGTTGAGAGGGTGTTTCCAACTTTGACAGCAAAAGTGCGATTTCTGAGGTAAGAGGCAATAAGTCGAATAAAGTGGTTCGGAAAATTGAGCTGAATTAGTTTGAATATAAGTCCTTGGTGCCACACTCTGTCAAAGGCTTTGGCAATAGCTAAGAAAATTGCGCCGGTAGGAAATTTGCAATTGAATCCATCAGTAATGTAACTGATAACGCGGAGAAGCTGATGATTGGTGTTGTGCAAATGTCCGAATCCAAATTGTTCATCAGGAGTATAAAAGCTAGGAGGCATGATTCAATTAATATAAAACAAAATAATTTTTTCAGCAATTTTAGAAATGTGACTAGTAAACTGATAGGCCGATAATTTTGAGGAAAGGTAGAACTTTGATGAGGCTTGGGGAAGACAACAACAACTGCATATTTCCATACTTTTGGGAAGTAAGAGAGCTTGATAACTGAGTTAATTATTTTAGTCAAGAACGTAATTGCATTAATTGGAAGATGCTTGAGTGCTTTGGAAGAAATTTCATCATATCCAGCAGCTTTTTTAGTTAAAAGAGCTAATAAAATCCACAACAATTCTCGGAGAAGCAAGAAAGGTGATATTAGGTGGTCCAGGGCTATTAAGGAAAGAATATACTGTGCTGACTTTGGTGATATGATCATCATCTGGGGAAGTATTGGGAGTAAAGGTATCTTCAAGAATGTCAGCAAAAGTATTGGCTTTATCTTCATCAGAATAAACAAGTCCATTGCAACCATGAAGTGGAGGAATCTGCTTGAAAGGCTTTTTGAATTTACAAGCAATGTCATAGAGGAAATTGTATTCAGTAGCAAGAGTATTTAAGAAGTTGCTCCATCGTTGAGATTTAAATTCCCTGATATCTTTTTAATGGTCCTTGGAAGAGCGTTTAAGTGAGCTTTAATTCTTGGGTCTCTAGTAGATTGCCATAATTTCCGGATGCGATTTTTATATCTAATATTTTGCCTGATGTTATTCAGAAGAGGAAGAAAAGGATGATTACTGATGAATTTATTGTTAGCAGAACTTAAAACTTGTTCAACACTGTTGGTAAAATTTTGAATTTCCGTGTCTAAGGCTTCTTTACTACTAATGCAAGGATTTCCTGGTATAGTTTCTGTCAGAATTTGAGAATATTTATTCCAATTGGTAATTCCAATGCTGCGATCTAATGCAGGAAGGAAGCAGTTGATATTAATTTCAATCAATTCCAATTGGTAATTCCAATGCTGCGATCTAATGCAGGAAGGAAGCAGTTGATATTAATTTCAATCAAGATAGGCTTATGATCAGAAGATAAAGCAGGAATAACAGAAGTTTGACTATTGTAACTGAGGTTATTTGAAAGAAAAAAGTCAATGATGAAAGAGCTATGGTAACCAAAATGTGTTGGTTCATCAGGAGCATGTATAACATAATTTTTATCCTGGATCAAATTTAAAATTTCAGTACCTTTTCTATTGATTGCACCAGGATTCCAACATTGATGTTTCGCATTAAAATCGCCACCTACAAGAGAGGGGTAATTAGAGTCCAAAAGATGTTCAATTTCAGCCATAATTGGTCTAGATTCGGTGGAATATAAATATTGGATATTATGAATTTGTTAGATTCAGTTTCAATTTCAATAGAATTATTTTCAAAAGAAGTATATTGGTTTTGTTTAAATTGATGCTGTATACTCCTTTTAACGAAAGTAATAATTCCACCTCCTCGCCTGTAGTTATGTCAGATCTGAAAGCATAATTTGCATAAAGTACTTTGTTTGCAAGTTGTAAGTGAGACTCTTGTATTAACAGAACATCCGGTTCTAATTCAAGAATAAGATCACCCACTTTATCCTTTTTGTTATATAAGCCATTTGCATTCCAGGAAATAATTTTAAAGCTTCTCATATTGACGTTTTTAGGCATATTAAATGTAACTGCAGACTCTATCGATGATGTTAACTATGATGCTGATTTTGTCAATAGCAGATTTTTGTTTTTTCATTTCTTTTAGGCCTTCGGTTATTGTAGTCCATATACTTTTTAAAGATCCAAGATTGAAAATTTCTGAGAGCGAATTATTTGCTTCTTGGGGTTCAGCGATGTGCGAATTTTGATTATTTTCGAGATTTGTACTGAGGGGAGGGAAATCTTCTTTATGCAGATTCCATGGATTTCTGATAGGAGGTTGGCTGGGAGTAAATTTTGATCTATTTTGTTGAGGTCTTGCTGGACACTTAGAGAAATTTGCCGGATGTGGCCCTTCGCAGTGATAACATGTTGCAGGTTTATTCCTGTCAACAAGGCAGTTGTGGGGTTCATGGTTATCTCCACAACGTACGCAAACCCAGTCTCTAGTACACAGAAGCGAACTATGAAAAAATTGCTGGCAGCGGTAGCACTGGGATGGGCCGGGCTTCCGCTTCAAGTATTCAGCAGAAATATTCGTACGTCCGATGTGTTTTAGCTCAAAGATTTTCGTGGAAGAGTCCGTTTTTGGAATGTGAATTAAAAAGAGCGGCATTGGTTTATTTTCTTTTCTATTACGCATTAAGGTTATATAGCTAACTTTAAATCCTTGGTTATTTAATTCTTGGACGATATAGTTAGTGTTCATCGTAGTTGGTAAACCTCGGATAACGACTTTGAGCACTTTTTCATCTGGTAGTTGGAAAGTTTGAGCTTTTAGTTTAGTTTTTTTCAATTATTTTTCGGACGTAGCGGTGAGTATCAATATCAGGGAGCTCAATAAGTAATTTTTCACCTTTAAGTGTTCCCGCCGCGCTCAACGTGTTAATGCGATCCTACGTAATGCTCCACAAGTCATTTCATTGCAATTACTTCCACAGTGGATGGCAGCAAGCAGGATCGTCAGGTAAACTTTTTGGCAGTTCAGTTTACTTTAGCAAAAAACAGTCCAGTTTTCCAGAATCAATTCAAGAACTTTTCCCTCGTCACGTTTTATGTAACTGAAATATTTTATCTCCATTTCTTCCAATTTTCTTCATCGGACTTCTCTTTCATATCAGATTAGTGAATTTCCCTAGACCTGTAGCTAGAGTTTTCAGCACCCGAGTTTGCGACCTTTTCTGTTTAAGAACAGAAACATTTATTCTAAAAAAACTGCAATATCAATTTGGCGCGCCCCCTTGCTCTTCTCTGGCTACGTCACTGAACGTCACATGTCCTGAAATTCTACTGTTCTCATACCTTCTGATCCAACATCACAGACAGTCTGAAGTTTATGAAAAGAAGCTACAAACAACTGCTTCACATTCAATATTTTCCAAAATGTGGGTCTAGTTTGTCAATAATAACTGAAATATTTTTTTTGAGTAGGCATAATAACACCTCAAATTGATAATAACATGAATGAGAGGAATCCGTAACAAGTGTTAATCAAGACAGGAAGCTCTGTGAATCCTGAAAAACTCAGTCTGATGATGAGTCACATAAACTTTTAATAGCATGGAATATTTTAAATGTTTTAGCATTAGTTAGATGTAAACTTCAGCTATATAGGATGTTTTTTTCTCATTCTCCCTGGCTACACTAAAATTCATTCTCGTGTTTGCAATGTGTTTTCAAATAACCTTTGCCTAGTAGTGCTGGAATTCACATTAATAGAATTTATTAATAAAATATTGCAATAAAGGTAATAAATAAACAAATTATTTAAAATGTCTTGACAAATTTTGGTTTCATGGTGTTTCTTTTCATGTTAAGTGCATCTGAGTATAAAATTTTGAGGGGGAAAGTATTTATAAAAACAGAACATATAACACAGAAGAATTATAAAAACATAGATTTATTTTTAAAAGTTTCAAACATGATTCGTTTTAAAGCTCTTTACCATTCTCAGCTGATTCTGATTAAATATGCTTTAAAAAAAAAGAAAGAAACTCTAAATTTGTTATCCAGAAATACCACAAGATACTTCAATTATTCAGCTTCAACATACTCTTGCATATAAAACAACACTTTTAAAACATTTTCATTGTGCTAGTTACTTAGTTTCACATTACAGAGATTCAAAGTTTTGTGTCAAGAAATAGCTTATGTAATACAAATGGAAGAGAGACAACAAATAATATCACATTTTTAAGCTCCCTTTTCTAATGGTGGTTTCATAAATGCTATTTAATATCAAAATGCTAATTTAGAATGTCTTGATTTGCAAAGTTATGAGAGGAATGTCTATATTAAGTTACTACTTCCAAAGGAGAAAAAAATTGGACATTAATTTCATATTGCATTCCGCAGCCTATATTTTTCATGTAGTCATTATTACGGCTGAGGTATCTATTTAGGGGTGTGACTAGTTTATTGATGCCCAGTTTGTAGACTACTGTGTCCTGAGCATTAAACCACCTCATTGTTGTTTTGATACACTCGTCACACCAAAATCTGAGGACACCAAGGCACTTATTGAGATCAAAATCATTTTCCCTAGATAAAAAAAATCTTTCAGTTCTTGCCTAAAATTCCTAAATCCAAAAGACCATGTCTAGACAAGGCAGCATCGTTGACAGAAATATATTTGTTACCAGCCTATGATGATGATATTTGGCTACAGTGCTTTGGAATAATAATAAAAAATTATCATCGATTTTCTACAAAGGGAATCAACAATTAGGGCAGATATACAGCATATCCACAAAACTCCATATCCAGCGTTTATTTTTGCAACCGTTGGTAGTAAACATATATTTCCAGTCATAGAAATGTTTTACATGATGCAAATATTTATGGCCTGGCTTTTTGAATTTAAAATAACCAATTTTGTATAAAAATTACGAAATCTAACATTTCATATGCTCTCCCGGTCCCTATGACTCCCCACGGCGAAAGCAGACCGAGATAATTCATTTTAAAGTAGGGTCATACTCACAGGCTATTCACCAAATGAAAAGCGAAATGTCTGCATTTGTACGTAACTAAGGGGAAAAAAATGAAAATCTGTTTAGAAATAGTTTCTGATACTTAAAGGATTAAAAAGTCAAGCATTTTTCTGACGGCTGTCCTGAAAAGTATTGATCAATGTAAATTTTTTTTTTTTTTTTTTCAGAAAGGAGACCTTATTTACAGAATCTTATAGATTTCACGCTATAGAAAATAATGGTAGACATGAGTATTGGAAAGTAGTCAACTCTTAACGTTATTTACATAAACTAAAATTGAAAAATATTGTTAATTTAATTGTCAATTTTAAATGATTATTAAATTATGGCTCTAAAGTAATAAAACTTTGAAATATTAATAATGTATGTTTAGCATTTGAAAACTTGAAAATTTTGAAAGCTAAAAATTCTGACAGAATTTTTTCGGCACATCTATTATAACAAAATCATAAATTAAAGAAAGTTACAGACTCATAAATCACAAAAAAGAATATAACCGAATGGTATTCAAGGGAAAAAAATTAACATCAAATTTTCTAATTTATTTATCAACCAGCCCCTTACGACGAGTTGAAAATGACGTCAAATATCGAAAATTTCGAAATTTACCATCTTGGACAATTTTCGTCGTACTAATGTCAAAACTTCCCGTTTTTTACTTTTTTTAAAATAAGCATAAAAATTTCCTAAATATAAGTATAGGGATTAGGGGACCATACACAAAGTTAGATTGGGCAATTTTTTCAAATTAAAATATTTTTAATTTTAAAAATGCCAAATTATGGATATCTGCGTCATTTAAAACATTTTTTTTTAATTGAAAGGATACATCTACGACCAACGGTTACAAAAATAAAGGTCGTGTAAGGACTTTTTTGGACACAGTACACCATGCAGTATACAGCTATGTTAACTGATGCAACGTTTTGTCATAATTGATAATTAATACCAAGCCTTACTTTGTTTACACAAAATATGCTATTTCACTATGATAATTCTCATGCAGTCCTGCATCACAATATCTCATCCTTGATGTTAAGGAACAGTCCATTGGTCACAGATTTCAAAATATTGAGGATGTTAAAACAGTGTTGGCAATTGATCTAATGTACTGAACACCACAATTTGCAAAATGGGCAATGAAAACTTTGCTTCATGCTTAGGCAAACATTTTCATCGGCAATTCCCGAAGATGATATCTGTTCGCAAATTGATACATAGTGCAAGAAAAAGAAAAAAAAAAAGTGTTGTTGCTTATTTACTGAAAATGGAGAAAACAATGAATGCAGTTAAATACATCTTAGCAGCTTACTGTAGTAAGTTATCATATGCCAAGTTGTTTTCTAATAAAACATGCATTATTTTTTTTATGAAAAACCTTGCTGACACATGCCCATTTTGATTTAGAACAGCTACAACACTTTCAGTGGCAGACCACTAATCATGTGGTCCTGTTGGTGCTTGATCATTTCTACACCTTCTTCAGCTGCCCCAAAACAGCTTAGTGTCACAGATTTCAAAATGACAATAGGCCAGAACAATACTACAATGTAATAATCAGGACACAGCACAAATAAGGCAATTGCGAGGGGATGTCCCACAGTGAGACAAACATTTTAGTTGTCATGTTGCCTGTAACAAAATAAGGTATCCATCATGGAGCACCATGTGTGATGTATTATGTCCAATTTAATTTTACAATTAAATTAATGATCTTTGCAAACTTTATTAAGTTTGCAAAGATCATTATGATTGATTATTGAAAACTTAATTAAATAAAATAATGAATAAATTAGATACTTAAAAATTGCATGTATAATAATATATAAAAATGCTATTAGTATATTACTTGTGAAATAGATAGCATACAAAAGCTATCAGAACAAGTTAAGCTCACAGAAGACTTGATAAACCAATTTAGAATCAGTTTCTCAAATTAAAACTTCAAACTCTAAAGGTTTACAAATGTGTATAGCAAAATGATTATTATTCAAAATAAAGCATCAAAACATAAAAAAACATACAAAAACTCTTGACTAGAATGCAATCAATACATATAATACAACAATGATAATATTCATCGGAAAATTTTACAGTTTAGCCCATACTAATATATCTTATAAGACTCAAACGCAATAAACCAGGTTTGACAAAAAAATATTCATGGTTAAAACTGTGTATGCTCTTTTTTCATAAAATATCAAAATGTGAAAGTTTAAAATATTAAAATGCCTGGGAGAGTTCAAATTTTCCGAAATACGAAAACAAAAATAGAATGAAATCTTAAAACTTAAAAGGACTACAATAATACTTGACTTAAAAAAATGACTAGAATACAATTAGTTCTCTGTCCACAAAAGTGAAATTAATGACATTATTTTCAGTAAAAAGAAACATAACATATTTTGATATACAGAAGCATTGATCCATCTTCTTCAGGAAAAGTTTGTTTTGGATGAAATCAACTCTTTAAAGAGGAATATTCTTCTTCAATTATCATTAAATTCTAATAAATAGTAGTACAAATTTCAAAATATGAAAAGGGCTGCAATTCAAAATACTTACTTATAAGAGTAAATAAAATTATTTAACCTCATATTTTTGTAACTAAATATGTAAGAAAATGATGTAAACTAACTTTTTTTAAATTATCAAAAGCAAAAATACTTTACATGCAAAATTTTCATGATTATTTTCCAGTAAACCACAATTAAAAATAAATTTGGGTGTTCAAATTTCAATCAAATACAAAATTTCACTTATGAATGCTCAAATTATGAAATTCAACAGATCTATCACTGGTTGTCCTTTTCTTCTTATTATTTTTAAATCTTGATTTCTCTTTTCTTACAATCATTCTTAATATACATTATTCACATTTGCATTCAAGTATTTAAAGGTAAAATATCAAATATGTAAACAATTACAAGAAAGGTTGTGGAGTTGGAGTCGGAATCATGAGTCGGAGTTGGGCAGATTTTGGAGTAAAAGGAGTCGGAGTTGGAATCGCTAAAAACAGGTCGACTCTGACTCCAGTTTTTGTTGGACAGTTTGAATTTGAAATGAAATTAAAGAGAATTGAAAAAAAAAAAAAAAAAAAAAAAAAAAAAAATTAATGACAAACTGAGTTATTATTTTTATTTATGGACTATATACATTAATAAATAGTTATTTTCTACTTTATTGACATATCAATAAATAAATATAAGGGAGGAGGACGGATGTGATATTTGTGTGATTTAGTGATTAAACTGATTTAGTTACAAAACTCACTGGTAAATTTAGGTAATCAGCAATAGCAGCAAGAACTCCCAAAATTGATGCCATTCTTAGCGAGCAGGAAAAGGAGCAATTATTGATCAAGCAATATGATGAGGAAGTACATACTTGATAATATACAGGTTGTTAGAATTAAGAACTTTTTCAGAAGATGTAGATAACTTGTTAAATGTTTCACTAACAGAAAGACTGTGAATATGATCTTTCAGAATTGGAAACTCTTCTTTCTACAATTGTATATAGCCGCAAAAAAGCTATAATTTGAAGAATTAACAGGAGGTGAGAATGGAGGCATGTGATGTTTGTTCTTTCTGAAATGGAGGGATAATTGCAAAAGGAATCATTTCTTCAATTAAGAAAAAAGAGACTAGTTTTCTAGACACTGAAATCTTGCTGTGTTCATTATATGTAGATTGAAAACACCAAATTTTGTTGGATGACAAACAAATTAAGAAGGCAAAGAAAGCTATCTTAATAAGAATGAAATTATTTTCACAACAATTGGAATATTCAAATCAGGACAGTCAAACTGCAGACATCGCAACTGAATCTCTATCATCCTCTTTCAGTGATGAATTAGATTTTGAGAAATACTTTTGGATAATATTAAAAAGGCTAAAGCAAAGTGAATGAAAATAAAGCACCAAGAGCTTTTAGATATGAAAATGAAAAAATAAAAATAAGATTTCTACACAGCCTTTGAAGAAATAGAGAAATATGATTGCTCTTGCAAGACACCTGTTTTAGAACTTATAAAAAATCTATCCTGAAATGTTAAAAGAAGTAGCTTTAACAGTAACACCTCTTCCTCCTACTCAAGTCAGTGTGGAAAGGCTCTTCTCAGCTCTGAAGTTTATCAAATCGGATCTACGGTCCTCCAACAAAGAAGATCTTGCCGAAGCTATGCTGTTCCTTAGAAATAACTAATGCAAGTTTTTCCATTTCATAATAAATGCTAATTAATATAAATAATTTGCTATGCCATCAATATTTTTCTATAGCATTTATTACTTCTTTTATATTAAAAAAATAAGCTGTAACCTATGTATATATGAGTGAGTCGGAGTTGGAGATTTTCCCTACCGACTCTACGGCCCTGATTACAAGATTCAAAGCCTATTTTTCAAAAATTAAAAAAAATAAAAAAAAAATAAAAAAAAATAAAAAAAATAAATAAAAAAATAAAAATAAAAATAAAAAATAATAAATAAAATTAAAAAAAAAAAAAAATACAAGCATGATTATATCAACAAGAGGAACCCGACATTTAGCTAAAAATGTTTACAAAAACGGGAAAAAAATGCTCTGCACACAAAATGCATATAGTGAATATATATGAAAGAATAAAATATAAGTGTGTCAAAAACAAGGGATTCTAAATTTTTTAAATTTTAATTTTTCATTGATTATTACATTTATAAAGTTTAAAATTATGAAAAAACACTAATATAGTATTCAAAAATGAATTTATGTAGCTTTAAATTTCATGCAATATACCATTTTTCAGTCTAGATCTGGATGACTTACTGCAATTTTTTTTAGATTCGGAACTTATAAGGTATGTTTTTAATGGCAAGAATTAAAATATATGTATTTACGCCTTAAAAATATTTGATCATACAAAGACGTAAGTCCTTTTGTAACAGTAAAAATTTTACTGCTGTTACATACCTAACCTTAAAAAAATTAATCATACATAAAAATTCAAAAGAATGTCAGGGAGAAAAATTTTCAGTAAAGTATGACAACAAAAAGCATGATTGAAGTCAAACTTTTGTAACTGAAGCCTTAATAATTGGTTAAACATTAGTTATAATTGTTGGAATTAAAAGAGTAACATCAATGACATCCCAAGGATAATTTTTTTGTATTTACATACAGAAAATAACTACATAAAATTAAATAAGCAAAGAAAATTTCTGAATATAAGAAATATTCAATCAACAAGTAGCATCCCAAGAATTCGTCCATGGATAATTACTTTTTAATAGTATGATTGGATATAACACACTGTACCTTATGTTCCATGATAAATACCTTATTTTCCTACATAAGTATGATAAAAGAGGTATTTTCTAAACATGGTATAATATATTCAAGTGGCCATATTTTAAAATGTGTTATCCTAGATCATAAACCACTGAGTCACCACTGCTATGATTACCTTGTCACTTTAAAATATGTAGTCTTCCGTACCTTCTTAGAGTATTTAAAATATTGAAGATAAGTAAGTGATTACAAGGGAAATAATAACTGATAAATCTGTCCCTTCTTTTAACACTGCCAACTGTAGATTTTATACCATCCACCAGCTTCTGGACAAAGTATATTGTCATCTCTCCACAACTCTTGAAAGTATATATTAGTTGCCATAAATTTCAGAATGATGATACAGCAGTCACTCAAAGTCCATGCAACCACTATACGAATAAACATTGAAAATCTTTTTTCATGCTTAGATGAATGTCTCATTCATCATGGCAAATTATGAGGAAAAACTTAACATCTATCAGGGTACATAAGTACAATGTGCTATACCTAAAATTTTGTTCTAGGAACAATCCTTGTAAACTAGTCTACATGATGCCTACATAAACATCAAATCTGGTTTAAAATCGTAGCATTTTATGATCTCTCAATGGATAAAAAACAGTTTCCATGCTTTGATATAACAGACTGGCATGAAAACACAGATGCTAAAAGTATGAATTTAAGAGATTATTAATATATAAATGATACAGTTATTATATATTAAATAATAACTGAATGCTATAAGGAAAATTTTTCCCCTTTTTGCAAGAATACTTCCCAATCAGAAGACTTACAAATAATATACATTAAAACAATTATGCCTGGTTTATAAGACAATACCGGCACATCTATAATACTCTCATTTTATTTTAATTAATTATTTGTTTTATAATCAAAAGTTTATTATGGCACTTGTAATCATCTCTATAATGATTTCTCACATCTATAAAATGAAACAAATGCACATTTGTGGGAATACTATGAGCTTTCAAAAGTAATTTTTAACAATACACATGTGAGTGTATGTGAATTGCCGTATATACTAATAACTACTTTAGCAAATAAAACAACACACTGAATAATGATTATAGGATTATTGGCCATGAGAACAAATGCAACTGGCAACTGCAGTTGAAGAAGAAGGTTTTATATCTTCAAACCTTCAAAACTAGTCCTGCAAATTTATGAATACTATGTTAATTCTTATAGCCAATAACCCAACAACAAAGACATATTTAATCAATTTTTAAAATACATAAAATTTTAAATATAGAATAATTCTGATGTTCATTAACATTATTTTGATGATTTATGACAATACACTAGAAATGTCTTCATTTCTAGCATTAAATGTCATTGTTTCTAAGTCATAATATGTTGCATTGAAGTATAGTTATTGCCAAAGAGAAAAATTTGATATGCATATGTAGCAAAAATTTATAGAAGTTTACAAAAGCACTAACTCACCTGGCATCGTGCTGCAATGCTTTGCATTTTTAAATCATAAATATCCTATATGACAGCTCAGATATTCCACAAGGAGGAAGTTTTAAATCATTCTTGATTTAAATTAACATGTCAGCAATTTGGATCATTCCTTACATTAGCAGGAACAGGAGATTTTTGCTTACGGACAGGGCTTCTGACAACAGTTTCCTCCTCACACGTCTCCTTTTCAATTTCAGCAAAGGCTGCAGCTACAAACTTTTGAAGTTTTGGAGGCAAGTCCTCTACATGTAACGATGACCATTCATGACGATCTTTGTTGGTAGATGATTTAAAAATTCTGTTGATGCTGACAGACTTTTTTGGAGTAATTTCAGAATCACTGTGGAGAGTCCTGAGAATGTGTATAGGTGAAGGAGATTCAGAACTAATTTTAGAGTCACTATAATGACTGCAACTACTCATACTCTCTCTTCTATCAAACATGACACCTGAAATATATCATTTAACTTAAAATTTACATGCAAAAATGATCAAAAATATACTAGGAACAATCATATAAGAATACTAAATTTATAAGATTGATTTTTATTTTCGTTTCAACTAGTAATTTTTCAGCTTCCAGTCAATATAATATGAAGGGTAGACAAAAATTTCATAGAATCAGGTTTGGGAAACAAAAAGTATTTTTTTTATACAAATGCTTCCCACGGAAAAGCAATTTTCCTAGCACTTCAGTAAGGCACTGGAGACCTGAGATCAAAATACTTCATCATGTTCTAAAAAACATTTATCAATAGCATTCATAGCAATTTTATCATATGTAATAAGCATCTGATGAAGGTTTTTCTTCATGTTTATAAACAGGAAAAAAAATCACTTGAAGCAAGATTTGGCTAATACATGACGTAATAAATCGTATCCTTAGCAGTTATAGCAGTTGTGGCTTGGGCAAAAGAGTACGACAACATACTTTCATGGTTTATCCCATCGACAGCTTTCACTTCATTTGTTCGTAATTTATTTACATAATTTTGCTTATTAACTGTCTATAATAATATGCTATTAACTGTGTATAATACTGTGTTTGTTTTTTACACTTAAGATGTTGAAGTGTAGTTAGATTAAGGGTCTAGTGAACTAATTAATGAGAAGTCGATTGAATTAAAACAAAAAAGAACTAGTTTGGTTTATTGGTTTATCTGATTATGGCAAAGCATCCAATGGCTATCTGCTTTAGGGAAGGGATGCCTGCATGGAAGGCTTTTTACGAGAAACTGGCTTGTATGCACATATGGTCATATGCACTAACTCATATACACATGGGGAAAACCATGAAAATGCCTATGCAACCAGCCAGTTCACCAGGATTCCAACCCTGCACAGAACTAACAGTGTTCAATGACTTTACTGTTCAGCTGCTGGTGGGCCCAAAAAACAACTGGACAAAAAGAAAGAATAGAAACAGAGAAAGCAGATGAAAAAATTAAACAATAATAAAATTTACTATAAATAATTCACCTGAATGCTTTACAATGTTAAATGAATGTCTTGCTAAGTTGAAAGCCATGGATCCAAACTTTGATAGATTTACAAAAGTAAAAGAAGTAACAGATGAAGTTTTACATCCCTATACCTAAATATATGACGAAAAAAAAAAACAAGCAATTCAAACAAAACTGATAACATTCATGAAAAAACCAGAGCAACAAGTCAAAAGTGCAGCAGCCACACTAACAATCTAAAATGCAACAGTCAGGCTTCTATTAGCAGTAGTGTAAATAATTCAGAAAACAGTCTTGCGCTGTAAATAAATTTTGTACACACTTTGTAAAGAACAATTAATTTATTTAATTTTTTTTTTTTTTTTGAAACTGATATATGACTGAACTAGAAACAGTCAGTCAGAACCAAACATGGTTATAAGTTGATGATCCCCTATAGATATATCCAATGTTATATTGTAAAACCAGTTAATTAATATCCATTAAAATATGACAGTATTTTAATGGATTTTAATTAATCAGTCTGATTTTAATTTATACTGTCATATTTTAATGGATTTTAAAATAACAAATGAATGCTGTGAAATGCTTTTTAGCAATAATTTGCACCTCTCGTTACTACTATTATTCTAGCTTATAAAAGCATTTTAAATTTTTTATATGGTTTTCATCTCTAGAATTTGGAAAAATTTCCAGCATAATTTTCAGAAAGGGAATTCAAACTTTGTCTAAAATGTTATAAAGCAAATAGTTACCTTTCATTGGATAATCTTTGGTTGGAAGAATATCTAAATCACTAAAGCCAGAATTAGTTCGTACATCTGCACTCAGTTCAGATACCGAACACTGATCATCACTTTTAATACTTTGGTCATCAAGGATATTTTCTGATGACTCATCTTTTTGTTCATTGTTATCAACAGATGACATTAATGAATGCTGAGGCGAAGCCTTTTCAGGAACATTTAATTCATCAGCTCCACAACCATGCAGGAGGATAGAAAATTGACCTACAAGATATCTTTTATTTATCTCTTTCATGAAGTAACTAAAAGTAAAAAATCAACTAAATACTAAACTTTTAATTAACACTTAAAACACATTTCATAGCAATTAATTGTTTGAATAATGCAAAATTCATGTTATTAAAATTATTCAAGAATGAATTTGAAAGTTCAGAATATCTAACACTTGAATAAAACACAAGATAGAGAATAAAACAGTTAAAAAACTTATTCTAAGTATAATTAGAGCATTAGGGCAAATTTGAGAATGCAAATTATATCTGTACCTTGATACCTAAAATTTGAAATAATTTTTAAAAACAAGCCTCTGTAAAGGCATATGAGGATCATATAAACGAATTGCAAAAAAAAAAAAAAAAAAAAAAAAAAAAAAAAGCTAAACTATGAAACTGTTAAAACTATAAACTGCTAAAAAATGCCCTAATGCTACTCAGAAAACCTAAGATGTATGCAAAAAATGGTAAAGCCAAACACGGATGCAAGTTTTGCTTTGCCACTATTTAAAGATGGAAGAAATAGAAGCAAATTTTCATGTATTCTTAATACATTTGATGTTCTAATGGAGATTAGCAAATTCATAAATCATGAGCTACTAATTGATTCTGGTGTACTATTGAATGGATTGCAATATCTTTCTTATTGATATGTTTCTCACTGATTTCTTATTCAGATCTTTTACATTACTAGATTTTTATTAGGAATGTTACTAATTTAAAAATCTTTATTGTGTTTTAATAATGTTTTCACCATTTGCAATGCTATCATCATACATTTCTTTATTTTGTTAGTGTCGGAACTTACTTGTAAGATCTGGCCATGCAAGTCTCATTGTTTATTTTGTGAAACACGAGGAGTTAAAATTAGAGTTAAACAAACAAACAAAAGATCCATATCTAACAATTAAAATTTGTATTTTAAAATGCTAAAGTGTCTTCTCTTTTCATAAGTTGACAGTGTTTGCAGACTTCCAATAAATATTGATAGTCTGTCAATCTTTTTAAAGAAATTCGCAAAAACCACCAAGTGGCACCTGATAACTAATGTTTACTTTTTCATCTAGTAAAAAATCGACAAATTGCGCTAAGATGGTTGCGTTAATATGCAAGTACCTGGAATTAATGCTAAAACAACAAAAATGGGGAGTAAATATAAAATATTATAAGCTTATGCATTCAAAACTTCTCAAGTTTTTCATGCAAAATATTTTTTTTTTACTTTACTATTAAAAGAAAAAAAATTGAGGCACTTTAATCCATTTTTATAAACAAAAAACTTATCAATTCATATTTATAATGCCATAATAATTATATCCCATTAACACATACTTTATGCAAATTAAGACAACAAAAATTTAGATATGATTACTAGGATCAGGAATGCGCCAAAGTGTTGACACTTCCATTGATTTAATTTTTTCTTCTAATTCTGATACTCTGCTCCCAAGGATTCTGAAAATAAAATAAAAACTACAAAACTTAGTCTATCGATAACCAAACATGTAAACATATCAAGCAAACTGAGCCATCAAATAAATTTTTAAACATATATTTGATTATTAAAGAAAATATGAAACACAAAATATGCATGTAATTACATAAAATTTTTAAAATACATATAATTGCATTAAATTTTAATAATTTTTAAGTACATACGTTTACATAAAATTTGAATATCTATATTATTTCTGGACTGAACAGTAATGACAGTTTTATATATATACATAAATTGATGAAGAGTCTAGAGCAGAACTTCTCAGAATGGATTGCTTCACTTCCTTACTGTTTTTGAACACCCATCAAATTTTAAGCACAAAACAGGCTTTAAGACAGCTTTAGATTTTGCAAGTGCAGCAAGACTGGGAATTATTTTGTAACACTAGTGAATTATGTATGACAAAGGAAAACAGTATCACTACAATGCATACAGCAGAATTTTATGCATAATGTTGTTAAAAGAATCCAATGCATAAAACTATTTCTGTATGAAAATAAAAATGAAGCAAAACTGAGATGGAATAAATTTTCATCTTATTTTGCATTGCGATAGTAAAATTTAAAATGCACATGCATTTTAAACTATTTTTAAATATTTCACAAAAGTGAATATTCCTCTTTTATTTACTGACAAAGAAAATATATGTAATTCTTGTAATGAGCCCAGCTAGAAAAATTTTATAAATATAAGTCTGGTGAATCTTTCTCGGAGAACTCCTCCAAAATCAATAAAACGGTTTAAAGTGATATTATCACAAAATACGGGATAGATTGGATGGACTAAGTATAATAAATATTGAAGAATTTCAGTATGAACTATTAGCTTATGGCCAGATAATTAAATGAACTTTTATTTGAATCAATGAGGTTAAAAAGTTCAAAACATATTATTAAGACCTGTCTTTATTGTTTTTAATTTGCCTAGTTTGTAAATTAGCAATAGATTAAATAGCTTATGCTTTCCTGAACAGCAACACAGTGGCACACAAAAGATAAAATTGTTTCTATTTCGAGTAGTGGTACATTGCTTCTTAAATAACTGGGTTTTTCAGAGAAAATTTCATTAAATTTATGTAAAATGTAAACAAATAAAAAAATTTCAGAATGCAGAATTCAGGCTTCAAGGTACACATATATTTGGGTGGAAGACTATGTGCATTAAAAAACTTACTGGCTCTAGGCACTGCTGTTTCCCAGAGTGCAAAGAAGAACATGCATACAGACATACATACAAATATTTCATATTTGATAATAGAGATTATTATGAAAAGATTAGATAATTTTTCTGAAAAATTCAACCTTTTACACTTAATAAATAAAATTATACTTTGCATTCCTATTTGTTATTTGGTTTCTGGTGATGCTGAGGATATATTCAGAGACTAAAATGCAGTTGCTTATCAAAGGAGCATACTTGATCTGAGCAAGTGATGTAAGTAAAAAGTAAACTTTATTGGGAATGTTCCTTGAACTCTACAAAACCAATGAACAGGCTATGTTAACCTGTGACATGTGAGGAAAAACATATGATGACTAACAGGCGATTAACTTGACTGGCATGTCGTCAGGTACTTGGCTGCAACAATTCTATGCAACTCTACTTATAAAATACTTCTTATAAATGCTTTCTGGGATACTCTGCTAGATCCCTATTCTAGTATTCAACAGCTATATTCCATGCATCAAATAGCGGCATCACACTAAAGAGAACCATGGCTACTGACCACATTGATAACCAGGACAATACACAGATCAGAGAGACACATCAAGAGGACAAGCAATCTTCACACATTTCTTGGCTTCTACCCCATGATTATAGTGCTGAACTTTTCACCTCTTCACTGTGCAGCTGCAAGAGGGAATGCAAATTTTCCACACTTCTGTCAAATAATACCATTCATAGTATTACATTTAGTGGTATGAGGCTAGTGCTTTTGATAAAGCGAATCATAAGCTTTTGATAAAACAAAGAAATCATCTATAAATTATTAAATGCAGTAGTTTTAAAGACTTCTGCTAAAAAAATTCAATTCTAATTACTGTTAACTGTCTACAAAATTTATTCATACCTCACTAAATATTAAAATATTATCATTACTTTTGGAATACTATAGGTGCTGCATTTTCTGCTATTTTAAGATCTACCGGAAAAATCTGCACCTTTGGAAAGAGAAAAAAAAAAAAAAATATTTTTCATACCTTTAATAACATGTATAGTATAATATAATTTCCATCGTTACTTATGACTTCTTGCCAGCAAGATGGAAATTTATAGATAGTAGTTTTGGAAAATGTTTCGTCCAGTTTTTGAAACTTAATAATCCTTTGTTAATTTTTTGAAAAATGTTTTGTCCTTAGAGGCAAAGAACTCAAGTAGTGCTTGGTTGACATTTGCTTCAGTTTTTTTGCCTCTACAAAAAATTTTGCAAGGAGAGAAACAAGTGAAAATTGGAGGGTGTTAGGCCAGAGAAATATGGTGGATGCAGCAGAATTTCTGAGCTTAGTTTTGTAATTTTTGACAAGTCACCAAAATAGCATGTGGTCTAGCATTATCATGAAGCAGTATGATGTGCTTCCTTATGAACATCACTGGCCTCTTTTATTTGACTGTTTAATCTAAATCATTCATTTACTGATAGTATCTCTGAAAACTATCTTTCAATCCAGAAAAGGTTCATTTTTGTTTCTGCTTCAAATTTTTTAACCATCTCTTGCATGTTCTATCTAAAACGACATCTCTACCAAAAACTGCCACTAAATTTTGATGTTTCTGTATTTCTTCCTTGTTGGTATTCATACAAAATATAGCATTGTAAATGACTTTTATTAGCCATGTTCCCATGATCGCATCTCACTTATTTGTGACATGAGACATTTTTGTTTCAGTTAATTTAGAAGAACAGATGTTTATAAATGCAGTGATAAAGAAAGGCAACCAACCATATATATCTCAAACAAACACCTGCATTGTGCTGAAATTGAAATAACACTATTGAACCGAACTTTCTGGTACATCTTATATAAAACACTACATTCCCATCATCAGAGTATAATCACCCAATATACAAAAAAATATATCTACATATAGAATAATTAAAAAGCTATAGTATGTATTATTCATGTGATAATTTTATATGAATATAAAATATAACAATCTATTTTAACATCATTAAGTAATTAAGTAAATCTATATATAAATCTCTATGTATAAACAAATATACAAAAAGAGTAGCAGCAGTTACACACACAGATACACCAAAAAAAGTTCAAACAAGAAAGCAGTCACCCAAAATTGTTTCAGAAAGCACAAAGTTATCAATAATACAGACAGCTATATTTAACTGTGTTTCTCTAGCTAATATTTTTTGCAGTAGGTATATCCTAAAAAAAAATACAACAGGAAAAGATACCAAAAACTGTTCATAACATCGCTGACTTAACAATTACAGATATATGCTTTCAGAGGAAGAAGAGCACCATTGCCAATCAATTACTATACTTTTTAAATGCCATTTTATTCCTGTATAAAATAAATAGCTTGACAAGCAGGTGAGCATGTTTTATTCTTAAGAACCTTTATTACAGTTGTATCTAATGCATGGATTTCATAAATGCAGTATGACCTGAAGAGATAAGAATACTTATATATAAAGGCTTGCCAATTTTAAAAAGTTATTATTAGAAACAAGTTGCTCTAAAAAGCAACTTTTTTATAAACAACTAAAATTGTAACTGAAACGACTATAAATGTAACTGAAACACAAAATGTATTAGTTTCAAAAGTTCACTAAAACATTAAAAAGTATGCATAATATTTGAAGAATGGCATTAATTAAAAAAATATACTATGCATAAAACTCCTTTTCATGGATCCTTTATCAAGAAATATGCTTTTAAATCAATGCAGTTTAGTAAAAAAATCAGTACCTTGTTTTAGAACATTTGAAGTTCACAAAATTTATTTTTAAAGCTCTTCACAAATTCTAGAAGCTAACCTCTGAATGAAATACTTTTATTTATGCTATAACTACTTCCCTTTTATACAATCTTTCCTGAAAATTGATATGTTAAAGAATAAATTTCGTTTATTAATCTTATATTCAATCATTTGTAATAAACCAAATTCATTATAAGATGTGAAAATAACATATGCAGTTCTTCTCTTTACTTACTTGTTCGTTTTCTTTTGGTGTGAAAGAGCAATACTCTTATCACTCAAAGCTTCCAATAATGTCATCACTAAATTTCGAAATTCAACAACATTTGAAGATTTACTTGAATGATCAAGAAAGGGGTTATTCTGTAGTAACTGTTCTACTGCAAAAAAAAAGGACAAGATTAAAATATCAAAATGTTTAAAGGATTATAATTGCTTTGCTTAAAACAGGTCAAAATTAGATGTAACTGAAAATATTCACTTGAAATTCTTTCAACAACCAAAAAGTATAATGTTTACATTTTATATGTTAATGATTACATGAAATTTATAATGAAACATTTTGAAAAGTATACTGAAAAAAAAAACTTTTCCCCCCATTAAAGAGAACATGAACAGCTTGATTTTCTGTTAAGATTTTTAAAAAAATGTGAAAATTTCAAGATATTAAATTTTATTAGACTTCTTATTTAAAATGAAATTAAATCCTGTTGAATCCTGTAAAGAAAATACTTAGAGCTGCTTATTTTTCATTTTTCATCACACTAAAATTATAAATTTTGGGCAAACCTTGTTTTGCACTAACAGCCAAACCAGATGCTATTGAACTTCTCATTCCACCTTTGGGCCTCTTCTTTTCTAACAGAGCCTATTTCATGAAAAAAGGAACATTTCTGATCACATCACAATCTTAAAAATATATTTCAAAAACTTATAAAAAGAATAAAACAAATATCACCAGCACTATGCTTAATCTGAGAATGTGCACTTTTTACTGCTTTCACTTAAATGCAATTGTAGGTTGTTTTTCGTTATTTTATCCTATTACAAATTAAAGATATAGTTTTATAGTATCAGTTTGTAAATATCTCCTAGATAAGCATGGTCTTATAAAAAGAAAAAATTAAACCTTTAATGCAGTTTTCAGAGAAATCTAATGAAAATGATCATTTGAAAATAATGTACGGAGGAAAAATATCTAAAGCTGAAGCTTCTTTTTAACATAATAACACATATCATGAATTCAGTCCTAAAAACATAGAACTACTGAATCAAAAATCCACAACTTGAAAGTTATATGAATTTCGAAATTAACACATCAGAGACTAGAATCTATGATTAACCTCTTAATGCACTCAACTAAGTTAACTTGGGTACACCGAAATAGTGGGAAAAAGATTACTTTCTGAATTTTTATTGGTGCATAAAGAGATTAATAAACTCAACAGCATTTATGTTCATAACTAGGCGAATTTGTCATTTATTGAAGACTCCTATTCATATTACAGCCAAAGGAAATATGGTATTATTTATTAGAAAAATCAAAATAGGGCCTCAAATGATGTCTTCAGGTCGCCCAGTCGGTATGGTGGTCAGGGAAGCTGACTGCGATGCCGAAGGGCCTGGGTTCGAATGCCGGAGAAGGCATGGTTGTAACTGTCCGTCCCTTCATAGGAAAGGCGATGATGGCCCCACCTATTAGGTGCCTCCATAATAAAGAGATAACCACATCCGGCCTTATATAGATTAATGGATTGGGTCACATTTGTAATTGTTCACAATCTGCCATTGGAAGAGGAAAAAAATGATGTCTTTAGGAATCTTTCAAAAATTTACAAAAATAGGCAAAAAAAAAATCATCAAATATTGTAATTTGGCAATGAAAATTTGTCACCATAGCCCATAAAAAAATTAATAGTTTCTATCTGTAGTTCTTAACCTTTGAAGGCTTAACAGTCAATAGATTGTTAATATTACTGATTTAATAAAATCGTATGCTGGATATTGCTAATAAACAAGTCAATGTTATATGATTAAAAGCCTAGTGCATTGCAAGTACGCTTGCAACACAGTTGTCACTACTTTTTAGTTTTTTCACTACAAGTTCACATTAGGTAGAGGACTTAAACTTAAGGTTGCTCATGCACAGTTTTTTTTTTTTTTTTTTTTTTTTTTTTAAACTGTACATGAGCAATTTCCGGTTTTTTTTTTTGGGGGAGGGGCTCGCAACATGAACGAACAGCCTAGAACTGTCTGAGTTAGAATAATGTGCCATAATCTGAAATAGCTTCTCATTTTCACTTTTCAATATAGTGTCAGAAGTGCATAGCTTTGAGTTTTTATATAAAGAGATCATAACTGCCCACATCAATGAAACCATCACCATTGTTTGACACCTTCAGTTCTCCCAAACCATATATTGGTAGAAAACTGAAATTTAAAGAAAAAGATGCATGCCTATAAAGCAATTATCTGACTAATATATTCATATGCTTCACAGCTATGGACCATTGGAAACAATAAGAACCTAAATAAATAACAGTTTCTACAAAATCAAATTATCTGCATACAATAGCTTGCTTACTGCTCTTAATTATTACAGATATCCACATTTCATCCGTAATCAGAAGCTATGTAAGTATCTCAGTATTAAATACAATAAAATAACAACTTCTACAATAAAGCAGTTGACTGTGAGACAGCATTCTATAAAATAAGGCTACAAAATTTTGAAGGACAGTTACAACATGGATCATACAACAAACACTTTTTTGAATATTAGATAAACTATCACTGCAGTGACACCTACATGTTCCATTATTTTTGCACAGGATCATCATCACAACTAAGCTGAGTGGTCAGCACGCTAGATTGCAAGGGGTGAGTTTGGACCTCAGTCATCAACTCTTCAATTCAAAGTTTTCTTCACCTCTGGAAATTTCACATCGTCACTACCTTTTCCCATTTTCTCAACATGTTTCTTATGTTTAATCATAAATCATTATAATCTTAGTTTACCTATTATTATTACCATTTTCAATTTTAATTTTAAAATGTGCAATCAATAAACCATCGTGTACTGATTTATATGCACCTCTAGCATACAATATTTCTTTACTTTTACTTTGTTACGTGTTTTATTATGTACATAATTGTAAATAACCCGCCCAAAGTTTGAATTTCATTCTAAATACAAAATTGAAATTATATGCAGCAATAATAAAATTATTTACATTTAAATGGTAGCATCACTCCCAACTGATGATAAACAATCTATTTTAATCCTGTGAAGATATTCATTGTCAATAAGAAATACGAAAAAAAAAAAAAAAAAAAAAAAAAAACTGGTTTCATTACACAAATAACAAATATAATCATTGTATGTTTCAAATAAAAAATATTATTATCAGAATTACCAGGTTTTAGATTTTTTAGGTTTTATGAGATTACAGCAACACCTCAAGGGCTATCTGCCTGTGGTATGCCTTTGTGAAGGACTTTCTAATGGAACCTGTCTCGTATACATGTTAAACATGGGGAAAACCACAAAAATGACCATGCAGTCAGCCTGTTCACAGGATTCTAACCTCGGCCGAACATCCAGAGTTCAGTGACATTACTGCTTGGCCATTGGTGGGCCTTCCAGAATTACCAGAAAACTTAAATATTTTCAATACTATCTCAATATTCTGTACATTTAATGAAAAAAAAGATACTTAAAATTATGGTCACCTTTATTTTTTTAAGCTTATAATCATCAGGAGTATGTTAAGAAAAATCATAATAGAATGAATGCAAATGAAAGCTGCTATTTATATTTGATATTCATAAGACAAATATTTCAGCAAAGTTGTGCTAAACTTTAATTAAAATCACATTATATCAGAAATATTAACTTTTTTAATGCAGAAATTGGAGGCACTTCCACTTAAAGAAATAAGCGATCACATAGAAGCATTATATATTTAATTTAATACTTTAACATTTTTTAAATATAAAAGCATGTTTATATATATTTTTTTATATATAAATCACTTTATTTTTACCTTTTGCTGTCTAGAAATTTATAATAAAGAAGCATCCTCCCCCACAAAAACAAACAAACATTTAAAAAAAAATTTAAAAATATAAAGTTGATTTTATTAAATGACGGACGGTCTTTCATGTAATTCAATTCTCCTACATACTATGTATTTGAAAACACTTTGCCTTCTTGTTTTAAATTGCTTATTAAACCAAATTTCATACTAAAATGAGCCAAGAGTGACACACTTTTGAGCAGACCATGAAATGGCAAACGGAATTTTTTATGCTTGCAACCTTCTTTGAGTGTCAAGATTATTATTATTATTATTATTATTGCCCAAAAATTTTAATGGCTAAATGCAGACATTGCTCACATCCTTGTTTGGACAAATTTTACTGGTGATGTGTGTTTCATTCTCTAATTTACATTGCCAACATAATCATGTGGATGCACCTTAATGCATGATATCATCTATTGATGATACCTTTCATTTTTTAAAATTTTGAATAAAACTGAAAAGGCAGTATCTACATGCATTTAGATATGCATGCAAAACATATTTATATTGTGTAGTATGTTAGTAAATACCTGTAATTATTTTGCAGTTCTGTGATAAATGTATAAAAAGTTATCTATGTTTTTTTATTATTCCTTTTCATTGGTTAAAAAATAATTTTCCTCATATGAAATATAGATCAACCATCACATCAGGTGAAAGCAAGAGAAAAGTCCAATGAGCTTTCATTGATGAGGATAGGAATGAAATAAAATTTTTCTCAGATCATGAAAATGAAATTCATAAGAAGGATGAAGACAACAATATAAGTTCTAGTGGCACGGAAAATAACTCTGGATATAGGGGTTCTGCAAAGAATTTTAGTCATTACAGATTCAAAATACTTCAGTCATTTCAAAGGGTATGCTTCTGTTATCGGGACTGGATTCAGAAATATATGTATGCATGCATGTGTACATAGATGTATGTGCTCATGTATGCACGTATATAAGTAAGCACATATGTATATGTGTGTGTACATACACACATATATGCACATATATAACATGAGCATACATACATACATTTCTGAATCTGGTTCCAATAACAGATAAATACGTTTAAAAGTTTACTCACATACAATTATAAATACTATAAAATAATAAAGCACTGAAACACATAAAAACATAAAATAATGCAAAGTAAATAAATATGTAACATGCAATGATATAAAATTCAAATACCTTCATACAAAAAATAAAATCAATAACAATACAGATTTGCATAAAATTATAAAACATTCTTAGAGCAATGCAGAGAAATATAGGACATTTCTCTGCATTGCTGTTTTTGTTATTTATCTCATGCTCTGGCATTAACTACACAGAAAGGTTTAAAAAACTATCATGGATAGGTGGATAAGATTTTCAGCAACAGGTGAATAATGCATACTGCTTATCTACATCTGTTGCTAAGTAATCAAACTGTAACTTTCAAACTTTCAACATAAATGGTGATGGCCTAACTTCCTATTCCATACCAGTTCCTGTTCTATGCCACTTCAACTGATAAACCTTACAAGCTGTTCCTTAACCATTAAATTCTCAAGAGGAAACTCTATACAATAAAATATTTTACATGATACTCACTAGAGGCATTAGTTGTTAATGCCCATATTTTACAGAAGTTTCGAACCCAAGCCTTTTGCAATTTTTCTGAAACAATCATATCATTCAGCCAGCCAAAATTATAATGCCAAATTTTCCTCAATTCAAATTTCTAAACCTGTCTCTCTAGATGCAATGATTTTGCAGACTATTCATTTTGACATAGTGCTGATGATATTATACATATTAGAATAAAGAATATCTAAATGATGAATACTTTAAATGAGACACATTATTCAATAAGGGCAGTAATAAAAGAAAATACTTTTTTGAAACATAGAGATCTGAACCATTATTTCAAATTTCTTGCCTAGGATTCTTAAAAAACAATACTTAATAAAGTATATGCACATACTTAATAAAGTATATGGACATCCATATTCTTATACTTCCATATAAGAATATGGAAGAGAAATTTTAAAATAAGATTTATGTTCATATTCATTGTTTCTGAAAATTGTACTCATTATACTACATACATAAAAGACAGAAAAATTATGCAACTATTATTAAATCTACACTATGAGCTAATTTAATCATTAATAAAAAAGGTTCTAATTAAAATTACAAGTAAGTATTCATTATGATTAATCAAGAGAAGATGAAACAAATAATCAAAAGAATGACCGAAAAGATATGTCAATCCATGATGAGAAACACAGCAGATAACTGTTAAAATGAGAGACATAAAAAGCAGATACTTAATAACAGAGCATGAAGTATACCTGCAGATTACCTAACAGAATAAGAAAATATTAAATTAAATCACCCATAGGACAAGATAAACAATTACCAGAAAATTAGTTATATAGTATAAATCCTTTTCAGATGGCATAGTCAGATTTGTAACAAAACCCCAAGGAGGAAATCGTTCTGCATAGTATTGTGCCTAAATAACAATTATTCTTTTGTATTTGAGTCCAACATGCAAATAAATAAAATAAAGCAAAGCAAAACAAATGTGGGATAAATGAATATCATCTTCCTTAATTTGTTTTTTTGGGGGGAAGTAAGGGGAAAATAAAGCATTACAGTTTTATAATCCTAAATGAAGAACATGGCATCGCGCAAACGTACTAAGAAAATTAGTTTAAAAAAACATAATTTTTCAAATCATTCATACATGCAAATTTTATTTTGAGAAATAAAATTACCAGAGAGCAAATGAAATTTACATGGGTAAATAATTTTCACATTAAAAATTGAAAATTCCATGAAAACAAACACTCAAAAATGAAAATGTTGCATTTGTTTAAAATAATAAATATACAAATAAATAAATAAATAAATAAAAATGAAATCTAAATCGGTGATTATGTTATTAAAGAGGCATGGAAGCTTTGAATAGTTGCCTTTGCAAAGTTTTCATAACAGAAAGTTGTTGCCTCAAGAACCTATATGACATCAACACAAGTATCTTGACTGACCACTGTTTATTATAATTGTATCCATCAAAGAGATTGTCTTTTGGGTACTTACGTATTAACACAACCAGGCCAAAATTCGCATAAATCGCCAAATACGGCAACCCTACTTACGGCAACACTACGTGTTATACGCAGTTTTTCGTAAAGAAATTATTTTTCTTACTGGTTAGATTGAATGCCCTGAAATACTTTAACTATGGGTATTTGGGATCTGCCTGCGAGTGAAAAAGATGCTGTTGAATTGTTGCAGGGATATGGAATTATACCGAACGAACGTACTTGTAAAAATTCTCATAAAATGAAACTGTATTTTGGAAAGCAAATCTTCTGGAAATGTAACGTCGAAGAGTGCAATCAACATTTGGGTGTGAGAACCGGAAATTGGTTTGAAGGTAGCCGAATTTCATTCGTGACAGCGGTGCGCTTCATTTATTGTTGGTGTAAAGAGTTAACCTCAATTAAATTTCATCTTGACTCATACTTTATCGAATTTATATGGCCTCAAGCTGTTAATGGCGAAGACAGTTTTCAATCAGTGCTAAAAGCAATAGCCAAAAGATTTCCGCCGAAAAAATAATTCTGCAACTTATTCAAATTCGAAACCGGAAGGCATTAATTGCTATTTTATATTTTAAAAGAAAATAATATAAAAAACTATATTAAAAATTATCTGTAATTAATAAATGTACATTTTCTTTCTATTCATACTTTTTTACTCAAACTTACAAATCGCGCAAACCTGGTTGCGATAATACGTAAGTACCGTCTTTTGGAAAGTATTTAAAAAATATTATTTTAGGGAAGTTTTATAACAGTAAGTCTGGCATCAAAACTGATGCAGAAATGCTTGCATAAATCCATTTGCTGCATTGAATAGTATGTGTACAGTCAATTTTAATTAAACTCTTCTTTGTTGCAGTATCAACATCATTTTGTGCTTGTGGTGAAGAACTTCACCTTTCTTGCTTATAAAAACATATTGTCAAGAGAAGACTTAAATTAATTATTACCTAAATTACCTAGATGACTACATAAAATGTGAGCAAATGCATAATTTTATACAGCTACATTTCAAATCTGGTTTAGACAGAATTTAAATACGAAAAGTCATTTGAATGAGATACAATTTTATTTTCTAAACATTTCATTAGAAAATTAATACTTGAATTATTAGCTTTTCATTAATTGAGAACAACGACAGGTACTATTCTTATATATGCCCTCAGGTGTAAATCATCGACAAATGTGGCGATATGTGTTCTGCGCTGGCTTTTGGTGAAATGTTGTTTGTATGGCAACCCTTTTGACATTGAAACTTTATTTTGCTGGAGTGGTTGGTTGGTTTGGTGGGCGTTTTCAAATGGCTTATGTTGCAATGAAAGACGTGGTGGCAAAATTTCAGTCACATATTTTGAATTGTGTGCAAGGTAAATTTAGTATTAAAAGGTATGATGTTGGAGTTGTTAACGAGTCTTTTGTTCATGGGTGTGTTTATGCGGATTTCATTCATTAATGTATGCTGAACTTTGTATGCTTTGTGTCTCGGAAGATAGGGTGGAAGGATAAAGTGGTGGAAATTGATGAGTTTTGTTGATGTTTGAAAAAGCATTCACAATGGTAAGTGCATTTTATTTTATCATTGTTCTTATTTTGTAGAATGTTATGCTCATTGTTTTTTTTTTTATATGAACTTCTGTCGTTACTGTCATTTTTTGAATTGTTTGTAATTTATTTTAGTTTATTTTGTTGATTTGTATGCAATGCTTAGGTTATGCAATTCGCTGATTTTTTTTTTTTTTAGTTAAAACAGAATGGTGTGTACATGATATTGCTTGAAATTTATTTTTGTTAAGTTAGTTTATTTTACCGACGTGTGCATAATTCCTAGATTCCTTACCTGCATAGATTGCGCAATTCTCTGATGTTTTTTAAGTTACAACAGATCACTGTGTACATGGATTCTTGTCAAATATTTTTGATTAGAAACTTTATGTTTTTGCTATCTAAATTTTTTGCTTTTGTTTTGGACTTTTGGTGTAAATTGTATGTTAAAAATGTTTTTGGTTTTTGCAGACATTTTAGACTTAAAGTTTGAAACTTAGACAAAAAATTTAAATAGTAATATGGTGCCATGGAGTTTCTCGCCAAAAATGTTTGGCAAGAAATTTGAGGTGTGTATGAGAGTAGTTCCCAACAACAATATGCTGCTTACATTCATTCAGATAAACTACAGCATTTTCATTTAAAAAAAAAGGTTGATACACAATATTTTGCATTTAATCACCAATACTGGTAATTTTTGCATTTATTTCATAAAATTATGTATCCCTAACCATAATCACTAAATGATATAACAGACAGTATATAAAAATATAGCAACTGTAATAATGCATTAATAATGAAAATAATTACTCAAGGTCCTAAAATAATGGAAAATGAATGTGCATTATGGCCCACCAGCAGCTGAGCGGTAAAGTTGGTGAACACTGGTAGTTCGGTTTGGGGTTTGAATCCCAGTGAACAAGCTGGTTGCATGGGCATTTTCATAGTTTTCCCCATGGGTAACAAGCTCATTTTCCCTAGAAATTCCTCCACGAAGGCATCTCTCCTCATAGGCAGATAGCCCTTGTGTGCTTTGCCATAATCAAATAAACCAAAACCAAATATAGCAAATTCTATTTGTTAGCATTAGAAAGTTTAAGCATTATTTACTGTTACCTCAATCTTTTTTAGATGCCCAGTTTTATCCTTCACAGTGTTCCTCCTTTACTTTTCAAAACAAACATGCCTTCTCAACAAGAAAATATAACTCATGTACTGAAAATGAGGGCCAAATATCAGATTAAATATATATTTTACATGATAAAAATTCTATAACAGATGACTCAAATTAGTTTTTAAAGAATGCATGACTAATATACCTGAAACATTATTAAACTAGAGAACTCTTTATTTTCATTGATGAATCAAGAAAACAATGTTTCATAATGTCTGCTATTCTCAGTGTAATCGTCAATCATACCCATACCAGTCAGTTCTTCCAAGTTTTCGATGGAATGAACAGTTTGAGAAATATTACTTGATGGTTTTTCAATATTTATTCAATATATATTGAATTGACTTTCTAATTTACATTAAAAAATACATGCTGTTTTGACAAGGAGAAACTTGATATGAAGAATTATACTAATTTATGAACAAAAACAATTATCTATCTAGCTCCATCATAATCTATTTCCAGACAAAAGCCTTTTGGAGAGGGGCAGTTTTATAAATAGATTTCTGACCTCCCTCTTCCCACCCCCTAAAAAAGAAGCCCACTGGTCAGTCAATTTAACCCATTCTCAGCAGCAAAATCCATTTCATTTTGAATTACAAAAGTAATTATCATTATCATCATTATTTAATTTGAAATGCTGGGAAAACACAATGACACAGTCTCTTGTACAACATCAGTTTGGTTTGTTAAATGTTTGTAAAATATTCCTAATGCAAAAAGACTTTTGTATTTATTGTGTTAACTATTATTTGACTGTTGTAATGCATACAGTTCCTTCATTTTGCTATCAAGACTTTGTTAAGCATATGGCCTAATTTATAAGCTTTTATAACATTCATAGTTTGAATTTTTAGGCTCAAAATTCTGGTATCTTAATATAGGCATGTGAAATTCACTTGTTAAATTTGCCTTTTAACCACTACCTTATAAACACACTTGTAGTAAACTACAGTTATGTAAATCTCAAGGCCTTTACTTTTTGCATGAATAAAAGTGTGACCCCCCCCATCATTTCATTGTTTTGAATTTTATTTTATAAGAAGCAAGAAATTACACTTCTTGTAATTATAATACAATATTACTTGTAATTACTGAATTAGAATTATTTTTCACAATTTTATAATGTTTTAGAACAGGCAAAGAAATTAAACTTGAAATCTGGTTTTTTTTTTTTTTTTTTTTTTTTTTGGGGGGGGGGGTAAGCATAGTTTCCAGACTGCATGCTCAATGAATGACATATGAAAAGACATAAGAAGAAATATTTCTGTTCGTAGAAAATTATGATTATGTTCTTTAATGGAGGTACTAAACTCAAGTTTTTGCTTTGTTTTGTTTGTTTGCTTGCATGGCAAAGCACATTACAGCTATTTGTCTAAAAGAAGGGATACCTTCCTTAAAGACCTTTTTAAAGGTTTATATTTATATCAGAAATGAGAAAAATTGTGAAATCACAGACAGCCAGCCTCTTCACCAGGATTCAAATTCAGGTTGAACTATATGACTTCAACAACCAGATATACCAGTCCCCAAAGGTACTCAGTGAGGGGTGAGCACTCAACAAGAATAACAACATATTTTCCAAATCTGAAAACTCTTTGTATAACATCTGCATAAAAACATTTCGAATTATACTTTTAAAAAAATGAACCTGATGATTTAAAAAATTTATGAAAAATATCCTTCTTATTAAGTATAGCTAGAGATATTTTCATAGTATGGTGAATTATAATTTATCAATCTGAATAAAATTCCAGTCAAGCATAGTACTGAATATTTTGCATTTCCTTTTTTATTAAATGATGCAAAAGTACAGCATCAACTAAGAATAGGTTAAGGAACTTACAATTATTTTTCAAGAAAATTTCATAAGGATAGGGATAACTGGCATGGAATTAAACAAAAATGGTATAAATTATATAATTTTTAGAGACGTATATATGAAAAAATTTCAAACTGGACATTTATACCTATAGGTGTGCTAATAATCTATAGGTGTGCTAATAATCCTATAGGTGTGCTAAAATCTTTTTCATGATAAACATTTTTATAACCATTAACTAGATATACTTTTTGACAGGTAATATGTGCTTTCAACCTACTTTGTATATTTTGTAAAATTAAAGTCTACTCATTGCATTGTATTTTTGTACGTACAAAATAGGTTATTTAACTTTCATATGCATTCATATCTCGTATACTGTACATTTAAAATTTTTTCAGCAATCTTAAGCTTGCAGCATTTTCTAATTAATATAGAATATATGCACTTTTTAACAATCTCCAATTTTTTATACTACTTTTTTATACTAGCATATTGAATGACAGCAGGATGCCTACAGCTTACATATTACAAAGGTATTTCCTACTGCATACTGATTTTAAAATTTTCAGAAGTAGAAAATGAATTTTGAATGTTAATAAAAAAACTGTTTATTTAACAAAAATATGAAGTCACAAAATCTGTCATACTCAAATAATATTTCAGATTTTTAAATTTACAGTGATCATTACTTTGCATTTTGCAAGTGCTGATGCAGTAACAGCCTTTTCTTCTTCAGCCTGCTTGATTCTTTCTTGAAGATATCTATAACAAGAATGAAAAAATTATGAAATTGTAAATATCAAGACCGAATTTAAAAATTTTTAACCAGGTTGGTTGATGTGTAATTTATGTCACATTATTTGAAAAAGGAGAGAAAATTTTATTTTGTTTATAAAATACATTCCGCTCTTAAAAAGGAAATGACAAGGCAAACAGATTTTAAACCAATCTTTCCCACAAAGAAGAAATTTCAATAACTTAATAAATTTCATGTAAATACAGAAATAAATCTTCAAAAACTTACTTGTTTTGCATTATAATACCATCGATATCAACAAGTGTTGGTTGATCTCCTCTAAGGACATAATTCATCTGTTGATTAAGTCTTTCAAATTTATGTCTGTATTGATCTCTAGCAGTAACTAATTCTTCCTTTTCGTCTAATACTGCTTGTAAATCTTGCATAAGTTGTTTACACTAAAGAAGTGCAATTAAAAAAAATAGTGACTACCCATCTTTTTCTTGCGTCTACAATATAAATAATCATTATTCCAAAGCCAGTATGGAAGCATTAGAATAAACTCAAATTTGAGATTTTCATTAAGTATATGACATGACAGTTATTCATCCAAATAAATGAATAAAAAACTCAGCAAAAGAGAATAGATAAACTAAAACACTATTATTTTATTAAATAGAACAAAGATTACTGGCTCAGTTTTTTTAACAACATTGCTCAGTTTCTTAATTGACAAAAATCAAATTTAAACCTGAATTGATAAGCACTTTTACAATGGTTACACAGCAATTTACAAGAGTTTAGTTGTAGGAAACATTAAAGTAAGGAAAATTTACTAAGAAATATCTCAGGGAAAAAAAAGAGGTTAGGTAATTTGAATATAGCAAATCACATTAGGGCTTTTTACCTTAAAGGAAGGGTTACCTTAACACAGGGCTTTCTAAGGGAAACTAGCCAGTATTCATGTATGGGGAAAACCAGGATGAACTAGAAAAACCAACCATGCGTAAAGCCCATTTTCTTGGGTTTGGTCTAGTCTTGGCTGAACTACCAGCATTCAGTAGACTTAAGCACTAAGCCACTGGTAGAGCAAAATTTAAAAAAAAAAAAAAAAAAAAAAAAAAAAAAAGAGGGAGAGAGAGTGTTCATTCGGATATAAATAACTATATCTACCCACACAACTAGCAAAAAAATTGATAAATACAAGACTCTGAAGTTACACAGTTTTTTAGTTATAAAGTTATATCCAGTTAAGTAAGAAAACAAGCAAATTAAAAATGCATATAAGTCTATAATTGCATAAGTAAATAATACAAATAATAAAAACTACAATATTTACAAAATATAAAAGTATAAACAGCTGAAATGGTAAGAAGATAAATTTCTTAACAATATATGCAAAGTAAACAAAGAACAGGAATTTAAGCCATTTATCTCCCTCCAAAAGAAAGAGGGAAGGAAGATTTATTTTAATATTTAGTGATAAATAAAACGAATCACCTAACGATTATATATTAACACTTTGAGCAGAGCAGGTTTTTAGATGTCATGTAGCCATGGCTGTCATAAACAGCATTTATTAGCTAAATTTGTATAATTACTTATTTTAGTCTCTATTTTCATAAGCTTAATCATTAATCAAGATGGCGTTTACATTATTAAAGAAAGTAAGAAAGCAAAATACCTCAAATCAGAAGCTAATATATATCAAGTCACAAAAAATCTTATGACCAGATGAAGCTGGTAATGCTGCTCAGAGGGTTAAAGTACATGATTTAATGAAGTAAAATATGTCATATTCCTTTACATAACATATGTATATGTGACAGTATTTGAAAAATTAAATTTAGTCAATGTTCTTTACTAGAAATGAGGAAGCAATGTAAATTAAATAAATCAATTTATTAGTTATTCATCTAACAGTACCTTCATATTTAATGTTTCCAATTGCTTCACTAAGGCTTCTTTTTCACAGAAAGGTACATAATTCAAAGATACGTTTTCATATGAACCTGAATTCTGTTTTGCAATTTCTTTACGCAAAATCTATAATAAGAAATAATTTCACTACAATTTCATGCAATTCTAAATACAAATTAAAGAAATTATTTATAAAATTTACCTGCACCCTATTAACACACAGAAAGATAAAACTTTTATAAAATACTAACTCTAAAATAAAACAGCCCAAAGTCTGAATACATAAACAGCATGCAAAAAAGTAATTTTTGTTTTTAAGAGTCATTTAAGTGATAGATTTACACAAAAAGGCTCAATACGTATGATATCAGGCATTTATAAATGTGCAGCATATTATTCATGTGAGCAAGAGATGTGCCGCATCAGGCAAGCAAGAGGTGCACATCACATGTGTTCTTTTATGTAACAACTTCTCTCTCCCGAGAGACATTTGAAGGGTTCTGCTCCTATGATAAAGGCTGCTACAATGCTCCCGGCATACATTACATTTCTGTATGAGAAATAAATCATATTTTTTTTTATTTTATGATACTCTGTGCTGCTTCATTTAAATACATGAGTCAGATCAAACAACGCTCATCTTTAATTGTGACTTTTGGACTTGAATTGTTTTACAGTAACAGACATTTTTGGTTTTGATTCTTCCTACTGGCATGTGTTCCACTGTACAATGGCTGATTCCAAAACTTCCGTTGCAGTGATTCTACGTTTTATTCAAGTTGATCTATCTCTTTAGTTTCACATGTTGGAATCAATATTAGAATTAACAACTCCTAAACTGATATAAGAACAAAAGACTAAATTTAACTAGGTCACGCCACCTAAAACTATCTATACTAATGGCAACAGAATAATATCGTCAATGCTGTTCGTAATGCCATCATTCAAATCAACCCATACCAGGATCTGAAATAAAATTATCGGAATTTGCATGTTTCATGACAACAAGCTCTGCTAGTATCAACAAAAATTCAAGGACGAAGCAAAAAAAAATGTATTTTTCCATGTTCCTAAAATGGAAACTTGACAAAAGAAAAGTAGAGGCGACTGATCTACTGGTAATGTTTTCTCATAGATTAAGGAAGTGATGTCAGTTTAATTCTTGTCAATAAAGCTGAGCTGAAGGCACCAATATTCCAAACTTTTTGTGCTGCCAGTGGAACATCCATTAATGTTTATGGTTGTAAAACAATTACTGTCAGTTTTGGTTTAGGATGGAATTTTACTTTCTCTTTTTGTATTTGTGATGTTACATGCTTGATCATAGATGCAGATTTTTTATATTTCTCCAATTTATCTCCTGATTTACGCAATAAGCATCTGATTGATTACATAGCAAATTTTAAAGTACCTGGCAAATTAAATACCCATAATATTTTTTTTTTTTTTTTTAAATCAGCTCGTGTAAATAATGTATTTGGTAAATTACTGTTACAATATCCTGATATTACTAAATTACATGATCCTCACCAAACTGTGAAATACTATATTGTGCACTATATAAATACTAAAGGTCCCCCAGCTACTGCTAAACATATACGGTTAGCTCTTGACTGCCTCAAAATTGCTAAAGCCAAATATCAGTGCAGGGTTCAACTTGATCATACGAGACCTTCAAAAAGCTCCTATTTTTG
Organism: Stegodyphus dumicola; assembly: GCF_044657685.1. Taxonomy (NCBI): domain Eukaryota; kingdom Metazoa; phylum Arthropoda; class Arachnida; order Araneae; family Eresidae; genus Stegodyphus; species Stegodyphus dumicola. The sequence continues at coordinate 61,532,858 of NC_140775.1, read as the reverse complement.
GCCTTTGCAAATGGTGCTCAAGAAAGGGTCTGTTGAATGGAGACCTGTTGGCAACTCTCACTCTCTTAATGCACAGGCTGTCAAAATATATATCCTACAATGTGCATAGCTGATTTTACCTGAGAACTGCATGGTAAATAAATGCTTATTCATGTTGATCTCACCAAAGCATATCATCAAATTCCCATACAGCCAGATGATGTACATAAAACAGCTTTTTGTACTCCGTTTGGGCTGTCTGAAAGTTTAAGAATGCAGTTTGGACTTTGTAACATTTCCTCAACCTATAAACAGTTTATCAATGGAGGTCACTAGGGATCTACCATTTGTTTATGCATTTATTGACAATTTACCTGTAGCTTCTAATACAGAACATGAGCACTTAAAGCATTTAAACCTACAATTTTCTAAACTTCAGAAATATGGTTTGTGTATAAATGTCAAAAAATGCCAGTTTGGTCAAGCTACCATACACATCCTAGGATTTAAGTTATTGGGTGTAAAAAATCTACCATACACATCCTAGGTTTAAGTTATCATAGAAAATGTATCCTAGATTTTTCTCAACCGCAGAACCTCACATAATTATGCCGATTTTTGGGTTTATTTAATTTTTATAGATGCTGTATTCCTAAGGATGTTTACATTTATCTGTAGTCAAATTCCTTGAATGCCGTACTAATAATAAGGACATCCTCCTACCAAAACTTCGATCGAGCAATTAAAATGGGACAATGAAGCAAGATTCTTCTTCAAAGCATCTCAGGAAACTATCACTAATGCAACCTTGCTACAGCATTCTATGCCCAGTGCACAATTGAGTCTACAGGTTAATGTGTCTCATGTAGCAATCAGTGGCTCCCTCATGCAACTGGCTACACAACAATAGGAACCTACAGCTTTCCATTCAGCTAAACTAAGTCAATCTAAAAACAAAAGAGTTTACTTATGAGCGTGAACTCTGATCTATGTACTTTTCAGGAAAAATATTTAGGCATTGATTGTAGAGAGAAATTTTTTTATCTATACTGATCAGTAACCCCTTAAATTTTCATTCCAGCAGCATCCTGACAAATGCAGTCCTCGCCAATTGTGCCATATGAATTTTGTCTCCCAATTTACAACTGATAATGAATAAACTAAAGGCTCTGATAGTATTGTTGCTGATGCACTATTCCGAATTGAGATAAATGAGATTCATGTACTATGCTCGATTTTCAAAAATCGCTGCTACTCAATCAAACAATGAAGAACTTCAATAACTTTTAGCATCTAATACTTCCTTTTTAAAATTAGAGAAACATTATTTCCCTCTAAAGAATATTGATCTGTATTATGACATGTTACCAAAACATCCCGATCCTTTTGTTCCCCAGTGCAAGAGACTGGCAGTTTTCAAAACCTTACATGTTTTCTCTTATCTCGGTATTTCAGCCTTCCTTAATTTCGTTTTGTATGGCCAGGCATGTGAAAAGAAATAAAATCTTTAATGTGCAGCTATGATATATGTCAATGAGCTAAAATCACTAAATATGCCAAATCTCCTATTGGCACATTTCTTGAACCTGATGCTTGTTTTGCAGACATACATACAGATTTTAATTGCTCTCTCCCTCCATCTGACAGAAAACAGTTTTGCACGACTATCATAGACTGATTTACAAGATTGCTGAAAGTTATTGCAACAGCCGACATGACTGCAGAAAAAGTCGCTCATGCCTTGGTACATGACTGGATACCTAGAGTTGGAGACCCAGTCACACTTACATCTGACCACGGTAAAAATTTTTAATCTACTATTTTTGGAGAACTTACCCACATGCTTGGGTGCAACAGGATTTGAACCTCTGCATATCACTCCCAATCAAATGGAATTATCAAATGCTTCCATTAGCATCTTAAAATAACCCTTAAAGCACATAATACAGCACAATGGACAAATCCCCCCCACTTGTTTTCTTAGGCATACACTCAGCCTTTAAGGAGAATGTCAAAGCAACTTCTGCTCAACTAGTTTATGGCACAACATTAAAATTACCTTCCAATCTAGCAACCAGTGATGCCATATACCAGACCTTAAATTCTGCATATGTCAGCACTCTTTACTTCAAACAATAAAGTCTTTAAACCCTGTTTCTACTGCCCTACATAGTAGTCCTAAAATATTCATAAATCCTGCAATAAAAACTTCTTATATATTTTTAAGATCTGACAAAGTTAATCTTCTACTTACACCACCTTATACTGGACCTTGTTTAGTTGTTGACAGAAATATAAGAATTTCATTAGTGATGTAATATGTTTTCGATTTGGAAAACTTACTACACTTTCAATTGATCACATAAAACCTACTTACCACCTGCCAGATGACATTATTCATTTCTCATTTTTACCTCTTTCAGTTTCAGTTCCTTTCCTACGATGATTTAACCAAACATTTACTACTAGAAGTGAGCATAAGGTCTGATTTTCCAAGCATTTAGTCACAGACTACTATATTAAAAAACTTGTACTATATTTAACATTCTGTGTTATTATGTACATGTTCCTACTACATCTATGACTACGTCCACATTGTTATTATTACACTGTACTTCATTTTCTGTATTTCCCGGATTTTGCATTATTTCACCATTTTCTGTGTGTATTGCAAATATTTATTATCATCTGTAATTATGACTTCATCACTAGGAGCATACTCTGTAGCATTTCATCCATGCAAGCGAGATATGTACTGCATCAGCCAATCAGCAAGAAATACACACTACGTGTATGTTTTTACGTCACAACTTCTCTCACTCAAAAGAGTCTTTTGGTGGGCCCCACTGGGAGGAAAAAAGCTGTTACAATTCTCTCAGCACCAGTGGCATAACTAGAACTCTTGGGCCCCTATGCAAAAAATTTTCCTGGGCCCCTTTCACAATAAATTTAATGTGCTTAAAAAAAAAAAAAAAAAAAAAAAAAAAAAAAAAAAAAAAAAAAACAGCAAAAAGTTTAAAAAAAAAATTTCAAGGATTCCAGGAGCCAATGTTTTCATAATGATTTTTATCACATCTGGATTAATTGTTAAAAAATAAAAGTACATTCTTAGGGAACCAGTCGAAAGGTACGTAACATGAAGAAAGAATAAAAAGGAAAATAATTTCCCTTGACCAACTGCTGAAATGAAAATTTGCTTTAGTCTGGGTATTTGATGTCGGATGATTTTAATTCAGTTACTTAAAACTTTTTGTGTGAGTGCGAGAGACAGATTTTTCTCTCCTTTCACTGAGATGCATACTGATAATAAATTAATAAGTCTACATAAAAAAAGAACATGTCGACGTATAGCATTAAGAAAAGGTAGAAAGCCTAGATTTGCGGAGATTTTTGTATAAAATCCAAGAAGTTTTACATACTAATGCTTTAAATTTTTATATAAAATCTACGCCTATCGCCTATCTAAGTTTTTTCACTTAATTAATTAGTTATATTATAAACTGACAGACAAGTTTAATTGATAAACGTACAGAAAGGATTGATAAACGTACATTAATGTATAGTCCTCTGCAATATCAAATTTGGCGCAGTTCGTACCCTACCTTTCGAACACGATTTATGCAATAATATACAAGTAATAAATAAGAACTTTTATAATGTAAATGATAGTACATTTGTTAAATATAAAACATATTTATCATAAACTTCATAAAGAAAACTATTTGAACATACAATTTTTGTAGAAAATATGTATGGTAAAGTTTTTTTCTGTCTTTTTAAAAAACCTTTTGGTACACTAAACTACTTGAATACATGATTTTTATTAAAAATGCTAAAAGAATAATAAAGTTTTTTACTGTTTCCTTTTTATTTTCCTCAGTCCATACTGCTCTTCTCTAATTTTTTCCTCCCTCAATAAGTGTAATGATAACATTGGTGGCCAAAATTCATCATAAAGAAAAAAATCCTTTTTTTTTAAATTTGCGTCTCCTAACCTTCATTTCCGCAAAATTATTTATCAAAAACTGGACATCCATTTTCTCAGCCATCTCAGCTTCAACGCTCAATAGTGAAAGGTTTGACAACTGATCTTGTGTCATGCTGTTTCTTACATATGTTTCTTAAATATGTTTTCATTAGTTTCAGTAGTGAAAATGACCCCTCACTCGTGGCTGTGGTTACAAGTAATGATAAATACAATATAAGTAAACTGCACACTCCCCAATAACTACTTGTCATGTCATAATATTTTACCGTTGCTAATTTAGCTAAATCCTTAAAGGATTTCAAATTTTGGATTTCTGTTCTGAAAGTATTTATAAATAATAAAAGTTGTACTTCCAGTGCAAGTCTTCTTTACATGTTTTCTGTATTTTTGAAACATTATTAATAATTTATGTATTTGTTAACAATGACAGTGTTTTAGGTTCTTTATTTCTCTTTTATTTTTCAAATTTAGTTTCTATGCCCCATTTATTTACAATAAACTCAGCTTCTTTCATAATGTCTTCAAACTTGTTTCTCATATCTTGCATATTAACAGAAATGCTTTTTAGATGTTGATGAGCTCCATTCAAGTCGACTTACTTTCGACTGTCGAGCCAATTGATGGGTTGATTGATCCTGCACTGTAGCGCAGGACGTGTTTAAAAAATTTCGTTTTTAATTTTGGCCTGTTATGATGTTTCTTAATGTATGGAAACATAGATTATATTTATATTTCATATTTATCATAAAAATATTTCATGTTAATATAACAATACGTTATTAATATTAGTAGACATTTGCATTGTTAATGGTGATAATTTTGGATTTTTCAGATAAATGGATTAAAAATTTAGCTGAATTGAAGTTTTAGCAAGTTTTAAATTATAAGAATTTAGTTTATGATTAATTTAGATATTACAAATGAATAACTTACCTTTATAATGAAGAATTATATTTGAGATCACTTTGAAATTTAATTTTAAAGAAAAACTTATGTTTGTTCTCGCCATAGACTAGAAAAATGGCATTAGAATAAGAGCAAGTTTAAGTTCAGTTTACTGTTCTGAGCCATCAACCAATATACAAGTATACTTGAGGGGGTAGCGTTTCCCACTTCAATGCAGATGTTTAACGAAGAAAGGGACCCCACCTCCACTATAAATTTCCAATGTCTCCTCAAGTTGAGTAACAGTAAAACTTTCATTTAAGACTTTACTGTAAAGATGTCCATTGTCCATTTCCCTTTTAAAACGCTGAAACATCTGTTTTTTTTTCAGTCAAATTGTACTATCATTATTGTATTATCATTATATTCCAATGATACATAATACATCACCTGCAATATCTTTCTACATTTCCTCTGTACTATAAATGCATTTCAGTTAATGTATAATTATTAAATATTTAACAGTAAAAATTATGGATATTCGAATATTTTTAGGAAATTCTTTGCAAGTTTACGATGAAATCATAAACAGATAGAAAAAAATTTTATTGATATGTATCCAAAGAGCTTTGAAAATAATTGTGTAATACGAAATGGAAATTTTAAAATTAATCTAAATTGAAATACCCACTGTAGCAAAATATGATGATTCCCTTCCAAATTTCAAGGTCCCAGAAATGTTTAATAATTTAGAGTTAAGCTTATTGATACTAACGTACATTTGAAGATGAGTACTCGCACTCCGTTGCATGGATTCTAAAAGTAGTACACATAAATATTTGTTTAGGAAACAAGTAGAAAGTTTCTTCATAATTAGTGAAAATAAAATTGTATAAAACAAGTTTTGCATACTTCGTAGAGAAATGCGAAAAATTTCATTTATGAAAATAGGTTTGTTGTACCCCAGGTGGATCAGAAAGCAAAAATCAGTTAGGAAAAGCGGATTTATTTTAGAAACATTAATATTTATGTTTATTGTTATGTATTATTTGTGTCTTAGAAAGCTATTTATGTCTCAGAAAATAATGACCTCCTTTACATTGCTCATAAATTAAGCAGTATCAATTTTTTTATCTTAATCATTAATTTATTAATAACAAAAATATAAAAAATAAATATAATGTATGGGAACATGTATTAACGGAAGCCATTTATGTCTTAGAAAAGTTATGCAGTGATGCCGAAATGAAAGAAAATAATGTATAAAGGGATTTTATGTGTGAAAATCCCATCATTTACTATTAAAACGTGTTAATTAAATTTTTTAATTTGCAAAAATTATTGAAATATTGCAATAACGGGGGAGCATTCTTTTCTGAAATATTTCATTCGTTTGTGTAGTGAAAATAGCAATGTAATTTGTGTTCTTTCAGATGTTCAAACGCAACTTAAAACTATTAGGGCAACGCTGCCATTGATATGTTTAATATTTTCAGTAATTAATTTATCAAAATTTACGAAGTAGTATATACTTTTAGTCGTGTGATGCCATTTTTATTTTCATTATTATATTATTATTGATGACTTCACATACTGAATGCTGTGGAAAGTAAATTAAAAGCAAAAGTAAAGTAAATTGTAAAATTTCATTTCAAATAACGATTAGAAAGTACTCCATGAAGGCATTCTTCCCCTTGGGCAAATAGTCCTCGATTGCTTTATTATTATATAATAATTCAATTCAATTCCATTTAAATAACGTACAAATTATTGCGCATTACTCAATTATACGCTTAAATGTTTCACGTTGTTTAAAAAAATTTTAATTTATGATATTTTTCAAATGAAGAGAGATTAATATATTACTTTCCAAACAAATTTAATGTCTTCAGAATTATCTTCTACGGATAAGTGTGAATTTTTGGCAGATGGATAATTTACAGGTTAAGAAACACTACAGATCTTCTCTTTTCTAAAGCAAATCAAGTAAATCCTCAAACGAGTTCTTTGCTTTCAGATTTAATTCTTGATTAGGGATTTGAAAGAATTCCTAACCTGCATTTTATCTGCAATGTGCAAATATTTTGAAAATTTTGATATGAAAAATGGGATAAATATTTATTTACTCCTTATTTCAAGTAAAAATATTCATCCATTCCCATTTCCTATCGCCATTAGTGAAAAAGTAATGAATTTTGATAAATTTAATGAAAAAAATTTCATTAAATTTATGGCGGAAATTAACTGAAATATTTGGCCACTTAATTTTTGAGCATCTGTGTGTTCGTAACCTGTTGTAAACTTCCCCTCTTTTTTTTTGGACCTTGAATTCATTCAAAGATTCCTAAGCTGAACGGGAAATCTCTCCTTTCCAAATGTGGTGTCATAAATTCTTAGCGTTTCCTTAGAACGGCATTTTGACCATGGAGGATTTCGACATGGGGGTGGGGCAAAGTCCTTTCATGCCACAACTGCTCAACTTACGTTAATGATTTTGTGTCCTTAAGAAAGAAAAGCATGTATTCTGGAGTTATCAATTGATACTTACGAATGATTCTCCCCTCCAGCTTATTAATGTAAAAAACAGAGGAAAACAAATTGATCCACGTTTAACTTTGCCATTTTGTAATGTCAATCGTGCTTTTAAATCCAAACTGTTTCTGTCCCTTACCTTGCCCCTTGGTGCGACTGCACAGATTGCAAGTACCATTGTTTTTTACATTGTGAGAACTATACATACAAACATGCAGATTCTTCCTTATTTAATTTCTTTAAAAATAATACAGGGTGAGGTTATTTGGTGACAACAATTTGGGAAGTTATACGCCGTTTATAGTGAACCAACGAAATACATGTTATATTAAATTCTAAGAATCATTAACATTAATAAATTCAATTTCAAATTGAATATTAGGACTGATTTTTGGACTTGCATTTAATGGAAAAGCTAGTAAGAGATTCAATATATGAACAAAATTAAACGCTACCAGAATGACATATTATGAAAATTTCGAATTGCAAATAATATACCATAATTTCTCTTAACTTTCAAAGTTCATTCCAAAGTACCAGAATCCTGCTTAGTTACTTTTTTGATTTATACTTAGAAAATATGTCTACTGATTATTCGATCATAATGTGAATTATACAGAAACAAATTAATAAAAGTACTTTATAATAAATAGTTACAATTAATTTCCACTTCCACCGATTTTTGATTTGGGATTGGAAAAGGAGAAACATTTCCTTTAGGGGGTCGCCTTAAATAATTTTCAGGTTTGAGACTAAGGAATACAAAGAAACTTTTCCTATTTTCCTCTCACTGCTATCCCTAAACTGGGGTAGGTCATGAAGTTATTATTTCACAGTCGAATGCTGGAATTTTAACTTTTGCAAACACTTGAATTTAGCTATTTCAGGTGCTTCCAATGGCCTCCTATTTGCGTCATACAGAGAATTTGCGTTACTACACCATATAGGTAGGGGGCCCTTAAAAACTTAAAAGAAAACGAATTCTATTATCTACATATACTTAAAGATTCTAAAGTTAAAAGTAAACTGGAGTCAAATCAAGGTTATTCCTCAACTATATTAATATTAACAATCGTGTAAAAGGGGTTTAACACAAAATCAAAACATATCAAAATTAAAATAAGAATTTATAGTAGTCAAATTCTAAACATAAAAATGAAAAGCAAAAGAGGAAAAAATACAAGAAAAATATAAAAATAATAATTTTAATCTTCTTTTATTGAAATTCTAATTCCGAACTCATCAAGGGAAAATGAATTCTTTATATATGTAATGGAATCTGTCTTTTAAGTTTAAACATGTAAATGTAGTTCAGCAGGACATTTAAGGGCCCCCTAAACCTTCGGGTACCTATGCGACGGAATTCCTTGCATACCCTTATTTACGCCACTGGTCAGCACAAATTATGTTTCTGTAAGTGAAATAAATTATATTTTTATATTTTATGATGTCCCAAGCTACTTCATTAAAATACAGGAGTTAGATCAAGCAACGTCCACCTTTAAATGCAATTGTCAGCAGAATAGTTTAACTTATATATCTGTTGGCCTTAAATAAAAATTCTAAATTTAAATTTTAGCACAGAGACTCCAATATTAGAAGAACATTAAGTATTTGCTTCTTCAGCATAAAATATGACATTTCTTTTCTGAAATACCATTCCAATAAATTATATCTTTCTTTAAAATTCAATTCAATTCCAGTGTTATCACTAAAGGGGAAAGTATATTTTTATAAATTTTTCCGCTATAATTAGGTATGCAATTCAGCAACAGGACATGAATGGTACACAACATTTTCATTTTTTTCAGTTGACTTGATAATTGATTAACAGAAATGAACCTATCTTTTAGAATCCTTTAGAATTTAAACAGTATATTTTTAGCCCAAAGGGCAATAGCCGTGAAGGGCTATTAGTCTCAAAACAGCATTTTTTGGAGTTTCACTATAAACATTAATCACCTTTTTGCATTGTTGCCACCAAATATTATCACCCTGGATTATATTTAAAGAAATTAAATAATGAAGAATCTGCATGAATGTATGTGTATTTCTTACACTGTAAAAATCAACAGTACCTAGAGCCATCAAATTTTGAAAACGTAATCCTACACCCGAACATAGGCACCTGAAATTTCGAATTGGTTTTATTACTTATTTCATATTTTGTAAAACTTTAACGAATTTTTGATTAACAAACTCAGCGATTTGAAAGTGAACAATAGCAACACTGTATGCAAAAAAAAAAAAACATTTTTATCTCAGCACACGAGACTGTGTATCGGAAATTCTAAAAACATGGTGTTTTTAAATATTTCATGATATTACTGTTGAATTGAATTTTATGTGGTTTAAGTACAAAGAACATGATATTTAATAAATAAAAGTAATACACAAAACATTTAAAAAATGCTCCTTTGGGCATAATGTAAAATCTGAAAGCTGTCAAATTTTTTTATATCATTCCCCCCCCCTCCCCGCATGTGTATTTAAGCAAAAAGACCTACATATGACTCTCACATTCATAGAAAAAGCACTTTAAAAAAAATCCAAAACTATCATTAATACCATTTATTTCTTACAGTTTTATAAAAATCATATACTAATAATTATTATGACCTGCAGCAATATACATTCATCATTTTTCATAATAAAGTTCTACATTATAAAGAATACTAATTTACTGAATTAACTTATTTATTGTAATACAAAGCATATTAATTAATTTTTAAACAGCAAATATGAAATTACTTAGTGCTGCATATTTGCTTTAAGAAAGCTTTAAGAAGATCAATTAATATATTTTCTCCAACAATAACAACATACAATGTCATAAGTTTCACAGCAAATTTCATGCAGATTACAAAACAGATAAGTGAACTTGCTTAACATAAAAAATAATAATAATAAATAAAAATAGGAAAACGGGCATCACCTAAGCCTCTGGTAACATCTGAAATTTGAATATTATAAATAAGTAGCTAAAATTTACCTATTTAGACAACAAAGTGTTATGAGCAGTTTAGCAAGGAAGTATCAAAATTCTTAAAACATTATATAGAAAATGATTAAAAATTATTAAAAATAAACATTTCATAGTATTCTTAGTATTACTATATCTGTAAGTTGTAATTTTATTTCTCCAAAAATAAATATTTAATTTTTTAAAAAAATACGATAGTTACATAGCGGAAAATTAGGGGAAAAGAATTATAAAATTTCTGGAGTGGCATACATATTGTTACATGCATAAGGATTCATAATGGATGGAATGCCCACTCCTTGATAAAATTTATTTTCCCAAAAGAAACACTTTACAGTTCTGGAACTTTTCATAAAAGAACTCGTACAGCTCTTCTCAGTATGACAAAGCACAATCACCAACTCTGAACTAAAAACTAACAACTGATGCTCTCACCACCTTATATAGTTTTCAACAGTTGCTGAGAATTTCCCAGTACCTTCAATTTTTCAAAACTGCTGGAAGGCATACACACTTACAGTTACATACGGTCAGTGGATATAGTTACATAGTTACAGGACACAGGGGTGAGACCAAAATGTTATCAAATGTTTGCCAAGTTTGACAACATTTGGCAATTTTTCACCAAATTTAGAGACAAAATTGGTCACAAAAACCATCACTAGTTTGGCATTATCTCAGCTAACCATTTACCTCAATGTTACATAGGCCTCCCCACTAACCTTATTTTCCTAGGAAAACATCACTCTCTTGAGACCTTTCATGTTACATTATACAAGAGATACTACAATTTTGCAGATAATTTCACTAAAATCATTTACATATAATATCATATGCATGCTTCAGCAGTAGGATCATTAATAAGAATGTGATCTTGCAGCAAGTTTCCCTTGTTCTTGTGTACTTGTAAAATATCTACCTTTTACTATGCCCGAATTATCTGTTATTTCTACTTATATTTAAATTTATTATATTTTTTATATTTTCTGCTTTTCATAAATGGAATAAAAATTTAATTTGTTTTTAGATAATTTCAATTAAATCTCCTTTATAAATATGCTATATAATCTTTTCCTTTAATTTGAAAAAATGATAAAATCAAAATATAACTATCACACTGTATACAAATGGCAAATAATACTCTAAAATATAATTTACTACAAAAATTAAAGTAATAATACATGGAATAAAATGCCTACTTAATCTATGCAATTTTATTAAACTTAAAACAATTTAAAATTGCTGGTTCAGTAGAATCATATGTATGCAACCCTAAAAGTGTTCAATACTTTTTTATATTATGCACTATACAATTAAAACAATATTTTAAATATTATCTTTTTCATGTGATTTTCTTCAGTTCAGATATAAATGAAATTTTATATTCCATCCTTTAGAGCAAAGAAAATTCTATTTAATTCTTTGCAAATTTTACATAAAATATTATTAATACATTAAGCAGTTGTTTTGAAGACAACTTAAACTTCACACATTAAAATATCCTTTTGTAGAAAATCGTACATTTAATTCAGTGCCTGTAATCAATACTATACTTCATGGGTATACCAGCATAAGTAGTTATAATGTTGTTGTTACTTATGCTCACTTGTCTGATGTAGTCAGCCCAAGCCACAAAATTTCTCGTGGCAAAGAGTACTAAATTATGCCTGCCATTGGCAACAACTCTGAGAACCATTCAGGCAACAGTGTGATTTAGCTCAGTTCCGCCCCCAATTTTGATGGAGAACAACCCGAGGGGACAGGTCCGAGGGGGGTCTCCCACCCTTCTCCCCTTCCACCAAACCACATGAGAGGGCTTTCGGCTCACCGCATATTTAGAGTGTCACAATGCCGCACCGACACTATACATTTACAAACATCCATCCCTTCTTCGGGATTCGACCCCGGGCCCTTCGGAACGGCAGTCGGCTATGCTAACCACTATACCGGTTGCGCAGTAGTAATTATAAGATATAAATAATTCATGGGTATACCAGCAAAAGCAGTTATAATATATATAAATAATTATAATTCAGTTTAAGAATCTAAAACTCAATCTGTGCATAATTTCAGCCCCTTCAACATTCAACGCGAACATAAAACAGGTATGAATAAAAATTTACAAACAGAAACAAAATATATTACTCATATGCATGTTTAAAAATATAAAAAGGCATAAAAAGGCACATTAAATCAAACCATATTTTCTTTTAGTAGTGGCACAAAATAAATTACAAAATATATACCTTAATATCACCTTGAGCATCTTCCAATCTAAGTTTTAGATTTTCAGCTTCATATTTCAAAGCTTTGTTTTTATCTTTCAGCTCACATAGAAGTTGAACTAAACTCTATATTATACACAAAATGACTATTAATTCTAAAGATGACTAATGGTAAAACCAATAATCAAACTCAGAGAAACAGCATCTGGTTTATAAAAAACTGATAAAAACAAGATCTTTAGTGTTTCAGTAAAATAAATGCAAAAACATAAAAATGATAATATGTATTGTTCATATTTAAATTTAAAGGACAAAAATTAAGACAAAATTTAACTTACATTCATTTTAAAATACAGTTCTATGCATTTTAAGAAAATACAAGGCAGCTCCCTCTTTTTCAAGAAGCAAAAATATTCTGCCAGAATAATAATATTTATAAATACAGTTTGTTAGTTATGACACATGCATTTTTATCTTCCAACAAATCAATTATATTTTTCTTCATCATGTGGCATTACTGCTTCATGATTATTAGACAAAGGGGAAAATACCTGTTGAAGTCATTTATGCAAATTATTTTAAAATGATTAATTGCTTATAAATGATTTAAATTTCATTTCCTGCATGCTTATTACACAGGAGAAAATTTCTTTTACACAGATGTCATTCTTAATACATAAAATAAATTTGTAAATAGAATCACATTTCAAACTAACATATTGATTGTAATGATCTTTATTATAACGGCCTTCAAGAATAAAACACTAATCAACCAAGAAATCTCGCCATGTGTTCTTATGCTTTTTACATGTTACATCTTGATTGATTAGCAATTATATTTTGGGGTTCACTATAATAAGGAAGTACCTGATTTGAAACTTAAATTTTTAAAATTATTATAACCTTTAAAATTATTATTTTAGATACTTCTCTGTTATCAGGACCAGGTTCCGAAATGTATGTATGCATGTATACATGTAAGTATGAATATATATGTGTGTATACATATACATGCAAGAAAAATAAACAGTATATAAAAGATTAAATTAGCAGCGTAAATTTCCCTTCTCAATTCTAAAAATAGTAACCTCTCTCTGCACTGTGTCATTTCTAGATTAATCCATGTAATATGACTCTTACATAATTCTGATGATGTAAATGGAACTAAAACTCAAGGAGCCAATAATAATTTTACAGAAATATTAACTATCCAATCAAAATGCACTGAGAACCAAAACTAAGTCAGTCTGAATTAAGATTTCACCCTGAACATAACACGCTTGCTTTCTACACTTTGGCCTGGCTGGACTGCTGTCTGTCTGCTCCTGCTATCTTACTGCAAATTTATCTAAAAATGTAAACCTTTCTGTGTACGCACAATTAATGTGCCAACTTGATTGTGGCTGCAACATGTTTGCTGAAATAAAAAAATGGAAGATTTAATCTGCTTTCACCACCAATTTCCTATTTATTATGGGTCAACATTTTTACGCCATCCAAATTTCTGCTGGTCTTCACTTCTAAGTTTGTTTTTATTACATACACATATATATGCACATACATACAAACATACATTTCTGAATTTGATGTCGATAATAGAACAGTACCTTATTTCAATATAATAAACTCAAAAGCATTCACAGGGAAATATTATTTGTTAAGTAATATTCATAAGTTTATTCTCTAAAACAATTATAAATTTAATAAGTTTCTTTTTATAATTGGAGTTTGATTGCTTTAATTTGAGTGTCTGAAGTGAAAAACAGCATACATATCTTTTGGTTACATCTTTTAGATCTTCAGGTGATTAAATTACAAAGCAGAAAATTCCCTTAAACTCACAACTGACAATTATGGAGCAATCTCATTTTCATATGACAAATATGAACACTGGTAATAAGCAATCACATTTACATACAACATATATCAGAAATAGTAAACAGCAATATCCTTTTCATATGATTTGTATCTGCCCAGTAGTGATGAGAAATTTCAATTTCAGCTGCAATAGTTTACACCACTAAAACCCCAGAAATGTTTTAAATTATGGCAATATTTTAGTAGTCATAAAGAACATTTCTAAAAGATTTGGTACTTTTTTTTTTTTTTTTTGTTAACCCCTTTATTGACTCAAGCTTTGCCAGCCAATAAAAGTTTTTCCTACTGTAATACTAAAAAAAAAAAAATGCCTCACCACATCATTGTACATTAGCATTGACTGCATGGTCTTATACCTTGCCACATAATTGCACATTAGTACCATGTTGCAAATTTGCTCTTGCCACATGTTTTTAAACTATTTATTTATGAGATTTTTAAAATTTTGCATTGTTTATTTAAAAACATATTCGCTGCTGCTTTTTTTTTTTTTTTTTTTTGTGTGTGTGTGTGTGTGTGTGTGTGTGTGTGTGTGTGTGAATATCACATTAATAATCTTTAATTTAGCAAGTAATGAGGTGGATGCCATATTATTTTTTAAGAAAAAGATCATTTACCTGAAAAACTATGCAAAACGGCCACAACATGAAACTCTAAGGTTAACGAAGAAATAATTTGGATGCGCAATGTTAAAATTAAAATGTCAGATTTATGTATTCTTGGGCAGATAAGCTGACATCCATGAAATGGTGTAACAAACAGCTTAATATATATGAAAATACTGCAGTTTACTGTAACAATTACATGATAAAATATGTTAAAATTATAAAAAGGATAAAGATTCTTAAAAATATTTTTAAGAAACACCACGTGAGTATTAATGTTATTAATATATATTGTATTGTTTATTTTTATATTCACATTTTACGAGCTTGGCAAAATTATAGCTTAGATCTTGGCACAAATCTAAAATTGCCAAATAGCTGCAGGCTGCTATAACAAAAGAAATACCAAAAGTGTCAGGAAGGACTGGATGGACTTAAAGTCATGAATTAAACAAGATAAATTTTGTGATTGTGAAAAGCTTCAAGAAAATCCAATTCAAAAATTTGAGAAGCTTTTTCAATAATTTTTGCAGACCCAAAGTCAAAATTATGATTAAATTTCCAACAATCACTAGCTATTGAAGTAGCCAGAGTGGGACAAGGGTGGGACGTCTAAACTCGGGGGCAGCAACCAGTGGGTGCAAAACTGATGTTACAAAATTTTAGAATGAAAAGTTTTCCATTCTTAGCAAACAGGAGAAGCACAAAATCTTCAGTTGTCCCCAAGCACTGAAAACCTCAGCTACACCTCTGATCAAAGATTTGTTAATTTTGCCTTTTCGGACATAACATTCGTGTTCTTTGATACTCGTTCTTTGATACTGTTGCAGGGTATAAATATGACCACTGTGCCTGCTGCTTTCCTGTTTAGCGATTTCTTAGCATCTGATGAAGAGAGACATGTACCTGTTTTCCCTCAAAACCAATCGAGTTCTCGACTAAATCTACACCAAACACAAGGTTGTTGCTTTGCTAATTTTAAATTTCACTTTTAAAGGTTCCTCTACTATTTTGAAGAATTTTTTAATTAAAAGCAATGCAAGAATAAATAAAAGCTCTGACAATGATTATAAAAAGGTTTTTAAATCAAAAGTAAATTTTTTAAGATTTATTTTTAACATATTTGTAAAATACAAAAGAAGATATGGAAAACAAAATCCCAGATTTCTAAAATTATATCGAAATTAGCATCTGTAGAATACAGTTCTAACGTTTATAAGATATCTAATATATATATAAATATTTTAATCATATTAAAAAATGACATATTAAGATTAATGATTCATACATATTAAAAGTGAGAGAAAAAAAATTAATATTATAAAAATGACTGCACATCTGGTAACAATTACCATACCCGGCTAGGTGAAGGAGTAAGTAGGACATCAAACGATCTTTGGATATTTAATTAATAACCCCCCAAAAAGCCTATTCTACTAATTGGAAACAGAGACAACAAATTGTTACCAAGGTAATGTGATTTTGCAGTTTGGCAACTTGTTAATTGTAATATAATTAAATATCAGGTTTGATGTATAAGACTTATGAAATACCTTTAAATATATTTTAATAAATTAGTGCAAAAAATTATTAAATTACACATTTGACATTACTTGCCTTTTCTCGTTCACATTTTAATCCGTCAACATCATACACACCCAAAAGTGATGGACCCTGTAAAATAAACATTATTTATATAGCTGAAGCATATGACTATGTATTTGGTATGAATATGACAAAGGATAGGGAAACATAATCGTTAGCAATTAATTTCTATGTATTAGTTAATACTATGTGCTCAGGGTTAATTACAGCATAGTAATTTGCTAACAATAAAAATATAATTAATCTTTAAACTATGAGTATACATTTGGTTTGATCACTTAAGCAGCAGGCTAGCAGCTGACTTTTTATAGTTTAACATCCGATAATGAATTGGGCATTATAAACTACTGCAATACTTGCCATAGCACATGCTTTTGACATTGTAATATTTCTATAAAATACCCATCCTCAATCACTGTAAAAATGGTTACAATAAATGTAACGCTATTTGCTCACAGGTTGCATCAAAGCTTATGCACATATTTCTCAACATGCCAAAACTAGCACACATACATGCCAGTCAATGCAATTGAATCAGCATTCATGCTGGCATGCTAAGTAGAAAAAACCATAAAAAAAAGTTTACAACAGAAAAACACATCCACTATCATATGAAAGCAATATCTAGTACAAGCAAAATCGCAATAACAACCTGGTATTTCCTGTACATTTATTAAAACACTCAGTCGATTTGGAGGGCAGCTACAGGTCCCTCCTCATCATGAGAACAAAATTACTAGAAAAGGAAAGCAACCTCTGTAACGGCATTTTATACCCTGCAGTAGTACTATGTGCGAGGAGGCAACACCATCTATTGGCAAAAATAATAACCAAGAATTATGTTAATAGAATTTTAAAAACGTTAGGAAGGACTGGATTGGACTTAAAATATTTCACTAAACATGCTAAATCTTTGTGAATATGAAAAGCCTCACGAAAATCGAATTCACCAATGGAAGAAGCTTTTTAGATAATTTTTGCAGATTCAAAGTCAAAATTATGATTCGATTTCCAACTATGATACGCTATTGAAGACTTGTTAATTTCACCTTTTCGGACATAAGATCCATGTTCCTTGATACGAAACTTTAACGCTCTTTTGTTTGGCCAATATATCTCAAGCCACACTGACATGATATACTATAAATTACCCACGAATTAAAGTCAGAAACACAATCTTTTAGAATCGAACCATGAATTTTATTAATAAGGAAGAAACTTATTTGAAAATTGAATTTCTGGAGAATCCATACAACTTTATAACTAACAGAAGGATAAAATGGAAGCACAACAAGGTCATTAGTATTATTTCTAACAGTGGAATGTCTTCTTTGATGGGAATCTGAAAATTTTTTAACAGCTTTATCAATGATCATAGGAGAAAATCCTCGGTCAATAGCAACTGCTCTCAAATAATTAATTTTATTGGTAAGCAAAGATTCTGAGGAACAAACTTTGAGCACACAAAATACATAATAGTAAAAAGAAGCCATTTTTTGCTTAACAGAGTGGCATGACTGTAAACCCTTTGCAGTTTGTTTACCACCCCATGCTAAGTCATGCCACCCTGTTAAGCAAAAATGATTTCTTTTTACTACAGTCAAAAGTCGTTAATCCAGACTCGTCAGGACTTCGGCGATTCCGGATTATAGATCATCAGTTTAAATCTGGTAAGATGGCATGCAGAAATTATAAAATTAAAAATATGAAACCACAATTTATGAAATAAAGGACAATTATGATCTAAAGGGTATCAAAATTTACAAAAAAAAAAAAAAAAAGCTTAATATTTATTTGTTTACTTTATTAAAGATTTCTTTCAATGTAAGTTGGTTAAGTTGCTTCGTTTTATGTGATAATACTTTCTCTTTAATTCTATAAACAGACATAATTTACTCTTAAGTTACAAAGTTCCGCTGTTGAAGTCCTATAATTGCTGTGTCAAGAATACAGACTAATTTGTCAATCAAAATTTTTTCATTTTCAATAACCTCTGTGTCACTTTCTTCACTATTGGAAGCGAATTATAATGACGAGGAATTTGATTTAAATCATATCAAAGACGAAGTACATCGAGATTAAATACTACATTTAGTAAGGAATTATAAGCCAAATAAAATAAAAACATCTGCCCTGAAGATAAGGATAGTGCTGACAGATCAACTTCCAATTCATTGCGCGCTGCGGCGTTCCCCGGCGTTTTGGTGCCAGAAAAAGTACATAGCCTGTTTCTGAGTTAACCTGGGAAATCAGTCAGTGTGATAGATAGCATTTGGATAAATCCTTTTGTAAGTGTAGAGAAACAAAAGGTAATGTAAGAGAAAATAGTGGTCATTACTGATCTTTTTGTGATATGTAAATGCAGTTAGATATGTGACTATATTTAACTTCCATCTGAATCTTTTTGTACTTGCGATCATTCAAAATTTTTCTGTCAAATTTTTCATTCAGAAATGCAAATCTGTGTATGTACTAAGAGATATGTACTATCCACATGCATGAGTAGACCTTTAAATACTTTTTTGTTACATACTGCATTGTCTCATGAGGTGATTTTTTACTGGATGTACTAATAATCAAAAAATATCCATTCCTATGTAAAGTCACCAAATAGTTTAACCCTTTTGTTTAACCGATAATCCTTCGAAGAAATTTTGAATGCATTGTAAAAGCATCTTTCTTGTAACTTTGTATTCAAACTATAAATATAATGCTTATATCTATACAAATATAATAAATAATGAAAATTTGCAAGGTATATTCTGTTAAAACAGCAACATAAGATTAAAGAAAGGAGTGACTATACTTCAAAAAAAGTGAGTCTTCATTTTTGGTTAATCTTTGGATTATGGTAACTTGGCAATTTTTTTGGCGACCAACCCTGCTACAGCAACGTGCTAGTTTTTGTTTGGACGCAAGTTTGTTTTCACCAACTAAAGGCATTTTTTTTTTTTTACTCAACATTTTTTTTCCAACAATCTGGTAGCCAAATTACGCTTATGCTAGAACTTTTATGGAACAAAAGTGCTTAATCATGACGAAGATTAGGTGCGAAATTGGGAGAAAGTGCAGAATCGCAAACTGCTTGCCGCGTTTTTAAGAATTGCACATACACGGTAACCATGTACACGTCGACCTATTTTCACTTGAAAAAACATCCCAGAATTGCACAAAAACAGCATTGTGCACACTCTTGACTTTATCCATGTACGCTGCTAAAGTCCTAGCGGTTGATCTTTACATTATGGTAACTTGGCGATTTTTTGGCGAAAATTTGGCAACCAACACTCCTACACTAACCCTCTATTTTTTTTCCCTGCCGCCATTTTGTCTTCACGAAGTAAAGACATGTTTCTTTTCTTTTTATCTACTGAACACTTCTTCCAACAATCTACTAGCCAAATTACACTTATGCTAGAAATTTTATCAAACAAAACTGCTTAATCATGACAAATATTCACTGCAAAATTGGGAAAAAGTGCACAATACCATAATCCTTACGTGTTTTTCAAAATAACACATACACATAAACCATGTACACGCCAACTTATTTTTACTTAAAAAAACATCCCAGAATTGCACAAAAATGGCATTGCGCACAGTTTTCACTATATCCATGTACACTGCTTTTTTCTCATAAATTAGAAAAATTTCACGAAAATACATGACAATTTTCTCAATCTTTAAACCCAGTAAAAAGAACATATATGAAATTACCTGATCGCGAAAAAGTATTTACCCTTTCCAAATATGAACATTTCCACATATAAAATAAATAAAATATCCAAAAACTTTTACCTCCAAATCATCTATTATATTATAAACGTGCCCAACGAATTCATACCGCAACCATTACAAATACTTAGTGTCAGATATTTAAATTATTTCCATGCACGTTTACTTCAACTAAAATATATACCAAATTCCTACAAACATAAAATTCACAAAATAACTATCATTTCATTAAAATATAATTAAATTCAAAAACACTACTTAAAATATAAATGAGCACATACATTAAATTAATAAAAATTAGCTTACAATCCTAATCACTTTAAACTAAATCATTGCTAATAACAATTTTCCCAATAATACCAAATTCCTTTCCACCTTACATTTAGAACAATGCATAAAAATAATATCCTCAAATAATTAAATATACTAACTCAAATAATACTAACTTACCTAATGTTCTTCAGAATTTTGATTACGTGGCGGATACACTTTTCTAATTCATTCAATAAAATTATTGAAAGATTTTTTCTGCGAATTTTTCCTCCATACTTCCTCCGCTAAATAAAAAGCAAACTTCTCTTTATCACAATGCCTAAATACATTTCATTCACCATTTCGAATTCACTTTAGTTAGAGCCATGGGATCCAAAAATTAACCAACACTGTTTCACACAACACAGAATAAAGCTAAATACAAAATTTCCAGATTTTTTCCCGATTTCCCCCCTTTTCCGATTAAAGAACCGTAATTCGTCCATTAATATCACATGACATATCCCATGATCTCTCATTTCCCTCACGCAAAATAATGCGTAATCGGAACTGAGTACTGCTCATTATTATCAAAGTCCCAGGTAGTAACCTTTATCGCCTCCAAAATGTCGCCAAACTACCAGTTACCATATTGTAAAGATCAACCATCCTAGCTAGTAACCTTTACGCCTTACCAAAATGTCGCCACACTACCTGTTACCATATTCCAAAGATTAGCCGGATTATCATCTGTGCATACTATATTTGAAACACATACCCAACCTTCAACTCTCCTCTTCAGGGCGCTGTATCTCTCTCGCAACTGATCAGCCATCAGTTTGTATTGATCTCGTTCTGAACGGCATTGCTCTAGTTCATGGCTTAATATTAACAGAGAGTCTGTTTTGCATTCTAATTTACACTTCAAAGTGTTAAACTAAAAAGAGAGGTATGTTTTATACACAAGTATTAAAAACATAGATCAGGTTTTGAAAACATATTATTAAAATATAAATTTGAAACTCTAACAAAATTTATCATGCCAATTTATCACATTATCAAATTCTAACATAATTTATCAGCATGAAACAAATGCAGCTTAATTTTATTAATGAATTCTAGAAAACATTCTCAAATAATTTTGAGGCTTGAAAAATGAAATAAAAATTTTGAAGATAAATACGCATTATGAATAACAATAATAATAACGACATTTTTCTTTCTGAATGAGCAAAAAATGAGTTAATAAATATAAATGCGTTAATAAATTAATTAACATAGTTTTATTGTACCTCAGTAAGAAGAGAAAGATAATCTTCTTCTAATTTTTGGAACTTCAGAGCCATGGCAGAATTTATTTGGATTTAAAATTCCCTGCTACGCAAATAAAGATCATCAAAAACGTCTGAAATACGAAAGCCAAGTTCAAAACATCAGCATTTGTGAATTTCAAGCAGGAAAAATATAAGATATTGCATCGCATAGATGTGAGCTGACATATACTAGTAGCATCTTTTGTGGGATCACCTTTAGGGATATACATATAAAGCTCAATGTTTTGTAACACATATCTCCCGACACATATTTGTTAGTTTTCCTTTAAAAAACATATTTCTGATTCCCTTCGGAAGCAGACAAATTTAACAGCTGTTACATTAATGTGGTTGAGTTGCGCTCCGTTTACCCTTTCTTCAGCGCAAGATTATTTTTAATAAACAAAAGAATTATTCTACTATATCATTATTATCAGTTATTGAAATTATCTATTACTTCTTTTATTAACATCCTGAAATTTTCACAGCTATTTTAAGAAAAAAAAAAAAAACTTAAACAAGAAAATGCATACTGTTAAAAGCATCCTGATTTTAACTCAACGCAACTAATGTTTTGATTTTTGTTGTTATGATGGCAGCTGTAGCAGAAGACGGCGATATAGAAAATTCAGTTCCTCAAATATTCACTCATAAAATTATTATAATTGGAGCTGGTATCGCCGGTATATCTGCTGCACACCATCTAGTTAAAAGTGGTGAAACAGACTTTAAAATATTAGAAGCTAGAAATCGAATAGGTGGTCGTATAATTTCTATTCCTATGGGCAAGTATTTCTGAAATTCTCCCTAAGCAGTAGTCAGCATTTGATAATGTTTATATCTCTTTTTCCTGCTATCGTAACATTCTTTCTTCTGCTGTCATAACATGTACTTCTGTTAATCTGTCTACAAAGTAATGGATACTATGATAGTATAATAAATCCATTTCATCATAAAATGAAATGAAAATAAATGATTTCTCCTTGAAGCAAGTTATTTTCAAATGTTAACATTATAAGGCTATGTTGTGAATTATTTAGATGGAAACAAGTGTAATTTTTCTCTGCTTTTTTTTTTTTTTTTTTTTTTTTTTATTATTAGTATGGATTGTTATTTAAAAACCGAGGATCCATACAATAGTAAATTAGCCTTTAAAAACAATATGCTAATTTAGAATGGTCATACAAAAAATTATTGTCAAACTTTTTTTTAAATACAATTTTTCACATTCTTTTTCAATGGTAAATTTTGTTAGCAGGTTGGGTGAATCTGTATATATTTTATAAGTTTATATGAAATTTCTGCTTTAATGAAAATAAAGAATATTTTTAATGGGGTTAATAATTTTCTAATCACAAATTACAATATGGGTTCTTCTGAGTTTGATATAATAATGTAGATTCCTTTCCAATTTCAAATGAATTTTCTATGAGGATACAATATGATCTCTTAAATTTGCAATAACATTGCATATCACCATCTGAAGCGATGTAAAGATTACTTATATATTAATCTTCCTATTTGTGAAAGTTATTGAATTATTAATTACAAAAATTCTTGTTATACTTTCAACATAAAGTGGAATTATTATTAATTATTAACCTGTAATTAATAACCTTGTAGTATAATAGCTTGATTCACATAAATAGTTGAAGGGCACAAAAAATTTTCAGAAAGTTTGTTTAAATCCCTCATAGCCACATGTGATGATTTTTTCTTTTAATTTCAGTAAATCACTTTCACTGTTGTGTTACCCTGAGTTTTAAGAATATCACAGGAAATGTTGTTATCTCTGTTGAATGAATACAAGGAGACGTCATTTCATCACATATGGATGTGCGTCTTTTTAAATATTATTGCTTTTTAGAAATGCATGTTATTCTGAATAAAATTGTTTCTAAAAAAATTCTTACCTTTCTATTATGTATAGGAAATATTTTATTTTCTAAGCTCCTCGATAAGGAAATGAATCTAATTATTCCAAGCATACAAGAGCCTAAGACGTAGAGTGCCTTTGTGAAGAATATTTAAGGGGAATTCGTATTTATATTATACATGAGGTAAAACTATGAACACCCATGCAGCCAATCCATTCGCTGGGATCTGAACCTAGGTTGAACTATAAGCATTCAGCCATTTTATTGTTTATCTACTGGTGGGTGCAAGATCTTATTATGATATTGTATGGCATACAGTCAGTATGCTGTGGTCTTTTTTGATTGCAAAAAACTGTGCTAGGGATCTTCTTGGCAGATATCTGGATTCTGAAACTGTGAGATTGGGAAAAATCTGCTATTTTTCCACACCATGCTACCTTATTTCATTAATTGGTTATGTAAGGGAAACCGTGTTTAATCTCCTGTAACTAGGTATGAATAAATTTTTATCATTTGAATTTCTTGGCGAGCAATTCTGAAAGCATTTCTTATCTAGTGCTTTTTCATGTCTGGCTTCAACACGCTGAGTACCCATGTGTTACAACTTTGAGGTACCTTTCTTTGCAGATCCCCAATTTTCCTTCCTTTGACCCAGTGCCAGTGCTCATGCTCATTTCTTTATTTTCATCATTTTTCTGTTTTCCATCTCTTCAAGTTTAGTTCACATTTTGATAAATGTCAGCGTGTGTGTTGATGCTAACTTAGAAAGATACTGTATCACCATAGACTGCAACCATGAGTATTTATTGATATATACTTTCTTTTGTCAAAAATTCAATCACCAAACATTATCTGGTATTTTCAGTGTTAAAAAACATTGTTGACTAACATTTAATGTTAAGTAATTTTAAATATTAAGTAACAATACCTGCTATATTCATTATCTTTTTACACTTACAAAGGATGTAGCTTTTATTTCATTTAGTATAGAACTGTGTTTTGAACTGTATCGTACATAAAAGCACTTTCAGTAATAGTGTTTATTATCTATTTTTTTTAAACATGATATTTAGAGTTTTTAAATAAACGCTAAGCTAATACTAGTAATATTTCCAATTCTCTACTTTCATTGATTTTATTGGTAGTGTATGAATTTTCATTGATAACATTTTTTATGTAATTATTTTGGCACCAAAGAGGCATTCTCGTTCTTATTGAAATTTACTTCTATTTTCTGTACTTTTTTTTTACTGTGGCTTTATTTACTTTTCCTTGTAGCCATTCAGTATATCATTCTCATGCAACTTTGAATATGGTTTCTTAGTTGTGTAATAATGATAATCAGAAGTAAATATAATAAAAAATTTGCTGAAATGAATTCAGAAACTTTTTTTGGCTAATCTTTGGAATATGGTAACAGGTAATTTGGCGACATTTTGGTAAGGCAATAAATGTTACTAGCTAGGACTTTAGCAGTGTACATGGATAAAGTCAAGAGTGTGCGCAATGCATTTTTGTGCAATTCTGGGATGTTTTTTTAAGTGAAAATAGGTCGATGTATACATGGTTACCGTGTATGTGCAATTCTTAAAAACGCTGCAAGCAGTT
This sequence comes from Stegodyphus dumicola, assembly GCF_044657685.1. Classification (NCBI taxonomy): domain Eukaryota; kingdom Metazoa; phylum Arthropoda; class Arachnida; order Araneae; family Eresidae; genus Stegodyphus; species Stegodyphus dumicola. The sequence continues at coordinate 61,507,393 of NC_140775.1, read as the reverse complement.
TGCGATTCTGCACTTTCTCCCAATTTCGCACCTAATCTTCGTCATGATTAAGCACTTTTGTTCCATAAAAGTTCTAGCATAAGCGTAATTTGGCTAGCAGATTGTTGAAAAAAAAAAAAAGTTGAGTAAAAAAAAATTGCCTTTACTTTGTGAAAACAAAATGGCGTCTAAACAAAAACTAGCAGGTTGCTGCTGCAGGGTTGGTCGCCAAATTATTGCCAAAAAATCGCCAAGTTACCATAATCCAAAGATTAACCCTTTTTTATATATAAATTTTATTTAACATTTTTCGTAAGGCAAAAACATGTTGAAATGGCCATTTGGTGAAGTTTACACTTATGCACAGAAAACACATGTTGGTGCAGCATAAGGGGCTGCATCCAATTTTCATGATAAGAATTTTTTTGGAAGTGGTGGAGTATCTTTTGTGGCCACATTGTAGTTCTTTTACAGTTGGTATTTTGAAATAGCTATTAAATGCTGCAAAAGAAAATCTGACATCTCACCAGAAATGATAGTTGATTGGTGTAATAATATGTGTAAAGCTATGAGCTTTCTGTTTGGTGATGAAGATGATTTCAAGGTGAAATTTAAAAATAAATCTGAAGGCTTTAAGATTTTATATTATGCCCAAAGGGGCTTTTCTTTAATGTTTGTGTGTTACATTTAATTATTAAATGTCATGTTCTTCGCTCTTAAAACATAAAATTCAATTCAACAGCAATATCACAAAATATTTAAAAGAGCATATCTTTAGAATTTCCGATACACAGTCTTGCACGCTGGAGATAATTTTTTTTTTTTCCCTACAGTGTTGCCATTGCTTGCTTTGAAATCATTGTGTTTCTTATTAAAAAACTCATAAATGCTTTACAAAATATGAAATAGATAATAATACAAATTTTAAATTTGGGCTTCCAGATGCCCATATTGAGGTGGAGACGTACATTATTCAAAATTGGATGGCTCTAAGTACCATTGTTTTTCACAATCCAAGAAACATACATACATTTATGCAAGATTCTTCATTATTAAATTTCTTTAAATATAATACATGGCTCTAATATTTAATGGCAACAATTTCAAAACTGATTCACCATTTATAGTGAATCAACGCAGAATGCCAAAACAAAATTAATAGTCCTTCTAGTTAAATTGCCCCTTTGGGGCTAATTATAGAAGTTAATGGAAACTTCTTTTCTATCTGAAAGAAAAGTACTTTCCGTTTGTCACCAAGAAAATGTGACTGAATAATCATAAATGTGGGTATGGTGTGCAGCTGTGCATGTACATACAGCATTGAAAATCTTCCTATGATAAACCTGTGTGGAATGAATTTATTGTACTTGGATTAAATAAATTTTAAAGTTTTTTCAAATGATGGTCACTAATTTAAGTGTTGTTCAGTAGTTCTGTAACAGGAATTGACATTTTATTGCATTCTATAATGGCTGAATTACTGCATGAGTAATAATTATTTTTAATTTCAAGTATTTTAGATTTTTGCTCATGTTTAATTATTTTTAATTTCAAGTATTTTAACATTTTGTTGATACTGATATTTATATTTTGTGTATGTTGAATGGTAACTAGCAAGTTATTTGTAATGATTTTGAGTTTGCATTTAAATTCTTTCGCTCATGTCATTCTAAGTAGCTGCACCCTTTTTTTTTTTAATTAAACTTAGCTATTGAATAGTGATTCTTGCTATTTTCTAACTTCTAATAAATTTTGAATACCAGTAATCAACTGCTAAAACTCTATTAGATGTAATCCTGCAAAAATTCATCCACATTTTAAACACATGAAACGTTGCTTTATTTTGTATGAAATTATATATATGTTACTGGCAAAGTATGAAATATGGCATTCTATAGAATACCTAGGTATTTTACAGAATGCTGAAAATTGACCAGCAATCTATGAAACGATTGACTATTTCACACATTGACTAGGCATTCTATAGAATGACACGTGACAAACTGTCAAAGTTTGAAATATATTTCCAATTTGTTTCAAATATCATATGGCAAAGCATTTGACTTTAATTCCTCCACTCAGATTTAGAATTTGCATTTTCCATCTTTTTAGGGAAGTGGGAGCATCGATATATGCATCCTCTGCTCAGGTTCAGAATTTGCTGTTTGCATGTAGCGCTTTGTCGGCAATGTCAGAATACAAAATTTTGCTTACACATTCGTTCAAAAAAAATTAGTATTTTACATGAAAATTGAAGAGCAAGGTATAGTATAGAAGAAAGAGTCACAGTCGATAGATGTGCAATGACAATTCGAAGATGGACTGTCTAAGCTTTGAGTTAGTGTTGCAAAGAACAGTTTGTTCTCTACCAAAAATACTAACCAGAAGTTAATAAAATGTGCAAAAAATGCCAACTATGGGACTAATGGTTGCTGAATCACTATGATGTGACATTTGTGCAGAGCAAAAGTAAACTCATTTATTCTGTTAAAAAAAGCTTGAGTACTATTATAGTATTACATTGTGAACATTGTATAATGAGTCATTGCATGTACTTCATAAAGCTCATGTGGCTATTGGTCATGGAGGTTGTGACAGAATGTTGAAAGAAATTTCAACCAAATCTAAAAATGTTACATGTAATGATACTGTACTGTACACCCACCTTTGTGAAGCCTGCCAGGAAAAACAAAAAGGTATTAAAAAGAGCATTGTTATGAAATCTATGATTTTTCTGAATTCCCTTTGTCAGGTAGATCTTATTGATTTCAATCTAGATAGAGAATACAAATTTATTTTAGTATATCAAAATCATCTTACAAAATTTGTGATTCTGAAGGCTGCGACATCAAAAAAGAGCAAAAGAAGCAGCCTGGAAAGTAGTGGACATATTCTTGTTGCTTTTGGTTCCATCTATATTGCAATTTGACAATAGTAGTAAATTTGCCAATAATGTGGAGCTTGAAGGAGTTAGGGCCAGCACAGAAGATCGTCAATGGGAAGCTTGTCATTCACAAAACGAGGTTGGTATGGAAAGAGCTAATCAAGATATTAAAAATATATTTAGTACATGGATGCAGGACAACAAATCTGACAGTGGAGTGAAAGACTGCACTTTGTTCAATTTATGAAAAACAAAGCTTATCATTTTGGAATCTAAAGCTGTTTTTGGCTGCAAACCTAAAGTAGGTCTTACAACTTCTTTTCTATCTGAAGATATTTGAAAAGACATAAATATGGAGCAGCTAGAAAAATAATAGAAAGCATCCAAATGATGCAAAAAGATGAAACAAATCAGCTTATGCAAGGATCATGCAATCAGCTTATCCATTTGTTGATGGATGAGGTTATAGTCACTGGTGGGTTAAACCAACATGGTGATGACATAACTTGCCTAAAGAGCATTTGTCATTCTGCAGAATGCCTAGGTAAAGTGTGTACTAATTCTCATATGTCATACTTTGCCTAAAAGGACTGGTCATTTTATAAAATGCCTAGGTATTCTGTAGAATATCAACATTTCATACTTTGCCAGTACCATTTATATTTTAAATCAAGTTTTGAAAATTTTTATTCCAGATTCTGTTCAATTATGTTATTGAAATATGATTTGTATCCGTTTTCATAAACATCTTATAAAAAACATCTTTTTAACTGCATAAGCATATATCATGACAATCTGTTATTTCTTCTGTAGGATCTGATTGTGTAGATCTTGGTGCCAGTTGGATTCATGGAGTTCTTGGTAATCCTGTGTATGAATTGGCTGTTGCAAATGGTTTGATCAATCTAACAAGTGATCAAAATCCACATACTATTGTTGCTACTACAGAAGATGGAAAAAGAGTTCCAATTTCAATAGTTGAAGAAGTATATAGTGCATATTTTTGGTTCAGTAAAAGATGTGAAGAATATTTTTTATTACATTTGCATACTCCTCCTCATATTGACAGTGTTGGCAAACATTTAGAAATGGACATTGCTGCATATTTACAGCAGTATCATGGTGATGATGCAAGCATGCGTAGGATGGTCTTTGACCATCTTCTTAACCGTGAAACATGCATCACTGGTTGTAATTCAATGCATGACACAGGACTTAGTGATTTTGGTAGCTATACTGAATTACCTGGTGGCAATATTAGTGTTCCAGGAGGCTTTCATTTAGTTATAAAATTTCTTTCAGACATTTTACCAAAGGATAGCATTAGATTGCAATCTGAGGTAAAGCATATTCATTGGAAAATGAAGCAAGTTTCATCAGGTGAGGTTAATGAAGGACAGTGCTCAAATAAAGAGAACTCTACTCATCATGTAGTTATAGAATGTGAAGATGGCTCAAAATGGTTTACAAATCATGTAATAATTACCTTTCCTTTAGGTGTGTTAAAAGCAAAAGCTGAAGAAATCTTTGATCCCAAATTACCAGACTATAAAATGGAGTGCATAGAAAAATTGAGCTTTGGAGTAGTGAATAAAATATATTTAGAGTATGATAGGCCTTTTTTAAATTCTGAAATTTCTGAAGTTATTACATTATGGAAAAGGACAGAAGAAAGTGACATGAGTAAAATTTGGTTTAGGAAAATATATTCTTTTAGTCGATATACTGAAAATGTACTTCTTGCTTGGGTATCTGGCAATGAAGCTGAATATGTAGAAACACTGTCTGAAGAACAAGTTGCAAATACTTGTACTGACATACTAAGAAAATTTCTTAATGATCCATATATACCAAGGCCTTGTAGAGTAGCATGGTAAGGAATTTTGATTTTTCTTGTTTCTTTAATAAATTACTTGTTAATTTTGTAAACATTTATAAATCTGACTGCATAAAATTATGTAGCTATGCTGCAAATAATTATCAACATTAATCCGTAATACTTTACATATAGCAAACATATACATTGTGCCTCACATATGCTGTCTATTCCAGGATAATATTCATAATGTGAATTGTTTTATTCTAGACACTATTCTCCCTAGTTTACTACAGGAATATTTTTAAGGTACTTATGCATTTGTACAATTGTTTTGAAGAGATTTGCTAATTTTTTGCAGAATAAAAAGAATGATAGCTTAAAATTGTCAAGCATTTTTTTTTTTTTTTTTTTTTTTCTTTACGTACATTCATGTTTTATGTTTTAGTTAGATATTTATCCCAAATATCAATTTATAAATACACTTACATATTCTATTCTAGCAGGAATTTTACCACAATTTCTTCTGTTTGAGACAAATCTCGTTAATGCATTATTTTCGCATTAAGATAAAAATATCATGATTTGTTTAAAATCTGTAGGAATTTTGAATATAGCAGAAAGAAAGCATATGGAAATGTTGGCATTATTTGTTAAAACTAAAAGAAATGCAATGTGTATAGTTGCCTGAAGAACTGATATGCTTATGGTTACCAGAGTTAGCACATTCTGAAAAGTTACTAGATTTAGGCACATTATGAAAATTTGATGACTTCCACTCATATGATTGTACTAATATATAAATACCAATTTAAATTCATTTCCAAGCCCAATTTAAAATAGAAATACATTGTAAAACATTTAAAAGAACATTGGAATGCCTAGAATTTACTCATTTATTAGAGTTCCTTCTGATTATCCAGACCCCATTCACAAGACAATTTCAGTGGCAACCCAAGTTCTGGATGCTCTGCAAAAAGTGAACACATATTTCCACCTTCAAATTGAAGGGTTTTTTTTTTTTTTTCTAATTAGTGTTTGTTTTTACATTGAGTAATTTTCTTAGGGAGGAGTGGGTGACCTCGCTTATTGAGACACTTTTCACAATTTATTTATAATTTATGCCTTTATTTATAATGTGACTGAGGAGTTTGCAGGCTGATGAAATATTTGCCTCTGTTATTTTAGGCTGCATTTCTTCAGAAATGTGTCATTTTGCTTAACAGTGCAAAAATTAAACAGCTTAATAGCTGTACTAATTGAATATTTGTATTTTATTGATTAAAATTTGTGCATTATGCTGAGTTTGTATAATTCTTGGATTTTTTTTTTTCGAAAAATTATTGCTATGTACATGCCGAGAATGACAACATGTGCAGTGCTAAATTTTTTGATGATTTTTAAGCAAAAACAGTCTGCTATGTATATGGAAAAATTAACAGAAGAAAAAATACATAAGAAAAGTGGGTACTCTTCTGTTATCAGGACCAGATTCAGAAATATATGTGTGTATGCATACATACATATGTAAGTACATGTATACAAGCATACATGAACACATACATCCATACCTTTCTGAATCCGGTTCTCATAACAGAAGAGTACTGAAAATGCTTTATTATGGACCTTTCATGTTTTTTAAATTTTATTCATTTATTGTTCTTTTATGGAATTCTTAGTGCATTATAATTTTTTTATATGTCTTTTGCTTTTTATGTATTAGTGCAACAAAAAATTAGCTGATTTTTTGGAAGGGTGTGTAAAAAGCAAAAAAGTGCACTTCTGCAGCTGAAAAAATTTTTGTGTTAAAACCTTCAAACTACTCCTGCAAATTTACAAATATTGCACTGATTCTTGTTGCCTTAACACCTCCAATTAATTATTCAGTGATGTGTTATTTTACATCAGAACAAATAGTACCTTTGCTAGTTATAAAAAATATTTACGTATGATATGTATATTCACAGTCTTGCAATTTTTCATTCAGTTTAATTTATTTTCCCAGTCTTCCTCTGGAACTGGATGACAGATATCCATCATGTTTTTCTAGGGGTGCATTTGTATTTTATTTGGGAAGGGTAGGTACAGCTTACAAAAAATTGTTTCAAGTACTTAGTTTTCTATTTTGTTCACGATGCTTCTGAAGTAAGGCACAACATTATCACTGAACCGATTAGCTGCTACATTGGTCGGGCATATCAAACTGATTGGGAAGCCAATGATTAGCTGTTATCTGCATTGCATTGTTCTCTTCCTTGTCAGAGCAACATAATAAATCCTGCTCGAAGAACACTTCAGTTCTTTGATGGTGGTGGTAATTTTAAGAAATATGTTTGCTTGTTTACTTCTCTGCTAGTTATCATTTTTAAAACACATGTTAAGTTAGAATACAGCACCACTTATAGTAGAGAGAAATAACTCTCACTTGGCCACTGGTTTCAGCTAAAGCAGTATATACTAGTACTGAATGTAGTAATTACCATTAATAAAGTTGTTAATGTTTGTTTTTATACAGGCCACTCATTTAGTCTAAAATAAACGAAACACAGTATACTGGCCCTTAAGCTAGAATAGAGAATAAAATGCTAACTTTGGATCGAAAGAAATAAAACAGCACTAAAAGTGAAACTAATTTGATTAGAAAATATAGTTAAGGAATATAATGATGGTGTAAACCAGGGGTCTCCAAACTACGGCCCGTGGGCCACATCCGGCCCGCGGACAGATTTTGTCAGGCCCGCGGAGAGCTAGCATACTTGAAAACTCCTTTTAGAGAACATATTTTTTATAGCAAATTAAATTTAGTTTACTGAAGTATTCTAATTTTATGTTGAATAATTATTAATATGACATCTACATTGATATGGTCATGGGCTAACTACTCATAACATTGTTGTAGGCTTATTGTTATTGTTTTTGTGATAAGTTGGATAAAGAAACACAGAATTGTAATGAGTAAAGACATGTATAATATGCAGAAAATTTAACTTCAGTACATAATAACTAACAAATTATTGAAATGAATCCAACTAACATTTTATACATTTTAAATAAAAACATAACTTATAACAAGCATAATGACATATGAAATACTAATGAGATTTATGTAACTGAGATTTTCCACTGACAGTAGTTTGTAGCTGTGGACTAATTTTACTTGTACCAATTATTAAAATAGATTTAAGATGCTCATCAGTTAATTTAGATCTGTAAACATTTTTTGTGTACTTCATTTTGGAGAAGGTCTTCTCACACAAATAAGTAGTACCAAAAACAGAAAACAGCCCACGAGCAAATTTATGCAAATTATCAAATTGTGTCAGTGGAAGACTCTTATAAAATTCCAACAAAGATGAGTTTTGATATTTGTTCTTAATTATATCAATGCACTGTAGATCAATCATTTCCATTTGAAGTTCCGGGGCTAGGGTTTCAATGTCAGTATCAAAAGGATTCTGAAAAATCTTAATTTGATTCGCAATGGCATCAAAGTCCGAGAAACGAGTATCAAAATTTATTTTCAAAGCACTCAAAGTTTCGATTGCAAAATCAATAGGAAACTCAGTCTCAGTGGTGTAGCTGAATATTTCACATGTTTTAAAATGTGAAAAACATTTACTTCGTAGTTGTGATTGAAACAGTATCAATTTCTTCTGGAATGATTTGATATTAGTGTATAAATCAGGAAGATGCTGGTTTTCTCCTTGCAATCTCAAATTCAGTTCGTTCACATGTTTTGTCAAATCAACATAGAATGCTAACTTCCACAGCCATGCGTTGTTTTGTAATTCAGTAAGAGGGCGATGCTTTTCATTCAAAAAAATTTCGATCACTGCTCGAAATTAAAAAAAGCGCTGAAGAACTTTCCCACAACTAAGCCAACGTACGGCAGTACGATAAGGTAAGTAATTTTCTCCAATCTCTTCAATAAATTGTCGGAATTGTCGGTGATTCAGCCCAAAAGATCTATTAAATTAACAGTTGATATGACTGGTTTCAGAACTTCAGACATATCCAAACATTTTCCGCACAAGGACTGTTGATGAATGATACAATGTAAGACTAATGGTTTTGAACCACCATCATTTTCTACAGCCTTTGACACAAGAGCGACCACTCCTTTATCTTTCCCACTCATGTTTTTGCCTCCATCAGTTGTAATACATTTCAAGTTTTTCCATCGAAGGTTCTTTTGATTAATGGCCATTTCAACTCCTTTAAAAATATCTGTACCAGTAGTTGTGCCATGAATACTATACATATCAAGAAGTTCTTCATGCACTTCATAGCTTCTATCTACTCCTCGAATATAAATCAACACCTGAGCAGTATCTGACACATCCGTTGACTCATCCAAGGCCAAAGAAAACCACTCAACATGTCCATTTTTGTCGAACAGTTGAGAGGATATATTTTCAGCAATGTTTTCTACCCTTCGAGCCACAGTGTTTGCTGACATACTGACAGTTTTTAATAAATTTACCTTTTCAGGGCATATTTCTTCGGCTACTGCAATTATGCATTCTTTGATCATTTCTCCATCGGTGAATGGTTTTCCACGTTTTGCAATTTCAAGAGCCACACGAAAGCTGGCACATGTTGCAGCCTCTTGTTCAGTTTTGAGTTTTGTAAATGAAGATTGCTGCGATTTCAATCCGCGTTTCATAGCTTCGAATTTTTCTGTCCGCAAACTCCCTGTATATTTTGAGTAATTTCGAAAATGTTTTGTTTCATAATGACGTTCTTTGAGAACGGCTATGCTTTCATTGCAAATCAAACATAGCGCCTTGTTACTGGACTCAATTACGAAATACTGAATGTTCCACTGATCTTTGAATTTTCTGCATTCACTATCAATTTTTCGCTTCTTTTCCATACTACTAAATCACACACAAAAGCAACAATTCAAATCAAAATACTGTTACAAAGATGTCTTAAACTTAAACACGCACAAACACGTTTTAAGGAGGTTTGCACTATTTTATTCCACAACAGTGTCATAGGAACTGACTTCTGTACGTGCTATTAGCGCCATCTGTTAGTGATGGAAGGTACTACCTATTTCCGCTTGTGTCCACCAGATGTCGTGTCACGTTACTCCTCATGGCTCGTACTCTACGACTAATCTAGAAATTACAGATAATGACAGGAAAATTAATAATATGCAGTGCTGCCGTTTTGCGGACTTTAGTCCGATTTGCAGCCTTTTTTAAACGTTGCGTACTTTTTCGGACTTTTTTATTCATCAGTGGACTATTTCACTTTTTACCACCGGCAACAATGATAATATGGTTTTGGCCCTCGGAACTTACTGGAGTAATCAGTATGGCCCTAAGGCTGGAAAGTTTGGAGACCCCTGGTGTAGACAAAAACGAAATTTAAATAAATTATAGATTGCTTCAAATCTATTATACATTCTGAACATGAAAATGATTGTTATAAATTTGATTCTAAAGTACAAATATGTTTGCCAGAATTACCTGTTTGTAAATTTTCTGGTAAATATACCCGGTCGAATAATTTTAAGTTGCTTTTCGAAAACAGTATTGCAAATAATGCTCAATTATATAAGAAATTCATAAACTTTGTTATTTAAAGACTGCATTAATTGATGAAGCAAAAAATCTTAAACTCATGATACTTCAATTCTCTACATAAAGTCTCGGTTGATCTTTACATTATGGTAACTTGGCGATTTTTCGGCGAAAATTTGCCAACCAACTCTCCTACAGCAACCCTCTATTTTTTTCCCCGCCGCCATTTTGTCTTCACGAAGTAAAGACATGTTTCTTTTCTTTTTATCTACTGAACACTTCTTCCAACAATCTACTAGCCGAATTACACTTATGCTAGAAATTTTATCAAACAAAACTGCTTAATCATGACAAATATTCATTGCAAAATTGGGAAAAAATGCACAATACCATACTCCTTACGCAACACATACACATAAACCATGTACACGCCGACTTATTTTTACTTAAAAAAACGTCCCAGAATTGCACAAAAATGGCATTGCGCACACTCTTCACTATATCCATGTACACTGCTTTTTTCTCATGAATTAGAAAAATTTCACGAAAATACATGACAATTTTCTCAATCTTTAAACCCGGTAAAAAGAACATATATGAAATTACCTGATCGCGAAAAAGTATTTACCCTTTCCAAATATGAACATTTCCACATATAAAATAAATAAAATATCCAAAAACTTTTATCTCTAAATCATCTATAATATTATAAACGTCACCAACGAATTCATACCACAAACATTACAAATACTTAGTGTCAGATATTTAAATTATTTCCATCCACGTTTACTTCAACTAAAATGTATACCAAATTCCTACAAACATAAAATTCACAAAATAACTATCATTTCATTAAAATATAATTAAATTCAAAAACACTACTTAAAATATAAATGAGCACATACATTAAATTAATAAAAATTAGCTTACAATCCTAATCACTTTAAACTAAATCATTGCTAATAACAATTTTCCCAATAATACCAAATTCCTTTCCACCTTACATTTAGAACAATGCATAAAAATAATATCCTCAAGTAATTAAAAATACTAACTTACCTAATGTTCTTCAGAATCTTGATTACGTGTCCGATAAACTTTTCTTCTTTCTGTTTCAGGATCTTTCAAATCCTACTTATATTTCACAGCAAGGTACCAGGTAAAATAAATAACTTAATAAAACATCTTTATGTCTATCTCGCACAACCTTAAACAAACATTTATTACTACCCTTTTCAATACCACTAAATACCCATTTCGAATTCACTTTAGTTACGGCCATGGGATCCAAAAATTAACCAAGACTGTTTCACACAACACAGAATAAAGCCAAATACAAAATTTCCAGATTTTTTCCCGATTTTTCCCCTTTTCCGATTAAAGAACCGTAATTCGTCCATTAATATCACACGACATATCCCATGATCTCTCATTTCCCTCACACAAAATAATGCGTAATCGGAACTGAGTACTGCTCACATTATTACCAAAGTCCCAGGTAGTAACCTTTATCGCCTCCAAAATGTCGCCAAACTACCAGTTACCATATTGTAAAGATCAACCAAAGTCTCTTCAAGACAGGTATGAAAATATAAGAATCTGAATTCAGAGACATGGGAAGTCAATAATGGATTTACATAATTTAACTTTTAAATTGTCAAAGGGGATAAGGTATGTAATAGATAATGTTACTAAAAATGTAAAGGCTTTGACTATTTTAAAGTATGAGAAAAATAATTTTTTGGATATTTTGTTACAGTCAAAAGTTGTTAATTCGGACACCCATAATCCGGACTTCAAAGCTACAAACTTTCTGCGCATGCGTCGCGTTCATGCATGCGTCGCGTTCACGCATGCGCATAGGCGTTTACGAGTGCGCGTAAGCCCTTTACGGCTACGAATATGTATGTGCGTTTAATGTGTAATGGACGGTATAAGCTAAGCTAAAATTATCTAATTCAGTTAATGTTGCAGATTGCGTTGTTCCTTAATCTTCGAATTGGACCCGGCTTATTATTTTTTGCACACTGTTAGAGCAATTTTATAAAAGTAAGCTTGAAATTTCGATTATGTCAAATAGAATTTCCGATATATATTTACTAATATGTAAAGTATCTACAAAGTGAAAGTATGTTTCGAAATCCGAAATCTGTTTATCAGTTTCACACCGCTGCGCTCAATGAATTGGAAGTTGATGTGTCAGCACTATCCTTATCTTCAGGGCAGATGTTTTTATTTTATTTGGCTTATAATTCCTTACTAAATGTAGTATTTCATCTCGATGTACTCCGTCTTTGATATGATTAAAATCGGGTTCATCGTCATTATAATTCGCTTCTGATAGTGAAGAAAATGACCCAGAGGTTATTGAAAACGAAAAAATTTCTATTGACGAATTAGTCAGTATTCTCAACACAGCAATTATAGGACTTCAACAGCGGAACTTTGTAACTAAACAAGAAATTATGTCTGTTTAATAGAATTAAAGAGAAAATATTATCACATGAAATGAAGCAACTTAAACAACTTACATTGAAAGAAATGTTTAATAAAGTAAACAAATAAATATTAAGCTTTTTTTTTTTGTAAATTTGGATATCCTTTAGATCATAATTGTTTTTTATTTCATAAATTACGGTTTCATATTTTTAATTTTGTAATTTCTGCATGCTATCTTACCAGATTTAAACTGATGATCTATAATCCGGAATCACCGAACTCCCGACGAGTCCGGATTAACGACTTTTGACTATTAAATGTTATACTTCAGAAACTAGATTATGAAGCATGCAAACAATTTGAGCTGAGTATTTATGCTACAGAAATTCCTATGTTTGAAGAATTAATTTTGCTTTTAGAGAAAACATGTCAGTTATTAGATAACATATCCTAATACTAAGTAATAATAAAGTGAGATACCTCTTAGAAAAAAGTTCAAAATCAAAGGCTTTGTTGGTTAAAACTGATAGTGCTGCAATTTGTGTGATATATAAAGATAATAAATATCTGCTACATAAATGGGACTCATTTCTTAAATTCAATCCAAAATAAAGATATGAAATAGTTAACAAAATTGTGTATAAACTATCTTAGTAATAAGCATTTCAGGTGTTTGGATTTCCATAAAACTGTCATTCATTAATCTATGGCATACCCTCCAGTGACAACATCAGCAGCAGTTAGACAAAACAAAAACAGAAACATGGAATGACCAGATTATAAACAAGAATGCAGATGACATTGAGGGAAAAAAAATGTGTTATTAGCGATATCAATAATATATGTTTGTGATTCAGAGGGAAAAAGAATTCCAGTTCGCGCTGTTCTTGATAAGGACACCATGTCTTTTTTTCTCACAGGAAGAGTTGCCAGTTTGTTAAATATAAAGAAAGAAAGAATTTATGCATCTGTGTCAAGATTAAATGATGTTATAAATATTAATTATCAACTAGATGTACAAATTTCGAATAAGGATTAATCATATGTTAGCTCATTTAACTGTAACATATGTAAGGTCATTTAACTGTAATGACTGGCATTTGGGGACTGTTGTCAGAATTTCCACCCACAGATGACAAGATAATATATAAATACCTGATTTATATATCAGCAAAATATGAAGTAAAACATATATATGTATATCGTTTAAATAAAATTGTGTGCAATGTTTATGTGATGTATTGTACCATACTATAATATAAAATCCGAAATTTCAATACCTGGAATGATCTAATATCTAGACATGCAGACCACCAATCCAGTAAGTAAATATATCTATAAATACATTTAAAATAAAAAAAAATAAAAAATAAAAATTATCTCCCTTCTTACAGGATCTAAAAATGGAGAATATGTGTTACTCAGTAAAATAAACAGCTGTGACCTAATGCAATCTTTCTTCTCACTAACTGAGATTCCCAGCATGTCACTTTCAAATACCTGCTTCCTAGGAGTGGCACAGTGACCATTGATTGGCTAGGATCGTACTTTTAGCATTCGGTCCTTTCATGGTTGTCAGGGGGGCTGGTATTTTTCTGTCTGATCTAAACAAAGAAGTGACGAAATGCATTTGAAAGGAAAATGGTATCCTTCCTGTTGAAGGCTCCTGCATACTCAAAGTCTGTCAAGTTTAATATGATTCTAACATGCCCTAGTTTTTAAGCATAATGAATTTAAAAGTAATGATTGTGTGTCTAAGAGTAAATGTATCAAGGCCTGTACTGATTACACGATACCAGCTGTTTTATTTATCATGAATCTGTCTTTTTTTTTTCCCCCTTCAATTTAGTGATGCTCTTGTATTCGTTCTGTAGGTAATATGTTCCAAAATCTATAGTTATAAAAAGTTGCAGGTATTAAGCACTGTATGTGGCATGATATTTCAGAAACATGCTGATAATTCCACATTGTATTTAATTTATGAATTAGACAATACCACAGAGGTCATACTACCATTTATGGTAATATTATGCATTCTGTACTATACATTTAACAGGTCATAGAGGAATGAGAGAGTGTTTTACATCCACTGTAACTTGCCTACTGTTTCTAAGATAATAGAATCATAAAAATTATGCTTTACTTCCACACATAACATCAAGCAATGAAATATTGATGTGAATCGCATTACACATCTGTGCTCATGATCTGGACTGCCATGTGAATATTTTTGTGAGCCATAGGATCATTGGTATTTCTTTGAATGAAACGGATAAACAGGAAGAAATGATAAAGTTGTTAGAAAATAGGCATAATAAATAGTACACAGGGCCAATAATGGCTAAAAATAACTAAAGGAGAGTGCAGATATTTACCAATCCCTCCTTAAAACATGAAATAAATTGTAAAGTTCCTGGGATCACTGTCATTGTAAACCTTAATTTATAATTCAGCTAACAATTTTAATGTCAGAGCAAATTTGGTTAAGACAACTGAATACTGGGAGTTCAGTCCCAAGTGAATAGGCTGGCTACATGGTTGATTTTCATCATTTTCCCCATGTGTAATATGAATATCAGCCAGTTTGCCTTAGAAAATTCTCCATGAGAGCATCCCTCTCCATAGGTAGATAAACCTTGTGAGCTTTGTCATGTTCAATGAACCTCATTTAATTTACTGAGAACAGGAACCAAGATTTCTTATGTAATGTGTCTGGCCCTTTTTTCATTAAAATTAGCATGATTAATTAAATATTTTTATTCATAATGGTACTCTTCTGTTGTCGGGACCAGATTCAGAAATGCATATATGTATGTGCATATATATTTGTATATACACACACATAAATACATATATACATGCATGGATGTATACATATATCCATATATACACGCGTACATACATACATTTCCAAATCCGGTCCCAATAAAACAGAAGAGTACTCTCATAACACTTACTTGCAAGAGATCAGGAAATGTTTTGCCAACTGCTGATGCGATTAATATGAAATTATATAAATTTTAAATGGTTTAACACCTTATTTGCTATTTGTGACAAATTTAAGCACAACAAAGCTAGGCATAAAATAAGTTGAAATTTTTGCACTAATTAATATTTGTTTACATAAAAATTATGAAAATTTTGATTTTGAAACCCAATTCATTCTATTTTCAATGATTTTTATTTCCTAGTACATCGTGGAAGAGTAATCCATTTAGCAGGGGTTCCTACACTTACATAGGTCTCAAGAGTTCACAGAGAGATATTGAATTACTTGCTACTCCTATATACAATGATCCATACCACAATAAGGTGAGAGGCATTTATAATACTATACATATGTGAATTTTAAAAACTTTAAAAAAAAAAACTTTTATTTAGCTTCATGGCAGTTACCTTATTTTTCTGCATTTTAAGTTGAATTAAAAAATGTTCTTGTGATTTCAGATCTCCATACAAATCGTGAGAAAATAGTGTAGTGCTGAATGATAATTGAATTATAACCAATTAACTCATTAGCACATTGACCATATTTTGTATCTAGTATAATAAGTGCTTTCTATCACAAAAGCATAATGATGCATTTATAGATTTCATTTTAGATGTACATTTAGGCATCTGTTGTGTCCAGTTTTTATAAGGGTTGTTCAAGCGAAAGTGCCACTACAGTTGGTTTGAGAAATCATTTAATTATATTAATATAAATTAGTATACAAAAGGAAGAAGTAATATAGATGCAACAGACAAAGTCACTTTGTAGGTTGAAACAAGTCCCAGTGGGCAGTGAGACAATGGATACCCTGGGGTGAATAAGCTCCAGGGTTGGTTGTGGAGCTAAATTTCAATGGCAGCTTGAACCTCATTATCATCAGCAAATCACCACCCCCTTCAGACATTTCTTGAGTGGACCAAAGATGAGGTAGTCCCACGATGAGAGGTCCGGGTTGTAATGGAGATGTTTGAGAAACTGTGAGCAGAATTGCCATTGCAATTTTTGGCAGTAACAGCCACATGAGATGAGCATGATCATGCAAGAGGACAGTATATGGCCGCATGACAGTATGCCATGTCGGTGGGACATTCTGTCTCAGTTTCTACAATGTGGCATGGTACATGGCAACAGTGGCCATTGTGGCGGTAGATAGCCATTCCAATAGTTGTCAAAGAAGATTGATCAATGCCAAAGAAGCATGTTAATGTGATCTTACCAGCTCTAGTGGACGTTTTCTTCGGCCGTGGGTTTGAAGTTATATCGGTTCCCATTTTATAGTACCGCATAAGGTATTGCATGGAAATAGACGTGATAAATCATCTGCTTCTCCGTCAAATGATGTGGCATCCATTGCACACAAACCTTGTGGTATCACACTTTTTCACACAGTATTGTGTGCACACATCCTATACTTATAAACATTTCCTCTGCTGTTTCTCGAGTGGTGATTCGCCGATTCATTTTCATGAGATGGTCCACATCTGTACCTACTTCCTGGGTGATCAACACATGTACTTGACCATGTCGTGGCCTGTCATCAGTACTGCTTCTTCCACTACGAAAATCCGTACAGCATCAGAATACCAATCTGCATTTCATACACTCCATGCCATACACATTTTGCATTTGACGATAGATTTCAGAAGCATTCGCATTTTCTACTGTTTAAAATTGCACAACCGCACATTGATGCCATTTGGAAGCATTCAAGATGTAAATGATGCCTTTTAACATGCTCCTACACTATTACACACACATCTGGTGGAATCTGATGATATCACATGCACTCTGCACCCTGCATAGGAGCATGGGCAGTCATCTTTCTCTTCAAATGGTGGAGTTATTACAGCAATGGCCAGTTTTCATTTGAGTGACCCTTATAGTATATCTGTAATCAGGTTTCTGCTATTCTACACATCCTGCAGATGCTCAATTAGGCTAAAATTTGCCAAATATGAAAGCATGACCTTATGTTTAAAAGGGGTTGTTGTGCTTCTCAAACTACTTCTACATGATTTAGGCTCTGTAACTTGATACTTTATCACTCAGCTGTGTCTTTTTTCAGGCCTAGGCAATGATATATAATGCGTTTGGGTTGTGAGCAGTTCATTACACCCTTTACCTTTTGATCCAGATGCATTAGAACATTTAAAACTTGTCTATAAAGCAAAATACTATATAACTAAATGAACCATTTGTAAAAACTGAGGATCATGCAAAATGGATCAAGTGTCTCATGCTATTGCAATCAAATATAAATCTATCCTGCTTAGTTCTGATTTAACCTGTTTCCAAAAGAGCATAACACTTTTATTCCAGTTTCAGTCTTAAAATGGAAGATTCCATAATTGTATTCTCAACTGAGCTTGATCAGGATATACCTCTTCATTTCATTTGTAACACAGTTTATGTTTTTACACCTCTTTCTGTAAAGAGAATATAAAGTTAATGCTTTCAGCGGCATAATACTTTTTATTTTGTATTATTTTAGTGGAACCTTTTAACCTTGTTTTACACATTTCCCAAGATATGCTGCAAGGCAACTCATTATCATCTATCAAAAATCTTAGCCATTAATAATATTTTATCATAACTTTGAAGCTATAACTTGGTTTAATATCATCTTTTTCAAAATTAAAATGTCGAAGTTTAAGATCATTTCCATTCTAGAAGTCTACACTAAGTTTGCTGTAAAAGAAATTTAAACAGCTACACTTTTCAGTTTTCAGAAAACTTTGAAAAAAAAAAAAAAAATCTGATTGCTATTTACTAACCACTAAAATTAAGAATTTTCAAATGAGATACATTCTGGTTTAGAAACAATAAAAACAATTCAGTTTAATAGCCATTCATGTTGAATTTCCTATTACTCTTATTTCAATTATGTTCACTTTAAGATTAAAATAAAAGTAATGAAAAAATATATTATAAAAAAATTGTGCAGCTGAACATAGATTAATTCAAAAAGTCATCCAGATCTGCATTCTATTTGAAATATGTTTTCTAATCTATTTTTCTATATAGTAACAATGTTTAATTAAAGTTGAGTGACTTAAAAATAATATACATACTTTTTAAGAAAAGGTTTTTACATATATAGCAGTACATATAGCACATGTCTATAGTCTATGCCATTGTTATAATTAATAAGTGATGTGCAGAACCACAGGTTATTTATCGCCACTACAAAAATTCTTTTAAAGCTCTGAGCATAAAGCTCAATAATTCAAAAAGAGGTTTAAAATGTTACATATAGATTTGTGAAGTTTTTGGAGACAATTACTTAACCCTCTGAAATTATTTTGGTTTCTAATTTTATTCGAGATTGCATCAATTTCCATTTTTTTTTAATAATAGGGATATCATAATTAATAACAAATGTGATAAAATGCCTATCAGATTTCGGAAGTGCTCATAATTCAGTATAAAACATTTAAAATAAACTTTATTTCAGTATTTCTATACATTAATATACTCTATAGATTCATATTTAACCTACCAGCATGCGTGCTTGGCAATTTTACATGAGTATGTGCACGTCATATTTTTTACATCCATTATTTTACGGTTTTTGGCATGGAAAACGACAGAAATGAGTGAATATTGATAATAAATTTGTTAAGAAATAAAATATTAACCTTATTATTGCAAAATACAAATGATATCACATTCAAATATAAGTAACTTGTTTTTATGTTAGTGAGATGGAAATACAATGATGTATTTTATTATAGAAAATTTTTAATTTATTTTTTAATAATTATATTTTAAAATCGATGCTAATTTTAATATTCATCAAAGGCAAATATAGACAAATAAAAAAGGAAAACACACTCACCTTGGTAGGAAAAAAAGTAAGTTTAGCATTACTTACTTCTGCAAGGAAATTTATTTCTTACTGATTAAAAAATGCACTTTAAACTAACTTTAATATTTTTATTTATTTCTAAAAAATAGAAATAAAAGACAATAAGGAATGGAAATCGCTATTATTCTCCCATCCAAAGGTTTCCTTGTGTTCCTTTTCCTCATGTGATAATTCTTGAACAATGAGAGCAACATCAGCTGGTTGCACATATTTTTTTGCCATGAAACCAATATAAAAATTACAGAGTCAAATGTATAAAAATTAAAGGTTGATCTTTGGATTATGGTAACTTGGCGATTTTTTGGCGAAAATTTGGCGACCAACTCTGCTACAGCAACCCTCTATTTTTTTCGCCGCCATTTTGTCTTCACGAAGTAAAGACATGTTTCTTTTTTTTTATTTATTTACTGAACACTTTTTCCAACAATCTACTAGCCGAATTACACTTATGCTAGAAATTTTATGTAACAAAACTGCTTAATCATGACAAATATTAACTGCAAAATTGGGAAAAGTGCACAATCGCAAACTCCTTGCGCGTTTTTCAGAATAGCACATACACATAAACCATTTACATGTCGACTTATTTTTACTTAAAAAAACATCCCAGAATTGCACAAAAATGGCATTGCACACACTCTTAACTTTATCCATCTATACTGCTTTTTTCTCATAAATTAGAAAAATTTCACAAAAGTTCATGAAAATTTTGTGAATCTTTAAATCCGGTAAAAAGAACATATATGAAATTGCCTGATCGCGAAAAAGTATATACCCTTTCCAAAGATGAACATTTCCACGTATAAAATAAATAAAATATCCAAAAACTTTTACCTCTAAATTATCTATTATATTATAAACGTCACCAACGAATTCACACCGCAAACATTACAAATGGTTACAAATACTTAGTGTCAAATATTTAAATTATTTCCATGCACGTTTACTTCAACTGAAACGTATACCAAATTCCTACAAACATAAAATTTACAAAATAACTATCATTTAATTAAAATATCACTAAACCAAGTACACGTCGACTATTTTTACTTAAAAAAAAATCTCAGAATTGCACAAAAATGGCATTGCGCACACTCTTCACTATATCCATGTACACTGCTTTTTTCTCATAAATTAGAAAAATTTCATGAAAACGCATGAAAATTTTGTGAATCTTTAAATCCGGTAAAAAGAACATATATGAAATTACCTGATCGCGAAAAAGTATATACCCTTTCCAAAGATGAACATTTCCACGTATAAAATAAATAAAATATCCAAAAACTTTTACCTCTAAATTATCTATTATATTATAAACGTCACCAACGAATTCACACCGCAAACGTTACAAATGGTTACAAATACTTAGTGTCAAATATTTAAATTATTTCCATGCACGTTTACTTCAACTGAAACGTATACCAAATTCCTACAAACATATAATTCACAAAATAACTATTATTTAATTAAAATATAATTAAATTCAAAAACACTACTTAAAATATAAATAAGCACATACATTAAATTAATAAAAATTAGCTTACAATCCTAATTACTTTAAACTAAATCATTGCTAATAACAATTTTCCAATAATACCATATTACTTTATTTACTCCTTACATTTAGAACAATGCATAAAAATAATATCCTCAAATAATTAAAAATACTAACCTAATCTTCTTCAGAATTTTGATTACGTGGCCGATAAGCTTTTCTTATTTCCTCCGCTAAATAAAAAGTAAGCGTATGTGTGCCTGTTTTAGGATCTTTAAAAATCATACTTATAGTTCACAGCAAGGTACCAGGTAAAATAAATAACTTAATAAAACATCTTTACTTCTATCTCGCACAACCTTAAAAAAACACTTATTACTGCCCCTTTCAATCCCACTAAATACCCATTTCGAATTCACTTTAGTTAGGGAAATGGTATCCAAAAATTAACCAACACTGTTTCACACAACACAGAATAAAGCTAAATACAAAATTTCCAGATTTTTTCCAGATTTCCCCCCTTTTCCGATTAAAGAACTGTAATTCGTCCATTAATGTCACATGACATATCTCATGATCTCTAATTTCCCTCACACAAAATAATGCGTAATCGGAACTGAGTACTTCTCACATTATTACCAAAGTCCTAGATAGTAACCTTTATTGCCTCCAAAATGTCGCCAAACTACCAGTTACCATATTCCAAAGATCAGCCAAATTAAAGTAATACATGGCAATTAATAATACAAAATTATAAAATATTTGAGAAAAAAATATTTTCCGAATTCACCCATGACAACGTGTGTGTCGTAACCTTTACGAAAAAGCTGCCACGTGACTTCCTTTTGGCACATTTCATGATGAGGGGAAGTATAGAAAGGAGGAATAGAAATGATTTCCAGACATTAATAACTATTATAGACTTCAGCTTTAATATATCAAAAATGTGCATTAAAAGCAGAATTTGTCGTAAATTTTGCGCATACACGCATGCTGAAAGGTTAACATCAGTCTGTTCTTACTAACATAATGCACTGCAGTTTCTTTAATGTTTTAAAAAGATGCACTTTAAAAAACTCTTTGAAAATCTGAAAGAATTCAGAATATGAGAATTAACTTCTTGATGACTTTTATAAGGTTTTATTAACCTAAGTTTTGTACCTTCATACACAGTCATTTGTTGTAATAAGAAGTTGCAGCTCTGCACTTCAACAAAATTGAAAACATTCTTAATAGCACCAACAACGCAAAATTCAAAATCGACTCTAAATTATTTTGGGGCCCATAATAGTATTTTCTAATTCAATAAAGGAAAAAAAACAACTCACGTATGTCTTTCTTTTTATTTGGAAGTATGCATTTATAGCTGGCATTATATTTGTTACAACATCTACGTAAATATTATAAAAAACTAACCAAACTGTAATGGAGATGATTTGAAAGTTCTATCACCAAAGCACTCTCCATTTTCTTTTGAACTATTCATAGTACTGTTGGTTTCAAATGCAGGAATTCTATTTTTCTGTCATCAAATTGAGTACCATTTGATGACAATTACCATTGGTTGTCATCAAATGGAATACCATTTGATGACAATCAATAAATTTCCAGAATATTTTTTGGAATGATAATGTTTTCTGCATTATCTAGTAATGAATGGTGGCGATTTCTTTGCATTAAAGGTTGGTACACTGGTCATGGAATGTCAACCTTTGTCGAAAGCATGGGCAAAAGTTTCTTTACATATAGTCAAAATGGATCTTAGTTCTTCCCGACATCTAAAACAACTCTGTTTATGTTTTTACATTTCACGTTTTGTTGCTGTCTTCTGCACACATCACTTTTCAAGTCAATGACTTTCTAATCTGTACTTATAAGAATACTTCCATTACAATTGTTAGATCAGCAAAACACATTGGTTATTTTCACTTTTATGTGAATATTTCAATCTAAAAAAGACCTGCCATCATAAGCAAGGGCTTTTTAGACCTTTTGAGTTTCAATATATTCAATTTTCCCAAAACCTTGTTAGAACTTTTAACATAAACAGGATAGGATATATAACAGAACTAATAAAGGGAATTAGAAGAGGGGAAACAACTGAACCTAGGAGTTGGAGAGGCTAATGCAAACCACATGATTTTGTTGGTATAACAAAAGAAGGGTAAAGTGTCATAAATTTAACCTTCTTTGTGTTTATACAAGGGGAGAATGAAGGTTAATATGGGAAGGAAGGTCAACAGCTATTTCTGGTTTGAGCACAGTCAGGAATAAAACCATCAAAGCTTTTAGCTTTTTTGGAATAAGGCTGTTTTGACCCATCACCAATCTACCCAGATGCTGAATAGATATTATTTGGATGCCTTCTTTTAAATATCCATCATTCAGTATGTTTGTTATTGGCAGCAAGACATCTTTCACTATCTATCTTTTTTAACAGCAAAATGTCAGATTATTAAACAGTTATTAGAAACAATGCATGCATAAATTTAATGGTTTTGTCATCTCTGATTTATTCTGTGGTTATTCATATTGTACTCCACTGTCGATTATCAGGTTGAACTGATCATCCTGGGAACTTTCTGCTGTATTTTAACACTTTTATCTTTTGTCCGAGTTCTGTGCTCAGATATAATTCAGGATAGATGAAAATTATTGTTAATAGTGTTTTTCTGTCTTTCAGGATAAATCATTCTCTCATTAGTAAAACATCAGAAATTATATTATGTTTATTATTGAATTAATATTGTCAAATCATGTTGGTGTCATGTGAATAATCATGTGTGTGTGTGTGTGTGTTTTGCTGGAAAAAAGATGTTTTAAAAATATTCCTTAATAATTGATATGCAAAAATCAATATATGTTTATATGTACATTTAGTAATTGAAGTTATATAATTTACAGAACTGTATGAATTTCACATATTTTTCTGTGATTAATAATAAATTAATTACATTTTGTTTTGAAAAAATTTTTGTTTCAATATTTTTTATTAAATTATTTTAATTTTATTAAAGGGAATGGAAAGCAGAATCAAATATTAATAATAAATAGCTTTTAAATAGATAATAGATACTTATTTTTCAATAAATTTTATTTTTGCCTATCAGTTGTAGAAAATTCAAAAAGCGGGAAACTGAAGTATTTTGCTTTGCTTTCGTCCTTGTCTTTGCTGTTTTCAAGTGTGAGTTGAATTGCTGAATGCCTAAGGATGGGCCTGTATGTACTAATTTTTGTAGAAATTTCCATACTTTTGAAATCCTCTGTTTTAGGTTTTTGTAGTGTCCCACAATTAATCAATTGTTATTTAATATATTTAAATCAAAATAATTAAAATGCTTGATACTTCATGTATATATAATATCATTATGTATTTATATAGTTTGTTTTGTCATAAGCAAAATCACAAACTAGTTAATAATTATCTTTTTAATTTGAAGTTATATTACTGAAATCATCATATTAAAATAGAATGCAAATTCAGTGTTTATCCCAAAATAAATAAATAAATATTGACCACTAAATAATGTATATGAGTTTTTAATCAATTTTTCACTGCAACATTTTAGTTGTATATTTATCTATTTATCCATTTTTTAGCAGTTATGTCCCAATTCAGGTTTTTCCTGTTGAAGTTTTTTTAACCGTTCAAGTAGCAGAGGGTTTTGCTGCAAAACTGTGAATCTCTCAAATTTTCTATGAGAATGAGATATTTTTTTTATTAAAATACCTCTTATATTTTATACCTGGAATCTTTATCTTTTAAAACACTGCTTTGATTTATTGGAAATATTTGAAGATGCATGTATAAACATCTATTTAAAGATGGCACAAAAAATATTCCAGGCCATAAATACTGCATAGGCCTTACTAGTCAGAGTGTTAAAATTTGCCCTATTTCAGGCTTTCTTGATGAAGTAAGAAAGAAGAGTTCCCATTTCAGCCTTTCCATTCAAAGTCAGCAATACATCCAAAAATGTGATCAGAAGTCTTGTTACTGTGAAATGATGTTACAGTGATACCCAACCTTTTAAGTCTTCAAGCAGTTAAGAATTTGGCTCCCAAACCCGAAACTTTCCAAGAAGGCCAATTGCTTTTTGATACCATTTTGACAATTCAGGCAATAATAGCATTCAGAAATATATGCTGTAAGGATTTCACATTTTCAGAAACGCGAAATCTGACAATGTATGCCACAGATTTTGTTTCAATATGAATGACGGAGATTAGCTGCATTGTTTTTGTGATAGTATGAAAAATGTATTTAAATTTATTTCGTTTTTAATCAAAATTCTGATCGGGCAACCTTATTTAGTAATAGCGGTAAATTTATAAAACTATTTCTTAATGAATTAACATTTTTGTTGTTTTTGTTAACTAAAATGGTCATATTTGTAATCATATATTTTCATGAAGTAATTCTTTAACGCGTGAAAAGTTATATGTTTATAAAGTTAAACATAAAGTTTTAACACAACATATCTTAACATAAAGTTTTTTATAGTTTATAAAGTTATATGATTTTTTTCACAAACTTTTTCCTTTTCCAAATTGATTTAACATTTCTCAATCATGAGAAATGTTAAATCAGTGGGCATGCACATACTTGTATTACAAGAGAACATTAGAGGTAGTAATAATCTAAATATTTATCATCGAGAGCTCCAATTGAAACCAATAACAAGTCATTGAAACTTTCAGTTTTGTAGAAATAACTATTATCTTATTTAACCTTATTTAGCATAACATAAATCAGATCTGATTTTGACGAAATCCAAGTTAGTATTATTTATCGAAATTTAACGTAGTAATATTTAGTATAATAATTGCACAGTAATATTTATAAATAATTGGTTTTGGTGACATCTTCTAAAATGTGTATGAACATATATACAATATGTTTATGTCTATATGCATTTTTTTATTTTTACAGCCATTGGTAATAGACATATATATCCAGATATAAAATTGTTTAAATGATACAGCTCCTTTTTTTGGTGGTGGGAGGGGGGTATTTTTAAATTTAAAAAGTCAGTTTGTAAAAATTCCAAGCTTTTAAGTTTAGTGAATATATGTACTATAAATTTGACCAATCTAATTAATTTCAAAATTTGAGAGATTTACCATCTTTTTCAACTTGCTTTGAGAGGTTACTTAACCTTTTAATAGCCATCAACTAGTTCAGGTCACATTCCAGTTATGCACCAACATAGGTGAAAACAGATATATTTTGCATTACAAATTTACGACTGACAGATAATATGCATGTTTGGGTAAAAGAATTGTTTAATCTTACAACTCCCAAGAGTTAAAAAAATAAATTAGAATAATTTGAAATTAATTTTTTTCTTTAATCATTCAATGATATTATTTTACAATTTATTTGTGTATAACTTTAGAATAATATGAAATTATTTTTTTCTTTAATCATTCAGTGATATTATTTTACGATTTATCTGTGTATAACATTTTTAACTTAAAAATTTATATAATTTAAACTAAAAAAAAATTCATTCAAATAATTTATAAATTTTCAAATGTTAAAAATGCATTAATAACAAACATTCTCGTGTGCTTTTTATTAGTTTAGAACCACAATCTAATAATCATGCAAAAAATTCATTAAATTAGAAATATTTTTAATTTATGCAAATAATGTACTTAGAAGTAAGATAGAGAGATGAATAAAGGTCATAATGCAGCATCAGTTCACTAAAGTCACCAATTATTTCACCAAAGCAGAACTGAAATATAGAGGGTGTTCACATATTTTTGTAGCAATTTTGATTTTCTCCATAAATTTAAATATTAATTTTAAAATACAAATGTGACTTGCATCAAATTGGAATAAGGTTTAATTATCATCATCAGCATTAAAAATATTCTTTTCTTTAAAATGTCGCTGAACTGTAAACAATAGATTGAAGGCTATATTTTGCGTTGTCCAAAGAGAAATACTCTTATTCAGTTAACAAAAAAAGATGTAAAAATCATGGTTTTAATATTTCTACATGTAAAATAAGTGACAACATTAATGTGAAAGGAAAGAAATGTCACATCTGATTGGGAAAAAGGCAAAAAATGGGTACCCGACAAAGGTGTATACAGCTCTTATTGAATCTAAAGTCGCATCTCATGTTTTAAAGGAAAATCCAGCCCCTCAAAAAACTATTGCAAAATCATTAAATATCTCTGTAGGAACTGTGAACAGAATCATTAAAATCTGATTTAAAGCTATTTAAAACAAAAAAACATGATGCTCATTACCTAACACCGAAACATGTTTCTCAGTGTGAAACTATGTACAGATTGCTATATGAAAATTATTTGGCAGGTGGAAAATGGAAATATATATTTACAATTGATGAGGCTTGGATATACTTATCAGAATGCAGTAGAAAAAGATCAATTTACTACTGAAAAAGAGGAGTAAAATATTTAATATCTTGTTTCAGAGAAAACAGGGAAAGTTTTTCTAAAAATTTTATGTTTATTACTAGATTTTCTTATAATGGAAAACTTAAAATAAGGAAAGTAGAATAAAATGTCAAAATTAATTTGGATTACTATCAGAAATATGTTTTAACACCTATTTTTAAAAAAGAAATTCCATCTCTTTATCGAAACAATCCTCACTGTGTTAAGTTCCATCAGGATAAGGCTCCAAGCCATACTTCTAAATCTAGTGCTCTATTTATTGAAAAAATTAGAAATGAAGCCAGAATTGAAACTATTCCCTTTAAATGCATCCTACCCAAGTCCCCTGATGTGTCTCCTATGAAGTACTGTGCATCTGGACTTTTAAAACAAGCTCTTTAGAAGTGGCATCGTAAAACATTGGATGGACTCCGGCAGATTGTGAAGGAGGAGTGGAATAAAATCAACTTTGATATTTTAAGAAAAGGATTTTTAACTTAGAAATCAAGATGTAATATGATAGTTCAACCAAAACGACTATCAGATTGAATATATTAGAAAATAAAATTTTAAGGTTTGTTTATATATAAATCTTTACAAAATCATTACAAAAATGTGTGAATACCCTCTGTAGAAAAGAATAAAAATAGCATTCCCCCTTTTCCTTTGTGTAATATTGCAAAAAAATGAAGCTAGAAATGGAACATTAGAAGGGAGAAAATAAGTATGACATTTATATTTTCTACCTTTCTAGCAAAATTTATAATAGTACCTCTAAATTGATGATTTAGTCAATTTTTAAGATTCCATGTAGATGCTGTGAAATGATTGGCTTTTCATTAGTGCAGTAAAGTAAGGTATCAGATGCAGAACAAAATAATCCACTTAAATGAAGCTTCTATGAATTTTTCTGCATTCCAAGTAAACTCATTGTTAAGCATCCTTTTCCAAACTTTTGATCATGTTATAGTGCAATACATGTGCATGTAATAATGCACTCCTTTTGTAATAATGGGATTGTAGTCTCAATAACTATAATGGTAAAAAAGAAATTAGCACCCAGTTTATAAACAGGATTGGCAAGCTTCTTACACAGTGGAAAAGAACTTTAAAAAAATAAATAATAAATAATTTTTAAAAAATAAATAAAAAACCTTATTTTGTGGGCATATTTTATGTTTATATTATTTTGTCTGTATTTTTTTATATATTAGTACCTATTTAACTAATTTAAATATTTTCATTTTCTATATAATTTAAAAATCCTGATTTGCATGTTTGCGATAGCCTTTCTTTGGTAACATATGTATATGTATTTTTGCATATTTACTGTGAAATCACTTTCACTTCTGTGAATTTAGATGTATTCCAAAATTGAGTTTTTGTTCATATCAAAATTATTTAGAAAAAAATTGAAAATAAAAATGGAAATGAAAACAAAAGCAAAAGAAATGGAAATAAAAAATGAAGAAAAATCAAATTAAAAAACTGAATTTTCATCATCATAAAAACTGTATAACAAAACAGTTTTTTTTTAATATTATTATTATTATTATTACATGCAATAACTTATTTTGAAATTTTGGCAATGAATGGATGAATTCAGAAAAGGAGAAAATTTGCTGTAATCCTGCTGAACTTTAATTTCAACTACAATACACTTCATATGAAATTTCAAAAATGATATCTACATTTCTTTGTACCATGAATGATTGTAAACTGTATTACGAATAACATCAGAGTAAAGTGAAATTTTAGAAATATTATATTCTCAGCAAGATTTAGATTTTTTTTTTGGGGGGGAGCGAAGAAATTCAGCCTAAAGGAATTGATTTTTACTCATTTAACAGTAATATATTTATATTCTATTCATATATAATAATTCAGTGTTGCTAACCATTTTAAATATTTTCATTGTATGTATGTTTAGCTTTATTTGTATGCTTGCAATAACTTTCTTTGGTTATGTGCAAATAAAAATAAATCAGTTTTATAATTTAATTTAATAAGAGTCTGTTAATTCCTCATTTTTAGTTTGGGTATTGCATCTCTCTTCTCTAAAAATAATGTTTGTGAACTGCACCATTACTAGATTAGTCTATGCCACAGAGCTTGTGTAATGTGGATGACATAATTAATTTTGAACCTGAACTTTGAACTAAAACCTTTATAACCTAAACCAAAAGCTTTCTCTTAACAGACTACCATATTGGATAAATGTGCACTTCATTTGTATCTCTGTTGCTGGATGCCATTTCACTGTGCTCTCTTCCTATCGCAATAGTATTAAATAATGTAAATGTTCTGGAAATAGGCACGATTAGAGTACCAAGTGAATTGTGGCCACAAAAGCATTCTATGCAATCAAAATTTCTCTTCAGTATGGATCTACGTGTTATGCCAAACAGCATTTGCTATGTTTTTTCTTTTATTCTCTCACAATGAAGCATCAAGTATCTATGCCATCAGTATTTCTGCATTTTTATGTCTCAGTGTTCCTACATCTGTACTTCTCAGTTTGTTTTTACTACACACACTCACATTTATATATATATATGTAGTATTTTAATGCATAGTAGGAATCTGGTACTTTAACATCTGGCTGTAGAGATGGTTGAGTGAAAAATGCAGTAAGAAGACATTGATAAAATTAATTTTGGCAAACCACCATCTTTACTTTTAGGCACATAAAAATTATTTCTTTGCAGACAATATTACTTTTCAATTATCGTTGAATACAATAAATTTTTATGTACACTGGTTTTAAAAGTATGGCCTAAGCATTTTGAACAGAGCAGCATAAGCGGCGCAAAGTTGTTTGCAGGGTAGAAGAGAAAGGATTGGCATAGTTGTTTTACAAAGAGTATTTATACCTAGTAGATGCAGAAAGTATTTGAAGCTATGATTGGTTAATTTTAGTTTTAGTTGCCTTTTTTAAGCAGCTTTATGTAACATGGAAAGATCTCAAATTTTGGAGAACAGATGGATTTAGGGGGGAGAATCCCAAATCTAGAATAGTTATGCCAATCATTCTTAAAGCAGCCATCATATTTTGTTATATCTTACACACACACTCATATATATAGTGTATGTATTTTTGTGTGCTTTTTATGAGATCTGCTGTGATATTTGAGAGTTTTTGAATTTTGAAACAATTTGGCTGTGACATTTGAGAGTTTAGTTGGATTTTGAAATAATTTCAGTTCCTAAAAGGAATAAAAATAAAATAATAAAATTTTATTCAGAAAGAATAGAAAACAGAATTGAGTTACATATGAAAATGCTGAATCTATATCATTAACATATTTTAAATGAATAAGTATTCTACTACACTTTTCAGTAGATTGTGTATGAAAAGTTATTTCATTACTTTGCATTTTATTACAAGATTAATAGAATATTTATTTTCATATGGAGTGCACCCGTTTCAGTGGCCCTATTTTGGGCGCATCTTTATTAATTTCTTTTAGTTTCATCCACTATCCCAAAGAAACCCAATGCTGTTTATGAATAAAATTTAAAAAATTATATTCATGAATGTAGAATTTATTAATTTTTCTATGCATTTTGTTTATTAAAACTTTATGTAAATGTTATTGCTAAAATTTCATATAAATAATTTGAAGCATTTATTTATTTTTCCCCCCGAGTAGCCTGCCTATTTTCTGTTTATAGTTTGATGTGATTAAATGAAAAAATTTTTAATTTATTAAAAGTATTAAAATGATTTATTTATTGTTCTTGTAAAACTGGGGAAGGAAAAATTTTTATCTTTTATTTTTGATTTAAGTTTCCATTAAATGAAATTCATTATGATTTGTGTCATGTATAAATTTGCAGATAATCAAAATATTATCTGACTGTATAAAATCAATTTTACACTATGTTCACAAAAAGTTCTTACATGGTGTTTATTTTTGAAACTGTTAATCATACACATATACTTCCAGTTACAGAAATATTTTAAATGATGCAAATTTCCATGCTTTGGCATTTTTTTTAATTTAAAAAAAAAAGTTTGACACCATAGAAAAAAAAACTGACCGTACAATTGAATTTTATATTAATTGGCCTGTACTTTAACAATCTGCATAGCAGTGTTTATCATTAAATCCATTTAATGTGAGAAAACTTTTTCTAAACTGTTTTTAGTTTTGCTCTTTAATTTTAGTATAACCCATGAATATAATGTGAAATTTTAAAATGAAATATCTCAAAGAATTTTTGTCATACAGGGTACAAACATTTTTGTATTTTACTTTTTTATAATGAACTAGCCGCTATGCGGCCAGCCTTCATCTGGCTTTTAAACATACCGGAAAAATGCCTAAAAGACACACCTGGGACCGAAGGCCATGTAAGTTCTTCCAACTTTTTTCTCTTTGTTAAGATTCCAACCCTGCCTTGCATATGGCCCTGATGTATCTCCAGAAAAACATATAATACATCTTGAATTTTTAGCAAACTGACTGCATGGGATGAGCATTAAACATTTGTTAAAGCATAATTTATATCCCCCTTCTTAACCACCACTATAACTACATAAAAAATTATATAAAAATTCTACAATAAAATTAAAAAATTTTAAGCAGTTTCTTACTTGATAGTTTGAATGATTCTTTTTCTGAAATATTGAAATGTTATGATACTTTAGGAATCTTCCGAGAAAATGTGTCACCAGTCACATCACAGCTATTTAACTTGATGATAGTAAGCAGTATCCCTTAATACAAATATTAATTACCCTAGGAAATAAATTAACCGACTTCCCTTTGCAAAATATTAAGGGTCATTCCCACTGGGGTTTATCTGAGCTAACGGAGTCAGTTCCATGTGTTTTCTAGCTCCACTATGCCTGCAGTTAAAATTTTTCAACTTGCTGCCCTAATAACTGAAAAAAAAAAAAAAAAAAAAAAAAAACTGGGGAAAAACTGTTTTGAAGATGGGTCATTAGCTCAGATAAACCCCAGTGGGAACGGCCCTTTATGAACTCAAATGGTATAAAGGAGGTTAAGAATTTTGTTTCCTAAAAAATCACTCAAAACTTTTCAGTATCTTAAAAACAGTGAAATGAGCAATAAATAACATAAAAGAATACAAAAAACAAAAAATTCTGAAAAGCAAAGTATAATTAATCATATTTTATCATATATTTTCAATAGAAAAAAATTACAATGAAATAAGCTATATCCCTTAATACAAATATTAATTATCTGAATAAAAAAATTTTAAAAAATGTATTATATATGTAAAAAAATGACTATGAAATATGCCAATCTCTTAAAAACATTGACATAAGAAATACAATGAAAAATTGTTGCCAAACCCATATTGACATAAGAAATACAATGAAAAATTGTTGCCAAAACCATATTTCTAAAAGAATGAAACTATTCAAAATGATGCGATTTCATCAAAAATCTATCAACAACAATAAGACAGAAAAATTGTTGGCAAAATCACATTTTTAAAGGTGGGAGATGGGAGAAGTGTACTCGGAAGCTGCATTTAAAAAAAAAATTTTTAAATACAAAATATTATCATTTTTCCAAAATTATTTTTGTAAAAGCAGTCGCAAGGATGAAATTTTAACGTGTCCAAAAATCAAAGAAAAATAAACTGTACGTTTTTAAAAATAAACTTTTTTAGAAAAAATCCCATTGAAAAGGTGTTAAGCTCCTTTGTTAAATAAATTCGTATTTAATCGATTTATTGAAACACAAAATTTATTTTAAGTTCGTAAAATAGCTAAGTGCCTACGTTTCATGACGCGATGGGAAAATGGAGTGTGTAGAGTAAAATCTCGCTCTCCTATAGCCCATAATGTCTCAAAATGACACAATTTCATCACAAAACATAAATAAAAAAAATTCTAATTCGAATTTCGAAAAAATCGCTTCTAGGTGCACTGGCTCTTGTCTAGATGCACCTATGTACCAAATTTCGTAGCCATGGGTCTATTAGCTTACGCGCAGCGCGAACGAAAGACACACACACACAGACAGACTCTCTCTTTTATTATATGTATAAACTTTTACTAACGTAACCACTGCCACAATTCGATCAGTTCACATTCCATGCAAGATTCTCTGCTTTCATCTCTGTTCTAGCATATTCCACAAGTGTTCAGTCGAATTGCAGTGAAAAGGATAATGTAGAAAATTTACTGCCATATTCTTTTAAATACATAACAGTTGCATATACCTGAGTCAAGCGACTTCCTAAAAATTAATATTGTTCCATTTAAAACTGATATTGTGATTTAGGTAGACAGATATGGAAGGAGGCAGTGTTAGAACAGAATTCTCTTACTTTTTCATAGCTTCCTTTTCAATGAGCTACCTTGTTTCTTTGCACAATTTCATGATGGACAAAAAATAAAATAATAATCTTCAGTATGTAAAGTTGTAATAGGTTATTAAATATTTATTATTTAAAATACATATTATAAATTATCAAGGTGCTCATTAGTTAACAAGTTGACTGCTGGGGGGTCATCGGTGGCCGGCACTCGGCTACAGCACCGTGGGGATGACCGGCGATGCGACTGACAGAAAAAATATATAATTAGAGTAAATATCGATATAGATAAATTTTTAAATAATAACCATTGTTACTACAGTCAAAAGTCATTAATCCAGACTAGGGCACATCGGAATCGGGACGTCGGACAATTCTGGATTATCGATTTTTCCGGATTATAGATCATCAGTTTAAATTTGGAAAGATGGCATGCAGAAATTATAAAATTAAAAATATTAAACCATAATTTATGAAATAAAGAGCAATTATGAGCTAAAGTGTATCAAAATTTACAAAAAAAAAGCTTAATATTTATTTGTTTACTTTATTAAACATTTCTTTCAACACACGCATGCATAAAGCATACATCACGCATAGTCGAAATTAGAAAATTGCAACCAGAAAACTATTTGATGTGTACTCGTGATATTTATAATGACGAGGAATTTGATTTAAATCATATCAAAGACGGAATGCATCGAGATGAAATACTACATTTAGTAAGGAATTCTAAGCTGAATAAAAAAAAAAAATCTGCCCTGAAGATAAGGATAGTGCTGACAGATCAACTTCCAGTTCATTGCGTGCCGCAACGTCCCCCCCCCTGCAGAGCAGCGTGAAATTGATAAACAAATTTCGGAATGGTTAGAAAAACAAAGGATATGCTTTTATCCATTTTTTGCATCAATTCCACCTTTTTGTTTGATGAACATCGAAACATACTTTCGCCTTGGCAGCTACAGCATCAGAAATTCTATTTGACATAATCGAAAGTTCAAGCTTACTTTTATAAAACAGTCTGCAAAAAATAATAAGCCGAATCCAATTCGAAGATTAAGGAACAACGCAATTTGCAACATTAACTGAAATAGATAATTAGATAATTTTAGCTTAGCTTATACCATCCGTTATACATTAAACGTATTATGCGCATGCGTGAACGGATTATGCGTTGACGCATGCGCAGAAAGTTTGTAGCTTTGAGGTCCGGATTAACGACTTTTGACTGTATAATGTTTTGAAGAGTAATAGATAATAAAAATTTAAATAATAAATCAAAATGGTCTGTAGCACCTCTGGGGTGAGCGGTGACTCCCACCAGGAAAATTGCATTAAACACGATTACATAACTCACCTTATCCTCTGTAGATAATATTTCAACATAGTATGCATTGAATAATAAAAAAATTCATGTTGGCGCCATGAGCGAACCACGTAAAATGCGCGTGGCATTCAGCATGTTAAAATATTTAAATTGAAAAATGTCTATTCTGCCAGATATAGACAACTGAAAACATTGTATTATTTTTTGTGCTATATTTTTCAGAATGGATACAGTTCTTTTATTATTTCAAATTTTAATTATTTCCAACTTTAATACTCCAATTTCCACTAAATATTGAGATTTAAGGGGAAAAAATTATGCAAAATTTTGTTTTGGTTATATTATTTATTTATTTGAGATAATAACAGTAATAATAATTTTCTGTATGACTAAGCCAGTCATAGTACTTCCTTTGTACAGTAGTATGAGGAAAGCTGAAAAATACTGGCATGGGCCTCTCATGTTGCAACTGATTGTCCATGGTTATTTTCACATATTTCCTAACTCCTGTGAAATGCTTTTGATTATGTATAGTGTGTAACTTTGCAAAATTGATAATAGAATTATGCATGCTATTGTTACCACATTTTTAATATTATTTTCTGGAATGGTAAAATGCAGAGTACTCCTTATGCAAAACTGTAGAGAATGAATGGTAGGTATATAACAAATCAGTACTTTACATTAACACCTTCAAATAGTTTTATACTGTTGAAAAATAGTACTATATTACATTTATATTTGTTGTATGTTTCTGTTATAGGTTCAATAAGCAAAGTTGTTTTTAACATGTGATTTATCTAAAGCATTGGCATTGTAAATAAACACTATTGCAAGAGTCCCCAAATGTGATTTTACTAATTATTTGTTTTTACTGTTTCAGCCAACTTTGATGTTTGCTGGAGAAGCTACTCATCCTAATTTTTATTCTACCACACATGGTGCATACCTTTCTGGTTTGAAATGTGCAGAACTCATGTTAGAACCAGATAGCGAACCTAACCCAAAACATGATGGAAATGGACAAACTAGTGAAAAGGATCTTTCATCGTGGATAAGAGGAATTGATTTATCATAGACAGATGCATATTATTCCATAGATGTGTATTCATGTTACGATTTATTTTTTCATTGCTAATAATTTTCAGTTATTTCTTAGATCAAACCTCACAGATTCCTAAAAATTAATATTGTGTCTTTTTTTAAAAAAAAAAAAAATAATAATATAAGTATTTTTTAGCTTAAGTTACTTCAGGAGCTTTCATGAAATCTAGTCATTTTTTAGCATGCCTGAGATATACATTTGCTGTTTGGTTAGCATCCATTCAAACAACTTATAGAAACCAATATATTTATATCCTATAGGAAAATCTACTAAGACAAAGTGAGTTTAAAGCTATGAATATAACCACATGCAGTATAATTTCCTTTATTCAAAGTAACTAGCAATTTTGGGTAAACATGAGAATAATTTTAAAGAATTAATAGTTGAAATTAATATTTAAAAAAATTGCTAAACAAAAGCCTGGGTTTCAGTGTACCATAAATAAGTTTTCTAAATAATTAATTGAATAATACATATTATGGTGAGCAAGATAAAAAAGGGGATATGCTATCATATGACTTATTTTCAATTTATAATATAAATGAGATGAATTATTATTAATAATATGTCTGACAGAACATAAAAACAAGCCCACAAAATTTATTGTGACAAGGAGTGCAAGACTGCGTGTGTTGTTAACAAGAGCCTTGAGCACCATACAGGTGATAAAATTGGGAGTGACTTCACTCAGTTCCACTCTCAATTTTGATGGAGAACACCCAAGGGGAAAGGTCCAAGGGTCTCCCACCCTTTTTCCTGTACCACCAAACTCTTGAGATGACTCGGCTCGCTGCATATGTAGAGCGCCGCCGTGCCGCACAGACACTATATGTATACAAATATCCATGCCATCTCCGGGATTTAAACCCAGACCCTTCGGTACCACAGTAGGTTTCCCTAACCACTATACTGTTTGATATAATAAGGTTAGTTATAATTATTAATGATTGATTTGGTTAATAATGAGTAGAGCAAAAATGCTTTGTTTTTTAGAATTTTTAAAATTAATTGATTTATTCCTTTTTCATATAGATTTCGTGTTTCAAATTTACAAAACTTTATATAAAAGATATTATTTTAAAGAAAGAAAAGTTTTTAAGAATGCATATGAAATAAATCGTAAATTAACCTAATTTCTATGCATATTATGCATGGCAAATATAATTATTTATATAATTGCAATTTTAGTTATTGTATAATTAATTATAATTTAATTTATAAATTAGTCAAGCTAAATATTGTTTCAGTTATTTCATGTGGTACTAAGTTTAAGTCTTTTTAACCTTGTATTATGTTCGCAATTTTTAAAAATTTTAAATCATTCACATAGAAAGCGTAATTTCTTTATAAACAAAACAAAAGTAAGCATGTATAATCATACATGAAGCTGATCTAATACGTACAAATATATATACAATAGAGTACCTCAGATTCAACTCCTGATCAGTTGACATTCTATATAACTTGACGATTATTTTTCTTTTAATCGTCAAATGATTTCTGCTGGTCTAAGAGAACATTACCTTTGAAATAATATGGTGGTTCTAGACTGTAATAATTTTTAACTTTGCCTATATGGTGTAAATCATATAAGTACATTTTAACTACTGTATTATTATAATTACAGTACATATTTATGCAGATGAATTTCATTGCATAGGAATTTGCACAATATCCTAGTCTGTTCATAAATTCAATATATTATTCTAATTTTGCAATTTTTTCCCTTAATGATACTATTTGGGGGAGACTGTATAATGAATTGGTGACAAGTTTTGTTCTTTTCATTGAATATATATTCTATTCTTTCTTTCAGTAACAAAGTGGCTAAAGAAAGTCAGGTAGCTACTGTTGATTAGCACTCACATTCCTCTCTGTTACTAGTGTTTAGCTGTCTTGCCTGAAGATTTATGGCTGTACTCTGTTGTAAGCTAAACTTTCAGTTCATTATGGGTAGCGTTTCTTAGTTTATAACCAGGCTTACAAATGTTGTTTTGTCTGTGCATGAGAAAATTGAAAATTAATCATCATCATGACTGTGGAAATGAAATTGGATGCTTTAAGAGACTAGACAAAGTGTTACTAAAATTGTTCTGGATAAATTGTTCTGGATTCAGATGATGAACAAATTATTATGAAGAGCGAATAACCCATCCCTTATTCTGTAAAACTTGACAAATTTAATAATTCATCATACTGTCAGTCAACAGTAGGTGAGTTTTGCAGGATTCTACTGTTATGTATATGAAAATTTAGAGCAGAAATGAAAGAAGTGAATCATTTCTGATTTTGAAATATTGGCTCTTAAAAGGGTTTTTGTGTGTATAATCCATTCTGAGGTGCACCTAAAAATCAGACTAAATTCTTTTTATAAATCATATAAGCAAACCCCTTACCATGCTCGAAAAGTCATGTGAACCTTTTTTGCATGCCATTTTATGCACAAAATGATGACAGAGGGACTTGGTTCACTGCTGCTTTGAAATCAATCAGAACACAAAATAACAGAGTCCAAAATTCATTGAGAATTTAATCTTAAAAGAAATAGAAAAAAAGTTTCTTCTGTAAGCATGGTTTTATTGAAAAATTAAAAAGTGAAAATTTGAAATCCTTACACAAAATATCATTTTCGAAAAATTAATGGAATTTGATGGGACAATTAGAAATAACTTCGAAGAACATTTGCATTATTCTTGCACATAAAACAGCATAACTTGGTCTTGCTATGACCTAGTTGGTGACTGAACAAGTAAATGTGTATAATATTGATGAAAAATGGGTGGAATAAAAGACAACAAGCCAATCATGTCTTCTTTTATTTTACTAGCTGTAACAACTCATAGACTAAGATAGAGAGGCTTCTGCACAATATTATTTAAATTGATCATACTTCTTCTGGTGAATTTTTCTCCAATAAAAAGGTTTCAAAGGGGACCAAATTGTCCAAAGAAGTTTTGAACTTTGTAGAGTCATTAGGTTAATTGGAAGCAGAAAAGATGAAAAATATGCAACCGCCTTCGCCGAAAAATCGAACCACGGACCTCTGAAATAACGGCTCAGTGTGCAGAACCACTACACCACGAAGGCACGCTAGGGAAGTGGGAGAAATACCTTATATACTCCCCTTTTTAAAATGCGACTAGGGTTTTAGGGGACCTAGTCGCCAAATCCTGGGTGCAG
Source organism: Stegodyphus dumicola (assembly GCF_044657685.1). Lineage (NCBI taxonomy): Eukaryota > Metazoa > Arthropoda > Arachnida > Araneae > Eresidae > Stegodyphus > Stegodyphus dumicola. Next base: position 61,468,057 of record NC_140775.1, on the reverse strand, counting down.
AGAATCATCATCCACAACCCTTTCAGTTCGGGTGCCACTTGTAGAGATATTAGGTTATTTCAAGGCCAGAGAGATGAAAAATGAGCAAACGCTTTCGCTGGGAATCAAACCAAGGCCCTCTGAAATACCGGCTCAGTATGCAGAACCACTACACCACGAAGGCACACTAGGGAAATGGAAGAAATACCTTATAACTTTAGTTCAAAAATTCATTTCTTTCCATGACTGTTACTTTAAATGCTAAGGGCACTTTGATTCTCTCACTATTTTGATCCAATTTTCAGGTGAGTATATAAACTGTTGCTTTCTGCTACATTTTTCACCCCATCATTTGGCAGGTAAGAGTGACGAAGGAATAACAATTTTCACAGCCATGCCATTATTGTGCACTAATTTTGTAAAAGTCATTACCATTTTGATATTGTGATTCTGACCAGTGCATGGATCAAAATACAAAATGATGTGTTAATGGGTTACTACATCTGGGAGATGGACTTGGTTCACTTGTGCTCCTAAATGAATGGAAAACAGGACCAAGGACTTGATACTGCTATCTTGTGACCTTAAAAGCAACTAAAGACTATTTATTGTAGCATTGAAATATATTACTTTTTTGAATGTTTATTACAAGAAAACTCACGGAGTGAAAAAATTGGACTTGGTCCACTTCTCTTCTGAACCCTCCATGTGTGTGTGTCTACATCCAAAATTTTTAATACTCAGTAAATTCATTGTTAGTTGCCTGAGGCCTTTTGCGAGTGTTTCACCAAGAATGACTCTAAATCTTGGGAACCTTTGCCTTAATTTCATCCCGCATAACATAAATAAGCTATTGGAATTGAATGAATGTATCCTGAAATTGTATAAATACAAATTTTCCTCGTAGTTATGTGGTCAGTCTCAAAAATGGCAGCGTCTTTTGTAAATCAAATGTTGCTGTGTAAATGTTGGTAGCTACGAGCCACTGATCTTGTGTAAGGAATGCCCAGTTTGGCTGCTTTTGTCATGTGAATTTGTTTTTCAGTCTGTAAAATCTTTTTAATATTTTCATTTTTTTCATAGTTAATTTTCATTTGAAGTTCAGCACAAATTTGACAGGTATCTTTAGCTGAAGGCTCAAAATGCAAATTGAACTTTTAATTGAACACATTGTAGTAAAACTTTATTTTGACAGGAATTTTGCTTTCAGCCTTGCGTTTTTCTACATACATTTTGTGGATTGTCAGCTTAGGATGTAGATATTTTTTGTTGGGATAATCTTTATGGATATAATGACTGAACTACTGGGAGGGGCTTAATATGATCAATGACATTTTGATCATTGCATTTTATGGAAGGAACTGTTTTTTCTCAACTGTGAGTAATGGCAAATAATTCTTTGGACAAGCATCTGCACAATCTACCCCAACTTATTTTTTAATGTTTGTAAGAAGAATGTATAGTAAACTTGGATAGAATGATTATCAGAGTGTAGAAAATATTTGTACGAGGGCTACTTAACTGATCTATTACTATCTCGAGGGCAAACCTTAGCAACTGGATGTACTTAAAAGAGACCTCAAAGAAGTGTATTTTGATATGAAAAAATGCCTCAGTTTCCATAACGACTTGAACATTTTTTGGCAGTTACTATCACATATTTTAGAATTGCAGTGAAGTCTAACTCTACAAAAAATATCAGGAGAAAATATTTTTGAAAGAACCATTTGCCTTGCCAGGTTTTATACTCTAGTCCTTTGTTTTGTTAGTTTTTTCTAATGTTTCTTTTCCACTGAGAAGGCTTCCAATTCCTTTTTCTTTCCTCATTGAGGGCTATCATGTGGAGTACTCATGCCAGGAGAGGTCTATGAATGTCCTTAGATCTCGGAATATCTCATGTAATATTTAAACAGATAAAAAAATCCAAATGTTAGATGGTTACTTAATTGATCATTTTGATGAAGAAAATGCTTATGTAGGATCTGCATATAGAGTGTGTCCACTTGCATATCATTGGTGAATCTATCCAAGAAACAATGAAATATAAAGTTAAGTCATCAGCTGCTTCTTGTCTTGGGTAGGAAGTGTGCACTTCACCTGTTGCAGTATTTATTTGAAGAGTCTTCCCTAAAAATAAATCCAAAAATATTAGTTATTATTAAAACATTTTTACATAATAGCTAAATGGCATTCGTTGTGTAAAAATGCATGTAAACAAATTTCTTACCTAAATTGCTATCAGAGCTAGTAGAGGAATCTTTGCAGTTGCTGTCTGGAGGAACAAAATTGACATCTGTTATCTGACAATCTGAACGATGTTGCTTTGTCTTACAAAATCTTCCGTTTCATACCTGGATCAAGTGATTCACGGCAACTCTCACTTGTGCTTTAATGTCAGACCAAAAATGAGATTGGCTAAGAAGCGTGCTTCTCCTTCTGTTCAGTAGAAAATCCTAATAAAACTCATGCTGGTCATGAAATTTGCATACTGTGCATAATAAGCTTAAAATCAAATAAATAAATAAATAAAATGAAATAAAGGTAACAATGATTACCTGTTTGGTGATGAACTGAATCACCAAATAATGATAGGGAATTTGTGGAAGACAGGTTGTAGAGCACTAATATTATGTTATCATCTGGGAGATGGACTTGGTTCACTTGTGCTCCTAAATGAATGGAAAACAGGACCAAGGACTTGATACTGCTATCTTGTGACCTTAAAAGCAACTAAAGACTATTTATTGTAGCATTGAAATATATTACTTTTTTGAATGTTTATTACAAGAAAACTCACGGAGTGAAAAAATTGGACTTGGTCCACTTCTGTTCTGAACCCTCCATGTGTGTGTGTATATGTGTATATATATATATATATATATATATATATATATATGTATGTATATGTGTGTATATATATATATATATATATATATATACATATAAACTACATCCAAAATTTTTAATACTCAGTAAATTCATTGTTAGTTGCCTGAGGCCTTTTTGAAAAAAGTTATTGTTTAGCTGAATTCAAAATTGTATATACAGGCATCCCCTGCCTAATCAGAAAGTAAGGGACCAAAGCATTATTAAAAATCAAAATTGTTGAAATGTCAGCACAAATGCCTTTTAGTTTGTAAATATGTTTTGGCTTCAAAATATGTAAATAACATATTATATATTGCTTGCACTTTTGTATGAAAGTTATAAAAGTGCTTTACACATGCAAACACGTACATATTTATACAAAAGTGTTGCAAATATTTAAATCTTGCCTGTAAAGATACAAAATTTAGTGAAATGGGTTGAGAAAGAAAACTACACTTGTGTAGATTATGGTTATGAACAGAAAGGTTAGAATAAAGTGGATCATTGATAAGTAGGGTATACCTTTATCAGATATTTATTGCTTGTTTGTGTGGATGTTATTGTAAATTATTTATTAATTTATACTCTTCATAGGTGTTTCGAATCAGTGAGGAATTATTTAAGACTATAAAACTGTTTTATTAACCATTTCGTTATTTTCTGTATTTATTCTAGCATATTAACAATGTAACTGCGTAAATATATATCTTTTTAAGAAGTTGTCTATAGAAATATTGTTTAAAAAAAGTATTTTAATTATTCTGTTTTTACAGCAAAAGCTGGATTTTATGAAGACCTTTTTTCACTAATTAATCAGTAAAAGTATTATAGTATACTTTCATATTCCTAGTTTCTGTTATTAAGACATACAAAGTGGTAGTGTTTAGTGAAATAATAGGTTACATTTTATTGCTTTATACATATAAAAATTTCATTTTGCTTAATTTTTTTTTAGAATGATATCTGAAACATTTATTAGATTCTGCAGCAAAACAAAAACAACTGATGTACAAAATCTGTTCATTGACTAAATTTTACTGAATACAAGGTTTTATTTCTAAAGCAATAAAAATAGGAGAAGAAAACCAAGAAAATTTAAAGCACAATCATTTATCATCATAAGCAATATGTGAAGCATTCAGCTTTAATCTCATAATTATACTTACACACAGCTTGACTGATTATATGCACATTATTTAAATATTTAAGTAATGCATTAAAAATACTAATTTAAACATATGTAATTGATAAATTTTATCTAATGTGGGAATTGATTTAATTTCTTTTGTCAATACTTACTATGAATGTATATGAAGATAAGATCTTTCATACAGTTTATATTTAATTTAATGAACCTATTTATAAAGGGGGTTAATTCATTATTGATTTCACCATTATTAAGACAGATAATATATTATCTATGTCTGTATGCTACAAAAATCTAATAAGAATTTATTTTATATATTGTTTACTTATTAAAAGTTATTCATACCATTGAAGCAATATTCAGTCTTACTTAATTGCATATTATGTAATTTGTATCATATTTAATCTGAAAATTCAGCTAAAAATTAGAATATCATCTTTAAGAATGATTTCTAGAATGAATAATTCAAGTGTTAGCAAGAACTTAATTTCTGTTAAGTCTGAAAATAGTATGCAAATAATAACTGGCAGATATTAAAGTGCTCTAAGCATTTTCTTGAAGATATTAAACTTTCGACATACTTTGGAATATAGTCAAATAAAATTGATACTCTTCATCTGAAAATACTCTGAGAAAATAGATGCTCTATAGCTGAATAAGCAGTGGAAAACAATTGTTTTGAATGCCGTGAAAAAAATTACTAAATTACCGAGTACAGTGGCTTTGGTTCTGAAACAGAAAGCTTTGTGTTGCAAAATATTTCAATTTCATACGCAGAAAATTTACCGAATTTTATAACAGTACTATTTGTCTTTTTAATGTGTTATTATTTATACAGTTTTATAGCAATATTTATGTATTATTTTACAGTTACGTACTAGTTTATGCACTTCTATAGAGTTTTTGTATAATTTTTTTTTTAATTTAAAAGAAGGTCTGTATGTACAACATTTCTAATCTACAAACATATAAAATCTGTCTGCATATGTTAGACATTTATTACATAAGTGAAAGTAATATACTTTTTCATGAGGTTTAAGTTAATATAAAATACTTGAGGTTCATTTAATGACCTCATTTTTCACTCAGTCAGGTACTTTATTTACCGTATTTGACAGCATATAAGATGCACTTTTTTTCCTAAATTTGTTCTCAAAAACGTTACCTGCGTCTTATACGTGAAGGACACAGGTTAACTTTCAATACTGAATGCTATTTTTAGCCTGGATAAAGGTCTAGACACACATAACTTTTTCTACATCTGCCATAATTATTTTGCGCATGCGTGAAATATCTGCCGCCAAAAAGCGCCAAAGCTCGAAGCTGATGTCGAAGTTCGAACAGGTTCGACAGTCACATTACATCTATGGACTTCGTTATCTATGTTTCTTAATAAATGTTCCATTTTTTAATTTTCCTTAATGAAAATATGTTTGGTAATTGCATTCAATGGTTGTTTATTTGGCTTTTACAAAACGTGAGAGCTAAAAGAAACCACATTTTAAGTTATTGTGGTACCGCGATTGATTTTTTTCCCTTGTGTGTGGCCTTCTAAATAAGGGTGGGTCTTATATGCCATCAAATACGGTATATATATCATTAATATATGAATATATACTGAGTTTACCATTTTAATAAGTTTCATTTCTAGTTTTTAATATGCTCAATAATTAAAAAACATTAAATATATGATTATAATGTTGTTTTTATTATTCTTATTTTTAATAATATTTTAATATTTGAAATGCTTAGATTTGTATAATCCTAATGAACAAAAAACATGTTTTAAGTGAATATTTATTTATGTACTGGTAATGCATTTTGATCTATATAATGGTAATTTATTATCTTTAGGAAACTGTGAATTAGTGCAACTAAGCTGTGATAGTTTTGTAAATTAAGCTTTTTACATGCTGTGCATGATGTATATAATTTTAATCAATATGCATATACAGTTTAATTTATACAAAGCTATCTTAGAATGAAATAAATTTTATAATTCATTTGTGATTTACTTTTTTCTTATTTTGAGTGACACAATATCAGTAGGATTCTTGAAATATAAGAGTAAAATAAATTACAATGCTTTGCTCAAATAAATGTGATAAAAATGTTTCAAAAGTCAGTGAAATGTGTTAATTAAAAATTTCTTTAGAAAAGTGTGATTTTAACACACAACTACCTGGAAAAATTCAGGATATTTGAAAAACCATCTGTTCAAATATGGTTTTGGTCATCCTAAAAGTTTCTATACTTTTAACCTTTAAAAATCTTAAATGTAAAATTCTTAATTGCCGAATGGTGAAAGCACATGTTACTTCTGAACAACTATGCCAAATAAAGAGTTGCATTTTAACACCTTGAATACATTATTGTGTTGTTTCCAGTTAGTGATAAAATCTTATCTATTGCAAATAAATATCAGAAAAGCATGATGTTACCAATTTATAATACTTACGATCTTTTATTTATCTTTGATGATATAAAATTGTGCTAATCATCAATTGTTTACTTGAAAAAAATTAGCAGAAAATTTCAATGTATACTATGATTGTGATTTAAATGCATTGAAAGTAAAATTAAATGGTGGCGGTGAAATTACTATAATTTCAAAGAATTACATTAATGTAGAGATTGTAAACCTTTCAATACATTCCTTTCAGTTTTATTCAAACCATAATATACTTTTAAATATCATTTTCTTCTGTTTATGCTGATTTACATTTATTTACCAATGTTTCTTCTTGAGATTCTAATGCCAAACATGCAACATGAAAAATATATTGAATCATTTTTATCTGAAGTAGCATGAAAATGTTTCAACTTATTTTGGAATCCATCAATGCTGCATTAAAAATAAACTGAAATCAGATCATGAGAACTTCATTAAAATAGCAATGCTAAATTTGTAGCAGTCTTTAAGGAAAGAGGTTGTATGGAATGTTTTGTCTATATTTATGTAGCCAATATCTATCAATTTATATAGATTAAAAAGCTTTAAAATGAAAAGCAATAACAATTTAATTGAAAAGATAGACAGCAATTTTCACTAGATGACACTCGACGTGTTTGCTAACACTTGTATGTAAATATCATGATGCAATTAATTAAGAGTGTATAAATATACAAATTAGACAATGATTAAAGATGATGCCTTCTAAAGCCCTTGAAAAAGTGAATTTTAATTGCTCTCAGAAAATAAAAAGTAATCTGACTCTCTCTTTTTTAAAATAAAGATAAATTATGGCTCGGAGGCAATTAAATTATTCTCAGTGCTGCTATGCTGTTAGCCTGCTTGAAAAAAGACAATATTAGTCACTATGTCATTATTATTATTATTATTATTATTGGTGTTGATCATTTTTTAATTTTTCACCTTTGGAAACAATTTCAATTAGTGAGTCAGTTATTAAAAGAACTCTTCCTAGTCATCTAAGAGTTGCTGTACCCTCTAATGGTTAGTATATGGCATAAGCTAAATGCAATCACTAGACTGCATCAAATTGATGACCAGCAGCGATAATAATTGGAAGTTCATTATTGGAGACTACTGGGTGAAAAGACTACATTTAGAAGGACTGTGTGTCCACATACCACAAATAAGCATCAATGTCGACGGATAATGGAATAGAGTCAGCATACAAACTGGATATCAGCTAAATGGTCCAACATACTGCTTGTAAATGAAAAGTTTTGTGTTGGAATCTAGTAAGTGTGTGAGAATCTATACAAATAAAGACACATAAAGCAATCCCAATCACATATTCAATGCTGGCAGTGTCATGGCATATGTTCTCTTATTAGCATGCATGTCTTTATGGGAGATGTGATAGATCAAAGATATTGGGACAAAGTCTTTGATTTAACTGTGAGATACTGGCAGCAATTGGCCTAACATTTATTCTTACATATAATAATGCCTACAAAAAGTAAAAACCTAGTTACAAGTATCTTGAGAATTCCATGAGGCACTGCTCTCATGGAATGGCCACTGTATTCACCTTCCTCAATCCCATCAAAAACTTTTGGGATGCTCTTTCTGCCCAAGTATCTCTCCCAGCTATTCTCAAAATGCCAGAAGCTGCTCTATTAGAGGAATTGATAAAAGCGTCATTTAGTGTGCTTCACCAATTAACTGAAGAATGAAGCATCACTACATGCTTGTAAGAAGACCAGATGTAGGGAAGTTATTATTATTTTTTTTTTATTTTTTATTTTATTTTTTTATTTATTTATTTATTTATTTTTGCATTACTTACATTTTTAATGAATAATATACGATGCACATAGATAAATTACTACAAATATATCTAAATATATTTTGTTTACTACAGTTTTTAAGTCATGAATGTATGACCTTTGGTCATGTATTTCTACATTCATATGAAATTTTGAGTCAATCAAAACAATTTTTTCCAGTTATGTGGAATTTATCATCATATTTTCAACTTTTAGAAACCAGTGTAAATGAAGTTTGATTTTCATAAGAAATTGTTTTGCTTGAAAAGAAAGACATGTTCTACTCTGAAACAATACATTGGAATTTGTAGCCTTGAAAGGGCAGCGCCAAATTTTTGTTGCCCCTCCAAGCAATGCTTGTATTGCAAAGAGAAATGTAATTTATAATTAATCATCTTTTACTTCCCAGATTTGGCTATTTGCAGATTACTTCCTATTCCCTAAAATGCAATTTTTCATTTCAGAAAATTATAACAAAAGAATAAAAGAACATTTAATATTGGCTTCTAAGAAAACATTTAAAACTTTTCAGAATATATTAAGGTGTATACAGAACTTAAAAGAAGACTACATAGTGACAAAGTTTTTTTCTTCAAATGGTCGATTCAAAGCATTTTGTTCTAAAATTTTGCAGATGCATTATGCTTTACAATAAACACCTCACAAAATAGTGCAGTTTACTATCCACCATCCTAACTAAAATCTGTTGATGAATATATGAATTCAGCATGTAATCAAAATAATTTTTTATCTGTTATAGCCATTATCAAAATAATCAAACAAGATCTATTTGCATATGCTAGATTTAACTATTTGTCAATTACTTTACAGCATAAGAAATTAGGTTTACCTTTATAAAAATGAGTCATATACTTTTTAAGATTAATAAAAGCATTCCGTTACTCAAAATCCTATATCTAATACCATTTCTCAAAATAATAATGAAAGCTTTCAGATTTTACATTATGGCCAAAGGGACCTTTTTTAACCATTTTGTGTGTTACCTTTATTTATTAAATGTTTTTTGCACTTAAACCATAAAAGAAGCATATCTTTAGAATTTCCGATACACATTTTTCAAAATTTGATAGCTCTAGGTACTGTTGTTTTATCACCGTCTGAGAAACATACATACATTTATGCAGATTCTTCATTATTTAATTTCTTTAAATGTAACACAGGGCAATAATATTTGGTGACAACAATTTGAAAAGTGAACTGACATTTAAAGTTTTCACCGCAAGATGCCAAAGCAAAATTGATAGCCCTTCTGGGCTAAAAGAACTACATTTAAAAAAGAATTTCACTAAATTTTTAATTACAGTACAATCCGGACTCGTCTGGACCTTCGGCGATTCCGGATTATAGATCATCAATTTAAATCTGGTAAGATGGCATGCAGAAATTATACAATTAAAAATATGAAACCGTAATTCATGAAATAAAGAGCAATTATAATTTAAAGGGTATCAAAATTTACAACAAAAAAAAAAAAGCTTAATATTTATTTGTTTACTTTATTAAACATTTCTTTCAACGCGCGCATGCGTAAAGCATACATTACGCATAGTCAAAATTAGAAAATTGCATCCAGAAAACTACTTAATGTGTATTCGTGATGTTGACGCCAGAGGCGCCATCTGTGAAAAATACGTAATATTTGTGTTCTAAAACGATGACGCTGATGCTTTTATAGCGCCACCTGGCGGCCACTTGTATCGAGTTTTGAGTGTGTTCTGAGACACCGACGAGAAATGTGAACTAACTATGCGGCTTTTGGAGTAATTAATAAATTTTAGTATACGGTCCATTTTTGAGTTTTTGTGTAAAGTGATTTATTTAATTATGAGTTTTACTGAGCTATTGACGGGCCCATTGTTGGTCCTTACCGAGCTAGAGCTCGAGTGTGTGTCGAGACAAGTGTCGTGGAAGGAAAACTAGCGGATTACTCTTAAATAGAAGGTACGTGGCCTTAATTGTAATAATTGTGTAATTGAAAAAGTAGCTTCAAAATGTTTAAAAGTGCAAAAAAAGATTATCAGCGTATTGCTGTAGAGCTGAATTTAGACATTTCAGAAGCGAAAACTATATCAGATTTAACTGATATAATTAAAAACAGTGAAAGCTATAAGAAGGATCCTGTATTAGTTGAAGGTAAAGCTAATAATATTACCGACGAAAGGAAAAATGACGAGAGCCGATTGCTCGAACTTGAGAAATTGAAAATGGAATGAGCGAAATCGGAACTAGAACTCGCGAAGTTGCGAGCAGAATCTTAAAGAGTGAAAACCTCATAGAATATGAGAAAAGAGAAAATGTAGAATCTCTTGACTCTCTTATTAAAAGTATAAGCACATTAATAACTAAAATTCCAATTAGACCGGAAGGTTGGGGTTATTTCTTTTCATCCTTAGAAAGGGCGTTCATTTCAAAAAGTGTTCCAGAGAAATTTAAATCGGAAATTCTAAATTTGTTGGGAGATAAAGCCACAAATGTTATAACATACATTAACCCTCTGAGCGTTACGGGTTTAGCCTTGAAATTTCAAAGTTCCTCAAAATGTCATGAATAAGTGATATTGTCTTGATTTTAATTAAAAAATGACTCTTTCATTTTGTACCTTGATTCCTTTTCTTCCAATATACATCCAAACTGAAATCAGATACATTAAAAGCTAACAGAAATTTTCATGTATAATGAATGTGGAAGGCAACCTTCTGTACGGGATTTTCGGGCCTTAACGCTGAGAGGACGACGAATTAGGAAATTATTCGAAGGTTAAAGAAATAGTGTTAATCATCCCCCCAAATTCGTTTAGAATATTTTAGGAAGACACAGCGAATGACGAATGAAACTTAATGTGCAGTTGGCGTCTAGATCTACGAGTTGGGATTATTATTGGAAACTGAGAAAAGTAAATGACTTTGAAACATTAAAACAATTAATGGTTTCTGATAAAATATGTCAAACACTTGATAAAGAGGTTATGCATTTTATAAATGTAATGCAAAATTTTTGGTTTAAACCTGTAGAATTGGCGAAGGAGATAGATTTATATTATACATCAAAGGATAAACCTGTAGTGGATAATTCTAGGTTAAGTAATAAAAATAGTTATCCTAAAAAATATGTCAAAGTTTTTTCTAACTGATGTAAAAAATTCGAAATGTATTTTATCATGCAATGAAATTCATCCTTTGTACAAATGCCCTGTTTATAAAAACATGACAGTTAGCGATAGAGTTGGGCTAGTGAAATCGAAACAGCTATGTTTCAACTGTTTAGGAAATCATAAGGTGATTAATTGCAGCAATAAATTCTCTTGCGGTATTTGTAAAAAGAAACATTACGTGACTCTTCATTTTCCTCGCGATCAAAAGAATAAACATAGTTGCGCAGGTGGTGAGTCATGAAAATAAAAATATTCCTTCGAATTTGGACGCTTCGGCTCTATCTTTTGAACCTCTGCAAGTTAAAACGAGTACTGATCAAAATTTACTATCAACAACGTGCAATCTCGCGAATGAATTAAAAGCTGTCTTACTCGGCACTTTTGTTTGTTTAATTAAAGATGCATCAGGTAACTTTTTTAAGGTTAGAGATTTGTTAGTTGTGGGCGCTAATTCAAATTTTATGAGCAAAAGGTAGACTAATATTTCTGTCTCAGGAATAAATAATTTGTCTTTGAATACAAAATCTAGAGTTAGTGCAACTATTTTAAATAGAAGCAAGAGTTTCGATTTCAGTTTAAATTTTTTGGTGGCTCCTAAAATAACAGAATATACACCTTCTAGGCCTCTTGAAATTAATGTTTCATCTTTAGATAATATCAATTTAGCAGATGATAAATTTTTTGAGCCAGGCCCAATTGAATTTCTGATAGGTGCAGAACATTTCTATGAGCTTTTAAAACCAGGTCAAATTTCCCTTCAGGATTCAAATTTAATATTACAAAATAGTGTTTTCGGCTATGTTGTAAGTGGGACTCTTCCTGCTAAAGAGGAAAGTAAATTACATTGTGGGCTTATTACAGATAATTTGGAGTTAGAAAGAGCAGTAAGAGAATTTTGGGAAATCGAAAACGTAGAAAGAGAGTCTGAGATTTCTAATAGTAAAGAAGCAAAAATTTGTGAACAGCATTTTCTCAAAAACTATTCTAGGACTGAAACCGGAAAATATGTAGTCAAGATACCATTTAAGGAAGATTCAATGTGTTTAGGGAATTCGAATCAAATCGCACTTAAGAGGTTGAACTCGTTGTGGACTCGTTTAAGTAAGGATGAAAATTACTTATTATTATACTCTGACTTTCATGACATTTCATGACATGAAAACAGTGAACTAGGTCACATGACTGAAGTGAAAGATGAAGATGAGCAAAAGTGGAAATATTATATTCCACACCTTGGTATTTATCGCCTTGAGAAAAGTTCGACACCTTTGAGAGTAGTGTTCAATGCTTCGACTGCGACGTCAAAAGGTAATTCACTGAATTCAATTCAGTATAATGGTGGTGTAATTCAAGAAGACTTGTTTTCAATTATGGTACGTTTCCGAAAACATATTTATGCTTTTACAGCGATACCGAATGATATCGATTCATCCTAATCAACGGCAGCTACAGAGAATTTTGTGGAAAGAGTCAATTAATTGTCCAGTTAAAACTTTTGGGTTGAACACGGTCACCTATGGCACAGTAAGTGCACCTTTTTTAGCCATGAGAACATTACGTCAGCTTGCTATAGATGAGTTCACAAATTTTTCATTAGCAGCTGCAGTTCTACAGAGTGATTTTTACATGGATGATGTTCTAACAGGGTCCAGTTCATTGAGTTCGGCAAAAGAGCTACAGCATGAATTAATTGAAATTTTAAAAAGTGCAACTATGACTCTGCACAAATGGTGTAGCAACAATCCGGAGCTTGCAGTTAACGTTGATGATGAATACACATTTCAGTGCGCGAATGAAGTGTCAGCCCTTGGTGTTTCCTGGAAAGCAGATAAAGATTGTTTTAATTTTAAAGTGAAACTAGAAAATGAGTCTAAAATTACTAAAAGGCAAGTTTTGTCACTAATAGCGAAATCTTTGACCCACTTGGTTTATTGGGTCCTGTGATAGCTAAAGCTAAAATATTGCTTCAGAGACTATGGGTTTTGAAGCTCAATTGGGGCGATCTTCTACCTGATAAAGAAGCCAAAGAATGGCAACGATTTTTCTCTGAACTACCACATATCGTATGTAAACAAATCACCTCTCTGTCACTTTCTTTATGCCTTTATCCATTTTTTGCAGCAATTCCACTTTTTGTTTAATGAACATCGAAACATGCTTTCGCTTTGTAGATCCTTTGGCAGCTCAAGAATTGGAAACTCTTTTTGACATAATCGAAAGTTCAAGCTTACTTTTTATAAAATTGCTCTAAGAGTCTGCAAAAAATAATAAGCCAGATCCAATTAGAAGATTAAGGAACAACGCAATCTGCAACATTAACTCAATTAGATAATTTTAGCCTAGCTTATACCGTCCGTTATACATTAAACTTGCATGCGTAAACGTACTATACGCATGCGTAAACGCATTCGTATGCGCAGAAAGTTTGTAGCTTTGAAGTCCGGATTAAAGACTGTATTATACCATGTAACAAACACAAAATTTAGAGAAAATACACACATGTCCAATTGTTAGAAATTGTGAACTACACTGGTTATCATAAATTAAGGAAACATCACAAAAATAGCGATAACTCCCTCAAAAATAAGCCAAACTGTGTAAAATTTGAATATGTTGCCAAGTAAGAGTAGCTGAGTAAAACTGCATTATGCAAATTAGTGGCGCTGCTTTCGGAATACGTCATCTGCGAGGAGCATAAAAGTCCATGTTTGAGAGCAAGCCCACATATTTCACTGTGACAGTGACATCAGAAATTTGAGATAGCCTATTCGTAACAATGACCTCCAGGCATCATTTGCCTGCAGAACTGCGATGGAGTTGGGAGACTAGAGGCAAGACAAAGTCAAACAGAAGTGGCCAGATGGCTAAATGTGAGTCCTTCTGTGGTTCATAGACTTTGTAGGCAATTTTAAACCCCATATTCGGCATCTAAGAGGTTCAGCCAAGGACGGCCAACTGCTACGACGAGCGCCGATGACTGATATTTGACATTATGTGCACGCAGGAATAGAACCGCTACTCCGACTCTTCTTAGACCCTTCCTTGCTGCAGCCACCGGAAGGTTCGTGTCAACGTCAACTGTACGTAGAAGGCTTCACGAAGGTGGTCTGTATGTGAGGCGACCAGGCATTTGGTGCCGCTCACAACGCCATAGGAGGGGCCGTTTTCAGTGGGCACGACAACATGTCCACTGGACGCCTTATCAATGGAGGGCGGTTCTCTTTACGGATGAGTCCAGGTTTAGTCTAGAAATCGATAGTAGGCGTTATTTGATATGGAGAGAACCTAGAACCCGTTATCATTCATCAAACATCCGTGAAAGAGATGCATACGGAAGGGGCAGTATCTGTGTTTGTGTGGACTCACAGACATCCATGTCTTTCCAAGGAGAACCTTGAATGCTCAGATTTATAGAGATGACATCCTTGATGTTTATGTGCGCCCATATGCTGGGGCAATAGGTGATGCTTTTCTGTTACAAGACGACAACGCAAGACCACACAGGGCTCACATCGTAAATGATTATCTTCAACAGGACACTATTACGCGCATGGAGTGGCCAGCTCGATCCCCGGACTTGAATCCTATCGAGCCCGTTTGGGATGCTTTGGGGAGACGTCTAGCTGCTCTCAATCCGCCCTCTCAGACCCTTGTTGCGCTTTGCAAGAGCAATGGCTCTCGCTTCCTATGGAACTGATACACCACATAATTGAAAGCATCTCACATCGCTGTATGTGCTGTATTGCTTCTAGAGGCGATCATATTCCATATTGAAGGTGCTTTTCCTATAGCAAACTGACACCTTCGATTTGTTCATTTTATACATGTGCTAATTTCTATACTACCATATTTGTCTGGTAATTTCTTTTTATGTTACTTGATACCTTACTATGTGTTGTATATTGTGGGTAAGTTTCATTAAATTGTACATGTAACTTTTTCAGTAATCATGATTTTTGTGATTTTCCCTTAATTTATGATAACCAGTGTATAATCTTATGAATTTGTGTGGGATGATACATAACACATAAATACAAAAAGGAAAAAACTTAAGAGCACAGTTTCGCTATAAAACAATAAAAGCTTTAAAAATTTAATATGGAATGGGATCTCAACTGACTTGTACACACATATCACAAAATATTTTAATTCTGAAAATAATGTTATTAAAGACACTTTGGAGAATCAAGTTTCACTTTGCCAGTAATGCTATCTAGAGGAGGAAGGTATCCTTGCTTTTCCAAGATAGTCCCATAAATTCTCTATTGGATTTTGGTAGTCATGGTATTGTTCAGTATTTTCATTTTTAAAAAAAAAATGCACTAACCAAGTTTGCTCAATGGGAGATGAGCATTATCATCTATAAATAAAAAGACAGGTCCATATGCATCTCTAAAAAGTCTTAACATAACCTTTAATAATCTCATCCAACTATCTCTGAATGGTCACAGATTTACAGTTGAAAAAAGTTAGAAGCATATGTTCATCGATTATTATTCCTCCTCATACCATCACACCTACATTACTCAAAGAGTCTAAAAAAGAACAACTTCTAAGCAAACTAAATACAAATGGCACATCAACTAGCAAAGCCTTTATATGCGTTAAGAATTAATTTTCATGTCACTTTAAAAACACTTGATGGACAGTAATCTCTACATGAGCTAAATAAAAATACCACAGTTAACTCGAAATAAGTTCACTCAGAAATTTACCAGCACATTTACCAGAGACATGAAAAAATATGCAAGAATTAATTTTTATATCTATTCAAAAAACTCCAGGATGAGCAGCAGCGACACACAACACAGCAGACAATTAAAAATATAATTTTTAATGAATTGATCATTAATAATGAAATTCTGTGCATACACCATATAATCATCAATAAAATAAACAATTTCTTATTTCATGATGTTCAAAGAAAGATTTCATGTTTCTGACTCCCTCCAGATGTAAACGCGTTTAGAATCAGCTGTCAAATTAAACCTCAACTCATCAGCAAAGAGAACATGGGATGGCTGGTTTTCAGTCCAGTTCTAATGTTCTATATGGCAATAAAAGTGATCCCTCTTTTGTTGTAAAAAACAGTTAAATATGCACTTTTGGCTTCCTGGCGTAAAGACCTTTCTCGTTAAGCCTTCTATATAAAGTTTAGCATAATCCAGCTGTTCTAGAGATGACTGCAAGCTCTAAACTTAAATTCCAAGCAGTAGACTTCCTATTATGATGGGCAATTATTTCCCCATCATAACAGGAATGTTATTCATTTGTTATGCAGTTGTTATTTATTTATGGCCTTGTCCAAGCTACAACAGGAACTGTTTCCATATCGTGGAGACTGTCTTGAAATATTCACACGTCACTGCTTCAGTGATCATCTACTCTATTTCTAAATGACCGATGATTTATCACTTCTCTGATACTTCAGAATCATAATGACTTATTTATGTCTTTACCCACTGAAATAAATCCCTGTATCATAAACACTCACTTTGCACAAAATGCATGACTCACTGTCAGATGACCTAATGCTTTGATTTGCACACAAGAAACTATTTGATCACTTTGGATAGTATAATGCTAATTAGGTATGTATTTCACACATTCCCTGCAAAAATGGATTACATTGATTGGATATTTTATGGAATAGCATTATTTTTGGGTACGTAAAGATTTGAAAAATATCATATATTGTAGTAAAGTGAACCAAATATCAAAAATACTATATCATAGCAAATATTTTATTTAAAACTGCTTTGGAAGCTGTATACATTATAAATATGTATTGACAACAATCATTCAGTAATAAAATACAGTACTATAATCATAAATTACTTACGCCTAAAACTTAGGTTTTCTTTAAAATTACAAATATTATTTTATAACAGATTTCAAATAATATAGAAGAATATTGTTTCATTATGTTAATTTCATATATAAAACACTAAAATTTACAAACTGAAATTACCAGCCTACCCCTCCCACTTTCAAAAAGTTAAAAATATGATTTATATCATCATATAAGTTTGCCAATGAGACATTTTTCTTGATTCAAGCTATTTAAAACTTATTTCTCACATCAATGCATGTATAGTAATATTATTACACTACATGCAGATACATATAACGAATATTAAATTTTTAAATATTTTATCTCTTTTATGATTCGGGTTTAGAACTGAAAAATCTAGATTTTTCAGACATACTATCTTTAATACAATTGTTTATTTCATAAAGGTAACAAGTCCCAATACGACATAATTATAAATCACAAACATGCAAAAGTACAATAACTTGAAATATTAGCCTTTTCCTTTTTGTATATCAACTAAATAGTATCAGACTTCCATGCTTCTTTTTTTAGAAAATTTATTTATAGCAGAATATCAGTTATTCATAACACTTTTCTTACAAAACTATCTAAATTTAAGTTTGCTGTTAATTTATTTGATTAATTAAATAACATTAAAAATTATATGCGATTATAATATTACTTAACAAATATTCTCTATTCGTAAAAAACGAATTTAAAGTTACTTAAAATTAAAACCTTTATTCTTTAGAAGTAATTATAATATTATATATAAGATAAAGAGGTATTCTTCTGTTATCGGGACCAGACTGAGAAATGTATGTATGTGTGTATACACACATGCATACGTATAATTCTTTTATTTTCAACAGAATTGTTTTGCAATTTTTTATTTATATACATGCATATACATGAATACATACATTTCTGAATCTGGTCCTGATAAAGAATATGTTAAAAAAAAAAAAAAAAAAAAAAATCCTAACTTTTATTTGTAACAGCTCTTTCAATCTACTATTCAACTTGGTTATCCCCTCTTTATATTCTTAAAACAGTAGCTTGCTTGAAATTAATCAGTTTGATTGTTATGCAAGGATAATAAGACAATCTAGAAAGATTTATTATAAGCATATTACTTGTTTTAGAATAGAAAGGGGAAATAACCAAATTAAATAATGTTTAAGGCACTACTACAAATTAATGTTAGGATTTTATTTTATGTATACTTATATATTTATGAAGCAATTCAGTTAATGTAGATGAATATGTGTGACACATTCAGTTAAAAATTATTTATAATAAGCCAATTAATAACATATACATGCTGGCTGAGAAGAACAGGAAATTTTGAATAATATTATTGGCCCTCCAGATAGGTTGGTAACACTGAGTGGCATACATATGCTCTTCACAACAGCTTGTCATTAAGAATTCATGGATAATGGATTATACTTTTGCAGTCAAAGCATACCTCTACACGTTGAACATAACAAATTAGAACAAATGTCTGCACCAAGATGAAGACAGCAACACAGACAGCATGAATACTGATTGCAGCTGTATGGTTATTGTTTGGCAATGTTATTTCAAGGAGCAGTGATACTACATGGCCTGCAAGATCACTTGATCTTATATGATTTCTTATTGTGAGGTCAAATTAAGACTGAAGTTTATTATATTTCACTGCTACAAAAGAAGAATACAAGAGGAATTTGCTAGAATATCTAGTACAGTTATGTTGTATCATGCACACTGTCTCACAGATGTGGTCATTTGTTGAATGTCGTTTTCTAGATATAACTTCAGCGTGAAGTCATACTCAATACTATATACAGAGGTATGCATCTTTTTATTAATATTTGCCCATAATTTCCTGTGCTTGAGCCAGCCTGCCCATTCTTTTTAGTTAATTTAATAATAAGCCATTACATATCTATAACATATCACACACTGTTTGTTTAGTGCATGAGCTTAGCTAACATGCCATCATATATCATTTGCTAAATAAATAGCTTATAAATATTAAAAGAGCACTTGCATAACATTTTGTAGGTCTACTCCATGAGTCACTAAGTGGCCACAAAGTGTTTCAATTTTCAAAAAAACATATTTCACTATCATGATCAGCTTAATTTTAATTACACAGAAATATGCAACATGTATTTTTATTTAATTTTTACCCAGTTAAAATAAAGAGAATACCTGTTTAGTTTTAAATTTTGTATGTAAAACTAAATTCCATGTTTTTATTTGAAACAGACATGTGTTAACCCTTTGTTGCATACAAATAATCTAGAGAAGTTAAATGAAACTGTTTGTATTTTTTCCACTTAAAATAACCTTAGTAATAACAAAAAAAAAAAAAAAAAAAAAAAAAAAAAAAAAAAAAAAAAAAAAATTCAAATTTCGTTTCAAATAATTGTTATAGTTTGTCCACTACAGTGTACAGCATGAATATACATGCATACAAATCTCTTCACAACAATTTACAGTCATTGCATTTTAAAATCATTTCCTGCCATGTTTGCAGTGACCAATACCATCTTCTAAAAGGTAACAGATCTCCCAAAATACCTCCATTTCATTAATTGTGATTGAATTCATTTTGCTACAATTTTGTAACCTGTATGTATTGAATTCAAATGTCAAACGTTCTAAAAATTCCTTGCCAAACACAATTTTAAACATTTGCAGTTGTGTTTTGGCTTGACAAGCAATACCTTTGGGTTCAATTCACTCTTTTCGGCAGAGTTTTGAGGAAGATCTTTATCTACCCATTACTAAGGAACTTGCCTTTCCTCCTGCAAACAAGATTTCTTATTATGCGCAGGTGATTTTAGAAGTGAAATTTCTGTTTCTTTATTTTCTGGCTCATCATCAGAGTCATCATGGAGGATCATCATCACTGCTAAAAGGAATATCCTCATTCATGATCTTCTCAATTTCATCTTCAGTCAAAAACATTTTCTGTTGCAGATTTCTAATAAAATGTGACCTAAATTAGATATAACTTTGTTTTATTATCTAATTAATTTGTAGCATACATAAATCAAATTAACTATTTAAAATAAATTGTTGCAGCCAAGAACCTCCCCTCCCCCTCGTTTGAAACTTAGAATTTTCGGAAAATTCCTCCTGTCCTAATGTCATAAAAAAACATTAGATTTAGTTCATGATGTCCATTACAGAAGAGAGAGTAAACTTAGCTTGTATTCATGACATCTACTGTAGTGGACAAAAGAAAAATGCCCCCTTATTTCAATAAAATTACCTTCTCAACAATTTTTTCAAACTCGCATTTAAAATAATATGTCTAAAATTACTAATTATGAATAAAAAATGACAGTATAAGAAAGTTTAATCGATATTATATAATGTTTATTATGAGAAATCTTACTAATCTGGAAACAGAAGTAGCAGCCATTTTCCAAATAACAATGCTTTACTTAGTGATGCTATACTGTCATCTATGATTGAAAGTTGACAGTCTTAATTATATAAGAATGAATAAACACAGGAATGGAATCTGTTAAGGCATTTACAGAAGAGTAAAAAAATTTTAACTTTTGTCTACTAGAGTGGACGTGATGTAACAAAGGGTTAAGCATTTACGCCAGAGATTTCCAATTGTTTTCTTATACAGAACCCCTTTAAAGGAATGATTTTCTTCATTGACCACCTTGCATTTTTCTCTATAATATATAACATACAACCAAATTACAATATAAATATTTTAAAATAAATAACTAAAAGATAACAGTTATGTTAAAAGTATCCATAAGGTTTTGAAAAAATGGTTTATTCGATTTTATGCTCAATTATATACATGCTATAATATTTATTACTATAATACTATATTTGTGATATTATAATATTTATTGGGAATTTTTGATTTTCCTTGTACTGAATTTCATTTCTTTATTATTTTGTGCATTTGGTTCTAAATTTCTTATTTTTGTTCTATAATTGATTAATTTTCCAGCAGCATACTATGCAGAAATAACAACGTGATAATTTTGTTTAAAAATAAAAATTTGTGATACAGTCAAAAGTCGCTAATTCGAACACCCATAATCCGGACCTCAAAGCTAAAAACTTTCTGCGCATGCGCCGCGTTGACACATGCGCATAGGCGTTTACGCGTGCGCATAAGACCTTTATGACTGCACATATGCGTGTGCGCAAGCGCAGAATACGTTTTCACGTGCGCGTTTTATGTATAACGGACGGTATAAGCTAAAATTATCTAATTATCTATTTCAGTTAATGTTGATGATTGCGTTGTTCCTTAATCTTCGAATTGGATCCGGCTTATTATTTTTTGCAGACTGTAAGAGCAATTTTATAAAAGTAAACTTGAACTTTTGATTATGTCAAATAGAATTTCCGATGCTGGAGCTCCCAAAGGATCTACAAAACGAAAGTATGTTTCGATGTCCATCAAACAAAAAGTGAAATTGCTGCAAAAAATTGGATACAGACATGAAGAAGGTGACAGAGAGGTTAGTGAAAACGAAAAAATTTCTATTGACAAGTTAGTCGGTATTCTCGGCACAGCAATTACGAGACTTGAACAGCGGAACTTTGTAACTGAACAAGAAATTATGTCTGTTTATAGAATTAAAGAGAAAGTATTATCGCATAAAACGAAGCAACTTAAACAACTTACATTAAAAGAAATGTTTATTAATAAAGTAAACAAATAAATATTAAGCTTTTTTTTTGTAAATTTTGATACCCTTTAGATCATAATTGTTCTTTATTTCATAAATTACGGTTTCATATTTTTAATTTTAGAATTTCTGCATGCCGTCTTATGAGATTTAAACTGATGATCTATAATCCGGAATCGCCGAAGTCCCGATGAGTCCGAATTAATGACTTTTGACTGTACTATACAAATGTACCGGGTGATCAAAAAGTCAGTATAAATTTGAAAACTTAATAAATCATGGAATAATGTAGATAGAGAGGTAAAAATTGACACACATACTTAGAATGACATGGGGTTTTATTAGAATCAAAAAAAAAAAAAAAGTTAAAAAATGTCTGACAGATTACTGTTATCGGGCCTTTTTTCTTCGAGGAAATGCGTGATTCTGGTTTTGTAACTGCTACCATGACGGGTGAGAGGTACGCTGATATGTTACAGAATCGCATCGTCCCCAGCCTGGCTGATAAACAACTGCTGGAACGTACGTTTTTATGCAGGATGGCACTCCACCCCATATTGCTAGACACGTGAAAGATCTCTTGCGCGTCGTTTGGTGATGTTCCTGTGCTCAGCTGCCACTTTCGTCATGCTTGGCCTCCCAGGTCCCCAGACCTCTGTCCGTGCGATTATTGGCTTTGGGGTTACCCGAAGTCGCAAGTGTATCATGATCGACCGACATCTCTAGGGGTGCTGAAAGACAACATCCGATGCCAATGCCTCACCATAACTCCGGACATGCTTTACAGTGCTGTTCACAACATTATTCCTTGACTACAGCTATTGTTAAGGAATGATGTTGAACATATTGAGCATTTCCTGTAAAGAACATCATCTTTGCTTTGGCTTAATTTGTTATGCTAATTATTGCTTTTCTAATAAAACCCCATGTCATTCTAAGTA
This sequence comes from Stegodyphus dumicola, assembly GCF_044657685.1. Lineage (NCBI taxonomy): Eukaryota > Metazoa > Arthropoda > Arachnida > Araneae > Eresidae > Stegodyphus > Stegodyphus dumicola. Next base: position 61,445,223 of record NC_140775.1, on the reverse strand, counting down.
TGTGTGTCAATTTTTACCTCTCTATCTACATTATTCCGTGATTTATTAAGTTTTCAAATTTATACTGACTTTTTGATCACCAGGTATATATATTGTGTTTTCCTGTGTTGTAAATTTTAATATTGCAGTTATTACATGAAAAATTTATATACTCAAAAAATAGTATTAGTTTATAAAATATATTAAATAATTTTAGTATACAGCATGATATAACTTTTTATCAATAAACAATTTTCTGTAATCAATAAATTTTTAATATATCATTCTATTACCATTGCATTCTATTACCATTATATGTCATTCTATTACCATTGCATTTTTGGCTATTGATTCTCTTTCAAATCGCACTGACTCCCAAGGGGGATCAATAACAACCCTATTGGGAATGAAAAATAATTTCACTGCTAAGTTTTAAACCAAGCATCTTCCATTTTGTATTTAATGAAAATAAAAAACAAATATTTTAGCCTTTTAAACACCATGATCTTTGCTCAGATAAAGCACAACAAATAACACAATAAAATTTCCTTGATTGAATTTTGGAGAATTATTATTTAGACTAGAGAGGGGGAGTCTTATCTGGATATTTTCATTACCTAGACAGACCATTTAATTTGATTAGGTTGTTTCCATATTTGTAAAGCTCTGCTAATAATTTAAAAAGAAAGCTTCAGACTTTAGTATAACAGCCAGAGTTTCAGATTTTTAATTCTCAAAATAATCAACAGCAAACAAGTTATTAAACATATTAAAAGTGACATGAAATAATTAACAATTGCAACTCTACATAAAATAATCACTAAAACTTATTTACAGACATTAATACTAAGTACCATTAATTTCTTCCATATAAAATAATCCTTCATTTCAAACATATTTATTGTTGTTATTGCTTTTTGGGGGAAGGGGAGAAGGAGCACTTTTACACATGCATATACAGAATAAAAACGCTTCCAACATATTTTTTACCTTGCAATTATTTTATATAATGTAAGAAGAATATATAAATATATACATTCTACTTTAATCTCTGATACAGAATTAATACTCTGCCTTCTGGAAACATCCTTTAAATATTATTCACAGTTTAAGTCACACAGACAAAGCCTGACAGCAAGTGACTTTGACTAACAAGACTATGAATTCGGCTATTGTGGCCAAATAATGTTCCAGGCAGAGACTTTGAGTGCCCTGACATTGAGACAGTTTTCCTTATCGATGGTATTTTAAATTTAAGCAAAAAATTCGAAAATTGGGCTTGGAAGTTAAAAATGGAGATGTGGAAGAGTTGCAAGACCACAAAAATGAAATTAGCATGGAAGAACTTGAACAGCTTCTGAGGCAGCAATAAAAGGCGATTGTGGAATAAATGCCTTCAGTAAAATGAAGGGAGAATGCTTTTATTTATTTGATGCACAAAATTTATGCCCAATAGGATGAGATGTAAAACACTGCAGAATGTTATCAATATTAAAAACCTGATAAACCAGTAGTAAGGCCATAGCATAAATATTTGTGATGACAATGGTCATGTCTTAATTTAGAAATATTTTAAAGCATCACATTTCTCAGATTTTAATGGGAGAAAAGGCCAGTGATTATTGAGTAGGAGACAAAAGTATTAAAAAATGATTAAAAAAAAAGACACCCAAAGACAGTAGTTACCTTATATGTTTATGGAAAAGAATTCCCTTTTAAACAGTCAAATTTCCACCTTTTTTTCCTTTCCCGCTTTGCATATGCTATCAGTTTTTCTTTGACAGATCAGTAAAATGCTTCATTTATTTCTATGTGTTAGTACGGGAAACTTTCCTTTTTTTTATATATTAAGTATTGCATTAATATTCTTTATATGTGTATTAAACAAATTCTATTGTTTTTGCAATAAAAACTTATGTACAAAGTATTCTTTTCTAAACAATCAATTAGGAATGAATTAATCTACATTAACTTCTAAAATAAAGTTGTTTTGATTTACGAAGATTAAGGTCATGAACTGTCTTCAAAAATGAATTAAATTCATGAACCAAAGTTTCACTGTATCTGTTAATCATGTTATTAGTAGAAAATGTAATAGAACATAAAAAATTAATATTTATGTAATAGAACAAGTATTCTGGAACTTAACCAGAATATCTGGTGTGAGATAATGGACAAAAGAAAAGCAAAATATACATAATCATTAGCTCAAGCTTCTAAATATGTGAATTTCTTTGAAATGGAACAGAATAAAACTTTTGTTTATCTCATTTAAGTACAATTTTAAAAATAATAACAATATTTTTTTTAAATTATAAAATAGAAATGCAAATATAAGAAATATTTTTTTTTTATTTATCAAGTATAATAAACAATTTTTGTTTTCATACAAATTAATCCATTACAAATAATGAATATAAGTCTAATTTTTTCAAGATCTAGCAATACAAGAACTGTGACAAAATTACCACACAAGTTACAAGAACACTTTATGAACAAGAAACAGAATTCTGAGATCACTAATTTAGCACCAACTATATCATAAGCAAAAAAGGTTGGATATTATTTTAGATATAATCATTATTTTACAAAAGTATATTTTTTAGTAAAAAAGTATCCTTTTATCAGTTTCGGAATACCTAAAAAACATCTTCTATATCATTACTACTGTTCTTAAAATATGTTTAAAAAAATCAAAATTTATACTAATATGCAAAATTTGAGCCCCATTCTTATCACTGGAATTAACAACACTGCTCAAATTATTCAAAATAATATACTGTACACAAAAGTATGAAACTGATAGAGAAAAAAGTCACTATGATTATTTATATTCACAAAAACAAACAAATAAACTATAACACACATATATATTCCATCTGAAATTTTACATAAAATTACATACAGATAACAAAATTCCCTAACATTACAAAATATATTGATAATAATTTAATGGGAAAAATATTACTGTTACATATATAATTTTTAAACATATTAACACTTTTTCCCCTTCTGACAGGTTTAAATAAAATGTACAAGATAAGACAAAAATAGACCTTTTACATTTGAGTATATATTAGCATTTTCATGTGCTCTTTGATAATAAAATGACAAAATTCTAAGCACACAAGATTTAAAAATATAGTCCTAGATTTAACTTCACTTTACAGAAAATACTATAAAGCTCCATTTGTTGTCAACTGCCGCAGTTGCTTTAATACAGTGTCTAAAAGCTTCTTTTTATCTCTCTCATTTTTCTTCAGGGCTGAGAAGAGATTTTTCTTTTTGTCAGCTTCTTTTATTCTAAAACAATGAAATTATTTTTTAAAAATGTGAATTTCTTTAAATGAATATTTACTTTTTATTTCTATTATAACATAATGCTGAACTTCTAAATCACACATGATTATACCTTACACCAGCGATTCTCAACTGGTGGTACACAAGGGGAAAATAGGAGGCAGGCAAAGAAACTATTTTTAACTATTAAATTCAAAAATATATAACCCAACAGCCCATTTTAAGATTTTTCTCTAAAACTGGTAAATTTATGCAATCTGAGCTTTGTTCAAGGTCTACAGCCACTCTTACACTTAGCAAACTTGTAGCAAAATAATCGGTTTTCATTTTCAAATATATTCTTTTAGACATAGACATAACAAAATTTGTCATAAATGATGTTTTTAAAAACAGGATTAGAAATGGATGTTGTATTTAATAGGAAATAAAAATAAATTCATATGAAAAGATAATAGTATCTCATTAATTTAAGAGTTGATGGATATATTAACATGTCTACCAGGGTTGTCCTGATATCTACCCTTTATGTCACCATCATTTGCTCACTCATACTGCTCTATATTCAATTAGAATCATTTTTTTTTTTTAACGTGAATTTGCTGTTTCTAACAGTAGGTGTTTTGTCTTCTTGTTGCTTTATATTCCTTACTTTTCCATGCGATTTGAGAATATCTTCGGTTGTTTTTGAAGAACTTGTAATATACCGCACATTTAAATATTTGTGAAAAAATAATAAAACAAACTTAGATTTCTAAAATAGAAAAATGGCTAGGATAGACTAGGCAGAAAAGTGATGATTCACAGGTGATAGATCCAAGATAATCTACTATCACTAAGAATATCGGGAAAAAAAAAAAAAAAAAAAAGAAAGAAAGAAAGAAAGAAAAATTGTTTATGGAAAATATAATGAAAGTTATTTACGAGTATCATTTGGGTTTACTTGTAAGGGAGATGAAATAGGCCCTCAACCTCAATGTGTTGTTTGCGGTGAACTATTTTTAAATCAAAGTATGAAACCATCATTTCTTAAATGACATCTTAAATCTAAGCATGCCAATGTAAAGGATAAATTTTAAGAATATTTTAAGAGGAAATAATTGGAATACAAAAAATAGTAAACAAGAAATGAAGTTTTTGTTACTTCAAGCGAAAAAACTTTGAAAGCTAGTTACCTAGTAAGTCTAAGAATTATTAAGACTGAGCAGGCTCACATTATTGGAGACAACCTTTATTACCAGCAGCTAAAGCTATCATTTTAACATTATTCAATGAAAAGGTGGCTAACGAGCTTAATAATAATCCGTTATCAAATGATACAGTAGCTCGATGAATTCATGAAATAGAAAATTTCATAAAAGAGACACCTATTCAAAAAATAAAACACAGCAAGTATTTTGCATTGGAATTGGGTGAAAGGACTGTTATAAAGAACTTTGTTCAATTATTAGTTTACATATCTTTTGAAGAACATAAACGAATTACTGAAGAGTATTTCATGATTGAGCAACTGCAAATGAAATTTTCAAAGTAATTGACAATTTATCTCTGAGAATGATATTCCTTGGAATAAGTGCATTGCCGTAGGCAGTGACGGAGCTCGGGCTTTAACAGGAAAACATTCCAGTGTTATTTCTCAAATAAAGAAAGTCGCACCTGAAACTTAATTTATTCACTGTTCCATTCATTGAGATGCTTTAGTAGCCAAAACAATCCTGAAAACCTGAAAAACATTTTGAATCAAGCTGTTAAAATTGTTAAATTTTATTAAAAGCTGAGCTTTAAATTGAAGAATATTTGCGATTTTATGCCAAGAGATGGGCAACGAACGCGAAATGCTTTTGTTACATTCTGAAGTAAGGTGGTGGTTATAATAACTTAATAATTAGGCATATTTTAAGCATTAAACCATCACATATATAAAGTATACCAATAATTTGGCTTTATACAAACAAGTAGGTAATCATATATTAGCGAAGCCAACTTAGCACCATTTGGCAATTTTTCATAGATGAAATAAAATGATGATTTAAAATTGCAAAAAGAAATTACTTATTTATCTGTTATCTGGTATTTGTATCAGATATTTGTGTATATTTGGTAGACCAGATTATCCTTAAGTCATACGTGCTCCCTGGGTGGTGCTAAATGGGTAAATGCCACAAAGTCCTGTGGCATACCGGGGTTTAGTGGGGTGAGGTTTGGTCTGATGATGAATAATCTTATGACGACCCAAGGGACCTCTCCTCCCTGGGAAAACCGGTGATTGTTGGGAGGATTTGAAATTCCAAGGACCTTTGATCTGGAGAGGAGGAGTCTTGGAGGAAGCAGCCATGTAGAGGATACAGGAGAAAAACTTAGTTTTGCGTCTCAGGCTGCCAGATAGTACAGGAGCCCAGGGCAGCCTAACCAGCATGTCCTGGATGCTCTATCAGCTGGTGTATAATCTCGCCTGCCTTGTAGTTCCAGGAGGTGCCTGGGTGGGGTCCTGCATGGCAGAGCAGGGGCTCTTCTGAGGTCACTGCTCATCAGACCACTGACTCACTGAATCCAGGGGTAGCCCGTCCAAACTGGCTCTTAGAAAATCTGAAGGAATTTTTCTACCCCTTTTTTCAATCAAATAGCAATATGGATGTTAGCAATATAGAATCAGATAAAAACACATCCTCTGAAAACCCCACTTTAACCACTCTAGCTTTTTCTAAGGGAGTGAATGCGCCCTGGGGTGCGGACGCTCTTCTCTTCAGGACTACAGAAACCAGAACCACTGGTGAAGGGGTGAATCTGCCTTCGGACACGCACACCTTGAACCCAGTGGGGATGGATACTGACTCCTCTGTCAGAAGTTCTGTGTCAGATGCGCAAGCAGATGACCAGTCACCAATGACGGAGGTTGTAAATAAAAGAAGAGAAAAAAGACAATGCCAGAAGGAGCGGAAACAGCTGGAGAGGGCCATGGAAGGGATCTCGATCTCCGGGCAGAAGGGAGCGAGAGAGAAAACAGATAAAACTGGGACCTCTGGAGCGACCTCAAAACTGGTGAGGGAGAGCCATCCAAGCAATGAAGAGTCTCGTAAGAGAGAACGCATTGCTGGTGACACCTTGGCAATGGTCCTCAAGAAACGACCGCTTTATAGTCAAGCTGTGAGGAAGGCAATTACTCTGCGGGTCGTCTGCAAGGATGACTCCAGAAACATAACATCGGCGGATTTGGACTTCATCACTTCTATAATTGATGACCGAATTATCGACGGCTCCATCACCACCTGCAGGGTCCACAAGACAGTCTTGCAGCCAAATGGCCTCAACATTGCATGTGAGGACCAGGAGACTGTGGACGTCCTAAAGACTTTAATCAATGATCTACCTGGCCCTGAAGAAAACCATCCCGGTTATCACGCCATGGCTCCCGGGGACAAACCCCCCATGAAGAGGTTTTTCGCTTGGTTTCCTGGTAACAGGTCACCAAAAGATAACATCAAGCTCCTTGATGCCTGTAACAAGGGCCTGGATGTTAAGAAGATCGCCATCAAGGCAGTCATCCCTGGAGACGGAGGTAACACTCTGGTGCTGAGAGTGGAACCTGAGCTCATGGATTACCTGGAGGACCAGAATTTCAAACTTTTTTGTGGTGCCCGTGGCTCTGTACAGCTGAAGGAACCAAGACAACAGGAGAAATTAATTCCTCCGCCCAAGGATCCTCCAAGGAAACAGTTGATGAAAGAAGGGGAGACCGAAAAGGAGTCGGAACCAGAGCTTTCTCTGGAGGCTCTGGGGAAGACATTTGAATAGTTTTCCCCTGTCACTACTTCCTTTGAAATCGTGGGTTAAGGATGCTGCTTTTAACTAAGTCTCTCCTAAAATCCTTCAGGGTAAGTTCTTATCTCTCATTTAACTTGTTTTAATGGTTAAGGTTAGTCAGCTAAACCTGCAACATAGCAGAGCAACTATACAATTTAGCTGCTCAATTTGGTAAGCAAGGCACTTTTGTTGCCTTAATTCAAGAACCTTGGGTGTACAAGCGTAAGATCCTTGGTAGGCCCATGAATGCACACTTCTTTTCATCAGAGGGACCTAATAAAAGACCTAGAACTAGCATTTACATTTCTAAAAATATAAAGGCTATGAAATTATCTCAATTTACCTCAGAGGACTTACTGCTATTTTAACTAAGGACATAAACAGTTCACTGAGAGGAAACATTTGTTTTTCTCAGTTTACATGGCTTATGACCTTAACATTTCGCAAGAATTTATAGATCTTGTGAGTTTCTGTGAAATAAACAATATTCCTATGATTATTGGTGGTGATGTTAACGCTCACCACCTATCATGGGGCACTTCTGATACGAATCCTAGAGGAGAAAAACTCATGGAACTTATAATGAGTACCAACCTAACTTGGGTAAACAGGGGAAATCGCCCCACCTTTGTCAACAGAAGAAAAGAAGTCATTGACCTCATACAACTTCTTCTGATATTTATAACCTTATTGAGAATCGGCATGTAAGTGACAATCCCTCACTTTCAGACCACCGCCTTATACAATTTTGTATTAGAGATGAAATTCCAGCTGAATATTTCAGAAACATTAAAAACACAAATTGGGACTTTTATAAGGACTTCCTGGTTTCTAATGTCATTAACCTTCAAGTTTTAGAGTCAGAAATAAATCTGAAGTTAACTGGTCTAAATTCAAAATTCTACAAAGGAAATTTAAAAGTGAAACCAGGAAAACTAAATACAACTCATGGAGATCCTTCTGCACAGATATTCTGTCCTACCATGAGACTGCCAGAGTACATAAGATTCTTAAGAGATCTCAGGAGTCTCAACTCTCATCGGTTATGCGACCAGATGGCAGTTATACTATAAACCCTTTGGATACACTTTCAACCATGTTGAATTTTCATCTGGGGGACACAAGTGTTACCCCTGACCCCCAGGAAAATTCACTGGAAATACTTCATAATCCCTTAGATTTGGATTTTGCTAAGACAATAGTGAACTTTGAAAAGGCTAAAGCAGCCTTAGATGTATTTCTTCCCTTTAAATCTCCAGGGAACGATGGTATTTACCCAATTCTGCTTCAGAAAGGCTGGGATATTTTTGGCCACATTCTCGTAGACATATTCGAATCCAGTTTGGTTTTAGGATATGTTCCTAAGGTGAAGAGAACTTCACGAGGTGTGTTTCTTCCCAAACCAGGAAAAGATACATATGAGAAACCAAACTCATTTAGAATGATTACACTAACATCCTTCCAGCTCAAGCTGTTGGAGCGATTGATTTTCTAGCACCTCCAGTCAGATAATAATATGAACCATACTTTTGGCTTAGACCAACACGATTTTAGGCCTGGCTTCTCCACCGAGTCGGCCCTACACCATTTGGTGTGGAGAATAGAAAAAACAATTATAGATGGACACTTTGCCATTGGGATTCTATTGGATATTGTAGGAACATCAGTTTCACAAAAATACATAAGGCCCTTATTGGAAGTCATATTCACTTTATGATAACTAGATGGGTCATCTTTATGATTAAAAACAGGAATATCTGCGTTAATCTCACTGACTGTGAAATAAAGAGAGATATTACTAAAGGGTGTCCACAGGGTGGTATTCTTTCTCTGTTCCTGGGGAACCTGGTATTCGACTCACTCTTAATACTTCTACGGGAGGAACCTGGCATGTCATAGGCTTATGCAGATGACGTTATTGTGTTACTACAGGATTTCGATATTGGAACCCTACACAATCAAGCACAGCAAATCTTGAATAAAGTTTCACACTGGGGGGAAACAAATGGCCTATCTTTCTCTGCTGAAAAATCTGAGGTAATAATTTTCATGTGGAAAAGGAAATGGAAACTGGCAGATTTATATCTGGGTAACCAGATTATCAGACGTAAGGAATGTGTTAAATACCTAGGATGTTACCTGGACAGTAAATTCGCATGGATCACCAATATAAAAGAAAAGGCACAAACAGCCACAAATGTACTAGTACTTTGCAGGCAAATCGTTGGTAAACAATGGGGCCTTATCCCAAAATCTACTCTATGGATTTATACTGCCATAGTCTGGCCAATGTTTTCTTACGGATGCGTGGTCTGGATCAATGTTATTAACAAAAGCACATATTTAAACATTTTACAGAAGGTGCAAAGACTTGCTTGCCTATGCATTAGTGGGGCTTTAAACAGTACCCCTACTGCCGCATTAGAATTTTTATTGCAAATTCCAACCTTGAAATTATTCTTGAGCGGAGAAGCAATTGGCACATGGTGACAAAGGACAGGTTTCGGTCATGAAAGCCACATTGACATATGCCTGGACTTGGGCAATGAGATTCCTATAATCTATATGCTCAAAGATGCAATTATTAAAACAATAGTTCCAGATAAACTATTCTCAACTTATACACCAAAAAGGAATAAGATAGAATCTCTAATTGACCTAATTCCAACAGGATAAATTGAATGTTACACAGATGGATCAAAATCCAAGTTCACTGAGCTGGAGCTATTATAAGAACCAAGGGATCTGGAGAAGATTTCATTAGATTTCATCTATACCTTGGTAAACTAACAACTGTTTTCCAAGCCGAGGTTCTGGCGATCAATATGGTCGCCAGAGAGCTCTTAGCTAAAAATACAGTTGATAAGAATATATATATTCTCTCTGACAGCCAATGATAAGAATATATATATTCACTCTGACAGCCAATCAGCTATCCTTGCCCTGGCTAATCATGTCAAGTTACAAAACTGTATTTTGAACTGTACTCAAGATCTCAATTCTCTGGCTCAGGCCCATAACACCATTAGTTTAGTCTGGGTCCAAGGTCATTGTGATTTTGTTGAAAATGAACTAGCCGATAAAGTAGCTAAAGATGCTTCGCAACTACCCATGTCTGGTCCAGAACCATTTTACCCAGTCAATTATCAAACTGTTAAAAAAGAAGTAAGAAGCTGGATAAAGAACAAACATGATGTTATATGGCCTAAACTACCAGACTGTGCTCATTCTAAATTGGTACTCAGTACACTTAACTTATCAGGTAAACTCATACACCTCAGTAGAACTAACTTACGCCAGGTAATTCAAATTGTTACCGGACATGCTTATCTGGCCAAGCATCTCCACAAATGTGGTCTTTTTGAAACTCCTCTCTGCCCAGCTTGTGGAGAAGAAGAGGAAACACCTTTTCATTTCCTGGGACGATGTCCAGTGTTTTCTGTCCCTAGAAACAAATTCCTTGGGTTTCCCTACATTAGCTTTGATCAAGCCCTTCTATACAAAGGGCTCTCTGGCATAATAGGGTTTCTGATGTATACTAAACACCTATGGGTAAGATGAATTTGAAACCACAAGAAACAAGCATTGAGACGCTCTGCGAGTTCTTTTTTCTTTTTTTTTTTTTTTAAAAGAAACTGTGCAGGGATTTCCCTCTCATAGCTGCATTTTGGAATATAATTTGGAAATAGATATCAAATCTTTATACACCACCTGGCCATTTGGCTTGAGAAAGCATCTCTGCCCTTCTTAATTTATTTATTTATTTATTTATTTATTTTTACTTATTTATTTTTATTTTTTAAAATTTTATTTTAGACTCACTATCACACCCTTGTTTGGTCAAGAGTTTGCGTTTGGTGGTTTGGGAGGGATTGAATCGGCTCTTCATCCAATTGGGAAGTTTTCACGATTTAACCGACACCCTGAATTTAGAGATGGGATATTTTGCTGATACTATATATTTGGCGTCAGTTTGAGATCTTATCTATTTATTTATTATTTACCTTTCACGGGAGTTACCATTTAAAACCTTTGATTTAAATGATCAAATGGCAGAAAAGCAATGGGCAACATTGCCTAAACTCTTTTCCTTCTTTTCACAAGAAGGAAGTGCTACTAATGTAATGTTATGTTATGTTAATCACCACCCAGGTCTATAAATTTCTGCCAATGTTTTGGTACTTTTTCAAAGCGTTTGGTCCAGAAACTTGCTTGCAGTGAGTCCAAAAACAGATCAACTCCATTTTGGATGTCTTGTGCAGAATGTAGCAGCAGATGTGAAAAAAGGTAGAAATCCGAAGGAGCAATGTTGGACTATATGGTGGGTGTGGTAAAAGATCCCATTCGATCATTTGTGATAAACGATCCCATAAACCATTGTGTAAATGGATGTGATTACATCCATTATGTAAATCACATCCATTTATATAATGTAATGAATTCATTACATCCATTATGTAATGAACGCATTACCATTCCCATATGTAATGTATTCATTACATTTCAATGTAATGAATAACATATACATTATGTTATTCGATCCCTTATGGTGTTATATGGGATTGAATAACATAACACCACCCTATATATTGGGTGTTGTAAAAGATTCCATACAGAGTACAGCCGGTGAATGCAGACAGAGGTGGTCTTGCATTATCTTGTTGGAACATTACCTTTTTGCACCGGAACTCAATTCAACGATTTTCCTTGATAGCAGCATCACATCGCTCTGTACACTTTATTATTGATGGTTTTACCTTTGCTCAGATATTCTTTGAGCATAATACCACAGCAATCCCACCAGTTATAAAGCGTGACTTTCCATTAGTCAACTTGCGCTTTGTGACGCTGCACACGGGCTCCCTGGTTGCAGATCAACCCCCTTTTTAGCCCGAGTTGTTGAAGTAAATCCATTTTTTATCACAAGTGATGATCCAATCCCGAATTTTGTCCTTGCGTTGATATTCGAGCAGGTTAGTGCAGGCCCGAACACATCTGTCCTTCTTTGCTTGAGTCAGCTCATGTGGCACCCAGTGACTGAACTTGTCCGCCAAGTTTATCCAATGCATAGTGCAACTAACGGAAATGACACTTACATCTAACTACTTAGCGAGCTCTCAAGTGGTTACATAGTGATCTTCTTCCACGGGTTTTCACATGCAGGCTTTACCATCATCAGTAGGCCGGCCAGAGCATCCTGCTTCTTGAATGTCATAGTTCTTGTTTTTGAACTTCCAGTACCAAACCTTCACAATGTCATATGATACAACATTAGTACCTAAAGCTATACGCATGATTTGGTAACATTCTGTAGCTGCCTTTTTGCAATAAAACTGGAAGTAAATGATTTTTCTAATCTGGTATCATGATAGTTCCATTTCAGACACCTTGTTCTTAATGATAATTATATATATATATATATATATATATATTTTTTTTTTTTTTACAAATTTCACAAGACAGTATTCTAACACACAATAACTAAAGCCAAATGAAAAAGAAAATTCTTTTCAAATGCCAAAAATCGTTTGACAAAATATGATTAAACACACCAATGTGAACTTGTGGTGGCAAGAAACTTTTCATTAAAAACCGGTATTACTACCTATATATCTCGAATTACGGCATAAGCAAAGAAAAAAATCAGTCGTACTTAGAAATACTTTTTTTTTTTTTTTTTTTTTTTGTTGTTTATTTCATTTATTTTGGTGGAAATTTTGTAGCAATCACTTTAAGGAAAAATTCTTTTCACTTTGAGCAATTGTTTCTTTTTGTGATTTTATGCAGTAAAATGCTATATTTCTGCAGAAATTTTACTGAAGTTTTTTCAGCTGTAAGCAAATCATACATACATATTTTAAATTTAAATTTAAGACAAATATTATTATGATTTTTCTGTAAAAGTCATTAAAATACAAAAGCAGCAAAAAAAGGGGGTAGCTGGTGAAAATGGCAATACTGTTTCTCAGAAATAAAGACTATTATTGTCACAGTTTTGCACATTCTGAAAATTTGGCAGCTTCTACGGAGGTGATAGCACTAATTTGTAAGTACTTATAAATATTTAGATGTTGAGACAACTAAGCAATAAATAGCTTGATATTTAAAATCACTAAAATTACATTTTGTGAAGACTAAATTAAATAATTACATTTTGAATTTTTAAACATTTTCAAATAACATTCTACATCAGCATTAAGTATACATATTTCTTTCCACTGCAATTATGAATTTCTATCACTTCTTTCCCTGGGTTTTATATTTATATCTTAGAAGAAGATCTTCAAACAGTGGACTATGAATTTATAATAGCAACTACAGAGAATCTAGAAAACCTTTTGCTAACAGCAATAGAATAAGAACAAACAGTGAAGAGCAAACATAACAAAATAATATTTTACTTACTGTACTCATAAATATGGAATAGTAGAAACATAGATTTCTTTGGTGAAATGAAACTTTATGTGTGTTAATAAAATGAAAAAATTTCAAGATTCAGTTTTATGAGTGGCCCTAAATGGGAGAACAAAGTAGCAGTTTCAGAAATCATAATTCTAAAACTGAAATGCCTCTTGAAATATTTACTGCATACAGATAAGAGTCTACTATGGAGCCTGAGCATCATTTTGCAGAAAAAGAGTCTCATTAGACATTTCAGAAAAGCTTAAAAAATTTGAAAATTGTGCATAAACCTAGGAAGAAAATATTTTGAATTGAAAAGGGATATTTATTGCTATAATTACATCAGAAGCATCAACAAGCTTGTCTTTCTGTGCTTTGCATTACAATACAGTACAATATGAAAACATTAATCATTCATGCAGCCTTGTGACAGGCTGTTGTTAAAAGCTGTTGTCATTCTTTGGCTATAAAATCTTTAATGCATTTATAAAATTGCAATACATTTTTTTATCTTATGCCAAATGAAAAATTTATAAACAATGTAATTCTCAATAATTCATGAAAATATCAATAATAAAATATTCATAAATATTGCTCAAAGTATTGTATAACGTAAATAACTTGTTATTGTTATAAATATTCAGGTACTTGTGTATTAGTAACCACCTTAGTAGAAGTCACCGAATTTCATAACGTACCAAACTCTGGCAACCATGCTTATAATGATTCTTCAGTCAAGAAATGTGACCATTTGTGTACACATTCTTTTTTTGTTATATCCCAAGTTTTAATGGTTTTTATAGATAAATCATAATATTTTTCCTCCAAAACTCAATTTAAAAATATACGCTAGTTGCCAACAGTGGATGACATGGTGGTAAAATTTATTTAGAAATTTACTATTTTGCTGCAAATTTGCTAAAGGGAAGAACTGTATTAAATTCATTATTAAACCATGAAATCTTCCAAAACAAAAGAAATAAAAAACTACCTTGTAAGTAGATTTATTGATTAATTTTTTGGAATAAATATCTAATTAGAATGTAAAATATATATTAAATAATGTTAAAGTATATAATAAGTAAACTGTTGCAATTGAACTGAATAATGAAATTATGTCATTCTTTCATATTAAAAAAATCCTCAAATTTACCAAGGTTGTTGTGTCAGTATTGTATGTACAAATAATTGCACTATTAGTGTTATTAAGTTTCCAAACCATAAAGTATCCCAGCTATGGTATAATTTGTTTATTTAAACTGTACACTTATTTTATTATTTTTATAAAGTTCATTTTTTATTGCTTCGTTCATTAAAAATAATTCTTGCAACTCATATAATGAAACACAAAATATTGCATAATTTTAGTTTATTACTGCTAAGCAATATTGTTATGGAAAATTCTTATGTATTTTTGTTGTGTATAATTATTGCGTGTTATTTTACTGTGCATATTGTATTCTTAGTTATTATATTAGTTTACTGTGTTTAATGAATTTGTATTGAGCTTATTTTAAATTAATATATAATATTTAATATTGTTAAACTTTACGGCAAAGCTCCTTTAAGTTTGGCTGAATATGTGTTACCGTTAAAAGGGCGCGGTTGTATTTCCGTTTCTCACGAGTAGGCTTCTTTGGAGGTTAGAGGTCACTGTCCAGCTGCATTTTCCCCTTTTTTCGCGGGGGTTGAAAACACGTGTTTTTCTCGTTCAGAGGCGAATAGTTCTAAGGGGCGGCAATTTTTTGACAGAGTTATAGGTTGGAAACATTCTTCTGTTGCGTGGGAAAGAAAGGGTCTGTCTTCTTGTAGAAAGTTCTGAATTTCTGAGAATTTCAGTGGCGATTTATTACCTTTCTTCTAGTTGGCGAAAGGGATTCCAAGTTTCCTTAAGATTGGCTAAATTTTTAATTTTAGTGTTGTTTGAACCAATAGTAATTTTGAGCAGTTTCTTGGAGAGTGTAAACCGAGGTTCCTTAAGCTGTTGCACGAAAAAAGGAGAGCTTTTGGACTGAAAAAGAGATTTTTTTTTAGAGAAGTCGATTAGCAGTTGTTTTTTTTTTTTTTTTTTTTTTTTTTTTTTTTTTTTGAGCCCTAGCGGGTTTGCTACTTTGACGACAGCCCCTACGGGGCCGGCCGCGGTCAGTGAGATGCTGAGATGGAGCGGAGGAAAAACGCGGCGGTTCTTCGGTGGTCGACCGCGGTGTATAGTTAAGTTTTTATCTCCGAGATTTCTGGGTACGGAGGGTCCGAGACAGTGCGGGTTGCTCGTCATGTTGACAGCGGCAATTCTTGCGGCCTATTATTTTCAATTTCGTCGCTGAGGTTTCTTTTCCCATTTGTGGAATAGTCTGAACTGCTCGTTCGTGCTGGAGTATCTATTTTGCTTTCGAAAAGATGGAAATATGGAAAGTCATCATCGCCTGAGGTCTGCTTTGGTCTTTTGTCTCCAGTTTCGACCTCCTTCTCTTATCTTCAGTGGAACTTCGAAAACGGGAAGTTGATTGAGTTAATGTGCAGTTTAACGGAGGATTAAAATTTGTTTTCACCTACTGAATTTTGTGAGCTAGGAAAACGTTACTTTCTAATTAATAAGAACCTGTTATTTGGAGGATTAGGTTTTGTTACACCTAATTAATTTGAAAAAAAAAACAATGTTAATCTTAATTAATGTAAGCTGTAATTTGGTGTAGTATTATGTGTTATTTTGGCTTAGAAAAATATGTATTACTGATCAGTTATCCATTATTTAATTATATAAAATAGTCAAGAATTTAATAAATGTGTGTTTAAAATTTAATTGCATTTGTGTATTTATAATTTACTGTGGTCTGTCATGTCCCTCCATTTGTTTGAGCCGGAAGGCTTTTAAGAAACGTGGAGTTTAATTGAAATTGGAGTTATTGTTACTTCCTTTTACATAGGTTACTCAACGCAAACCTATAAGTTAAATTGTACTATACCACTATACGATTGATTGATAGATATGATATACGATTGATTGATTTGATTGATTGATAGATTTACTATACGAATATTTATAAGAACGCTGAAATGACATATGAATAATATGAAATAGATTTTGTTTTGAATTATTTGATTTTTGTTTTTATTTATTTATTTATTTATTTATTTATTTATTTATTTATTTATTTTTAAGTATTTTGTCCGGCACCTTGAATCAAAGTCCAAAGTTTAAAGTTAAAAAGTATTAAAACAAAAGACAAAAGTTTTAGATATAACAATATTGATATTTCTTAAAAATAGTTTTTAAAAAGAAAGTTAACGAAAAAAAGCGTAAGCTGAATATACATTGTTGCAATAAAGATGATAAGTTTATATATTCTTACAGAAAATATCTACATTCATTGTGATTCAGTACAACATTCCTAAAAAACATTTGTTGCCTGAAATGATGTAAGTGGATCAAGTAAAATAAATGTACTCACTTTTCTAATAAAATTATAGCTGTATGTGGATTTACCCTCAAATATTTACTTGTTTCTTGGCCATATTCTCGAAAATAATTTGACCAG
This sequence comes from Stegodyphus dumicola, assembly GCF_044657685.1. Taxonomy (NCBI): domain Eukaryota; kingdom Metazoa; phylum Arthropoda; class Arachnida; order Araneae; family Eresidae; genus Stegodyphus; species Stegodyphus dumicola. Next base: position 61,428,208 of record NC_140775.1, on the reverse strand, counting down.
TCCCACTCAGTAAACAAATCTAATAACTGTAAGAGAAAAATGCACATCATATTATTAAATTATTAGAATTAATTTGATGCATCAATTAAGACAAAATAAAAATAATTTAGATGCATACTTATCATGTGATTTTTACTTCTCAAGTAAACATGAATATTTTCCTTAATGATTTAGGTAATTATTATTTGTGAAAATCTACATAATGATTCTAATGAATTAAAGATATATAATTTTTCTTTATTGTTGATGAATTTCAAACAGATTACATCTCTCTTGCATATATATATATATATATATATATATATATATATATCATGAATATATATCATGCACAACACAATGAATAGACACTAGGCCTGCAAAAGTCCATATCGTGCCTTTATTTTTGCAATGACTGCTCACAGACATACGCTCCTAGCTATAAAATTGTTTCAAATGATGCAAGGATTTATGTTTTAGCATTTTTAAGTTTAAAGCTATAAATTTTGTAAAAATTATAAAACCTAACTTTTCACACACTCCTCTAGTCTGTGTACTTACATTTAGAAAAATAAATATTGTACTCGTTAGAAAAATAAAAGATGGAAAATTTGACTCTTGTATGAGAAAAACTGACTGAGATAAGTAATTTTTGACATCGTATTCAATTTGCATTGAGGGATCAAATAGTAAATAAACTGGGGATTTATTAAGGTCTTTAATTTACAATTTGATTACATTTGATATGCTAAAAAAAATTTCACAGAAGTAATTTAGTTTTCAAAGTTTAAAAATATGTTATTAATATTCTCATGAAGTTTTATTACATAAAAAAATTTTAAGCTACAAATATTTTCCATTTTTAATTAATGCAAATAATATTACAAGTTGGCTGTGTACCAACACAGAAGCCTGCCAGTGTTTTCTAGAACACAATTTCTGTAAGATATGTGAATAAGGATTATCTCCATTATGGAACAAATTTATATTAATCATTAAATTTCTCAATAATCTTCACAGAAATGCTAGTCACTTAATCTCTCAACACCTGAAACCTTTTTCTAAATTAGTATTTTATTTTTAGTTTACATGTGCAAATATCTTGCTCTTCAATTTGTGTATGGCCTCTAAATATGATCTGTGACTTTAATACTAAATATTTCTGCCAATATTCTTTGTGTGAGTTAAACTTCTTGTGTTTTTTAACTTTTTTTTTTTTTTAGTCCAAAGGGATTTCAGTCCTGAAGGACTATTGCTTTCGTTTTGGCATTTTGCGTCGGACTCATAAACGTCGGTTCACTTTTCAAACTTTTGCCACAAAATGTTAGAGTCCTGCATTATATTTGAAGAAATTAAATAATGAAAAATCTGCATAAATGATTGTCTATTTCTCGCATTGTGATAAAACAATGGTACATAGAGCCATTGAATTTTGAATGACGAAATCCTACTGCGAATATGGGCATCTGAAATCCCAAATTTGGAATATGTTTTATTATAGATTTTATATTTTGTAAAACTTTAACGAATTTTTGATTTACAAACTCAATACTTTAAAAGCGAGAAATGGCAACGTTATATAGAAAAAAAATACTTTTATCTCCAGCTCGCGAGACTATGTATATCGGAAATTCTAAAGATATGCTTAATTTAACATTATTTTGCGATATTGCTCTTGAACTGAATTTTATGGTTTAAGTGCAAAGAACATGATATTTAATAAATAAAGGTAACACTCAAAACGTTAAAAAAACGCCCCTTTGGACGTAATTTAAAATCTGAAAAATTTCAGTTTTTTTTTTTTTTTTTTTTTTTTTTTTTTTTGTAATCAATACAAAATTTTCCTATATTTAAGTATAGGGAACAGATAAAAAGTCAGATTTCATATTTTTTAAAAAAAATGTGTTAATTAAAAATAAGAAACCATGAATCTTTGCATTATTTCAAATATTTCTGTGACTGGAAGTACATGTCTGTGAACATAAAGGGCTGGGTAAGGATGTTTGAGGAGATGGTGTATAATGAAATTAACTTTATAAAAATACATCAACTTAATTAACACAAAGCTTAAATTTTAGGATATTTTTAAATGTAACTTTAAAAAAGCAAAAATATTTTTTTAAATATCAGGTCTTGTATAATATATTTAAAAGAAGTGACTGTATTTAAGCATAAAATAATTCCATATTATAGTGAAAAATGAGTTATATAACAAAGGAAATACAATCTTTCATACTCACATTACAATGCTTAATTACATGAAATTCTGTCTACACAAAGAGTTAAATGCAATATAGATAACTATTCTATATTGCATTTAACTCTTTGTAACTATTCAATAAATATTGAGTTTTTTAAATGAATTAAAGTAGGCAAAATAATTATTTTAACAAGCAAAATCCATACTATCCAAGCACATAGTTTGCACTTCATACCCATTTTGCCACATTTCTATGACTGGTCAGATTTCACTATTTTGGACATTTTTAAAACAATTGGAGAGGAAGACTAGATATTAAGCAAAACTCTGTAAGGGTTTTAAAAAAGCACTAAAAAACATAGAGTTTTACATGAATTTAAAAAAAAATATATATATTTTTTGGGGGGGATGGAAAAAGACTAGAATGTAATCCATGCAAAAATATTTATGTCATATATGACAAAGTGACACTGACAATTCGGTTAATTGAAGAATATAAAAGCTGTCGACACTGACAATTCGGTTAATTGAAGAATATAAAAGCTGTTCACAGAACATGAAACCCAGTTTGATCATATAGGTGAGTTTAAGAGGTTCAAGGTTCATAGCTAAAGAAATAGAAGAAAAATCTCCCTGCCTTTAGGTTGATGGCAGTTTTGAAAGAAATTTAGAAACAAATTGACTATAAAATAAAACAGCCTGCTATAAATGATTTCTTAGACACAGACATCAGCACAGCAAATCTTCATTTAGCATTTTATTCCTGATGCATCAAAATTGGTATCCATGCAAAGTTTAACTTCTTTTGAGCTTACCCTACATTTTCCTTTGATTACCCTCCCCCCTAAATTAAAAAAAAAATAATATAAATGCATCTTTTGAGGATGACATGTTTTTTAAGATAATTCTGCTTTTTATTTACAGGAATTAAAAGATATACTGAAACTTCCAAGCCAGAGATACAGTGCATCTTCAAAATGCTTGCAGAGCATCTGGCCTTATACAAATAAAGGAAAGATGCTTTCATGGCATATGAAGTAGCAACAACACATTAGTGGTCATAATACACTAATTCACAAGTATATGAAACTTTTATGAAATTTATAATGAATCCTAAATAAATAAAGCAAATTTTGAATATGAAACTTTTATGACATTTATAATGAATCTATTTAATAATCTATTAATTTATATGAAACTTTTATGAAATTTATAATGAATCCTAAATAAATAAAGCAAATTTTGAATAAATTAACATTAAATGCAGTCATTTAAATTTCCAATATGAATGTTACCACATACCAGTAGCCTCTGAAAAATCTTCAGGTATATTGCTTATATAATGGACAGCATGGTGCATTAAAAAGCATATAGAAAATAAAAATATATTTGAAAAATTTGTGTCCACTAGCAGCCGAGCAGTGAAGTTGTTAAACACTAGTAGTTTGGTCTAGGTTTGAATCCCAGTGAACGGGTTGGCTGAATGGCTGTTTTTGTGATTCATCAAAATAAAAATGTCCATGTTGCCTGTATAACATGAGCTAGTTTCCCTCAGAAAGTCCTCCACAAAGGCATCATTCCTCTCAGGCAGATAGCCCTCAAGTGTTTTGCCATGCTCAAATAAACCTAGCCAAACCAGAAAAATTTGCTTTCCTAGATATTTTTTAAGTAAACACTTAACATTCACCACTTGCTTTTATGAAAATTACAGTCTTAATCTTTTACAAAAAACATACAAAATCATGTTAATAGATTCTATATATGTATGTATTGTATCTTACTTCCAAGAAAATATACAAAATATAAATTACACCATATCATTCTAAAAACAAGATGACAGGTTTATATCTGCAGTGACCTGTGTTAAACTGAAATAGCATCTAACTAGCATACACTCTCAACATAATAGAGATTCTTTATAAGTTGAGTGCATGCAGAGTGGCCAAAAACCTGTGAATGCTTTGCTAGGTTTACTACCATAATAGTAAATATGTAAGAAGACTTTAAAGATTATTAAAATCACTATTTAAAATTAATTAACGATTAAAAGTTTAATGTAATGCAAGAATGCTTTAATTAAAAATTTTCTGGTTATGAAAATAGAGACACTGTTAATCAAAATGGAAGGAATGCAAGAGAAAGCATACTGTGTTTTGAATATGCGAAAACATCACTGTTTATCATCATTCACACACAAATTGCATGAAATTTGATAAAAAAAACCACTGCATCAACATAACATAGAATGATGTGTGAAGCAGTTTCAGGACAGAGTCAGCTTGTGTAAGAAAACAAGCCCGAGACAAAAGGAGCCAAAACCAAAGTGGCTGAAAAAATTTGTGAAATGTTTTTACGAAGCCTCACAAAATGAATGTATCATGTAAGTTCTGAACTTAATGTACCTCATGAAACAGTGTGGCGTGTGTTATGAAAATGTCTATAATTCTGGCCATATACCTTTCAGATGGTACAGGTGTTAAAACTTTTCAATAAAACATTGGTAAAGCTTTCTGAAAAAATTTGCAAAATAAGCTAGAGGTAGATGGTTTCGCAACTTGTGTTTATGGAAGAAGAAACTTTTCACATTTCTGGCAAAGTTAATCACTATATTTTATGATTTTTAGGACATAAAAAATCCTAATGGTGTCATGGAACATATGCATGATTCTCCAAAGGTGAATGTTTTCTGCGCCATTTCCAACCGTTGTATTTTTGGTAATTTTTTCTTTGTGGAAAACTCAATTAATGGCTCCATTTACCAAGATAGGCTATCAGAGCGATTGTTCCCTCAGTTGGAGAAAACAGTTTCTGGCTTCATTCTGCAGCAAGACAATGCTCTATCACATTGGCATGAAAATGTATGCCAGGACATAAATGATGGTCTACCTCATAGCTGGATTGGCCGTGCTGGGTCAAACAATGTGCCATTACTTTATAGGTCACTGAGATCCCCGGATCTAACCCCTTGTGATTTTTCCCTATGGGTTTTTGTTAAGGACAAATTGTTTGCGCCTCTATTTCCCCATGATTTACAGCAATTGAAGCAGCAGATAACTGAAGTGCTCGACTCATTAACAAAGAATATTCTATCACGAGTATGGCAGGAAGTGGAATACCGCATAGATTTTTGCTATGTCACCAAAGGTGCCCACACAGAATATTTACAGACACTTGGATAGCAATAGTTTTAATGTAAAATCTGACTTATCAAAATAAAGTAATTATAGCATTCACAGGTATACTTTCTTTTTATCTCATTCAATAAGAAATGCCCTATATATCATTGTTGTAACACAACATAGTGCTTAGAAAAAAAAAAAAAAAAAGAGTTTTTGAAAAAATTGGCAAATTAACAAATAACATATTAAATAGGATATATTATTTTGGTTAAAGTTTGGTAATTAAAAAAAAATTTGAACTGCCATGTATGTTATGTTGAATTATTAACTTATTAACTCATGAATTGAATATGTAGAAGTTTTCATTTTTTCATTGTCTGTCTTAATACTGCCTTTTCAGCTTTACCCATTATATATATGTAAAAAAATTATGAGTAATTTATAATGCCTAAAACTTGCACTAAAGCAGTTAAGTAATAACACAATAATTTATTATTATAAAAAGTATTTATATATCATCTCTAAGGAAAAGAAATTTAATTAATGCTATGAATTATTAGAAAAAACTTTAGTGAGTATTTTTAAGTAGCTTTCCAAGTCAGTATCCAAAGTTACCTAGATCTATTGTAGTAAAAATTATTTAAAATCGGTCGTAGCAAAAATTATTTAAAATCTGTACAGAATAATCCTTTGACTGCCAAAATTCCAAACATTAAATTCAAAATCCAAAGTAATGAAAAAGTAGTTATTGTTACTGATGGCAGATTGACTTGTGAAGGGGCACAACCCAATCTACTGTCAATTAACAATAACCAAATTAAGTGAGAGTGTTTTGTCTTTTTTTCAATAAGGATCAAATTAGTAATTTTGTTAGAGTTGTTTTATAAGTTAAGAACAATACTCAATTATTAGAAAGATATTGGTCAACTGAAGTCAAAAATTTTTTTATCATAAATAAAATCTAAAATAAAATTTTTTCTAATTCATACGTTAAAAACCGAGTTTGAAAATATCCTTATTTTAGAAAAACTATTCTCTGACACTCTCATAGTATTGTAAATATAATAATAAAAAATTATCAATATTTGTAAAAATTAAGATATATAAAAGAAGACATTAACAGAAAAAATGTATAAATGAATATATTATTTTAGAGTAAAACTTTCTTTTATAATTAAACTCAAAATCAAAAATAAAATTAGCCTATTATTTTAGATTCAAACATTCTTTTATAATCAAATCCAAAACCGAGAGTAAAAATAAAATTTATTCTTTCAGATAGATTAAAATGTTAATTTCAAAATCAAAAGTAAAATCAAAATTTAACCCAGTCATTAGTCAAATACAATGATTCAAAAACACTTGTACTGATGCACTTGATTTCGAAAATGAAATATTATTAATACTAATTCAGACACTTCAAAATAATTTAGTACCAACTAAATTTATAATTTATTGTCTCAGGAAAGCAGGTATTAAATACTCTATTTAAATCTGTTAACTAATGATAATTTATTCCTAAACCTTCAAAAGGCAGAATAAGTTGGATATCTGTTAGTTAAAGATTTGTTAATAATGTAAATTACAAAATTTGTTCTGGCTATTCTATTCTGTTACTAATTAATGGGCCTATTTCATGTTTCTCTCAATCTCATAAACAGTCTTTTACCAGTGATGATACCTCCTTCTTTCTTATACTTTTTAGACCTTTGCCAGAAAAGAATTAATTTCTTCTGTTTAATTAAATAATATATATAAACAAAGAAGACCTTCATGAAATGCTTTTCACCTCCCATACAGAGAAATCTATAATAGTTACATGGCATACCTGTCTCAATTCAGCAAAGCACATCAATAAAATTCCTTCTTCAAAACCTCTGACAGGAACACAATTTGCAAAAACTGCAATTATATGCACAAAATTTTTAATTTATGAAAGAAGAAAAATCAAGCATGAATTTATGTTCAACAGTTTAGATAAATACAAAAATTCATTAACTGTTACATTTTAAAAGGCTTAATTAAAAAAATGATCTTTAATTTGAGAAAAACAGAGAGTTAGGCTTCTGTTCTGTGAACACTTTTTAACACTTCTATAAACACTTTGTGGCAACAAATAGTTTTAATTCAACAGTCCTTTAATTGTTGGAAGAATGCTATGTAGAACATTGTTAAGAACTATTAGACATTTTTTTCAGGTAGGAAGAGGGGCTCTTTTGCTACTATACCATTATGCATTTTAAATTTACGGAATACCAAAAACTGCAGGCAACTAAGGACAAAAGGGTCACAGTCTGTGTGTGGTATCTTGTATTTCACAGAAAAACCCTGGATGAGATAAGTTAAGCGTTATATTAGCAAAACTATCAGTTCCCAGCTTTCTGTTATTTTAATTTCTTATATTTAATTTCGTCTTTCTTTCTTTCTTCTCCATTGTGTTTCACTGCTGAGAGTACAGAATTACTCTACTTAACTTCTGGCATTCCAACAGTTAAAAAAAAAAAAAAAAAAAAAAAAAAAAACTACCTTTGCTTGTACCAGTTATGCACAGCTTTAGATCTCCATGTGTTTTTAAATGTGATGACTGAACATTTCATTTCTGAACTCCATCTAATTAGTACAATTCACTGTGGCTCTAATGAATCAGTAGTCATATGTTCTCAACTTTTAGCACAATTTACCTCCAATCCAAATTCTCCGAAGGAATTGTGCATGAAAGCAATAATCAGCGCCAGATCATTTTCACTTTCACTAATTCATTACTGAGAAAACCCATTTCTTATTTAATCACCTTAGGTTCCTTTCTGATAAAAATTCATCAAAACAACTAATCACTTCCCCCTTAAATTTTTATTATTTTTGGGAAGTACATCAAACTTTATTTGTACAACATTTACATAGTAATCAAATGCACTGCTCCTAAATACAGGATTAAATTCATTAGATTAGTTTTGAAAATACACAATTTAGCTTTTTATATGATCACTGACTGCACAGAATAAAAGTCAAATTACTACAGTGTTTATTATACTTTATTAAGTCAAATGCAAAAGACATAAAATTCTATATTTTCAAATGATATTTTCTTGGAACCAGATACGATGTTAATAATAAAGTGTACTGTTTTACCCAGTATGAAATCATTAACTGACAAATTTGGTTTTGCAGAGAAAATTTTAGAGCAAAGGTGAATTTAATTAAAAAGTGATCTACATCAGTAAATAAATGTACAGAATCTTCAGCATTTAACTTAATCAGTATAGTAAATATTTTTTTTATTCGGGCATTTTGTTCTACAAAGATCATATAAAGGATAAAATTTTATATTTTCTAAAACATTCTATGCCTAGTGCTGGAATTGCTTACGTAAAATTATCGTGCTGGAATTGCTTACGTAAAATTATCAACCATATTTAAGAAAACCTTTATATAGTAAACCTTTGTTAACATGCAACTCAAGGGCCTGAAAACTCAAGAGCTTGTGTTAACTGGGAGCTCAAATTCTACTTTCGGCATAATTTTTTTCTACACATTAACCATTTACAGCATATAGTTACATTACATTATGTATGTCATCATAAAAATACTATGGTATTATATTAATTACTGTTTGGTAATTTGAAAAAGTGCACTCACAGATCATTTTCTGGTGAAAAATTCCTGTTATTGCACCATTGTAGATGGGAATGAAAATGCCATAGCCAACTGCACTTATGGCTTCCATAAAACTAGTGGTCAATTTGGATTTGGCAGAAAAACGATTTACGGGATTCAAGACATGTAACACTTCCAGATGGGTGAGTGGAATGATACTGTCCTCCTCACTTTCTTCTGATAACATTTCTTGCACCTCAGACACAACTGCTTGTACATCATAATGTTGTCACCATCTAACTCGGCAACAGGATTAAAATCTTTATAACTTCAGGCTCTGCTAAAACAGTTCAATATGTGTTGTAATGACACGGATTTTCAAAGTGCATCGATACCTTTTATTGCATCAATCTCCAAGCTGGCATTTCCATAATTTTTTTAGCAGTGCGTACTGCAGCGCTCACAAGTCACTTGCGATAAGATCTCTTCATAACTGCAATAATGCCTTGATCTTGAAAACAGCTTGTTGTATTGGGTGGGGGAATGAACCTTTACATTGATTTAGTTCAGATCATGTTATGTTATGGCCCGTATATCTGGCCAGTGTCACAAACACTTGCCTATTCTGAGCCAGTAATCGACTATTAAAACAAGGAAGCCAATTATGAAACGATGAGCTGTCGAGCCCAGGTTTCTTATGGTGAGAAGAGATGCAAGGTAAAGTATCCACTGTATTCTGCGAGGTTTTCAATTAAATGGAACGGAACATTTCTCAATGCAGCTCAGCAGAGAAACAACAGGGGGGAAAATATTAAAAACTTTTAAAGTTCATGTTAAATGACAAAATCTAATAATGCAATGGACTAAAAAACAGTTTGTAATTCATGCTAACTGAAATGCACATTAACATCTAAAACTTCCTGTAAGATCATATACATTGCTGCCAGGACCAAAATTTTGTAAATGTTAACTGGTGTTTGCTTTAAAGGGAGTTCATGTTAAGGGGGATTTACAGTAATTGGAAATACATGCCTAGGATTAATAGTTAATAAAACATGTAGCATCCTTCCATGAACTTTCTTTACAACTGTTAAATGCACTCAGACGAGGGTCCCCCCCCCATATTTGATGCAATATTAATATTTGATTTTCAGAATTGCCTTGAATGAAACTGTGACAAGCATAATATAATTAGAGATGTGCAGGTCAGTAATACTGACAGGATCATGTTTTACATAGTACATGCTAGAAGAATTCAGATAAATCCACAAACCAGTGATGAAGGGGAAAATAAGTATGAATAATTTTTCTTGAGACATTACACATCAGAGTAATGGAGAGGAATAGAATCCCATATATTTACAGAATCTTATAAGTAATATAAAAGTCACAAACTGAATGAATGCAATCATTTTTTATGTTTGAAGGTAAAACTTACAAGATTTAATTATTCTTTGTGAAATTTTCAAAATAAAATGTGATAGCACTAAAAAACTCCAGAATACCTTCACACTGCATCACATCTAAGTTGAATTGTTGTAAAGCCCCAATAGATATATGTTTGACTTCTTTATCCAAAAGAAAACCCATGAGAGCACTTGCAATATGTTTGCACGATGACATACAAGCTGTTTGAGCAACTTTATCCTTTAAAAAAATTACATACATTTAAAAATCCACATGACAAACAGTTTATATAGAAATACAAGTTTTAATATCTTAAATCACTCATCCCCCCCCCAAATAAAAGACTTCTGTCACACTTGCAGAAAATGTTTTTAATTTTTCATTCATACTATCTTTTAATAAAATTATAAATTTTTAGGGCAAATTGAGTAAATTCTTTCTTAAAGATTAATGTGGTAAAATACTTATAATATGGAAGAGATAGCTATAATACACTGATCATCAAAATGATACAATAATGAGAAAAAATATGCACACTAAATTAATGTTTCAGCCAATGCCTATAATGCTGTAACTATTTGTACTAATTAAATATAAACAAACATAAAATTGCATTTCCGTGCAAACGTTAGCACCAGAAATATGCAAATTTGAACATTGACAATGTGGTGTGCAATGGACGCATATTGGAATTCTGGTCTGCAGTGTTGTTTAATGTGAATGTGGTTTCTGAGAGTGATCTATATTCAATAGTTATGGCTCAAAGGCATAATTTAAGTGAAAGTCAAAACTGGTGAATAATTGGTAGAATCAAGGGAGGTCAAACACAAATAGATGTCATACAAGATTTGAATATTCCTCATATCTTGTATGATGTCTGTAAGTGTCATATCAAGAGTTTGGAGCCACTTCTTAAGCATTGGATCAGTTGACAGAGAGCCTCATCAAGGGCGACCATGTGCAACAACTGTATCATAGCCCAGTTTCTGTTATTCTTGTCTCAATGAAAGAGACTATAAGAGATTTGGTTTAGACTTTCAGGCTGCCACAGGAACTCGAATTAATTATTCTACTGCTGCACAAAGGCTTAATGAGATTGGACTATATGCAAGAAAGTCAATGGTTTGTGTCCCACTCACTTCGGCTTCCAGTGGTGCCGTCGTCATACTCAATGAAGCCAAGATGATTGGTCTTGAGTATTATTTACTGATAAGTCCAGATATAATCTGAACAGTGATTCTAGACATGTTTGGATCTGGAGAGAGGAAGGAACTCGCAACTTGCCTTCCCTTGTCTTGAAATATGGTTTAATGGTTTGGGGAGGAATCATAACAAATGCCCGTACTAGCTACATATCTTTCAAGGAGGTTCTGCAACTGCTCAAAGATACGTAGATAAGGTATTAGAATCACAAGTTAGACTTTTTGAGGTGCTGTTAGCCTAGAATTTTTGCTAACGGAAGACAATTTTCGGCTTCATTGAGCATAAATGGTGTCAGAATACTTGCAAACAGAATATATCGCTTGAAAAGATTAGCCACTTTACTCACCTAACTTAAACCCAATAAAGCATGTGTGGGATGCCTTACGGTGCCAATTTTCAGCATGCCAAATTTTTCCCAAACCATCCAAGAGCTGAAAAGTGCACGTTTAGAAGAGTGGCATGCAATTCCACAAGATTTGAGCAACACATTGGTAAAGTCTATGAAATCAAGACATGAAGTATGCATATCTGTCCTATGTAACCATACAACCATATTAGCATATCTGAAGTAACCATACACCTATTAGAAAACATTTTTCCACAAAAGGCGACTTAATTTTTCCATCATTTTCCAGTTTCCATAAATTTGGTTTTAATTTCAATAAATTGTGAATAATCAACTGCCAACATTGTAATTTATGTTAATTAATGCATATGTACAAATTTCTATGAATAATTTTTCATAAGTAACAGTTATTTTCTAGTTCTGCCATTATCCTTTAATGTTGATGGATGACCAGTGTAAATAAGGCGTACAAAATTTTTAATTCAGTAGAAGAGTTTAAATTATTTGTGAAGTTCTGTCAACATATAAAATCTTCTATTTCTTATCTGATACTTTATTTTTAATTGCTTTAGATCAGAACTTGTAAGATGCTTAGTAAGAAATACATTAGCATGAACTTTAAAAGACACTTTAAAAAAGCATGAACAAAGTTAGTACAATTTGATGAAAATAATCTCAAATCTGTGATTATGTGAGTGCGAAGAGTTCTGGGAAAGAAAGTATAATATTTTGTATAGTGTTTTTGCAATGTTTATAGAAAGCAAATTCCAATACAACCAACAAGCTTTAAATAGTTAAAAAATAAGAATCCATACTTTTATGTGAAAAATTCCATAAGACAAATTAATATGTTCATAAGAAATAAAAAAGGGGCAGATACAAATTTAATGATAAATGATGCTTTATTCGATAGAAAACAATTAACTTTCAAAACCAGCAACTTCTGTTTCATAGCTGCTCCCTAATTTTTTTTAAAAGTTTTGAATTGAGTCGTAATAAGCATGGAAAAATGACTGATGTCAATAAATTCACATTGAATACCTCTATAATTTTCGATATAAAGACAATTTTGTTTTAATTTTTACTAATTAATATTTATTGAGACAAATATTTACTGTGCTGTGTTCATTACTAAAGTCCCCCCCAGAAAACTACTCACATCTAGAGATTTAAGACTCCCAAAAAAAGTTTCCTGAAATTCTGTTTATGTGTAAATCTAAGATTAAATTTAAAGAAATACTGCCTACAACTACTTTTTTCAAGCATCTTGTACAATATAATGAGATTTGAGATTTTAACATAGCTAGGAATCAGAGCTCTTATTAAGACAGGGTTTTATATGTGATAAAATTACCAAACAACATATATTTAAAAGACAAACAGCTTCACAGGTATTCAATACTTAAATTAACTTGACTACCCTTAACTTGGAAGAGGGGGGGGGAACTGGGATTTTGGGATTTTTTAGCATTATAAATTAAATAATCTGATGGGGGATATCATGACTTCTTTGCATGGCCTATTAAATTATGCACATTTTTTGTTGCATTTCATTTAAACTTATTTCCTCGAATTATTATAATTTACTTAACCGATCCCTCAACGCAAGTTGCAAATGGCATCAAAAATTGCACATTATATATCCCAGCCAATTTTTATCATATGGGAGTCAAACGTCTTCTAATTTTATTCTTTCATATAAAACCTTTCCCAAATATAATTTTAGAAACCGGGAATGCACATTAAAAGTTAGATTTCATTATTTGTCAAGAAAAAATTTATTCTTTTATTTGATATTACCAAAACATGAATATTTTCAGCATTTAAAACACATCTGTAACAGAATGTTTTGTAACTAAACCAACTATTGTGAAAATAAAGGCCTGTTAAGGACTTTCAAGCTGGGTAAGAAAGCGGGTATATGTATATATACAGTCAAAAGTCATTAATCCGGACACCCATAATCCGGAATGATCTATAAGCTGGACCTCAAAGCTACAAACTTTCTGCGCATGCGTCAATGCATAATGCGTTAACACATGCGCATGCACGTGATACGTTTACGCATGCACGTTTAATGTATTACAGACGATATAAGCTAAGCTAAAATTATCTAATTATCTATTTCAGTTACTGTTGCAGATTGCGTTAGTCCTTACTCTTCGAATTGGATCCGGCTTATTATTTTCTGCAGACTGTTAGAGCAATTTTATAAAAGTAAGCGTGAACTTTCAATTATGTCAAATAGAATTTCCGATGCTGGAGCTGCCAAAGGATCTGCAAAGCGAAAGCATGTTTCGATGTCCATCAAACAAAAAAGTGGAATTGCTGCAAAAAATGGATAAAGGCGTATCCTTTGTTTCTCTAACCATTCCGAAATCTGTTTATCAATTTCACGCTGCTCTGCGGAAGGGGGGGGACGTCGCGAAGCGCAACGAACTGGAAGTTGATCTGTCAGCACTATCCTCATCTTCAGGGCAGATGTTTTTATTGTATTCGGCTTATAATTCCTCACTAAATGTAGTGTTTCATCTCAATGTACTTCTATATAATTTAAATCCATTTCCTCGTCATTATAAATATCACGAATACACATCAAATAGTTTTCTGGTTGCAATTTTCTAATTTCGACTACGCGTAATGTATGCTTTATGCATGCGCGCATTGAAAGAAATGTTTAATAAAGTAAACAAATAAATATTAAGCTTCTTTTTTTTTTTTTTTTTTTTTTTTTTTTTTTTTTTTTTTGTAAATTTTGATACCCTTTAGATCACAATTGCTCTTTTATTTCATAAATTACGGTTTCATATTTTTAATTTTATAATTTCAGAATGCCATCTTACCGGATTTAAACTGATGATCTATAATCCGGAACCGCCGAAGTCCCGACGAGTCCGATTTAAAGACTTTTGACTGTATATATATATATGCAAGATAAAAAATGAAAGCAAACTTCTAAATTTAATTCACTATAACCTCTTTTATTTCATTTGGGAACTTCACTTATCTGTTCTAAAAATAGCGCTTAAGTCCAAACTGCATCATTCAAATTAATCATGCAATCTTTCGCAATCCTTAATGCAGATGCCTCTTGACCAATCACCAAATTATAACCAAAACTAAAAACTGAAACTTTTGATTCCATCTCCTCTTTCTATGAACTGATGCATCACTTTTGCTTGTGCTTTCATCTTCACCAGATGCTTTACTGCAATCACGTATGAGCTGCTATATTTGCTTCTAATATCAAAAATTGTAAATGTTCTTTAATAGGCACGAGCAGAGTGCCAAATAATGTGGCCACAAATGGGAATTTAAATAAATAAAAAAGGAATTTAATCCGGCTCAACTGCTTCTTCTTTAAAATGGATGGACGCTCTAAGCATCAAGTATCTACGCAATTAGTATTCCTATGTATCTGCATCTCAGTGTTCATATTTCAATGCCTCCAAAATTGTTCTGTCATTATATTTTTCGGCCAGTTCTAATTATGAAGAAATCTACACAGGTTTGTTATTCTGTGTTCACAGTGAATCATGGGAAAGTCTGACATGAGTACATGAGTCTGTTTAAAGTGGATTTCCCCAAGTAGCTAGATGTGTGTACTAGAAGAAAGCCATGGGGTCTTCTAGTTTGTGTAAAATAAGAAAATTGTAAAATGTAGTAATAAAAGTAAAACCATAATTTCAATCGTGCTATTCCAAATGATAAGTATTACTTATCAATGTGAAAATTGGTGTAAATTTTAAGATTCATGATCATTCGTAATAACTAATCGGTACATAAAATCTTTTATAATTGTGACACTGTGTATAAAAATTTTTTGGAAATCCTTTTCTGAAATATCAAAATTGTGATGTGAATGTTCCAGAAAAAAGAACTGTCTCCAGATTGGACTCAAATCATCATAGGATTTTAAAAATTATTATTGAATTCAAAATTTTACGTATTATAATTTTACTGTTCAAAATCTAATATTATATTTTGTATGTTTAAAAATTATATTTTTGCTACTCTAATGCTTTTTCTATCAAAAAGGCTTCTCTGCTCTGCCTTTTTTTTTTTTTTTTTTTTGAAAGGAGGTATAAGATAAAAAATATTCAAATATTCTAAATTTAATTTACTATAACTTCTTTTATTTTCTATTTCATTTGGAACTTCATTTACCTGTCCTAAAAATAGTGCTTAAGTCTAAATTGCGTCATTCAAATTAATCACACGATCTTATGTAACCATTAATGCAGCTTCCTCTTGACCAATCACCAAATTGCAAACCAAAACTTTTCTCTTCGCGTGCTTCTATCTTGCATAACTACGCTGCTAAGATATAATTTCGCTGGCTTGCTTTCTATCTCAACAATATCAAAGATGTAAATCTTCTGTGGAAAGGCACGACTGGAGTGCCAAGCGATTGTGGCCACGAATATCAATTCCAAATAAAAATGGAATTAAAATTGCCCCGACTGCCAAGTTCTTTAGATACTATGCAATCAAAATACTTCTTCAATATGGATCTAAGCACGCATCGACAATGTTCCGGCTTTTCCTTGTGCTCATATATATATATATATACTAAATGTTGAAATTTTGTATATGGACTGCTATAACAACTAGTTATGATATTTTCTATATAATGTTGAAATTTTATATATGGGACTACTATAGCATCAAGTTGTGCACCTCCTTTTTTTAATTGCAATTAGCAGGATATATACATATATATAAGTGTGGGAAAGAAGAATGATCTTTTAGCAATAGTGAAAGGTGTGAATGGGACAAAAAAAGGTTTAGAACAACTGATCTAGACTACTTTTCTTAAGTAGAAAAGTATGTAAATATCTTGATTTTACTATAAATTATATGCGTATAAGGATGTTAAAAAAAGAGCATAATAAATTATATGCATATAAGGATGTTAAAAAACAGCATAATAAGTTATATGCAAGGATGTTAAAAAAATAGCATAATAAATTATATGCGTATAAGAATGTTCAAAAAAACAACATAATTAAATATTTCTCAAATGGTTGACCACAGAACAAGAATCCAGTTTAAGAAATGAATGAAATAATTTAAGGTTCCTATATA
Organism: Stegodyphus dumicola; assembly: GCF_044657685.1. Taxonomy (NCBI): domain Eukaryota; kingdom Metazoa; phylum Arthropoda; class Arachnida; order Araneae; family Eresidae; genus Stegodyphus; species Stegodyphus dumicola. Next base: position 61,411,272 of record NC_140775.1, on the reverse strand, counting down.
ACAATTTTAGATGTATGATATGCTTGAATTTTAAATTTTACACAGGCCTAGTATGAATTTCCAATTAGTGATATGTCCATTGTACTACTACAGGTGTAATGGGAAATAGAAGGAGTTAGAAGCTCATAATACAGTTAACTCTGTGTAATTCTGATAAAGAATTTTTTAATTTAGCTATTCCAGCTACAGAAACCTTTACCCTCATTGATAATTGCTACCTGTGAGGCTTGTATAATATTTAAGTTTCACGAGCCTTTATAATAGATATCACATGATCAAAATTACTATAATTAGAAGGCCTTATTTGATTCAATTTTTAAACTGAAACCCTGAGTTTGTAATCAAACATAAAAGAGATATTTAGGTGTACAGTCTTTTAAAAACATCCTGTGCACTCTTCTTATGGGTATTTTTCACCCCTTCCATCATGAAAACTGTACTTTCTTGTTATTTTCAATTAACTTATTTAAATAATTTAATTTTCTGGTTTTCCCACAGAATTTACAAATACACACATTCTATATACATGTATAGATATTGATGTAAAAGTGTGTATGTGAACAGACATATAAAATAATATTTATGCTAAAAATTTGGTAACCCCCTCCCTCTTTTGAAACTAAAGGAAAGACCCTAAACCTATCTTATTCTCAAACCAAAGCAAAAATCAGCCATTACCTGAATTTGCAAGCCACATTCCATACGTTTTACTTCTGCACATATTTATGAGTATCAACAATATTAAAAGTCATAGAGCCTCAAATGTTAAAGTAAAGCATGATTGATATAATGTGTTGCGTAACTGTTTAAATTGTATGCCCCAACATTTGAACTATATTGCACTCTAAGTTAAAATTAATATGCATTAATTCATATATAAACAAGATTTGAAAAAAAAAAAAAAAAAGTAAATTAAAAAAAATGTAAATTCAGAAACATAGCATGAAACTTGTACTTACTGGAAGGTTAGTAAAGGCTTCAAAGGTGCTTTTCAAGAAGGCAATCAGATCAGTAAGGTAACTGCTTGCCTGACCCTCTGGTTCGTTCAACAACCAATCATAATTGGCTATAAATAAGAAAAATTAAAAAGATAGATACATTAGAAAAACATTTTTAACAAATATTACACACATTTAAATTTTAAAATCATATTACCTAGCTCTAAAAATTCATCAATTTTTTCATTTAACTTTTCATAGATTTGAGATTCAGCATCAGCTCGAGCATCCTATAAACAGAAGATAAAAGATATTACTTGGTTTGCAGTCATTAAATACATATGTTAACAAATTAATTGTAAATACATTAATCGGCCAAAGCATTTTCAGCTACTTGATAAAGCATAGATTATCTTTGGAGTGTGAAACAGCCTCATGCAGTGAACCATGCCTTCATCTAGACCAGGGGTTCCCAAAGGATCAGTATAGTGTTCTTGGGAATTGATGATGACCAAGAGGTTGAATGGGGGTGGACAGCTGAATATGTGTCAGTGATCAGCATAATCAAAATCTCAATGACTACAAAATATTTATTAATAAAGTAGATAATTAATTGTTTATTGATAACTATAAAATGTGGTATAAAGAAAAGGGTATAAAGAAATAAAAGAAAATAAATATAAAGAGGAAAATATGTTAAAATTATTTAAATTTAACAAACATTCTCTATTCGTAAAAAAGCAAATTAAAAGCAAATTTAAAGTTAATTTAAATTTAATGCAAAAATAAATGATTAATGTTGTTGCAAACTAATCTACAGTATCTAAATTCTGAGAGCCTATATAAATCAAGTGCAAGTATCAAATTCATGAATAAATATAAAATTCTTAAAATTATTTAATCCTAAAAAAATTATTTAGAAAACTGCATAAGTGAATGATTGTTGAGCAAGCAGGAGACAGACGTATCTAGGGGAAGTTGCCTCCAAACCTAACTCTTCGATCATTCAATTCGTGTTTCTTCATTCATGCAAGCAAAAGTAAAGTCAAACCAAAAGTAATACCAAATGTGGTGAAATACTAAAAAGAAATTTAAACAAATGGAATTTTGAGAAATTAGCAATTAAAAGACAAGAATTAAAATTAGAAAATTTAAAAAATAAGAGTAGAAAACCAAATTTTTAGAAAACCAAAGTAGTTTATAAACTCTTTAATTTTTTAATTAAATTTAATTTAAATTAACCTTAAATTTGCTTTTAATTTGCTGTTTATGAATCGAGAATGTTTGTTAAATTCAAATTTCATTCCTTGCAGCAATGCTCCAAGAGAATTTTTTAAAATTAAATTGAACTTTACTTTAATCTTTAAAATTATTTAATATGGGTAAAGTGCAGAATCATCCACTTATATGGTGCATATCAATGTGTACATGGAAAGAAGAATGATCTTTTAGCAATGATAAAAGGGGTGAATGGGACAAAAAAGGTTTAAAACAACTGATCTAGACTACTTTTCTTAAGTAGAAAAGTATGCAAACATCTTGATTTCACTATAAATTATATGTGTATAAGGGTGTTCAAAAAACAGCATAATTAAATATTTCTCAAGTGGTTGGCCACAGAATAAGATTCCAGTTTAAGAAACGAATCCTATTATAACAGTTTTAGATATATGATATGCCTGAGTTTTAAACTTTACACAGGCCTAGTATGAATTTCTAATTAGTGATTTGTCCATTGTACTACTACAGGTATAATGGGAAATGGAAGGTGTTAGAAGCTCACAATACAGCTAACTCTGATTGTGTAAGTTTTTCTTTAAAGAGAAAATAGTTTGATGTGTACATGTAAATTGTTTAAGTAATAAGCGCAGTATAAAAAATACTCAAAAACACAATGAAAAAGATATGAAGAAAGCAAAATTAAAGAACCATGGTAAAATCTGCACTTTGTCTTTCATCCATGCTTGCTGTTAAAACTTTTTAACAGAAATTAGGCTCAAATGGCAATTGCGTCATCAATATGTGTACCCTTTACATTTGAGAAAAACATTATATGCTAATAGCTGTTCCTCCTCCCATTACAATTATGTTATATGCTCTATATTACAGAAGAGTTGTTGATGATTAAGAAGGTTGATGATGAAAACCATTCTTTTGAAAACAGTCAATGCAAGAAAATGTTTGGATTGGATTGGATTGGATTATTCAATTATGGCAAAGCATACGAGGGCTATATGCCTAAATGGAGGGATGCCTTTGTGGAGGACTTTCTAAGGTAAACTGGCTCGTATACATGGTACACATGGGGAAAACCACGAAAACCACCATGCAGCCAGCCCATTCGCGGTATTCGAACCTCGGACCGAACTACCAGTGTTCAGCATCTTTACCGCTCGGCCGCTGGTGAGCCGAAAAATGTTTGGGAATCCCTATCTAGATGTTAATAGTGTTCATAATATATCATACCCTGAATGCAGAAGAAGTTAGCCTAATTCTTATAAATTCTATTCCGTGATGTTATTCTTAGATGTGCAATTCTAAATGAAATCACAGGTGTTCAATAGAGTTCATGTTGAGAAATTTTGGGACCTGTGGCATTAAAAAGAGCCCATCATAATGTTCATTGAACCCTTCCTCAGAACCTTATAAAGCTTCGCGACAGAGACCATTACCTTGCCGTATGCATGCCACTTCCACCTGGAAAGATGACAGACATAAAGGAACATAATTTGCTTCTCAGAACATTTAGATAAGTGGAAGCATTGCCACTATTTTGCAAATGACATGAAATCAAGCATATTCTGAAACCAAACATATTCCATGAAAAAAACTACTCACATCATAATACTCCCACCATCAGCCTGTTTCTATCCAACAGTGCAGTCAGGAAACATCACACAAGAACTTCCATGTGATGTAAAGAAAACAAGGCTTGTCACTATTTAAAAACAAGGCTTGTCACTCTCTTACTTCCCTTAATGCAATGGAAAACATGGTACAGTGAATTGCATGATCTGATGCAAATCCTACCTCTCTAACTATTGAATTAATTGGAAATAGAAGCCATCATAGCATGTCTATCCACGTGAACAAACCAACAAAACTTCATTCCACTTTGTCATCAATGGCCCTTAGCCACGCAACACCTTGTCTTCGACTAGCTGTTTCAACTGCTTGTAAACTTCCTGATGTGTACTAAAAATTGCATAACAAAAACAGCTGATAAGACTTGTACTCTAAAATGTTCCAGGACATCAGGCCATTACAATATGACCTTTGCCAAAGTCACACCAATCTTTACCTTTGCTCATATTTGACAATACAAATTATTGCATAACAAAGCACAGTAACAAGCACTTATATATCACCTCAGACACCCCTTCCCATTTAACTAGCCCTACAGCTAACTCCAGCTGCATAACATACAGACAGTTATAATGTTTTGATTAATCAGTGAGTGTGTGTATATTAACATTTTAATACATATTAATATTACTTTATATTAACATTTGTGCTGTATAATTATTAACTTTCACTGTTATAGCAAATATATTTTAATAACAATGATTTAAAACACATTTTGGTAGCAGCAGAAGGAAAAAAAATATTGGCCATCTAAAGCCTATGAAGTCCGGCAAATGAAAGACAACATGACAGCTGTAACTGGTAATACTTACCTATACTCAGCAACACAGAACAGCTAATCACTATGTGCATAAAAATTGTCCTCTTTCAGGAATTATCATGATGAAATGCATGCTATAGATCTTAAAAACATACTTCTACAATTATATTTGCCTACCCTATATTATACATCTATAACAAACAATAACTAGGAGTTCCTTAAAAATAAAATTTCTTTCTTTTATCTCAAAAAAAAAAAGAAACTCAAACTTAAGATACCTGAAATCTATGTGTTGTGAAAAAAATAAAGAAATAATTGTAGATTTTAAATAAACAAAATAAAGCAAAAGTAAGCAGCACTAAATGCTGCCTAACTGAAAGGTATAGAAAAATATGACTGAAAAATGAGTTCATAAGCCAACCATTTCCAAATTTATTAATTTTATTATCATTCAGTTGAATTCTCTAGAGCTAAATACATATTTAATATGTAAAAGAAGTTATTCCAAAGAAATGTATACAAAAACAATCCAATGTGAAATACTTGTAAAAGGAATGACGCGGTGGCGATGATTAAAGCTACTCTCCAAACTTATCAGAAGGTTCATTAAAAAGAAAGCCGAAGACTTTCAGTAAACTTTAAAATTAACTTTATTTAAAATTAAAAGGTAAAATACGAAATTAAATACAGGATGATAAGCTAATGTCAAGTGCCGACTATGAACAAGCAGGAACAGTGAAGTTACAAGTGCGAGTCTCGGCAAAAGTTCAAATCTTTATACTCGTGCTATAATCAATTGCACACAGGTACAGTGCAGCAAACATGGATACGGCATGCAAATGTAAAAATACAAATACTCTCATCAGAATTCAAATACTCCATCACAGTATCCATGTATACTAATCACTAAACGATAATGCAGCATGTTGTTCATAAGTATTTGTGAAGATGATCAAAAGATTATACATTATCTTAAATAATAAAAAGATAAAAGTGCACTGTAATTAGTAAAGGCACTTAATGTTGCCAACATTTACCATTATCTACACCACTTAAAATATTTCTTACTAATTGTGTGGAAAAAAAACCCTCTAATCCAAATTAGCTTTGCCTCTTTTAACTTGGATAAATAAGTTTCTAATATATGTAGAAAACACAGACTTATTAGAAAAAAATAAACAGTTTCAGTTATTTATTTTAGAAAGCACATTCAATGCAGAGAATTTATTCCAGTAAAACAAAATGAGCCTTTGCAATATTTTACAATCACATTTTTGCCCTAAAATTTGTTAAGATATTTCAAAGTAATAATAGCAAAAGAAAACACCAGTTTAGAAAATTCCATCACCAAAAAGTTATTCTTTTCAAAACAATCATTTTCCTATGCTCTGTAATAAGACAAAATGAAAATGCAAGCATATATAACATAATGCATCATCTATAAAGCACTTGCTATCTTCTGAGAAAGAGACAAATTCACATGGAACCCACTAGAGTGAAAAGTTAAATTCAAACGTAAGATGCCGGACACCCTCTCGGGATGACTTCAGATGTTGACATTCCCATCAACATCTGAAGTGCAAAGTTGTGAGGTATGTTGGCTGTGTCGAAAGCTATTTTGTAAGAACTACAATTCTGGGTACTTACATATTAATGGAACCAGGCCAAAATTCGCATAAATTGCCAAATTTGGCGACCCTACTTACGGCAACCCTACAAGTTATACGTAGTTTTGTAAAAAGAGCATGTGGAGATTCACAAAATTTTCCTGCATTTTTCGTGCAAATTTTTGTAATTTATGAGAAAATAGTAGTGTACATGGATAAAGTGTGTGCGCAATGCCATTTTTGTGCAATTCTGGGATGTTTTTTTAAGTAAAAAAAAGTTGACGTGTACATGGTTATGGGGAATACGGTTTTCAATCAGTGCTAAAAGCAATAGCGAAAAGATTTCCACCGAAAAAATAATTCTGCAACTTATTCAATTTCGAAACCGGAAGGGTTTAATTGCTATTTTATATTTTAAAACAAAATAATATAAAAAAACTGTATTAAAAATTATCTGTAATTAATAAATGTACATTTTCTTTCTATTCATACTTTTTTACTCAAACTTACAAATAGCGCCAACCTGGTTGTGATAATACGTAAGTACCCAATTCTGAAGTGAACATATTAGTGTTAAAAGATGATTTATGGCCATGCTTACTTTAGAAGTTCAAACTGAGCAGCAATGCTGCAGAATCTGTTGGAAAATATGCTCTGTGTTTGGAAAGCAATCAGCAATTGAGTGCACAGTGCAATAGTGGTTCAATAGATTTAGATTAGGAGATGAGGGCCTCCAGGACAAGCTTTGAATTCGGCAATCCATCTACTATCAAAGAAGCCTTACTGAAGGAGGATATCGATCACAAGCCACATCAAACAAGCAAGAAACTTGCACAAGTGTTTGGAGGGTCACAGGAAACTTTTTTATTGTTCCTGCACTACCTTGGGAAGATATGGAAGCTCACTAAGTGGGTTCTTCTGGTTTCAACCATGGAAACTGAGCTCCAGTTGCTCACCATCTTCTCTTCATTGCAATCACGCCACAAGAAACCCCCCCCCCTCCGGACCAGATATTGATATGGAATGAGATATGGGCCTTATATGGTAACCACAAAAGAAAACATTATTAGCTGTCCCTTGGTTCTGAGGCATTTACCCCCAATCAAAACATTCATCAACAGAAGGTACACTCTATTTTTGATGGGCCACTGCTGATATTGTGCACTTTGAATTGTTACAGAACAGTAAAACTATCTTTGCAATGAGAAGGTGTACTCCTCATAATTGCTGTACTGCATCAGAAGCGGCCAGTACTAGTCAATAGGAAAGGAGTGATCATTCTTCAAGACAATGCCAGACCTCATATAGCAAAAATGACAAAGGAGGTTATTAACAGCACTTGGTTGGGAAATTTCACCTCATCTTTCTTACTCCGTAAACATTATTTCATCTGATTATCAGCTGGTTTTGGCCACGGATAACCATTTGTGTAAGCAACAGTTCTGAAACTGAGATGACATCACACAGGCCACAGGAAAATTTTTAGGCTCAAGGAACAAGAACTTTTACAAATGCAAGATGACTAAGCTTGTAACTAATTGAGAACATGTAATTGAAGCTGAAGGAGATTATTTTTCTGAATGAAATGTATCTGATGAAATTACTAGGATGTTATTTCTCACTGAAAACTACGGCACAAACTTATTTGGATGCTTGGCAATACATAAAAACATTGTGTTAAGAAAATATCAGTTCATACCTAAAATCTTCTTTGCAAATAAAATTTTGTTTGCTTTTTATTTGTGTGCTTTTTATTTTGTGAACATAAAAAAAAAAAAAAAAAAAAAAAATTATTTATAAATAGCCAAATTAGTAGCCACAAAAATGAGAATTTTTAATTTCAAAAGCTAAAATGCTTTTAGACATGAAACATTTTGGATACTGATTTTCAAAGCAATTTCACATAACATTATGGTCAAATAAAAATCAGTCCACTTTCACTAACCTTGAACATAGAACGGCTTTGCAGTTTTGCAACATGGAAGGATTCACTGGCAGACCTATTATTAGTATAAAAGACAATTATAGAACTTAGAAGTATGTTAGCAAATTTTATTTCAACTATAAAAAACTGAAAATTAGACTTCCATTAAAGTGCATTCACATTAAGAAGAATGATAAATCAACTAACCAAACAGCATAGCAAATTACATCCTAATTTTTAAAACATAGGTAAGCTTTACAAATTTATTAAAATTTCATTTATTTCACAATATTTATGCAAACATTAAATATTTATTACAGGAATTATTTTACAAATTCTGAAGACTATGAAAAGGTATAAACTTTAAAATAGGAAAAACTTAACAAGTACTATACCTTGTAACAGTAGAAATATAATCTTCTAGATATATGCTGGCATCTTCTAGATGATTAGTATTAATTGTGATTTGAATCAACTAAAACACATTAAAAGGAAACTTAAGGATCCAAAATACAAAACATGAGCACTGACAATAAAATTTCAGAAGGCAAGTAACTTTTACAATTGAAAAATATTTACGCTTCAAAAAAATACTCTTAGAAAATAACATGCCAAATTTTCCTTCTTATGAGATCCTACTATTTGATCAACTTATGAGACATATATTTATCATATACTTTCATTCATATCACATACTATATAAAAGTATTCTTAATATATAAATATGAAATTACTTTGGCCAAATATGTTTTTTGTTAAAAATATATATGTTAAAAATATGTTAAATATATATGTTAAAAATATTTTAATATATAATTTAATAATAATTTTATATGTTTTTTTGGAGAGAGAACAAAACACCTAAATATTTAATTTCATTCACCCTCTCAAGGGGATTATCATTTGAAAACACTTGATACCCATCATAATTAATATTTCTTCTATAAATACATATCATTTTAGATTTTGCATGGTTAAATTTTAACTTAAAATTCATTGACCACTGACAAATGACATTAAAAATATCTTAAGATAAAAAAAAAAAAAAAAAAAAAATGAAAATGAAAATTCTATCAGGGTTGCCACTCAAACAGGAGAATGAAATTCCCTGATTTTTCCAGGTTTTCCAGGTATGTTTCGAGAAAATTCCAGTCTATCCGCGTAATGTATGTTGGCTGTGCTAAGAGGTAAATTAATTATAGTATTACTTGTACTGTGTAGCAAATTCACTTAATTATTCAATAAATCCCAGAGGACATTTATTCTTAATTATTCTTGGTACACTTTGTTTGATAATTTTGTTTACTTTTCCACTTAAAAAACTTAATAAAATTTAAGATATATACATTGGATAACAACTGTACATTTTATTTAATTATTACTCATGATCATCCCCAGTTCAACACGAGGATAATCCGGTTCTTATAAATCACAATGCAATGCTAAAAGTTAGGTTAGATTTTAGGTAAATTTAATTTGTGTCAGGTGTATTCTTAAAAGCCACCTTAACACTTGAAAGCACAAATATAATTATAAAAGAAGTTGTTTTCTCCACTGAAGATTGAGATTAGAATCTGCCCAATCTGGAATAAAATAAGGCTTTTTTTGCAGACATTCTGCAGCCAAACGAAAGAAAGAAATCTATTTAATGATATTTTTTTACTAAATTGAGGTATTTTATATTTATTTCGCAGCATACATAAGGAAAAAATATGTGCATTACATTTCGTGATGCCATCATACTGCTAAAATTAATTTCAGGATTATGGCAGAGAAAATTTCCTGAAATTTGGAAATATTATTTACTAATGATAAATAAATTTAGAGGGAAGAAGCAACATTAAATGATATGAATAACATAAAAATAAAGATAATTACTTAAAAATTTAATTAGAATAATCGACGATATTTTAGCGAATATATTTGTATTACATGGTTATCCTAGATGATTGATTACTATTTTTTTATTTTACTGCAAAATGACAAGGTATTTATTAAAAAAGAAAAAGAGAAAGATTTTGTGATAAAATCCTAGTATATGATACGGCCACGGCCATGATTTTAAAAATTGTCGCCAAGAACAAAATGAATGACTTGTTTACTGCTCATCATCATGTCGCCCAATCCCGCTGTACCATACATGGATATTATTCTAACCAAAGAACGTCTATGTAAAAAGTGGAGGGAAAATTTGCCAAGGGATTTGACGACGAACGGCCAGAATTTCCCTCTCTGCGATGTGTACAGGAAATTGAACATGTGTTAAGAAGAAACGTTCTTTGACAAAAAAAGAAAACTACGAAAATCCGTTTTTAAAGTATTGCAAAACATCCAAGAAGAAACGTTTTTATCAAAGAACGTTTTTTCTTGGATTTTTTGCAATAATTTTAAAAACGGATTTTCGTAGATTCCCCCCCCTCAAAATAACTAATCCATGAATTAATTTACTTGAGCCAAAAAATATTTTCTTTTCCTTTAGAGTTTAAAGACATTTTAAACGATATTCATTTTATGAACTCTTGATAACGTGACCTTCGAACTTCGACACCGGTTTCGAGCTTTGGCGACAGATATATCGCGCATGCACAGCAATTTCCCGCTATGATGGAACCGAGCCACGTCTGTTGCAGAGAGGTTTTCCTTCTTTACAATACATATTTTTTAAATTCTAACCTTTATGGTACCGTATACTAGGATTAAACCGATTTTGTTTTATACGAGAACAGGTACTTTCTTTAGTTCATGCACTGCACATGCGATTCTCGAGGTTACTGGAAACCAAAAGTTGCGGGAAACTTGCTTTGCCTTTCTAAAAAGACAATCAAATTTGAGCTGCGAAAATTGGCTCTATGCCAGCTGCCCGAATGACACTCACGTGATACACAATTCGCCAAAAAAGTGATCTCTTCCGACGTCGGCACAAAACTCGCCTTTTTTGGCGGGATCGTTGTATGAAATTCCCTGACTTTTCCAGATTTTGACTAAAACGCTTAATTCCCTGACTTTTCCCTGAATTTTTTGGTCAATTTCCGAATTCCCTGACTTTTTCCGGTTTTCTAGGTAGCGTGGCAACCCTGTCCTATCCTAGAACACAAATCAACTAATCATCTGCAAAGGCTATAACTTCACAATTGAAAAACTCAACAAGTTTCTGTAAAAGATCATTGATAATAATAATCCAAAACTTGGGACCAGAAACAAATCCTTGTGGACTTCCATTCTGAGGTCTTTGAATTCTTGAGGGGGCAATTAGGAGAAGATCGACAATCCTATCCTTCAGCAAATCAACAACAACATTAAGCACATTTTGAGGTACTTTCATTTTCTTCAATAAATTAAGAATGGCAGGCCACCATGCAGCATCAAAGTCTCCTTTAATATCAAGGAAAATTAGAATAGTATATAAACCTCTCATCTTGCTCCTCTGTACAGTGTTGTTTAGATGCAGAAGTGCATCCTCAGTACACCATTTGAGCAGTGAAACTATATTGGTCAGCACTAAGGAGATTTTCTTTATGTAAATGCCAAGTAATTCTGTTTGTAATTAATTTTTCAAAATATTTACCCAGGGAAAGAAGAAGACAGAAACACCTATTCATATGTGGAACACAAATTCTTCCCGTTGGGTATCCCAATGACAATAGCATTCTTCCAAGTTTGTGAAAAAGCACAAAGATTCAAACATACATTAAATAATATATAAAAGACAGCTGGGAAAAAATGATGAAAATATCTTATAGTTTCATTGGGAATAAAATCAGGGCCAGGAGCTTTACCAAGCTTTAAATTCCAAATTACATCATCAACCTCAGCAGGAGAAAAGGGAGAATCAATGCAAGATGTATATTCACTGCAAGAAGATAAATGCCACTGAGTATGAAAATCACTATCAATCCTCTTAAAATCAGGAGGGAATGCTTTATGAAGAACTAGCTTTACCCGCAGCTTCGCTCACCTTGATGTACTTAAATAAGTTTCAACTCTGCGTGGATTTCAAAAATACACTCCATGTAAAATTTCATAATAAAGAACATTTGAGCACCTTAAAATGATAAAACAAAATTTTTATCACGTACAGTAAAATGTAAAAAATATATAATGTAAATGCAATTTTTCAAGCAACAATAACAGAAATGTATAACATGAATGAATAGACCTTTAAAAAAATACGAAATAAAACATTAAATATATCTCAAAAGTCGAAATGTTGATAGTAGTTTCAAGTTGGTAAGTTAATTAGAAGTTATTAATTTTAAAATAATTTTCCACTTGTAAATCTGTGAACTTTTCGCCAACCCAACGGTCAACGAGAAGCTCCAGTATTGTCAGGACAGCTCCAAAACACGTTTTTACAGTCGTCGATGAACTACTTAAAACACACTGACACCAGATTATCAGGCTATCACGATGGAGACAGCGTCACAGCAAAGCACTAGAATACAGCTTCCGACTCTTCTTGGTCATTCTCGGTCAATCTCGAGACTCTCCATGCTACAACTCGTGATGCACTCGATGACACACAGAGCACAGCTCCCAACTCTTCGGTTCAGTCGTTCCCGGAGCTTAACACACTCTATCGACGATGCACTAAGAGACTCTTCGATGCACTCGACGACCCACTCGGCACTTGCTGGCCGGCTGTCAACTCAATCGTCTCTGCACAGACTAACTAGATAAGACACACTCACTAACTGACTGTGGACCAGCAGGGTTTATATAGCTTTTAACTTGTATTCAAGGACACTCTGAGCTAAACTGGTAAGAATTCGTTCCAGAACTTTCCCCAACCAACATGCAAAAAGTTCTCCAAGATGATATTAAATGTACTTTTATGATAACAATGTAATTCCCTTTTTACCTGTGGAATCATGTTAACAAGCATGAACTATATTTATGCTATTTAAGACTGACGTTAAGGTAGTGAGAAAAGAAAAAACATTTTATATTAGTTAAAGCACTCAGCACTCAGTCCCTTTTATACCAATGGCTATTTATTTGACTAATTTATATCAACACATATTGAATTTTGTTCAGTTATACTTTTCCTACGTCTGAATACTGAGGTATATTGTTAATCACATAAATACTAAAGTTTAATATCCTTTAATAGATGTACAAAATACTACCTGTTTTTAGATTATGTCTTTCATTAATTACACTACACAAATTAATAATAACAGTATATTATCAAAATTATTGCAAAATGGTATTAAAAACCACAGATATTTTTTTAAATAATTCTTTTTGTTAAGCAATAAACAATGAAATTTAAAGTGAAAGATCTTAAGTTAAATGGATTGGCAGTTGCCCCATATTTATAACAGTACTTTACAGTAGAGTATCAGGGTTCGTACACATTTCTGGACACGGAAATTAAGTACTTTTAAGGACTATTCATGAAAAAATTAAGGACCTATAAGCAAATGGGAACTGAATAAATTCAATTAAAAATATTATCTATGCTGAACTTCAATTTTGTAATACCATCCTAAAAATAAAATAGATCCATAAGTAGGATGCATTAGTATTAAATATAATTATTAGTAAGTTTGAGAATAAAATAAAGTTTATGAAATTTATCACTAAACATTTTGCACTCATACTAACTGGACATATTTGGAAGAAGATAAGTGACATTTTATTTAGGTTTTACTAAAAGTTAGCTTTGATTTTTTTTTTTTAATGTCTCATTTTGTCACATACTTGCTCACTCTATGAGTTTAGTAAATAGTAAGTAGATTTTATGTCAAGTGGCATAGGTTAAAGGGAAAAGTAAAATCACAATCAGCATGATTCAAAACAAAAAGACTGGCTGTTGTCACCATTCTTGATTGCCTAGGAGAGACCTGATGATCAGAACAAACCTTAAGGCCTGATGTATGCACGGTTCGCAATTTTGAAAGTTAGTTGAGGTCTGTTTTACGCAGTTAGTGTCATAGCTTCTTGTAGAGTTCCAGGGATTGTAACTCAGTTAATATAGTTTTAAGGTCCTAATAATCCACTAAAGCACCAGAGGTGACAAGTTGTTTTGCATTATTTTAAGTCTCACTAGATGCGAAGAAGAGGTTTTACATGAATTTTTACATTTTTGTGTTTTATCTTGTGACCACGATAAGGATTAAAGAAAGGCAATAACTAGCTTTAAAATGCAGAGATAATCTTTAAAGGTAACCAGTTAGTTATAAGTAATTAAATTGGGTCTTAGATAACCTTAGTCATTATGTATTTACATGGCCACTATTAAATTTTATTTATTTTTTAACATTATTTGTTAAAAAATCCTTTTTAAATCACAATCTAATAAAATTTCACAGTTTAAAATACATGTAATTTATAGCATTGATTCTTAAACGATTATTAGGATAATTACATATTAAAAGCTACAAAATATTTATATTTTGTAGCAACAGTACTCAACAAGATACTTATGCATCTTTTTAATTTGAAGCCTTCCCAGACATTTTGGCTAATTTATATCAATTTCCTTCTCTTTAAGTATTTTTTCTAACAGTTAGAACTTTGTCTCAATATGCAAGACAGTGTTCTCACTAGTTTCTATGTTTTGTATCTCCTAAGCTGTCAACCTCTCCAAAATGTACCTATGAGGGTTTACTTGATCTGGTAAAAGTTAAATAGTCCAAAACCCTGCGGACAGATGTGAAGCAAATTATCGCTATATCTGAAAGTAACTACAAAGATTTAAATAAACTTCTTATTTAAAAAGAAGAACATAAAGTATGTTTTTATGCTAAAAAAATCAATTACAGCTCATGGTGATGTAATTAAACAAGAAGAATCAAATGAAAACTAAAAATATGGACTAGTCATCAAAGACTATACAATTTAATTTCATTTTAAGCTGACTCAGTAACTCTATTGTCATAACAAATTCATATGTCGGCAGCAGTAACGTAAAGACGAATAATTGCAAATTATCAGGGCTGGCAGAAACTAATGCAGGGGGCAAGTGGAGGTCAGAAACACATTCTTGTCTTAAACTCCAAAAACCTCAGTTTAAAAACTGTTTAAGTGATTTGTATTCTCGTGAGAAAATAGAAATGGGAAATTATAGTAAAGGTTGAAATTGTAAACAACTGGGTAATTTACATAATAATATCTGTATATATTTTTGAAGAATAATTTTCCTTTCTGTTAATGTATTTAGTTTTTTTCTTCCACGTTTCCTTTTCATTTTAGAGTTTTGGGATTTAATTAAAGATTTTTGTTATTCTAAAAATACTAAATGCATTTAGAATGTATAGAGAAAGCTGCTAATTTTATAGTAATAGGAACATTCAGAAGAAATATGCGATATATATGGTAAGGTCCTGTTACAGAGCTAGTGTGGCAGAATTTTTTGAATTTATTCACACATCGAGCAAAAAAAACAGGCACTGGAAGCAAAATTTACAAAGGCACCAAGCAGCACAATTTAGTGTGTATGATGCATTAAGACATATTAGATGAATCGTTTAAATTGTCAGTTTTTAATTTCTTTATTAAAAAAAATATTTTCTATAATGCCTGTCCATATGATAAGATTAGATGCATTTTTGATATTTTATGATATTTTATGCTTGTGTCTAGTGAAAAATAAAGGGAAGATAAAAATGTTAAGAACTTCTAGTATCAGAACTAAAACATTCAACTATTATGTTTTTATTGCTCTTCCAGATGTTCTCCAAAAAGTAAGAAATTATGTATTAATACCATGGAGACATTTTTCTGGAATCTTCCAGAATAGTGGGTCTATAAATCTTGCCTTCAAATATTTCTAAACTTTCCAAGCTGCAATGTCTAAAATCCTAAAAGAAAAATTACCCCTGCCAAATCAGATAAAAAATGTGTAAAATTAATTTTATAGAGAAAACTGATGCATATTCTGAGACAATTATATGAGGAAACTCTTACCAGGAAAAAATTAAAAAGAAATTTTTAATTAATTACATAGTTATTTTGCTTTTGCTAAGAACCGTTTCGTAAATTGTGCTTTATAGCATTATACCTTGTTTATTTTTCAGATTCAAAATATTGTATAAAAAGTCGCCAAAATGGAACTTTACAATACAACAGCAAAAAATAAAAATGCTTTATTTTAATGTTATTTCTTAAATGTAATTACAATATATTACCATTATTTTAATGAAACTTATAAATGTTACAATGTTTTAAAAAATAGTTGAAAAATTCTCAGATCTCGGAATTAAAAACTTTCTATAGAAACTGATCTTAAAATCGTTAATAAGTCGCCAAATTTAGAGCAATTTAATAAAAGAATTCACATCCCCAAAAGCGAAAAGTTGTTTAAGAGCTCTTAACAAGAAAAAATGAAATAATTTCGAATGCTTTATGTTTCATACTTGCTCAGAAACTCTATCCCACCCTTTATATTAGAAATAGGAACAAATTATAACCCATGAACGCATTCACCTATTTAAAAGATAACAATATTTGTCAGAGAATTGCCAAAAATATTCCTCCAAAATGCTAATTCACACTCAAAATGGCTGTCGTAAAAACAGACAGAAATTTCAGATGATTAAAAATTAAGGACCTTCTGTCGGTTTTGGCCGGAATTAAGGACTTTTAAGGACCAAAAATCGATTCCAAAAAACTTAAGGACTTTTAAGGACTCTTAAGGACCGTACGAACCCTGAGTATTTGGGGACAAAGCTGTTATCTGAACAAAATGCTCGGTATACTATTTAAAACCTACATATTATTAAAATAAAGCATTAAACTAACCTGTAAAAGTCCTAGGCTTGAATTCTTTATAAGGTTAGAAAGACATCCACTTAAAGTAATAGTAAGTAGCAAATTTGTGGATTTCCTAACCATGTCCTGAATTTCAGTTTGGCTGAAAGTTAATGAATTAATAAATGGAAAGTTGAAAATTCAAAATTTAAAGCAAGCAGTAAAAACAAATTACAACAAATGTAGAAAAATGAAAAAACATCATTGCATGTAAGAAATACTTTTATATTATTCAGCATACATTCAACAAGTTACAGTACAAGTAATTTTTGATTAATAAAAGTAATTTTAAGTTACGTGATTTTAAATTCTACATTGAGATGAGAAACATCCCAATGCAGAATTTAAAATTACGCAAAAAAGCAGTCTTATTTTGGCATAGGTTTTGAACAAAAACTCTATAGATTTCAAGGGCACACTTTCAGGATTTTTGAAGACGATAGGCATGTGTCTGATCACTCTCAAATCAATAAGAATTTTATTCCTAACCTATGCCAATATATGGTTGCTTTTTACCTAAATTTTAAATCTTCAGCATGTCATAGCTAATAAAATCTGAAAAATTAATTTTTTATAAAGCTTAAATTTCTTGTACAAGAAATTGGAAAATGCTAAAATACTAATAATTATAATGCATAATTTTTATGAAATAATCATGATATGATTAAAACTTATTTAACACAGCTATCAATTAAAATATATTCCTTGAACAAACAACATTGTTTTAAATTTCAAAAAATTGCAACACAGTCTTATAATTTGAATAAACTGGTATATTATTATGAATAGACAGTGCTTGAATTATTACTTTAATATTAACATACTTATAAAATCCAACAGAAAAATATGCAAATTCAACAATAAATTCTAAATATTAAAAAAAAAAAAAAATTAACAGGAAATTATTGGAATTAGTAACATTTCACTAGTAATACTAAATACCCTCAATTATTGGCAAGAAATTAATTTATTATTCAAAATACAACAACTATAAAACGCAAATGCTTTGCTAATAACCAGGCTCTTATCCCAGTCTCCCCCCCCCCTTTTTTTTTAGTTAGATGCTAAGCACACTTGAAAAAATTTAAAAATAATTTAAAAATTAAAATTTAAAAATAACACATTATGCTAGAAAATGGTGAATGATGCACGTTCTCATTAATTTCACAATATCAGTCATTTAAATGAATTAATTTGCTTTCCATTCTCTGAATGTTAATAGGAATAATTTACCTCAATTCCTTTTGCTTTTAACCCCATTCTTATTTAAGTTATAATTCAGTTATTCATTCTCTTATCAGTTGCTAAAATTATAAATTTAAATAAATAACAGTGTAATTTTTTAATTAAATTATAAAATATTCATATAGTATTACTTTCTTCCATTAAAGTTCACAATTACTGAAAAGCTGAAACAATTTTTTCTTAATAGAACAATATTCCAAAATGAAAAAAAAAGGGGGGGGAGGGCAAGGTTTCATGACTTTTCTGAGGATAATGTATTAATGCATTTAGTATATGACAAGTACACCACACTGGTGGCTAGCAAAATTCTTAAAGTTTGTCCCACCTTTCTTCAGTACTGTACACGAGCTGAGTTGCCATAAACCTGTATTTATCACTCCATTGGATCAGAAATAGGACTGATATTGATCAGAAATTCTGGATGTGGTTCTTATAGTCTAGAAATGATACTGCATAAGTTTCTCAGAGAATTATACAGGAGATCCCATTTTTAGCCTCTTCTTTTCTTTCAACTATTCCAAATTTCAAGAAAAGACCACCACCACCAACAACAATCAAACAGTTACAGTTTGCTGTGCATGGGAATAAAATGGGCTTTATAGATGCTAAGAGGATTAACAACAACTAATAAAAAACACATACTGAACATCAATAATATTTTTTAAAGGTTTTTCTTTTATCCTCCTTATATTATAATAATAATGACAAAATTAGTTTCTTGGATTGCAGTTGGCAAAGAAAAGTTATTCTAATTGCAAATCAAAATACGTATACAGGTTTTTTTAAACTTGCCATGCATTTTGAATTAATCAATACAAACAGGAATGTTTTGCTTTGTTCAAAAGTTATGTTTGTTAATAATTTAAACCAAACATGCATAAAATAGAAGTGATAATAACAAATTACTCTTTTTTTATAGCATATTATTTTTAACCAAACGTACACATTTAAATTTTTATTAACTACAAAGAATACCTTGAAACTTGTATTAAAGTCATTCTTACTAAAATGCACAGAAAACTGCACTTTTTTTTTTTTTTTTTTTTTTTTTTTTTTTGTGAATGCGATTTATATCCAAGTTTAATAGAGAGTACAAAGTTCAAAAATAAATTTAAAAAAAATTAAAACATATTATTTGATTTAAATAAATGAACTAAATACAATGATTTTTAGGGAATGCATGAAGTCTATGCTAGTTTGAATTTTATTACTCAGACAGAACTTTCAATTAAAAAAAATGCTTTAATTTTGGTACTTTTCCGTTTGGCCAGCGCAAGCGATAAAGTCGCCAAAAATGGTACAACCGATGCCAAACTGAATATCCTCGCTGATAATTTTTCATGTCACTTTTTCAAAACAAGTCACTGCTATCTCTTATCAGATTGACCGTTTCTTTCAATACTGGCATACAGTTACATATAATTTTTTAAATTATAATATTGAAATAATTCTTGCATTTAAACTCGAATTCCACACTAAAATTTAACTTGAAATTAATGTAGATAATTACTGAGAGAATCAGATTTTTGCAGCATAGTTTACGTGAGATGAGATCATTTGGGATTACTTGATATGAACCATGGTCATCTTTTTACAAATATGTCAAAAATGGATGAAATTTTGCACAGGACAGAGGAAGAATCTGTCATTCTTTCAAGCAAAAGGCGTTTTGCCTAACATTACTATTTGTGATAATAATTATGAAATGAAATTATATTTTGGAGATGAAATTCAATGGTGCTGCAACCTTTCAACTTGACACAGTAAAAGAAGTATACGGAAAGGCACATGGTTTGAATCATCGAGATTGAGTTTCTTGAAGTGTGTAATGTTTATTTATGGTTGGAGTGAAGAATTAACTTCAGTTAAATGGTGTAAAAGCAGTTGGAAATCAGTCACAGAACAGTTGTAGATTGGAATAACTACATGCGATAGATTTGTGTGGATTCTTTACTTAAATGTCAACAACGCAAAATAGGAGGACCTGGTATGATCGTTGAAGTGGATGAAAATATGTTCACATAGCGCAAAAACAACGCGGAACAGATTTTACCACAACAGTGGATCTTTGGTGGAGTTTGTCGTGAAAAAAACGAATATTTCCTTGTGAAGGTGCCAAACTTATCCATGACTATCATATTAGAGGCAATTAAGGAAAATATCGAAAAAGAAACTACTATATATTCCGATTTGCGGAAATCATATTGCACCGAAAAACTGGAAGATGAAAGTCGCACATTTCAATGTGAACCATAAATACAATTTTGTAGATCCGGAAACTGGAACGTACACGCAAAAAATAGAAAGACTATGGGGTAGCACCAAATGGCGAAACAAGAAACACAGAGGAACGGCACATCATCATCTGGAAAGTTACCTCGCCGAATTTATATGGCAAAAGGAAACAAAAGACCCATTTGAAAAAATTTTAAAAGATATTAAAATATTCTGCCTCCAAAATAAAAAATTCTTAGAACTAACATTTGTTAACATTTTTTATGTGTATACTGTGTGTTGTTGCCAATAAAGTCTGCTTGGCGAAATTTGCGATGGAGAAACGGAAATAACAAGGTTTGCACCAGCGAAACAGAAAAGTACCTAAATTTTTATAACATATTAAATAGTTTTATAATGCTTTTATAGGCAGTTAAAAATATTCACCTTTGATTCAAGCCCTGTGAAAATTTCAAACAAGCATTAATGAATTCTTTTACTTGATCGTAAACTTCAGGAACAAATTGTGAAAAAGGAAATTTCTTTGGGAAAGGTGCCTAAAATTATAAGTATTCTGTACAAAATGTTTTGAAATAAATACATAAAATGAACAAATATACAATTAATTCAAGGCTAAAGAATGCAAAAAATGAACTGTTAGAAACAGAAAACAAATTCTGAAATATGAATGCAAGATCTTTTTTGTTAGCAGTTTGCATAAGTGCAGGTAAGACAATTTTAAAAAAAGACTTTAAATGAGGTGAAAGGTGGCATTATGTATTAATTACGAACTATAACTGAAATATAGTTTCTTCATAAATAACTATTCTTAAGCTCATACTTCTAAGCTGCTATTTTAGAGTATGAAGTGACTCAAATAAAATGGATATTATTTTAACTTATGGTTTGTTGATGCCAATAAATGAAGTTCAGATTCCCCGAATAATACGGCAGAAGTAACAAGACATAAAAGTCCAGATATGACTATGAAACAAGAGGGTACAGAGCTGAATGGGCATTAGCTGAATCTCTGAAAGCAAAAATAAATGTTGGCTGCAATTTTAAATCGCAATAAAGTTCACTGTCTTCTATAGATACAAAGACATCATGCATAAAAAATTCATGACCAGCAGACATGGTGTCACAATTCATTTTACATGGGTGTTCTGAAATATCTCTCTCACAGAATAAGTCAACTGAGGTTAAAATATTCAGAAGTTAGCAATTGTTTTTCTCAGTAAACTAGCTTGAGGATTGTCATTGTTCGTCACACGACATCACACCTTACTTATTTTGCTAGACTTGGCATCATGTGACTATTTTCTGTTTCCTCATATCAAAGGATCACTTAATGAGTTCTATTTTAATGATGCGTCTGCATCTTAAGATACCGTGTTATGAGATTTGAATAGTAAACTGGGGGAATATGGTAATTATAATAGCCATGATGTTTCTAGTTTGAGTAAAAGGCCACATCCAGTATAGTAGCTAAAATGGTTTTCATACCAATTTAGCAACTATACTGGATGACAGGTAACTATCACACTTATGGTCCCTGAAAGCTAGTTAACTTACAGCCAATCCAGATGATTACTCCCTGCATTTTTCTTTCCTTTATGAAGTATACATATCCTTGTAGAGATAACTTTAGTTGCAATGAGACTATATGCAGACTAAAAGTACAAAAGCATCTCCTAAAAGATAACTGCATCCAGCAATGACCCTTTGTAATCATGTAAAGTAGCATAGAATATAATAAGCATGAAGGTTTCACAAGCTATAAAATTCAATAAATAAACCAAAATTGTTAATTTACTGCAGTTAATTATAATTTTTATCCAGCACCGATTTAATTTTCAACTCACCATACAGTGGACAATTTCATTCACAAGTAAAATTCCAGTCTGTTGGAATGAAATATTCCTTTGATACAAAGTAGGAATACTCTTCTGAATTTCATGAATTTACTAAACAAACAATTAACCAAGCACAATATATAAAAATATTTATTATTCCACAATTCTCATGTTTGTGATAATTGTCATACCAGCATTAAGTCTTCATCATGATATGGAAACCTACTGATGATTGCATCATATTGTTCTTGGTTTTCGACTTCAATAGGATGGTAATTATCAGAGTCAAAAATTTTTCTGAATATTTTATTCCACTTCCTCATAAGTATTTCATTGTACTGGTCCCGGATTTCTGATAATAAATCAAATAGCTGAGAAACTGGATAACCATATGTCTGCAAGTAAAGAAGAAAAAGTAATGAACTGAAAAAATATCAATGAATTTTATATTTTTAAATAAATACTTAAATTTGAAGTTAACACTGAAATTGCAAGAATCGAAAACTTAAAGCCAACTTCTTTTCTAACCTTTATCATGAAAGATTTCAGTTCAAAACCATACATACAATTTTGCTTTGAAAAAGCTAAAGTAACTGAAGATTCATACTCGATGACACATAATTATGAGCATAAGTTGTGTAAATATGTACTTAATATAGACAACATTACAGAAACAACTTAAAAGATATTGAAATAAATTTCATTTTTGAATTTATTTGTGATAATTCAAAGTTGTGAAGTAAATTAATTTGTGCAAGACAATTAAAAACATAAAATATTGATCAGTAATTTATTTACTTTCATTATCTATCATTTCCAAATGAAGATCTATTTTACAGCTGACTTATTTAACTATAATGTTTGCCTACATAAATGAATAAATTAATTAATAAAAATCAAATAATATATATATTAAAACAGGAAAGCTTCAGAATATATATATTAAAACAGGAAAGCTTCAGATTACAATCTTACACCTTGAAGGTTTTATCATTTAAGTTTTAAAAAGTTTTATATATTTTATAAATAAAAAATATAAAAATCATACTGATTAAAAGTTATATGTCACCTCTTTAAAATTCTTTTTCACGTAAAACTGTTCACATTTCCTCACAGAGACCTGTCCTTCATTTAAATATATTAGAATTTTGATTATATGAACTTTTTCAAGTCAAACTAAATGCTAAAATGTAGAATTTAAAATGAGTTTTAACTTCTTTTCTAGTAAATCAAACTTCTGATTGACTGAATTTTTCCTCCCTTTCTTCAGTTTCAGCTTAATCAAAGTTTAAATGTGTATCTTTCTTACAATTTAACAATTTTGGAATTCTCCAATTTATGTTGCATTAAGCAAAAGAAAATTTTAATAATTCAATATTTTTGTGAAAAATAAACGTATATTAATATCTCAGTTATTATAACCTTTTATTTGCATACAAATTAGAGTTTTCAATATTTATATGAATAGCAGGCTTTCGAATTAAACAAGTTTTATAAAATTAATTAGCACTTTTATAAGAACATTTAAAGCAATACTATCTTGAAGCTTTGCAAAAAAAAAAAAAAAAAAAAAAAAAAGTAATTTCAAGTTTAGAACATTCAATTAGATACTCCCCCCCCCCAAAAAAAAAAGAAGAATCACAGTTGACAAAAAAACACTATTTTTCTTTATTTTTATTTATTTATTTAGGAGATTCACATACGACTTTATCCACTGATTTAAAAACTGCACTTTCTACACACTTCAAATTTTAAAATTTCAATATATAAGATTCTCCTACACAATGAATTGATCGCGACACGAAAACACAAATATATTTACATTACTAAAACTACAAAACATGATAAAAATATAATGAAAGTTCAATTACAAATATAACAAAACTATTATGACAAAGGACGTGGTATCATTATTTCTTATTATATTTGCATAATAATGATAATAATAATAATAATAAAACATTTAAAGTTTGATATAGGTCAATATTTGTTAAAACTCATTTGCCAATTAACAAGTTCTTCAAATTTTAACATGCTGCATATGTGTTTTTAACATTTTGCACATATTTGATTCTTTGCACAGAACTCATTCATGACAGGTAATATTTGCATCTTTTGCAAAGCATTTACACTCATGAATTAATTAATACAATCTTTTAGTCACTCATGAATTAATTAATGCAACCATACTACATGGTTTTCAAGCTATGAACAGGGTTCGTACACATTTCCTTACATGAAAATTAAGGACTTTTAAGGACCATCTAAGAAAAAATTAAGGACCTATCAGAAAACAAAAAAAATGAATAGAATAAAGCTATTATCCATACAACCGACTTCATGCTTGTACTTTCACTTTAAGAAACTAACAGAAGTGTGTATTATGCACTATTATTAAATTCAATTTAATACTTACCATAAAACAATTTTGAAAATTAAACTAACTCCCTACAAGTTATAAGTAGATAACATTAAATTAGGAACATAATTTCTTGAAAAACATGTATTTTACACTAATAACAGTCACTATTTTAGAGATTTACATGATTATTATTTAACTTATTTGATATTTATTTAAACACAAGTCAACTACTATTATAATAACAATGTAAGAATATTTTGCATATTAAAATAACTGATTTGTAAACATACAATTTATTTCCTTGGTTTTTTGAAAGATAATAGAATAATAAACTGTACAATAAAAGATACAAAACATTTGTGCTTTTTTTAAATCTGAAATCTTTTCAGCTATTTTAACATCTAATTTATTTATGTCTATTTCCTTTTCTTTAACTATTCTTCTAAGTTCATTTGCTTTGATAAACAAATCAACGTTCCTGCTGGTCTCAGCTTCATCTGCTAAAGCATCTACTTCTTCATTAATATCCCTTCGAAGAAATTTTTTCTTCTGCTTCATATAATCAATTTCTTCCTAAATAATATTTCTTTTCCTCTTTGAATTTTCAGATTTAGTTAAAGATTTTTGTTCTTCTAAATAACAAACTCCACTTCTTGCAGAAGCTGCTGCTGATCTCATTTCTTTATAATTTCGATATTAAGAACACCTCCAGAAAATTTTATGTAATCAAATACTGTGCTTTGAAAAATGAATGATGAGTCACTTAAATTTTCAATTTCAATTGCTTTATTTACAGAGAAGCCCCTTTCCACAGAAGCCTTTTCATGTGACAAGATAAGAATACTTGTCACAGTGAATACTTGAATAGTGAAAATATACATTTTTTACTATATATATAATTTATTTCCTAAACAATATTGATTAACTGATTTTATTATCTCCTAAGTTTAATTAAAGTAGAATTATTTTAAAAGAGTGAATCCATACTGATAAGTTATATTTTGAAAAATATATTGTTACGAATTTGGTATTTAAAAAGCTAATGTTAGTTCAATTAGAAATTAAATGGTTTTATTTCTCGCGCAGTGCAGCGCGTGACGAATATTAAAAGAAAGCTAAGCCGGAAAATTGAAAATACAAGAGCGCGTGCATTAAATAAATAAATATCTCTTTTTATTTCGAGAAAGTACTGGAAAATTCTAGCGCGTGATTTTAAAATCTTATAAAAGGAGGAAAACATCTCAGTTTGTAGTAGTTGCTTAGTTTGTTGTTGTTTAGAAAACTACTGTTGTTGATTGTAGCGAATTCGCGGATTAGCGTTCTTTAGCTGTTTTGAATTACGTTCTATTGACATTTGAGTAGTTAAAAGAAAACTACTGTGAGATATTGTAATACTGCATGATAATTTGAGAAAATTTAAGCATTTTTGTTGTGATAATAATAAATTTTTGTTCATTTTTCATCGGACTTGTGCATTCATTTCATAACGAACCCGTACGCACGCAACAATTTTTGGTGTCAGAAGTGGGATTTGAATGCCAATAACAAGAGCGATGGAAGAACAATTGAGACAGCTCATTAGTGCTTTTGCTGCATTCCAAGAAAAGATGGAAGCTGGCCAAGCATCATTTAAGGAAGAAATGAAATTGGGCCAGGAATCCGTTAAGGAAGAAATGAAATTGGGCCAGGAATCCGTTAAGGACGAAATGAAAGCCGTTCAAGCTGGTCAAGAAGAAATGAAAAGAGAAATTACTTGCATAATAGAAAATAAATTTGAAGCTATGGAAGGCAGAATTGACGCAGTTGAAAATAAAGTTGGACATATTGAAGAAAGAGTTTCTTCGGTGAAAGAAGAAATAGAAGAAAGAGTTTCTTCTGTAAAAGAACAAATTGATGAGAGAGTTTCTGCAGTTGCCAAAGAAATGGATACTTTAAAGAAATTCGTAGCGTCGGCAGGGAGCAGGAGTGATGATTTTAAATTCTTACCAATGCCTGCTCGTCCACCTCTGAAGCTATCCACATATGATGGGAAGACCTCCTGGCAGGTGTATAAGACACAATTTTCTATCGTGGCGGATGCGAATGGATGGGATTCCCAAGCTAAGGCCTGTCATCTCGCCGCTTCTCTAAGAGCCGACGCAGCAGATATCCTTCAGACTCTTCCCGAAAACAAAAGGTTAGATTTCGAAGCTCTGTCCGGCGCCTTGGAGTTGCGCTTTGGGGAGAAGTGTTTAAAAGACTACAGCAGGCTCCAATTAAAATCTCGTCAACAGAAGCCTACCGAAACACTTCAGGAGCTCGCCGCGGATGTTGAAAGGCTGTCCCATCTCGCCTTTTCGGAATGCCCGACAGAAACAAGGGAAATCCTGTCCTTGCAATACTTTATCGATGGCATCCGAGATACTGAAATACAGAAAGCTCTACGAATGGCGGATGTAAAAGATTTAAAAAGTGCTCTAGTGTACGCCATGAAATTTGAGGCAGGCCAGCAAGCCACTCGTCGAGACCGCCACCCAGTCAGAGCTGCTCAAGTCCAGGAGCCAGGGGATCAAGTCACCGCTCGACTTGACGATTTAACTAGACAACTGAACGCCTTGAGACGGAATATTGGTGAGAAGAAACCGACCGTTAAGTGCTGGAACTGCGGTGCTGAAGGACACATACGACGAAACTGCAAAACACCCCAGGGTACTGATGTTAAGACCGCTTCTAACAAGCAGCAGGGAAACTAATTAGTGGCCATGTTGCGGGGCGGAGGTTGCCAGATAATGAAAAGCCCCCGTTTAAAGCGCTTCAGATTTCTGCAGTGAGAGGCGGCAGTAATGGACTTTTCATAATAGGACATATTAATGGAGTTCCGTGCAATATGACTATAGATACAGGAGCCAACGTCACCATCATCCGAAAAGATTTGGCTCAACAACTAGGAAACAAACTTATCTGGACGCCGCCCTGCGTTACCCTCCAGACTGTGTCCGGTGAGAAGATCGACATCGACGGAAAAGTAAATGTTAACATCACATGGAAGTGCCGCTTACCATCACACGGCATATGTAGCAGAGATCACTGATTCTTGCATACTCGGATTGGACTTTCTAAGGAAATACAATTTTTCCTTGGATTTTAAAAATAACGAATTGCATTCTACATCTGAGGACATAGCGTTATTTCTCGTTAATGATGAAGAAGTTAAATCTGTCCATAAAATCATAGCACAAGACTATATTACAATACCGGCAAGAACAGAAATTTTACTTCCTGGATCCATAGCCGAAAATAGAAATTTCCGCTACGGCATCATAGAATATCCCAATAACTGTAATATCCCAAAAGGAGTATTAGTAGCCTCAACACTCGTCGACCTATCCAGAACGGTTATCCCGGTGAGAGTCGCCAATGTAACTGAAAAGTCGAGAGTTATTAAGAAAGGTGAAGTGGTTGCAACATGTACTCCAGTAACCAGCGTTGAAAAAAAGAGTAACATCCCAGAATCCGTGTGCTCAGAGAGCATTACATCGGAGTTATTGCAGAATGCACAATTAAACGATAAAGAGAAAAATGCTGCCGATCGCGTCATTAAAGATCTTCAAGTTGTTTTCTCCCGCTCGTCTTCTGACGTGGGTCGAACTAGTTTGACACAACATAGAATAGATACTGGCGATCATCCCCCGATCAAGCAACATCCAAGACGTCTACCGTTTGCTAAACAGGAAGAGGTGCGAACACTGTTAAAAGATATGGAAGAAGGCGATGTCATCGAGCCTTCAGCGAGTCCATGGGCATCTCCAATCGTTCTCGTCAGAAAGAAAGACGGCTCAACAAGATTTTGTGTTGACTATCGCAGGTTGAATGAGGTTACGAAGAAAGACAGTTACCCTCTTCCTAGAATTGATGACATTCTAGACACTCTTTCTGGAAGCAAGTGGTTCTCAACACTTGATTTAAAGAGTGGGTATTGGCAGGTAGAAATCCATCCTGATGACCAAGAAAAGACGGCATTTACTACGGGACAAGGACTTTGGCAGTTCAAAGTGATGCCGTTTGGACTGTGTAATGCGCCGGCAACATTCGAACGTCTTATGGAGACTGTTTTGAAAGGCCTTTCTTACGAAGCCTGTCTGATATACCTGGACGATATCATCATCGTCGGAAAGAGTTTTGAAGAGCATCTAGAAAATCTTAGAAAGGTGCTTCAGAAACTGAAAGAGGCCAATCTGAAGCTGACTCCCGCTAAATGCAAATTGTTTCGAAAGGAAGTGACTTACCTGGGACATGTCATCTCTGCAGAAGGTGTACGCACGGATCCTGAAAAGGTATCAGCGGTTAAATCCTGGACGCGTCCCGAAAATGTCCATCAGCTGAGAAGCTTCCTAGGGCTTTGCACCTACTATAGGAGATTCGTGAAGAACTTTTCTTCCATCGCAAGACCACTTCACAAGCTGACAGAGAGCAACCAAAGATTCTTGTCGACAAAGGAATGCGAGGATGCATTTAACAACTTAAAGGAAGCTTTAACATCTGCTCCAATCCTGACGTATCCTCAGCTCGACAGACCATTTATTCTCGACACCGACGCGAGCAACGAAAGTGTCGGTGCTGTTTTGTCCCAAGAAATAGACGGCCAAGAACGTGTAGTAGCTTACTGGAGCAAGTGCCTGTCTAAACCGGAGAGGAATTACTGTGTCACAAGGAAAGAGTTGCTCGCCATAGTCAAAGCTGTAGAACATTTCCATCATTATCTATACGGGAGAAAATTCCTCCTCCGCACGGACCATGCCTCATTGGCGTGGCTTTTAAATTTCAAAAATCCTGAGGGTCAAATAGCCAGGTGGATACAGAGACTCCAAGAATATGACATCACTATCCGTCATCGTAAGGGATCATCACACGGAAACGCCGACGCCCTGTCTAGAAGACCTTGCCAAGAAAACTGCCGATATTGTTCCAGGGTGGAAGCGAAATATGAACTGCTGACTCCGGTCGCAAGACAAATTACAACATCAACATCGGCTGCTCGAGACCCGTGGAGTGATGATGAAGTCAGGAAAGACCAGCTGGAAGACCGCGACATTAAACCCATACTTGATTTAATAGAGTCATCAAACAGAAAACCTACATGGCAGGACATTTCTATCTGTAGTCCTACAACAAAACAATACTGGGCACTCTGGGATTCACTTCACATTCGAAACGGCGTCTTATACCGGAAATTCGAGTCGGATGATGGGAAGACGTTCCGATGGCAACTGATACTTCCGAGATCCCGGATTCCTGATGTCCTCAAAGAACTACATAACAGCCCTACAGGAGGTCACTTTGGAATTATGAAGACCTTACAGAGAGTTCGTGAGCGCTTTTACTGGAATAATGCAAAGAATGACGTGCAAAAGTGGTGCCGATCTTGCGATGCCTGTGCAGGTCGGAAAGGACCGAGGAAATGCAGCCGAGGCAGACTGCAACGTTACAACGTAGGTGCGCCTTTTGAACATATCGCCTTTGACATCCTGGGACCTCTGCCACGAACTGCTGATGGCAACAAATACATACTCGTTGTCATTGATTACTTCACCAAGTGGCCTGAAGCTTATCCTATTCCTGATCAAGAGGCAGTCACAGTAGCTGAGGTAATGATACAGCACTGGATTTCCAGGTTCGGAGTGCCTCTTCAGTTACATTCCGATCAGGGAAGGAATTTTGCCTCGGCAGTAATCAAAGAACTATGCAAACTACTTGGCATTGACAAAACTCAAACGACGCCATTGCATCCCCAGTCGGACGGCATGGTAGAGAGGTTCAATCGAACCATCCTTAATAACCTCTCATTAGTGGTTTCCAGAAACCAACAGGACTGGGACAAGAA
The DNA here is from genome assembly GCF_044657685.1 of Stegodyphus dumicola. NCBI lineage: Eukaryota > Metazoa > Arthropoda > Arachnida > Araneae > Eresidae > Stegodyphus > Stegodyphus dumicola. The sequence goes on along the minus strand of NC_140775.1, from coordinate 61,380,887 downwards.
ATTACCACTCTTTTTACTGGCTTACCGCAGTGCTGTCCACGAGACTACCGGCTATTCTCCATCACAGATGCTCTTCGGTCTTGACCTTCGTCTGCCTTGTGATCTATTGTTTGGCCGCCCTCCAGATGCTCCTTCATCGTCTGAGGAATATATTCAAGATCTCCAGGCCCGGTTTGAAGTGATGCACAATTTTGCACGAGAGCGAGTCAACTTGGCGACGGAGAAGATGAAGACCCGATACGACACAAGAGCTACTGAACATCAATTCCACGAAGGAGACAAGGTGTTGTTGTGGAATCCGACTCGACGGAAAGGACTTTGTCCGAAATTACAGTCACCTTGGAATGGGCCGTACACAGTCCTAAACAGGCTGAATGACGTCGTGGTTCGGATTCGTAAGTCTTCGAACTCTAAACCTAAAGTCGTTCATTACGACAGGTTAGCTCATTACTATGGCCATAGTACATAATGTAACTAAGTGTAAATAGTATAAGACCATGGTCCATTTTGTTTTTAAATGTGTATTTGATTTGTATTTGATAGCATTTGATTTGTTTTATGTATTGCATTTATTGTTCATGTTGTTTATTATTGTAATGTAATGCTTATTAATGCATTTATGCCACAGTTGTAAGTTTTGCTTCCTGTCCAGGGATTGTACTGCCCGGGACGTGCAGTCCTTGGGAAGGGGGCAGTGTTACGAATTTGGTATTTAAAAAGCTAATGTTAGTTCAATTATAAATTAAATGGTTTTATTTCTCGCGCAGTGCAGCGCGTGACGAATATTAAAAGAAAGCTAAGCCGGAAAATTGAAAATACAAGAGCGCGTGCATTAAATAAATAAATATCTCTTTTTATTTCGAGAAAGTACTGGAAAATTCTAGCGCGTGATTTTAAAATCTTATAAAAGGAGGAAAACATCTCAGTTTGTAGTAGTTGCTTAGTTTGTTGTTGTTTAGAAAACTACTGTTGTTGATTGTAGCGAATTCGCGGATTAGCGTTCTTTAGCTGTTTTGAATTACGTTCTATTGACATTTGAGTAATTAAAAGAAAACTACTGTGAGATATTGTAATACTGCATGATAATTTGAGAAAATTTAAGCATTTTTGTTGTGATAATAATAAATTTTTGTTCATTTTTCATCGGACTTGTGCATTCATTTCATAACGAACCCGTACGCACGCAACAATATATATATAGTACAAAGTCCAAGATCCGGACATCCAATATCTGGAATGATCTAAAATCCGGACCTCAAAGCCACCACCAACCAATTTTTTAGGGCTTTTTTGGAGGGAAGGGGTATGCTTTACGCATGCGCATTAGATTTTTTTCATCATAAAAAAACATGCCGGAAATACCAATTCTTAATCTCAGTTTGGCGCTAAATAAAATATCTCATTATTGAAGAAATAATTATTTTAGCATAAATTTGGGTGATTAGTAACTTGACTCCATAGCTGCGTATCTGCTTGGCATAATCTCAAACCGAAACATTTGTTAGTTTTACACCAACTAATATTTTATATCCTTGATGCCGAAATCGCGAATCATTATTTATTGTATTTTGCTTTCATCACCGCATGTTTATCAACGGATGACAACTTGAGTGATATATAAAATATTTTTATCAACGGATGACAACTTGAGTGATGAATCATGCAGCGACGCCAAATAACAGAGTATTATCCGATTACAGATTTAAGTTTAATGCGCTAAAATGTTGACAAGGGGAGATTTAGCAGAAATTTCTTTCCTTATGCTAAAAATAGATTTTGTTAATGATACTCATAGGATAAACGATTATATTTAGTGCTATTTGAATTAAGAATAACTGATTTGTTATTTACATAAAGCCAGAACCAGCGCCAGAGCTCGCATGGCCACACCAGGCGGCAGAATTTAGCGAAGTTAAACAGAAGTTTTTCATTGCGATGACAATGCCCAATCATCAATCAATTAACGGAGGGCGAAATCTGTAGTATGGTTCTAAATCCAGAAAATACAGCTACCGATAGTGAAGAAAGTAACAGAGAGGTTACTCAATGAGAAAAAATTTTGATTGACAAGTTATTCGGAATTCTTGACACAGCAATTACAGGACTTGAACAATGGAACTTAATAACTGAACAAGAAATTATATGTCTATAGTATTAGTCTAAAGTATTAGCAGAGAAAACAAATCAAACAACTCACATTGAGAGAAATGTTTAATAAAGTAAACATATAAATATTAAGCTCTTTTCTTTTGTAAATTTTGACACCCTTTAAATCATAAATGCTTCATTATTTCATAAATCACGATTTCATATTTTCAATTTTATAATTTCTACGTGCCATCTTAGTAGATTTAAAATGATCTAATATCTGGAAAAATCTCAAATCTGGGATCGCCGAAGTCCCGACGAGTCCAGGCCTCGGACTTTATACTGTATAAATATATAATACGGAATGTATATTTTCAGTTAAACTTCTACCCAATAACTTTAGTAATTCATGAAAGTTAATTTTGTGTCTAGTTAATTCAGGAAAATTAGTTTCAATTACAGTCAAAAGTCGTTAATCCGGACTCGTCAGGACTTCGGCGATTCCGGATTATCGATTTTTCCGGATTATAAATCATCAGTTTAAATCTCGTAAGATGGCATGCAGAAATTCTAAAATTAAAAATATGAAACCGTAATTTATGAAATAAAGAACAATTATGATCTAAAGGGTATCAAAATTTGCAAAAAGAAAAAGCTTAATATTTATTTGTTTACTTTATTAAACATTTCTTTCAATGTAAGTTGTTTAAGTTTTGCTTCGTTTCATGTGATAATACTTTCTCTTTAATTCTATTAAACAGACATAATTTCTTGTTCAGTTACAAAGTTCCGCCGTTCAAGTCCTACAATTGCTGTGTCAAGAACACCGACTAATTTGTCAATCGAAATTTTTTTGTTTTCAATAACCTCTGTCACTTTTCTTCGCTATCGGAAGCGAATTATAATGACGAGGAACTTGTTTTAAATCATATCAAAGACGGAGCATATCGAGATGAAATACTACATTTGGTAAGGAATTATAAGCCAAATAAAATAAAAACATCTGCGCTGAAGATAAGGATAGTGCTGACAAATCAACTTCCAATTCATTAGGCGCCCGCCGCCGAGCAGCGTGAAATTGATAAACAGATTTCGGATTTCAAAACATACTTTCGCTTTAGATCCTTTACATATTAACAAATATATATCGGAAATTCTATTTGATACAATCAAAAGTTTAAGCTTACTTTTATAAAATTGCTCTTACAGTCTGCAAAAAATAATAAGCCGGATGCAATTCGAAAATTAAGGAACAACGCAATCATCAACATTAACTGAAATAGATAATTAGATAATTTTAGCTTATACGTCCATTATACATAAAATGCGCACGCGAAAACGTATTCTGCACTTGCGCACACTCATATGCGCAGTCGTAAAAGGTCTTACGCGCACGCGTGAACGCCTCTGCGCATGTGCAGAAAGTTTTTAGTTTTGATGTCCGGATTATAGATCATTCCGAATTATGGGTGTCCGAATTAACGACTTTTGACTATAGTTGTTTTCAGCTTTAAAAATATTAAAAATTTTTTAATTAGTTAGTTATGTTCAACTAATAATTGTATCGCCATTAGCAAAAATTATGCATTACTATCAACAACATAGGTTTAAACCAAATACTTAATTGTCCATTGAAGCTTCAAAACGTATTTCAGAACTTCACTTTTTCTCGGCTAGCATTACCGAATTTGCCCTTGGCAACCTAAAATCGAAATGGAGACAACAGATTTCCCGCGAAATCGATAACAGACCCTCTGCAGAAATAAACTCATAATCCCGATATCCCATACATATATATAGTATGTGCAAAAGAGAATAAACTCCGTAGAAGGTGATAAAAAATTAATTTATGGCTTAATTGAAACAAACACAGAATTTAAGCTAAGCAAAACCGTGTAAAAACAAATTGAAATGATAAAACGAAACTTAATTTTCATGTGAATTTTCAGCGCTGACTCTCCCATTCTAAAAATTTCAATTTGTTTCAAAGACCACATTTAAGGATTGCCATCCATCAATATCCAGTCTTTGTAGTCAGCTTGATGAAGCCACAGTTTATTGAAAACGCACTTTCCAGGCATCTCGTTCCTATTGGCGTCGGAAGGGTTGTGGCCTTCCAGGTTGGAATTGCTTTAATTTTGCCAAATATTTTCAGAATCCCCCCCTTTTTTTTTTCTCGAGCACCTTCATCATCACTTTCACCTCTTGAAGAACTTCCGGCTTCACGCTTTCGTCACAATCTGCCTAAATTTATGGATAACACCTGTTTCGAAAGCTTGAGTGAATAGCCAATCAGACACTGATACTTTCGTTCGAGTAGTTATTTTTTTTTTTTTTTTTTTTTTTTTTTTTTTTTTTTTTTTTTTTTTATCGTTTGGAACGCAAATCCGCCAACAGATTGGTTAAGAGCCGTGTAATTTTAATTCCATATTCACGAGAAATCGTAATTCACACTTAGAATGCCAATCATTAGAAATGATAAGAAATGTCAAATGAGCAAAATTAAGGACCGTTTATTCATTTTGGCCAAAATTAAGGACTTTTAAGGACCAAAAATCATTTTTGAAAAAATTAAGGACTTTTAAGGACCATACGAATCCTCTATGAATTTGTCACTTATTTATACAAACGGCATCTATTTTATCAGTCTGTTTTATCAATTATTTGCATTAGTTATTTGGCATTATAGAAAGAAGAAAAAGATAAACACATATTACTATTAATTATCACTGCATATTCTTTATTTTAGATGCAGATACTTTAATTTTTTTTAATTATTTGAATCATACAAAGTTAAAAAATTTCAATGGAGCTAACAATTTTTATTACATACGAGTCAAATAATTTGAAAATTCTACTTCAAGCTTTAAATATTTTTTTATGATCTTATGCTTACCTTAAGTGTATAACTAAAAAGCAGTATTAACCACTTTAGTTCCAACATAAGAGCCGTATCTGTAGAGCAATCCTAAGAGGGAGAAAAATCAAATAAATCAGCTATATTTTTTTACTTGAATTCTAATTCTTTCAGTTCTTTGAAGAATATTTTTTAAAATATTCTATTTGTCTAGACATGGAAAAAACACCACTTGTAAAAAAATAAAATTATTATATAAATTTCTAAGATACACATTTTGCAAATGTTTTACTTAACAGATCTAAAAAATCAATTTATATTTATTCCATTCATTTTCAAATATTTTTCAAATTCCCAAAATCTCCTTTCAAGTTCTTTGAACTTAGTTTAATTTTTTAATAAAAATCAGTCACTTTAATTTAAGATTCAGCCCAGCTTAAAATCCTACAAACTGAAAATATAATAAATTAATCTAAAAAATTTGTTTTTACTTACAGATGGTGTTCTTAAGGAAGCCACTATTTTTGACAAAGCATTTGACCATACTTCATCTAAATAAACTCTGTTGACAAGACCATTCCCAGTATTTAACACATGATCTTCAACAACAAAGAAACTAAAATAATAATAAGTTTGATAAATAAAAGACAATGATGTTCTGAGTACTTTTCATTAGATGACACTTCAATAATTCAAGAAAAATATTTTTTTTTATCGTACTTACCCAACAATGCCACTGAAGTAATTTCTGTAACCATCTATAGTTTCACTCTAAACATGGAAAAACATAAACATGTTAAACGCAGTTATCTATATTTAAAAAAAATTACATGCAAATACACAATCAACTCAAATATTTCAGAATTTCATTTAGCCATTTTTTTTTTTTTAGAATTTTTTATATTTCTTATAACATTCTGAAAATTAAAAGTATTACATATTGAGAACACTCAACAAAAAGTGTCCTTTACATGCACTTAACCATATGAAAAATGTTTGACTTTGCGGTATGAATTTTAACCATACTGCATAGTCTATTCCACAATGTTAGGCATAGTCTATTCCACAATATACAAAGCTATTATATGAAAAACTTAGAGCAATTTCTTCCAGTCACTGATACATATGCAATTACAGTTGTGGAAGCACATATCTGCCCAGTGAAATACACTGATCATCAAAAAGCACTTGGCTGTAAATCAGCTAACTGTATTACACTGTACCATATTTACAGTTGAGCATTTATGATGGAAATGTGTGTAACAGCACAAACAAGTTTTTATCAGGAAATGCTGATAGGATAAGAAAGAAAACAGATAATATATGAAATTACCCTTAAAAATCAGCATAAACCTCAACCAGAAACTTCACAAAACTATTTTCCTATAATATCATCACTTACATGTGTACAAAATTTATTTTTGAAATCACATTAATATTAAAAATTTGCATTATTAAATGCATGCTTTAAATAATGCTGCATTGTAATTCAGTAAGAAATGAATACAACTGACTTCTTGATTTATTAATTTAGTACAAAATTAATTACTGCCAAAGTACAAAATTTTGCACTTTGGCAGCTGAGAATGATAGTTTTGTAAAACCATCAAAACTAGTCCTGTGAAAATTTGTTTGTTGTTTGTCTTCTAAATTAATAAATCAAGAAGTCAGTTGTATGCATTTCTATCTTCTAGACATTACTGAATTACACTGCAGCATTATTTAAAGCATGCATTTAATAATGCAAATTTTTAATATTAATGTGATTTCAAAAATAAATTTTGTGCACATGTAAGTGATGATATTATAGGAAAATAGTTTTGTGAAGTTTCTGGTTGAGGTTTATGCTGATTTTTAAGGGTAATTTCATATATTATCTGTTTTCTTTCTTATCCTATCAGCATTTCCTGATAAAAACTTGTTTGTGCTGTTACACACATTTCCATCATAAATGCTCAACTGTAAATATGGTACAGTGTAATACAGTTAGCTGATTTACAGCCAAGTGCTTTTTGATACCAAGTACAAAATTTTGCACTTTGGCAGCTGAGAATGATGGTTTGGTAAAGCCATCAAAACTAGTCCTGTCAAAATTTACATATATATAACTGATTTTTGCTGTTTGACTTCTAAATTAATACTTGTTTGGAGTGTTATTTTATCTTAGTTCTTGATTTATGTTATAAAACAGCTTTAATCTACAGCTGTATAAATTAAGCTATGTTATCTAGAAATGATTTCTTGACTTAAATCTCACACCACATTCCATGGCAAACATATATCAGGTTGTTGCAAAAGCCATGATGTATTTTGGTAAAAAATAGCAAGTGTTAATTTGTGGAAATACAAGAGTTAGTCAGATCTATATAATCGTTATATCAATAACTGAGAAGTTGAGTGCCATGTGTACCAATACTAATCTACGTTTGATTTGTTTTTACAGATTTGACAACAAATGGAAGACAGAAGAAAAAAGCTGCATTTCCGTTACATTTTATTAATTCACTTCAGGACAGGCCAAGCCCATAGAAAGTTGTGTAAAGTTTACAGTGATAATGACCTACATGAATGCCAGTGCCAACACTGTTTCACAAAATTCTGTGCTGGTGATTTTGATTTTCATAATGCCCCTTAGTCAGGAAGGCCGAGCAAGGTTGATGACGGCCATAAAGGTATTAACTGGGTCAAACTATCGCTACACAATGTGAGAGATTGCAAAAACATTGAACATCCATCATTCAACTGATCATAAGAATCTGAAGAAACTGGGACACGTAAGTAAGCTTGATGTGCGGGTTCCTCACGAACTTAAAGAGTTCCTTTGACGGCACGAATAAACATACGCAAATACTCATTACATGCGAGAAAAAAAATCTTTTTGAAGCAACTGATAAATGGTGATAAGAAATGGATCTCTACAACAATGCAGTATGCGAACATCTGTGGTTCTGAAGGAGAGATCTGTCTTGAAAGACATCGAAAGCAGACGTTCATCAGAGAAAGACTACATGCTCTCAGTGTGGTGGGATTTTAAAAGTGTCATGTTTTTTTAGCTTCTATCTAGGAATCAAACAATCAATTCTGATGTGTACTGCTGCCAACTGGACAGTTTGAACAATGCCATCATCCAGAAATGGCCAGAACTTATTAATCATAAAGGTTTCATGTTCCATCATGACAATGTGAAACCACACTCAAGTTTGGTCCCCCATCAAAAACTTCTGGAGCTTGGATGGGATACGTTGCCACACCCAACATATTTCCCTGACCTTGCACCATTAGCCTTCTACTTTTTTTGCTCTCTTCAACAGCCTTGCATGGTACAACATTCAATTCTGAGGTTCCAAATGAATACCTTCTTCAGTTATTCATGGATAAAAGACAGGTTCTTCTACGAATAAGGTATTCTGCAGTTTGTTGAAAGATGAGGCATGGTTACTGAGCAAAATGGGCATCATTAAATTAAATGCATTCTTTGTGTCACAAAATACATGTAAAACAGTACAAATGCATCGTGACTTTTAACACAACCAGATGAATTCCAGCATTTTACATTAATCTGCAACTAGTGAAATGAAAGCATTAACAATTAAGTAAGAAAAAGTGAAACTTAAAAAGCATTCAATCTTACACAAATATACAGTATATTAATTATATAGGCATGTATAAAAATTTTTTCTAAATACAAATTCATGATATTCAGATTAAACAATTTTTAATAACATACCATATTTGTTGATGGCTGTAAAGCCAATTTAGCTTGCTGCTTTCTTTGGTTTCTATAATAACGCTCAAAAGATTCTCGTTCTCCCTGTGAAACAAAATTATCTATATTAAAAGATTTCTGGCAGAAAAAACTTTTGTGGTGCATTTCACCACACTTTATTTATAGTAAGATTAACAATAGAGTAAGATCAGTAATAATAGAATAATTTGGAAAGAAATAGTAACATACAATATTAGCAGTAAATTGCTTGGAGTCTAGCATATGATTCAAGTACTCAGGTATTAAGCTTTTGAAAATGTAATTTAATTCTGGAAATAAGGAACACTGATAAGATATTATAGCTACCAAGTGTAGCTTCAGTTAAATTAATATGCTTAATATGTATTCCGAACTCCACCTTCACTGTCAACAGCTCGTCCCTTTTTATACACTTGTATTCTGCCTTAAAATCTATAAATAGATGGTAAGTTTTAATACTGTATTCTTTAGATTTTCAAGGATTTGACTCAAGGAATGAATCTGGTCAATAGTAGATCTTTGGAGTCTAAATCCACATTGATAGTTTTCAATCACCTTATCCACAAAGGATAGCAGTCTTGCCTATAATAGATTAGAGAATATTTTACATACCATACTGAGAAGAGTAGTGTCCCTACAGTTATGACATTCAAGTTGACAACCTTTTTTTTAAAAATAGGGCAAATGAATCCTTCTTCCCATTCAATAGGTATTTTCTCCAAAATCAAAACATTGCTTAATAATATTATGAATAGCATTTATAAACACTTTGTCAATCTTCAGTAGTTCAGATGGTATATGATCAGGACCAGCTGATCTGTTGTCTTAAAGTTTTTGAATTGCCAGCATAACTTCATCTAAGGTTGGTAGGGATTGACTTTCTGCATACGGGGAAGAATTTGGTTCTTCAAAGAATCCAAGGAAGTCACCAGTTTCTTAATATTTATTTATATATTCTTAGTGTCATGTTCTCTGAATAATTTTTATTTTGTAATTTTCTCACACTTTCATACTGAGAAAACCTAAACAGAGAGAAAGTTTACATTTATCAAAATACTCTTAAATATGATAAAAAAAAATTATTATTACTGTGGGAATTGAGCTGCAACCCTCCACCAAATGGCGTAACCTACATCTGCAGCAAGAAGCCTTCAGGCAAACACAGCCAGTTGATTTTACGAGTTCGAGAGAACTGGTCTAACTTGAATGCTCATGACAAAGCTACAACAATGCATTTATTGATCATGATCTGGACTGATCTAAATAGACAGCACACAGGTGGCAGTTGTTATCATTTACCTGCGTACAAGGAGGTGACTACACTGGAACTAACGTAATGATCTCTCTTCTAAAACATACTCGATTCATCTGTTATAAACTGATCCAGTTTATCTTTTCGGTACTTTTCCGTTTTGCCGGCGCAAGCGATAAAGTCGCCAATAATGGTACAACCGATGCCAAACGGAATATTCTCGCTGGTAACCTTTTACGCCTCATTTTCAAAACAAGTCGCAGCTTTTTTTTATCAGATTGATTGTTTCTTTCAATACTGGCATATAATTACATAGAATTTTTATCAGATAGTTCAGTTTTATGTCTAAAGCCATTTTCGGTAATTAGGTCAATTAGGATGCAATCACAGCGCTTACCGGAAGCCGAAAATATAGAAAAGAAAAGTCAAGGGTTAAATTCATCAATTCTAATGAGAATGCATTAGTGAAGTAAAGCACTGCAGTTTTACATAATTTCTGAGTAAGCTATTCGTACGCATTGAAATATTTCTTGCATTTAAACTTGTGTTCCAAATTAAGATTTAACTTGAAATTAATGTAGATAATTACGGAGAGCATTAGATTTTTGTAGAGTAATTTACGTGAGATGAGATCGCTTGGAGTCACGTGATATGAACCGGCGAATTAGGATGTTGAACCATGAAAGCATAGTAAATTCTTAAATTAATGTCTTTTTACAAATTTATTGGCTTTTTATAAAGTTTTAAGTGATATTAAAATGTTTATGCCTTCAAAAAAAAAAAAAAATTCTTAGAACTAAAATTTTTTATGTGTATACTGTATGTTGTCGCCAATAAAGTCTGCTTGGCGAGATTTGCGCCGGCGAAACGGAAAAGTACCATCTTTTCTTTATGCTAATCATAAAATAAATCTAATACTTGGAACCAGCTGATGTGATTTCTGTCTAAGCCAAAACTCTGGGGTTCCGGTAAACTTCAAAATAAAGTACTGTGAAAGCTTCTCCCCCCCTCAAGACAGTACTACTTCTGTTTTATTTTTTAAATAATTCACACAAAAGTAATTTAAAATGAATCACTGAAAAATCTGTAAAGAATGTGCCAGAAAATGCGAAGGAAGCTGATAGAAAAATTATTGAAGATTTGGATGTCTTCATACCGAGTCTTGTAATTTGTTTGTGGGCATCATAAAATTGATCACAGAGGATCAGACTACTAAAACAAGTAATCAGCAATATCTGTTGCAGACAGAATGCTTTAAATGAGCTCAGATTGAAAAGCAGATTGAACTAGAAAATTTAAAAACACAATCACTGTCTGGTGATAGAATAAACATGCAGATTAGTGTCGAAAATTTAATAAAAAGTATTAAAACACTTCCAAACTCTGTTCCTGAGAAGCCAGAGGCATTGCATTTGTTCTTCCCTCAATTGGAAAAAAGCATTTGGTACAAAAGAAGTTCTGAAAGGCTTACCAGCGAAGATACTAATTAATTTATTAGGGGTTACTATCTAATAATGTTCTAACTTGTGCAACTGAGAAGGAATTGGTGGATTACGAAAAACTAAAATTCAATTAGAGTTGCTTTTAGATTAATTTCAGCCAACAGCAAGAGAGATCCTCACCAATTTTAACATGCTCCCCATGGAGAAAACAAATCGCATATTTAGTTTGCTACGCGATTCACTGCGATATTCGAATACTATTTTCTGGTTAGAGAAATAATAATAATAATAATAATAATAATAAAAGACTAAAAAGTTATGCAATCTAATTGTTGCAAATAAAACTGCTTATATATCCCATTGCTGGAAAAACTGTCTAAAATAAATAAGTCAAAATTTCATTCTGATGAAACAAAAGTACCAAGTGTTCAAAAACTAACTATGATGAATGAATCATTCCATGAGAATCAAAATAGAAGTGGACCAGATATGATTTTGCCATGGAGATTCATGCTATGTTTGGGGGGGAAACGGGAAAAAATTGTCGTTGTGCTAGGGATTGCATAAAAGGGTTTAAAAAACAAATTGCATAAAATAAGGACATGGAAAGAACAAACAAAACCAGCATTAAAAACATCAGTTTTATTCAAGAGTTATAATATGCTGGTATTCTAACATAAAATAAACAAATTAAACACATTTATCGATTCAAGTTCCAGTTATAAATTCCTTCTAAACTGAAATTAGATAAAATAATACCCAGCTCACGTTTTGATGGAAAAAAGGAGGCAAATATCACTAGAGTAGCATTAGCTCTGAATCAAAATTCATCCAGGCTAGAAATATCATTGCAGAAGTACATAAATTACCTGTTCCTTTTATTTTAACACTAAATAGTTACTCTCAACTTCTGAAAGTCGGGGGAAAAATAAAATAACACACCATTTCCTAAAACCGGAAACGATTTTCAAAGTGACTCGTCTTTAGTAGAGTGTTTTTAATTAAATACTGCAAATGTAATTAATGAATGTGATCTATATTTATTGCATGTTAAGGATATGAATATTCAAAAGGCTCTGCCATTATTGATTAATAATTATAGACCAAACGAAACATGAAACTAAGAAACGAAAAAACTAAAAACATGAATTTAAAAATAAATGTTGTGTTAAAAGACAGCATTCTAATATTGCAACTGTCTCGAAAATTACCGTTTGTGGAACAAAAAAACTGTTGATAAACAGATAGACTAGTGGCTGCAAATGGGGATAATTAAACCATTTTGCTCTGAATATGCATTCTCAATTCTGTTATGTAAAAAAGCGCAATGGCACACTTAGGTTATGCATCACTTTTACAAAATTAAATAAGAAACTTGTGAAAGATTCTTTTCCTATGGCTCAGGTAGAGGAAGTACTTGATCATTTGGAAGCAAAAGTTTTTTCAACTTTAAATTTGAAAAGTGGGGTTTTCCACATTCCAGTTAAGGAAAGGTGCACAAAATATTTAGCATTTAAACATGTTTTAAAAGTGGCATTAGAATATAGATTAGAAATTAATTTTTTAAAATGTTAATTCCTAAAAAGAAAAATTGAATTTCTTAGTTCTTTAACTGAAGATGGTAAGTCTCTCCCCAAATAAAATGCTTGCAGTTAAAAATTTTTCTCAGCCAATGAATTTCGAGCAAATGTGCTTCCTAGATCTTGTAGGGTATCTTAAAATATTTGTAGCTGGGTATTTAAAAACAGCAACAGCAAAACCATTGAGCAATATGTTTGTAATGGCATAGAATTGGCTTGTACTTCACATCTTTCAGCAAGGAAAGCCTTTGGAGATGCATATGGATGTTAATACTCATGGTTTTGGTTGCTTCAATGTGCAGATGATGGACAGCTGTATCCATTCAATAAGTAAAAAACATCACCACAACAAGAAAAACTGTCAAGTTATGAATTCAAAGTGCTTGTGAACATTAAAACCCTAAAGACTACGAAAAATTAAACCATGCTTTAAAAGTAGCATTAGAATATAGATTAGAAATAAATTTTTTAAAATGTCAATTCCTAAAAAGAAAAAATGAATTTCTTAGTTCTTTAACTGAAGAGGGTACGTCTCTTCCCAAATAAAATGCTTGCAGTTAAAAATTTTCTTCAGCCAATGAATTTCGAGCAAATGTGCTTCCTAGATCTTATAGCGTATCTCATAAAATTTGTACCTGGTTATTTAAAAACAGCAAAACCATTGAGCAATATGTTTGTAATGGCATAGAATTGGCCTGTACTTCACATCTTCCAGCAAGGAAAGCCTTTGGAGATGCATATGGATGCTAATACTCATGGTTTTGGTTGCTTCAATGTGCAGATGATGGACAGCTATATCCAATCAATAAGTAAAAAACATCACCAAAACAAGAAAAACTGTCAAGTTACGAATTCAAAGTGCTTGTGAACATTAAAACCCTAAAGACACTTCAAAATTACCTCTTAAGGACAAAAAGTAAAATAGTCATTAACTGTCATGCATTTCAGAAAACAATGCAGGAAAAAAACTTTATGCCAAAGATAGCCAGATGGGCATTACTATTCAAAGAGTTCGAATATGAAGTCATCCACAGACCAAATTAACAAATGAGACGCACAGATGCATTGAGCAGAAATTTTATGTGCATGGTCACCCGTTTGCAAAGTGAAATCACCTCTAAGATTACAACAGCACAAGAAATTGATGAGTGTCTTCAATTATTAAAACACTGGTTGAAAAAGGACTCAGAGATACTACCTACTACAAGATAATATGTTGTATATGCAGCATAGTGGTTGAGAACTCGTTGTGTCGGAAGCAATGGAGTTAAAGAGATTATTCGTGGCATACACAACAGAGGACACTTTGCTTTACAGAAGATTGAAGATATGTTGAAAACAGATTTCCATATATCGAATGCTAAAAAAGAAGTTTTTATGAACTGCATGTTATCATGTCGAGTGCATCCTCTGCAATAAAAAAATGATGCAAAGAAGGTCTATTGAACCCCATTCCAAGGACAATATTGATTTAAGCACATACTACACTTATTTAATCAGTCTCCTACCATCTACAAAATTGAGATGCCACCATATACTTACAATGCCAAATGCTTTTACAAAATTTGATTTGTTACCCAGTCAAGACGATATGAAAGGCAGATACTCAACAGAAGCTATAGATCCAACAAGCTGTCTTCAGAAATCCCTCAAGAATTATCTCTGACAAAGGATCTGCCTTCACTTCAAAAGACTTCGAAGACTACTGTAAAGATGAAGGCATTCAGCATATACAGATCACAACAGGAGTACTAACAGCCAATGGCCAACCTGAAAGAATTCATGGAACCCTTATCACAGTGTTTGTAAATCTGTTAATAGATGATCTTGCGAAATGGTTCAGATTAGTTCCAGACATCCAATAAATCATCAGTAGCATAGTCATCTGCCAAATTCACTCCCTTCAAGTTTATGGCAGGCTAGAAGATGAGGAACAAGACAGACCAAAGAATCAAAGAAATCCATCACAAAGAATTACTGAACTCCACAATTCATAAGAAAGAGACTATCCATGAAGAAGCCAAAGCAAATATCTTCAAAGTACAAAAACAGAACTGGGGACAATATAATCAATGTCACAGAATTGTTCCACTCTATAAAGCCATGATATAGTGGCCATAAAAAGAAACAGTTCTGATGAGTTCTCAAGCAAAGACCCAAGTTCTTAACACCTTATAAGGCAAAGCCACTTACCTGCTATGACGTAGCAAAAGTAGGTTCTCATGAAGGGACCTGACGTAAAACAACTTCCACTTGCTGCCTGACTACATGAAGCACTGGTCAGGTGGTACTGCAACCTGAGATCATTTTATTGCAAACTGTTTTTTTTTAAACATCTACTTTTCTGATTTTTGCAGCTTTTAAAGATTTCTTTTTTTCCCCTTCACTTTGTGTGTTTCAGTGTTCAGAGGTCCTCATGCATCCTGGGAATTGACCCAAGCACCCTGGGAATTGAGCTACAACCTACATCTGCAGTAGGAAGGCTCCAGGTAAAGTTGTTGGTTTTAGGAGTCCGACAGAAGCAGTCTTACTTGAACATTCATGAAGGAGCTACAGAAAGGCGATCACACCTGGATTGATTTAAACTAACAGCATGCAGGTGGTCAGCTGTTATCATTTATCTGTGTATGAGAAGGCAATACAGGTAATAGCACTGTGATACTCTTTTCTAAAACATACTTGATTCAATTATCTTTCCTTTATGCTTATCATTGAAATAAACTTAATACTTGGAACCAGTGAGTGTGATTTCTGTCTACGCTGATACATCATCCCCACATTAATGTATCACTTATTGATGTAAAACAAAATTTAATACACATATTAAATGATTAAATACTGGCTGAATCTTCATAAAAAGCTTCACAAATTTTTACAGTAGATTAAAATCACTCAAATCAAATATATAACACAGTAGTTTTACAGAAGCTTAAAGCCATTCAAATAAAAAACAAATTATGCTGAAAATGACTAGGAATAGATGTTCTTCATTAACTCAATAAATTTTCTTTATTGTTGGGAAATATTTCTCTTAGTAAAGGTTAAAAATGAAAAACCAAAAGATTTGGTAACCTACAAGAACATGATGAAAGAGCAGGAGTCTCCCAGTTAAACTAGAAAAGTTGGTAGTTATGTGATACATTCAAAATTTATACTGCTTACTTTTAAAAATTTTTGTGAAAACCTTTTTATTTTTATCACACACAGTAAAAAGCCACCTTATGATTTCCACATTGTTAATGTAGCCAATGTTAAAGAAATCTAAGGTTTTCCACTTCAAAAGCATTTCCCTCTCCTCCCCCCCCAAAAAATAAGAAGAAATTTGAATATTAAATGCTATTAGTATATTTTGTTAATAATTAATTTAAATTCTATTAGTACATTTGTTAATAAGCAGTTCAATTCTATTAAAATATGTCACGTTTATCAAAACAAGTATTAATTGACATAAATTCTATAATATAAGTTTTATCAAAAATGATCATTTGAGAAATGTGATGGATAATATCTTAAATACATACTAATACTGTATGGATATGTAGGCATCGATACACAGGAGAAAAATCAATCATATCCTGAGCACTCAAATCATCTCCATCATCAAAATTAAAATCATCTGGTAATTTCTCAACTTCACCAGTGAAAGGATTAGGTGGAGGAGGAGCTTTTCGCTTCTTACTTTTCCACTTGAAGTCAATATCCACATTACTTTGTTCAGATTCCTACGAGATGAAACAGAAATAATAATGGTGGGAAAACAAAAATTTGAAAATGAACAAAATACACATAGGTACAAACTGGAAAAAAAAATTTTTTTTTATGTTTTTTCCCCCCTTTTAATAATGCGCTGCTTGAAATATTTGAAATTCAATAGCATATATTCCTGAAATTCATAAGCAGTTTAATATGGGTTTAAATCATATTTCTACATAAAAGAAAACATAAAATACAGTTTTACCTGAAATGCAAAGTTTGACGGAAACTAAAAACTATTAATTCCTACAATAAGTTAGATTAATCTACTTTTTCAACTGCATCATATTGAGTTCAAATACAATAACCTTACATTACAAATACTCAATAAATAATATAATATATGCATTGGATATGAATTAACAACAGGCAGAACCATTAGTTCTTAATGATTTTTCTATGAATTATAAATGCATATGTAGTCCACATAACATACTAAAAGTTACTGCATTTTAACTTAGAGATATCCAAAAAACATTTCACAAAAATCATCAAGTGATATAAACTGAATTATTCTGCTACAAACTACAAGGACTTCTTGTCTAAACTTCACTACTAGGTGTACGATAGCTTTATTGTCAAATACAATCAAAAAAAACTTTAATACTTCTAAAGCCATTAAATAATTATATAATCATCAAGCACTAATATAGCCAGATAAAATGAACTGGTCGTGCAAGTGCTTTCATATAATAAGTGTACAGTTTCTTTCATATACAATGTAAACACATAGCAGTTTGCCATGTGAAACTTTTTCCAAAGGCAATCCGGTACTTATGTGTTGTCACAACAATCTGATTAAAAGTTGCCAAATTTTTAGAATGTACCAAACTCTGTAAACAATGCACATAACCAATCTTCAGGCAGCCATGCTTATACCAATCCTTCAGTCAAGCAACATCACCATTTTCATATGCATTCTTTCTATTGTATTACAATGGCTTTAATAAACAAACCATCACATATTTTCCCCTATAATTTAATTTTAAAATATTCACTTCTGAAACTTAGCAACAATGGAAAAAACTACAATAAAATTTCTGCAGGAGTACAGAATATTGACCCAAAGTCTACAACAACAGGAACAACGAAGAGATGCATTTAGTACATGGCCAGTGTTACTGAGTTTGTGCAATGCCCAGTTTCTACAATTTTCTGATTTTTTTTAAAGCGAAACAGATTGCTGTGTACTCGGGAAAAAGAAGAGTTTAAAAAATTACAGAAAGATTTGGGGTGGAAGGCAAGTGTTTTATTTTTTTAATGTATCACATAATCCTTACCTAATAAAAAAAAAATATTTTAAATTGCTAAAGCATATTTTCTTTTCATATGTTCATCATGTTTGCTGACTTACGATAAATATTAATACTTTGAGAATCTCTTTAGAAAAATCACAAAAACCACCAATATAAACTCATAATTGCTACGTTGGGCCAAGGTGGCTTTGTTAATCCTCTGCGCAGCGCAGGATTTTAGATCTGCCATGAAGACCAGTATTTAAACAGCATTTATTAATTGAGTTTGTAAATTACTTATTTCAGTCTATATTTTCATAAACGTACATTCATGAAGATGATATTTACATTATTAAAGAAAGTAAGAAAGCAAAATATCTTAAATTATAAGCTAATATATGACAAGTAGCAAAACTTCTGATGACCGGAAAAAGCTCAGAGGGTTAATATGTAAGTATCAGACAAGCAGATTGTCATTAAAACATCTGCCATAATTAAATAATCAAAACCTAGCATGATTAGAATTTAAACAAGAGATCTCCCCCCCCCCCATCTGTAGATATTTGATTTACATGTTTCCTGTTTAGGATTGTGTTTATTCCAGAGATATACATTTCTTTCAAAATAGTGGAAGAAACTAGAAAATGCTATACGAAAAGGAAAGAAATCAGAAGAAATTAACAGTGATGCAGCTGGTGAAGTTGATCAAAGGGATATATTTACTAGCACTAATTTATTCATTTGAAAATAAATCTTTCATTATTTTTTAAACATAATTTTCCCGAAAAATTCTGTACATTGAAATGTTTAAATCAATCATATATATATATATAACATATAAATATAACATTAATATGAAATAAGAAAAAAAAAATTCCCCGGCAAGTTTTCAGCACTGGAAGAAACTTGCTAATCTCAATGACAATACACCATTTCCAAAATCTTGCTTTACCCTGCCATTTATAACACTAAATCTGTGGTAGAATGAAATGTGATTTACAAAATTTCATATGAACTGTGTAAACTCGTGAAGATATAAGTTCACCTAAATTATAAATTTTTCTAGTTTTCTAGAATTTATCCATTCAAAATTATCAAATAGGTAATTATATACATTTGGTAATTGTAATAACGAACAGATGCTGGTTAAATTCATCTGTGACATTAAACAGACCTGAGCTGAGAGTTGTTTATACCTTGTTAACTGTTGTCATAAGAAATGATACCATAATGTAAAATAATGTCGAAAAGGCTGCAGATTTCAACAAACTAAGAAAATTTTATATCCTGTTGTGTCATTTCACTGATGTTTAATTACAATTGTAATATATGATTTCTTATTAAAATTTTTAATTAGAATTTGTTTCTAACTAATTATTGTTCTATTATTCTGTAAGGTGATCAATAATAATGTTAATCGTTTAGCATTTAACTAACCAAACTGTAAATGTGAAGTATGATTTTTATAGAAAATATCAAAGACTGAACATACTTATCCTTAAGACAGAAATTTATGGGAACTTAGCTCTAGATTTTTATACACCTTTGAAGCACATCGAGACATAAAACATATGGCCTTTCCAAAAAATTCACTTTCATACTACACAAGAACAGGCTGTCAGCATTTGCATCAACAGTTCATAGAATTTTCAGCAACAGTAAGCTGATGCTGCTTATCTCAGTGTTATTTTTGTTAAACATGTGTTCATTCTCCATGTACATAACTACATCATCTGTAAGCATATAGATTATTATTCACTACCACAAAATCTGGCTGGCATCAAAGTAACTTTGACAGAGATCCTACTATCAGAGATTTCATGTGACAGACTTTTATTTCAGTAATGCAAACTTTTAAAGATAATTGCTTTAATCTGTAAAAGTTTTATCCAGTTCTTTATTACAAAGTATGGGTAATGTTAACTCCTTGCATAGACATTATGCAAACTTTATGATCATAAATATGATCTAGTTTCTTTCAAACCAGTCCTTGAATTTGTAAAGAGAATTATTCAATATCTTGTTTTCATTAAACTATATCAAATTTTGTTTTCTCTTTTGTTTATCGATTATTTGATCCATATTAAATAAAGGTTTATTTTGTAAAAAAAAAATTATTTATTTATTTAGTTCTTTAAATTCACAGTTGCATTTCCACTACATATTTTCTTTAGTGATGCAGAATTTAATGGCAGGGAAATTAATTATTCTAAACATTTCAGAAATATTTTTTATTTTGATAAAAGGTTAGTTTCTGGTCCATTATTTGATAAATCTTAGTGTGAAGCAATTCAGATTAAATATATAAAAACACATCAAAAATTAACAACACGGCTGCAAAAACATTTACTAGCAATTTATTGTTATATTCTAGCATCAAACAAATTCTCCTGGTAATGGCTGGTTATTTGATTATGCAAGGCACATTAAGGTGCTTATCTAAGGGATGGAATGTGTTTGTTGTAAATTTTGTTTGAAAGGAAATTGACTCTCATTCATGCTATACATGGGAAAAATGATAGTAGCCAGCTCATTTGCCAAAAACCGGATAAAAGATTAAATGCTAATGTTCAGCAGTCTAAGCCACTAAGCTAATGATAGCAATAAGGTTCAAATGTTAACAGGCCTTTAATGCTTTGCCATATTTAACTAAACAATCAAATCAGTCTACAATTATCAATTTCAAAACAGCAACAGAAGTTAAAAAACAACACATAAACAAATTACCTATATTCTCTTAGAATTTTTAAGCCAGCTGTTAAGCTATGTTTTATCAGAAAATAAAACAACATATTACAGAATTACTTGCAGTAACTTAAATTTACATGGTACTACAGGGTGTTTCATAGATCATGGGACAAACTTGGAGGGGTGGTGGAACGTACTAAAAATTTTTTTATAGGAATGTAGGGTCTTAAGGCAAGAACGCAAAAAAACGACACGACAGGAAAATGTGTTTATGTACAAAATCAATGCAAAGTGCTTCTTTGTAGCAATACAGTATTCACTATAATTGCGACCACCAGCAGTAATACATGCTTGGTAACATCGCAGAACGGATTGATGAACATTTTGAAAAACGACAGGCATTCCATGCACGCTAGCAGCCGCAATGGATAGTCGTACAACGAGGTTCTCCAGTGAGTTAACGGGAGTCTTGGAAATGATGCTCTTCAGATGGCCCTATAAAAAAAAAAAAAAATCCAAGCTGGATATATCTGGCGAATGGGGTGGCCATTGAACTGGTCCACTGCAGCCAATCCATCGGCCCGGAAATGTCTCATCCAAGTAATTGCAGACCCGCATGTGGTTATGGGCTGGTGCACCATCATGCTGGAACCACATGCAATCACGAATGACAGCCGGAACATCCTGCAGCAATTCCAGTAGCACCTCTTGCAGAAAATTATGATAACATAAACCATTTGTACGTACAGGTAAGAGGTATAGGCCTATGAGGTTGTTGTTAACAATACCCGCCCACACATTCACAGAGAAGCGGGTTTGGAATGCATGTGGACATGTGCCATGTGGATTACAAGTTGCCCACACGTGCATGTTGTGCCTATTGAAGATGACGTCCTGTGACCAGAAAGTTGCCTTCTCCGTGAATAGCACATCCTGTGGGAAATCCGCCTATGCTGCACACTGCTGCAAGAACCAATGACAAAAATGAAGTCGAAGAGGGTAATCTGTCTCTTGCAAGGCTTGGACTCTCTGCAAATGGTATGGGTACAAACCATTTTCATGCAATACTCTCCAAACGGTGGAATGGCTCAGCTGCAGACAATGTGCAATAGCTCTTGTACTTGTCTGAGGTGATTCATGCACAATGCTCAAGATAGATTCTTCAATGCGAGGTTGTCGTGCACTTCTTCTCCTAGTGTCAGAGGTGGCTTCAAATGAGCCATTTTCACACAGAGATCGATATAACCTCTCGAACATTGTGTGCTTCGGCATACCCCTATTCAGAAACCATTCCTGGTACAACCGTAGCGCTGCTCTGCCGTTCCCATTAGAAGCACCATACATGAGACGCATGTCAGCTTTTTCCCTGTGCATAAACTCACCCATCACGCTCAATGTCAGAGTTGTGAACGATCCTCTGATGCATCGGATGGTGGTTTGTCCAACTCACTACCGCCGTCTACAGCTGCATTGCCAGCCAAACACAGCTGTAGTTCCTATTACTGTTAGTGTTCCCTTTTTTGAACATTTATTGTGAATACTGTATTGATGCAAAGAAGCACTTTGCGTTAATTTTGTACATAAAGACATTTTCCTCTCATGTTGTTTTTTTTGCGTTCCTGCCTTAACCCGCCACTTTAGACCCTACATTCCTATACAAAAAATGCATGTTTTAGTATGCTCCACCACCCCTCCAAGTTTGTCCCATGATCTATTAAATACCTTGTATATTACATGCTATTAAAACACCTGAAAGTCTATAAGACTGCTCTGATGTGTACAACTTCATTTTTTACATTATAATTATACTATACTTTTACATCACAGTAATTTCTGGCAAAAAAAAAAAAAAAAAAAAAAATTTAAACATACATACATGCTTCATGGCTTTTTCACCAATCATTGGCGATATACGTCGGACATTTTCAAGAAAATCATTCAAATCTGACTTAGAAGCTTCTTTGATTTTTTCTCTGTGTACTGGAATCGTAGATTTCATAGTCTGAGCAAATCGATACCGACTAACCCTAGGTAAATAAGTATGCTCTAGTTGTTCTAAAATTTTCAGCGCAGGATAATACCTAGAAGAGTCAAAATAACTAATAAATTATATAAATATCAAAAGGAAAAATAATATATGATACATTGCTTAATAAAATGGTTTTAAATATTACAAGGTAAAAGTTAATACACAAGAGAGATTTTTTACTTTAAAAAATACCTTTTTTCCTTCATTTGGTACATTAACTTGAAATACATTTCCAAAACTGGCTGGCACAGGTTTAGACTCTCTATAGCACATGATATATTATATTGAATTTTTCTGTTTTTCACTAATTCATCAGCTTTCTGTATGACTTTCTTAGCACTCTCTTGAAGCTCATCATTTGTTAGTAAGACTTCAGTCTATAATATGAAAAAACATAACATACTGCACCATAAAAACATAAACATAACATCTACATCAATACCTTAACTGTGAAAAACTTAAAATTAATATAAAAACATTTTAATTTTGGCAAAATTTTACATGTCTGTGATCACTATTATACGTTTCAAAATTAAGAAGCATTTATGAAAAGTTAAAAAATTTGGTAACTTTTACAGCAATGCAGTATTATAAAAAGTTGCCAAATAACTCTTCACATGAATAAAAAGAATGATACTAATGTCAAATTCCTCCAATTAGTTCCTATTCTTTGATCTTGACTACTAAATACAATTCCTCATTAAAAATAACTTCTAGGATTACTTTTAAAATTTCGGAAAAGTTATTAAAAGAAGTTATGACATGAAATGTCTTGTTTTCAAGCTCATAATATTTTTAAATTTCTATTTACTAAATCTACTTGAAATAAAGCTTGTCCATGTTGTATATGCTGCTAAAATTGCACCAACTTTAAATTTCTTACTTCTTTAAATAATCTAAATAGGAATAGAGTTTTTTTTTTTTCTTTTTATATATATATATATATATATATATATATACAGCTCTGTTCATTATTATTAAATAAAATTTTGAGACATTTTTTCTTAACAAACTGACTGTCATTTATGAGAATACTTGTAGTTGGCAAACATGTTACTTGCCAGCTACAATATAACTCATTATTGAACTAAAAACTCATAATTATCTAAATCATAATTGAACTCATTATTATCTAAATCACTAAGCATGAGTTTTGCCATAGCAAATGTATGCAATGTTTAGGTGTTTAGTGTGCATGAAAAGCCTAAATAATAACCTTGGCATACTGAAATGGATCATTCATTTCTCAAAACATAGGTACAATAACTAAATGTTAGAATGCAATGGTAGTCTAAAGGGGCAATTTGCCCAAAAGGACTATTAATTTCACTTTGGCATTTTGCATTGATTTACTACAAGCGTTGCTTCACTTTTCAAATTGTTGCCACCAAATATTATCGCCCTATATTATATTTAAAGAAATTAAATAATGAAGAATCTGCATAAATGTATGCATGTTTCTTGCATTGTGATAAAACAACAGTAAATACAGCCATCCAATTTTGAATAATGTAATCCTCCTGCAAATATGGGCATCTGAAATTTGTTTTATTATCGATTTCATATTTTGTAACAGTTTAACGAATTTTTGATTAACAAACTCAAGGATTTCAAAACAAGCAATGGCAATGTTGTACAGAAAAAACATTTTTATCTCCAGCACGCAAGACTGTGTATCAGAAATTCTAAAGATATGCTCATTTAAAAATTATTTTGTGATATTTCTCTTGAAGACTCAGGTGTTAGAAACACTAGTCAGCAGGCACTTACATTATAAAACCACATACTGTATTTCTCTTGAACTGAATTTTATGGTTTAAAATGTGAAGAACATATTCAATAAAAAAAAAAAAAAAAAAAAGTAACACACAAAATGCTAGAAAAACTTTCCTTTGCACATAATTTAAAACCTGAAAACTTTCAGATTATTTTGTTTTGGAGGGAAAACGCTGGTTATTCAGTTGGAAATGCTACAAATGGACTGCTAAAATTCTTGTTCAGTGACTTGCGTAAGATTAATGGAAAAGGCTAATCTTTGGAAAATGGTAACAGATAGTTTGGCGACATTTTGGTAAGGCGATAAAAGTTAGTAGCTAGGACTTTAGCAGTGTACATGGATAAAGTCAAGAGTGTGCGCAATGCCATTTTTGTGCAATTCTGGGATGTTATTTTAAGTGAAAGTAGGTCGACGTGTACATGGATACAGTGTATGTGCAATTCTTAAAAACGCGGCAAGCATTTTGCGATTCTGCACTTTCTCCCAATTTCGCACCTAATCTTCGTCATGATTAAACACTTTTGTTCCATAAAAGTTCTGGCATAAGCATAATTCGGCTAGCAGATTGTTGGAAAAAAATATTAAATAAAAAAAAAAAAGCCTTTACTTTGTGAAAAAAATATGGTGTCTAAAAAAAAACTCGCAGGTTGCTGTAGTAGAGTTGGTCGTCAAATTTTCGCCAAAAAATCGCGAACCAAAGTTTAACCATGGAAAACAATATACTGCACATGCAGAAGTTTTGTGTGAATGCACAGAATAGGTGAGTACTGATTACCTAGATCTGAATTATCATGCAGTTAGCACAGGGAGCAGAAATATTATTTCATATGTCAACTATGAGTACAGTCATGTGAATTTATTTACAGCTAAAAAATAATGTGTTATATCTATGCTTAAAAGAATAAAGCAATAAAAAATAATTTAAACTATAAAAATGCAAATAGGATCTTGGTGTATATATCAGCTTTGGCAGTGAATGTGTTAAATGCTCAAGTTACATTTCACAATCAATTAACATTTATTATGGACATTAATAAATAAGTTACTAAGACACAACTAAGAATACAAGTCTCAAGTGTAACCCTAAAGTTGATAAAATAATGCAACATTATTTTATCAACAAACTGATTTATAATTAACAAATCAGTTTAGTAAAATGATATGATAAACTGCACATATAAAATTTTGAGCTGAAGGTTTGGGGTTAGAGATTCCACAAGCCCAAGAGAAAGATAATTAGGTACTTTTCAGCACCTGTGAAAGAGAAGCCAAGTATGTGATGAAAACCCATAATTGTAATTAGATTAAATAATATATATCCTAAATATTATATATTATTTAATTCTAATTAATCATATATCATAAATATGTTGCCATCTATATACTATTCTTGTAACTAAAAATTGATCACAACTAAAAAACCAGGTATTTGACTTATCTTTCCCAGGTTTTCCAGATGCATAATGGAAAAATACCGACAATTAAAAAATTATCTTTGCGGTAGAATTAACTGCATACGTTTCAATACAGAGCAAAAATTACGATTTTCTTGCATATGAAAGCTTGTAGTACCCAGAAATTTTAATAAAAAATAACAATGATAACACAGTTAACTTTCAAAGCATTTTTTTAAATGTGAGTTTTAGTAATTTCTTAAGTTTCTCAATCCATATCATGTATGTATATATATATTCACATGCATGAAGTAATGTTATATAGTTAAGTCATGTGATTGTAGTAGCTTTCATTCAGCCTTCACAAAATAATCAATAATGGAAACATAATGTTTCTTTTTAAAAAGAATTATAAAAATGGTAGGAAAATGTCTAATCTACTACCAAAATACACCAACAGCATATCACTTTACTTGCAACACAATAGTAAAAACTTTCAAATCATAGAGGGTTAATAGTTTTAGCATAATTTTAAAAATTGCTGAATATTTAATAAAAAATCTCTATTACCCCAATCATACAATAATTTATGTAAAAGGAATGAAAGTTTCATTGCATAGAAACATAAAACTCATTTTGAATTTTTTGCACTTGCATATTATCTTGTCAACTAAACAAGTAGCATGATTTAGCACAAATTATGCATCAATGTGTCCTTTAGAATTCTGCAGTAACAATTGGCAACTACAGAAATTTCCACCAACAGTCAACAGGATAATACGTAAATACCAAATTAAAAAAAAAATCAAACTAAATTACACAGTTTTTGTTGTTCAGAAAGATTTTCACCTAGTAATAAATATTAAAGATAGAAGCTGAAAAAAATATGCAACAAAATATGGTTAAGACTATTTTTCAAAAGAAGTCTGAAATTTTTACAGTAAATTTTAATTAAATCAGATCCTCGACTTAATAATCAAAATAAACATCATTATAAAATACCTTTAATTTCTGGGCTTTGGTTCTCACTTGTAACAATTCACGTATGGAGTCAATGAATCCTTGATAGTGGAAGTTACACATGCGTTCAATATCTCTGTCATGATTTTTAATTCTGGCATCAAGCCTTTCCATAAACTTTTCATATTCATCTCCATCATATATTGCTCTAGAGATGAAATAGATAATACTTGTATACTTAATATTAGAAATGGAAATTAAAATCATGAAATGAAAATGAAAGCTGCCAATTGTAACACAAAAACCAAAACAGAGCTCATAATATTAGAGGTTAAAATGAAAATACAAAGGAGTAAAATTATTATTTCATTTTTATCAGGAATTCTTGTCAGTGTTTAAGAATTGCACCGATCAGCACATTTTTATACAAAATCCTTACCTCGGAAAAAATAAAACATTTATAACTAATGCATATTAATGATAATATTTTTACCAATTACTAAAACTTAATGCTTAAACATGGGGATAAGAATTTTACGAACATAATTTTCTGACAAACAACAACAATGCTAAAATCATATTCAAAATCTAACGCAAGTAAGTCGTCTCTAACATCATCGAAACACATATTTAATTTAATATTCCAGCTATTTATAAAAAATATATATATATATTTGCTCTGTATTTATCTCTCGAAATTCTACACTGCTTTAACGGAAATCCTTACTCATAAGTTAAAGAAGTTCAAATGGGAGGATATTGAAGCGGATATTGATACGAATCTCGTGCCAGGAAGTAACATTTCTCTGCAGAGCTCCGCATCTGCGGACGCAAAACACGCCGATAAGAAATCTCAAGAAACAGCATAAATTAAAATTTTATATCTTCCAGATTACGCACACAATAAAAGAATCCCGTATGATAACTTAATTACAACAAAACAGTGTTCTACTGCAAAAGAAAACAATCTCCGGCACACTAATATCAAATATTTCATTCATATTTTCAAAATTCGACATATATTCAGTTGAGGTTACCTAACAACCAAGCCTACGCTACTTGTGTCAGAAGTTTCTAATTCATACAACAACAGTTCATGCTCAGAATGTGGAATACGACTAGCATTCACAGTGCTGTCAGAGATGACATCTTCCGCCATGATACAAAAATCATTCAACAATGTTATGCTGCCATTGCAAGAATGTCGCCTGCAAAATTAGGATTTTTAAATGGCGTAATACCCTTAATATTTAACAATTTTATATTGGATAAGGGGTATAATAAAAGATAATTATTGGGCGATTAGTCCTATTTTTATGTAGGATTTTTTTTTCAGCTGCTGATTAGTTTATTTCATCTGTGAGGAGGGCTACGCTTTACTAAAGTTCACTTTAAGAGCTAATTATTATTATCTTTTCCGCCTTAAATTTTTCGCTTTTACGAAAAGAGAAAAACAAAAAAATGGAAAAAATCGTTCATCATTTATCTCATGTTTGATTGCCTATATTTAGAAGTGGATAAAAATGTATTATTCAAAATTTCGAACATGGAGTCACATTTAAAATCTTTTTAATCAGCTGGAAGCAGGAGACAAATCTTGTCTTTAATCGTTGAGGCCTACACCTATTCCTCTTATCTCGAAGTTAAAAGCCGAAGTTTTCTGTGACTCTTCACTCAACCTCACTATCATTATGCATCATCGTTATTGCTAGCATCTCTACGCCCTCGAGAGCGCTGCTTTCCGAAATTTAGAAGGCGAATGTGTTTCTTCCATTTAGTTGCTCTGCATATTTATTTCATTATACTTGCCCCTAATATTAATTAGATTTTATGATTTAATTACTATAATATGATATATTGTTTATATAAGATTGGGAAAAAATAGTTTTATATAAATTAATGATAAACAATTCTTTGCTTTATGCCATTTAGAATTACAGAAAATACCTCAGGCTCCAAAGCAGAGGTAAACTGCGTCTAGTAGTCTCGTTAATAACTTATGCTAAGAATTTTTATCATAACACTATAAAGAGTTTTATGAAGTCTTAATAATAACCTATAAAATGTATTAATGCTTTTTAATCAATTAATGTAGGTTTTATTTAAAAATATCAAATTATAGTTTTGGTAAACAAGGCCTCATGTTTCTATATTAAAATGACCAGGTTTATCTAAATCCATAATCGCATAAAAATATTAAAAAGTAAGAAAAGATCTAAGAAGCCCAATATTATCATTTTAAGTAATTCACATAAAATCGAAAAGAGAAAAGATCAATATTCTATTATACAGTATTACAGAGACAGTTCAAAGATTTATGCATGCTAAAAGATTTTACCTATCTATTGGTTTAACTCTTCGTGATGTTGTATTTCTGCATTCCTAAGTAGACTTTAGACTGTCGAAGTTTTGTTGATTTTTCAATCATCTACTATTATTTATTATCGAAATACACCC
The DNA here is from genome assembly GCF_044657685.1 of Stegodyphus dumicola. NCBI lineage: Eukaryota > Metazoa > Arthropoda > Arachnida > Araneae > Eresidae > Stegodyphus > Stegodyphus dumicola. The sequence goes on along the minus strand of NC_140775.1, from coordinate 61,351,630 downwards.
TCTGTTGCTGAATTTGTTCCCGATTTATACAATTTAAATATTAATATTACAGTTTGAAAAGAATACGATTATTTTCTAAAAATGACAATAATAAGTTTCCACTTCGTAATAATTTCATCTTTATACTTTCACTATCCTTCAGTTTTTTTAGCAGTTACACAAATCTTTAGGTACGATATATTCGTCCACAACTGGCTATTTACACTCTTTGTTGTCCTTCCTCGAAATATTTTTTTTTTTTCAAAAGTGTTCTTGCATATTTTCAATGCGACCACTTCAGAATTCTGAGCCCAGTTGAAATAGAAATCCAAAAATTATTTCGTAAACCATTTTTTAGTGGAAGAAGCGAAACGTCTGAAACGTATGTCTAGAAAACACGATTATTTCGTTCCTGAATGTAGTTCTATTCTGATCTTACAAAAGTACATGATTATAGAGAAAGATACTAACAAACCTTTTGCATAATGTTTGCAGAATCCAGGAATTTTTGCAGAATCTTGAATATTGCTGAGTAGGGCATAGGCTGAAATCCGGCCTATGATCTAATATGGCTAGCCATTTTATGCTACACTGAAAACATTGCAAATGGCCACACAGGCAACGCACAATATATTAATTTCGTTTAAAGGATTTGTTTGCTTAAGTACTTTTCTGGCATGTTATCAGCACGCGAGGATATATTAATCTACATAATCTGAAAATTCATACTCAGAGGTATTTACGTTTTAGTAGTTTTGGTGTACATAGTATTTTTATAAACAAATAGTAGCGCTTAAAAGCACATCAGGTTCCCCTGAGAACGTTTCTAAAACATATTACAATTACTACTTTACATACTAACAGTAGTTAGTATTTTACTACATTAAAAAGCATGGAAATCAAGTTTATGACAATGAGAAAAATTTACTCTATTAACAAGAATCTTAAATGGTGGATTTGACTACGCAAAGAAAATATGAAAATAATTCTTTTTCTACGTTATTATTTACACGTAAACTTTTGCATGGATCTCTATCTTAGAGATACAATAAACTTTTGCATGGATCTCGTCCATTACATTTTGTCCGTTAACTGCTGCATATTTTGGTTTTCTTGCTTATTTATTTGAATATGGATACGCAAACGAAGGTTATTTACCAAAGAACGATGAATTTGCAGCAAACGTTCTAAAGAAAACTGGATCACATACATATTTAAACGTGGGGAAAAACCATGAAATTCCTTATGCAGCTAGCCCATTCGCCAAGATTCAAGTCCAGTGTTCAGCGGTCCAATCCTCTCCGACATTACTGAGCCTTACATACTTGGTTCTTTGCTCAAAAAAAATACTTTTCATCTCAAATAGTATTTTTCTCAGATTTTCAAATATTTAAAATGAACATGAAACCTTTTTCACTTCCCCCACTTTTATTTCGTATGCTTTGCATTACTATTCGCAGTTGGCACTTTAATGTTATACAGAATTCGGAAGGAAATTCACTCAGTTTACGACAGAATGTATATTAGGTACGATTAGGTTTATATAACGCACGACTGCTTGAAGACACGATGAAAAGAAGACTTAACATGCTAAACACGTCTCAAATAGAAGTTTTAATCAGGGCTATCTCCTGCGAGTGTGCAGCACACAAGGACAGGATGATGAGGAAGTGCACCATTTTGGTACATTAGTTTCGAAGAGCTTTTTGCACAGCTGTAGAATGCAATTCCGACCACCTTTCATAAAGGATTAGGATCAGGAAAATAATTTATTTGAATCTATTTTTTGACATATTTGGTACTCTACTTAGGGTGATGTCTTAGGAGGACTTCCGTATAGCCCTCTGTTTTATTTTCCGCTGCTATAAATATCTTGAATTATAAATTTTTATACGGTGCTTTAATCGTGGAAATAAAGCTCACCAACGGTGAAACGGTAAAGTACCTGAATACTAGCAGTTTGATCTGGGCTCGATTCCAAACGAATGGGCTGGTTGCATGTTCGTTTTCCTTGTTTTCGCCATGCGTAAAGTGGATACGATCCAATTTCTCTTAGAAAGTCCTTCACGACGACATCTTTCCCTTTAGACAGACAGCCCTTGCGTGCTTTGCTAATCAAATCAAGTAAGCAAAATAAATACTGGAAATAAAACTTTACTACACCTATTAGAAAACTTGAATAGCAAGACGATAAAAAAACAGCAATGGCTTAGTCGCTTTGCTTTCAAAAAAAAAAATAAGCAGTGTAAAATATATAGGCAAAAATAAAATCTGAATGCTTTCAGATTTTACGTTACGTCCAAAGGGTCGTTTTTTTAACGTTTTGTGTGTTACCTTTATTTATTAAATATCATGTTCTTCGCACTTAAACCATAAAATTAAACTCAACAGCAATATCGAAAAATAACTTCAAAATGAGTATATCTTTAGAATTTCCGATAAACAGTCTCGCGCGCTGGGAAAAAATGTTTTCTTTTTCCGTACAGCGTTGCCATTGCTCGCTTTGAAATCGTTGAGTTTGTTAATCAAAAATTTGTTAAATTGTTACAAAACATGAAATTGATAATTAAACAAATTCTAAATTCGATCTTCCAGGTACCCATATTCGGGTCTAGATGTCCGTTATTCAAAACTGGATGGCTCTAGGTACCGTCGTTTTATCACAATGGGAGAAATATATATGCGTTTATGCAGATTCTTCATTATTTAATTTCTTTAAATAGAACATAGGGCGGTAATATTTGGTGGCAACAGTTTGAAAAGTAAACCGACATTTAAAGTTTTCAACGCAAAATGCTAAAACGAAATTAATAACGCTCTTTGGGGGGAAAAATACAGTCTGTACATGGTACTACGATAAGGTTGGTTGGGAAGTGATTATAAATTATTTAAAAATACCGGGCGTTAAGATTCAAAATAAGCGACGGCAGGCTTATTAGACAAAGTTAGTGGACTTTAACACTTACCCTCCCCAAAACAACTGCTTTCTACACTCATGTCCATAAATTAAGTATAATTCGGAGTCACGCGGAAATCGAAATCTAAAATAAATATATCACCTGTAAAATCACTACACACATCTTCAAGAATCATATGCAAATTTCAGGAAGTAATCAGATGACACAGGTGGTACGTCACAATGACGAGAGTGTAAGAGAATGATATATAAGGAATATAGGCAAAGAAGTAAAATTTTTCGCAGGCGCTTTACAAGCATTTCAGTGCAATAACCGAATAGTTATGACACAAAGGACGCATTTGGATGGTTTTTTACGTCGTAGAATTATCGGCCGTCTGGAATGTGGGCGTACCCAACTGGAAGTATCAACGAACTTGGAATTGCCCAAAGCGTCATCTCCAGGCTTTGGCAACGATTCCAAGATGATGGTAATGTGAGTAGACGTTACAGAACAGGTAGCCCCAGAGTTACAACGCCAAATGAGGACCGGTATTTGGCAGTTACTGCCAAAAGAAACAGGCGGAGCACAGCCTCAGACCTGTCTCGTCAGCTCTCTTCAGCCACTGGTACGACAATTTCAAGGCAGACCGTGTACAGACGCTTAGGGCAGATTGGTCTATATGCTCGTAGACCTGTCAGATGCGTTCCACTTACTGCAACTCACTGTCGCCTGCGGTTAGCCTGGAGTAGAGAGTATGCATTGTGGACACCGCAACAGTGGGCTTGTATGATGTTTTCCGACGAGTCCAGGTTTAGCTTGCTGTCTGATTCTCGCCGGACTTTCATATGGAGAGCTCCAGGTACCCGTTACCACCAAGAAAACATCATTGAACGACACCGTTACGGTGGAGTAGGAGTGCTCTTTTAGGGTGGAATTATTCTGGGTTCCAAAACTGACCTGCATGTTCAAATTGGAACAACGACAAGCCAAATCTATCGGGACGTCATTCTGGAACAACATGTACGTTTGTTTTGGGGCGCCATGGGCGCACAATTTGTGTTTATGGATTACAACGCCCGTCCTCACCGCGCAAACATCGTAAGCGAATTGCTTCATTCGGAGGATATCACCCGTATGGAGTGGCCAGCATTCTCACCGGACTTGAATCCAGTAGAGCACGTGTGGGACATGCTTGGCCGAAGAGTTGCAGCCCGGCAACATCCTCCTACATGTCTACCGGAACTTCGGAGAGCATTGCTGTTTGAGTGGTGTAATATCCCCCAAGATTAGATCGATAATTTGATACTCAGCATGCCTAGGCGTTCTATGGACTGTATGGCATCGTCTGGGAGACATACAATGTATTAAAAATCATACCAACCATGTAATATTCGTTCAACCATCTGTTGTTGAAACCAAAACTAAAACATAATTTCTTTAAAGGCCAAAGGCAGATATGAATTGGTATTAGGATCGTTAACAAAAACAGAAAGATTTTTTTGAATGTGAAATGCTTCTAGAAAATCCAGTTCTCCATTGGAAGATGTTTTTTGAATAATTTTGGCAGCAGAAAAATTGAAAGTGTGATTTTCGGACCAAGAATGTTGAGCAACAGAAGACTTATGTTTTTCCTTTTTTCTAACATATGCCTCATATTCCTTGACGCGAAATTTTAACACTCTCTTAGTTTGGCCAATGTAAATTAAACCACACTGGCAAGGAATCCTATAAATACCCCAAGAATTTATATCCGGAATGGGGTCCTTGAGTATGGAACTCTGAATTTTATTGATAGGAGAATAAACAACCCGAAAGTTAAATTTCTGCAAAATATGTGCAACTTTATAGCTAATTGATGGAAAAGAGGGAATGATAAAAGAATTTTTATAATCTCCTAAAACAAGAGTGTGCCCTTTAGTGTGTTGAGATGAGAATTTTTTAACTGCTTGATTAATAATATTGGGTGAAAAGCCCCTGTCAATAGCTATTGCTTTTAAATAATTTAGTTCTTCATCAAGGGCTAGTTTGGAGAAGCAAACTTGAAGAGCACGGAAAACATAGGAATAAAATGAAGCTAACTTTTGTTTAGTCGGATGACATGATTTAAAGTGTGGTGGAAGGCACACCGATGAAGGTTTACGGTAAACCGTAGTACTGAAGTTGGATGTGTTACGTGTAACCAGAATGTCGAGAAACGGAAGAGAATTGCTGAATAGCAGGATCAATAGAATTCATTGTTGAAAGAACTTTATTTAAATCATCTTTATTACCTTCAAACAGGGTAAAATATCGTCTACGTAGCGGAACCATGCCGGGAAGTTTAAAGTTTCAAACAATTTTGATTCATAATAACGCATGTAGATATCAGCCAGGATGGGACTGAGGCGTGACCTTCGAGAGGGAGAAGGCCATGACACTTAATAAACATGGCGGAGCTTCCTTTCCGATGTTATCGTCGGAAAGTCATCTGAATTTTTAAATTTTAGTTGGAAATATAACTTTATTATGCTGCTTTATTAATTAAAATAGCAGAAAGATAGGAGGATATACATACACACTTTTTAAGCGTTTTACAAATATTTTAATTAATTTTGTGAATAAATATAATTGAAAGAACATTCGCTTATTTCATCTGTTGCGAATTGTGCCAGATTATATGCTCTTCCCAAAATTTATAAAAGTGGCATTACTTTCCTTCCTATTGTATCAAATTTAGGTACTGCCTCGTATACCTTAGCTAAATATTTAGTTTCTAGATTTTCAACTCTATTAGACAATAGCATTTACACCATAAAAAATTCAATAGAGTTTGTAAAAAAGGTTAAAAACATTTCTTCTAGAAATTTACTCATGGTTTCTTTTGATGTAAAATCATTATTCACCAATGTTCCAGTGGAGAATGCATTAAGATGTCTAGAAACCAGACTTCGCGATTTTCATTTCTCTTGCATCAAAATTGATGAGATAATTTCTCTCACTCAACTCTGTTTGAAACAAACACATTTTGTTTTCCAAAATAAATATTACAAGCAAACTGAGGGATTAGCTATGGGAAGCCCCCTCAGTCCCATCCTGGCTGATATCTACATGCATTATTATGAATCAAAATTGTTTGAAACTTTAAACTTCCCGGCATGGTTCCGCTACGTAGACGATACTTTTACCCTGTTTGAAGGTAATAAAGATGATTTAAATAAAGTTCTTTCAACAATGAATTCTATTGATCCTGCTATTCAGCAATTCTCTTCCGTTTCTCGACATTCTGGTCACACGTAACACATCCAACTTCAGTACTACGGTTTACCGTAAACCATCGGTGTGCCTTCCACCACACTTTAAATCATGTCATCCGACTAAACAAAAGTTAGCTTCATTTTATTCCTATGTTTTCCGTGCTCTTCAAGTTTGCTTCTCCAATCTAGCCCTTGATGAAGAAATAAATTATTTAAGAGCAGTAGCTATTGACAGGGGCTTTTCACCCAACATTATTAATAAGCAGTTAAAAATTTCTCATCTCAACACACTAAAAGGCACACTCTTGTTTTAGGAGATTATAAAAATTCTTTTGTCATTCCCTTCTTTCCATCAATTAGCTATAAAGTTCTACATATTTTGCAGAAATTTAACTTTTGGGTTGTTTATTCTCTCATCAATAAAATTCCGAGTTCCATACTCATGGACACCATTCCGCATATGAATTCTTGGGGTATTTATAGGATTCCTTGCCAATGTGGTTTAATTTACATTGGCCAAACTAAGTGAGCCTTAAAATTTCGCGTCAAGGAACATGAGGCATATGTTAGAAAAAAGGAAACACATAAGTCTTCTGTTGCTCAACATTCTTGGTCCGAAAATCACACTTTCAATTTTTCTGCTGCCAAAATTATTCAAAAAATATCTTCCATTGGAGAACTGGATTTTCTAGAGGCATTTCACATTCAAAAAAATCTTTCTGTTCTTGTTAATGATCCTAATTCCAATCCATCTCTGCCTTTGGCCTTTAAAGAAATTATGTTTTAGTTCTGGTTTCACCAACAGATGGCGCCACTTGCTTATTCTTGTGCAGGCTTTTTTATCGTATCTAATAATTATTTCCTATCTTGTTCATTTGCGGTTTTGCAGCTGAGGATGGTGGTTCGGTAAAACCATCGAAACTAGTCCTGTGAAAATTTTGAATTTAACGCTGATTTTTGTTGTTTGACTTCTGAATTAGTATTTATTAAGCGTTTTATTGTGTCTTAATTAAGTTAAATTTGTTTTGCTTCTAACTCTTCCTTTGCCTGATTTTGCATTATCCTTAATTTATGGAGATGAGTGTATTTCTGTAGGTAGGTAAGCAGAGTTAAAGCAATAATATCACTTAAAATAATTTCAGAAAAGTCATATGACTGATTTAGGAATTGTAAAAGGTAATACAAAAATATCAAACTGATATTTATGTTGGTAATTTAATTTCAAACTTTTTTTAATCTATTCACATTTCGCACGATATTTTCAAACGTTTTAAGTAGGGTGAGTAAAATGCCACCCAATTCATTATTTAATGTTGAAATAATTACAGAAAATATTGTCCTCATGAATATTATTTATAAGCTTCAAAACTGTTCAAAAATTCGGCAATATCGTTCTTCTACAAGCATAGCAAAAAAACGACCTTAATATATATATATATATTTTAGAATTTATAATTCTGACATGATCAGGTCAGAATTATAAATGCTTCAACAGGGAACATCAGATAAATCCATAAACGATACCTAGGAAATTTTTGAAAGATAATTTTATTTTTTTCTTTGCAGAATGATCTGTAAGTCTGTGATAACTCAGCGATGACCTGTCGACGATAAGAAAACTGAAAGGATGACGATTTTTTTAACACTACATAGATAATATATGCACGTGAAATTCTTGCGTTGATATTGTTGATGTAACTTTGCTTAAAAATTGAAGACTTAAGAAAAGTTAATAAGAATATGCCTTCTCACGGTATTTAAAAATATTTAAGAAAACAAATTAATGGATATGTTTATTCGTTTCCAAATACTACCCAGTATTTAAAATTATCTCTATTTGGAAGGGGAGAGAGCTAGGAAAATTTTCTTCTTCTCCCGCCCCTTTTTTTTTTTTTTTTTTTCTTTTTACAGATCTGAAGTTAATAAAAAAAATATTAGTTATCAAGAATCTCCAAAAAAGATTTTAGCGACTTTTCAATGATATAAGTATAAAATGATATAGTTAATTTTAGATTTTATGGAAACTAAGCCTAATACAACAAGTGTATAATAGGTTAGATTATTTGAATATGGCAAAGCCACGAGGACTATCTGCATAAAAAGAGGGATGCCTTTCTGGAAAACTTACTGCAGGAAAATGGGTCGTATTCACGTTTACACGTAAGGAAAACCAATCATGCAACCAACCCTTTCGCCAGGGTTGGAACTAGAAAACGTCAAACTACCAGTATTCAGAGATCTTAACCACTCAGCCACTGATGTGGCAATAAATGACATCATATTTACATTGAAGTTCAAAATGCATTATTACTTTACAAATTTTTAAAACTTTTTCTTCTTTCCTTCCCTTACCTTATATTTTTAAAACAGAATTTTAAAAATTTCCATTTAACTTATTTCCTCTTCTGCCCATTCTTATAACTTTAAAATTATTATATATATACATATTTAAAAATTAGTTATCATTTCATGCTAGTTACTTTTTGACAGCATTCTGTTCGACAAGGGGTAAAGCCCCGTTACCATTAGTGCGTTGGGAAAGCGTAGCGTCTAAGACTCGACTTTAGTGGTGACTAATACTGTTTTTCACCTTTTTATTTACTCCAAAATGTCCAAGCGTAAAGTGTTTCACACCGCTGAAGAAGCATTAGAATATATTTTTTCTAAGGAGATTGAATCAGATATAATTGCTTTACCGCCTGAGATGGACGAGTTAACTGACGAAGGGTGCTTTGATGATGTAGAAATGATCACTTCTTCGGTAAAAACATAAATGATTTTGGACCTAACATGACGGAGCAACTGCCATCTACATCTAGCGCCAGTAATAAAAATGAAAACAAGAAAGAGTTAGTTCGAAATTATGAAAATAATGCAGCCAAAAGCAAATTGAACAAAACATAACCCTACTTATGCTTTTAAGGTTATTTGTCTGATGAAAATCTTGAGAGTATTTCAAATATTTTAGAAAATATGAATCCACTTGAAATTTTTGAATTTTTAACTCCCGAATTTTACGAATGTGTAATAAATGAAACAGAAAGGTATGCGAAGCCAGAGTTTTCAGTTAAAACAGATGAGTTGAAGAATTTATTGGTTTTTTGATTTTCTCTGGCTACCATACTTTATGTAATGAACGTGATTACTGGTCAGGGGAAGATTTCATGATAGCGACAGTAAAAAATGCAATGTCTCTAAATAAATATTTAGAAATTAAATCTGTAATCCATTTCAATCTGTAATCCAAAAATCAGACCGGCCATTCAAAATAAGAAACTTAATCACGGATATAAATCACAGTTTTCAAAAATTTGGAATTTTCGATAAATTTCTGTCTGTTGATGAAAATGATGATTAGATATTACAGTCATCATTTTTTAAAACAATTTCTTAAAGACAAACCTATACGGTTTTGCTATAAATCATGGGCCATGTGTGGAGTAAAGGGCTTATAATTTTGACTTAGTCAAAGGTGCAGAGAATTTCGACAATACTCCTGAAACTTCGAATGAACCGCTTGGAACACGAGTGGTAAAAAAAAAGTATAAAAGACATCCGAAGACATATCGCGGTTGCGTACCTCAAACTGGGAACAAATTCGAAGAAAAGCATTGGAAGACACTTGGTGATGTCAGAGAGACCAAAGTGATAGGCTATGTAGGTTTAAATAGAAAAGACCATGTTATAGGTAAAAGACGAAACCAAAGAAGACGCCAATTTCAAAAATGTAAGGGAAGTACGTTTTGTACAAAATGCCACGTAACACTTTTCCGCTATATCCCACTTAAATATTGCAAATTTGTTCAATAAAAATGTAACTAAGAAAGTTTAGATCAGTAAAGTAAGATTTCTTTCTTTCAAATCTTTTTAATTCGTTTCAACCGCCTTTTGCGGTTTTGCAGCTGAGGATGGTGGTTCGGTAAAACCATCGAAACTAGTCCTGTGAAAATTTTGAAAATGTAACGCTGATTTTTGTTGTTTGTTTGATTTCTGAAAGGTATAAAATATCAATGAAAAATATCTTTATTATTCAGTGTTAATTACCATACGTATATTTACGTAATATCAATATAAATGGTTAGTTAGGTTTAGTACATATATAATTTGTTTTTATATTTTGTATTTTTTGTATTATTTTCAGTATCGTATACGTATTTGAAGTTTAACTTTACTTGTTCTCCTTTTGGGTTACGACTTTAAGTGAGAAAGAATTGTTAGGACCTTCATAGGGATTAAATTATATACAATCAACTAATATCCGAATTTTCCGTTCCTTTAATATATATAATTTACTATAAGTATACATAAAATATAGCAGTTTTTTAAGCTACTTATTTATATATTTATTGTTTGCTCTGGTTTGTTTGATTATAGCAAGGCACGACGGCTATTTGCCTAAGGGTAAGGATGCCTCGGTGGAGAACTTTCTAAGCAAAACTGACTCGTATACACGTTTCTCATGGAGAAAACCACGAAAACGCCAACACAGCCATCCTGTTCACCAGGATTCGAGCCCCGGATCAACCTACCAGTGTTCAACGACTTTACTGTTCAGCCGCTAAGTGAGCCACACACACATCCACACATATACATTAAATTATATTTACATGTCGTTTTTATAAAGTGTAACTAAGTGCAATTTAATCGTAAAGAATTACAAAATATTCTACAGAACCTCAATATTAATTCCATTTCCAAGCCGTTTATGTACCTTATTTTTTCTGCTTTGAATTATATTTAGAGAATTATTTCACCTGATTATAGCTGAAAATGCAGTTTTTTTTTAATGGAGAATTTAAGGATAAGAAGAGAATTAAGTCCTTTTCTAATTATTCTTGAACCATTTAAATTTTAAAAAGAATGACACATTAATACGGTCACTGAACTACAGCGAGCTATGAAAATTTTAACAAAGGTTTCGTACTTTGTCTTATGAAAACAAAGTATCAGGATCTAATTAAATGTCCCACTTCTTAGAAAAATAGAAAATACAAATATTTGTGAATAAAAGAAAATATCTTTAAAAAAATTTAAATTTGAATTAAAAATATAAGAATTACAAAATATTGCAGAAATTATATAAATTAGCGAATAAACTTATTTGGCATAAGCTCGCTAAATGTAAAATAGATTGTACAGTCAGAAAGTTCTTGTCACAGAAATACATTATTCATCGGTTTCAAAAGTTATTCAGACTAACGTGCGAAGTTCAGTGAGTAACATGTGTTTTCCTTTGAATGAATAAACTATTCAAAAAAAAAAAAAAAAAAAAAAAGGGGGGGGGGGAGGACACTTGAAAATTAGATGCAAATTTAACAAATGGATTGAACGAGCCTTTCTACAGCCTACCACTGTGTGTAAGCATTTTCGTGGATTTCCTTAAGGTATGTAAATATGAGCCCATTTTTCCTAGAAAATTCTCTATGAAATCATGCCTAGCCAATCCTCATATGCTTTGCCATATTCAATTAAATAAACACACAAAATCATTCTTAAGATTGTAGAGACATTAGGTATACATTTTGAAAAGCCGGAGAGATGAAAAATGAGCAAACGCCTTCGCCGAGAATTGAACCATGGACCTCTGAAATACCGGCCCCAGCGTGCAGAAATACTACACCACGAAGACACGCTAGAAAAGCGGGATAAATATCTTATATACTTCCCTTTTTAAAGGGTGACTGGCGTTTTTAGGGGACCCAATCACCAAATCTTGGGTGTAGAGAATTCTCACCCAACACCCTTTTAGTTCGGGCGCCACTGTAGAGACATTAGGATTTTTTTGTAGGCCTGAGAGATGAAAAATGAGCAAACGCCTTCGCCGAGAATCGAACCACGGACTTCTGGAATACCGGCCCAGTGTGCAGAACCACTACACCACGAAGGCACGCTAGGAAAGCGGAAGAAATACCTTATAAGATGATTAGGAAATTAATTTCATGTTAGATGATGCGAAGCTTTCCAAAAACTAGGATACTTTCCGTAAACAATTAGTGCTGTTCAAATGGAAATGGATCGGATTATTTGTTTATAGCAGTGCTATTCAGCCTCGTGACTTACATGTATGTATTGGTCGGGGGGGGGGGAAGGAAATTCCTAGATGAAAATAATGTAATAATGAAATGTTAATAAACAAATAAATATAATCATTAAATTTATTTGATAATTATAATTTAATTTGAAATTATAAAGAGATATATGTAATCCAAAAAGAGCATACTAATCCCAAGTAGCACGGCAACGTCGTAATGACGTTGCAAACTGGTCCCAAAGGTTGCAAAGTGGCTATGGTAAATTTTACGACGTCTTTTCAACGTTCCAAAGACGCAAAATATTTGCCGTTGCATCTTGGCAATTTGCCGACGTCGCTAAAACGTTAAAAAGACGTCTTTGCAACGGTTGCAAAACAGTGGATGTTCGCGGACATCTGGCGTCTTAAAAACGACATATTGCAACGTTTTTGCAACGACATCCGCGATGACGACGTTGCTGTGCTACTTGGGATATCATTAAATTGTTTAATAATACATAAAAGAGCACTTCCAATCTTTTCGCATCCTATGTAATTTGTCTCCATTCTGGTACCCTGTACACTAAACAAAGAAAAAAAAAAAAAAAAAAGGGGGGGGGGGCTGGACAGTTCTATATCTCTCGTTCTACTGGGCCGATTAACAAAATTCAAATTGCGTTTTGCATGTCTCGAAAGCGTGACCTAAGATATATATTAGATTTATAAATAGTATTGTTCTAATATAGGTATTTTGACACAAAATCGGATTTTTTCTGAAATAACATACCAATCTTTTTCCATATTTCGACTTTACGACTCAAATTATGCTTAGATTTTAAATTTTATAAAGTTTGATACAAAATTTACGGAGAAATTTAAAAATTTATCTTGGCACGATTTTTTAGTTTGCGCCAAGAATAATACACTTGGCGAACTTCTTAATATATGGCAACCAATTTTTCTTTCAATTTCATTATGCCGGAGCGGAAAAAAAAAAAGGCACCTCGTTCCTACCTTTTTACATTGCACATGAGCGGGAAAAAAGTGACCTCGTTCCTATTTTCAAATAATTTAAACAAAGGGCCTGAGCCACATTTGATCTTTTATCGCTTTCAACAAATATGCCAAATTTCAAAACGCGACAATATATAAATTCATGTATATTTTCGGAAATTTCGAATGAAAAACCGTAATTTTTTGCATGTATGTGTAGAAATACGTCTGCTTTAAGTTTAAAAAATTTATAAAAATTATTTTAAAATACAAATTTTAAAAAATAAATCATACAAATTGGGTGAATTTTATTTGGAATGTACCTGAATTTCGGATGTGAAAGGAAGAATCAAATAAGTTTAATAAAAAAAGAGAGATTAATAAATATATACCAAATTCAATTAACATGGAGGAGCTAAAATTTTGAGAGCTAATTTTTTAAAATCTACTCGATATTTAGAAAACTTGGTAGTTTGGCGTAATTTGAGTCATAGAATTGAAATATGGGAAAAAAGAAAAAAAAAAAAAAAAAGTATTTTATTTCAAAAAAGTCCGATTATATGTCAAAATACCTATATTAGAACAACGCTATTTCAAATCTGATACATATCCTATGTCGCGCTTTCAAGACATGAAAAACGCAAGTTGAATTTCGTCAATCGGCCCAGTAGAACAGGAGATATAGAACTGTCCCCTCTTTTTTTTTCTGCGCAGTGTATGCATTACTGACTGTGAAGAAAACAGGAGAACTCTTTAGCTCCATTCAAATTTTTATTCCTGATATATTGATACTGAATGAGACATAAAAAATACTTTTCTTTTTAAATATATCTTCTCTTATGATCCCTAACGCAGCCGTTTACTTTCCCCTTCCGTAATTAACGCCAGTCTCCCGCTCTTGACCGCTTTTGTAATGCCACCGCTCTGACCATGCCACACACGTTTTCGCCTTCCTTAATATAAATTACGAATAAGATTTTTGTAGGTATTTCAGAAAACGTGCTCTCCATTTTTGTATAGTGCAAGCATTAAAAGCAACATAGAAAATGCATAAAAGTAAAAACAGATAAAACGTGATAGATAAAGCGTATAGATTTGTGGTTTGAACGTGTTGCCGACGTTATATACGAGTACATCGAAAAGATTTTCAAACAAAATGGAAGACTGATGAAGCAAAATCGTACATAAATGGATCGGCAAAAAGCTTTCAAGTTCTAATGAAATAAAACACAGATATCAGGGATATGACACTGGTAAATTTAGTTAAGTTAACAAAAAGTTCTTTTTCATTAATTACTGCAGTCGTTAATTGTTTACATGTAAGAACATAAAAAACTTACGAAGCGTATGGTAGAATATCAAAAACACTCAAACGTTTTTCAGCAGATATCACAGAAATATATTTCAAAAGAATAGCATTGCTTTCCCTGGAATTTTCTAGACCAATTTGTCTTGACATTCCACAACGAAAGAAAAGACGAAACGCATTAATACAAGATCCAAAGATTGCTTTCAGCACACGATGCGCAGCTGATAGTTCCCCGTCTACATAACGATGCATATCAAGAAAATCTGTCCACTGTCAGTCTATTTATACGCAAGCTGTGCACACATTGTAAGTCTGTTGTTGATCCAGACATTCTTCTTCAAAATTAGCTCACACAATTCTATACCTTGCATGAATTCTAAGCAAGGATATAAATGAAACACAGCCGGAAATAAGTGTGTTGAGGAAGATTATATAAAAATTATACTATACCGTAAAATATTTTCTACACGACAGAATTACAAATTAGAATGAAATTTTGAGAAATTTACTTGCGTTTTTGAGGGGGGGGGGAAGAGTTCCTAGCTTACTTTTTAACTATTTCCCATGAGAAGAAAAATTAAAAATTGCGATTGATGAAAATGTCTTACTGACATTTTCTTAGGTAAATTTTGGAATATTTTAATGAGTCTAGTTGCAGCTTTTTGCGACGAAACGCTTTTAATTTCAAAATGTGAACTGTTGGAAATTCTACGGAACGTTTTTTCGAAGGAGTAATGCAAAATTATGTTTTGCACACAAAATGATTAAAAAGTACAGCTAATTTTTTTAATAAGAGAGTTTTATTTATTACTTAAAAATAATTATAACTTTTCTGATTTCATGATATATTTGAGCCCTTACGCAATGGAGCTGAAATTGCATGGGATAGTAATTTTCAAATTTGGGTAAATAGCTAAGATTTGTATTTTACTAAAAAGATAAAAGACACATTCGAGATTCTGTATAAATTTTCCTACAAAGTATAAATTCTTAAATATGTTTTTTAAGAAGTTTTGTTGCAATGTAAAAAATGAAATCGATAAAAATATCATGTGCCATGGTTTTCAAGTTAAAAAAAATCCAATACTACATTTTCTTTCTAATTATCGCGAAATAGATTGTATTACCATCGAAGAAAACAGAAAAATGGCACAAAAAATTGTATAACAATGCTTCTAAAGTTCTTAACATTCACTGCGTTCACAAATCCATCATGTGAACGCTACATCATGTCACGGAGATAGCGATCTTTATATCACAGAGATAAAAATACAAAATATGTAGTGCCAATAAACTTTCTTGCAGTGCTGCAAATATTTTTTATAAATTCATATGCATATGAAAATGAAGGAATTTTTTTCCATATTAGAATACAAATCTCAAGTTCGTCAACGCTTATTAATCAAATCCAAAGACTAAATAGAAAGGAAGACATCAATCTATACGAAATAAAGAATATCGAAAGTATCATACTTTCAAAGGAAAATAAAAGTAATTTTTCTGTTTGTAATGGTATTCAGCTTCATAACAGAGACGACACAGAAATTTGTATCAAACCAAATCGAAGTTACTCTAAAGCTTATTAAAAATATACCACCTGTAACATATTATTGTAGAACAACAGAAAATTCGTTTATAACCACCACTTATAAAGCGGAATTAATTTTGAAAGATATAAAAATTATTTAATTTTTAAAATGTGTTAAATGTTTACTAAGTCTGAATATTTTTGGAAGCGTAGAATACTGACGGTACAAAATATTTGGGGAAGATGAATATATTTTCAGTAGTTATCTTTTAATATATTAAAACTAGTTTAAAATACAATAGAAAATGAGTTTTAACTCATAAAAGAAAATATCTGATGTGGACACCACATGACTTTCTTGTACGGCCTATTAAGTTATACACATTTTGTACTGCGTTTCATCTAAACTTATTTTCTCGAATTATTCTAATTTAATTAACCAATTCCTGAAGGCAAGTTGAAATTGACGTCAAAACTGCAAATTTTGAAGTTAAATATCCCGTTTAATTTTTGTCACACGGCAGTCAATAACGAGTGTCAAATTTTCCCAAATATAAGTATAGGAAGCTGGAGACCGCATTAAAAATTACATTCTGCTATTCGTCGAAAAATAATTAAAAAAAAAAAAAAAAAAAAAAAAAAAAAAAAAATGGAGACTGCCAAAACTTGAATATTTCCGTTATTTAAAACAGTGTATTAAATGTCAGTATATGACTACGACCAACGATTACGAAAATAAAGACCAGGTTACGCGTTGGATACATATAGAGAGAGAAGCACTGCTGGCGTAGAACGTAGAATGTTGAATCCGTAATCCAACAAACTCGCAGCTGAGGCAGACTGGCGTAGCCGGTAAGATCACACTAATGAGGAAGATTTTCGATATTGATATATAGAAGCATTGATGGTGTACAACGTATATAGCATAGAACGTAAAATGTTGAATCCGTAACGAGCAGCAAGCCGGTATGCGTGGCACATTAATTATTTATTTTTATTTCACTAATATGTTGTGGCGGCAAACAATTTCGCAAACTACTTGTGCATATTTTCAAAATGTTTACATTTTTGATAGTTTGCAACAAGAAGAGAGCGGCAGGCAGCAGTTCAGCTAGGCCAAAGCGTAGAAAGCAAGTGTATTGCATTCAGGATGAAAAATTAATCAGACTGAATTAGTTTTAGTTATCAATGCATTTTGATTGGATAATTTATACTGCTGTAAAATTTTTACTGGCTGTTTGAATATTAGTTCCATTTACGTCATCTGTGTTACGTAACAGTCATATGAAATGGGTTAGACTCCATGGATCTTATAAGAAATAGACTAACCCAAATGGCTTTTCTCCCTCTTCTGACGCATTCCCGGCTGTCACCTTGATCACATCAGGAGGAGTAGGGACGACTTGCAGAAACTTACAATGGTTGGCTATTGCAGTTGGTATAATTGTCAAGAAAAAGTTGGTTGTAGCGCCTCATTTCACAAATAAGAATTTTTAGATATTTTTATTTTTGAAACTGAGATAGATGTTTAAAAATTTAGCATTTTTATCAAGCATAATTAACGTTCCAAATAATTAGTATAAAGCTGTTGCATGCTTCCAGGCCTGGCTATTTTTTTAGCTTTTCCTATGCTGTAAGGAAATTTGTATCTACTTCTTTTAGAAAATATTTTAAATTTGAACTAATAGAAAATTTCAAACAAAGAATTTTCTCTTATAATTTTTATGCTTTTTATTGCTGAAAATATGTAAAAAATACTAAAATACCTAAAAATGAATTTTTTTAAAGTTTTTGTTTAAAATTTTAAGTTGTGCTGCTTTTTTAAGATTATAGGCGAATATTATAGCATATTTTATACAAAGGAGTCTTATTTAAATTATATTTCACAATATATCATAGTGATGTCAAAATTGTAAACTGTAATAATTGATTGTGCTTCACAATACATCATAGTGATAAACACTTTTAACACCTTAATAATTTTTATACATTTATTCCAATGTCAAAATTGTAAACTGTGATAATTGATTGTGCTTCACAATACATCATAGTGATAAACACTTTTAACACCTTAATAATTTTTGTACATTTATTCTAATGTCAAAATTGTAAACTGTAATAATTGATTGTGCTAACATTTTATAGTGATCATTTTTTTAAAATTTAAATCTAATTCTGCATAAGATTTTTTTATTTACTGCGAATTTAATTTATTAGCCCAAAGGAGTGGTAGTCGAGAAAGGCTATTATAGTTTCGAAACGGCATTTTGCTCTGTTTCATTATAAACGTCCGTTTCACTTTGCAAATTGTTACCACCAAATATTATCGCCTTGTATTATATTTAAAGAAATTTAATAATAAATAATCTGCATGAATACATGCATGTTTCTCGCATTGTGAAACAACGACGGTATTTAGAGCCATCAAATTTTGAACAACGTAATCCTCCCCCCCCGAACAGCCGAGTTTCGAATTTGTTTTAATCCATTTCATATTTTGTAAACCTTTAATGAATTGTTGATTAAGAAACTCAACGAGTTCAAAGCGAGCAATGGAAACACTGTGCCGAAAATAACATTTTTATCTCCAGCGCGGAAATTCTAAAGATATGCTGTTTTCATATATTTTGTGATACTGCTGTTGAATTGAATTTTGTGTTGTTTACGTGCGAAGAACATGATATTCAATAAATAGAGGTAACACACAAAGCGTTAAAAAACGTCCCTTTGAGCGTAACATAAAATCTGAGTGCTTCCACATTTTATTTATTTATTTTCATTACACTGAAATAAGTTTATGCTCCGAATTTTACGAATTATTAAAATAAATAATCATCATATGATGTTAATAATTAACAATCATATGATCAAATAAATGATCGTCTTGTAATATTATAATAATTTTATAAACCACTGCCTGGAAATGCTCATAAAATTTAAAAATATATATATATATCAGATCTTGTTTAATTTTGCTTTATTTGTTCCAAAGCTTCATGTACTATCAATCTTATTTAATTTTACGTTATTCGTACGCAAAATTAAGTTCGAAAATTTTGTGCTTAGAGTTTTTAACGTTTTACCAAAGTAAAGATGTTTGTACACGAATTACGCGTGAAAAAAAAAAAATGCGCGAAATGCAGAAGAAAGTGCTTAAATGAGATATATTAAATCCGATTTGGAAAAAACTGAGGCTTTCATAATCTCATCACTATACAACGTATCACATTTAATAACTAAAAAGAGTTATGTGATACAAACGCCTTAGGTTTCAGTGTTAAAGTAAACCAGATCGTCCCTACTCTTTCTTGCCGACATGTCGGTGACGCGCGTCCCGCCCACTGGGTTAGTCTATCTCTTATAAGGTCCACGTTAAACTCGAAATGACGCAATCAAAGAGAGCTTACTATTTTTATAATAGAGAGGGGAAATTAAGCATTAGGAGACTATTGCTAGTTTGAATAATAATTTACTTTTACATATTTTTTTAATCTTATATGTTTCCCTTGGGTATTTAACCTGTATTCTAAAATTATTGATAACTTTTCTGGACTACGACATTTTCAGATCAATCTATGTTACATGGTTTGCGTAACGCTTATGACATAGCTAATTTGGAACCTGAACTCAAATTTTTGGGAAATGAAACCTTTCTCTTAATAAGCAACCTAAACCAAAACTCTCTGTAGGTGAGCCTCCATATTGGATAATTGTGCACTTTTGCTTCTACCTCTGTTGCCGAAACGACGCTTTTCGCTCGCTTAGCCTCTGCCAGCTATTGTTTATTGTTCTAAAAATGTAATCTGTAAAAAATTGTGGGATGTGTCATCATAGCGCAGCCATAATGATGTGAAATGAAAAAGGCTATGTGTTCTCAGAATTCATTACCCAGGAATAAAATTCTGTGTGGAATTTACGGCTACATCTGTCTTTGAGTGTCATCCTTATAACTATGTAGTGAAGTCTGTCCAAGTTATAATGCAGAGAACCACTGCCAATCCATTGCACCTTTCTGCTGAGTCATCCTCTCTCTCTCACGCACGCACGCACATTTGCGTTCGGTTCAACCGACTGCATTTAAAAAAGAGGTGCACAACTAGATGTTAAAGCGGTTCCATATACAAAATTTCAACGTTCTACGGCTAACTGATTTTGAATTATGCGAGATACATACATACATATGAACGTACATACGGATGTAACGAAAAAAATCCCTTTTGAATCCACTTTAAATCCACTTTACAATCCGCTTTGGGGAAAAAAAAAAAAAAAAAGAATACTTAATTCTGTCCGTATGTACAAGAAAGTATAAAAAAAAAAAAAAAGGGGGGGGGGGATTCGGGAATGGTCGAAATGGATATGATAGCCGAAATTTTTTGTGATTATAATACTTTCTTTACTTCGTATAAGGAAGTAAAAAGAACAAAAATTATACTTTTTCAGACTGAATGTGAATTAAATTATTTTTCAGCGATATAAAATTAATATGCTAATTCCAATTTTAAACACCTTGCTTTGAATAAAAATTTTAATAATTTTCATTTGGTTGTTTTGGTAAAGCATATAAATTTATCGTTAAAATGTAAAAATATTATAACTTAGGTACTTATATTAAATGATTTTACATTGATAAGTTTCGTTGGCTTATTTAAATCTATTTGTTTGTTAATTATTGTTTGATTGAGTAATGAAGAGATTGTTAATTTATTGGTGCAGCTAAAATATTTCGCATAATCATTAACAGAACATTACTGTGGTGTAGTTTTTATGAAAAAATAAAATTCGAACTAAACTTTTATGCCATTAGAATTTTACTTTCTAATAGTCATCTTTCTTAAATTAAATAATTTCAATAATACTGCATTTTATTTTAAGAAAGTTACTAAATTTATTATAACAGTTCTTTAACTTTTAAAATATTGTGAACAATTTTGTAAATTATTTTGAGAGTGAGATAATTTAAAATGTGAATTTTATTTAAATATGAAATGACTTTGTAATAAAAATAATAATGAAAAAATTTCCGAATATTGTTTTAATTAATTATTAAAAGAATGAGCAATAAAATTGAATAATTATAACGATGTTGAAAATGAGAAATGAGATTAACTTTTTAGTAAGTTATTACTGATCATCTGAAATCATGCGACAAATAGTTAATGAGATTAACTTTTTAGTAAATTATTACTGATAGTCTGAAATCATGCGACAAATAGTTTATTGTTAAAAGTACAAATCTAATGCAAAAAGTATCGGTTCGAAATCATAGAAGTATTTTTACCTCCTAAATCAACTCCTTTTATATTCACTTAAAGCCCTAGGGAAAATTACGAAAAACGTGTGAATATGGTATTTTTTTCGAAATTTTTTTTTAAAACATGGAATTATTCATACGATTCTGAAAAGGCTAGTTATCTGATGTAAGAAACGGCAAGATGCCTTTAACTAAAATATTAATTAGCTGAAGAGGATTTGCCCAGTGTATATTGGTATATCAATATTTTGAGAACTGTGGAATCTTCTGTTTGTGTATGGTGTTATTCATCATAGTGGTAAACTGAGAAAATTTCGAAAAGTCTTTCCTAAAGAATCATGTTAATCATATGGACTTTTATCAAACAAGAACATTAAAAACAAGAAGATTTTAAAATTGATTCTGCTTAACGTTTGAAATTTTATTAGGACTTTTAAAGATTTAGAATTCCATCTGATCCAAAGAAATACAATGCTCAAAATTTACTTCTTTTTTTTTAAGTATAACTTTATCAGAAATTAGAAAATTTAAGCACAATCTTAATTACCGCAGTTTACATATGTTGCAACTCAACTCTTGCTGAGATCCGATGGCTGAGTGACGTCATCTCGAACTCTCTCGCTTAGAGATCACGAGAACTCGGCACTGAGAAGTCGCACGCTGCGTCGTGCGAACATTTAAACCTTTCATTATGTAAATATTGTAACCGTTTGCGTCTTCATTAAATATGTTTGTGTTAAGAAAGTTTATCGGTGCTACTTTGGTAGACGGTTGCACGGATTTTGGCGACTTTTTGGCGATTTGCCTTTTGGCGAGTTATACAGCTTATGGTAAACCCATTGCTGGATAAGTTATTTATGGTAACCGATACTTTGTTGTCATTTTATTAAAAAAATAATGCGTTTTATTATGCATAACTTTCGTGTTTTAAATATTATTTATGGCTTCTAAATATTAAAAATCAATTTAATTTTACATTTTTATTTGAAATAAAAATTTGGGTTTGTTGTTTATAATATTTTATATAATTTTATGTTGTGGATGATGTAATCAATGACGTCACCTTACTTAAAAAGTAATTGGTTTTATTAATATCTATAAATTTAATCTAATGTTTTAAACATTATTTATAGCTGTTAAATATTAAAATAAAATTTAATTTTGCATTTGTTTTAAAAATGATTTTATTATGAATGATTATTTAAATAATTTTAATTCTATGCTTGATGTAATCAGCTCCCTGATTGGTTACTGAATATTTGTACATTACCGCGCCATTTTAAAATTTTATTATTCATCTCTTCGAATTCCTCGGATTTCAAATGGAATGGATATCTCCGTTTCGAAGACGAATGTTGTTATTGGTAATTACCAAGAATTATTGGTATTGGAATAAAAAAATTGCCCTTTGAGACTTTATTTTGGCCAACCAAAAACATGGATTTAGAAAAATTAAAAAAGAAACGATCTGCTATAAGCGCAGTAGTTACGAAGCTGATAAATAAGATAGAAACAGAAATTGCTAATGAGGGGGATAAAAATGTAATTGAAGAAACGGTTGCTCAGTTAATTAGTAAAGAAGAAGAAAGAATCTTAGCGGATAGTGGTATTGAAACTTTAATTGACGTAGCAAATTTAGAAGATGAGATAATGTCTAGAGAAGAGTATAAAAGTAAAATTATTATTTGGAAATTACGCGCGAAAAGATATTTAGATACTAATCCACATAGCGCTAATTCTACTTCATGTGGAAATGTCACTGAATCGCAGAACAAAATTAAACTCCCGAAATTGGCCCTGGAAACATTTTCGGGAAAGGACGTGTGCAGTAGGCCCGGGTTTCGGGCACGATTTGAGACGAAAACGAAAGTCTACATGCAGTAGATAAATTTAACTATTTAAAGTCAATTCTTACTTCCGATGCAGAAACTGCAATACAAGGGTTGACGTTAACAGCAGAGAATTACGAAAAGGCTGTGAAAATATTAAAAGATCGCTTCAGACGCAAAGAACTAATAATAGATACTCATATGAACAATTTATTAACTCTGACTCCGGTTAAAAGGTCTTGCGATGTGACAGCACTTCGAAAATTATATGATCGTTGTGAAGTAAAAATTAGACGATTAGAATCGTGTAATATTTTACCAGATTCGTACAGTACCTTATTGTTTCCGATATTAATAAGGGTAATTCCGAATGATTTAGCACTAGAATTTAATAGGAAATATGAAGATGATAACCATACAAAAATTACAAATTTGCTAAATTTTCTAAGAAAAGAAATAGAAAGTCGAGAACGTACAGGATTTTTAGTTAAGTCAACAGATTCTGAAGTCACTGAAAAGAAATCCCATTTTGAAAATAAGCGGCAGTTTCGAGAACGTTTTCGAGACAGCGAAAGAAATCGGGATTATAATAAGGGTAGAATTCCTTCAGCGGCAGCGTTAAACACATCACTATCTAATAGCTGTATATTCTGTTCTGAAAATCATACGTCAGAATCATGTCAAAAAACTGTGCCAGAAAAAAAGGAAGCCTTAAAGCGAAGGGGTTTTTGTTACGTGTGCCTCAAAAGATACCATTTAGCGAGGATGTGCAAATCGAAACTAACTTGCGATCTATTGCGATAACTATTTGCGATCGACGACATCATACATTGATACATTCTGACGAAACGAATGCGTCAGACAAGAGTCCCGTCCAAGGGGCAGTAGTCTCTTCTGTTTCCGATTGCGCAACAGCAAATAACAGCACGAGCTGAAATTATAAACACAGGCAATTGGCGCCAGCAAAGCGTTCGCTTGTTGTTTGATTTAGGATCGCAGCGAACATTTATTAGAGAGGACATCTGTAAGAAATTAAAACTTCCCGTTATTGGAGAAGAAGAAATAAAAATATTCTCTTTCGGTTGCAGGACGTCTGAAGCGCAGAATGTTAAAAAAACCAGGCTCATTTTGCGTAATTCGAAGAATCGATATGAAATCAAAATAGAAGCTTTAATTATTCCAGTCATTAATGGATCACATATTCATTCTCCTAGAAATGAAATAGTTAATCTTATTAAAAAACAGGGCATACAACTTTCCGATGAATGGGGACAAGGGAATAAACCGCCGAAAATTTCTTCGCTGAAAATAAACCAAAATAAAGGCTCTTCGTATGACAAGGGTAATTTTTGGAGCAACATCTTGTCCGTTTCTTCTCAGAGCAACTCTTAATGTACACGCTGACAAATACAAGTCGCAGTATCCGAACGTATTTTCCATGCTAACTGAAAATATGTATGTTGACGACTTAATCGCTGGAGCAGATGAAGAATCAGAAGCATTCGAGGAATCAGAACATATTAAACGCATACTGAAAGAAGGCGATTTAGCATGTGGAAGTGGAAAACGAATGAAACAAATTTACAAAAGGTATGGAATGAAGAAGATTTTTCACAAGATTCGACTTGTTCTAAACTATTGGGATGCATATGGAATAATAGGTCAAATGATACATTTTTGATAGAAATTGAAAATTTGGTAAAAGATGCCAAAAGGATAGATAACATACCCACTAAAAGGGAAATCTTGAGATTTGTAGGACATTTCTTTGATCCACTGGGGTTTTTAAATCCATACACCATTCGAGCTAGGATTTTATTGCAAGATTTACGGGAACAAAAGATAGCATGGGACACTGAAATACCAGAAAATCTCAGAAAGGATTGGCAAAGCTGGTGTGATGAATTAGCTCATATTTCTAGTTTGGAAATACCAAGACATCAGTTTGCAGGTGCTGGGAAAAAGGATATAAAGGGTGGTTTACAGTTACACTGTTTCACAGATGCGAGTCAGAAGGCCTATGGGACTGTTCTGTATTTTCGTTATTCGAAAAATGGAGTCATTCATACAAGTTTCATTACATCAAAATCACGAGTAGCAACTTTGGAAAAATTATCACTTCTCAAATCGGAATTGAAGGGTGCTTTGATAGGCTCCCGCTTGTCAAAATACATCCAAAAGAAACTTCGGGACATTGATTTGATTGTATATATGTGGACTGATTCTAGTATAACGTTACACTGGATTAGAAGTGATGTGAAAAGGTGGAAGCCATTCGTTCAGAACAGAGTGAAGGAGAAACACAGAAGAATTCAGATGTCTTGAACTGGAGATATACGCCTGGTGAACATAATCCAGCTGATTTGCTAACTAGAGGTGAAAATGTCAAACATCTGAAGCAGAATAGCATATGGTGGGAAGGGCACACGTGGTTAAAGGAAGAAATGGAACACTGGCCAAAACCGAATTTATGTTCCACAAAGAACATTGAAGATTCCAACAAGGGACTAAGAAAAACATCGAAGGAAGTTTTCGTAAATTCGTTACCGAACCTTCCGAAGATTTATTTAAAACCCAAAATTACAGCAATTTACATCGAATTTACCGAATTACTGCGTGGTGCTTAAGGTTCATCAACAATGTTAAAAATACCTCGAAATTATCAGGATGTTTCAGGTTACCGAATTGGAAATGGCAGAAACGTATTGGATCAAACGTGTTCAGGAGCGAAATTTCACAAATGGAATACGGGCATTGAAGAACAACGAGGATTTAAGTTCAGAATCAAAACTGAAGTCCCTCAGTCCATTTGTAGACGAAAGTGGTGTAATTCGTGTTGGTGGACGATTAGAAAATTCAAATTTGGATTACAAACAAGCACATCCAATCGTGTTGCCCGACAAAGATCATTTGACTGATCTAATTATTCATCAGGTGGTAGGGCACGGAGCAATAGCAGATACTTTAAATAATAACTTTAATCAGATAAGAGATAAATTTTGGTTGCTGAAGGCTCGTCGAAAAATTAAAAGTGTTCTGTACAATTGCAATGTCTGCAAAATATTTCGAACTAAACCTGTCATGCAAGATATGGCACCTCTCCCACCAGACAGATGCCGAGAAGCATTTCCGTTTGAGAATTCCGGAATAGATTACGCGGGTCCACTGTACGTTAAAAGTGGAAGAGATTTATCTAAGACATACGTTTTACTGTTTACTTGTGCTGTAACTAGAGCCGTGCATTTAGAACTTACGGCTGACCTTTCCACAGAAAAATTTTTGCTTGCATTTAGGCGGTTCATAGCGAGAAGAGGTTTGTGCCGAATAGTGTATACCGATAACGCCAAAACCTTTAAAAGGGCGAAAAAAGAATTAGAGCTACTGAACCAGGTGATGAAAAGCAATAAAGTTCAAGACGAGTTCTCTAAGCAAGGAATCAAATGGAAATTTATAGTTGAGAGAACGGCGTGGTGGGGAGGCTTTTAGGAGCCTATGGTTCAGTCTCTTAAAGCTCTTCTGAAGAGAATCTTAGACAAATCATCCTTGACATTCAGGGAATTAGAGACAGTCATAACAGAAGTGGAAGCTATATTGAATACCAGACCTTTAACATTTACATACTCAGATCTAGGAGAGCCAGAATCTTTGACCCCTGGTCACTTCTTAATAGGAAGACGATTACTATAATTGCCACAAGGAAGCTCTAAATTAACTTCAACAAAGGAGAGTCTTAAACGTCGATTTAGACATCAACAGATACTAGTAGAAAGAATCTGGCGAAAATGGAGGCAGGATTATTTGATGAATTTAAAATCTGCTCATCATTCCAAACTGGCCAAAACAGTAACCTGTTTGAAGAAAGGAAGTATTGTATTAGTGCATGAAGATAAAATTCCACTGCTGATGTGGAAGATGGCCATCATAATGGAAGTCTTTCCTGGGAGAGATGGCAAGGTGAGAGCCTGTGCTGTCCGCTTGCCCAATGGACATACGATTAAAAGGCCAGTGCAATTACTATATCCGGTGGAGCTGAAATGTAATAAGGACAATTACAGCAATTGTCCTTCCGGGCGGAAGGATGTTGCAACTCAACTCTTGCTGAGATCCGATGGCTGAAAGACGTCATCTCGAACTCTGAACTCTCTCGCTTAGAGATCACGAGAATTCGGCACTGAGAAATCGCACGCTGCGTCGTGCGAACATTTAAACCTTTCATTATGTAAATATCCTGTAACCGTTTGCGTCTTCATTAAATATATTTGTGTTAAGAAAGTTTATCATTTATGGATTATCCCTTTCAAGATTTCCACATAGAATCCCTGAGAGGAACTTCAACCCGGTGGCCCTGGCCGAACCCATTGGAACAAGGTAAGCAGTTTTGTTTTACCTTGATTAATTAGTTAGAAGATACGGATATAAATAATAATAACATATAATATTGTTAAGAATTTTGTACAGATGTAAACAATTTTAGTGAAATTGTATGTAAAATTGTAGTATCACTTGTAAAATGTAACATGAAAAGCCTCAAAAGAGTGAAGCTTTGCAAGATAGATAAAGTTGCAGGGACAAGTCCATTGAAAGCTGAGGTAAATGGCTAGCGACGGTTTTGAAGACTAATTTTTTTCGAGAAATTTGGCGAGGAATAGCCAGATATCGCCAAACTAACAATTTGGTCTGACTCCTGTGTAACTATAACTGGTCCTATCACTATGTAACCGTAACCATATCTGGCCTTGTGTAACTACAACTGCGTATGCTTTTCAGGAGTTTCGAGGAATCGAAACTGGCCATTTCTCGGCGATCGGAGGAAAACTGTATAAGGTCCGACAGAGCATCGGTTCTCAGATTTAGAGCTGAGTTTGTAGTATTGAGTTATCTTCAGGCGTCTTCGCTCTTTAGATGCGCTTTGCACTGCATTATGTTTAACAGTTTGAGTAGTTTGAAGTGGTAACTATTGATTGTCTTCGATCATACTGAGAAGAGCTGTACGAGTACTTTTGTGAAAAGTTCCAGAACTGTGAAATGGTCCTTTTGGGAAAATAAATTTTATCAAGCTATCATATGGTCTGTGTGCATTCAACTCATTATGAACCCTACGCACATAACAATATGCTTTTAAATTTTTTAAAATTTTTTAAAAGCTTCAGCCAAGATTTTTTTTTTTTTTTTTTGGAGGAGGAGGAGGGGATAGTTAAAGTAAAATTTTACCTTTAATTTGTATTAGCCTTGTAAGTCTCCTTTTTAATTTGCTTATTTCTTTTATCTGTCCTAAAAGTAAATAATAATATATGTAGGTTTTAATTTCAAAACAATAGAGTACGAATATTGCATTTTTAAATGCTTTTATTTTACTAATAAGAAATAGATAAAAGTAATAAAGGTTAAGTAAAAATTAATGTTGCAGGAATGAATTATCAGACCACAGGATTGATGTAATGATAAACAATCACAGACAATATTAGTTCCACAGGCGTTGATAGAATACGTTATAATTTAACGTCCTCGGCTAGCTTTAAATAGTATGATCATCTAAAGTCACTTGAACCCCAAAGAAGACCGTCTGTCTTCTTCAACTCTTGAAGACAAGCAAGCCATTTGCTATGCTCCACTCTCGTCCACGTCTGGACGCTATCTGACGCTGTCTGGAATGCACCGCACTGAGCTGTGCTGCGATGACGTCACTATTCGCTAAGTCAGCATCGGTCGTTGATCTCCACATATATGATCAGTAAGATATATATACAGAGCTCGAATTTTTTCGATGTTCGCCATTTCAAAATTAATCGCCACCACACGTCTCTTATGCTAATGATGCATGTACTTTGTAACGGTAAAAGTGAAATGAAAAGTTTTACTGAATATAACTGGAAAATATTCAAGCCAAAATTTTTAATTAATCAATATGTAGAGAACAATGCCTTTTACTAAATGTAACTTGCGGCAAATCCTCACTATACTATAAGCGACTTATCGCTATATCTAATATGAAATAGAACGTAAGAAGGAAGTAAAAAGCCTTTTTATTTAAAACTAAGTAAGCTGAACAGGAGGCAAACCTGGTGCTTACACATCAACCAGCATTTATGGGTGAACTCAAGATAGAACTTTTAAGTTTAAACTAAATCAAAGTATTTATTAGCCAAAGGTTACATAGAATTATTGAAACGGACAAGCTGGTTCTTAATATTGCACCGGTGTGACAGCACTATCGACAAGAATAAAGTTACACGAAAGACAGGAACACTTATCTTAGAATGATAACTACTAACGTGGCCTTCGGCAGGCAGAACACGCTCTGTCTAAAGAATCTTAAACCCTCACTTAAATACACGTGAGCTGATTTGCATTCTGAGGTGCAGGGAAATAGAGAATATATAGTATACTATTCTGTACAGATTCAGAATATAAAATTTATCTCATTAGAAAGGACATTCCCCAGTGAAACCTCAGAGATAAAGGACAGAATAAGTAGCATCAGACTAAACTGACAGTGATTAGCTTGTAAATAAGTCCCTCATGCCAGTCGCGGTACAAAGCTTTCGCTACATCTAACATGAGAAGAACATCATTAAATGTTACGTAAACCGTCTAGTATTTTTAATTTTCTGTATCAATAATTTAATTTCGATATTAACATTCTCAGATCGGAAACACACAGAAAATGTTTTCATTCTAAAAACTGAAGTTTAGAATTTTTTTTTTTTTTTTTTGAATGCATACAGCGTTATGAAAGCAAAAGGTAAATAAACTCTCATTTGGAGTAAAGATGCTATGTTGAAAAAGTTAATATATTGTGAATTGCAACAAACTTTGGAGTCAGAAATTGCCGGGTAATCAATTTCTTGAAACTCGCTGCGACCTCGTGGTAACCCGGACGTGATCTTTTGAAGTCAGATAAGTAGAAAAGCCTTTCTTGTAAGTTAAACTGAAAATAAGTAATTGTAAAACAATGAAGGGATTAGTAAGAAAACATAGGCCTATTAGGACATCACTTAGAAGAAATTTTAATGCTTTAATTGAAGAATTAAGCAAAGGTAAGCCCGATGCGTAAGTCATAGAATCGAAATGCGCTACACTACAAGGAAGGTCAATTTACAATGCTTAAAGAAATAGATTACGAAATTAAAGTAGATGAAGAATATGTAGATATTGAAAAGTATAGTTTTTGGCGAAAGTGAAAACACAGAAGGTTTTTAGTAACCAAGTTACGCCAATGAATACTTCCGTTCTGAACTATCCGCGCCAAATCTTGCTAAAAAGAAACTTAAGACTCCCGAAGATCGAATTGAAAACAATCTGGAGGAGAGGCGCTATGTTTTCAGCTGAGGTAGTTTACCTGCTGCCTGTTACATTTGATTACTTATATGGACTGTCTGCTGCCTATTTTATCTGATTACATAGGTGGATTGCCCGTTGGCTCTTTTGTTTGATTACTTGTGGATTGCTTGCTTTATTTAGATTGTGGATTGCTTGCTTGCTTTATTGTAGATTGCCTGCTTTATTTCATTACTTCGGGTAGACTGGCTATTGGGTCGAGTTATTGAACTCTTTCAGAGTCAAGATAATTGTATTAAACTTGTAAATGTGAAACCGGCTGGAGGTAAACAGATCCATCCTGTGCAACATTACATCTTGCCTGCAGATCTGTTCCCTGAACTATCGAAAATGCACAGAACTGACTCAGAACTTGCAATGGATTGACGTTGTTCTCAGCAATGTATGGGAGTAATTTTGTCCAAAATTGCCAAAGAGATGCATTTTTAAGACATTGAATTGAATGTGTTATTGATTTAAACGATATTTATGATTATATAATGTATGTAGTTGTTCTCAAGATTGTACGAGAATAATTTTGCTTGCCTAATTGCCAAAGAAATGTATTTTTTTGAAGTGTTGAATATGTTATTGATTTAAAAGACATTTAAGATTATATAATGTATGTAGTTATTCTTAAAATTGTAGGAGAATAATTGTGTTTGCTTAAATTGCCAAATAAATGCATTTTAAATTGACTTTGCGTTGAATCTGTTATTGATTTAAAAGATATTTATTATTATATAATGTATGTATTTTTTTCACGATTGCATAAGAATAATTTAATCGCCAGATAGATTCACATTTTCTGCTCTCGGGGAAGCCTGCAATACATAGAGTGCGTCGCCAAGTGGCGGATACGGGAATGTCTTTACTGGTTTTCCTTTGAGTGACAGAGGGGAAATAAAATACCTTCCGCCGACAAACGGGGCAGGAGTCCAAGGCTTCGGGCAGTGGCACTCTTTCCTATGATGAGTCTAGATTTAGTATCTGGGAATGGTGCCCTGCGTAGGAGGCAGCCAACGCGTCAAGCTCTGATCATTTGCGGGAGGGATGTGAAGTGTACTACGAGGATATTGAATCTTGTACAAGTAAATATCGATGGAACACAGAGAAAAAAGATGGACTTCACGTTCTCGTAGAAAATAATGACATTTATTTTGCTTGTCTTGAGGAGACTAAGCTAAATAAAAATCTTAAATTCAAGATTAAGAACTACATTATCCTACAAAAAGATAGCACCGACAGAATGGGAGGAGAACTTGCTTTCTTTATTAGAAACAGCATCGTCAAATACATAGAAATCAAAATTCATCAAAAGGAAAACACAGAAATTCAGGTCAGGCTTCCTCCCAAGACATTCCTTCATCTTCATTAACCTCTATCAGAATAGAAACTTTTGTAAAATTCACCCCAGTCTAACCTCATTGTTAAGCTGGGCTATTTTAATGCTAAGAAGTCCAAATTAGGTCACGTATTCTCTCGATGAGAAGGGAAAACAGATAAAGGATCTATTGATAGACCTAAATCTGGCTACCCTAAACAATGGAGAAAACATTTATCTTTTACGAACTACTGGTACACAGTCTGCTCTTGATCTCACCGCGATGTGTTGTCACATATTTAATACTTGTGCATGGAAGATCATATATAATGCAATGAGCGATCATCGAACAGCTTTTATGATGCTCAATTTTATTGGTGTAATCACTGCGCCTCAAAAAAGATCTTGGAATTACAAAGACTGGGCAGGTTTCGCCCAGTATCTCAACGATCTCTGCCACAGCCCTGATTCCCCAGCAGGCGCACTTGAGAAATAGCTAGAGAGATTCACACACAACTTCAACACTGTAGCTAAGGTTGTAAAGACATTAGGTTATTTTCGAAGCAGGAGATGTGAAAAATGTGCAATGCGGTAGCCAGGACTCAAACCCGGACCTCTCGAATACGCTCCGAGTGTGCTACTCTTACACCGAAGGAATGCAGAAAGGAGGGAGAAAATACCTTATAAGATATTCATTCCGAGAGGAAAAGGGCACCTAAATTGGATTCCTTGTTGGAAGGACCAGAATATAGGTTCCTTAATTAAGGAGAGAAATTTGTTGAATGATCAACTTAAAGCAAAAAATACGGAAGAAAACAGAAGACTGTTATCAGCAGCATCAAACCAGAATGGAAGAAAAAATTGTTGCCAACAAACAACAAAAATGGGTCGAACTTTGTAAGATCCTAGATCCAAGGAGAGACACTACGTAATGGAAAATAGCTAAAATCCCTGAAAAATATTTTCATTCCAACTGCTGCACAGTTTTCAAACATCCTAGATACAACTGGATCAAAAGTACATACTAAAGAAAAAGTGGCCAACGAACTTGCAATACGCTTCTCCAGTGCTTGTAAAATTGACTATCAGAAAGAAGATAAGAAAATGAAATGCTCTCCCAAAAAGTTGCTTTTGGAAGCAAGAAAGTACAGGTATGATGATTTGTATCTAAAGTACAAAACTTTATAAGAACTAGATGTTAGATATTGCTATCAACACTACTAAAGGAAACAATTCACCAAGAAATGATCTTATTTTTGGAGAAATGGTTAAACACCTTGGTGAAAAAGCAAATGGAAAAAGACCATTGCTATTTTTCTTAATATTTCTTCTGTATTGATAGTATGAAGACAGAAATTCATAAAACTTTTACATCATTATGGTATTGGAGGAAATGCCTTTATTTTTCTGTATCAATAATTTAATCTTAATGTTAGCATTCTCGGATTGGCAAAACAGAAAAAATGTTTTCATACTAAAAGCTGAAATTTAGATTTTCTTAATGTATACAGCGTTATGTAAGATAAGGGTTAATAAACTCTCCTTTGGAGTAAAGATGTTATGTTGAACAAGTTCATAAACTGTGAATTGTAATAAACTCTGGAGTCGTAAACTGTTGGGCAGTCAATTTCTTGAAGCTCACTGCGACATTAAGCTTGCAGTAAAGAGCTATCCCCAAAAACTAGGGTTATGTGCACAAGCTGTTTGATAGCAGATGGTTTTTCTTTAAACCCAAAGTGTTCGGATCGTAGTAACTGCAGATATGACTTGGTCGATGCAAAATGACCCTTTCGTACATTTTTTTAAGTCCTGGTAACAGGTTCCTGGTTCTGCATGATTTCTCCCGGCTTCGAAAGAAGTATCACACTATAGCAGTTTTCCATATGTTAGGGAAGTACAAGTCCACAAGGCCGGCATTAAATTATGCTGATAAACTTTTTTTTTCCAATGGCAGATTGTGAACAGTTACAGTGTAACCCAGTCCATTAATCTATACAAGGCCAGATGTGGTGGTCTCTTTATTACGGAGGCACCTAATAGGTGGGCCACCATCGCCTCTTATAGGACGGACAGTTACAACCATGTCTTCTCCGGGATTCGAACCCAGGCCCTTCGGTATCGCAGGCAGGCTTTCCTAACCACTATACCGTCTGGGCTGCATGCTGGTAAACTTGCACACATTATTTTATTAGCAGATTTCTTCTTGCGATGTTAGAAATATTGTCAATTCCTTTTGCTTTCTTGATTCTGAGATTTTAAATATCTCCATAATTTCAGTGGGCGTAGCGAGGTCTGCAATATTTCGTGCATTAGGCGAATTTAGCCAGTCGCAAATCTTCAGAAGTGTACTCAGTTCAAAGTCGTCATCTGTTTGTTGGCCATGAGTTAGGCGTTGAATTGTCATTAAAAATGTGCAGCTAAGAAATTGACTTTTTCTTGGTGGGAGATGGTTACCTGATTATTGAAATAAATTGGGAGATTACAAGAGTTACGATTGGGAGTATTACAAGTTCTTTTCAAATTTTGAACCATGGTCTGAAAAGTTCCGTCCCTGATGTCAAGGCTTATTACTTTTTCTGTGCGTGCATCTTCTCTGTGTTGCTTGAAACGCTGCCGCATATTCTGTTAAGTTTGTTAATCATCTGCTTCGGACTTGTGACTAAAGTCACGTAGTACCTTTAGCAAAGTCTGTTTCGTTCATGAATAAGGCTTTTAATATGGCAAGGAAGTTTGCAGATTTTTAAAATTTTTCCTTACAAGAAGAATTTCCGAAGTTACGTCAAGGGCATGTTTGATTCGATTATTGAATGATAGAACTGCACGATGAATATCTTTAGTGCTGCTGAGCTTTTCAAAAAGTGTATGTGTGTGTGGGGGGGGGAAGTTGTCCTGTATTAAATTTTGGGATAATCTCCATTTCGTGAGTTTGCGAATGTTATTAGCATCCTATTTTGTGATGCCCAGCGTAGCAATAACTGGAAGATGTTCGGAGCTCAGTCTGTGTTTAACGTCGACAAGTATGGGAGTTGCAGTCGTTCAGAAGGCCATGTCTAAAATTTCCGATCGCTCCAGACGACGCGGTCCATAGGTATACCCTTCAGAAAATGAAAATTTCGTATTCATTCTTTCAAAAATAATTATTAAGAACTATAAATCTTTGTTTCTGTAATTAAATAACGTACTGCAATAATATGAGAAAAAATAATCCCATACGGTTTCAACAGGCTACTACAACTACTGACTTATCTTTTCTTGGTTCTTTTATTACTTCTATCTCAGAATATACTTACGTCGCATAACTATTTCCAGAAGGAAGATTACCCGAACTAGGTACGTATTTTACTAAACAATCACGCACAGCTGGTTAGTCGAATTTACGCAGCGGAATATTTTTTATACATTCTATCACCGAATCCTCAACAAAGTTTCCCTTTTTCTTCGTTCCTGCACTTGAAAACGGCCGATAATTGCAGTCTGCTACTTAATCTCGTGTGAACCTGCGACGGGTACACTTTTTTCATTAAATGATTACCATTAACCAGATGCTTCGTTACCCTTCCGCTGGCTTTGTGTATAAAGTGTTGTTGTTACCAGTTTCACTTGCCTCACATAGGTCAGCATAAGCCCCCCCCCCCGATATTCAATCTTCCAAGGAATCATATGCGCCTGTCGTTGGCAAGAGACTTGAGCACCATAGGTGTCAACCCTACTTTAGATCAGTTCTGCCCCCGATTTGAGAGAGAGAGCACACCGGGCAGACGGGTCCGAAGGTCTCCCACCGCTCTTTCCCTACAACAACCTCTCGAGAGGACTTTCGGCTAGCATATTTAGAGTGCCTCCGTGCCTCACAGACACAACATTGACGAACAACCATGCCTTCTCCAGGATTCGAACCCGGGCCTTTCGGTACGGCAGTCAGAGTCACTAACTACTATCCAGGTTGGACGGCAGTACAAACTTCTTGTGCTAATTCTTTTATTCTGTTAATTATTTCCTTTTTTTTTTTGGTTACACTTACTGATAAAAGTCTATGATAACAAAGTTGAGCTTTGTAATTAGACGGGGGAAAGAAGTGTGAGAACATAGTTTTCTCACTGGATTTAATCGTCATCGAATAGTTGCACGCGAGAATAAATTCTCGCAGAACTGGTTTTTCTCCCTCTTTCTGACGACGACGGCAAGCGGGCGAGTAGGGGCTTTGGCCATGCTCTTCCCGTAATGGAGTGTAGAAGGTCGACGTAGCTGACGTTTAAATAAAGTATGAGGTATATTTTTAATGTTTTGTGTGTTACCTTTATTTATTAAATATCATGTTTTTCGCACTTAAACCATAAATTTCAATTCAACAGCAATATCGCAAAATAATGTTAAAATGAGCAGATCTTTAGAATTTCCGATACACAGTCTTACGCACTGAAGATAAAAATGCGGTTTTTTTTTTTTTTTTCCTCTCTTTTTTTAGTAATTTTAGGTAATAAAGCAAATTGCAATTTGCAAATTAGGGCTTGCAGATGCCCATATGCAGTGGAGGATTACGTTATTTAAAATGTGCTGTTGAAACATACATGCATTTATGCAGATTCTTCATTATTTAATTTCTTTAAATATAATGCAGTGCTCTAATATTTGGTGGCAATAATATGAAAAGTGAACAGACATTTATAGTGAATCAACGCAAAATGCCATAACGAAATTAACTAGTCCTTCTGCGTAAATTGCTCCTTTGGACTAAAATTTTTTTAAAAAATCTGAAAACTTTCAGATTTTACATTATTGTCAAAGGGGCATTTTTTAATGCTTTATGTGCTTCCTTTATTTATTAAATACTAGCAGCTTCGCTGCCAGCCTTCGTCTGACTTTTAATGTACCGGAAAAATGGCTGAAGGAAACACCAAACATTAAATTTAAAAACTGCGTAGAATTTTACTCTGCAGAACAACTTCATAAAAAAAGTTATTACGTATAACAAAATTACAATGAAATAAGCAATAACCCTTAATACAAATAATAATTATCCTAATAAATAAATTAACCAACTTCCCTTTGCAAAATCTTAAGAACTCAAATGGTATAAAATGTTTCCTAAAAAAAATCACTCAAAACTTTTCAATATCTTAAAAACAGTGAAATGTGCAATAAATAACATAAAAGAATACAAAAAACAAAAAATTCTGAAAAGCAATGTATAATTAATGATATTTTATCTTATATTTTCAAGAGAAAAAAATTACAATGAAGTAAGCTATATCCCTTAATACAAATATTAATTATCCTAATACAAAATTAACCAACTTTCCGTTGAAGAAAAAAAAAATCATACAAAAATTTTCAGTATCTTACAAACAGTGAAATAAGCAAAAAATAACATGAAAGCAACTCAAAAAACATAAAATTCCGCGAAGAATTTTACTCTACAGAACAACTTTATCAAAGAAAATTAATAAAAGTGTATTATATATATATATATATATATATAAATCTCTTAAAAACAGTCACATAAGAAATACGATGAAAAATTGTTGCCAAACCCATATTTCTAAAAGAATGAAACTATTCAAAATGATGCGATTTCATCAAAAATCTATCAACAACAATAAGATAGGAAAATTGTTGCTAAAACCACATTTTTAAAGATGGGAGATGTGAGAAGTGTACTCGGAAGCTTCATTTAAGAAAAAAATTTAAAATACAAAATATTATCATTTTCCAAAATTCTTTTTGTAAAAGCAGTGGCAAGGATGAAAGTTTAACGTGTCCAAAAATCAAAGAAAAATAAACTGTACATTTTTAAAAATAAACTTTTTTAGAAAAAATCCCGTTGAAAAGGTGTTAAGCTCCCTTTGTTAAATAAATTCGCATTTAATCGATTTATTGAAACACGAAATTTATTTTAAGTTCGTAAAATAGCTAAATGCCTACGTTTCATGACGATGTATGTGAAAATGGAGTGTGTAGACTAAAATCTCGCTTTCCTATAGCCCATTATGTCTCAAAATGGCGCGATTTCGTCACAAAACATAAAATTAAAAAAAAATTCTAATAATTCGAATTTCGAAAAAATCGCTTCGAGGTGCACTGGCTCTTATCTAGATGCACCTATGTAGCAAATTTCGTAGCCGTGTGTCTATTAAGCTTATGCGCAGCGCGAACGAAAGACACACACAGACAGACCCTTTCTTTTATTATATGTACAGATCATGTCTCTTCGCATTTAAACCATAAAATTCAATTCAACAGCAATATGGGAAACTAATTTTAAAATGAGCATATCTTTAGAATTTCTGATACACATTCTCGCGGCGCTGGAGATAATTTTTTTTTTTTCCCCCGTACAGTGTTGCCACGCTTTGAAACCGTTGAGTTTGTTAATCAAAAATTCGTTAAAGTTTTATAAAATATGAAATAGATAATAAAACAAATTCCAACTTCGGGCTTCCATAAATTCAAAGATGGCCATATTCGATGGAAATGTACGTTACTCAGAATTTTATGGCTCTAGGTACCGTTGTTTTATTACAATGCGAGAAACATACATGTTTATGCAGATTCTTCATTATTTAATTTTTTTAACTATAATACAGGGCTGTAATATTTGGTGGCAAGTTCGAAAAGTGAACCGACATTTATCGTGAATCAACGCAAAATGCGAAAACGAAATTAATAGCCCTTTGGATTAAAAAAAAAATGAACTTAAAAATCCTCCAAGAGGTCAAAAATTGTTTTTATTTATCACTTTAAAATATTTATTCTTGAAAAGTAAGAAGTAGAGGACGTGTTTAAAACTTCTGATTTCGATAAAACATGATTTTCTTCATGTAGTGACAAACTAGAATCTAAGGCACGGTAATATCTGTTTACAAATGTTATGACATCGAAATTATCAACTAATTGCATACGTAGTTGATAAATGGCCAGCTAAAAAATATTATACAGCACAAGTCTACAAATTTCCATAATATCCTATGGAGCAAAACTTTTGCAACAGAATGTTATTTTCTTTCGGTAATAAAAGCAATAATTTTCGCTGTCAATAAATGAAATGTGTAAATGTTTATTTTTCAGCTCTCTGTTATTATTATGATTTTTCTTCGACGAATTGTGACTATACTAAATTGAAATGAAAATTACTGACTAGAATATAACCCGAATTTCTTTATTCACATAAATTTTTAGACTACCTTCTATTTAACTGTAAAATAAACATTAAATAGACATATCTTCAAGGAAATTTTCTCTTCCTCAGAGTGCGATAATAAACCAGCTTGATAACATCAGCATAACAGATAAAAGCTCTTAGGTCATGGATAAATGAAGATAAACAATAAACTTTGCGTTATTTTAAAGTCAATAAAAGGGTGTGGTAGTAATACGAAGAAATGCGCCGTTGGTTTCTTTAATGCTCATATACTGATAAACTTTCGGAGAAATTTTTGTAAACAACTGAACTTAAAATGATACCTTCCAGTAAGGAACGTGTCATTAATGCATAATTTAGCATAAGGTAATTATGCTAAATTAGTAATGCATTTTGCAAAGGATTTACTGAGTAAGTTATTACTTCCTCGTACGAAGTAATTATAAACGCGAAAAATTTCGGGTATCATATTCCAAAGAAAATATCCATTTTGATTATTTCGGAAGCCTTTTGAACGAATTTTTTGTGTCACATCTGCACGTATGGACAGAATAAAGGGCTATTTTTT
Source organism: Stegodyphus dumicola (assembly GCF_044657685.1). Classification (NCBI taxonomy): domain Eukaryota; kingdom Metazoa; phylum Arthropoda; class Arachnida; order Araneae; family Eresidae; genus Stegodyphus; species Stegodyphus dumicola. Next base: position 61,312,251 of record NC_140775.1, on the reverse strand, counting down.
TCCGAAACGGATTGCAACATGGATTTGAAATGAATTCAAAAGGGATTTTTTTTTCGTGATGTCTGAACGTACGTACGCATGTATCTTCTCGCATAGCTCAAAAACCATTAGCCGCAGAACTTTGAAACATTTTATACATGCGACTGCTATAACATTGTAGGGTTTATATTTATTTTAACTAACATTTATTTTAAGTTTAAACTATCTTTCCTGTCAAGCCTTACTTTCCCCTGGAACTGCCAATGCCAGAATATGTAAATTTGAGTAGAACGCGCAAGCATTCAAATTATCAGCGGAAGTATTATGATTTAAATAGAAGGAAACAAGTTCGGTGTGTGATATTCTTACTACACGAGCGCGGAGGTAGTTAGCGAGAATTGAAGAACCCCGCGTTGCGGCCTATGTGCTTGGCGGGAAGTAGTGGTAATCGTTCCAGTGAGCTTCAAGTCTGCTGAATTAGCAGCGGTATTGTAAAACGCGGTGAGTTAGTTATTTTAGAGAGCCTCGTAGTTAGAATCTTGTCTTTACTTTCTTTTCAGGTTATTATTTTTATTTGACTGCCAAGTTGGCACAGTCTGTGAGCGTCAAGAGCACGCAATTGTAATTTATTACGTTGAATAAAAAGGGACTTAAACCCTTCACAAGGCTCTATCTTTTATACAAGTTTTCACAGTCAACTCTTGGTTGCGTGCAAGTTGGAGGCGCGCAACGTTATATTGGCGCCCGAACAATTATCGAACTGAAATGGCCGAAAATTGGATGGAAGCCGCTGGACAACACCAAGAAATGACAACTCAGTTAGAAGGATTTGGATACCTGGTCCAGACTTTGAGAGCGTCAATCAAGCCAAACGTCTATATCGACGGAAAAAATTCGGTGTCGGTATTTCTAGAAGGTCTAGAAAACCACTTTGAGCTCTACCCTGTGCCTGAAAGACAAAAAGTTGCCATCGCCACATCAGCACTAAGAGGACAGGCCGCGCTATGGTGGAAAAACATAGGCAAATTTTTATTAGGGGAATTCGGAAGCCCGACATATATATTTGAAAATTTCAAAAAATCGTTAGTAAAGGCCTTCCCCATAGTGAAAGATCGCGCACGGCTGGAAGCCGAACTATATAGTTTCTATCAACGGGATACAGCACAATTGACGGACTTTATTTTACGAAAAATCAAGCTAACGGATATGCTGTATGGAAAGAAACCCGATGCGGAGATTATTGAAATAATATTACCAAGATTGTTACCCGCTGTCCAAGACTACTTTGAAATTAGAAACCCAAGCACATTGCAGGAACTTTTCGAATTGGCGGTGAAGTTTCAAAATCGCAGAATAGCGGAAAAAGCGAGAGGGGAAACATATTCTCAAAGTTCCCGAAGGAAGGAGGAAATCAGAAATGGAAATCGCTCTTATGGGGGAAAGAACTATCAAGCTAACGCATCGAAACTCGAAGGTCAAGGCCCAAAAAGATAATTTGAAAATAAACATCCGCGTACCCAGAAGACACAGATTGAAAAGAAAGCTTTAAACGAGTAGAGGGGCCTGTGAAAGGGAGGGTCCAGACCTCGGAAGTTTTAAAAAAACCCTCAAATAGACATTTAAACACGGTCATCGTAAAAAACTCACAGCTACCAATTATACAAGTCCTGGTTGGCGATGTACCAGTAGAAGCCCTCATCGATACAGGAGGAGAAGGAAATTTTATGAGTGAAAATTTCTTCAAAAAGAATTTTTATAGGATATGATTATTTAAAACCAGAAATACGGAAATTATAGCAGCGCAAGTAAAAACATGTCACTGCATCGGGAAATTATCATTAAACTTACAGGTAAAAGAGGAAAATCTCAAAGTATTAATTTTTGTGGTGAAAGACCTGCAACACTCTCTTATTTTAGGTATGGACTTTCTAAGGGCCACGAGGGCCAAATTAAATTTTCAAGATAGTTCCGTGGTGTTGGAGATGGACCAGAAGGTGGTGGAACCTGTGGAGACACCTGAAGTGGACCTTAGCCATCTGAATGACCATGAAAGTAAAGCAATACAGCAAGTGGTGAGTAATTTTTCTCATTTGTTTTCAGAAAAACCAGGAAACTGCCAAATCGTGACTCACAAGATTCAATTAAATGCCGAAAAACCTTGTAGAACTAAACCGTATCGTTATGATAAACAAAAAGACCTAATCATCGAAGAACATATTCAGGAGATGTTAAAGAATAAAATAATAACGCCCATAAATAGTGATTACGCGAGTCCAGTCGTACTATGTAGGAAAAAGAACGAGTTTCCTCCTTCGGATAAAAGGGCTTGGAGGTTTGCTATTGATTACAGAAAACTAAATAGTATTACCAAATTTCCAGTTTACCCTTTGCCGGTTATAGACGAGATCATTAGACAGATCAAATCGACAAGATATATGTCTACTTTGGACTTAACGTCTGGCTACTATCAAATAGCTATGAGACCCGAAGATATACACAAAACCGCGTTTATAACAAAATCGGGCACTTATGCATTTTTACGCATGCCCTTTGGGTTGTGTGGGGCCCCATCAACATTCCAGAGAGCTATGGACATTGTTCTAAAGCCTGTCCTAGGAAAATCAACTTTAATTTATCTAGATGATATAATTATAACGAGTAGTACGTTGGAACAACACATTAATGACCTCGAACAAGTTTTTAAATTATTAAAAGAGGCCGGTCTTACAATTAACACCTCAAAATGCAAGTTCGCAACTAAAGAACTTAAATATCTCGGTTATAAAATTTTGCAAAAGGGTATAGAAACGCAAGAATCAAAAATAAAAGCTATTAAGAATTTCCCACCGCCCAACACCGCCAAGAAACTTTCTTCTTTCCTTGGATTATGTTCTTACTATCGATCTTTCATAAAAGATTTCGCTAATATTGTTGAACCACTCTTAGTAATCAAAAGAAAAAGGGCTAAATTTACGTGGACAGCGGAAGCTAACACAGCTTTTGAAAGATTAAAAGAAGCGCTTATTAATGCCCCTGTTTTAAAATTCCCTGAGGGGGACGAAAACCTGGAAATTGCAGCAGATGCGTCAGACTATGCGGTGGGGCGGTTCTTATGCAAAATAACCATCCGCTGGCATTTTTTAGTAAAACATTGAATCAGACACAAAGGAATTATACAGCTACAGAACATTAGCCGTATTAATGGCTGTACACAAATTTCGAGTTTATTTCGGCAAATCGCCAGTAACAGTCTTTTCGGATCATGCGGCTGTTGGTAGACTTTACTCGGGAAAAAACCTAACGCCCAGGTTAATAAGATGGGCTTTAAAACTCCAAGAATATAATATCACAATAAAATATAAACCGGGTAAGGAAAACAATGTAGCTGACGCACTTTCTCGTATAAAACTGGACGATGAAGGAAATGAACTTAAATGCGCTGTGTTGACTTCAAAAATTTTAGATTCTAGAGATGCGGTTATTACTGAACTGAAAGCTGATCCTGAATTTGGAAATATCTATGCTTATTTGAAAGACCCCGAAAGCTTTGAGCATACAGATATCGATGCGATAAGAAATAGAGCAAAAAACTATGAAATAATACATAATTTATTATTCTATACGAAAACAACAAACGAAAATCTTGAGTATAAACCAGTCATCCCAGCCTCGCTTCAATTAAGCATTTTGAAGGAGTTGCACGAAGAAAAAACAGCGGGCCACCTCGGGGTCAGAAAGACTATAAAAAGGGTACGCGAGGCGGTATATTTCCCGCAATTATACAAAATAGTAACGGCGTATGTCAGGTCCTGCAATCAATGTCAGTTAATAAATGATATTAATTACAGCCCGGCCGGGTACTTAAATAGCATTCGCGCTACATTTCCGAATGAAATTTTAGGCATAGATCTTCTTGGTCCCTTCCCCCAGAGCGAGTTAAATAAAAATCGTTTTCTTTTAGTAATAGTAGATCATTTTTCAAAATGGATAGAAATTGTTCCACTTAAACGCGCGTCAGCCAAAACAGTCGCAGATGCATTCTTACACAGATACATTTTAAAATACGGTGCACCGATAAAAGTCATTAGCGATAACGGAAAACAATTCATTAGTCAAATATTTGAAAACGTATGCAATGGACTTGGCATACGCTATATCAAAATGGTTCCGTATAGACCACAGGCTAACATAGCAGAAAGAGTTAATAAAAACATAGTAAAAATAATTCGCAGTTACGTGAGCACACATCACAAGCGCTGGGATGGCTACATAAATGAATTAGCTTATGCTTTAAGAACGGCACATCATGATACTACGGGAAAAACTCCAGCAGAATTATTCTTAGGCAGAAAATTAATTACGCCTTTAGATAAATTATTCTTTGTGCAACAAAGAGAGCAGGAGTTTAAAGAAAAAGATGTGCAAAAGCAAATATATTACGATAGAAAACGTCGTGAAGCAGATTTTAAAGTTGGGGATAAAGTATTGAACCGGAAATTTTCTTTATCAAGTGCCCCAGACAATTTTATGGCAAAGCTAGCTCCAAAGTTTGAAGGCCCCTATGTAATTCAGGAAATCAAAGGAGTAGTCTTATATCTTAAGAACGAGAGAGGGGAAATCTGTAAAGCAAGTCCCGACCAGGTGAAAAAATACTATAATCCAAATGATTTTGAAATCCTTAAAAGTTTCTTGCAGGACTCAAGTCTAAACGAAATAGAAGGGTCAGAGACAACAACTATTCCACCACCCAAGAAACAGAGAACTGAAGAGAGACCTAGCACTTCTACAACCCGGACGTCGGTATCAAAAAGAAAAAATAATTTTCAAACTCCAGCGTTTAAGAAAAACAAAAATACAGATGAACCGGGTAAAGAAACCGTGGTAAAGAGAAAAACACCACCTACAAAGGATGGCAGGAGAAATTACACATCAAGGAGAACGCGCACACGGCCACAGAGTCAGGTGCCAGCAAGGCCGCCGTTCCGGAAACTGAAACGCCAACAGGAGGCACAAAAATACGAGGAACAGAAGAAATTCAAGAAGGACTCCAGACCGGAGGACGTCAAGACCAGCCGTCCCAGGGAGAAACGGAAAGGCCAACAACCAGACGATTACTCCGTCAAGAGGCCAGCATGTAGAGGACGCAAAAGAAAAAGTCAGGTGGACGACACTCGGAGGGCAGTAAGGAGAAGATTAACATCCATGAAACCTCTAACTTGGGACCAATTCTGCCAAAAACGGATGACGGAGTTTCAAGCATCGAAAACTCAAAGATAAGTTAAAACCTTCTATAAATTTTTTTTTCTCTTTTGTTCCGAAATGTTATGCATAAGTACGAAGTTCTATGTTTTGACGAAAGTCAATATGTCTCGGTTGAGACTTAGTTTTGTTTTACTTTATTTAGCTAAGGCAAAAGTATTATTTTCTTTAAGTGTAAAAGCTAAAAACAAGCATTTTCTGTTGGTCGAAAGACTAATTCTGTTATGTTAAAGCCAAAATTTGGCCGAAGATAAAAATAACTTCGTATTCTTGTATTAATAAGAATTTTACTTTCAGTGCCGCCAGCTTGGCGAAGAATGAGTAAAGTAAAAATTTATTTTCTCTTATTCATTTTATGGTAAATTGTAAAAAGCATATGTATTAAACTTTTGTAAATGTATGTAAATACTTGCATGTTATGTAAAAGTAGAATTTAGTCTAGAAGCATAAAATTGTAGATGCTAAAAGTGAATGCTTAAAAGCAATGAAGTCAAAATTTAAGTATTAAACTGTAAAGTCATGCTTTAGAGCGAAAGCCTGCATGTTTAAAGATGAATGAGGGGGAAGTTAGAATGAATGTGTTTTGTAGGGTTCTCCACCTACATTTGAATTTTTAAGAATATTAAAGTAGCTCATTGAGTTGTAGAATGTCGTGTAAGGTGTGTCTATTTGGTCGTTGAATTCTAACAAATGATGGTGGTTAGGGGAAGTGTTGTAAGACTAAAACACGAATATTCCCGTTTGACACCACACACGGTGGAGAGCCAGGGTAAAGTTAAATTAATGCTTGAAAAATTGAATGAATGTGAAGTAAGCAATAACTAAGAAAAACGAATCGTTTAAAAACAAAAATTTATTGTGTCAAGAAAGTGTAAATTATAATGTATGTAGAAAGATACTGATACTTATTCCTTCCAGATGCTGGAAAGAAAGACCAAGATTGATTGATGAAGTCCAGGAAAAGTTGCTGTAAGAAGAGAGTTTTGTAACGATCAACAGAATTTTAGTATACAAATGGTTACATAAGATATTTTTTTTGTGTAAACGAGGTTCTCGCCAATTAGTTCAGAATTAGAGAAACTTACAACAGGTCGTTTGTAGGACCTGCTTCCAAGTTTTCCAAATTCTGGCAGCGGCAAATGTAGGGTTTATATTTATTTTAACTAACATTTATTTTAAGTTTAAACTATCTTTCCTGTCAAGCCTTACTTTCCCCTGGAACTGCCAATGCCAGAATATGTAAATTTGAGTAGAACGCGCAAGCATTCAAATTATCAGCGGAAGTATTATGATTTAAATAGAAGGAAACAAGTTCGGTGTGTGATATTCTTACTACACGAGCGCGGAGGTAGTTAGCGAGAATTGAAGAACCCCGCGTTGCGGCCTATGTGCTTGGCGGGAAGTAGTGGTAATCGTTCCAGTGAGCTTCAAGTCTGCTGAATTAGCAGCGGTATTGTAAAACGCGGTGAGTTAGTTATTTTAGAGAGCCTCGTAGTTAGAATCTTGTCTTTACTTTCTTTTCAGGTTATTATTTTTATTTGACTGCCAAGTTGGCACAGTCTGTGAGCGTCAAGAGCACGCAATTGTAATTTATTACGTTGAATAAAAAGGGACTTAAACCCTTCACAAGGCTCTATCTTTTATACAAGTTTTCACAGTCAACTCTTGGTTGCGTGCAAGTTGGAGGCGCGTAACGTTATAACATCTAGTTGCGCATCTGCCTTTTTTGTTGTAATCGGCAGCGCCAAACGCAAGTATTTATATATATATGTATACACCCACCCTCATGCATGGCTCGGTGAGCTCTGTTTATATTTTTTATACTTATATATTGGGAAAATGTGCATTTTTTGCTTTAAAAGTGTTTGAATTATAGTGTTCTTACATCCGGTTAAGGTTTCTTATGCCTTTAGTTAACTTGCATGCAACAGTTGTAGAATTATCAACAATTTAAAAGTGTAAAGCGCTAGGCGTAACGAGGCGGCTCTTTGTTTACATTTGAAACTCCTATTAGCATAGTGAATTAAGTGACTGGTGCACCAACTTCACAGTCTTTTGCCCAGTCGTACTAAAATTTCGGGTATCATATTCCATATATTTTGTGCATCGAAAATTTTATCTTTCTACCTGTTGGCCGAATTGCTTGTTTTGGTGTAGAAACATTAATTTTAAAAGCAAAAGTTCTTTTTTAAACGCTTTTTAACTATACTTGGTGTTTTTCTACATTTTAAAATTTTTATTGAAGATATTTATGTATTTTTGCCTTTCCGCAACTGAATGAGAACTGAATTTATTGAATGAGAAATATATCTTTAATGAAATTCAAGGAAATAAATTTAAATATAAGTGCAGCAAAATATTTCTATAATTTAATAGGCCGTAACCATATGGTGCCCCCATCAGATTTTATTAAAATTCGTTACTCTGACCTATTCAGCTTCATAATAAGATCAAATATTTTTTTTTTTTATCATAATGTCAGGGACAAATGCGCTTACATACTACGATGCACACATGTACTAAGTCATGTTTATTCGAGCAATTTAACTGTCTTATGTGATCAAGTTGCTTTTATCACTGGAGCTACTGAAATCAGCTCAAGATTCGAACATTTCCACATTAAAATAAGACACGAAGATCTTGACGATATGACCTTTGGAGGCTATGTGTTTAAACATACAATCTAAATTTGTTCAAGTGCGCTCATCACAGTTTTAATTCCACACATTTCTTACTGATTCGGCGAAATTTGCTTTATTTACTTACATAAAGGCCTTTTCAATTCTATTGCCAAAATATCTTAGTCAACTTGATTAACTGGAAGCTTTAATTTGAAAACTAGTTTTAAATATTATTGGTTCATTTATTTGATAAAGGTAAAATACGTGACTGCTTCTACAAAGAAGCCTTTGTAGAAGCCATTTCAAAGGAACTTGGTTATATACAGTGCGTCCGTAAAGTCATGGTGCAGTTTTGTTCGGTCATAGAAAAGCAACAAAACAAGATGGAAATGTGAAATCTTCACCAAACAAAAGGAAAACTCTCCAAGTTTCCGTAGTATTATGTGCAAGCATGTACGCACACAGGTGGTGACGCAGCACCGCGAAATGCGAAGGAGCAGGTCAGCCCATCCACGCTTATGCCAGCCGAGATGTGGACCGTACAGAGGAACGCCCAGTGTGTTCTGTGGCTTGCCAAATTCGAATCTGTGACCAAAGTGCAACGTGAATATCGTCGCGTGTACAACGAACCGCCACTACATAGAAATAACATTAATCGGTGGTATAAGCAGTTGAAGGATACCAGCAATTTGTTGGATAAACCCCATTTTGGCAGGCCATCGCTCAGTGACGAGTCTGTAGAGGCTATATGGAAGAGTTACCTAAGAAGCTCTTACAAGTTGCCGCTGTTGCACGCTATCAAACCGACGAATAAACCCAAACGATCCGCGTTTGCTACAGACATGCTTCATGAGGTCGACAATGATAACCGATTTCTGCAGAACATTGTGTTTAAGCGATGAGGCGACATTCCATTCCCTGTTAGCGGACATGTTCATCGTCATAACATCCGAATATGGGTTCCTAAAAATCCTCATGCCCACGTAGAGTACGAACGTAACAGCCCTAAAGTGAACGTGTGGTGTGGCCTGATGCATGATAAAGTGATAGGACCATTTTTCTATGTGGAGTAGACTGTGACGGCATGGATGGAGCCCACATCAAACTGCATTGAATAGGTATGAAACTTTTTTTTTTTTTTTCGCCAAACGGGCATTTTCATTTTATATTTACACCCAACATACACATTTCGAGAGCATTTTGACTAACGCCACTTTGAGCTAAAAATACTTAAAAAACAGCAGAATTTCTGACAGACAGTCTCTCGCGCAGGACATAAAAATGCTTTATTCTGTACAGTGTTGCCAGTGCTCGCTATGAAATTGTTGAGTTCTTTTAAATCAAAAATTCGTCAAGCTTTAAAAAATATGAAATAGGTAATGAAACAAATTCGAAAGTCAAAATTCGGGCTTCCAGGTGTCTATGTTCAGTTGGAGGACTACGTTATTCAAAATTTAATGGCTGTAGGTACCGTTGTTTTTTCAAAAGCGAGAAACTTACAAACATTCATGCAAATTCTTCATTATTTAGTTTCTTTAAATATAATACAGGGCGGAAATATTTGGTGGCAACAATTTGAAAACTGATACATCGCATTTTTAAGTGATTCAACGCAAAATGCCGTTTCCAGACTAATAGCCCTTCTGGGCTAACCACCCTTTGGCCTAAAATCCACTGAACGTTATTGAAATAATGCTTATCAACCTCTGCACAAATAGTTCCTTTATGTCTTCTTATTTTCTGAAATTAAACACTGTTGTGAACTCTCTTTTTAAGCTTTTAGTAGTGCAACTAATTTCCAGAGAATGATGGATTTTTCTTCATTAGTCGGAAATTTATCCATTGTGTCAAAACTAGTGTAAACTAAATTTCGAATAAAAGGAGGTCAGTTTTTGGTAGTCAACCTTCCCTTTATTAGAAAGTCCTCATAACGGGATGAGGAAACTCCTCATACCAATTTACTTTTCATTCTCTACCCGGATGTCAAAAAACCATTTTATGAGGCACAGAATGTTGGCTTTCATTAATAATATAGCAATGCAACAGTTTTTTGGGTATTTCTGTTAAGTCATTCATAGAAGGGGTTCATACCAGTGATACGCCATGATATTTCCCATTGGCATATATCAATTTGAGCAATACATCTTTCACTGTTAAATAATTTTTAACTATACAAAAGCCTGAAATGCAATTCTTGGTTAACTCACATGCCATGATTCTAAAATTTCATCTAGGTGTTTATATAGATGATTGATGATGCGGCATGAGGTTATGAAAAAAAAAAAAAAAAAAAAAAATGGTCGTATTGCACACTAATTTGTGAAGAAAGGCCGTGTGCATTTAAACGAATCTGACGCAGCCAGCGCATGACCACAGGACAATTCCTTGTTAGAACAGTAACAAGCTTTAAGTAAAGTATCAGTTCGGATTGATTGTTTAATAAACAAGATCTAATTTCTTATTCCGATAAATACAAAGGTCTGTAATATGAAATTTTGGATTATATTTCATTAGGTATGCGTAAAAACTTTTTTTTCGAAATTTATACCAATAGAATTAAATGCTTATCCTTTCTTTCTTTTAATTAAAAATTGTATTTTATTAGGTAGTTGAATAACATATAATTGAATTAATTTTTAATTAAAGAAAATTAAGCGGTTAAATATATCTGGTATAAATATTTTGAAACGTACACAATCATTTAATTTCCTTCTCTGTTATTTCTATAGTATCAAGAAATCTAAATTCACTTTTATCAGCACGTATTCCCTTGCGGTATATATGTATCTAAAAATAACGCTCTTTTGTTTTTGGATTTTCAGCTGCATAGTGATTCCCGTGCATTCCGGAGTAAGCACGAGGTGTTTCAACAGAGGTGTTTTTGAATTTGTTATTTAGACCTGTGCTTCGTCATCATCCTCAGTGCAAGAGAATAACAAATGCATTTTTTGGTAGCATTGCCTGCATTACAAGAGTTTTGAAGTTCTGAAAATGGGATGCTGTTATAAAAAATCATTTTTTTCTACGGCTTGGTATAAATAAATATCATATCTGGATATAATAGAAATAGTCTTAATATGTGCTGTGTTAATTTAGTTTACACATTCTTACTATAATGATTCTATAGTTTACCAGGAAAATTTATTAAGAGTTTTAAGTAAAGTACTACTTTCGGTTTATCACATTTAATCAAAATCTACTATGTTGTTTCTAGTCATGACTGTATATGCATATACGAGTTTTAAATACCAAATCCGAGAAGTTTTGAATTGTATCATTAAAAAAAATAAATAAATAAATAAATCCGTTCAAGTATGACTTCTGTTTATCAGTTTTAGCCAAATTTGATAGATATTTGATAGATTGTTCTCACTGATATTATTCCGAATTTGGCATTTAAATAGATCATTTTAGTTCAATTATATTTAAAATTGTTTTATTTCCCCGTGAAATGCAGCGCGTGATAAATTTTAAGAGAAAGCTATGCCGAAAAAGTAAAAATATAAGAGCACGTGCATTTAACTTTGAATAAACAATAATAATAAATGTAATTGACTACTATGTTAGCTCTAACCGTAATTTTACTCTTTTTGCTTTCCATAAATTGCTAGAACTGTCTGGCGCGGCCGATCTAAAAAACTATAAAAGACGGAGAGAAACATCTCAGTTTAGTTGTTTACTTAGCTACTGTCATTTTGAGATCGAATTTTAGCTTTCTTTGCGCTTTGGATTGCGTACTATTTAACGTTTTAATAGTTTAAAATATAACTACTGCGCGATATGTATGAATATCTTTGTGAAAAAACCCAGCGTTTGTTATATTTCTTGTGATAAGAATAAATTTTATTAACTTTTCATCGGACTTGTGCCTTCAATCTATTATGAATCCGTACGTACGCAACAATATGAAAGTCTTAACTACTAAAATGGAAAACTTTTGAATTATGTTCTAATACAATTTTCATTAAAAACTATTATCTTCAATTAAAGTACCACTTCTGTTTGCACAATTTAACCCCACATTAAATCACCTCTTCATATAAACGCAGAAAGTTTAAATATAGAAAAAATAAATTTTTGAAAGATCAATGTAAGAATTCTCGTCGACGAAATAATCGTCGTACCCGTACAAACATCATTATAAAAATAGTAAAAAACGGGTGTTGTGAGGACTCTTAATTAGTGCTTAGTCACTCAAAATTCACTACTAAATTTCTGTACAGAAATCATTACCTCCTTTACCTATGAATATAAGTTAAGGTAAGAAAAAAGAAATAACCGGTTTTTATCATAGAATTATGAGCGAATGCCTGTATTCACTATTTTAAGCAGTGATATTTGCTCAAGGGAATGCGGAACATCGACAGGAATTGATGCAATTTACAGAGAACGAAATGTAAGGATTTTGAACTGATGGGGAAGGATGAAACAATACCAAAGCATTTCTGCTCAATGTCAGACTCGTATAATTTGATCATGACCACCTGATGTTGATCAGGTGAGTTACCACGCATTGCTTCAAAGCTCTTCCTCGCAATTTACGCAATAAAAATTATTAATTGCATTTGTTTACTTCTAAAATTGAAATATTTTATTCTAAGGTTCCTTTTACTGAAAAGTAAATTCAAATGATAAAAAATATTAAATATGCCTTCTATGTTATTGCTTCAAATAGGAAATCTTAATTGACTCATCATTTTGTATGATTTTCCGTAATTCTGACAAACTTATTGTTGATAAAAGAGTACTAATGAAATTTCAAAAAACAGTATAAAATTTACAAATACTATAATTGTGGCTTTATATTTCACAAAATGATGTAAAGGTCATGAGCATAACGCTAATATTTCATAATTTTATCTAAACGCGTTAAAATAAAAAATTTCTCCCTACCTTATCGTAGGAGCTATAGCAAAAAGCACATCATTCGAATCTTCAATGTCAGTGGCATACAGCTGATGTCGCCTAAGAAGAGTTTCTTCCGGTAAACTGGCTACACTGTTCAGCTGTTTCGGTTTGTTGCACGCCAGTACGCTGTCATCATCTGAATCTGAATCGCATTTTTCTTCCTTTTTAACGGATTGTTCGCTGTCTGTTGAAGTACTTCTTAAATCTTTTACTGAAGTTGGTTGCACACTACATAGTGAGTGCAAACTGGATGTGGAAGATTTTTTCTGCAGGCCTCTCGAACGTATCACATCGAGTATATCTGGATGTTCGACACGTTTGAAAATATTAACAGCAATGCTGGTTTTAGGAGTAGTTTGAAGCCGAGACATTGCAAAGTTTACGGTAGCCGAGGGTAGAAGGTGGGCGTTCTACTTGAAAACTTCACTTCATTTCCTCCTGATTGTAACATCTTGAAATGTAGGCAAGCTTCAGCCGAATTTCTTTTATCAGACAATAGCAATAAAATGGAGGTGTCGGCGTTCATTATCACGCTTTGTTGCTATGGTAGTTATCTGCAAGTATCGCTATGATTCACGGAACTTTTTTTTTTTTTTTTTTTTAATCTTTCATTGCCTGAAGTAAAAAGATAATCAGGAAATCTCAAATGATATGCTTTTAAAAATTCCTTTTTTTTTTTTTTTTCGTCAACATATAAAAAAATTCATTGTTAGATAACTTCTAATTAATTCCTTTACGAAATTTTGTCAATTTTCTCTGTCAAATGGCCAAGACGGGCCATTATCTGCAGATTTTTTTTAGGGGGGAGGGAAGGGGGTTAAGGTTTCAAGTAATTTTGAACTGAATGCTTCCGATCGCAATGAATTTGCTGTGCACATAAAAATCGTAGAAAAAATGCTTTATATTTAAAATAAGTGAATGTAAATAAAAGATGCGAAGAGACTATAATTTCTTAATTCAAGTGCTAAAGCCAATTTTAAGTAATACGATCGTTATAATGATTCATGAAAAAGACAATGCTTAAATTTTGCTGAGTATGAAGCATTCAAAGGAGTAAGGCGACTACGCTGTAAACATCAAAACTGAGTGTTTTTTTTTAAATATTTTTCGCTTGCAAACAAGGTAACCAATTTGAAAATAGTTTAATTTTCTTTTAAATGGAATAATGGCGAAGTAATGACAAATACGCAAGGAGTGGCTTATTTTTCATTTTTGATGCTAATCTTTAAATAAAGTAACTTGTTTTTCTCGTTTCTTTACTTAATGCCTCACATACTGATTAAAAGAATGAATAACCCGTGATGCTTTTTTTCTGCAAGCAGGATTTGTAACTTGGATAAGTAAATTCTCTTTCAAACGAGAGACTACCATAACAGTACCCGTTTATAGTGAAACAACTCATTTTTCCTCGTTTCTTTAACACATAAGAGGAGGAACACTGTTTTCAATTACGATGCAAAATCACTCCCTAGCAAAATAAAATCCATAGATAGGATTATATTGTGGGACCGCCGGAAGAGAATATGGAAAGAATCTACAAGTAACTCTTAGAAAGTATTGCTATTATGCAAAGCATTAATTTATTTTCCATATGCCCTGCGTTTATATTTTAATAAAAAATACAGCATAGTCATAGAAATGTCATTTCATACATATAGTACAGACTTTAACAACAAATAATATAAATTAAAATTTAAAATTATAAAAACTTTTATATTACGTCAGTTTTTTCCTTTCTTGGATTCGAGCAAATTCGAAGCAAAATCCTTTTTCATTTTATTTTTTTTATCGGGGGGGGGGGGATCTTAATACAACGAAGTTCCCTCCATCCCAAATCTTAATACACTGTGCAATTTGAATTTGCATTTTTATTCTAGTTCCTTTATTTGGAATATCACATAATAACAACATAGCCCGCTAAATTACAATGTGTCATATTTTAAGGCATTTTTAATTACTAGGAATTTCAGTACAAATTAAAAGAAATAAATACATGCGAGTTTCATTACAAATTTTTATTTTTTTTTTTTATTATTATTATTATTTGTCTCAGAAAGGCACTTTTAAACTGCTACAAACCATTTCATATACACACTTTACATCATCCCCCTCCCCCGAAAAAAAATCCTTTACCCAAAATTTTTCTCTTTAGTCCTGTCTTTTGTATTTACTAAGTATCAATTCTGTCTAAAGCTTATGGTATTAAAACCATAAGCGTTAGAGAGAATTGATACTTTGGGTGTTTTTCCTGGTATTTAGCAGGATAATAGAGAGAGGATTATGAATTCTCAACCAATGTTTAACAAAAGAATTAAAAAAAAAAAAAAAAAAAAAAAAAAGCCGCGGATAGCATAATATTTTTAATAACTTAATTATACATGAAATTCATTCTGTTCTGGGATGAATATTGTATTTTCTGTCTTATTGACTTCAGCCACTGTGATATCACATGAGATTTTTAAAATTTAATTTTGTTTTTAATAGCTCTTTAAAAACGCCTAAATAGTATAAAAATACAATAAATTTTGACCGTATTTGCCGGGGTATAAGACGCACTTTTTTTCTTTGAAAATAGGTCTGAAAAACGGGGTACGTTTTATACGTCGATATTCAGTTTTTCATTACATTCATTTCTGGAAATATCCCTATTCGGAGTTATGCGACTTTTTTTTTTTTTTTTTTTTTTTTTTGCTTTTGTTTTCTTGCGGAGTGTGGGCTGTCGTCGACAATCACAGCCGGGTTCGTTTAAACTTTCCAATATTTGTGAACGACTTTTAAGTGTGTGAAATTTCTACTGTTCAATTTTCTTAAATTTGTTGGCAAGTTATGACTCAAAAACAACGTCGGCGTTGCTATAATACAACATACAAGCTACGTGTGATTGCGTATGATAAAGAACATGGAAAGAGGATTGCTAAAAGGCATTTCGGGCCACTCCCAACTGAGAAAATGATAAGAAATTATTAAGCGGAATTATAAATCAGTAATAAAGTTTTATCCTTCAAAAAATGTGCATAAAAAAGGGGTGGGTCTTAGACGCCGGCAAGTATGGTAATTGATAGTTAATGAAAAATTATTAATAGAAATTTGAACAAAAGCAATAATTAACATAAATTACATTGTTTGGCACTTGATTATTCACAAAACATTGAAATTAAAACCAAATTAAAGAAACTGGAAAATGATAAAAGTTAAATCACGTTCTGTGGAAAATTTTTTCTTTAATATTGCGTATGGCCAAAGTGTATAAGGCATTTCTCCCGCCTTCTTAGCATGCCTTCGTAGTGTAGTGGTTTGAATAGAACATGTGGCAACGATTAGATAATTCTTCAGATGACATACGGAACACCAGCGGCCGAGTGGTAAAGACGCTGAAGACTGGCAGTTCGGCCCGAGGTTCGAATCCCGCGAACGGGCTGGCTGCATGGGCGTTTTCGTGGTTTTCCTCATGTGTAAACGTGTATACGAGCCAGTTTCCCTTAGTTCTTCACGAAGGCATCCCTGCCTTTAGGCAGATGGCCCTGGTGTGCTTTGCCATAATAAAATAATCCAATCCAATCAAATCAGATGATATAAATTTTGTGCATTCTGAGTTATGAGATTTTTAAAAGATGCCCTGAGGGGAAGAAGATATATAATTTAAAAATCCTACGACGACTAAATGTTCTTATTACTGGCTATAAAGCAAAGAATGAACCCGAGCAGTGCCACAAGTGCCAACTCACGGGAGTTATGCCACTAATAAACCGCGTTGCATGAGTGCGGTCAGTTTCACGAAACTTATACTTGTAAACAGAAGAAATGAGACCGTTTACCGGCTATGTGTGCCCTTCGCGGCGATTTGCATGTTTCTTCTTACAAAGGTTGTAAGAAGCACCCTGATAACATAAAGAAAGCTATTGAAGCTGCTAAGAAGTGGGAAAATCATAAAAATACTCCCAGCAACAACTTCAAGCTAAATCAAGAAGAATTCCCGGTATTAAGCACCGACGAAATCGAAGCAAAAGCCCCAAACTGGACTAAGAAAAAGAGTAACAATCCCTCATTTTTTGAATGGATGAAAACACATACGAAAAAAGCAAAAGAATTTCTCCTAAGTTTCAAGAAATTGAAAACGATGATGGAGAAACTAGAAATAGGCATAGCCGCCCTTGAATACTTCTCAAATATCGAATTTGAATTTTAAACAAGTGCAGAGTGCACAGCAAGCAAAACATTAAGGGTTGTAAATAGTCACGAA
The DNA here is from genome assembly GCF_044657685.1 of Stegodyphus dumicola. Classification (NCBI taxonomy): domain Eukaryota; kingdom Metazoa; phylum Arthropoda; class Arachnida; order Araneae; family Eresidae; genus Stegodyphus; species Stegodyphus dumicola. Next base: position 61,295,244 of record NC_140775.1, on the reverse strand, counting down.
CTTAGGATGCGTTCTGTAAATAGTATTTAATCAAGATTTTCTTCTATGTGTTTCGTATGAACTTTAATACTCTGTGTCACATGAACAGCTTCACATCCCCACATTGGCGCGGGATCAACCACGCTCCAACTTTTATTATCTTTTACTAATTTCTCACTCTATTTAATCGGAATTTTGCATTTTTGCACGATTTTAGAGACTTATTTAGTGGAAAATACTTTTATTTAAGAAGTATTATTTTTCACACATTTAGAAGCTTCTTCATCGTTACTTTAGCTGACTTGAGTGCCACCACCAATCAGTATTGTGCTCTTCGTCACGTACCTACCGCAAGCTCTGCCTCCACGATTTGCCTTGACTTCTCAAGACTTATTCACTAATTTCATGCCTCTGCATTATTTTTTCTCGCCTCTGTGAGTGATACACTGGTTTTGTGTATCTGATTCTTCAAACCAAGCAATTGCTCATAGTTCAGAAGTCAAACAACAAAAATCAGCGTTATATTTTCAAATTTTCACAGGACTAGTTTTGGTGGTTTTACCGAACCACCATCCTCAGCTGCAAAAGCGCAAATGAACAAGATAGGATATAATGATTAGATAAGATAAGAAAGCCTGGACAGAAAATAAGCTAGTGGCGCCATCTGCTGATGAAACCAGAACTAAAACATAATTTCTTTAAAGGCCGAAGGCAAAGATGGATTAGAATTAGGATCGTTAACTAGAATAGAAAGATTTTTTCGAATGTGAAATGCCTCTAGAAAATCCAGTTCTCCACTAAGGAAAGCCTTAAAATTTCGCGTCAAGGAACATGAGGCATATGTTAGAAAAAAGGTTTCCTTTTTTCTAACATATGCCTTCTGTGTTCTGGAAACACAGAAGGCATTTCACATTCCAAAAAATCTTTCTGTTCTTGTTAACGATCCTAATTCCAATCCATCTCTGCCTTTGGCCTTTAAAGAAATTATGTTTTAATTCTGGTTTCACCAACAGATGGCGCCAATTGCTTATTCTTGTCAAGGCTTTCTTATCTTATCTAATCATTATTTCCTATACTTGTTCATTTGCGGTTTTGTAGCTGAGGGTGGTGGTTCGGTAAAACCATCGAAACTAGTCCTGAGAAAATTAACACTGATTTTTGTTGCTTGACTTCTGAATTTGAAATTTGACTTATTTGTAAAGCTTATTTATTAAACAAAAGGTAAAGAGCAAAAAAGATACTATATGTTTGATATTATTAAAAAATAAGCGATTTTTTCTCCCCGGAGCAAATTACAAAAAAAAACCTATTTTCAGAAAACGAATATTACATGGTTGGTATGATTTTTAATACATTGTATGTCTCCCAGACGACGCGATACAGTCCATAGAACGCCTAGGCATGCTGAGTATCAAATTATCGATCTGATCTTGGGGGATATTACACCACTCAAAAAGCAATGTTCTCCGAAGTTCCGGTAGACATGTAGGAGGATGTTGCCGGGCTGCAACTCGTCGGCCAAGCATGTCCCACACTCTACTGGATTCAAGTCCGGTGAGAATGCTGGCCAGTATATAAGTGTGATATCCTCCGAATGAAGGCATTCGCTTACCATGTTTGCACGGTGAGGACGGGCGTTGTAATCCATAAACACAAATTGTGCGCCCATGGCGCCCCGAAACAAACGTACATGTTGTTCCAGAATGACGTCCCGATAGATTTGCCTTGTCATTGTTCCAATTTGAACATGCAGGTCAGTTTTGGAACCCAGAATAATTCCACCCCAAACGAGCACTCCCTGCTCCACCGTAACGGTGTCGTTCAATGATGTTTTCTTGGTGGTAACGGGTACCTGGAGCTCTCCATATGAAAGTCCGATGAGAATCAGACTGCAAGCTAAACCTGGACTCGTCGGAAAACATCATACAAGCCCCTTGTTGCGGTGTCCACAATGCATACTCTCTACTCCAGGCTAACCGCAGGCGACAGTGAGTTGCAGTAAGTGGAACGCATCTGACAGGTCTACGAGCATATAGACCAATCTGCCCTAAGCGTCTGTACACGGTCTGCCTTGAAATTGTCGTACCAGTGTCTGAAGAGAGCTGACGAGACAGATCTGAGGCTGTGCTCCGCCTGTTTCTTTTGGCAGTAACTGCCAAATACCGGTCCTCATTTAGCGTTGTAACTCTGGGGCGACCTGTGCTGTAACGTCTACTCACATTACCATCATCTTGGAATCGTTGCCAAAGCCTGGAGATGACACTCTGGGCAATTCCAAGTTCGTTGATACTTCCAGTTGGGTACGCCCACATTCCAGACGGCCGATAATTCTACCACGTAAAAAATCCTCCAAATGCGTCCTTTGTGTCATAACTATTCGGTTATTGCACTGAAATGCTTATAAAGCGCCTGCGAAAAAGTTTACTTCTTTGCCTGTATTCCTTATATATCATTCTCTTACACTGTCGTCATTGTGACGTACCATCTGTGTCATCTGATTACTTCCTGAAATTTGCATATGATTCTTGAAGATGTGTGTAGTGATTTTACAGGTGATATATTTATTTTAGAGTTCGATTTTCGCGTGACTCCGAATTATACTTAATTTATGGACATGAGTATAGAACGCAGTTGTTTTTGGGAGGATGAATGTTAAAGTTCGCTAACTTTGTCTAATAAGCCTGCCGTCGCTTATTTTAAATCTTAATGCCCGGTATTTTTAAATAATTTATAATCACTTCCCAACCAACCTTATCGTAGTACCATGTACAGACTGTATTTTTTTTCCCAAAGAGCGTTATTAATTTCGTTTTGGCATTTTGCGTTGAAAACTTTAAATGTCGGTTTACTTTTCAAACTGTTGCCACCAAATATTACCGCCCTATGTTCTATTTAAAGAAATTAAATAATGAAGAATCTGCATATATATATATATATAATAGTAAACAGTAAAACGTTTAAAAACAAACACAGTATTTCAAAATTAAATTTTAAAAAAATCATCTGGCTGCACTTAATTCGCACTCTTACAATTACCGAAATAAAGCTGTAGGTTTGCCACAAGAAAATATACAGCCGGAAACCACAACCAAATCAAAATCGCGCCAAATTAAAAAAATTCTCGACAAGTTTGACACTCACCCCCCCCGATTATGGAATATTAACCGAAGGTTACTCAATTTAATGCTCTACTTGGTTTAATCCACGCATTTTATTCGTGACGCTTCTGTCGTGTACTTCGCGCTTTTTTATTCATCATGATTACTACTATTTTAGAAATTGATGTTGAGTTCGCTGGAAAGAAACTTATCCGATGGGCGTTGGATAATAATAAACAGCCTGGTCAACTGATGCTAGAACTCTCTTGGAAAACTTGGTGATCTTCAAAATGCATTAAAGGCTGGCAAGCCGGTTGACGACAAGCATTAGTTCGCTTTCGCTAAATTAAAAAAGATTCTAAAAAATGAAGGTATGAACATCGTTCATCTCACTGATTCTGAAGCTAAGAAGATGGAAAACTCTAATTCTGATGTTTCTCAGAATTCAGAATGTAAAACTACTGATCTCTCAAGCCAACTCAAGATCTCTCAAGAATTCACTAAGAAAACCAATTATTGTTGTGACGAAGCTACCTGTTTTCTTCGCCTCCTTAAAAAGAGAAGACTCCGGACGTAGCATTTACAAGACGCGTACACTCTTAAATCTTAGAGTGAATATCCGAAAACACCATAGGTACATGATATGTTTTAGATGTCAACAGTAGATAAAAAATACGGGTTCTGCTGCACGGGGTGTGGGCGTGGTCAATGACGTCACACAGATGGCGGAGACAAAGGCAACGTCATCACAATAGGAGGCGTGGTCGCGAGTGGAGTTGAGTTGTTTTTAGATTGCTGATTGAGTTGTAGACCTCCTGCTTTTCATTTAAAGTTAGTTTTTTTTAAATTGGCAACGGGAAATATTTTCTGCATCTAAAATTTTGATGATATAGCGTTGCTGCCCTCTATTAATGAAAAAGTGAATTATATGTTTCAGAAATATATTTTTTAAGTCTGGTGTTAAAATTATTCAATGCGCGACTCTGAAAACAATGTAAAAGAAACAAATGTAAAAAGGACTTCCTTACAATAATGAAACAAACATTTCCTTACAATAATGAAACTACAAGATATTTTTTTTTATTACTCAATTTTATTCTGATACTTTTATTCTTTCTAGTTTTCCATGAAACTTTAACTTATTTCTCAGGTTTTCTGTTCATAATAACATATTCATTGACTGTCATATTTTTTTAATACTTAACGTTTCTAATTTGTAATATTTTATTTAATTTTCACATACTATATTTTTCATACCATTTCAGCATACCCTGATTTTTAAATTATATATTATATTTCGCAAACGTTCCCGCACATGCTGTTTATTTGTTACATTACTTAATTTTAGATGCAATTTCACACTTTTTTTTAACGTTATAATGTTCAATATATTCTGAATTTTAACTTCATTTACTTTTTTTAAACCATTCTAGTATTCTATACACACTTTAACTTAGTGGTTTGAAATTCTATTTAAAAAGAAACGTTTATTTTTCGTGATCTTAGTTCTTTTACTAAATATTCTACAGAATTTCTAATTTCTTTCACATGTTCAACAATATCTTCTTTACATTACCGAATATATTTTAAAAAACTTAAGTCTATAACTGTTAATTGCTTTTCTTACGTTCATGATTTCCCTTCTGTGTTTATATTTCTTAATTCTAGTTTAACTTATTTATTAAAATGTTTTTATTTCTGTCTCATCACTCGTAATTCCAACATTTTATCCCTTTTTTATTCATTTTAACGATATGGATTGTTTTTATTTACTCCATATTCAAACATTTCCTTACAATTTTTAAAATACTTGTTTTATTCTCCGATCATATTAGATCATCTACAGGTTTCACTCAGAAATTTCCATTCACAACTTTACAGTTTAAAACCATTTATATCTAAATGTATTTCTTTCTCATATAGTTTTATGGTCTTCAAAGTGTCTAACATCATGTTTAGTTTTAAATTCCGATTACCTTTAAGTGTGTTGATAATTTTCATTTCTAATTTTACATCCACATTCAGTGTTTCATCCACACATACCAAAATATTTCTTACATCTTCTGATATTTAGTCTATGTCATATTTCAGTACTTCAAATAAATTTACATTGCTCACATTATTATTTTTTCATGTTTTAGAGACACTGACTATACTAATTTTACTATTTTTCCTACACTAATTGCATCTATGTCAGCACTCATGATAAACTAGCAATTGTTTCTCATCACATGCATAAAGAAATTCTTAAAACCAACTTTTCCAATATCGTACTCAAATTACTGTTTTCCAGCTGGGAAATACCAGTATTCTTTGGTTTTACTCTGTTACATCTTTTTAAATTTTAACATCTTACTTTTAATTCTAATATACATCTTTTGAACAGTTTTTTCTTTTAATGATAGCCTTACCTTATTTGTTCAAATTAATTCTTTCATTCACCTTCTTTACTACCTTTCAGTACCTTCATAATTCACTATGCAAACGCAATGTCTTTCACTGACATTCTGTTTAATAATACTACAAGTTTCGTTAATTGACAAAAAGCGAATTATTTCTCAGTTCAAAATAGAACTACTATATTTTTGCACAAACATTACCTTTATCCATTCAAGACACCCCTTAACCTGTAACTGACGTAGCAACGTAGGAAAGGAGACTCTTATCATATGCTCTTTCGACATTTGAAGTTTTTAGAACTTCTTTGACAAGTATATCAATACCATCAGAATGTATTACGATAAGTGTGACTTAACATTTTTACCCAGTTTAAAGGCAACATACTGTTATAAGAATGGTTTTAGTTAAATTTATAAGACAAATAAACACATTTTGTGTTAAATAGGCATAAACATTTAGATTCAGAATATTTCTTTTAAATCCGATGTAAGACTTGAATTTCATTCATGATACAGATTGTCTCTTGATTTTCTTTTTGTTTACCTTACACTAATAGAAAATTTTTATTTTACAAGTTCAACTTTTAACGAAATAAAAACTAGGATACACCTGCTGTTTTTAAGAAAAGGAACTTTGATATATTTCTGGAAATGTAAATGCTTTTAGAGTTTTCTTTCAATAACGTTGATTTTCATTACTTTACTACAATAATTCTCTTATTAGCTAATATGAATGAAAGAAGATTGTCAAAAATGTGACACAGTATAATTCTTACGAACATACGTACCTTTACCAGCATACAGATGTTACCGATTGAAATGAAGAAAGATACAGATATTTTACTCCAATCTACATTAAATTAAAAAAATATTTAAACTTTCATACATTCCAAAGAATAAACGAAAACTCAATAGATATTGTCATGTTTGTATATATGAGATAAAAGTTTTATGAATGGTATTTAAAATAATGCTTAGAACTTCATAAAAGCGAACATTCACTATGTTAATACACATATCATCAGTTATTTACATTAATCAATGTAATATTAATCATTACATGTACTATATGCATATATATTGTCTAACAATTTAACATATATATTGTCTAACAATGCATATATATTGTCTAACAATTAACAGTTTAATTGTCTTACAATTGAATAATTAACTATTGAGAGAAAGAGGTTCATATCTTACACTATTTAATTCACATGGAACAAATTTTTCCATCAACCACATTGAACCACGTTTATTAAATTCGCCAAAGCTCTTTTATTTCTGCATTTTCACACTCACGACACATTTTAAATGTAACTATTGATTACCATTTCAAACACCGATATCATAACTCAGTGTAAAACTACATCATAACTCATTTTTTCCCTACTAACTACAATTTTATATACAGTCAAAAGTCGTTAATCCGGACTCGTCGGGACTTCGGCTATTCCGGATTATAGATTATCAGTTTAAATCTCGTAAGAGGGCATGCAGAAATTCTAAAATTAAAAATATGAAACCGTAATTTATGAAATAAAGAACAATTATGATCTAAAGGGTATCAAAATTTACAAAAAAAAAAAAAAAAAAAAAAAAGCTTAATATTTATTTGTTTACTTTATTAAACATTTCTTTCAATGTAAGTTGTTTAAGTTGCTTCATTTTATGTGATAATACTTTCTCTTTAATTCTCTAAACAGACATAATTTCTTGTTCAGTTACAAAGTCCCGCTGTTCAAGTCCCGTTAATTGCTGTGCCGAGAATACCAACTAACTTGTTAATCGAAATTTTTTCGTTTTCACTAACCTCTCTGTCACATTCTTCATGCCTTTATTCATTTTTTGCAGCAATTCCACTTTTTGTTTTTTGGACATCGAAACATACTTTCGCTTTGTAGATCCTTTGGAAGTTCCAGCATCGGAAATTCTATTTGACATAATCGAAAGTTCAAGTTTACTTTTATAAAATTGCTCTTACAGTCTGCAAAAAATAATAAGCGGGATCCAATTTGAAGATTAAGGAACAACGCAATCATTAACATTAACTGAAATAAATAATTTTAGCTTACACCGTTCGTTATACATTAAACGCGCAGGTGAAAACGTATTCTGCACTTGCGCACACGCATATGCGCAGTAGTCAAGGTCTTACGCGCACACGTAAAACACCTGTGCGCATGTGCCAACGCGGCGCATGCGCAGAAAGTTTTTAGCTTTGAGGTCCGGATTATGGGTGTCCGAATTAACGACTTTTGACTGTATTCAAGAAGTACATCTAAGACATGATCATTTTCTATGTTCTAGCAAATCGATTCAATTGCGAACATACTATTAAGACTTGCGATTTTAGAAGACTTGCATGTATTAACGATGTCAACGTTTCTCCGTTTTTGTAAGATTCGCATCAAACCATGTCGCTTTCGAATGTGGTGTTTCTAAAATTTCTAAAACTCTGATAATCATACGCGAAAGAACGTATTATCTTAAGGTTGTTGTTGCTATTCCAAGTTTCACAATACATACAGAAGTGAAGGAAGATCCTTGATAAGCGCTGTAGACTTCACGTTATCATGATAACGTGGAGCGCTTATCAAGGATCTTCCTTCACTTTTGTATGTATTGTGAAACTTGGAATAGCAACAACAACCTTAAGATAATACGTTCTTTCGCGTATGATTATCAGAGTTTTAGAAATTTTCCATTACTCTATCATGATAAGTGGATGATGCTTTTAAGATTCTCCTTATGCATATATATAATATCGAGGTTCAGAATAACAACATTAGGACACTATAACTCTTTCCCACTATCCTATCCTGATTATTTTTACACATATGACGCCGGAAAGACTGGCTTCACAAACAAGACATGACAAGAATGTATTACGATAAGTGTTGATGAAATCATTTCGTTAATGTATTTTTTAGATAATTTTTGCTATTTAAGAATGCTACGTATTTCTATATCATTCAGAATTGTCGTTAGATTCAAAAGCGAATATGAGGAATATATGTGATACAGAGTTAAATGTGGAATTATACGAAGAATTTTATTCACGAAATGAAGCTGATATTTTGCTGATGAACTATCAAATTATGATTTTAAAAATATTAGTTTTGAAATTAATGGGACTCAGTATGTTCCATGAAGAAAAGTACTCGGTTTTGGTGATGAAGGACTTAGTTACGAATTCTCTGGAACGAGCATTTGTGCAGAACCATGGACTCAAACTCTTCTAAATGTAAAAGATTATGTTGAAACGATAACTCGCAAAAAATATAATTTTGCTTTATTGAACTATTATCCTGACGGAGTGGAGAAAATTTCAACGCATAAAGAGAATGAAACTTGTCTCGAACCTGAAAGTGATATACCTATCATCAGTTTAGGTGCAAAACGTCAAATGGTATTTACCAGGCGAAATTTCACATCTCGAAGCGTGGACTTAACTCATGGAACTCTCCTTGTAATGAAACCCCCAACGAATCAATTTTGGATGCATGGAATACCCTCTCAACCTGACGTTAAAGATCCTAGAATTAGTATCATATTCCGAAACATAAAAATTTCAAAAATTAAAAAACGACGCTTGGAAGATAATGAGGATGAACTTCCAGAGGATGACTGGTTTGCCCACTATATGAAATCTGTTCCTGAAAATATCTTCATGCCGAATAATCGAGAACAGAAAAAAGAAAGTTTGAAGTTGATTGCACAGTGGACTCTAGGTTGGGGATATTTTGTGTCCATAAATCAGTTTGAAAACAAAATGAACATTCATCTACGTGAATGTGTGGAACAAAATAAAATGTTATACCCTACTACACGCGGTGTTGGGTGAAGATATATTTTTATGTATTAATTTTAAAAATATAAGAGATTCTTTAAGGCAGAAAAAAATTTTTCATTTATTTTGTGATAGGTTTTTTCAATTGAAATGTTATGAAGATTATAAAAATGCATTAATATAAGTACAGCTATTCTATATAAATTTCTGTGTTTGTTTGATGTTATGACTATTTTTTTCCCTTATGTTTTTTTTAATAGAAATATATTGAAATTTTAGTTTTAATTTTAAAGCAAACATGTATATCAAATGTCAGTAAATGGATATTGCTGTTAATTTGATGTTAATTAATGTAAGAAAATTCTAAGTATATTTTATGTGTAATACAGAAACTTGTTCTTTGGAATAAATGTATTTAAATAAAAAAGCTTCTTGGTGAAATGAATGTATTTTTATTTTTTATAACAATTTTTTTAAGTATTGTATGTTTACAGTGCAGTATATGCTTCAAGTGATTCACTCGTGTTGAACATTTAGGAGTTTATGAAGCGATTATTCGCTGAACTTATGTGATATATTTGTAAGGTTTCTTGAATACGAGTAATCTGAAGAGATATTTGAAATCTCATGAAAGAAAGATCAAATGTAGTGTATATTTGTAAGGTTTCTTGAATACGAGTAACCTGAAGAGATATTTGAAATCTCATGAAAGAAACATCAAATGTAGTGTATGTCCTAAGAAATTTAAGTTTATAGTTTGAAAAGTCGCGAAGCTTCTCGTCTTAGAATTTTCTAGTGAATAATCACAAGTTCTTTTCATGTAAAAAGGATATGAAAACTTATAAAGTTACTTTTAAGAGTAAATCATGATAAAAAATATTTAGTGAGCATACGAATTTAAAACAATATGAATCTTTACATCGTATTGAATGTTCGGACATTTTTTCAAGTAAAACAGAATTTGAAGAAAATCTCACGAACCTTTTTTTTTTCTTTTTTCTTTTAATTTTGCTGGTGTCAAAAGAAACAGAAATATGCTGATGATGAAGTTTTCAAACAGCAGGATACTTCTCTTCTTATAAATTGCATCCATTGTTTACAAGTGTTTAAAAGAAAAAGTGATCTCTTACACCACATTCGAATGCGACATGGTTTGATGCGAATCTTACAAAAACGAAGAAACGTTGACATCGTTAATACATGCAAGTCTTCTAAAATCGCAAGTCTTAATAGTATGTTCGCAATTGAATCGATTTGCTAGAACATAGAAAATGATCATGTCTTAGATGTACTTCTTGAACATATAAAATTGTAGTTAGTAGGGAAAAAATGAGTTATGATGTAGTTTTACACTGAGTTATGATATCGGTGTTTGAAATGGTAATCAATAGTTACATTTAAAATGTGTCGTGAGTGTGAAAATGCAGAAATAAAAGAGCTTTGGCGAATTTAATAAACGTGGTTCAATGTGGTTGATGGAAAAATTTGTTCCATGTGAATTAAATAGTGTAAGATATGAACCTCTTTCTCTCAATAGTTAATTATTCAATTGTAAGACAATTAAACTTTAAATATATATGCATATAGTACATGTAATGATTAATATTACATTGATTAATGTAAATAACTGATGATATGTGTATTAACATAGTGAATGTTCGCTTTTATGAAGTTCTAAGCATTACTTTAAATACCATTCATAAAACTTTTATCTCATATATACAAACATGACAATATCTATTGAGTTTTCGTTTATTCTTTGGAATGTATGAAAGTTTAAATATTTTTTTAATTTAATGTAGATTGGAGTAAAATATCTGTATCTTTCTTCATTTCAATCGGTAATATCTGTATGCTGGTAAAGGTACGTATGTTCGTAAGAATTATACTGTGTCACATTTTTGACAATCTTCTTTCATTCATATTAGCTAATAAGAGAATTATTGTAGTAAAGTAATGAAAATCAACGTTATTGAAAGAAAACTCTAAAAGCATTTACATTTCCAGAAATATATCAAAGTTCCTTTTCTTAAAAACAGCAGGTGTATCGTAGTTTTTATTTCGTTAAAAGTTGAACTTGTAAAATAAAAATTTTCTATTAGTGTAAGGTAAACAAAAAGAAAATCAAGAGACAATCTGTATCATGAATGAAATTCAAGTCTTACATCGGATTTAAAAGAAATATTCTGAATCTAAATGTTTATGCCTATTTAACACAAAATGTGTTTGTCTTATAAATTTAACTAAAACCATTCTTATAACAGTATGTTGCCTTTAAACTGGGTAAAAATGTTAAGTCACACTTATCGTAATACATTCTGATGGTATTGATATACTTGTCAAAGAAGTTCTAAAAACTTCAAATGTCGAAAGAGCATATGATAAGAGTCTCCTTTCCTACGTTGCTACGTCAGTTACAGGTTAAGGGGTGTCTTGAATGGATAAAGGTAATGTTTGTGCAAAAATATAGTAGTTCTATTTTGAACTGAGAAATAATTCGCTTTTTGTCAATTAACGAAACTTGTAGTATTATTAAACAGAATGTCAGTGAAAGACATTGCGTTTGCATAGTGAATTATGAAGGTACTGAAAGGTAGTAAAGAAGGTGAATGAAAGAATTAATTTGAACAAATAAGGTAAGGCTATCATTAAAAGAAAAAACTGTTCAAAAGATGTATGTTAGAATTAAAAGTAAGATGTTAAAATTTAAAAAGATGTAACAGAGTAAAACCAAAGAATACTGGTATTTCCCAGCTGGAAAACAGTAATTTGAGTACGATATTGGAAAAGTTGGTTTTAAGAATTTCTTTATGCATGTGATGAGAAACAATTGCTAGTTTATCATGAGTGCTGACATAGATGCAATTAGTGTAGGAAAAATAGTAAAATTAGTATAGTCAGTGTCTCTAAAACATGAAAAAATAATAATGTGAGCAATGTAAATTTATTTGAAGTACTGAAATATGACATAGACTAAATATCAGAAGATGTAAGAAATATTTTGGTATGTGTGGATGAAACACTGAATGTGGATGTAAAATTAGAAATGAAAATTATCAACACACTTAAAGGTAATCGGAATTTAAAACTAAACATGATGTTAGACACTTTGAAGACCATAAAACTATATGAGAAAGAAATACATTTAGATATAAATGGTTTTAAACTGTAAAGTTGTGAATGGAAATTTCTGAGTAAAACCTGTAGATGATCTAATATGATCGGAGAATAAAACAAGTATTTTAAAAATTGTAAGGAAATGTTTGAATATGGAGTAAATAAAAACAATCCATATCGTTAAAATGAATAAAAAAGGGATAAAATGTTGGAATTACGAGTGATGAGACAGAAATAAAAACATTTTAATAAATAAGTTAAACTAGAATTAAGAAATATAAACACAGAAGGGAAATCATGAACGTAAGAAAAGCAATTAACAGTTATAGACTTAAGTTTTTTAAAATATATTCGGTAATGTAAAGGAGATATTGTTGAACATGTGAAAGAAATTAGAAATTCTGTAGAATATTTAGTAAAAGAACTAAGATCACGAAAAATAAACGTTTCTTTTTAAATAGAATTTCAAACCACTAAGTTAAAGTGTGTATAGAATACTAGAATGGTTTAAAAAAAGTAAATGAAGTTAAAATTCAGAATATATTGAACATTATAACGTTAAAAAAAAGTGTGAAATTGCATCTAAAATTAAGTAATGTAACAAATAAACAGCATGTGCGGGAACGTTTGCGAAATATAATATATAATTTAAAAATCAGGGTATGCTGAAATGGTATGAAAAATATAGTATGTGAAAATTAAATAAAATATTACAAATTAGAAACGTTAAGTATTAAAAAAATATGACAGTCAATGAATATGTTATTATGAAAAGAAAAACCTGAGAAATAAGTTAAAGTTTCATGGAAAACTAGAAAGAATAAAAGTATCAGAATAAAATTGAGTAATAAAAAAAAAATATCTTGTAGTTTCATTATTGTAAGGAAATGTTTGTTTCATTATTGTAAGGAAGTCCTTTTTACATTTTTTTCTTTTACATTGTTTTCAGAGTCGCGCATTGAATAATTTTAACACCAGACTTAAAAAATATATTTCTGAAACATATAATTCACTTTTTCATTAATAGAGGGCAGCAACGCTATATCATCAAAATTAAGATGCAGAAAATATTTCCCGTTGCCAATTTAAAAAAAAACTAACTTTAAATGAAAAGCAGGAGGTCTACAACTCAATCAGCAATCTAAAAACAACTCAACTCCACTCGCGACCATGCCTCCTAGTGTGATGACGTTGCCTTTGGCCCCGCCCTCCGTGTGACGTCATTGACCACGCCCACTCCTCACACCCCGTGCAGCAGAACCCGTATTTTTTATCTACTGTCAACGTTTTGGCCATGGACAAATGTTTTGTAATAATCAACCAAGATGTTTAATCTGTGGTAAAGGCCATCTCACATATACATGTACTCTTCCGAAAGAAGATAAGCCAGTTCTGTCCGATGTGACAAAAATCACGTGGCCTCTTTTGACAAGGTTGTGAATTTTATCCTAAAATTCATAAGAATCGTACTGCTACGCCGCCTGAGGATTGTAACAAAGCTGTTCCATCACAGAAAGTTGTTTCTCCTGTGACTAACGTACCGGAAGATTCTCCTGAACTCTCAGAAATGGACTTTAACCAAATTAAGGGTATTGTCAACAGATTACTTACATTTGTTGACCAGTTCAAGAAAATGAACACTGCCGCGGAAAAACTCAACCTAGCAGTTTGCTTAGTTGAACTTCTAGACAGCATGGATGTTTTTCCGTCTCCTTATGTAAGATGACTAAACTAGTTAAATCTAGACTCAACAGATAGCTGCATATTACAGTCACTTCATGATGTCTCGCTTTGCTTCGACCTGTTTGGTCTGTGGCCCCTCCTTCTCCAGCTTCCATTGATTTCTCTTCAGAGATTTTATACGTCATGTGCCTTCGGTTTTTAATTCAAGAACCGGCAAAGTTGCGTCCTGTAATAATTCGGTATATTTAAAGTATCTAAGTTATAAAATGAATGAAAGTGAATCACTATGGTAAACAAATATGGTGAATTTTTAAAGAGTGCATTTATTCTACTGTACTTTATGCGCTATCGACGAAGTAGATTTAATTCAATCCAATAAGTTTAAACGAAATGCAAGAACGAATGCGTATAATTTAATATTTCGTACAAGGAAGTCCTGTGGTGTATAGATCAGATTTTTTTATTTAAAAATAAAAATCATGCTTCACAATGGATTTCGTAAATTAAGGTGAATAGGTGAATAATCCAAAATATGTCTATTTTTAAATCCGATTGATTAACTATAGTACACTCATGTCCAAAATTATCTTTACATACCCAAAAATGATGATATTCAATGAAATATCGAATCAATGTGATCCGTATTTGCAGGGAATGTGTGAAAACCAAGCCTAATTAGCATTATCCAATCAAAAGTAATCAAACGGTTTGTGATATGCAAATCTAGGCGTTACGTCATCCAAGGGTGAATCAAGCGCTTTGCGCAAATTGAATATTTGAGTGAATTTCTGCAACATAGCATTTGATTTCAGTGTGTAGGGACTCAAAGCGGTTTGTTATGGCTTCGAAGTATCATTTGGAAGAATCTGTAAAGTGGCGAATTATCGGCCGTTTAGAAGCAGGGCAGTCAATCATGGAAACAGCCACATGTCTGAATATTTCAAGACAGACAGTCTCTAAGCTATGGAAACAGTTTCAAAATGATGGAAGTGTTGTAAGGAGGCCTGGACAAGGTCGGAAACGAATGACAACTGCTTCTGAAGATCGGTATCTGGCATTAACTGCCCGTCTTAACAGAAAGGCTACTGCTCGCCAGTTAAGTTCAGAGCTTGCAGCCGCCACTGGAACTGTTGCACCACGACAAACAATATACAGAAGCCTTAATGAAAAAGGCATTTATGCCATAAAGCCAACGGTATGTGTTTTACTGTCTTCACAGAAAAAGAGGGATCTCTTTAATTGGTGTAAAGAACATCAAAACTGGACCGAACATCAAAGGTCCCATGTTCTCTTTACTGATGAGTCGCGGTTTAGTTTAACTGGTGATTCTAAACGTGTTTACATCTGGAGGGAGTCAGGAACACGAAATGATCTCTCGAACATTGTGGAACGTGACCGTTTCGGTAGTGGAGGTATGGGGTGGAATAATGATCGATGGACGTACGCCCCTACACGTGTTCAGCAGCGGATCTGTGACAGGCCAGATATATCGAGATGAGGTCTTAGATCCTTATGTAAGACTTCAGGGGTGCATATGGATCTGACTTTTTATTTATGGATGATAATGCCCGTCCACTTCAAGCAAACCTCGTTGATGAATTCCTTGAAAGTGAAGACATTAAGCGAATACCTTGGCCACCAAACTCTCCTGACCTTAACTCGATAGAAAACTTATGGGACTACCTTGGAATAGCAATTGCACGTATACATCCTCCTCCTAGAGATGTAAATGCTCTGAAGACGGCATTGCTGGAAGAGTGGAGATTAATTCCCCAAACTGTGGTTAACAACGTTATTTCCAGCCTTAAAACACGTTGTGATATGTGTGTACAAGTCAGGGGAGACCATATTCCATATTAAATTCGTAAGACTTAAGAAAAAAAGGAATGATTCAGAAAAAGAATTAATTCTCTTTGTCACACTTTATTACCATTTTTATTGTTTCATGCTACAATTTTATATCATATGAGATGATCTTCAATTTTTTCTTTTGCATTTATGTGTCATCATGTTATGTATGATTCCACGAAAATTCATTAAATTATAAGTCATAGTCTCTGAGAAATCCGTGAATTTATGCATGTAAACATAATTTTGGACATGAGTGTATAACAAACAGATTTTGTCACTATATATTAAACATAAAACTTTGCCAATTAACTCGACAAAACAATTGGCACTCCATTCTGCTTTAGAAGCACGACATTCAAAGTCTATTTTTCTCTTCTTATTTGATTTTGAGAGTGAAATGGTAGTAATGAAAAATATAAAAGAACAAAATATCGCAAAGTACCTTGACAGACGACACCATGCGAATGTCTAGAGTAAAACTGTCATCACGCTCGTGAGGCACACAATGCACAAACATTCACCTGCTGGGAGTACCTTTGACACAGACAAACGAAAGAATACGACAGCAGCGCACTTCAGGTCATTATTCACTACTTTTCAACTCAACTGTTGCATAATTTTATTTTTCATGTAAAAACAATATCATCCTGCAAGACGGGTTTAAAACAAGCGACATCCGTAGTTTATGGATTTCCACCATACAGTATTAGACAGAATAGAAGCATATTTTTATCAGTTGCATCAGATGCTCAATCCATATGCTAGGCCAGAAATGGTCA
This sequence comes from Stegodyphus dumicola, assembly GCF_044657685.1. NCBI lineage: Eukaryota > Metazoa > Arthropoda > Arachnida > Araneae > Eresidae > Stegodyphus > Stegodyphus dumicola. The sequence continues at coordinate 61,278,548 of NC_140775.1, read as the reverse complement.
GTACCAAGCATCAAGCTTGGACAAACAGTGGCTCTAATGCGATTTGCTTGCAACAAACAATAGTTTAATTTAAAAAACATAACTGGATTTTAATACATAAATCATACTATGACACGTTTCTTTATTAATCACAAACTTAATTTCTCAAATTATATTATGTATGCAATCATTTAATTGATTTCAATCTGTCCATAATCTTATCGCCAGAATAACAAACAAAATTGCAAATAACACCATTTCTTCAATTACTATCACGGCCATGTTATTTTTAAAGCAGATACTGGTCATCAGAATAGCACAAAGTAAATACGCAAATAAGAAGGCAGTTAAAAAATGCAATTATGCTAATATCTTTCTCACGTGTAATTCCTTTTGCTTCACAACAATCATGCTACACTTATTCAGCCCTTGAATGGCTAGGGTAACTAACTACTCTTTGAAGAGGAAAATCGTTTCCACACAGACACTCTTACAGTTTTGGGAAAGAATTTGCAGTTTGAGGATTTTATGGCTGGTGATTAAAGCTCCTCGTATTTGGTTAAGACACTTATCCCAACTTTGTCACTTACGAATGTCTCAAAATTAATTCCTCCTCCCTAAGCAAGTCGTTTTCATGCAGTTTTGTCACAATTTTGCAATCATTCACAGTTAAATGCTGCAGTTTTTTCAGATAAAACTTATCTTTTGTAATAATTCTTTGGTAATCCTAAACAGAGATCATCATTTATTTCAACAGTGACTGAGCATCTTGAAATTTTGGGGGTCACGGGGAGAATCGACTTTTCCAGTGAATTGACAATTTCAATTATGGTCAAAGTTTTTTAATTCATGTGTCATTATCTGCTTTTTATGAGATATATATCTTTCACCTTTATTGTAGAATACTACTTGTTTAGATGTTAAAATCAATATTCTTCAGACCCTACTAGATTGACAAGTGAGGTATTTCTTCAGCCTGAATTCAGATGACAAGGTCTTAGAAAGGTTATTTATTGAACACTTTAAATTAATAGAAGGCATTACTTGTATTACATATAAACCTCCACTACTTGTAGATATATAAAATAACATAAGATGAAGTTAAACTCAATTTAGGTAACGTAGTCAGAGTCTACACACGGAATACACTAAGCTGGCTCAAGTAATTAATGGCGCGTATTTAAATGTCGGCTAGCAAGATGGCTGAAGCCAGTATAACCATTTGGCAGAGCTGGCGATAATATCTAACTGCAGAGCGAGGCTGCCAGAAGCTCTAGAACATGCTAACCCTCAGTTTAAATGCTCAACAAATAACTTTCATTCTAGTAAGATTAAGGAAGGAAGTTAAAATAATAATAACTCATTAATTAACAAAATTCTAAATTATCATTGAGTCTTCATTTTAAAATGTTGAATCAAGCCATAACAGATCAAATGCACACAATCTTCTTTCTTCTACAAAATTTCTGTCAAAATAACAGCATACTGATGCAGGTGAAATCGCTTGTGATTTCTGGTGTGTTGCTTAATGAATTTCTTAGCTCGACACAAATATTGCACTAAATTAGGACTGACGTTTGGTTTTTTTTTGTCGATGCTTCTAAAATTTGAGACCCTGTGTTTTGTTGCTCAGTGCAGCTGCCATCATGCTTCTTTAATCTGTTGATATTTTTGGTTATTCTATTTTTCGACCATCATATACGTCTGACATGCCTTTCACAAAAGCTTAGTAACCCAATGGGAAGTTTGACTGCAATCCACTACCAGATCACTAGAAATTTCACAGTGTAGTGCGAAATTCTGTCAGAGTTAAATCCTGTAAATCTTCAGTTTTGATCTTTCATTTTCTTAAGACACAGTGCTCACAGACTGCATTTCAAACTCCTTTTCAGATTTATTTTAAACTGTGCAACCATCATGCTGATGGTTAAATAATGGAAAAAGATTTATTTTAAACTTACTTTGGCATTGACATTATTTTATTTCAAAATTTAAGAAAAGACAGAATGTCATTTGACTGTCTTTAAGGTTGCAGCCAGTTGACAGTAAGAATAGGGTCAATCTGTATATTAGAGTGGCAAGAACTCAGGAAGTAAACTACAATGTGACATCCAAACATATCCATAAAAATTTGGAGAATTAAACTTTTATGTTCTGTCTGTTTTTATGAAATAAATTCATTATAATAGTCACACGTATGTTTTCTTTCTGTACCATTAGTTTTGATTTACCCTCATTTGAAAAACAGTTCAAAATTCAACAGCCATGACTGGAGTTGTGGCATGTGTTGCTAGATTAACTACGTCCAGAATTATCTGGATGCTTCGAGAGATAATTTTGAGAACTTTCAGCAATGTGCAGCATACTGATTACTTAAAAAAATTCTGGCAAATTTTGCTGGATGCCATAACTAACAGCGTAGGATTGTCAGACATAGAGAGTGATGTCACTGATATTTCAATCGTGTTCAGTTTTTAATGAATTCTTCTATACTGGGCATCAGGAAAAGCAATCATTCCAAGGTTTTTGAATATCAGAAAAAGCTCTAAGTTTTGAAATTAGGAATTTAAAATCTTTTTGAACACTTTCGGCATCTAATGATTTGAATTCTCCACCTTTAAAGAAAATAAAATGTGATTTAAAACTCAGTTTGCAGAATTCAGTGATTTAAAGTTAGATTTGACCTCAAAATGTTGGTCCTCATGTTATTTATGTGGCAAATCAAATTTATGAATTTTATGCAAATGCCTAAAAAATTAGCAGTTTATTAAAAAAATCTCTTTTGCAAATAATACTTTCTCTACAGTAAGCACTGTCTTGTATCATTTTATTCTTTCTAAAAAACTGCATATGAGTTTGGTTGATTGAAAAAGGTTGGATTTGTTTTTAAGATTACTTATTTTACATTAAAATGAAAAACCTGTAGGGTTATTATTTTAATTAAACAATTATTTAAAATTTCAGCCTTTACTAGCCTTTCCTCACCAGAATGCAAATTAAGTTACAGAGTATATAAGTCAAGGGTTTTGGACTGTAAGTATTTCTGCCTCCCAAGGCCACGTTACTAGGTTTTGGCAACTCTGGTTAAGATTGTAATTATTCCTCTTGTGTTACAGCTGCAGACATTTAAACTGTTACGATGGTGAGAAATTTTGAACCAACTTCACGTTAAATCAATTATATAGTCTTTGAAAACTGGACTTAGTTATGAAATTGTTTGTTACTTTAAGTTTCATCGCCACAAGTGGTGGTTGTTTTGTTAAGAATGATATGTGCGCTTATGTTAAAGTTCTGATTTAATAAAGAGTTTGTTTTAAACTTTTCAAGACTGTTGTTACTTCAGACTAAGCAATAATTTGCTGCAAGCCATTTAACTGCTGCATGCCAGTTTATGCTACCACAGAAAATCAGACTCTATAAACTATTTACATAATTGTAATCTCAAAGAATAATACATATTCTTCCAATTCTGTTTACATCTTCTAAAACCAAATATCAGTTATAAACATAGAGGGATAAAGGAAACAGAAAAATGTTTTGTTTTTGCTACCCAAAAGAACATTCACCTTTGCTACTCGAAAGAAGAACAAACAGCCTAGTACAACAGTTTCATATTTATTATTTTGTTCACACATACTTTTCTAAACACAGAGCAACAAGTGCATAATGTTTTAATTTCTATTCGTATGCAAACACGTTAATTACATAAAAAATGTGAAATTCTCATTAATTTACTTTAAAAGTTTGTTTCTATTAAAAAACTATGTCATCATTTTTTAAATATCAGTATAGATTTATGGCTTTCAAATTTTCATGAAATCCATATTGCTCCTGCCTTCATGAAGTTTGGCCACCCTTTTAATATACCTAAATAAGGATACATTTCATATCTATTCTGAGCATCCGGTAATTTTAACCTCTCTAGTGCAAGTGTAATGAGTTAAATCAAAATGCTAGAAAGCAAGCAAAAAACATTTCTTTGGATGACTTAGTTATCATTTCTTTAGTTTGCACTTAACCGTTTTACTTAAATTATAATTTGTTTAATTATCAGGTAGCAATATTTTTATAAAAATAATGACATCTCTCAGTAAAAAAATACTGTATAATTTATTAAAAAGTGCATTAAAGATTAATCGGATTAAAATACATTTATGCATATATTTAGAAAAAACTGATGATTAAATTTTTAGGTGCAGTTCTTGATTCTGATCACTACAAAAATTAAATATAAAAATATTCCATTCTAGCACCATTGCTCTATGACTATGATAACAAAGAATGTGCTAATTTAAAATTCAACTCATTAATACATTTATACATTCATAAATAATTGATCATGGGTTTTTAGTTGCACTGCTTGAGTTTGATCACTGAAAAATTATGTATAAGAAATGTTTCTCTGTAGCACCTTTGTTCGATGACTGTCAGATAAAAAGGGTGCTAATTTAGAATTAAGCTCATTAATACGATGCCGGAAACGGATTCTGTCCAATTCAAAAGCATCAATTTGTGCATTATTCTCCTGTTCAATGCAATGAACAGTAACTAAGTTAGGGAGGGGTGCAAATGAAACCTAAAAAAAAAATCACAGATAAAAGTTTGTCAGTCAAAAACAACATTGAAAAAGTCTATAAACATTTAAAGTAAAAATAATAATAAAAAAAAAAGAATAAAAAATTCATAAAAGCTGAAAATATTAAAATTTCAAACCAATATTCTCTTCCCCCCCTTTTTTAAAATAATGGGATAAATGAAAGGCTAGAGAGAAAGACCATCAAGAACCATTTTTATTGAAAATGAGTCATTTGAATTTAAAAGTTCTACAGGTTGCCAGGTCAGAGTATTCGAAATAAAATTTTGTGAATTATAATACACTGGCTATCATAAATTAAGAAAAATACACAAAAATAACGATAACTCCCTCAAAAATAAGCCAAACCGTGTAAAATTTGAATATGTTGCCAAGTAATAGTAGCTGAGTAAAACTCCAATATGCAAATTAATGGCGCTGCACTCGGAATACGTCATCTGCAAGAAGCATAAAAGTCCATGTTTGAGAGTAAGCCCACATATTTCACTGTGATAGTGACATCAGAAATCTGAGATAACCAATTCATAACAATGATCTCCAGGCATCATTTGCGTGCAGAACTACTACGACAGAAAGCCAATGGGAGACTAGAGGCAGGACAAACTCAAACAGAAGTGGCCACATGGCTAAATGTAAATCCTTCTGTGGTTCATAGACTTTGGAGGCAATTTCAAATCACAGATTCGGCACCTAGGAGGTTCAGCCAAGGACAGCTAACTGCTACGAGGAGCACCGATGACCGATATTTGACATTAAGTGAACTCAGGAATAGAACCGCTACTCCGACTCTTCTTAGATCCTCCTTTGCTGCAGCCACTGGAAGTTTGGTGTCAGCGTCAACTGTGCATAGAAAGCTTTATAAAGGTGGTCTGTATGCAAGGCGAATAACCATTTGCATGCTGCTCAAGTCACGCCATAGAAGGGACCGTTTGCAGTTGACACGACAGCATGTCCACTGGACACCTGATCAATGGAGGGCTATTCTCTTTATGGATGAGTCCAGGTTTAGTCTAGAACGCAATAGTAGGTGTTATTTGATATGGAGAGAACCTGGAACCCGTTAACATCTGTCAAACATCCGTGAAAGAGATGCATATGGAAAAGGCAATGTCTGTGTTTGGGTGGCATCTCTCTGGGTGGACGTACAGACCTCCATGTCTTTCCAAGGGGAACCATGAATGCTCAGATTTATAGAGATGACATCCTTGATGTTTATGTGTGTCCATATGCCGGGGCAATAGGTGACGCTTTCTCGTTACAGGACAATAACGCAAGACAACACAGGGCTTGTATCGTAGATGATTATCTTCAACTGGAAACAATTATGCGCATGAGTGGCCAGCTCGATCCCGGGACTTGAATCCTATAGAGCGCGTTTGGAATGTTTTAGGAAGACGTCTAGCTGCTCTCAATCTGCCCCCTTAGACCCTTGCAACTGCTTGACGCATAATTGAAAGCATCACACATCACTGAATGTGCTGTATTGCTTCTAGAGGCGATTATATTCCATATTGAAGGTACTTTTACTATAGCAAACTGACGTCTTCGATTTGTTCATTTTATACATGTGCTAATTTCTATACTACCATAACTATCTGGTAATTTCCTTTTATGTTGTTTCATACCATACTATCTGTTGCATATTGTGGGTACGTTTCATAAAATTGGAAGAAAAATATAGTACCTTCATCTTGGAAAAATATAGTACCTTCACTTCTGGGTAAATAAAATATTTTGAACATCATAAAAAAAAAAAAAAAAAAAAAAAAAAAGCATCAATACGTGGAATGCTTAAAACTTTTCTTGTGATGGGAGAAATACGAGTGATTGTGAATTGTTAACATTTTTTTAAGTAAAAATAGACACACACTACAGTAATACATCGTTTACTTGGAGCTCTTCTTGTCATGAGCAAACAACAAGGTGCACATATAAAGTAAGCAGACAAATTAAAAGACTAAGCCATAAAATGAAAAAGTGAAGGAATAAATGTACTCTTCAAATCTAAATCTCTATATTCATAAGATCAATATCATTTATGACCAGCCACCTTATACTTTCTATTTAAAATATATCTAACCAGCAGAATTATTTTAAATAGAAAGTATAAGGTGTAAGTAAGAAAGTATAAATAGAAAGTATAAGGTGTAAGTAAGAAAGTATAAGTAAAAATATATCTAACCAGCAGAATTTGCACTTCTGCGTCTTAGCAACATTGTACAGAGGGGTAAGATGAGAGGTTTGTACACTATTTTAATTTTTCTTGATATTGAAGGAGCTTTTGATAATGCATGGTGGCCTGCTATTCTCAATTTACTAAAAGAAACGAAGATACCTCAAAATGTGTTTAATGTTGTTTCTGATTTGCTGAAAGACAGGATGGTCGAGCTTACTTTGGGTGGTACCTCAAGTGTTCGCCGACCTCAAAGAGGTTGTCCACAAGGTTCTGTTTCTGGTCCCAACCTTTGAATTATTATTATGAATGATCTCTTACAGAAACTTTCTGATCTCTTCAGTTGTGAAGTCATTGCCTTTGCAGATGATTTGTTGATTTGTATTCAAGGAAAAGAAATGCAAAAAGCTTTTCGTCTCGCCCAAGATGTTATAGATTTCATTTATCATTGGTCAATAGATTTTAAGTTAAAGTTTAACCATGCAAAATCCAAGGCCATGTTTATTGATAGAAAAAATACTACTTATGAAGGATATCAATTGCTTTTAAATGACAATCCCCTTGAGAGGGTGAATGAAATTAAATATCTAGGTGTTTTTTTTTTGGACAGCAAATTTAACTGGATAAAGTATATTTCCTACATTTCTAATAAATGTGAGAGACTTTAGCGTGGGCTGAATCGAATTGCTTGTAATAGTTTTGGTGTTAAATCGAATGTTAGCGTAATTATTTATAAACAAGGCATTGTACCCCTTATTTCATATGGATGTAGAGCTTGGGGATTGTCTCTAAAAAAGAAAATTAACTCTAAACGCCTGCTTCAAGTTCAAAGACGAATTTTGCTGCGAGTTATAAGCAGTTACCGAACTATTAGTTACAATGCTGTTTTCTCTCTTGCCGGATTTCCACCACTGGATTTGTTTATTCTGACTTTTATAGATTATAAGAATAGTTTTGCAAATTACTCCAATTCTCACTTTGGTCGTTTATTGCCCTTGTCTGTTCTACCACATCCTTCTGTAAGACAACCAGTACAGATTCTGGATAGTACGGACACTGATGTTAATTCATTCTCATTTGTGCTGTATACGGATGGTAGTAGGATTGATGATAAAGTTGGTTTTGCTTATGTTATTTTTGAAGATGATATTGAAATTGAGTGTCACCAATTTCGCATTAGAAATGAATGTACTGTATATATTTCTGAACTTCTGTGTATTAATTTTGCAATCAAGTGGATAATTAGCCAGAATGGAAGTGGTTCCAGCTACTTAATCTATACGGATTCACTCTCTTCCCTGGAATCTCTTAAAAATACCTCTTTATGTAATGATATTATTGTCAATATACAGCAGTCTCTCGGAGATCTGGAGAAGAGGGGTATTTCAGTGTTTTTTACATTTGTCCGTGGTCATTCGGGTAATTATGGAAACGAGAGAGCTGATTGGCTTGCTAAGAATGCAACTAAAAATGATATTAACGTTGATGTAAATATTCCAAAATCTTATTTAAAAAAAACATTCAAAGCTAAAATGATTGAGCGGTGGAACTGTGATTATATCTCTTCTGATAAGGGATCTGTTACAGATTTTATTATCAGGTGTTATTGAATTGAAATAAAGAGCCTTCTGAATTGGACTATTGGTTCCCACCTAATGGACAGATAAAGCGATTCCTGGCTGTTTGAAGAATTATTAAACTGTAATTTCCACTCGTGATTCCTAATGATTTTTAGACGCTTCAGAAAGGGTTGTCACAGAAAGAAAAATGGGCTTGGCTCATTTCCATGTGGATTGGACACTAAATCCATAAATTCCATGTGGACTAAGGATCCTGATAATCAGGAAAAACTGTTTTCCATCTGTGAGTGAAATCTTTAAGTATATTTTCTCTCTCTCTCTTAGTTTTCCCGAATGCAGAACAGTTAATAATGATTTATCTACCTGTATATTGTTATTACTTATATAAATTAAATATTACCGTTAGTAAAATTGAGAAGTTATTTATAATTTCAAGTGAATGCCAGTTTTAGGAGGATTAAATTTTGTTACACCTACTTAATTTGAAAAAAAAAATAATGTTAATCTTAATTAATGTAAGCTGTAATTTGGTGTAGTATTATGTGTTATTTTGGCTTAGAAAAATATGTGGTAGGATTACTGATCAGTTATCCATTATATAATTATATAAAATAGTCAAGAATTTAATAAATCTGTGTTTAAAATTTAATTGTATTTGTGTATTTATGTTGTGTATATTTTACTGTGGTCTGTCATGTCCCTCCATTTGTTTGAGCCAGGAGGCTTTTAAGAAAACATGGAGTTTAATTGAATTTGAGGTTATTGATTTTTCCTTGGCATAGGTTACTCACAACGCAAACCTAAATTGTACTACCACTATACGATTGATTGATAGATTTGATATGCGAATGTTTATAAGAATGGTGATATGATATACCATATGCTATATGAATGATGAATATTATGAATATGTTTTGATTGATTTCTTTTTGTTAATTCATCCGGCACCACAGTCAGTCAGTTAAGTTATAAAGGAATAAGGTATTAAAACAACAACAAAATTTTCATATTTAACACCACCAACCTTCCGGTGGCTGCAGCAAGGGAGGATCTAAGAAGGGTCGGAGTAGCGGTTCTATTCCTGCGTGTACATAATGTCAAATATCAGTGATCGGCGCTCGTCGTAGCAGTATGCCGTCCTTGGCTGAACCTCGTATGCCAAATCTGTGGTTTGAAATTGCCTCCAAAGTCTATGAACCACAGAAGGACTCACATTTGCCATGTGGCCACTTCTGTTTGAGTTTGTCCTGCCTCTAGTCTCCCAATGGCTCTCTATCGCAGTTCTGCAGGCAAATGATGCCTGGAGGTCATTCTTATGAATTGGCTATCTCAGATTTCTGATGTCACTGTAACACTGAAATATGTGGGTTTGCTCTTAAACATAGATTTTTTTTTCTCCTCGCAGACAACGTATTCCGAAAGCAGTGCCATTAATTTGCATAATGCAGTTTTATTCAGCTACTATTATTTGGCAACATATTCAAATTTTACACAATTTGGCTTATTTTTGTGGGAGTTATCGCTATTTTTGTGATTTTTCCTTAATTTATGATAACCAGTGTATCTGATAACTGTAACAAAATTGACATTCTTTATAAACTTTCACTTAATGAAAAGAGGATAACAAAAAGAGGATTGAAAGAAGTACATCATTCTTTTCATATCAGGATTTTTCAAATATTTACCTTTAAAGTCCCCGAAAAGCTATGCTTTGAAAATTTCCATCTTTAATGCTGCATAATTATTCTGAAGAAATTTTTAGAAGTTAAATAGCTTTAAATAATTTTATATTTTGTTTTATGAAATTTTAATTTTTACAAAAATAATTTAATTAAAATCATTAATTTTTCATATTTTTTATAATTCCTCAGGATTAATAGTTTTCACAAAGTTTCATAACTGTTACCTTTATTTAATAAAATATAATTCCATTTTTATATATAAATAATGAAAAACAATTGGCAAACCCTTCCAATTCAACACTTTACTAAACTATTTTTTTTAATTAATTAAATAAGAAAACTAAGCAACAAATAAAGTAAATGTTTACCAAAAACATTTCTTATAGATATTGTTTAAGTAAAATCTATTTAATGGAATTCTCTATAGCCACATGCATGTCTGTGCTGAGGTAGCATAATAATCTGGCAGTACTCTTCTATTACCAGAATGAGACTCCGAAATGTATGTATGTATGCGCATGAATGTAAGCATATACATATGTGTATACACACAAATACAAATGTACATACATATAATCCAAGCATACATGAACACGTATAGCTATGCATATGTGCATACACACATTTCTGAATCCTGTCCTGATAACTAAAGAATATTCATTTGCCTTTAAGTTTACGGCTAGTATGAAAGATTTAACACCTTAATTTTTCTTAATTTACTTCTATAAATTATCCCGAGTATAAAAAGATGGTTATTGTTAAGAGAAAGATGACAAGACTCTACTGAACTTTAGTTTTTAGGCAACATTTTATTTCTTTAATGTATTATATAATCTTCATTTAAAAAATAAAAGGTTGATCTTTACAATATGGTAACTGGTAGTTTGGCGACATTTTGGAGGCGATAAAGTTACTACCTGGGACTTTGGTAATAATGTGAGCAGTACTCAGTTCCGATTACGCATTATTTTGTGTGAGGGAAATGAGAGATCATGGGATATGTCATGTGATATTAATGGACGAATTACGGTTCTTTAATCGGAAAAGGGGGGAAATCGGGAAAAAATCTGGAAATTTTGTATTTGGCTTTATCCTGTGTTGTGTGAAACAGTGTTCGTGAATTTTTGGATCCCATGGCCGTAACTAAAGTGAATTCGAAATGGGTATTTATGTATGTATTAATTTAATGTATGTGCTCATTTATATTTTAAGTAGTGTTTTTGAATTTAATTATATTTTAATTAAATGATAGTTATTTTGTGAATTTTATGTTTGTAGGAATTTGGTATACGTTTTAGTTGAAGTAAACGTGCATGGAAATAATTTAAATATCTGACAATAAGTATTTGTAATGGTTGCAGTATGAATTCGTTGGTGACGTGCATAATGTAATAGATGATTTAGAGGTAAAAGGTTTTGGATATTTTATTTATTTTATATGTGGAAATGTTCATTACTTTTTCGCGATCAGGTAATTTCATATATGTTCTTTTTACCGGGTTTAAAGATTGAGAAAATTGTCATGTATTTTCGTGAAATTTTTCTAATTTGTGAGAAAAAAGCAGTGTACATGGATATAGTGAAGAGTGTGCGCAATGCCATTTTTGTGCAATTCTGGGATGTTTTTTTAAGTAAAAATAAGTCGGCGTGTACATGGTTTATGTGTATGTGTTATTTTGAAAAACGCATAAGGAGTATGGTATTGTGCACTTTTTCCCAATTTTGCAGTGAATATTTGTCATGATTAAGCAGTTTTGTTAGATAAAATTTCTAGCATAAGTGTAATTCGGCTAGTAGATTGTTGGAAGAAGTGTTCAGTAGATAAAACGAAAAGAAACATGTCTTTAAAAAAAATAGAGGGTTGCTGTAGGAGAGTTGGTCGCCAAATTTTCGCCAAAAAAAACGCCAAGTTACCATAATGTAAAGATCAACCAAATAAAATTTATATTTTAAATTGCTAAATTGTGTTTTCTTCTGATCTGCTGATAATGTTTGCAGACTTACGAAAAATATCAGTAATTTGTCAGTCTTTTTGAACAAGTCACCAAAATTTCTAACTTATGTCTGAAAAGCAACTGTTGCTCACATTCATTTTATGCACAGGGAAAACCATGAAAAAATCCACGCATCATGCCATGCACTAGGATCCGAGACCAGGCTGAATTACTAGGGTTCAGGAATCTTATTCTCTAGCAAGCACAATCTACTTTCATACTGATTACTCATATATATATATATATATATATATATATATATATAAATTAAAAGCTTGAGGAAATAGTGGCAGTTTTTAGGTAACCAGCAGTTTGGCGACATTAGCAAGTTATTACAGCAAAAAAAGACTGCTAACAGATGATCAGCAGTAATTTAGCATACAACAGCATTGGCCAATGGGCAAATAAGTTCCATGTTTATGTAACTAAGATTCAACCACTTTTTATAAATTTTATGCATTTTGTTACACATAATGCTTATTAGCATTTTGCAATTTATTTTAGTTTATACAATTATATTGTATATATATTTTATACTTGAAAATGGATACATGCGTGATGAATAAGTATAAATATACACAAAAAAAATATGCATTTTTAGCAATTAAGCATTTTCATACATGATTTTCTCCGATTTCAGAGATTATTCATAATTTAACTCCATTTTTAATCAGAATTCTCTGAATTTTTGTCACAGCTTATTTAAACATCATGTATATGAAATTACTTCCAAGAAAACAGATTTCCGTACAGCTCTGTTCTGCAATATCTGTGAAAAATTTCGATCACACTTTCAGCCAATAGACATCTTGGAAGCACTTTTCAGCATTTTTTTTTATCCTATTTTAAAGGTAAAGCCACTTTTGACGAGCTGAAATACGTGGAAACAAAATTAATTTTTTTAATAGGAAACAATTTAACAGAGGACTAAAACACAAAAAAGAAGAGGGGGATTGGTTCCACCACTTTAGTGAAAAATTTCAATTACTAGTTTAGCTAAAGGGCATTTTGAAATATTTTAGAATCACTTTTGATATTGATTTCAGAGACACAGTGTTTTTCTTCAGATGAAATCAAAATAAAGTGGAAAAATTTGCAACTATCTCATTTGAGAATCAAAACAGGAAATTAAAATGGCATCTAAACAAATGAAGAAAAAAAAAAAAAGCAGCAAACTGGCTTCATTGGATTGGTCATCGAATCTTTGGTAAGTTACCATAAATTGAAGATTAACCAAAAGGCACTTCTCTTTAAATAAGGGAAACAATTTAAAGAATACTACCACATATTTAAAAAAAAAGCCTTGCCAATGGCCAAGACTACTGAACACTAGTAGTTCAACCTATTTTGTGTTCAAACCGAAGCAAATAGGCTTGTTTTCCCCACATCAGATAGTCCTTCATGGATGTATCCCTACTTTTAGGCAGAGAGCCCTTATTATTTTGCAATATTAAACTAACAGGTATATACAGTGCAAGTTGTTTCACTAAAAAAATTTATTCACTACAATATCAATGGTCAATTTTGATAGCCTCCAAGGCTTTAAAAGGATATATATATTTTTTTAAGCATGTTTTGGGCACATATTCTGAGCACTTTTCCATTACACATCTGTCATGCATTTAGGAAATGCTGTTATAATAAGATGTGTGTGTTTAATTATTCTTTTTTACGCACACCCACATACTCCCCAGGTAGGTTCCTTAATGGTTCTCAGCATGTGTCTGGCTTCTCTTTCACAGGAGCCAAAAAATCATGGCAGGTGGATAATGGAAAAGTGCCATATTATGCAATAAACACATTTTCTATAAAATCATTTGTGAAAAATCGTTGTTTTGCTGTAAAAAATATGTCTAATATGCTACTTTTGTTTTAAATTCAATAAAATAATAGAGAAAATCAAACTTTATGCTTTTTGATAAAAAAATAATAAAATTTGAAAAAAAAATTAAACTGAATTTAGTAAAAGATATTTCTAACATATTTACTCGACTTGGTTGTCTTGGATGGCCTTCAATATCTTGCATCATACAATTCCATTCTTCATTTATTTTCTGAATATAGTAAGGTACACCAAAGGAACAAAGCATATCATCATCAAAGCAAGGATTTATATAACCTTCAAAACAGCTTTTACTTTCATTATAATCATCTGTATAACCATTGTTCAGAAACTTAATTCTAGACTTATCAAAACACTCTTTAGTACCATCATCAAAATGTTGAATGTACTCACACTGAAAATTCTCATTGGAATTTGAAAATTTTATACTCTCGTCCTCACTAGAAGTAATTTCATCATCAGAAACAAAATGTAATATGGTACTATCACCATCACTGGAGTTATTTTCATCATTAAAATATTTTATGGGTAATTTTTGATACTGTAAAAATGACTTATCACTATCTCCTGACTTAGCTGGAAAGCTGAAAGAAAAACTATCATTATCACTACTTGAATCATCTGTTGGTTCATCACCACAATAAAATATGCTTTTAGCATATGTGCTTAAGATGGGATAAATATTTTTATTTAGTTGTACTGGCTCATTCAAGTCTTGTTGAGGTTTGATTTTACAATGATTTGAATCTAAATGTTCACGAAAATGTTCCATGGGGAATTCCTGATGTTGCAAAACTGACCTACAACTATTTTCATCAGCAGAAACAAAATGTGTAATTACATCACTGTCATCATCACTGGAAACTTGTTCATCACTAAAATACTTTATGGGAGATTTCTGATAATGTAAAAATGACTTATCACTATATTTTGACTTAGCTTGAGAGGTGAACAAAACACTGTCATTATCAGAATCATCCGAGGATTCATCACCACAATAAAACATGTGTTTAACATATGAGCCCAAAATGGAATCAGTACTTTTACTTTGATGTAACAATCCAACCAAGTCTTTTTCTGATTCAGTTTCCCGATTTGAATTTAAATCATCACTAAAATTTCCCATAGTGGACTCCTGATGTTGACCACGTGATCTACAATTACTTTCAGGAGCAGTTGCAGGAGTAAGCAAGATTATTTTATTATCACTATTTGAGTCATTAACCATATAACCTAAAGACTTTTGAATACAGTAAGACATGCTTCTAGAATAAGAATTTAAAATGTCATCATTACATTTACTATGATGTAATAGTTTAATCGAGTCTCTTTCAGAATCAATTGCCCAGTCATCTTCCTGCAATATATTACTTTGTACTGGGATGAATATGGGACTAGATGCATCATAACAAGTTAATTGTGTCTCAACATCATCAATTACTTTACAGTCTTCAACGATTTTAAAGGCAACAGTATTTCGTTTCTGACGCTTAGAGAATTTTTTATCAACGTCTTTGCAAGTCTTCTTTCTTACGTCGTTACAGATATACATTTGTGGACAAGAACAAAAACACTTGGATACGTCGTCCAGTTTTTGTTTTCTACACTCGCAATTGACATTAATATCTTTTAAAGCAATATGAGAATTATAATTACGAAGAAAAAGACAGCGAATTTCAAATATGTGATCATTTAGGGCTGTACAAATTTTCGAGCGTGAAATTTCTCTCAAAGAAATTATGGCTAATTCTTTGAGCATCACGGAAGTATAATTGGGGGATTGCTCATTCAAATAAGAGAAGTAATATTTTATCCAATAACTAAGGCAGTTCCAAGAAGTTCTATAAAAGTCCTTCGTCAATAAGCTGTTACGCAGATGAATGATCTCTTGCGTCATGTTGTCGCGTTCTTTAAAACATATGCAATACAATAAAAATTCAACACTACATACAAAGTCTGCGTTAAAAACAAAACTTGGACTAAAAATATCATTCAGACGAAAGGATTCAAGCCATTTACTGTTATCAATAAGATTTAGTTTAGCAAAGTAAGTTTCCATGATGAAACCGGAAACAACAATGAAAATTTTTCCGAAAGAACTAACTTACGAACCACTTGAAATAAACTCGTTAATGTACAAAATCTAAAAGAAAATTTGGGGTAAAAATTATCGAATCTTTTTAAATTTCCGACCATGAGGAGTTATAAAAATTACGTTTAAACACACCTATTTCTCACATACCCAGAAAATTGAAGAGTGCGCGAAATTAAATGATTTACCAAGTGATGCCATCCAGATGACATAAATTGTGAAAATAGTTTTGAGGCTACATTGATAGCAAGTTTCATTGCATGTAATTCTTGACCTCAGAGGAGTTCGAACTGGGTTCTGTTTATGATTATATTTTTGAATATGCTGCATGATTCTTTCAAAGAATTTCGTTAAAGGGAGGCGCAGAATAATATCTCTTAAATTATTATGATTTTCAGGGTCTTTCCTTGGTTGAGCTAAAATAATGAAAACAGCATGCTTCCACTGCTGTGGACATATTAAAACGATGAATTTTATCTGTAATTCATTCATTTACTGTAAAAGAATCCTTAATGATAATGATATTTTCCACGATGCTGGTGATCTTATTTTAAGAGTAATTATGGGACGCCTTGATGTTGAAGAGGATCGGCATCACGGAGGTTAGAATAGAGGGAGGGCAGGTTCAAATCAAACCGTGAATTTTGGCGACCATGGGTTACTATTACTGCTGTCACTATTGGATTATTTTTCAGCATGTAGGGATTTAGTAAAGGCACTTATAGAAAATTATCTCCGTGTAAGATATATACATTGGGGGAAAATAAAATAAATGCTGCTGCACCTGTTCGATAGATGCACAAAAGCAATTTTATTCAAAGGGCAGTAGAAAAAAAATACTTTAATACATGTGATATATAGTTTATGGAAACCATTATGCCTCTGTTTTTGGATACATAAGCTGAAATAGTATATCCCATTGGATATAAAATTAGAAAAGTCTGTACATTTATATCTTTTCATAGTTATTTATTTCTGTGTAAATTGTATATCTCGAAATATTCTCAAATACTTGTCAGTTTTGTATGTTATAGAATTATTAAGAGGTAAGCCAAAATACTTGTCATATTTAACCATTTGCATATTACATTTAAAATTAAATTTTAAATGTATGTAAAAATTAAATTTTATATGTATGTAATTCCAAAAATAATCTGAAGTTAAAAAACACTTGGTTGTATATTTCCAGAAATGATAATATATTTATAAGGAATATCTTATTATACTTACGTACTGTTTTATGAAGAAGAAAGTGTTATAAATATCTCAAAATCAATGAAAGAAATTTGTTTCAGAATGCTATAAATTTACTGATTTATGTTTTTTCAGAAGGCTTGTAGAGCCATTAAGATTTTTTTGAAGCAGGAGTCATGAAAAATCTGCAACGCCTTCGCCGGAACTCGAACAATGGGCCTCTCGTATACGCGTCGAGCGTGTTGACCACTACACTACGAAGGCATGCTAAGCAGGCTGAAAAATACCTTATATACACCCCGTTTAAAAGGGCGACTGGGGTTTTAAGGGACCCAGTTGCCAAATTCTGGTGGTGAAGAATCATTATTTACCACTTTTTATTTCGGGCGCCAGTGTAGAAACGTTAGGTATTTTTTGAAAGCAGGAGAGATGAAAAATGAGCAACGCCTTAGCGGGGACTCGAACCACGGACCTCTCGAATACGCGTCGTGCGTACTGACCACTACACTAGGAAGGCATGCTAAGAAGGCGGGAGAAATACCTTGTAAGCATGTTATTTTCTATGTAAAATTGTTAGGATATTTATTCCATTTTCATTCTTGTTGCGATCTAATGTGAATGAATTAGATACACATCCTCTTTTTCAAATATAAAACTTATATTAAGTAGTTGCAGTTAATTATATTTTGGCAGTTAAAAGCTAGAGTTGTATTTATTTTTCGATGATTAGATTTTTTCAGGAAAAGGGAGCGGTGTTTCGGAAATTCTGGACGGACACTGGGATCCAATTATTTGGTCAGTGTTCCCCAAATAGATTATATTGGCGGGTTGTGATTAGCATTTACAATGAGAAAGAGCTGTTAAAGTGCCATCTCTACGCGAAGTTTTGTTTACTACAAGGATGTCAAACTCGCGGCCCGCGGGCCGTATGCAGCCCACAACAAATATTTTTGCGGCCCGGCCAATATATCGGCAAATAATAATATATAATAATAAAATAACATATCGACGAAGAAAAAATGAAATGTTTACTGCTAAGTAATTAACGATAATTTATTCATTGTTGTTAGATTACTCACAGCGAGCTGACACACACACTACTTAAATTACAAATGCATGTGAGTAGCTTGCGTTCAGCTACCTTCGGCTTTGGGGGACACGTGCACTCAGAACTTGTACGCATTCCCCGATAGCCGAATGTGGCCGAACTCATGGTCTCAGTTTTCCAATCATAGTTTTGTACGATATATTAATGCATGCATGTGCATGCACTTTGCTTTATTATTAATTATTACTTAATTCATATTCTTACGGATTTCATAGTTATTTATTTATTTAGTTTTTTTATTTAGAATTGTAAATAGATTTGCTTCATGTTGCCTTAGAAACGCAGACCATTTTTGAAAAGACAGAAAGGTTAAAAATAGAACAGCGCGTGCATTTAATACCTAATAAATAAACATCTCGTAATTGCTGTTGCCATCCACAAAAATCCAGATATTTATAGATGTTTCCAGTATATTCGAGAAATTAATTATAAAGCTTATAAAAGCCGAGAACAAACAACTCATCTCAGTAGTAGCTGTAGTTCTAGCGAACTGTTTGTTTACTTAATGCTGTGATTGATTTGTAGCGATTTCGATGTGAGATAGAATTAGTTTCTCTGTTTTGAATTGACTTTTGCTAAACGTTTGATATTTTGTGATATTGTTAAAATATTTTTGAATTTTGAAGAAATATTTCAGCATTTTGATTTATCTCTTGTGGAAAGAATAAATTTTTGTTAACTTTTTAACGTTAACCGTGTTTATTCCAGCCCTTTGTATTCAGTATGTCTATATCAAAACCAAGTGGTAGTAAAATTAAACGAAAAATCGCTGACCAACATAGAATATGCCAAGTAAAATGGGAATTAAAATATTTTTGCTGTGAAATAAAAGATAAAATAATCTGCTTGATATGTAATAATACTATTAATGTACCAAAGTTATATAATATTAAACGTCATTACGAACAACACAAATCGAAATATAACAATTACGAAGGATAAATGAGAGAAGAAAAGTTGAAAGAGCTCAAGTTAGGAGTGAAAAAGCAACAGTCCATGTGTAGTAAAGTATTGCAAGAAAGTGCAGCGGCGGTGCATGCAAGCTACGTCTTGTCCGAGTTGATAGCTAAACATTTGAAGCCTTTTACTGACGGTGATTTCATCAAGGAATGCCTAATGAAAGCTGGAGAAATTGTTTGTCCTGGAAATGTGAAGCTTTTCAATCAATTTCATTGTCTCGATATACAGTTGCGGAAAGAGTTACTGATTTAGCAGCGAATTTAAGTGATCAGATCAAAGCAAAATCATCTAGTTTCGAAAGTTTCTCCATTGCCTGTGACGAGAGCACGGACATTAGTGGCAAAGCTCAATTAGCAGTGTTTCTTCGTTCTTGTGACAAGAATTTTAACATTTTTGAGGAATTACTGGAACTAATACCGATTCCTGGTACTACCACAGAAGAAGATATATTTACTTGTGTTTTTGGACTTCTGCAGAAATACAATCTACCTTTGGCAAAATTAAATTCTGTAGCTACAGATGGCGCTCCATCAATGACCGGGAAAAACAAGGACTTCGTAGCATTACTAAGAAAAAAACTTAGTGAAATTCACGGTTCAAACATTCATCATATGCATTGTATTATACATCAAGAAGTTCTATGCACGAAAGTAATAAGTATGGAGAATGTTTTGTCATATATAAAAAAGTTATAAGATCTCGAGGTTTAAATCAGCGTCAATTCACTGCTTTCTTAAATGAGTTAGATAGTGAATATTCGGGTTTGTCCTACTATTCCGAGGTACGTTGGTTATCTTGCTCCAAGATTCTCAAACAATTCTGGGATTTGAAAGAAGAAATATGTCAGCTTTTAAAAACGAAAAATCAAGACGTAAGTTTGTTTTACGATCCAATATGGATACAAGATTTATCTTTCTTGGTTGATATAACCAAACACTTAACCGATTTAAATTTATCGTTACAAGGAAGAGATCATATAATTACTAACATGTTTGACATAATTAAAGCATTCAAATGTCAACTAGTTCTTTGGGAAAAACAACTTAAAAATGAAGATTTGACGCACTTCCCGACGTGCAGCATGAACAAATCAAGTTTAGATGATACTTGTTCGTATCAAAAATACGCAGAAAAAATTGCATATTTAACAACTGAATTTGAAACGAGGTTTAATGATTTTAGTTCCCTCGAAGACAATTTTTTTTGTCTTCTTCGATTTTCTCAATAAGTATTGACTCAGTACCCAGCCATATGCAAATGGAGGTGATCGAGATTCAATGCAACTCAAATTTGAAAGCAAAATTCATTGAAGTGGGGGTACCTGAATTTTACAAGTATTTACAGCCAGGTTTGAAAATACTCGAAAATTCGCATATGAAATTATTTCCATGTTTGGTAGCACTTATCGGTGCGAGCAGTTATTTTCAGTCATGAAAGGTAATAAGTCTCCTATTAGAAACCGTATTAATGATGCTCACCTTGGGTCAGCGTTGAAAATTATCACTGCAAACAAAATTTCTCCCGAAATAGGAAAGATAATAGCAGAGAAGAGATGTCAAGTATCAGGAAGTAAACATTAAATTTTTCTTGTTCTTTTGTATATATATATATATATATATATGTGTGTGTGTGTGTGTGTTTATTTTTGTATTATTCGAAATAAATCTACGTCTCTATGAATATTGATTTTTTTTTTTTTTTTTTTCGGCCCGCCTAAAGTTAAACCTTGTTTGTTTGGCCCAAGTGTACCTATGAGTTTGACATCCCTGGTTTACTAGGTGTTGAAAGGAAGAATTAATTGGCGTCTTTGCTTTACTAATTTTGCATTGTGAATGTTTCAAGTGAAGAGGCTTCAAGTAAATTTTATTTGGGTGGCAATTAAAAGGGCAGCAGCGATCTTTTCTCTGTGTTGTTCTCCGGAAATGGAAGGGATCGAATTTCTGTTTCTCAGGCGTTTGGAATGACTCACTTTGCAGCTGTCCAGAGTATTTTTGTAACAGTATCTCTGTTTCCGTTCGTTGAGAGGACTAAAAATAATAAAAACAAGAGAAAGTGAAAAATCGTCCGGTTGGTTAAACTTAATTTTATGTTTAATTTTCAGTCTGTAGAATTTTGTTGGGCGGAGAAACTAAGTTTTCATTGAGGCTTGTGCGGGAGTTTAAATTAGTTGGCAGTTTGGTCTAAAATGGAGAAAGAAAAGAAGAATTTAGGGCCATTCTGCAGGCTTTTCTGCGCAAAAAAGCTGGAGCGTCACCACCGGAATAACAAGGGGTCAGCGCTAAATCCCTAAACGCGTAGGGAGGTCACGTGACATCCGAACTACGTGCTACGTGTAAGATGATGTCACATTAAAGATACGCCCCTTAAGCTCAGTAAATTTCTGCGCATAACTTGAAACATGCTTGCAATATGAATTTCAGAAGCAGAGAAAATTTTTCTGAAAATACTATAGGTACTAACTAAATACATACCAAATATTAACATTTTAGCATGTATAGCTTTCCAATATACTCCAATATGTGTTTATTTTAAATACCTGAGAAATATATGAGATTTCAGTTTTAAATTCATTCTGCTAATATTTCCAATACATTTCATCTAATAATTAGTGTTTTGTGCTTTAATTTAATCATTGTATTAGAAAAAAATTAATATTTGTTTTGTCTATATATTATTCAAATGAATAATTAATGAATTTGAAATTACGAACATTTTGTAATAAATGTGACAACTTGTATTATTTTATTGTATATCTGAAAGGAATCTGGTTTAAATATAAATTATTTACATAATCTTTGTATGGAAAACTATCATGTAATATATTTAAATAAAAGTTTGTTTTTTTTTTTTAGTTTTTGCATGTTCAGAATTTTTAATGAGTATATAAGTTTGTTTTGAATAGTTTTGAAAAAAATATTGCACCCACACTAAATAACTAATTTTTATCCTGTGAAATACACTCAAATTTTAATATGAATGAGCCCTTGTGAAGCTGCCAAGGTATTTTCATAGAAAGCTAATATCAATTTAAGGCTTAAAAATAACTTCAAAGATGGATTCCAGGCTTTGCTTGTGTAGATAAGAGCCAGTTTCCCCCAGAAAGTCCGTCACATAGACATCCATCATTTTAAGTTGATAGCCCTTACGTGCTATAATCAAATAAATTAAAACAAGCTTTCGTTAAGGATGTGATATTCTTTCTTCCTTATTATTATGGATCCTGTTTTTTAAAGGTGTCAAGATTTCTGATAAATGTAAATTATTCTGAAACATCTGGCAGCCCCAACAATGATGATTTACAGTTTGCTTAGAATGAGAAGAGCTTCGAGGAGACTATGTGATCATATTTCTTACCATGCAGATGTTAATAATTCATAATCACTCAGAATTCTCTTATCACAAAAAAAGCTCTCAGTATTATTAATGAATTTTATTTATATTTTAATCTTAAAATTCTTAATTTACTGAGAAGTGAGGAAGATGCTTGCTATATCTTTCTTTCAAGAAATGCACATATTTTACATAATATTCAAATATGCAAAAATGGACATTCAATAAAATTTCACATCTGTGAAAGCATTTAGAGGTGCAGCTTGAAAATTTGCAAATGAAAGAAAAGTATATGTTTTAACAGCTGGTTTAGTGGTTTCAGAATACTGTTTGTAACAGCATAAAATAAAAGAAACACTACAAAAATGTGATTATTCACTGAAACATTTTCACGAGAGAGATGTATTCTCTGCATATGATCCGAAAACCAAATATGAGAATAGGTGGCCCTAAAAAAATTTTGAACATAGTAGAAAATCTGTTCGTACAGCAAAAAACCAAAACTGGCATGATTCTTCCACAATGCTGTATATATGACAAGATAACAAGTTATGCCAAAAAACTGAAAAATTCTTTCTCGCTCAGTTTCTAAATAGAGAGCCATCCACACTCATGCCAAAAGTTGTCGACAAGAGGGAGTAACAATTTATTCAAATTTCTGGCGAGAATATAAAAGACAGGAACTGGTAAATACCAGCTTAAAGACATTTTTCTGTGGACAACAAATTTCATTTTCTTGATCTAACAACAGCTGCTCATATGTAAAATATAGAAAGACTGTGGAGCTTTGCTAAGTGGTGGAATAAAAATCGAAGAGGTACGTTTCACTATCATCATGAATCTTACTTTGCAGAATTAATATAGCAAAAATCTTTGAGACCTTGGAATGTTTCTTATGCCATATTAAAAGCAATTGAGAAAGCAGGGCAGTAACAAAGTGTATATGAGACATAAAGTTGGCAATAATTCTGATGCCAGTTTGATGTTTAAAAAAATGGAAGCTGAAATACTAAAGAAGTATCGTAACATTTTTAAAACTAAGGTTCTGATTATATTTCAGTTCATTTCGTTGCCATATGAGTATGTTTTGATTTTGATGTCCTCCAATTATGAATGTATTTTAATTTCTTTTTAAAATATAGAAATGTATCATTGCTCTGTATTACGTATGTTTTAGTTAATTTCATAAACCTCTACATTACACTTGAAAATTTACTGATGTCTCCTCACAGGAAATTTCTAAATCTATAAATGTCTGAGCAAAAGAGGCTGTGTTGAAGTAGGTAAACGATTTTTATCTGGTTGGTGAGGGCGATATTTTAATAGCCACTGTATTGTCTATTAAACGCATAATTTATCTATTTCTGTATAATACTTGGCACTGTTCCTTTATCAGGATCTAATTCAGAAATGTAGATATGTATGCATGTATATAGGGATGTATGTGTGTATGTGTTCATATATGTAAGTACGAATGTATGTGTATACACATGCACATATATGTGTACATGCATACATTTGTTAATCCGGTCCCGATAATAGAACAGTACCTAATATTTGCCAGTTGATTTTTTTCGTACACCTCCACCCATAAGCCATGAGAATATATTGATGAAGTAACGCATCCATGTCGCCAAAAAGCATTTACGTGGCAACCCATGGTGTCACCAAAAATATTTTTTGTTCAACCCAGGCATATGTATAGCATTCTCCCAGATGGTTTTTCAGTAGCATGATTGCAGATTATGATCCCTCCAATGGGAATTTTAATGTTTTAGTCTAGTGGTGGACAGCATAGTGCAATTTTGACTGTTTTCGGCAAAATCTCATATTTAGCCTTCTGCATGACTGTGATGTTCTGAAGAATGTAATGTGGTGGCTTGCTATATAAATGGCTTACTATATAAAATAAGACATCATGCACCTTTTTTTCCTTTTTGATTTTAAAATTTTAATACCAAGTTTATAATATTCTCAAATATTTCCTTATCTGAAAACAGATGACTGTGTATATGGTGAGAACAAAAGCACAAAAACTTAAACGTATATAAAAAGCAGAATATAGAAAACAAGTGGCAGTGGATGAATCGTTGCAATAGATATAATGTTTCTTTCCAATGATGCAAATGAGTTATTACAGTTAAAGGCCTAATGACCTTACAGGGTATGGATGTCTAGGAATACGAAACGATCAATAACACACATTACAGATAATGAGTAATTTTCTCTATAGTTCAAGAAAATTTTAAAAAATACCTTAAAATGTGTGATTTACCATAACTGTGAAAACTGCATTCAAATTTGAAGTTAGGTTAGGTTATTCTAATATGGCACAAGTACACAAGGGCTACATGCCTAAGGACAGGGATACCTTTGTGGAGAAGTTCCTAAGGGAAACTAGCTCATATTCATGTTACACACGGAGAAAAACAACCATGCAGCTAGCTCATTTGAGTATGTTCAAATCTGGGTTGAACTACCAGTGTTCAGTGGTCATAACTTCTGAGCGACTGGTGGGACCCATATTTATTGTGTATTAACAATATTTTCCTGCAACGGAAATGGCTCACAATAGGCAATTAGTAAAATTGAGGAGTGTTGTTAGTTCAACTCAGTTTCAAATCCCAGCAAATGGATTGATTATATGAGAGTTTTGTGGTTTTTTCCATGTGTAACATGGAAGCGAGGAACTTTTCTTATAAAACGTATTCCACAAAGGCATTTTTGCTCTTAGGCAAATAGCTGTTCAGTCCTTTGTTATAATCTAAATAATGCAGTGTTAATTTGTAAGTATAATTATGATCCAAACAGAACTATATTCAATAATTAAAAAACTTAAAATCGTAATTTTAGGAAAAAGAATAGCTTGTTTATAGACTGTACCAATTGCGTTAATAGCAAAGTACAGAATAATTTCTTTAAAACACGAGGTATTATATTTCCCTTCAGAGTTTATACTCTATAAATACTAATGTAATAGTAATATTAAATACAGCAAAAGTTGCTTAGCAGTACATAACAAATCTTTCCAAGTTTACGTTATGAACTATCAAACAGAAGAATTTACAGAGAAGATAGATAGTTCACGCATAGTGCAACAAATTTTGAAGAGACTGATTGCCTGTATCATGCAAACTGTTTTGTTATAATATTTGATATAGGCTAGCCAAAACTAGATCACAAAAGGAGATATAATACCTGTTTGGCATGTACAAAATTTGAAGAAATTTTTTATATACCACAAGGCACGTTTTTGCAGAATTTGTGATAGTTAACTATAAATTTTTGAAACCCTAGTCCGACCTCGGCACCAAATTAGCACCATTGCTGTAGAAGCACATGCCGGCCATCTTTCAAAGTATATGCCAGTTACCTCATTGTGGTTGCGATGCATGTGTTGCTGTTAGTGATAGTTTATTTGAACACTTTTTATAAATGTTACACATTATTCCTTATAAATATTCATTATTAAAATCATATTTTTTCTCCACACTTTCTTTGAGTATTTAAATTTTGAAACAGTCATGGATTTATTTTCTGTTTTGTAGCTTTGTAAAATTAAAAAGAAAAAGAAAGAAATGTATTGTTGCTGAAAATTCTGAAATAGCAAATTTCATTGGTTTGTTGATTATGTTGATTTGTCTATTAATATATAATTTATGTTCTTTAAAACAATTCTTTTTCTGCATGCTTATATATCTTTAGCAATATACCATTGCAAGCATCTTATTTACTAATAATCTTTTAAACTAATGAAACTAATTCCATATATGCATACCTGAGAATTAAAATAATAGTTTAATACTAAATTAAGTTCAGTGACAGAAATACAGAATGTAAAGATGAATGCTGAAAACACAGAAAGTAAGTTGAATGGTTGATATATGCAGAAAAAAAACGCATTCCTGGCGCTGCTACCTATTATTTCCCAGTTTGGAAGAATCTGCATTTAATTTGTCTTTCATAAAGATGCAGCCTATACAATTCATACCCATTTTTTTAATATTCAGAAATGCAGTGTTCCATAAAGTTATAGCAGAGACAACACTGCAGAACAAAAGTGTGTTGAGTGTTACATATAAAATCTGATATTTATTGATTTTTTTCAGTTTCACTTGTATTATTAAGATGCATGATAAAAGTACACAAACATTTTAAAAACATACTTATTAGAGAAAAAATTAGCATAAAATTTTTAACAGGAACATTGTGCATGATTTTTTTAACACATGTGAGCTTCTTGTTTGAAAAATATGATAATGATGGAAATAATATTACAAGATGTGTGCCAAAAGTTTGCTCATTTTATATTTTAATTGCATCATATAAAATTTTTACTCAAATGCTCCTAATTTCAGCTTGCAATAAAAAACTGTCATTTTTTCTGTAATTTCTGATTTATGTACTCGTATCTATTGGATTTACGAAATCAGAGAATAGAAACTCTCTACTTTTTTTAAACTTTATGAATTGGCAAGGAAACTATTTAAAATTAGGTAAAAACAAATCGAAGCCTAGATTTTGGATAAAACTAAATTGATTTTGAAAGCGAGGAAACACAAATCCCAGTTTGCCTGGAACAAAGAAATTCAGTTTTTAATTGTGTTGATATCATTATAAACTGTTATATGAGAGTCAGATATTTATCCACAAGTATGAATCGTGGCATGACAAATATCTGTTATTATGCAAGCACCATAAATCCAATAAAACACACAGATGTTTTAGTAGCAACTATATAAATTTTATTCACAAGTTTGCCCATGATGATGAATGATGTGACACGAGAAAAAAATAGCAAATACACTGCTCGACATTGAAAATGCAACACCAAGAAGTAGTGGTCAGAAAGTGATGAAATTTGGAAAAAAGACAGAGACAGCAAGCATCAATAAGTGATCCTTATTTCAAAATGATAGACAGAATACAGAGCGAGAACGGCGTCGGCTTAGTAGGATAGGGTGACAGAGTGACAGGTGACGGAGGACGGGGACGCCTGGTGTTTAACATAGGTAAACAGGCGTGTGTCCCACGCCCTCCCCTATCTAGGAATAACAACTCCCTGGGGCCCCGTGAGGCTGCCTCGGGAGTTTATAATACAGATCTAAAGATCAATACATGGCCAAACAGGGCCTGAGGATTATTGTTTGACAATGGTTGCGTGATAATAACTTTGTGGTTGTGCATGGCTGTTGGAATAACACAGATACATAAAAATATACAAAACAAATACAAGAATAGATACATATACAGGCAAAAACAAACAAATTCTAACAGATACGAACATAAGGATGCATTGATAGGCTTAGTAGGATGTAGGACCACTGCGGACAGCGATGCACGAAGAAACACGTCTAGGCATAGAGTCAATACGAGTGCGGATGGTATCCTGAGGAATGGCTCTTCATTCCCTTTCAACCATTTGCCACAATTCGTGTTCTGAACGAGGCGGAGGCAGAGTCTGCAAACGGCGTCCAATCACATCTCACACATGTTCGATTGGTGACAGGTTCGATTGGTGACAGTCAGAGTACGGTGGCCAAGGAAGCATCTGTATACTTTGTGTAAGGACCAACCCGGCCTTCTCAGTCCGACCACCATACCCCTCGTAAAATCGTCTATCTGCTGGAAGTGCCTTCGTTGACGGCGGCCTGGCCATTCTCTCCTATTACACGTTTCCTCCGGGACAAAAAGCAACTTTCTTCGATAATTCGTCTGGCAGAAATAACGACACAAATATTGCCCATTCTGCCCATTCCTTCCCTTACTTCACGTGCGTCGGAGAGCTGCGCATTTCACATCATTCGCATAACTCAGTGACGTGAGTCTACTCTAAAATTTGCATAAATTTCTGACCATTCCGTCTTTGTGTTGCATTTTCAATGTCGAGCAGTGTACATATTCATACTACTTGATAAGTTTCAATAAAAGAAATTTTGAATGAAACGCTTAGAAAGTTGGTTTAGAAAGAAAAGAAAATATTAGTGGATTAGAGATAACTAATTTTAAAACGCAATTTTACCATTTACCTTAATTGAATAGGCCGGTAAATTTACATCACCTACTGCAGTGCGACAACTTGAGTACGTAGTATTCCTTGATTCACTTGGCCTGAGTGAAATCATGGAACTTCGAATTTATATATTTTTTAAACGGAGCAGTCATTTTAACGGCATTTGCCTTTTTCTAACTTTTTGCATATTCTGTGTAATATATTATCATACTTTTTTTAAGACACTTATCGCGGATTTACAATAGATGATAGCCATCTTGCCCTTGCCCTAGAGAGGAATATTTCCTAAGGAAACCAAATTAAGTTTCGAGAGTATTATATTATTTCGAAAAGGGTGGCAGAATTACAGCACGTTATAGCTTTTGTAAGAATTATTTAAATTTTCTAATTGTTATGTTTAATTTTGAATCACTTTTCTTTAAATTCTTGTTTCTCACTAACAACTCCCTGCCAAAACGAGTTTTCAGTATCGCGTTTTATGGCAGTGCGGAAGAACCAGTATTTAATGGAAAGTTCAGTCACTTCCGTAGAAGAGCTCAGAAGTTCTCAGTAGAGCGTGTTCTGACTTTGGGCCAAGTCATTGCTTTAAGCCTATCTTAATACGTTCGGCCGTAGTCTTACGAGCCTGTTCGTTATCGTCGGTGAGGTTTAATTGCTCGCCAACTCTGTTAGTTATTCCTGTACAGCTTCGACTAAATTTTTGTTAATTAGAACCTAGTTTCTTATTTTCTATCTTAAGCCTAAGTGGAGGCTTTCTTATAAGGCCGAGAGGGCCAACTGTATTATTCTTTGAGTGGAATAAAAGGATATTCTAATCCTCTTTTGGACTTCGTTTTTATAGTTGTAAGAATTGGATTGGATTGGATTATTCAATTATGGCAAAGCACACGAGGGCTATCTGCCTGAGGGGAGGGATGCCTTCGTGGAGGACTTTCTAAGGAAAACTGGCTCGTATATACGTTACACATGGGGAAAACCACGAAAAAGGCCTATGCAGCCAGCCCGTTCGCGGGATTCGAACCTCAGACTGAACTACCAGTGTTCAGCGTCTTTACCGCTCGGCCGTGGGTGGGCTTATAGTTGTAAGAAGAACAGCGATACACTCTTCTCCATGGTTCTAGTTGAAAAGGACTCATAATTTAACTGGAACTTTATATCTCTTATGCAGAAAAACCTAGTATAACAATTTAGAGACAGCTACTGGTTTTATCTGTTAACAACTAACACGACTGAAACAGACCAGTTTATTTTGAAGCCCAAGTAGACCGAAGTTATCTTTAGATCTTTCAGATTATGATTTAAGACAGCTGTTGAGAACGAACGCTACAATTTTATGTTTGAAAAGTTCAGGTACCATATAACGGTGCTTTATAGGTGTTGGCTAATAGTTATATTTTTCTCTCCAGCTCCGATTTCTGATGATAATCAAGTACTTTCACCAGCAAAGTTTCGTGATTGAAGAATGACATTAGGTAATGATAATATCTTTCAGAAGTGAGCGGCGATGTATTAAAAAATTTCGGTACTTTTCGGTTTACAGGATACCAAACTTCATGTGTACTTCAAAGAGCCAAACGTGGTAGCCAGTTAATATCGCGTAGACAGAGAGAACAAAATTATTGCTTTCCGCGTGTACACAGCCATCTGTTTTTACTTCCTTGTACGAAGTAAAAAGGAAGTATTGTAATCGCGAAAAGTTTCAGGCAGCATATTTCAACGAAAATATCCATTTTGACCGCTATCGAATGCAATTTAAGGATGTTTTTGCGTGATATCTGTACGTAAGGACAGAATAAAATACTCTTTTCCTACAAAAAAATTATAAAACTGCTTTAAAATTAATTCTGAAGAGAATTTTTCATGGCGTCTGTACAAACGTATGTACGTACGTGCGTACTATGGAGATTTCCAGTTATGTATTTACCACCAATCCTCGAATTCCATATCACAGATTATGTTCTTACTGCATTAATATAATATTAACAAGACATAGTGCACAATAAAAATTAAGCTTTATTTAGGAACTTCGCGCACACTGCCCGACAGCCTGCCTGTTTTGCTCTGCTCGCTACTCGTAAGAAACTTCTCCTCTAGGTTTGCCACACTTATCGGAGGGCGCAAGGCGCGCTCCTTATCGCCATCACCACAGAGTTTCCCCCCAGTTCCTTTAATGGCTATTCAAAGGAACGACATAGGTTATGAAATTATCTTAGAGGATCCGTACTGTCGGGTATTTTTTACATGATTACAAAATTAGAATATAAAATTAGAAAAGATCAAAATGCAATTCAATATATAACAAGGTATTGACACATATAATAAACATGAAATAACAAGAAATATGTTAAGATATGAATTTTAAAAAAGTGCTTTAAATTGTTACGTAAGAAGCAAGTTTCTTAGGGAAGTGAACATGTCTTCCCGATCTGGTGACAGTTTGTGTCTTAGAGAGTTCGTTTGCAGATTTATTCTGCTGAACTGTCTTTAAGTCTTTATTTGTTTTCAGTTCAGGCAAATTAGAGTCCGAAAGCAAATAGGCTGGTTTCACACGGTCTATAGACACAGTAGATTTCAGACCGTTAACATCAATTGTGAAAGTTTTGTCTGTTCTAGAAAGGACTTTATGCGGACCTGTATATGGTTGGCACAGAGGTGGCTTTACTCGATCGACACGTAAGTATACATGCGTACACGACTTTAAGGTAGCACTTACGTAACATTTTTCTTGGCAATGTGCAGATGTTGCTATTGGATTCAACTGTTGCATTCTATGCCTAAGATTCGTGATAAATTGTGTGTCATACGGAGATATCTTAGATGACGTTATCATATCACTAGGCAGCTTGAGAGTTGTGCCGTACACCAGTTCAGCACAAGATGACTGTAGATCTTCCTTTACGGCTGTCCGAATACCAAGCATAACAACTGGTAGTGTTTCAGTCCAGTTATTGGTCTCGTGAGCCTTGAGAGAAGATTTTAAATGTCGATGAAATCGTTCAACAATGCCGTTGGACATTGGATGATAGGCTGTTGTTGTGATTCTGTTCGTACCCAAAATGCGCGTGAATTCTGCAAAAAGTGCGGATCTCATTTGAGAACCTTGGTCTGTTGTTATGATCGATGGGCAGCCAAAACGAGATATCCAACGGTTGAAGATGGCTCTGCAAATGGTTTGCGTTTTCATATCCGGGATGGGAATGGCTTCAGGCCATCTGGAGAATCTATCTATTAGAGTCAAAAGGTACACATTGCCTTCTGATGGAGGTAACGGTCCGACGATATCCATATGGATTTCTGAAAAACGTGCATCAGGAAGAGAGAATGTGCCCAGTGGTGCTTTAGTATGCCTAGTAATTTTCGATTTTTGGCAAGATTCACAGGATTTCACCCAATTTTTGATATGACGTTTCATATCGGGCCATACATAACGAGAACAAATAAGCTTCGTAGTAGCTGCAATTCCTGGATGTGACAGATTATGCAGATGATTAAAGATGAGTCTGCGAAAGGAATTCGGAACAAATGGACGAGGAATGTCTGTTGATATGTCACAAAGAATATTACCATCAGAATATTGGCACGGTTTAAATTCCAGTTTCAAAGATGATGTGTTGTTTTTGAGAAGGTCTTGTACCTCCGGATCATGCCGTTGATCTTCCGAAAATTTTTTAAAATCCAAAAATGGAGATTTTGTTATGGAATCAATTTCGATTCTTGAAAAAGCGTCAGCAACGACGTTTTTTGAACCTTGCACATGCCTAATATCAGTAGAGTACTGAGAAATAAAATCTAAATGTCGCAATTGTCGAGGTGAACATTTATGAGGGTCCTGTTTAAAAGCGTATATTAACGGTTTTTGATCCGTATAAATTATAAAATTTCTGCCCTCTAACATGTGTCGGAATTTCTTAATTGCAGAATAAATAGAAAATAATTCCCTATCGTACGCGGACCATTTCTGTTGACTTTTATTGAGTTTCATAGAGAAAAATGCTATAGGTTCCCATGTTTGTTGAGACAACTGCATAAGTGTGCCGCCTATTGCGACGTCTGAGGCATCTACCCAGATGCTTAGCTGGGCTCCGGGAATAGGGTGTCTCAAAAGGGTAGCCTGAGCAATGGCATTTTTGGCAGCAATAAAGGCTTGTTCAGCATTCTCGTTCCAATTTAATTGTGGGGATGAATCCTGAACACGAGAACGAGGTTTCTTTTTATTAATATAGCCTTCTAACAATTTTATTAAAGGAGAAAGAATATGTGCTGCTTTAGGTATGAAACATCTGTAAAAGTTAAACATGCCTAAAAATCGTCGAAGCTGAGTGAGAGTGGTAGTTTGAGGAAATTCTAAAATACATTTGACTTTGTCAGGAAGAGGTTCAATTCCGTTTTCACTAAGGTGAAAACCTAAGAAATCAATAGACGTTTGACCAAAGGTGCATTTTGAAACATTTATGCAAAGTCCATATTCCTGAAGTTTGGAAAATAAAGCTTTCAAATGCCTGCAATGTTCCTCAGAATCTTTAGAGGCTATGAGCAAGTCATCGACGAAAGCGTAAACGCCTTCTAAATCCCGCGTGACTTCATCTATAAAACGTTGAAAAGTCGCAGATGCATTGCATAAGCCGAATTGCATACGGATACTTTCGAATAAACCGAATGGTGTGCATATGGCGGTTTTGTGGATGTCGGCTGGGTTAATTGGTATTTGATGGTATGCCTTAATCAGGTCGACATGACTAAAAATTTTAGTACCGTGCAATGCAGCAGTAAAATCGGCTAAACATGGAATAGGGTATTTGTGTTTTATTGTTTGAGCGTTCAATGCTCGATAATCTCCTACAGGTCTCCATTCCAGACTTCCCTTTTTTGGAACCATGTGAAGTGGGGATGCATAATTGCTGCTCGAAGGTCTCAAATGCCCCAATTGCATCATAGTTTGAAATTCTTGTTTTGCTATTTTTAAGCGATCTGGAGCTAACCGACGAGGTTTTGCAACCACAGGTGGACCTTTAGTTATGATATAATGAACGGTGTTATGTTTAACAGGTTGGTTAGGATCTGGTAATCTAGTAACTGAAGGAAATTCTTTTAAAATTTTGTGATAAGGTGTATCATTAAATACAGTTTTTACTGAATAAATGCTTGCATTTTTCACGCAACCGACGGTTTTAAAATGCGTTTTTAAATCTTTGAGACATTTGTTTCTGAGATCAGGCACCAATTCAAAGAAATGGAGAAAATCTGCTCCAAGAATAGGTGTACTAACATTTGCTATAAGAAAAGTCCATGTAAACTGTCGTCTTAATTTGAAATCCAAAGAAAGTGTTTTTTGACCATAAACATGAATAGTAGAAAAATTAGCAGCGAAAAGTGTTTGTTGGGACGAATTCCGTTTTTGAGAATTATTTGCTGGAAGTAAGGACACGTCAGAGCCGGTATCGACCAAGAATGAAAGGTTTGTTCTACGGTCACGAACGAACAGGCGACGTGAAACTTGAGGCAAAGAATAAGTCGCCTCTATTCTTTGCTGGTTTCGTTTCCCTGCCATGAACAAGGTTTTGTACATTTGTCATCTCTACACTTTTTCCCAAAACGTCTATGATACCAGCAAACAGAATAATCTCTCCTTTTGGAATTGCTTCTTTCCTTATTGCGATCTCCGCGATTTGGCGAGCGACCACGAGAAAGAGAAATGCGATCAATACGTTTGTTTAATTTTTCTATTTGTTTAAATAATTTATCCTCAAGAGACTGATCGACTGTGCGAGAAACGGCACAAGTCCCTGGGGTTGGATTTACTTCTAAAATTCTGTCGGCAATTTCTGCAGCTTTATCTACAGTTAAATTGGAAACCGCTGCCAAAATAGACTGAACAGTCGAGGGCAAACGTTGAAGGAATAATTCTAACATTAAGTTATCAGGAACATTTAAAGATTCTGCTCGACGTTTCATATTTCTAACCAAATCGGAAGGTTTTCGAGAGCCTAATTCTTCTCCAGATAATAATTGGCGAATTTCTTGCTGAGAAGATTCTCCTGCACGATTTATTAACTCAGTTTTAAGCTTTGCATATGGATCAATAGGGTCTGGTTTCATAAGTAAATCCCGTACTATTGATGCAATATCTGGAGGAAGATGAGCAACTACATAATTATATTTAGTAATGGATTCTGTGATAGGTTTGGGGGTGGCAAGAGCAAAGGTACTTTCACACATAATAAACCATAAAGATGGGTCTGATCGGTTATAAACCGGAATTTGGACGGCATGAACATCAGACATTGTGCAAGGTTTTTAAGCCAAAATAAAAGGAAAAATTTAACTAAAGAAAATGAAATTAAATGATAAGTAGAAAACAGAATTATAAAATGATCTATAATTACTACTCATCTGTGATCCGGAGGACGAAAACCGATGTAATCCATTACTTCTGGTTTGGAGATCTTGAGTGATGGCTTGTAGTCAAAACCGAAAGTGCTTGAGAACTGTTCATACGGCTTGATTTAACACAGTCCGGGTTACCATTATGGTAATTTCCGGTTATCTTTTTACCACCAATCCTCGAATTCCATATCACAGATTATGTTCTTACTGCATTAATATAATATTAACAAGACATAGTGCACAATAAAAATTAAGCTTTATTTAGGAACTTCGCGCACACTGCCCGACAGCCTGCCTGTTTTGCTCTGCTCGCTACTCGTAAGAAACTTCTCTAGGTTTGCCACACTTATCGGAGGGCGCAAGGCGCGCTCCTTATCGCCATCACCACAGTACTAACGTATCTCGCATAACTCAAAAACGAGTCGCCTCAGAACGTTGAAATTTTGTATATAGGACTGCTATAACATGTAGATGTGCACCTCGCATTTTGGTTGCAATCGGCCGCACCAAACGCATATAAATATATTTATATATATATCCACTCTGTTACCCGGCTCAGTGATCTCTGTTTCTTTACTCTTATATGTTTGTAAATTGTACATTTTTTGCTTTAAAAATGATTGAATTATGTTGATTTTATCTTCCGGTTAAGGATTTTATGCCTTTAGTAAATCCGTGTGCAATATTTTTAAAATCATCAGCAATTTTAAAGTATTTTAATTGCCGCTAGGCCTTTTTTTAATGGCGGCCATTCATGTTTACATTTGAAACAGGCGACTAGTGGATTTGTTGCCAATCTAGAGAAACTTAGCTTCGCAACAACAAAGATAACGCATTCATTTATTATTGCCAATTAAATCATGCTTAATTCTTTCTGGAATTTTTTCGAGGAAATAAGTGTTTGAGATTTACTTCGTAATTTTTAATATAGATATTTTGAGTTTTTATGTATTTTTGCCTTCTCGCGAAGTGAGAACTGAATTAATTAAATGAGAAATACTCAATCGTCTGTGAAAAACTGTTTCTTTTTTGTTTTGTTTGCTTAATTTCTTTTATACATCATTCTAGCTTTATTATAGTATTTGAATAGAACATGTGGCAACGATTAGATAGTTCTATTCTTTAAATGATATAAATTTTGTGCATTATGAGTTAATAATATGAACGAAATATATAAGTTAACTGTTATATAATTATTGGATAATTATTAATACTGTTAAGTGAATCTAGCGCCAGAGCGTCGCTATGGTAAACAAATACTAGTGTGAATTTTAAAGAATGCATTTATTCTATTGTGGCTTAGTCGCTGTTGGCGAAGTAGATTTAATTAAATCCAATAAGTTTAAATGAAATGCAAGAAAAAATGCGTATAATGTAATATTCCAATACAAGGAAGTCATGTGGTGTACACATCAGATTTTTTAAAAAACATATAACTAATTTGGCATCGCGCACAGCATCGGCATTACTGATATTAAGCACTATATACAGCATATTTTAATACATTACTGTTATTACAGTTTTACTGTTACTGCTATTACAAGTTGAGTTAGAATTATACTATTAGAAGTTTTCTAATGTGTGTTTCTATGTGTCATTACGTTTGTCGCTATACAGTTAGATTTCGCACCAAAATTTATGTTTCGCGTTAAATGAGGCTCAGTTAACAGGAACGTTCCTAAATTTGTGAATGGAATAGTGTTTTCAGAGGAAAATAATATTCAGTAAGTCGAGCTACATTTTATTAGAAAACATTCCATTATTTCTCATTGTAAATGAGCATCAGGAGCTGAATAACAGTATGAGCTATGAATATTAGATGTTTGTGAAGTACTTCAGTAAATAAAACGTTTGATTAAGGGAAGTAACTCGAACTGATATAACAATGGAGTAGTTGATTACCTTTGATTCTTTTAGTCAAAATGAATTAATTTAATTCTGTATTAAATTATTCAGGATTCTGAATATCAGAGAAACAAAGCATCTCTATGCAGAACAAATCAAGTGCAGTCAAGTTACTTTGAGCTATGGGAAGAAAATTGTATTGCATATGTTATGCAATTGTATTGTGTTAGATACATTAAAGTTTCATGTCTGCGTATTCAGTGTATGTAATATGGATTAAATCTGAACAATTTCTTGAAAATGCTTTTAAAATAGAACGAGACAGCATGTGTTAATTATTACTTAGAGTAATTTATTCTTTATAAACAATATTAAGCATATAAATGGGCGAAAAAATTGCAAAGATTAATTTGTTTGTTAGTTCAGAAAGCAATTTAGCTTATTTGCCAATTTCAGGAATTATGCTGTTATAAGCTATTTTCAGCATAAATGGATGAATTGTTGGAAAAGTAGGTTTTTGTGTTGGTTGAAGAGATCGAACAGAGGGTGGAAGTGACCACAGTTGCCATTTGAATAGCGGCTGAGCTGGTGTTACTTCTGTAAAGGGAGTTGCCAAAGAATACAGAGTATTTTGCTTGTCACTTCGATCGAATTTCTGAGGATATTTACGCTATTGGGAACGCGCTTGTGAAGTGAATGGGAATCGGTCTCCCAGAAAAGCTTCTACTATACCAGAGGTCTGCTAATCTCAGGCGTTCCAGTATTTTCATAGTTCATAATTACTCGAGACGATGTAGAGAATTGAGCATTGAGCAGGAAATCTTAAAGATCCTTTACCTGAAAAAAAAAAAGAAAATATATTCACGTGTTAGTTTTAAGAGCAAGAGAAAATAAATGCTGAAGTAAAATTTCACAGTTTAACAACAGGAGATACAAACTGTAAATGATAAAATTTCAGATTTCGAGTATCTAATACATGTATTCAAAATATTCCTTTATTTATTTTAAAGCAATTTATGATGCTAAATTATTTTTACAGCTAAAACCTGGATTATAAAAGCAGACTGAATTAAATTACAATTGAAGGCAACTTGAATCTAATCTGCGCAGCTTAAAAAGTAAAATTTAACTGTTGTAAATCCGTTTTTTCGTAATTCTGTGATACGCATGCAGAGAAAGCATTTAATTTGATTTTTGGCACACATAGAAAAAGGATTTGGGTATGATGTCATGCTTATATCTTTTGTATAGATAGTGATGGACGTTTGTATTTGCATACTTGGTATTTTTAGAAAAAACAGTTAAAAAAAGTAAAAATCAATTGTTTTCAAACAAAATGATTTTATGTTAGAAATAAATAAAATGTATAACAAAAATATGCATTGAAATAGAGTAAAATTTAACACTGGAAAATTCGATTGTTTTTGACACATCAAGCAAACGGCAGAACTAGCAGCACCAGTGAAAATAAAACTTAAAATGCCTTATAATTAATACTTTCGTTTCGAACTTTTGGTTTTAATCGCATATTTGAATCACTTTTAATTCAAGCAATAATGTTTGGTACTCAAAGCCTGAAAGATACTCAAAGCCTGAAACACTAATTCAAATAAGATTGCTTCTTCTTTGAGAAGTTTTTTCTGATTGTTAAAATATTTCGTGGCGTTAAGGATTTTCGTAAATGTTAAATTTTATTTAAATGAGGGTACCGTAGAGGATATTTTATTACGCGAGAATATATAATAATATAGTCATAGACGGACTACATTAGCTTAAGATGACCAGACGTCTCGCTTTTGGCGGGACAGTCCCGATTTTTAACAATTTGTCCCGCGACGTTTTAAAACAGTCCCGATTTTTGGAAAGAATGCGCGATAAGCTAGGGAACGGCTGGAGAATACGGTTTTCGGCGGCCATGTGGCTAACTTCCTGGATATAAGTCTTATATTCGTTTTGTTTATTTTATGATGTTAAATCTTAATAATAACAAATAATTGTTGATAACTGATTATCGAGAACTGCTTATCTAAGTTCGCATTGTTGATCAGTTGTTAGAATTCGACCACCGTTGTTTGGACTTAATGACATGTTTTGGCATTGGCATTGACGAAAACATCTCTCAGACGATACACATCGTACTGCGTGCGAGTGTTAGTTAAACAAGTGATGTTAACAAATCAGCTATTCAAATAATTTAGGTACGTAATTTATTTATTTATTTCACAAACACATAAATTTTCTTGAACTAAGCAGACAGTACTCTTATTATTTATATTGTTACGAAATGTACAGGCGCGATAAGATGGCTTCCCCGCAAAGGAGATTTAGGTTTGCAATAAAATGGCAAGATACGGCAGCGTTACCACATTTGGTGAGAAATCGCCCATTTGGTGACAAAATTGCTGATATGCCATGGACGGATGGAGAACCTTCTGGAACGAATTCTTACCGGTTTAGCCCAGACTGTTCTCGAACACCAGCCAAAAGCTATATAAACCCTGCTGGTACGAGGAGAGTTAATTAATATCGAGTTGGTGTCTCGTCTATCGAGTCAATCCCTGCGGAATCGATCGAGTTGACAGCCGGGCAGTGAGTGCCGAGTGGGACGTCGAGTGCACCGAAAGAGTCTCGCATTGTATCGCGGTAGTGCATCGTCGAGAGAGCGTGTTGAGCTCCGGGAACGACTGAACCGAAGAGTCGGGAGCTGTTCTCTGTGTATCGTCGAATGCATCGCGAGCTGTAGCGTGGAGAGTACGTGGAGTTCCGAGGACGACCAAGTAGAGTCGGGAGCTGTACTCTAGTGCTTTGCCGTGAAGCTGCCTCCACCGTGATAGCCTGATAACCTGGAGGCTGTGTTTAGTAGTTCTGGCTGTGTTTGTGTTTAGTAGTTCTGGCTTTATAGTAGTTCATCGACGACTGTAAAAACGTGTTTTGGAACTGTCCTGACAATACTGGCCAATAAAGTATGTTTCGATATTTCATCAAGTAGTATCGTCATTATTCACTCCAAATCCTCACGAACTCCGTACGAACGTGAAGGAAGATTAAATAACGTAACAACTGGTGTCAGAAAAGAAAAACGCAACAATATTTTATAGTGGCGGCAAAAGGTCTAGCGTCGGTCTTGAAAGTGACACTTACGACTTACGTTACGGCAAATTCAGAGGAAAAATAATACAAGTTAATACGGTTATTATTTAGAAAGAATTATAGGAGATTAAAATTTGAATAATTTTTAAAATACAGTTA
This sequence comes from Stegodyphus dumicola, assembly GCF_044657685.1. NCBI lineage: Eukaryota > Metazoa > Arthropoda > Arachnida > Araneae > Eresidae > Stegodyphus > Stegodyphus dumicola. Next base: position 61,238,528 of record NC_140775.1, on the reverse strand, counting down.
CTTTATAACAAACAAATTTATTTAATTTTTAAACTAATAATAAAATATGTTCATCTAATTATGTACCTACTTACTTTGTTTTAAGCAATATATATAGATAACAATTTATAATATAATTTATAAATTTATAATAAATTACTTCTTTATATTTTTAACATAATGAGTAAGAACAGAAGATGCAAATTCAAAGATGATCTAAGAAATGAATTTCCTTTTGTTAAAAAAACAAAAGCGATCACACGGTAAAATGTGCGAAATGTAATGGTGAATTTTCTATTTCGCCTGGCTGGAAGAATGATATTTGAAAGCACTCGGGAACATAGAAACGTAAAAGATATTTAAATACTACTGCATCTTCCTCCAAAATGCAGGAATTCTTTCGGAAAACAATTTGTGGAGACGAAGAAAAGAAATTAGCATTAGCAGAAGGATTTGTGTCTTTTCATGCTAATAATCACAATCATTCCTTCAGACCTTGTACATCACAAGTTGTCCAAAAGTTATTCAACAAGAAACGACAGCAATCTTCTTAAAGAATTCACTCAAATGAGAAATATACCAAAGAATAAAATAATACTATACGTAACTTTTTAAGGAATTATATTTGTCAATTGTACCCCCCTTATGTTGAAGTAAATATTACGATGCTATTTTTGCGTTCTATGAAAATTTGTGTAGCTCCATATAGACCAAATTTTTAATCAAGAATCTCCCCCCCCCCGGTCAATGGTGTCGTCCCGCTTTACCAAAGTTAAAATCTGGTCACCTTACATTAGCTACATCTAATATCGTCTGTCTGTTAAAGAAAAAGAAAATATTGATCGAAATTTAGTTTATCTAACTTTTCTGAAAACTTTGCTGAAGTAGAACGCGAAATGTATAATATTTACTTGGCTGTAAACTCCTTGTTTTTAACTGCAGATTTGAGTCTTTCCGGGTCAGAAATCACTGATGTGTTTACATTTTTATTTATATATTAAGACAAACTTCTCTAGATAGAATAGGTATTAGTTCTAAATAGCTATTTATTCCGATTGCTAACAGATAAATAACAGCAATTATTCACAAATTAATATCAGACATAGTTGATTTTTTTTAAAAGTTTATTAGTCGTTTAAATTTTGCAAGATCAAACTTTCAAAAAATCAGTTGAATATAAATCTGCCACCAAGGACTTCAGTTTTTGCTAACCTTTTACAGAAATTTGCAACGTAATTTTTGCATTTAGAGCAAGCAATGCTCTGTCCTAATTTGACGATAATATAATGAACAATAACTCATGTAATTTGAAGAAAAGTGTTCAGACTGGTTTTCTCCGAATATAAATTTGCCTCCCATATAGGATAAGTATGCATTTTCGAAATCATTTGATCAGAAAATAATAATTTACGTATCAAACAGCTTTACATGTGCATCTAATGGTTCTGTGAGACTAAAGGTGCATCCAAGAGATAATAAGAGGTTTTGTTAACAATAACAACATTTATTTACAAGAAAATATACGTAAATTTCAATCAATTAGATATAATATTAGGCATCTCTGCCTTCCACGTCTTACACCTTTAGTATCCTGCCTGCCACTGACTATTAGGACGAACGCAGCGCCCTCTAGTCAGAATGACGCTGGAAATACGTAATACTCCCCACCTGAACTCACTTGAGTTCACTTACCATTGAATTTCAACTAAATTTACATTCAGGAACCATTTAAAATTACAAGAATAAAAATATAAATAGCATATTATATCAAATACAAAGCTTCAAAATTATTCAGTGACTTAACATACAAAAACCAATTACACTTTTAACTTCCAAAGAAAATTATTCAAATATCAAGCATTAAAATATAAGCACAATTAAACTATAATTAATACACAGATAGAACATTAACAGGTTGCAACTCAATTAAACTAACACAATTAAGGATTAATTTCCAAATTATACACAAGTTGTACTGAGCGTTTTATTTGTCCTTTAGGAGTCTGAATAAGAAGAGAACGAACTTTTCCATCTCTTCCTGGATATAGCTCTAAAATTTTTCCCATCATCCACATATTTCTGGGATAATGCTCATCATTAATCAAAACAATATCATTCACTTTAAATGAAACTATTTTACCTAGTTGTGGAGAAATATAAGCTGATCTTAGATTAAGTAAATATTCCTTTCTCCACCTGTTCCAGAAGTGATTCAAAAGTGTTTGCTGATATTTATATTTCTTTACCAAAGAATTCCTATTAACATTTAAATTTTCATTTTTATGTTTAATTATAGGTAAAGACACCAATCTTTTACCAATAAGAAAATGAGATGGGGTGAGTAGAGAGGGTTCTGAGGGTTCGTTGTACAGATACGTGATAGGCCTGGAATTAACCAGAGCTTCAATTTCCGAAAAAACAGTTTCCTATTCCTTCAAAGAAAGAGAGGATCGTCCAACAATTTTCTTTAAGCAGGTTTTAACCGTCCGTATCTGTCTTTCCCAGAAACCTCCCCACCATGGACTTTTTTCAACTATAAAATTCCAAACTAAACTTTTAGAAGCAAACAAATTTTTAACTTGATCATTATCTATCTGATTCCACCATTTTTTCAATTCACTATTTGCTTTTTTAAAAGCTTTGGCGTTATCAGAATATATAGTGGAACATAATCCTCGACGAGAAACAAATCGTCGAAATCCTAACAATAAAGAATCAGCACTTATGTTAAGAACTACTCCTAAGTGGATAGCTCTTGTCACTGCACAGCTGAATATAAGTAAATAACACTTTGAATTAAAATCACGAACAAAAATTGTCCGGCAAAATCCACACCGCATACATCAAATGGTGGATGCTCTTGAATTCTATCAGGCGGTAAAGGGGCAACCACCTGCATTCCAGATTTCACTTTGAATCGTCTACAAATCAGACAGTTATTTAACACTTTTTTCACAAATTGACGACCGTTAACAATCCAGAATTGTTCTCGTAAATGTGTTAAAGTTGCATCAACACCTAAATGGCACATTTTAGTATGAGAATCACAGATAAGTAGTTCAACAAATTTATCATTCGATGGAAGAAGCCAAGGATGTTTAGCTCGCATATCGTTGCATGAAAACTGTAGACGTCCCTTTAAACAAAGTAAGTTATTATCATCAAGTTCAGGATTCAAATTAAATATGCGTGAACTCTTATCGTTAGTTCCTTTAGAAAGAAGTTGGGTAACTTCTGTACTATAATGCTTGAATTGAGTAGCTTTGATCCAAAAACGCAAAGCTTGCTCGAGTTCTGGAGCACATATAGGTCCATTTAATTTTGTAGAATTAGGTTTAGAATTGTGCACAAACCTTTTAATCCAAGCAGTAACACGCAGTAATCTACTTAATTTGCTGAAGTCATTAATGTCCAATAACGACGACATAGGTAAGTTTCCATTAGCTGAACTGGTTACCATGGAATTAACCAGTGTAGTCCGTCGCTCTTTCACTACAACGCGTTCATCAAAGATGTCATTAAAATCATGTAGCGATTCTTGAAGAGACCACGAGTGAAGTGGTTTAGACAACCAAACAGGGCCTGACCACCACAGAGAACTTGTAAGAATCCTCCTAGCCGATTCTCCTCTAGTAAGGTCTGCGGGATTGTCGAAGCCACTGCAATGGTTCCAACACTCTGGTAGAGTCAGCAACTGCACTTGAGCTACTCTGTTGGCGACAAATGGTTTCCATTGTTTAGAAGATCCTTTCAGCCAATGAAGGACGATTTGAGAGTCGCTCCAAAAGAAAATTTGTTTCGCGAAATTAGGAAATAGACCTTGTAAATAATTTCCTAAACGTGCAGCGAGGAGAGCTGCCATTAACTCTAATCTTGCAAGAGTCAAAGGTTTTAAAGAAGCAACTTTACTTTTTGACATTATAAAGCTCACTTTGATTTGGCCATTGTAATTCACGTACCTTAGGAACGCAACAGCCCCATATGCCTTGGGACTGGCGTCACAAAACACATGAAGAGAAACTTCACTTATTTCTACACTTTCAAAAAACCTTCTTTCAATAGATACTGATTCAAGTTCACAAAGTTCAGAACACCAGGTTCTCCATTTATTTTGTAGGTCACTTGGCAAATCTTCGTCCCATTGCAGACCACGTTCCCACATCTCTTGCAGAAGAATTTTCACAGTGATTACAAAGGGACTAATTAGTCCACATGGATGAAATATCTTTGAAATAACTCTCAAAACGTGACGCTTGGTGATTCTAGCATCAATGGAATCCCTAACATCTCTTAAATCTAATTTAATTTTATCCTCAATCGGATCCCACTTCAATCCCAAGAAACCTGTTCCTTGCCCGAAGTCAGTATTTTCCTCATATCGGTTTTCATTCCAAAGTTTATACAATTCCGGACAATTAGTTTTTAATTTCCTCAAATGAAATCCCGCTGCTTTTAATATCTCTATTGCCGTAGACGTCAAATAATAAGCATCTTGAACAGTATTGGCTCCATAGCAGAGATCATCAACATAAAGAAAAGAATTTAACATGTCATAACATTTTGGGTGATGTTCCTTAAATTTCTTTATGTGAAATTTCAAAACGCAAGCCAAGGAAAATGGCGAAGTAGTTAAACCGAATGGGAGACGATTTAAATGGAGAGTTTCGGTTGAATGACCTACCTCTTCGGAGAACCACAAAAATTTAAGGTATTTTCTATCTTCCTCCGCAATCTCTATCATAAGAAAAGCTTTCTCTAAATCTCCGCAAAATGCAACTTGATATTCTCGAAATTTAAGAATTATGTCCAATAAATTTGCATAAAGATTTACTCCTGATTCTAGAGACTCATTAAGAGATTTATTATTTTCATTAGTCTTACTGCTACAGTCATAAACAATTCTAACTCGAGTTGTTTCCTTGTCATCCCTAATTACCGCTCTGTGGGGCATATAATATCCTGAATTTTTATCTTCATTAACACATTTTCCCACAATCTGACATTCTAACTGATCCGATATAATTTGTTTATACTGGTCATAAATTTCTTGATTTTTATTTAGTTTTTGCTTTAACGAATCAAAACGCTTTTTCGCAACGTCATAATTAGAATTCAACCCAACTGCAGGTCCCAAGTTTTCCTTCCACATCATTCTACAAACGTACCTTTCCCCATTAAATTCCAAAGAATTTTCAAATTTTTCAATCAATTGATTATCCCATTCAGAAAAGTTTTGTTTGTCTGACTGAAATTCTTCTATTTCCCAAAATTTTTTCAAATCGCACAAAATGGAAGAAGAGTCCATGACTAAACATACATTTTCATAATTATTAGTCAATTTATTACTTCCTTTCACTCCCGCAAGTAACCAACCGAAACAAGAATTTATCGCAGTAATGTTTTCATTTAATTTTACTCTCTCGTCATAAACAATATCCCAAAATGAATCGCATCCGATAAGTATTTCCGTCTGGCAGTCGCCAGAAAATGAATCAGCCTTAACCTTTTTTTATTCAACGCACTGCGAATAGATACATCAGAAATTTTCATGGACAAATTAGATATATAATCCGTTATGACAGCTTCTAACTCGTACGATTTCGAACTTTGATCCCTATTGCGCAACGTCAATGAAACGATACCGTATTCCTTCTCATGTGCTATTTTGTATATTTGTATATTTTGTATTTCACGTGCTATTTTGTATTTCACGTGCTATTTTGTATTTCTCCGAAAGCAAAAATAGCTATTCTTTCGTAGCGTATTGGCTTTAATTTTAATTCTTTAACTAATCGAGATGAAATAAAACTTCGATGACTACCATTGTCTAAAATAACATTAGTTAAGACTGAATTTTTATCCGAACAGGCTAAAACTGTACATGTTTGCAAAAAGGGCTTATTTTTGGTACATATACGAGTATTACTATGAGACACAGAAATATTCTCGGCGCTTTTATTAGATTTAGATTGTGAGTCATTCAAAACAGTTTCGCTTTCCACTTGCTTCTCACAACCTTTCAAAGTAACATTAACGGGTTTATTTTTTCTACACATTGACTCATGATGAAAATTGCTTAAACAATTTTTACACGATATTTTTTCCCTGCATACACGAGACACGTGATATTTCTGGAAACAACACCAGCATCTAGCTTCAGTTCTAAGTTTATTTATTTTTTGTTCTACATCCAATTTTTTACAACTTACGGAATCGTGATGACCGTCACAGAATAAACAAGCATTTTTTTATTTGTGTATTTAACGCTGAAGCGGTTGATATATTTTTAGGCTTTGAATAGTTTTTCTGATAAGTTTGACCACTTTGATAATTTTGGGAAAGGGATCGTTTTGTTTCGTAACTTTTTAGGGGGCTCATCACAGTTTCGGCAATTTCCCTAGATTCGACTTCATTCCTCAAAAACGTAATAATTTCCGAAACCTCACAATTCACTTCCCTGTTTCGTTTTCGGTGAAAATCTAACACCAAATCTTGTGGTAGCAACTTCAATAATACTGGATTCAATAAATGCCCATATGAACCCTCCGTTACATTTAATGAACGCAAATTTCTTATATTAACTTCTATTTCATCGTATAATTTACGCAAACCCTTAACATTAGACGAACTTCTCACGGGTTCTAAGCTTAATAATTTAGTCATGTAAGAATTTATAATAGAATCAGTTCTACCATATCTTTGTTTTAAAAGCTCAAGACATGAATCATAGTTTTTCTCATTTAATTCAAAACCCGCAACAACGTTATATGCAGGACCAGAAAGAAGAGATTTTAAATATTGGAATTTTTCAATTTTCGTAAGTGAATTGTTTGAACCGATTGCGCTATCAAAACAGTTTAAGAATTCCATAAATTTGCCAGAATCACCATAGAATCGCGAAATTTCTAACTTTGGTAATTTTAAAGCCGTAACAGTGTTTTCCGAAACACTAGATGTGTTAAGAACTGAAGAAGTCCGCTGAACATTTTCTGCTGCTAATTCTTTAATTTTGCTTTTTAGTTTAATCTTAGCTAACAATATTTTGTCATTGTATTCTTCCGAAGCTTTTAATTCACCTTTCAATTTTTCCGGATCGTCTATGAGTGCTTCCACCTCTAAATCATGGCTTTTCAACATCTGCTCTTTCGTTTCTAATAGTTCCAGTAGTTCTGATAATGAACTTACGTCTTCGACGGCTTCATCAAGCTTCTGCACTCTTTTAACTAGTTTAGTAACACTAGCGCGAACGTTACTTCTTTTTTCAATTATTTTCGAAAGCTTATCCATATTAACTCCGAATTTGTGAGTTCAAAAGGTCTTACCTCCACAGTCCAGTATGCAATGTTACGTATCCAAAAGCGTACGTAAAGTATTCAAACTTCTCAGAAATATAATCCAGTAATGATGACTAATTACTTCCGGTATTCCACATTCGCGGACAAGATGCACCAATTTTGCATCTAATCGTTCTGTGAGACTAAAGGTGCATCCAAGAGATAATAAGAGGTTTTGTTAACAATAACAACATTTATTTACAAGAAAATATACGAAAATTTCAATCAATTAGATATAATATTAGGCATCTCTGCCTTCCACGTCTTACACCTTTAGTATCCTGCCTGCCACTGACTATTAGGACGAACGCAGCGCCCTCTAGTCTGAATGACGCTGGAAATACGTGAACTTTGCATACTTAAGGTCTGTAAGAAATATAATTAAATGTTTTCTGTATTACAATTTGAAAGTTTTCTTCAAAGAATTCTATTTATTTCCATTCCTCTAGGTAATAGTTTAACTTATGCTACAAATAATGAATGCATTTAATCATTTTGTCTGATGCGCGCATGATGTACTTAAATTTGGTCATATTTTGTCTAACTTTAAAGATATGAATTTTGAAAAAATGAAGCGAAGGCAAAGAATGAAAATGGAGGGCAACCAATGGTTTGGTTTGGTTTAGTTTATTACGGCAAAGCACACTGGGGCTATCTGCTTCTGGGTAGAGATGCATTCGTGGAGGAACTTTGTAAGTGGAGGAACTTATAAAATTGGCTCATATACACGTTAGGTATAGGGAAAACCACAAAAACACCAATGCAGCCAGCCCGTTCGCCTTGATTTGAACACAGGTCAAAACGGTCAGTGTTCAGCGATTTTACCGCTTGACCGCTGGTGGGCCGTGTAACCAATGGAAAAAGTAGAATATTTAAATAAAATATAATCCTTAACAATGCTTTTAAACTGAAATCTTTTTTTAGTGTTTAGTAGTATAAGTTGTTGCTGAACTGAAGAGATTTCTATTTTCTGTAGTATTAATATGCTTTTTTCTCGAAATTTTCTTTTGTCTCTAAAATGGGCAGCTCAGTCACATGAAACGCACTGCTTATGATACAAAGCAAATCTAAATTTTTAAAAATTGGTTAGAAATTTATTTATCGATGCATACTATGTTCCGTTTAACAAACCCGTTTAATAGATACACATTAATAAACAAAGAAAACCATAAAATGTACAAATATATGTATTATCTGTCAAAATAGGTAGTCTTCTAGACATTCGCAAAATTTTTCTAACTTCCGAGGCATCTACTCTTACAGTAAAAACTTCTCGAAAATAAATTTCACAAACAACACTTACATTGGTGTATTAAATTATGGCAAATCACACTAGGGCTATCGGCCTAAGGGGAGGGATACCTTCGTGGAGGACTTTCTAAGGGAAACTGGCTCGTATACACGTTACAGATTGGGAAAACCACGAAAACGCACATGCAGCCAGCTTGTTTGCGGGATTCGAATCTCGAACCGAATTACCAGTGTGCAGAGACTTTACCGCTCGGCCGCTGGTGGGCAAATAACACTGTGATATCATCCCGTTCTTCATCCACCGCCTCATAGAGAAATAACTCCACCTTCTTGTATTTTTAAACATTTATTTTACAAACACAAGAAGGTGGAGTTATTTCTCTATGAGGCGGTGGATGAAGAACGGGATGATATCACACGCTCTCTTTCGAGAACCAGAGCTTTAGATGACGGTAGAGAAACTTCAAGAGAAGCAGGTAGGAAGCTTTTGATCTTATTTACTCAAAGTATAGATGTATTGAAGATATATATATATATGTGTGTAAGATATATATAAATTAAAATGTATAAGAATACTAAGAAAGAAGACTTAGTAAACCTTCTTGGTGAAATTGAAGATACACAAACTGTTGGTTTAACAGTGGTTCAACTAAAAGGTAAAATTGAGGACAGTAAAATATTTAAAGATGATCCAGAATTTGTAATTCGATTATTAAACTCAATAGTTGAGGAAAGAAAAATAGTTGAGGAAAGAAAAATTAGAGAAGATAATGAAATAAAAGCTGCTAGGGATACACAGTTAGCCTTATAAGCTCAAAAGGTTGAACTTGAAAAATTAAAATTAGCGCAGCTAGAGAAAGAATTAGAATTAGAAAAAGTTAGAAGTCAGAATACAGTTAAAGATGGATCTCGCGCAGATAAAGACATGATTACAGGTTCGGGAAATTATTTAGAAAATTTGATAAAGAGTGTTAAAACGTTAACTATTCCTGTTCCGGGAAGATCGGAAAATTTTAATTTGTTTTTTCAAACATTAGAGAGAGCATTCACAACTAAAAATGTACCACAGGAGCTCAAATCCGAAATTTTGATTAACATTTTAGGGGATAAGGCAACTAATATATTATTTTACACTAATGATGAAGAACTGAAATCTTATGAAACCATTAAAAAACTAGTATTAAAAGAATATCAGCCAACTGCTTATGAATGTTTAATGAATTTCCAAAGAGCACGACGCGATCCTAAAGAGTCGCATGTTCAGTTCGCTTCTAGACTGTCTGCAAATTTCCAGTATTACTGTCAGTTACGTGAAGTTAATGACTTTGATGCACTTTGTCAATTAATGATTTCCGACAAACTTTTCCAAACGTTAGACAAAGAAACGGCAACTTACATTAATATTAAAACAGGAGAAAATTGGTTAAAACCTAAGGATTTAGCTAAAGAAGTTGACTTGTATTTTGTAAACAAAGGCAAATCGTTAAACGAAACCACTTTTAACACTAATGAAAACATAGATAAATCGTCCCACTCTTCAAGAGAATCGAAATATATTCCGCCTCATATGAGAAGCAACATAAATAAAAATAAATATCCACCCAAAGACTGTTACATATGTGAAAAATTAACGCATCTCGCTAAATCTTGTCCACAAAGAAACAAATCGGTAACACAAAACCCTCCTCTAAAAAAAGAAACACCAGAGAAAAATACTAATGATAAAGTAATAGCAAAAATCGGATTTTCATGCTTGTCAAATGAAAGTTTTACGCAACCATTGCAAAAAGTAAATATTTGCGTTGCAGGTAACGAAATCCAAGCCATAATTGATTCAGGTGCTGAAATTTCTGTTATAAATCCGAAACACATATCAAATTTCTCTATTGAGAACAACTGTAATATTGACCTAATTTCGGCATTCGGAGAAACCATATCAGCTAAAGTGGCTAGAATTCCTCTATCCATCAAAAATACTGATAATCCTAATTTATTGAAACCTGTCGAAATATTAGTAGCTTTAACAGAAAAACCTCATATTCCCTGCGTAATTACTACAAATGTTTATGATTTATTGACCTCTGAATCTCATCTGCTTAGCGCGAATCGTGATTGCGACACAGTGTCTCCATCGCAGATACCGGAAACGAGGAGTCATCAGTCAAAACAATTCGAAGTCGAAAGCCGCGCTGATTTATTTATGACAGGAGGAGAGCAAGATTTAGTCATAAGTTGCATTCAGGGCGAAAACGAAAGTGGGGTGGGTCAGCATTCAGATGTCAGTATTTTTAAACAACAGCAAAGGGAATGTGAGACATTACGCAGTATCTATAAAAACGCGCAAAGAAATAAAAATAAATATTTTTTAATGGATGACTTGATTTATCATACTGAAAGAATTTCCGGAGAACAAGTTAGTCAACCTAAAGTTAGAAGGGAACAAATTTTAAAATTGGCTCACGAATCTATTTTTGCAAATCATTTAGGGATGAGAAAAACAAAAGAAAGGATTCGTTATTCATTTTGTTGGCCAAACATGTCACGAGATATTGAAGAATATTGTAAAACTTGTAAGGAATGTCAATTACAAAGTAGAGAAAGAACTAACGATCGTATACCCATAGTTCCAGTTCAGAGGCCTGAATTTCCATTTGACACTGTGAATGTAGATATAATCGGTCCAATTGAACCTCCATCAGCACGTAAACACAAATATGTACTATGTTTAGTCGACCAACATTCTAGGTGGCCAGAAGCTGTCCCTTTGAGAACTATTACAGCAAAATCAACATGCGACGCATTATTAGAAATCTTTATGAGAACGGGCATACCTCGGGTAATAGCTAGCGATCAAGGTACCAATTTTGTTGCAGAATTAACACAAGAATTCCATGCTAGATTAGGAGCAAGTCCTAGATTTGCAACACCAGGACATCCACAAAGTTCGGGATTAGTTGAACGGTATAACCAAGTTCTAAAACGTATGCTTCATCATATCATTAGAAACGACTCTAAAAATTGGGACAAACATATACCATACCTGTTATTCGCTTACCGCGAAATTCCAAATTGTACTACGGGAGTATCCCCATTTAAATTAATGTATGGAAGAGAGGCCAGAGGTCCGTTGTCAGTATTAAAATCGTCATGGTCAGGAGAAATTCCATTACCAATAAAATTGGGTAAAAGTGCTGTTGATTATCTACAGGAGCTAAAGATGAATTTAGAAATAGCAGCAGAGCAAGCATCTATAACTGCAGAATTGAAACAAGTTGCATATGCAAGATATATGGTCACTTTACTTAACCTGTTTCGCCAAACTGAGTTAATGGCACTACAGGGTTAGGAAGTTATCCTATTCATTGCTAGCAATCTGACGGTTAGGCCGCCTTTCTACATTTTACTTTAATCTGTAGTTTCTTGGATATAATTATTTTCATTCACTTGCTTCATTATCTCTAAGATGCCCTTGTTGCAGTAATAGTCCGTGAACAGTCTATTCACAGGATATGTGATGTAGTCGGAAGGAAAGAACTGCTGTCGAAGGTGCTCTGTCAGAGTGCAGGAGAGCAGGTAATGAAGTGCGTCCGCGTCTTCCCCGCGAAAACCGCAAGAACAGTTGACGTCCCGTCTGAGGAAACGTCTGTAATACGCTGGGAATTTCCTGTGGTTGGTACAGGCTTGGAGGAAGAGTCGGTTGCATTTCAGCCTCTTGAGAGAAGGTATTGGGAAGATGTTGTAAGTAAATCTTCCTGTCTCTTCTTCCTGCCATCGTGATGCCCATGTCTCTTGAAATGCTGTCTTGAGGAGCCTTTTTGCAACTTCTGCGGAAAGCGGAACTTCCTTGTCAATTTCTGGTTTGAGAGCTGCAGTCTTAGCTAGTTCATCCGCTCGTTCGTTGCCTTTCTGCCCGGTATGTCCTTTTATCCAGTTGATCTTTAAAGGTATGGAAGAGCCTAACGTCAAGAAGATCTCTCTAAGTGCTGCCGTGTGCGGATGTTTTGGAGGAAAGGAATTCAGCGCATTCAGAACGCTCATGCTATCTGTGAAGAATGAAGTGTGAGCTGCTGGTTGTGTACCTAACCATAGTGCTGCTTCTTTGAGTGCTAGGGACTCGGCTTGGAAGACTGAAGCATGATCGCTTAGACGGAATTGTGCTTGATAAATTTCTTCATTGTTCGAAAAGACCGTGAACGCTGCCCCTACTCGTCCTGAAATTTTTGAACTGTCAGAAAAAATCTCTCTTTGTTGTCCTGAGGGTGGCGATTTGCACCAGGAAAGGATGGGTAGATCTCCTGGGTGTAAGTTAGGGGAATCTTGGAAGCTTTCTATGCTGGCATATGATAGATGTAAATCTTTTTTAGTGTGAAGGTCCTCTTTGTAATGTAGAAGTCGATAGATTGATCCTTCTAATTCTGCTTTTAGGTCGAGTGGGAGCGTGCCAGCTAAGACCTGAAGTGCTGCGGTTGATGTGGTGCTATACGCACTGGTGATTTTTAACAGGATTACTCGCTGTATGCTAATCGAAGGGCTATATATAAAGAATTCAACCCTGGAGATCAAGTGTACCTGCTGATTCCAGATTCCAGTAATAAATTATATGCCAGATGGATAGGACCTGCAGAAATAGTATCTCGTTGTAATCCAGATTCTTACAGAGTCAGACTGTCAGACGGTACAATAAGAAGAGTACATGTAAATAAAATTCGAAAATTTAATCCAAAAGTACAGGCAGTAGGTGTAATATTTGAGAACGAAGAAGAACTAGGAGAAGTCCATCCCACACCCAGCGTGAGTGACAAGTCCGATCATTTTCATCTTAGCGAAGTAAATTTAAGCCATTTAGATGATGATAAAAGGAATGAAATGATGAACTTGTTAAGAAAATATGAAAACTTATTTATAAATAAGGTACAAATTGCAAGAGTAGGAGAACATAAAATAAGATTAAGTGACAATGAAAGGAAGAAGCCATATGTTTATCGAATTCCAGAAGCATTGAAGTCTCAAGTAGATAAACAAATCGAAGAAATGTTATCAATGGGATTGATTGAAGAAATGTTATCAATGGGATTGATTGAAGAAACCAACGCTGAAATTTCGTACCCTATTGTATGCGTTATGAAGAAAGACGGTAATATTCGCCTTTGCGTTGATTTTAGATCCCTTAATGCAGTAACGAAACCAGATGACTTCCCTATGGAAAATCCTAAAGAGCTCTTATTCTACATTGGAAAAGCCAAAGTGATATCCAGCATTGATTTACTCAAAGGCTATTGGGCCATACCATTAGAAAGAGAGAGTCAAGAATTAGCATGTTTCAAGACACATCGAGCTCAGTATCAATTTAAAATCATGCCTTTCGGGCTACGCAACGCCGCTGCAACATTTCAGAGAGTCATGAATCAGGCCCTTGCTAAATACAAAGATTTTGCTCGAGCCTACGTCGATGACATAGCTGTTTATTCAAATAATTGGAATGAACATTTAGTACATCTTGACACCATTTTTTGAAAACTGTTAGAACTACAGTTTTCCGTAAATCTCAAGAAATGTTCCTTCGCTAAAACTCATATTAAGTATCTAGGACATATCATCGGTTCCGGCAGTCATCGTAGAGATCCAGAGAAAGTGGAGGCTATCCAGAAATTAGCTAGACCTCAAACAAAAAAACAATTGAAAAGCATTCTAGGCCTATGTAATTATTACAGAGACTACATTCCACATTATGCCGAAACAGCTTATCCATTAACCGAGCTCACCAAAAGAAGAAGTCCTGAAGAGCTGTACTGGACAGAAAAACACGACGAAGCATTCATTAAATTAAAGAAATGCCTAATGGAAGCACCTAGTCTTTATACCCCTGTTCCAGGGTTACCTTTTATAATTCAGTGTGATGCATCTTCAACAGGTGTTGGAGCCTGCTTATCTCAAAGGAAAAACGGAAAGTTGTACCCGATTAGTTACGCCAGCCAGAAACTTACCAAAACACAACAAGCATGGCCAACTATCGAGAGGGAAGCTTATGCTGTTATTTGGAGCTTGAAAAAGTTTGAAACTTGGATTTTTGGATCACCTGTGGAACTGATAATTGATCACAATCCGTTAACTTTCATCACAAAGAACGCACCACAATCTTCTAAGTTACAGATATGGGCTTTAGCATTACAAAAGTATGATACTACAATTTCACATTGCCCAGGTGTTAAGTTAAGCAATGCTGATGCGTTGTCCAGACTAGAGACTATTGAGTGACTTGTGTGAAAGAAAGAACTTTTCACAGACATTTATGAACTCTTAATATTATTATTTTTTTATGTGTGTGTTTCTTTTTCAGCTACTCTCCTAGAGACTTTTAAGTATATCATAGACGCTTTAAGTATTCTATTGCATTAGAATTATTTGAATACTAATTTTAATCATTTATATATTACAATTTTAGAAGCCGCTGTAAGCCGCTTAGTGACACAACAGAATAGTTATGGCACAGAGGACGCATGTGGATGATTTGTTACGTGGTACAATTATCGGCCACCTGGAATGTGGACGTACTCAGATGGAAATATCCGAGGAACTTGGAATAGTCCAAAGTGTCTTTGACAACGATTCCAAAATGATGGAAATGTCAGTAGACGTTACAGTACAGGTCGTCCCCGACGTACAACGCCGAATGACGACCGATATTTGGCAGTGACTACCAAACGAAGCAGACTAAGTACAGCATCAGACTTATTCGTCAGCTATCTTCAGTCACGGGGACGGCAGTTTCAAGGCAAAACGTGTACAGACGCTTAGGACAGATTGGTCTATATGCTCGTAGGCCTGTCAGATGTTTTCTGTTTACGGCAACTCACTGCCGCCAGAGGTTAGCCTGGAGTGGACCACATGTAATGTAGACATCGTAACAGTGAGCTTGTGGGATGTTTTCTGAGAAGTCCAAGTTTAGCTTGTTGTCTGATTCACGTCAAACGTTCATATGGAGAATTAACTACAGGACCCGCTACCACTAAGACAACGTCATGAACGACACCATTATGGTTCTGCAGGATTGCTCGTTTGGGATGGAATTAATTATACCGGACTCCAGAACAGATCTGCATGTTCAGATCGGAACCATAACAGGCCAGATTTATCAGGTCATCATTCTGAAACAACATATACGTTTGTTTAGGGGTGCCATGGGTGCAGAATTTGTGCTTATCAATGACAAAGCGCGTCCTCACCGTGCAAACATTGCAAAGGAATACTTTCAATTTGAAGGTATCAGCTGTATGAAATGACCAGCTTTCTCACCTGACCTGAATCAGATAGAGCATGTATGAGACGTGCTTGGCCGACGAATTGCAGCCTGTCAAGCATCTCCTGTAATGTGTACAGGAACTTCGGAGAATATTCCTTGCTGAGTGGAATAATCTTTCTTAAAATCAACTCGATAACTTGATGCTCGACATGCCTAGACGTTGTACGGACGTATAGGCATGTCGAGCATGAAGTTATCGAGTTGTCGAGCATCAAGTTTCATCGTCTGGGAGACATGCAATGTATAAGCATCATACCAAACATGTAATGTTAAGTTTTTGTAAGGAAGATATTTTAATTGCTCTCGGGAGCAAAAATCGAAGTTTTATGAATGATATCACATATACCCCATCTTTTTTGTTCTTTATGATTTGTTTAATGAATGGGCTTATGAATAAGTCACGTTTGCTTTATTTCTGAACCTTTGTTTACCGGAGTTGGCATTATCCTTAATTTATGTACGTGAGTGTACGTTCTATCAAACTATAATTGGTTGTGTGTGCATTTAATCCATTACGAGCCCGCACGCATGTAACAATATAATCAGTCATTTGATCAGAATGTTACTTTAAAGCGATATATATTGTTAACATTTTAATAATTAATTACAGATTTATTTAGAACAAAAGTTCTTGGTTCTGCAAATAAAGGAAACTTTACGATGTGCGTAAAACTTAAGATAAAGTTTGATCTTTTTTTTTTTTTTTTTTTTTTTTTTTTTTTTTTTTTTTTTAATTCAATTAGATCCGCCCGGAAATCATAACCTAGGTTATAAGGATTTTAAGTTTTTACTAAAGTTTATTTTGATTTAAACTTTGCTATCCTCTCTTATTTTGACTTCTAGCCAAGAGACAGAGCCTTCCTGTTGTCCTGCTACGTGCGTGCTTTTCAGTCAGTTTGTGTCTGTCTTTAAACCAGAACTTAGTTCCTCCTGATAAAATAGGCGTATTGTAGTATTTGCATCTGGCTCACTACATACGCAGTGTCAAAAGGCCAATCTTCCCGTTAATAATCTTTGTGAAGCATTTAAGTTTAATTCTTATTAAGTTAGTCATTAAGCGAATCTATCTTATTTTTTACATTTTAGACCAAAAGTGTCGGTCTCTGGTATCCCGTAGTGCGTGAGAACCTGTACGCTGTGAGAAATAAAGGGTAAAGTTAAACCTTCTTTACTTGTCTGTCTATTCTACGCACACACGAACATAGCTTGAGTAAGCTCCCTGTTCCCACTCAGGTTTGCACGGATGTTTCCGAAGTCAATTAGAAGGAACAGTAGTCCTGATAAGGTAAGCGTTCTTACTCATTTTCTACTATTTGTACTAAGTCGTTAGTAGAATTAGTAAAGAAATCTGTTTTTGGTGCAGTTCTTTGAGAAGCAAAATATTAAAGAACTTTTGTGTCATTTTAGATTCTTCAGAGGTGGACGAGCAAGCATCGGTAAGAATTTAAAACCCTCAGAATTGCTTCCTTCTGTCACTATGCTCTTCTTTAAAGTGTCAACTTCTTTTGCAACATCAGCAGAAACCCTTTCCTCAATTTGTTGTTGGACGGCAGAAATTCTTTTTTTAATTTGTTGCTCTACCGCAGAAACTCTTTCTTGAATTTCTCCAACTTTGTCTTCTACTGTATCCATTCTTCCTTCCATAGCTTGGAACTTGTTTTCTATTATGCAAGTAATTTCTCTCTTCAATTCCTCTTGACCTACTTTCATTTCCTCCTTAATAGATTCCTGGCCCAATTTCATTTCTCCTTTAACGGATTCCTGACCCAACTTCATTTCTTCTTTAACGGATCTAATTTCTTCTTTAACAGAGTCTTTCATCTCTTCTTTAAATGTAGCAAAGGCTGCCATGAATTGTTTTAACTGTTTTTCCATCGCTCTTGTGATTGGCATTCAATATCCCACTTCTGACACCAAAAATTGCTGCGTGCGTACGGGTTCGTTATGAAATGAATGCACAAGTCCGATGAAAAATGAACAAAAATTTATTATCATCACAACAAAAACGCTTAAATGTTCTCAAATTATCATGCAGTATTACAATATCTCACAGTAGTTATCTTTTAACTACTCAAATGTCCAATAGAACGTAATTCAAAACAGCTAAAGAACGCTAATCCGCGAATTCCCTACAATCAACAAGATCAGTTTTTTAAACAACAACAAACTAAGCAACTCCTACAAACTGAGATGTTTTCCTCCTTTTATAAGATTTTAAAATCACGCGCTAGAATTTTCCAGTACTTTCTCGAAATCAAAAAGAGATATTTATTGATTTAATGCACGCGCTCTTGTATTTTCAATTTTCCGGCTTAGCTTTCTTTTAATATTCGTCACGCGCTGTGCTGCGCGAGAAATAAAACCATTTAATTTATAATTGAACTAACATTAGCTTTTTAAATACCAAATTCGTAACAATATTTACTATATCCTCCAATATGTGAATGGGGTGTTTTCAAATTATTAAAACATTGATTGAATTTTCTTTCCCATACTATAATTTAAACACGTTATCTGCTCATTTTGGTAACAAGAATAAATGAACTTAAATCATACCTCTTTTCACGCTTTCTAGGAATAAAAGAAATTTCGGCTTTGTTCATGTCTTGTATTACTTAAAGTTACTATAAATTACTAGGAATTATTGTTACTAGGGAAAACCAGATAACTATGAATGTCATCCCTTTGCAAGAACGTATGTCAATACAAATTACGGTCTTGAAAATAATTTCAATGTTATTATTTAAGAAAAATTATCTAATTGTTATGTTAAAATTATATTGGAAAGATGCTTCTTCTATTCAATATATGCAAAAGAAGTTAGAAAATTTTATACACTTCAAAAAAGTTCCTTTATTTTTAATCCACTTAATAAAAGTTCCTTAATTTAACTGTATGAACAGTTCCATTTAAACAACTGTTCATACAGTTAGTAATGTCGCTTTAGTTTTGGTAATTATTCGTATTACAGGTAGCAATCAAATTAACATTATAGAAGAAGTACATTTACAGTTTTAAAACATACGGCAGAAAATGCAGTTTAGAAGTCCAGTTTTACATACCTTCATTTTGTCCCGCACTCAATTCAGTATACAATAACAATAATACTAGACTAGAAGAGAAACACGCTAATGTGACAATCAAAATCGTAAAAAACAACCTTATATTTATCATTATACCTACGCTAAATATAAGGTTGTTTTTTACGATTTTGATTGAACAATAATACTGTTTGCATAAATAAAAGGATTTCCATTTTGTGCCTGAAACGCAAGAACAAGTTATTATTTAAGATCAGTTTAAAGTAATTTGACCCCAAAATTTTAGTTTAAAAGATGAGCAATATTAAAATACTCTTATCTTGCTCAGGTAACTACCAACAGATTTCTATATTGAAGTTTAAATAAATATTAAAGATATGGTTTTCAGTAACTTTAATACCAATAGCTTTAACCGATTGAGTTTATGAGTTTTAAGAACTGCTTGTGAATAAAAAAAAAAAGAGTTGCTCCATTTTTTAAGTATTTCCCTTGGTAGGGTGGGAATGAATGTATGAAATCAATAGGATTTGAAATTATCAGTGTCACATCAGATAGTAATAAGGTGTTGTTTTTAAGTTCCCAGCTATGCAGAAAGAAAATATTTTTCGGTTAACGGGTACTATATAGCGGCAAACATAAACGCTGGCGCGAAATCTAACTAAATAGCGGCAAACATAAACGCTGGCGCGAAATCTAACTAAATAGCGGCAGCCCTAACAATACGTAAAGTTTCCTTGGAAAAAAAAGTTGAACTTGTAATAACAGTAATGCATCATATAACATAATGCATATGATGCGTTAATGTGAGCACAATCTTGGTATTGCGCTCATTTAACACGGCAGAGCTATTCACGACGTGATATAAACATATTACCACATTGTGCGGTTTTGTACATATATGGCGCCAGTCAACAGGAAAATACCCATTTTTTTTTCTCGCATGGAGTATTTTGATTAATGCAAAGCACACGAGTGCTTTCTGTCTAAGGGGAGCGATAATTTTGCAGAGAGCCTTTCTAAGGAAAATTAGCACGTCTTTACTTTACAAAGGAAAACTCATGAAGCCATCCGTGAAGATATTTGCCGTGATTTGAATCTGGGTGGAATTACTAATGTTTAGCGATTTTACCGTTTGGTCATTGGCGAGCTGCTGCTTCAACGATTTCGTTCTGTAAGGTTCAATCTAAGGTTGCTTTTTAATGACAATAAAGAAGATGAATTTATTAAACTTACTACTATACTAAGCTAATGAGAATGATTTATTTGAATTCATTAAACGCATTACTCTACTAAGATAACGAGAATGACTTATTTATAAGTTTCTTAAGCACTATTAAACACTTCTTGTGTTGACTCCTTATAAATACCTTGTACTCCTTTTTTTTAGCTCAAATGGGCGTTAGCCCAGAAGTGCTATTAGCTTCAAAACGATATTTTGCGTTGAATCACTTTAAATATCTGAATCACTTTTCAAATTGTTGCTAACAAACGTTACCGCATATTTAAAAAAACTAAACAACGAAGAATCTATATGAATGCGTGTATATTTCTCACATTTGTGAGAAAACAACGGTACCTACAGCTATAAAATTTTCAGTAACATAGTCCTCCAATCGAACATGGGCACCTGAAAGTACGAATTTGGAATTTGTTTTATTATCTATTTCATATTTTGTAAAACTTTAACGAATTTTTTATTAAAATCTCAACAATTTCAAAGCAAGCGGTAACAACACTGTAGAGAATAAAACATTTTTATCACCAGCGACTGAGACTGTCTATCGGAAATTCTAAAGATATGCTGTTTTTAAATATATTTAGCACAACGTGGCTTTATTCCAAATGCTCTCGAAACGTGTATGTGTCTGTAAATGAAAAACACTGTCGTTTGGGTGTAATATAAATCTGAAAGCTTTAAGATTTTATATTATTATTATTACAATTTTTTCAGTAAGTTTAACAGCTGAAGCTACGTGGTGGCTAATACCAAATAATGTTCTGTTGTGTATTGTAATTGAAACAAAAACGCAGTATCTTTTCCGTGATAGGGAACATCCTGCCAGATAGTTCCTAGAGAAAGATATGTGTCAGCGTTGTCTACCATCATTAAAATAAGTGTGCTCTTATTTACTATAACAATGTTTTTCAAAGTAAGTATTGTCATTAAAAAACTTTTAAATTGCGTCAATTCTAGTTCGTTCTTTAATTATGTTTAGAAATATATTTATTATGTTTTAAAAATTTAAATACAATACAAATGAGTTGCTAATGAAAGTATCATTTTTCTCCTAGAACATGCAAGAAATTCAAATTAATGTTTGTATTTAAATTGTCATTCAAATTGTCTCGTATATTTTTGCGTAGAAAATTATTTGGTTCATGTTTCGTATAATGAAAAAGATCCGAAACATGTCAACGTAGAATTAAATTTAGTAAAAAAAAAAAAAAAAAAAAAAAAAAAACTTAGAGTAGGATATAATAATTGTGTATTTTTCAAAATCTACACCAATCTAAGATTGCTTTTTTGAGTAAATTAAATTTCGTTTTGTGTTCCACCCGTAAGTGTTGCTTCACAGTTTATAATCATTCTATTGATATTTTAATAATGTAAGTAAAGAAAAAATATTTCTATATATTTTCTAAAGAAATATATTTCCTTAGATCTGAATCGATTTAATATTTAATTGTATAATAAAAGAATTTATGTACATAGTAATAATATATTTTGGAAGGGGATTTGTTCTTCCAAAGTATATTATTTCAAAGTAATAATATACTTTGGAAGAACAAGGAAAAACACACCACAAAAGAACTTAAAAATCTCTACATAACATTTTATACGGACAGTAAACGAAGTAGATTCGAGCAGTTACATTTGCTTAAATATGCGTATGAATTTCGACGCTATCATGAAAACTGAAACATGATGAATTAAAAAAAAGATTAAAATATTATGAAACCCTTCAGATTTTATATTCAAGGGCGTTTTTAAAATTAACACCTACATACACACTTCCACAACATTTGGGCTAACACCCCTATGGACTAAAAAATGCCAAATTGTATTTTCTCTCCAGCATCGTATTTTAACTTAAAACGTAAGTTTCTAATGTAATGGACATATAAAATGCAACGTTGTGAAAATCAAATTCACTTAAATTCTGTGCTCAAATCAGGAACATCGTAAAATTATATACTGTTAGAGGATCTTATTAAATACTAATTCAGAAGTCAAACAACAAAAAATCAAGATTCTTATTAAATATTGAAATATCTACACAATAATAAAAAAAAGTCTGAAAACTTTCAGATTTTATATACCGCCAAAGGGGCGTTTTTTTAAGGTTTTGGGTGTTAGAATATCATGTTCTTCGCACTTAAACCACATATAAAAACTTAACCACTTAAACCATAATATAAAAAAATATATGAAAATAGCATATTACTAGAATTTCCGATAGACAGTCTCGCGCGCTGGAGATAAAAATATTTTATTCGGCACAGTGGGTTGCCACAGCTCGCTTTGAAATCGTCGAGTTTCTTAATAAAAAATTCGTTAAAGTTAAAAAAATATGAAAGAAAAAAAAAAAAAAAAAAAAAAAAAAAAAATTCGAAATTCAAGATTGGGGCTTCCAGGGACCCATATTCGGTTGGAGGAATGGGTGTACTCCAACTGCGCTGATGAAAATCCCCCCCCCTCGTCATGCTATAGTCCAACTGCGCCGATCAAAATTTCTTTCCCCCCGTTGCCTACAGGGTTACAATTTTATTTTTCGAAGCCAACTGTAGCCAAGAGGAAAATAAAAATAAAGAAATATATTTTTTATAAATGAATAGTGGATTTGTTGCCAATCTAGAGAAACTAAGCTTCGGCAACAACAAAGATAACGCCTTCTTTTATTATTATTGCGAATTAAGTCATGCTTAATCCTTTCTGGAATTTATTCCAGGAAATAAGTGTTTAAGATTTACTTCGTAATTTTTAATACAGATATTTTGAGTTTTTATGTATTTTTGCCTTGTCGTGAAGTAAGAACTGAATTAATTGATGAGAAACACTGAATTGTCTGTGAAAAATCGTTTCTTTTTTGTTTAATTTCTTTTATACATCACTTTAGATTTACTTTTGTTAATTGCTCTGTAACACAAAAGAAATTTTCAGAGGACTTTCGTAATACTCTTGCAGGCATTAAATTCATCTTTGTAACAACATGTGGGGCTACAAGCATGGACCTTATAAGAAATAGACTAACCCAAACGGGCTTCCTCCCTCTTCTGAGGCGTTGCCGGCTGATCACATCCGGAGGAGTAGGGACGACCTGCAGAAATTTAACATTGGTTGCCTATTGCAGCGTGTATAATTGTCAAGAAAAAGCTGGTTCTAGCGCCCCATTTCACAAATTAGAATTTCTACATATTTTTATTTTCGAAATTGAAATTGATTTTTAAAAATTTAGCATATTTATCAAGCATAATTAACGTTCCAAATAATTATAAAGCTATTGCATGCTTTCAGGACTGAATATTTTTTTAGCTTTTCCTATGCTGTAAGGAAATTTGTAACTACTTCTTTTAGAAAATAATATTTTAAATCTGAACTAATAGAAAATTTCAAACAAGCAATTTTCTCTTGCAATTTTTATAGTTTTTTATTGGTGCAAATAAGTAAAAAATACTAAAATATTTAAAAACGAATTTTTAAAAGTTTTGTTTAAAATTCTAAATCGTGCTGCTTTTTTAAAACTATAATTTTAAAAAAGCAGCACGATTTAGAATGAGTATTATAGCAAAATTTCTGTAAAGGAGTTTTATTTCAATTATATTTCATAATACATCATAGTGATAAAGACTTTTGACTCCTTAAAAATTTTATACATTTGATTCTAATATTAAAATTGTATTTAACCGGAATAATTAATTTTGCTTGTATTTTATAGTGATTATTTTTTAAAATTTATTTTTAGTTCTGCATAAGTTTTTTTTTTTATTTACTGTTAATTTAATTTATTAGCCCAAAGGGGCGGTAACCTAGAAAGTCTGCTAGTTTCGAAGCGACATTTTGCGCTGTTTTACTATAAATGTCCATGGCTCCTTGCAAATTGTTATTACCAAATATTATCGCCCTGTATTATATGTAAAGAAATTAAATAATGAAGAATCTGCATGATGATTAAATAATGAATATGCATGCATGTATGTTTCTCGCACTGTGACAAGAACGACAGTATCTAGAGCCATCAAATTTTGAATAATGTAATCCTCCCCCCCCCCGAACGGCCGAATTTCGAATTTGCTTTAATCTATTTCATATTTTGTAAAACTTTAACGAATTTTTGATTAACAAACTCAACAAGTTCCGAGCGAGTATTGTACGGAATATAACAGTTTTATCTCCAGTGCGGAAATTCTAAAGATATGCTGTTTTCAAGTGTATGTGGTTTACGGGTAAAGACCATGATATTCAATAAACTTTAAAAAAAATACAAAACTTTAAAAAAAGAATGCTAGATTTAATTTATCTTTTTTTTTCCTTCACTACGCTCAGAAAATTTTATGCTCCGAATTTTATGAAATATTAAAATAACTAATCCCCTTTAATGTTAATAATTTAATGATCATATAATAAATATGATCGTTTTGTAATGTTACTATAGTTTAGAAAATCACTGCCTGAAAATGTTCATTAAATTTAAAAAAAAAAAAAAAAAAAAAAAAAAAAAAAAAAATCTGATCTTGTTTAATTTTACCTTATTTATTTCAAAGCATCACGTACTATCAATCTTATTTAATTTTACTTTATTTTTACGCAAAATTAAGTTCATAAATTTTTTGCTTAGAGTTTTTACCGTTTTACGAAAGTAAAGATGTTTGTACAAGAATTAGGCGAGAAAAAAATGCGCGAAATGCAGTAAAAAGTGCTTTAATGAGATATATTAAATCCTATTTGGAAAAAACTCTGGCTTTCATAATCTCATCAGTATACAACGCATCACATTTAATAATTAAAAAGAGTTATGTGATACAAACGCCATAGGTTTCAGCGTTAAAGTAAACCAAATCGTCCCTACTCTTTCTTGCCGACATGTCGGTGACGCACGCCCCGCCCACTGGGTTAGTCTATTTCTACAAGGCATTCTTCATGAGCACAACTATTGGCTCTGACCTTTTTCACCCCTACAACCGGAAGTCAGTGTATATTACTTAAATAGCTAAATTTTCAATCAGTTCCGAACGATTCTTTGACTATCTTGGTGAAAAATATATTTGCTTCTGAATATTTGCTGAGAAAAATATTTAAAAACAGGTTAGCATGATAAAGGATAAACTTAAAGAAAATGCTAAAGTATGAATAAAATAAATAAATAAGTATAAAATATTAAATCATGAAAACGATTTCTAGAGTAAATGTCTTAGGGGTTGAAATATAAAAAATACAGTAGAAATGAGAAGAGAATTTAGATCTCTTTCATATCATAAGTTTATTAAGCATTATATACCCTACACGGAACACGCATTCCTTGAAACTGAAATACGGACATAGCGGCACAGAAAAATATTTTTTGAAAAGAACTATGTAGTAATGCATAAATGAAAGAAATTAAATAAAAAATATCAAAGAAAATATATAAGAATTATTACATCAAATACTCTCTTGACCGCAAGTGATAGAATTTTGTTTTCTCGTTTATCTTTCAGCAAAGCTTATACAATTAAATAATCACTTTCATTCGCGTAAAATTATAAACAAATGTAAATTATTATACAAAACGCACAAAGTTAAACACTACAATGTGAAAGGAAAATTCTGGAATAAAAATGTTAAGAAAATGAGAAATAATCCATAATTTATTGATATTCATATACTAAACTCTATGCTTTTGGAAAAAGTTACACATAATTTGCACTGAGGTATCAATCACCGAAACCAAGTTACTTTCTTTCCTTACTTTTTCTTATCAGAGGGATTTGTAAAAAGATACGCTAAGGTGAAAAATTTTGCAATATTTTTAAAGAATAAATTTTAAAAGTATTTTTACTTCATGAACTGAAATTTTTACTATACATTTTTACACAGTAAATAAGTACAAAAAAAGAAAGAGCTAGGGGATCACTGGAACTAGAAACTCGGGTCGAACTACCAAAGTTTAGTGACTTTTCTGCTTGATCATAAGACCTTTTGAAATTAGGCTGAACAATATATTTATGAAAATAGAAGATACAGCACACGTAAGAACAAAAGTGGGCTGAATTAGAGATTTACATGTTTAATGAATAAGTTAAACTTACCTGTATGCCATTATGAAATCTTAGGAAGTAGCATAAAAGCATGAGTGAAGAAGGCAATAGCAATCTAAATCATTGTAATCTAAATGTATAACATTATCAGTATCTGCTATTAATTTCAATACTACTGAAAAATTATAAATGAATTATATTATAAATCGTATGAACTCGTTGCATTATAAATTACAATAGTTAGAAATATTATTAGCGTGATTTAGCGACCATCTTTGTTAACAAATAATTTCAAGTAACTAATTTTACAAATAATTCAGCCTGAAACTAGATTAGAAAATAAGCTACATGCTGAAATTAAGCTTTGCCAAGGTGTTAGAAACATCTTCTATTAACTAGAGTTATGAAGCAAGAATTTGTAAAAATTATCATTTAATTATAAATTGGCATAAATACAATACAAATTATATAAATTTTACATACATGAAAATTTGAGTACAGTGCAACAATATGTGAAAAAGGAATGGATTAAAAGGGAGACTGGTGGTGTATTTAATTATGGCAAAGCACACGAGGGCTATCTGCCTAATAGGAGGGATGCCTTTCGTGGAGGACTTTCTAAGGGAAACTGGCTCGTATACACGTTACACATGGGGAAAACCACGAAAACGCCCATGCAGCCAGCCCGTTCGCGGGATTCGAACCTCGGACCGAACTACAAGTGTTCAGCGACTTTACCGCTCGGCCGCTGGTGGGCAAAAGGGAGACTGGAAATCCCAGGATATGAATATAAGGGAGTTTTATTTTATTATTTTTTTTTGTTAATTATAAAAATTTTGATGACGCTCATAATTATCAATTTATTAATTAAATGTGTATTAGAAATTAAATGCATGCCAAAGTACATCAGGTGGAAAATAGAATAAATATTTAAACGTTTCTAGTATTAAAATATGGAATTTGTAACAAAGTTAAATAACCTTAAAATAACTTCAATGATTAAAAATGGAAAGCTTAATACGGGAATATATTGCAATAATATAAGTGTGAATTTAGAACGACTTAAGAAGTCCGATTTTTAGATTTAATAAAGATAATTTTTATAATTAAATTAGAACTGTTTACCTAAAATGGTAAATTTGAAAGTTAAAACCATTCTGCTATCTAAGAAGATTTGTTAATATTTATCTAAACAAGAAACTTACTTAAGGTGAGCTACAAATCCGATATTTGATACGTTGATTATGTATCAGTTTTGTGTATGTCATTAATCTATCAATTTTACTATTCAAAACTAATATATATATCAGCGACTAAAATCTACAATTTGGAAAGTTTTTAATTCTTACAGAGAATAAAAAAGATCTGGATTATCATTCTTTTAAGCATCATAAAACTTTAAAATGAGTGTAAAAGAAATTTATTTTTAGCACACGCCAGACTTTAAATTAATATTTGTTTTACATGCACAATTTTGACAATATTGATAAACGAAAATAAAGGCTTGCAGTCTCAATAGAATGTCCCATTAATGGCGATAAACGACTTTTTGTAGCACCCAATCTTCTTGGAAAGAAATGGGGGACAGGAAACGTCGTGCAGTTCGTGGATTAAAAAAGAGGGGGACGGGGATTTTCGATCAAATTTGGCGCAGTTCGTACCTTACCGGAGGAATACGCTATTCAAAATTTGATGGCTCTAGGTATTGTCGTTTTTTTTCACAATGCGAGAAACATACATACATTCATGCAGATTCTTCATTATTTAATTTCTCTAAATGTAATACAAGGAGTTAATATTTGGTGGCAACAATTTGAAAAGTGATACAGTTGTTTAAAGCGATTGGACGCAAAACGCCATTTCGAGACTAATAGTCCTTCTGGGCTAACACCCCTTTGAGCTAAAAAAAAAGGAAAAAGGCCGATTTCATATGCAACGTCTTGTTCAATGTGGAAAGAAAATTTTGTTTTCTGGTGTATAATAAATAATTATGCTATGTTCGTATTATAATAATTTTTAAATGAAAAAGCAGCGAATTAATTTACATAATTTCCAATACTTATTAGTAGCAATGAAACATTCTTTTGCATTTTCCTGCACCTAAAATTTGTTCTTTGCAGGGAAAGTTAAGAATCTTTTCGAGGGATATTTATAACAGTTAATACGTTTTATTATATGCAACAGTACGTTATGAGCTATTACTCACGATTTTATTTTGGATCGTAACTTTATTATGAAAGTAGAAAGTATTTGCTGTACATTAATTTTGAAACATATTGATTCCAAATTTTAAGCATATTTTACTGATTTACTAAAACTAAAATAAATTATCATTTGTTCTTTTATATACATGCAACTGAATACACATATAGAATAACGGCAATGTAATCATTCAGCTTAAACATTAAATGTTATAGAAGCAAAATTTTCTAAAGCTTACCTGTTTATGCTACAGATGTACTCTTGGTCTAGCTATAATAGAAAACAAGAATAAAAAGCTATTTTCGACAGCCATTTGAACGTTTTGAAAAGTTCAAGCAGTATGAAATGAAGTTTAGCATTGTAAGAACATATGTATGATTGACATCAAACACTAAACATCTGAGTCCATTTGACATGCTTTAGAGCTGGTCGAATGTAGGCTTTTCTTATTGCTCATTCTTACATAAATGAAAGAGAATGAATAAAATAAAAAATCCTACTTAATTTAAAGCAGTATTCCTAGGTAATTTTTCAGATATGTAAGACTTCTAAAATTATGGTAGCATTGGATATTTTACTTGAAATTATAATTTTTTCCTATTAAGCATAGTTAATAGAAGGAGAAGCAACATTATATTTAACAAATATAAAAAGAAGACCAGATTTAAAACTAAGCAAATTGTTCAAAAAAAAAAAAAAAAAAAAAAAAAAAAAAAAGAGGTCATACAGCAGCAACGGGTAACGGGTAAGGTCCGCTGAACCAAAGAATATGCATTGTAGAATAGACTTTCTTTGGCTGAACGCTTGTTATTCGACCTGAGTTTAAATTCTGACGAACGGGATTGGCTAAATGGAAAATTTCATGATTTTTCCCAAATGTAACCTTGAACAAAGAAATTCTTTGCCTTGAATACGGCCTTTAAAAGGTCCGCCATCAAAGCATAACCCCTTCGTAGGCAGAGTGTTCTTCAGTGTTTTGCCACAATCCAAACAATCCAATCCTTGAAAAAGAAAAATGTGTTGCAGATTCTTTCGTGATTTTTATATTTTTAGCGAAACATTGTCATTCCAAAGTTTAATGTTCAGGTACTTAATCTGAAATTAATAACATACTCATTTTTAAAGTCTGATTTACCTACCACTCTGATTGTGTTTGATTTACTTACCACTCTGATTATGCGTGCTTTAATGTCTGATTTACTTACTAAATATTCAAAACAGTTCCATTTAAAGAAATTTGTTTTTATTAATCTCTTAATAGTTGAACTAATTTTTTATTCCTTGGATATATGCACTTGGAAAAAGAAATATAAAAGCGTTTTCTAGAATAACAATAGTTAACTTACGTACAAAACATAATGTTTTGTAAATGGTAATTTTATTCTAAAAAACTGCTTAGAAAACGGGTGCGGGTCAATTGCTAGACATATGTGAGTTATGTAAAAGAATTGCAGTCACCATGGATTGCTTTATTATAGAACAGCACGCTCTTTGTTTAAAGCATTTGTATAAGAATACGATTCTTATGTAGTTGTACGGCTTCTGCATCAGTTACTTTAAGATTTACGTAACATTAATGAGTGCCCCAGTGTTCATTTACTTAAAGAATCGGTCAGGAAATCCGATCGGAAAAACCGAAGCTCCATAAAAGCCACCACTTCCAAACCATACGTGTCTAAACAATTAGCACATGTCGGAATTTCATGTAAAACAACTATAATGGATTAATTTTTTTATCAAAAAATGGAAGAAAACAATTTAAAAATGAAAATTATCATACTCGCAAATTTCAGAACATGCAAATTTTGTTTTGAAACATCGCAAATTATGTGTGTTAGCTAAGGAGTAAGAAAGCGACCTGAAACATTCTTTATTTAGGAAGAGATTAGAAAAGACTGATAAATGTTAAATGCGTCGTAGCAGAGAATATAATATCTCAACAACATGACATAGCGAATCGATAGCCATCGGTCGTTTATAAGCAGACCAGTTGCATTGTGTTGTAGCTCAGGCCTCTAGTTTTGGTTTATATGTTCAGAAACTAATATTTGTATTTCTTAAACAGCTGGCCACCGATAACCCTACAGAAGGGGGGCACAGGAAAATATTAAATGCAGACGATGCAGAAATTAATGAAGAAATGTCTTCTTTTCTCCTGCTTTAGTGTCCTGCTTTAGTGTAGACCAAGGATGTCACACTCGCGGCCCGCGGGCCGCATGCGGCCGACAACAAATATTTTTGCGACCCGGCCAATATATCGGCAAATAATAATATATAATAATAAAATAACATATCGACGAAGAAAAAAATGAAATGCTTACTGCTAAGTAATAAACGATAATTTATTCAGTGTTGTTAGATTACTCACAGTGAGCTGACACACACACTACTTAAATTACAAATGCGTGTGAGTAGCTTGCGTTCAGCTACCTTCGGCTTTTGGGGGACACGTGCACTCAGAACTTGTACGAGTTCCCCGATAGCCGAATGTGGCCGAACTCATGGTCTCAGTTTTCCAATCATAGTTTTGTACGATATATTGGTGCATGCATGTGCATGCACTTTGCTTTATTATTAATTATTACTTAATTCATATTGTTACGGATTTCATAGTTATTTATTTAGTTAGTTTTTTTATTTAGAATTGTAATTAGATTTGCTTCATGTTGCCTTAGCAACGCAGACGATTTTTGAAAAGACAGCTGCGTTGGAAGGTTAAAAATAGAACAGCGCGTGCATTTAATACCTAATAAATAAATATCACGTAATTGCTGTTGCCATCCACAAAAATCCAGATATTTATAGATGTTTCCAGTATATTCGAGAAATTAATTATAAAGCTTATAAAAGCTGAGAACAAACAACTCATCTCAGTAGTAGCTGTAGTTCTAGCGAACTGTTTGTTTACTTAATGCTGTGATTGATTTGTAGCGATTTCGCTGTGAGATAGAATTAGTTTCTCTGTTTTGAATTGATTTTTGCTAAACGTTTGACATTTTGTGATATTGTTAGAATATTTTTGAAGAAATATTTCAGCATTTTGATTTATCTCTTGTGGAAAGAATAAGTTTTTGTTAACTTTTTAACGTTAACCGTGTTTATTCCAGCCCTTTGTATTCAGTATATCTATATCAAAACCAAGTGGTAGTAAAATTAAACGAAAAATCGCTGACGAACATAGAATATTCCTAGTAAAATGGGAATTAGAATATTTTTGCTGTGAAATAAAAGATAAAATAATCTGCTTGATATGTAATAATACTATTAATGCACCAAAGTTATATAATATTAAACGTCATTACGAACAACACAAATCGAAATATAACAATTACGAAGGATTAATGAGAGAAGAGAGGATG
Source organism: Stegodyphus dumicola (assembly GCF_044657685.1). NCBI lineage: Eukaryota > Metazoa > Arthropoda > Arachnida > Araneae > Eresidae > Stegodyphus > Stegodyphus dumicola. Next base: position 61,206,826 of record NC_140775.1, on the reverse strand, counting down.
AAAGAGCTCAAGTTAGGAGTGAAAAAGCAACAGTCCATGTTTAGTAAAGTATTGCAAGAAAGTGAAGCGGCGGTACATGCAAGCTACGTCTTGTCCGAGTTGATAGCTAAACATTCGAAGCCTTTTACTGACGGTGATTTCATCAAGGAATGCCTAATGAAAGCTGGAGAAATTGTTTGTCCTGGAAATGTGAAGGCTTTTCAATCAATTTCATTGTCTCGAAATACAGTTGCGGAAAGAGTTACTGATTTAGCTGCGAATTTAAGTGATCCGAATTTTGGACTTCTGCAAAAATACAATCTACCTTTGGCAAAATTAAATTCTGTAGCTACAGATGGCGCTCCATCAATGACCGGGAAAAACAAGGGCTTCGTAGCATTACTAAGAAAAAAACTTAGTGAAATTCACGGTTCAAACATTCATCATATGCATTGTATTATACATCAAGAAGTTATATGCACGAAAGTAATAAATATGGAGAATGTTTTCTCATATATAAAAAAGTTATAAATTTTATAAGATCTCGAGGTTTAAATCAGCGTCAATTCACTGCTTTCTTAAGTGAGTTAGATAGTAAATATTCGGATTTGTCCTACTATACCGAGGTACATTGGTTATCTTGCTCGAAGATTCTGAAATAATTCTGGGATTTGAAAGAAGAAATATGTCAGTTTTTAAAAACGAAAAATCAAGACGTAAGTTTGTTTTACGATCCAATATGGATACAAGATTTATCTTTCTTGGTTGATATAACCAAACACTAACCGATTTAAATTTATCGTTACAAGAAAAAGATCATATCATTACGAACATGTTTGACATAATTAAAGCATTCAAATGTCAACTAGTTCTTTGGGAAAAACAACTTAAAAATGAAGATTTGACGCACTTCCTGACGTGCAGCATGAACAAATCAAGTTTAGATGATACTTGTTCGTATCAAAAATACGCAGAAAAAGTTTAGTTCCCTCGAAGACAATTTTTTTTTTTTTTTTTTTTTTTTCTTCGATTTTCTCAATAAGTATTGACTCAGTACCCAGCCATATGCAAATGGAGGTGATCGATATTCAATGCAACTCAAATTTGAAAGCAAAATTCATTGGAGTGGGCGTGCCTGAATTTTACAAATATTTACCAGGCAGGTTTGAAAATACTCGAAAATTCGCATATGAAATTATTTCCATGTTTGGTAGCACTTATCGGTGCGAGCAGTTATTTTCAGTCATGAAAGGTAATAAGTCTCCTATTAGAAACCGTATTAATGATGCTCACCTTGGGTCAGCGTTGAAAATTATCACTGCAAACAAAATTTCTCCCGAAATAGGAAAGATAATAGCAGAGAAGAGATGTCAAGTATCAGGAAGTAAACATTAAATTTTTCTTGTTCTTTTCTATACAAATATATATATATATATATGTTTATTATTGTATTATTCGAAATAAATCTACGTTTCTATGAATATTGATTTTTTTTTGCGGCCCGCCTAAAGTTAAACCTTGTTTGTTTGGCCCAAGTGTACCTATGAGTTTGACATCCCTGGTGTAGACCATGAATATAGGCGGGTTAGCAATTTTAGGGAAGTGGCACTAGGAATAATCCTGCCTTGTGAAAGAAATGATTGAGTTTAGAAAAGGCAGAGTTATGGCCTAAGTCAGTATCTCTATTAATGACTGTATCGATCTGCGTATCATCAGAAGATCACAGCGATACAGAGATGAGATCATCAGATCTTTTGCATTCTAATGGATGATTAATGTCAATGGTGTTCACATGTTCAGTCGGTAGATGATTTCCTTTTCTATGGAGGAATGTTTCGAAAGGAGTAGGCAAAATGTTCCCTAGACATGAATCCAATCCAAATGTTCGGAACATTCTTGGGAGAAGGGTTGTTGGTTGCTTATCACCCACACAATCAATTCAGAAACCTGCTTTTCTACAGGGGCAGAGGAGAATTCCCCAATCACTCCTTTATAACATCATTGGCTCCGTGCTTTACAGGTCTGAAACACTGCTTTCGGTCAGTTGAATTCGCAACCCTTATTAAAACTAATTTTCATCCGAAAAATAATCTCTTTTATTCGTTTTTGTGAAAAGTAGAAAATATGTAGTTTTTTCGCTTTCCAATCCTCTTCTCGAATTAAAACTAACTCGAGAATGAAACTTAATTATTACTTTTATTCCTCATGGCTTGCAACAATTATGAACCACGTATCAGCTAACAAAACTATTCCTCATTCGTTATTTATAACCCAAATTCTAATTTCTCCTTAATGATTTAACCAATATATTTTGGTTGTCACAGTTCGGATAAATTTTATTATTTATAGTAATCTTTTACTTGTTTACACATCAAATAACATTTCAAATAAAAAAATTACTTTGGAATCTTTTCGTTTTCTTACACTAGTAAAATATTTTGACGTTTTAATTTTCTTTCGTTTCAAAAATCTCTCTCTTGAATTCTGGAAATCAATCATAATTAAAACACCGATGAATTTAAAATAACATTAATTTTTTTTGGGATTTTTATATTTATCGCGCTTTAGAAGAACAACTTTGTCTTAGAAAATGCTACATTTAGATTTTCATTAATTTTTGTTTCCTGATAAGAGATAATTTCGTACTTTAAGTAGGTATCTCTGGCATCAACAGTAAAGACTTCTATTGGTTTGTTGATGCAAGTCTTTAAAAGCTTAATAATACTGAGTAGACTTATTTCATTTGTGCATCATGTAAAATGAGGGATTAGTTGATAGTGATTTTCTTTAAATCCCTATTTTTCAACAAGTCGTACAATCTGACGCCTTAAATGAAACAGAGGGGAAGTATGATTTGTCAGCTCGATCTGTGAACATCATTTCTGTGGAATATCTCGGAATATTCTGTGGAATATCTCAATAAACAAATGGCAAACATTTGATATTTTCAAGACTTTAAAAAGAAATATAAGAGGCATTGATTATAGACTAAGGTATTTAAATATCAGTGTTAATATATAAATCTGAAAAATATTCAATTTGCTAGGAATTTCCTTAATGTTAAACAATAAAATAGACTAATGTTTGAAATAAAAAGCACTTTAAAAATAAAATTATGTGAGGAGTTTTCACGTAATGGCAGAATTCGAAGTTAGAAATTTTTATTTAAAATCAAACACTCTCCCGCCTGAAGCAAAAGACTTGAAATATAGACAGATTTGAATTTAGATATGAGACACTGAATTTTTCCAGAATTTCTAACAGCGGGACTCTAGTCAAGAAATGAATTGGAGTACCACTACGACATCTGAAGGATCTTCAGGAAGTGGACTTAGGGATTAAGAATTTAGACAGGCTTCAGTTTGGCATAAGACAGAACTTAATTATTCGAAGTTGAAAATGCTTTGTTTTGCATGCTTTAATTAAGTTATATTTTGGTAAACTTAACCAGAACAAAACAAAACAAAAAAAAAAAAAAAAAAAAAAAAAGGGGGGGGTCTGACAGTTGTCAGATTTTACATTGCGCCCAAAGGGGCGTTGTCTTAATGTTTTGCGTGTTACCTTCATTTATTAAATATCATGTTCTTCGCACTTAAACAATAAAATTCAGTTCAACAGCAATATCACGAAATAGTTTTAAAATGATCATACCCTTTAGAACTTCCGATATACAGTTTTGCGTGCTAAAGATAAAAATGTTCTTTTTTCTGTACAGTGTTGCCACTGCTCGCTCTGAAATCGTTGAGTTTGTTAATCAAAAGTTTGTTAAAGTTTTACAAAACATGAAATAGATGATAAAACAATTCCAGATTTAAAATTTGGACTTCCAGATGACCATATTCGGGTGAAAACCTATGTTATTCAAAATTGGATGGCTCTATACCGTTGTTTACCGTTGTTTTATCACAATGCGAGAAACATACATACATTTATGCAGATTCTTCTTTATTTAATTTCTTTAAATATAATACAGGGCGATAATATTTGGTGGCAACAGTTTGAAAAGTTAATCGGACATTTATAGGGAACCAACGCAAAGTGCCAAACGAAAATAATAGTCCTTCAGGGCCAATTTCTCCTTTGGACTAAAAAAAAAAAAAAAAAAAAAAAAAAAAAAAAGGCAGTTTTATATCTCAATTCTACTATGCCGATTGACCAACTTCAAATTAATTGCGTTTTTCATGTCTCGAAAGCGAGACTTAGGATATGTGTTAAATTTATATATAGCATTGTTCTAATATAGGTATTTTGACGCAAAATCGGACTTTTCCTGAAATGACATGCCAAGTTTTTTAGATATTTCCTTTCTACGACTCACATTATGCCTAAATATTAAATTTTGTCAAATTGTGTGAAATTTATGGAGAGATTCATAAATTGATCTTGACGCATATTTTTCAGTTTGCGCCAAGAATAGTTTGCCAATTTGCGAAATTCTTAACTTATAGTAACCTTATTTTCTTTCATTGAAACACTAGCAGAGAAAAGGTCCATTGTTCATTCTTTCAAATAACTTTAACAAAGTGCGTAAACCGCATTTTTGTTATTATTGCTTATAATAATAAATACGCCAAATTTCAAAAGGTGCCAAAATGTAAATTCACGTATTTATTAGGAAATTTTGAACAAAAATCTCTATTTTTTGCAGGTGTGCCTAGAAATACGTCTGCTTTAAGATGATATTAACATTTTTACAGGTTATAATACAAAAAGGATTTCGAAAAATTAAGTAAAAATATCTAAAAATGCAAATTTTAAAAATAAATCATAACAAATGTGCAAATTATATTTGGATTAAACCTAAATTTCAAATTCTGGAAGAAGGTATCAAGTAAGTTTTATAAGAGATATTAATAAATATATATCAAATTCAATTAACACTGAGGAGCTAAAATTTTGAGAGCTAATTTTTTAAAAACTACTCGTGCAATTTTTGCAAAACTTCGCAGTTTGGCATAAATGAGTAGTAGAATTGAAATATGGAAAACAATTGGCAGGTGCCGGAGGACGGGGACGCCTGGTGTTTAACAGGGGTAAGCAGGCATATGTCCCACGCTTTCCACTATCCACATGCAACAATTCCCTGGAGCCGCGCAAGGCCGCACCGGGAGCTTATTGATACTCCATTCAGATTAAACATGGCCATACAAGGGCGACATTGTGCTACATTGAAATTTGATGTACTTTGTGGGTGGGGCAGTCTTGTTTGTACATTAAACAAAGCATAAACACACATAAAATGTACTCATAAAAAAAAAAGAATACATGAACACTAAAAACACCTATAACATTTAAACACCTAAGACGCTTCAGACACGTAAAGACACCTAAACACTTACAGACACTTGAGAAGGTACACAAAAACACTTAAACGCTTAATACAATACACAATACCATATGCAATAGCGGTAATACAATGTACAGTGACACAATATGCAATAATAAACGCATATAATGCAATACTCACATGCTCAGAAGATACGTAACACAGTGCACATGTACACATTACGCATTACGCAGGACACATGAGTGATAATCTGAGATATTAGCATGTTAACGCGCGCAGTGCAGTAGCGATAGTAGTGTACAATCATTACGGCTGTAGAGGTAATACAATATGCAACAGAGGTAGTACAATATACAATATTACAAAGTGCAATAATAAACACATATGATGCAGTACTCATATGCACAATTGATACCAGACGCAGTACGCAGATACATGGGATGCAGTACGTAGGACGCAGGATGCAATGCAATATGCAGCAGAGGTAATACAATATACAGTAGTGAAAACAATTGGCATGTCATTTCAGAAAAAGTCTGATTTTGTGTCAAAATACTTATATTAGAACAATGCTACATATAAATCTAATACATATCCTAAGTCGCGCTTTCAAGACGTGAAAAACACAAGTTGAATTTTGCCAATCGGTTCAGTAGAACGGGAGATATAGAACTGTTCCCCCCCCTTTTTAGCCCAAAGGTAAATATGCCCTGAAGGACTATTAATTTCGTTTTGACATTTTGCCCTGAAAACTTTAAAAGGCTGTATCACTTTTCAAATCGTTGCTACCATATATTAACTCCTTGTCTTATATTTAACGAAATTAACTAATGAAGAATCTGCATAAATGTATGTATGTTTCTCGCATTCTCGCATTGTGATACCTAGAGCCATCAAAATTTGAATAACGTAATGTTCCATAGAATATGGGCATGTGGAAGCCCTAATTTTAATTTGAAATTTGTTTTATTATCGATTTCAGATTTTGTAACACTTCAACGAATTTTTGATTAAAAAACTAAACTATTTCAAAGCGAGCAATGCCAATACTGTTGCAGGGGGGGGGGAAGAAAAAAAAAACTTTTATCTCCAGCGCGCCAGACTCTGTATCGGAAATTCTAAAGATTTTAAAATTAATTTGTTCCAAAGGGGCTTTGTCCTTGAAGGACTATTGTTTTCGTTTTGAGATTTTGCGTCAGAGCCCTATAAACGGCGTATCACTTTTCAAATTGTTGCCACCAAATACTATCGCCCTGTATTATATTTGAAGACATTAAATAATGAAGAATCTGCATAAATGTATGCATGTTTCTCGCATTGTCCTAAAAAACGGTACCTAGAGCCATCCAATTTTGAATGACATAATCTTACTACGAATATAGGCATCTGAAAGCCCAGCTTGAAATTTGTTTTATTGTTTTATTATCAATTTCATATTTTGTAAAACTTTATTGAATTTTTGATTAACAAACTCAAAGACCAGCGCGCGAGACTGTGTATCGGGAAGTTCTAAAGGTATGATCATTTTAAAATTATTTCGTGATATTGCTGTTGAATTGAATTTTTATGGTTTAAGTGCGAAGAACATTATATTTAATAAATAAAGGCCACACGTAAAATGTAAAAATATAAGCCCCTTTGGACGTAATTTAAAATCTAAAGCCTTTCAGATTTTCTTTTTTTTTAATTTAAATTAAAATTTTTTTCTTAATGTACTATTTGAAGAGGTGATAGAAATAAAAACCATTCGCTTTCCAGCACACCAATGAAAAACGTTAAAATAGTTAAAACGTCACTAAGAAGACTAGAGAGTATGCTGTAAACAATAACAGAATATAGAGGAAATTTTAACTTATGATGTATAGCTATGTAAGCAAAAAAGGAAAAAGTCCAGCATTTTCTGACCACTATCTCCTATCAGTACAATACAAGCAGAATGTGGCAAGGGAACAAATTTTCTCCGAATCTGAGGGTTAGCTAAGAAAAAAAGGAACGAGTGCCAATTTTCTTCCTTCCTCTTTGACTCAGCTTTCCTAAAAGTCTGCAGGTGTTCTTTTCCGAGGGAAGACTGTATTGGAAAGAAAAATTTACCCCTGTCAAAAATTCATTGTATTTCTGAAGAATAAGCCTTTGCCGTGTGGCTGAGGCCTTTTCGTTCCCTAAAAGTCTCGACCACCTTCGAAGGGTTTGTTTGCCAAGGAAAGAGAGGCATGAATTCAGAAGTTAGAATATATTTTTATATAATTTTATTATTAAAAATAAAATTTTCGAGATCAAATTTCTGCTAAATTTGTTGTTCAGTTATACAAAAGTATTGCCGGAGCCTTCTTATTTAGAGCTCTGGTACGCTCCGGCTAGAATAATGATTTATCCGAAAAACTAAAAAATACCAGAGCTGGGCTCCGGCTCAATTTAAGCTCTGGTTCCACGATTTCTTAGTATCACACAAAGTAAAAATGCACTATAAATGAAAAGCATTTTTAATAGGGGAAGGGTAAAGTCAGCGTGAAGATATACTTCCCATGAAAGAAGAATTGCGTGAGCAAAATCAAAAAAAGTTCAGGATGGGGGAGATTGAGAACTTTCTTGTGGTCACATTCTAGGATTCCAACCTTTTATCTAACAGCTAAGTATGTAGGAACTTCGTGAATAGGTAAGGGAATATTCGCTTTAGTTCAGAAACAGATGCGTAAAACTCAAGGGTTAACTACCCTTTATTTCTCAAAATAAGAATTTTACAGATGGTCCTTTTCTCAAGACGTACAGCAAAGCCTCCACTAGGGCTTGAACCTAAAGTAATAAGAAATGAAACTTAACAAAAGTTTAACTAAAAGATATAGTCGAAGTTATCAAGATTTCTAAGTAGTTGGCCACTAAATATCAGTTAAGCTGAGGAAGCTATCAACAGCCTGAGGTACGGCAGAGCTTAGTAATATCTTACAGAGTGTGTTGCCAAAAGGTCAAAACAAATAATAAATACCTTCTTCCTGCTACAGAATATGAGATCTATGCTGATGGATCTAAAATTATGAGAATGTTGGATGCGCATTCGTGACACTTCATAATGGCGTCATAATTCACCAATGGAAGGATCAGCTTCACAAAAATAATAGCGTATTCCAAGCCAAGGCGATGGCAATAAGTAAAGCAATGAAATACATTAAAGAACATTGCAAACATAATATAAGTATGAAATCTGACAGCTTTTCCACACTCTGCGCAGTTAAATATCCGAAAACTACCTCATCTATTATTGCAGCAATACAGAAAGATTTACAACTTAATGTTTTATTCAAAATAACTCTAGAATGGATAAGAGGTCATAATGGGATATACGGCAATGAAATAGTTGACGAACTAGCTAAACAGGCTGCTATAGAACAAGACGCAGAATGTATGGATATCCCATGGCCAAACTCTCATCTAAAAAGGCATCTTATATCAATTGCCATACCAAAATGGCAAGACGAATGGAACAACAGTGAAACGGGTAAAAGAACACATCAACACTTTGCCAAGGTAAACCCACAACGATTAATTGAAAACCCATAACTAGTTCGCTTTGTTTCAGGCCACGGACCTTTCCCCGAATATTCCGAAAGGTTTGATATTTCAAACAAAAGAACCTGTATTTGTGCGCAGCTGGCAGCGCCTGGACATTACATTACTAACTGCCCACTCACTAAAGATTTTCATATTAAAATGCCAACAACAAATATTGCAATAATAAATGCAATCTATAATAGAGTAAAGGAAATAAAATAAGTGTTCATAATTTGAAAAAGTGATTAATTTCTAGCAAAAAGTGTTATAAATATTATATTTAAAATGTACATGCATTCAAACTGAAAAACAAATACTGACTTTTCGCGATTATTAAGACATGGCGCATTGTTAGTTAATTTTTATAAAGATATTATAAACTTGAAAATCAAGTTACAAGAAAGCATACCCATGTTGATTCGATGTGATAAAAGAGAGATAGGATTCAGCGACATACAAAAGAAAAAGAAGAAAATCTTTGAAAAGAAAAAGTACTATTCTGGAAGATATTAGGACAATATATATGGTATAAGATGAGGAATAAAATAGAAACCTTGAAAGTGAGAAACTCATAAAAGAACTGCAGCAAAATGAAAGGAGCTTTGCAAGAGGACTTAGACAAGATTCTAGTTGAAATGGTGCATATAACAAAAGAGAAACTTCACGATAAAAAAATAATATATAGACTGCTTAAAAATAAAGAGAAATTACAAAAGAAAGAAATTTATTAAAGAAAATTCTCCAACCAAAATTTATGTAATACGTTATGTTAATAATGTGAAAACAATTATTGTATAGACTTTATTTGTAAATCAGCCATGATATGGCCATGTAAAAATTGAAGAATTATTAATAAATAATAGATAAGGGCGAACGTGGGCACAGCCGAATAACCGTAATGGTAGACGGATGGTGGCCACGTTCTCCGTTACTACTACTAGTGCTACTAACGAAGTCAATGGAACTTCGAATTAAATACATCACTTACTCATTTGCACTAACCGCGATTCTAAAAATACATTCTGGTAGGAAATTGTAAGCTGATATTAAGAAGGATAGGAAAGTAGCTTTATCTAAAGATAATTGTTAAAAACTTAGGATAAAACGTGCAACATTAAATGCTTGCTGTTACGTGTATGGAACATCTGTGCGACATTCACATCCACATCGTAATATGCCATTTCTGTGACGTTGCACCATGGTCACAAATGCAGTGGACGAAAATGCAACATTTGGATGTCACTGTAACGTCGCAACAACTAAAGGGCTATATGGGAAGGTAACTGGCCTTTGTAAACTGCATTAATACATTTCATAACAAAAAATATAAAACATTAAGTAAAATAGAGGAAGTTTAAAATGAGAGGTTTCAACATTATCTTATACGACGAGGGTAAAAGGAACAACTGTACAAAGGTAATAACTAGCCTCTGTTTCCTAACCAGTATTCCCTCACCTTACTCTATACTTAACTGCTAATAAACCATAAACTTCAACAATCATTTTGAATAATTTCATATTACTTAGCTATATTAATCTTACTTATTTTTCACATTCGCTGTATTTTCAGAATAATTATAAAATTCTTAACATTAATTCAAACACTTTAAAAATAAGTAAAAAATGTAATGAGCAATGATAATAATTCGAAAATATAATGATAAACGATACTACAATTTAATAATTTTTGCTGAAGAAAAATATTAAAATTCTTTGCTTAATTAATTCAAAATAGTAATTTATGTTTATAATACCGTAAAATTTTTATATTTTATTTTCATAAAACAAAGGAGAAACAGTATTACGTGTTTAAATTTCAAAATAACATTAATTAATAATTATTTAGTTTAAAGTTAGAAAAACATTCATACATATTCTTTTAGCAATATAAAATACAATGCGCCAACAACATTAATAAATGCGAAATCGTTAAATTGAAAGAACCAGAATAATTTGCTTTATTACAATGAGTCGACAGTGAATCACGGGGAAACTCATTTTGATGCAAGTCTGTGACATTTTTATTTTTAATTTCTACTTCCATAATCAAAGATATATTCTACATTTTTACGTTTATATATCTCATGCATTTTTTTGCCATACTTCAGTTCATAGAGGAATGAAACTATTCGCCGTGGCCATTTCGATGTCAGGCCGTTTTGCCCTAGGGACGTTTCGCCGTCAAGACATATTTTTCTTTACACGACTGTGTTATATCTTGCCGTATTATTTTAAGTTGATTTAAACTAATAACTTTGTTCAGTTTAATAATTTAATTCAATTTGATAAACATTTTATGTAAAATAATATATAAAATGTTTTTGTGTACAGTTTTATACAGATACACAGTTACACATGACATATTAATTTTAAGAGTGTAGGGTGCTGACAAGATTCCAGAGTAATTCCGTTTTCCATTCATATTTCATAAAAATGTGAATTTCCTGCTTGCATGAGTGATTTCTCTTAACTAGCCCATTAAAATTTCAAGGAATTTTGACAAATCAATAAATATTATAGCGGTATAATTTTAAAATTGATAATATAGCTCCTGTTATATCAGAAGTTTAGTCCCAGTTCTCTTCGATACTGACTTAATTTTCCAACTATGTATAATGTCTTTGTCACATACTTATAAAGAACTATATATACTAAAATCAACCTTTATTAAGTATACAAAAGTCAAAAGGTAAAGAGAATTATTAAACTAAGTAAATTTAATACGAGTATAATACGCAAAGATAAAATAGTCATGCAAAGAAAAATACGTCTTGACGGCGAAACCTCCCGACGACGAAACGGCTGCGGCGAAACAGTCACGGTGGAATGGCGAAGGCGAAATATCCTAGACACGTTCATAGTCATGCGATGGTGTTCTGTCCTGTGTTTTCGAAAAAAAAAAAAAAAAAAATACTGTGTAATCATCTATGATTTAAGGTCTCTGCAATTAGTCAGTGCTTCATTGCAGTGAAAATTTGCTCTCATTATATATGCACTATATTCACTTTTTAATTGGCAACACACGGTAAATATAAATTTCACAAAATGTATTTGTCCATACAAGCAAACTGAAATAGGAACATCAGTGTGAAACATAATGCCATACGAAGAAAAATGGCTTACGTCTCTATGAAAATATCATAAACTATCGCCATAGAGACAAATCGTTGAAAAATTTACAGTATAAATAAAATTTGGTAGCATTTGTAACAAAACGCAAATTCCATTAAGATAATTACTTCGACTAAACACATTACTGATTAGGAAGCAAAATAATAGCTAAACAGCTGTTAAATGCGTTCGTTGCTTTGTAATTCAAAAGTGACATTTAATACGTTACCACTTTTGTTGTCAAGAAAGAATTGCATTAAGAAATTAGTAAGTAAATGCTAACATATAGAAGGGACTTTTTGTTCTCGTGTTCTCTCGTTCAAAATAATAGCTAAACAGCTGTTAAATGCGTTCGTTGCTTTGTAATTAAAAAGTGACATTTAATACGTTACCACTTTTATTGTCAAGAAAGAACTGCATTAAGAAATTAGTAAGTAAATGCTAACATATAAAAGGAACTTTTTGTTCTCGTGCGAACTCGTTCCAGTTACGCAATTTGCATTGTAAGTTTGCAAATATATAAGTATTTTTCAGCATTGAGATTCAAGAATTATTTTCCAGCATTGAATGCTTCCATGTGTGAAAAGCTATCTATATTTTTGTTTTTCACAATTTATATAATTATAATAATTGTGAAATAATAGATTCTAAAACTACAATGCGGTTTAAGTGCATATTTACTCTCTTCTTTGTCAGTGGTTTATTGGACCTGAACTTTAATATAAAAGATAGAATGATTACGAAAATTTTCAAATGTGCTGTTCTGTTAATGAATGTAGTTACCTGCGCATATCACATCTTAGTTTCTGCTATTTATATTATATGGATAAAAGGAACAACAGTGGTATTACTTTATCTTATACTGATAATTACAACAGTGATTTTTAGGTTTCATTTAAATTTCAAACTCAATCATTTGAAAAATATTCTGTATTCACTGGAGCAATTAAATTACAGAGATCGACATTGCTGTCCATGTTGGATTTTGATTTCTATTATCATTAGCACACTGATGCATATACCCACATTTGTGCTTACAATAAAAAGCAACAAAGCAGTTTTAGAGGAGGTTGGTAAAGTCCTATTTATAAGCTCATTCAAAGATGCAGCAGTATTAGAGCCCTTAAATATTTTCTTCAATTTTTCTTCGGTGTTTTTGCTTTATTTACCAATGAATAGTTTTGCAGCAATATATGCAATGATATGTCAAGAACTCAAAGTGGGAATTCAAAATCTGATAAAATCAGATGCAGCATTAGAAGATTTTAATTATGACTACTGTCTAATTTCGTTTAGACGACTCAGACGAATTTCAAAGAATATTAACGACAAGTTGTCTTTCCTCACATTTCTAGTAGTTCTGTACAACGCTATCACGATATACTTCACAGTAACTAATTTTACTGTAAAAGATAGTCCATACGATTCTGTAGCTTTATGTTTTTTTGCTATTAGTTTTCCCGGTTTCCTAACTGTTACAGTGTCAGCATCCATGGTACACGAGGAGTCATTAGAAGTTTCAGAATTCGCTGAAAAGTTGATGGTATACGACCAATATCCCACAGAAACTGCAAAACGATTATTCGCATATGCGGAGAAAAATATTTCATTAACATTATGGAAAATAATTCCAATAAAAAGAAATTTTATATTTGGTATACTAGGAACCATTTTCACGTATACCATCGTCATACAGAACCTAGAAAATTAAGAAACCTGAAAATGAATTCTAATATTTGAATTAAACTCATTTAAGCACAAAGGAAAATTGATAGAATTTGCACTAGAGCAAAATGTATTAGCTTTATAGCAAATATAATAACATTTAATACTAAATCAAAATATGAAATTATTCTTTCAACGCTTTTTATCACGTAGAAATTTTTGGGCTGCTGTGAAAACTGCAAAAAGGAGGAGGGAAAAATAAGAATTTCTGTTAACATGATTTCTGTTAACAAGACAAAGGCATGTGTATTTATGAGTTTCTTTTCATCTTAAATATATATTTTAAAACTGGGTTTGAATTTTTATATTCCTAGATATCATGCTTTATTATTATTGCCTACCAACAAAACAGAGAAATACAGATATCTACTTTTTATTCTCAGAGAATTTTGTTTTCTTTATAGAATGCTGTTAGATGTTATATTTGTTTCGTTAATTCAGCGAAAGGATGCAGAAATATATTATTAAATTAAATTTTTTATTGAATGTCTGTTTGTACAAAATGGCATTTGTAAATGTGGTATGTTTAAGGACTGTTTCTAGATATTATTTCTGTTTTGTTTTTAACCATTTGCAAACTAAGATTCGTGCTGTGTTTGTATTTGAAAACAATTAAGCTGAATATCAAGTTAATATATAGAGTAATAATAGTTAGAAACATAGACAAAATTTTCAATTACCTTTGTTAGAGTGTTCGTTAAATTGCAGATTATGAACCGTTGCTTATACTCGTATAAGAGTATGGATGTGGCGAGAGAAACAAAAATAAGAAATTTGAAATTTCGATTAAACTTTTTTCGTATTTGGTTGTATTTGGCCGTTCTCGAATATGCTTTCTTTCTGCAAAACTTCTGCATTATCTGCGAATAAATGTTTACCATTTTATGGGATACGAGTCTTAATTTAACAATGTTAATACCAAACATTATTCAAAATGCTCCTTTAATGTGTTTTAATTAAAGTTAAAATTATGTTAAATATAATCAAAATATTGTTAATTAAAGTGAGTAAAAGTACTAAATTTATCCTTATTGCTTTTTTGTGTAAATAAGGATATTCATCGGATATAATCTCATGTCAATGAACACAGATTTAAAAGCGGATGAAATTTCGCGAAACATACTAAAACATCACGTTAACTGGGAATAAAATACAATTAAAAATTGTTTTTTCTCAAAACTTTTATTTAAAATGGATATGAAATTAATGAACTAAAAAAGGAACATAATTATATGCACTAAAAGGAGAAACATAGCTATAGTTTAATAGGGATACTAAATTAAATAATACTATTTATAGATTCCATCTACGATTTCATATCCCGAATAATAAAATAATAATATCGCTCACAATAAATTAAAACAGATAATGGCTTATATACTTGACAATGCAATTTGGTGGCCCCAAGCTTTATTATTCATGATATAAAATTGTAGATGAATTGTGTAAACTGGAATTATTTAATATTATACTATATGGTGCTATTAATGCAATAAAAGTAGAAAAATGTATTAAATTATATATACATTCTTCTGCTTTTAGTGCATTAATTATTATATCCGTTTTAATTCCCTAATAAAAACTTATTGTCAAAAAATTCTTTTTTTTAATTGTATTTTATTTCCCGGTTTTTCTCACAACTACACATTATCAACGATGAAATTTTTAGCCATTACTAAACACAAGCAATCAATTATAAGGAAATTATGAAATAAAGAAAAATAATTGAGTGTCGTTTAAGAGCATGAAGAAATCAATTTGACTATTCAAAATTTCGGAAATTGAATGTACATTCATGTCCATAAATTAACGATAATTCGGAGTCACGCGGAAATCGAACTCTAAAATAAATATATCACCTGTAAAATCACTACACACATCTTCAAGAATAATATCCAAATTTCAGGAAATAACCAGATGACACCGATGGTACGTCACAATGACGAGAGTGTAAGAGAGTGATATATAAGGAATACAGGCAAAGAAGTAAAATTGTTCGCAGGCGCTTTATAAGCATTTCAGTGCAATAACCGAATAGTTATGACACAAAGGCCGCATTTGGAGGATTTTTTATGTGGTAGAATTATCGGCCGTCTGGAATGTGGACGTACCCAACTGGAAGTATCAGACGAACTTGGAATTGCCCAGAGTGTCATTTCCAGGCTTTGACAACGATTCCAAGATGATGGTAATGTGAGTAGACGTTACAGCACAGGTCGCCCCAGAGTCACAACGCCGAATGAGGACCGGTATTTGGCAGTTACTGCCAAAAGAAACAGGCAGAGCACAGCCTCGGACCTGTCTCGTCAGCTCTCTTCAGCCCCTGGTACGACAATTTCAAGGCAGACCGTGTGCAGACGCTTAGGGCAGATTGGTCTATATGCTCGTAGACCTGTCAGATGCGTTCCACTTACTGCAACTCACTGTACTTTCATATGGAGAGCACCAGGTACCCGTTACCACCAAGAAAACATCATTGAACGACATCGTTACGGTGGTGCAGGAGTGCTCGTTTGGGGTGGAATTATTCTGAGTTCCAGAACTGACCTGCATGTTCAAATTGGAACCACCTGTCAGATGCATTCCACTTACTGCAACTCACTGTCGCCTGCGGTTAGCCTGGAGTAGAGAGTATGCATTGTGGACACCGCAACAGTGGGCTTGTATGATGTTTTCCGACGAGTCCAGGTTTAGCTTGCAGTCTGATTCTCGCCGGACTTTCATATGGAGAGCTCCAGGTACCCGTTACCACCAAGAAAACATCATTGAACGACACCGTTACGGTGGAGTAGGAGTGCTCTTTTGGGGTGGAATTATTCTGGGTTCCAAAACTGACCTGCATGTTCAAATTGGAACAACGACAAGCCAAATCTATCGGGACGTCATTCTGGAACATCACGTACGTTTGTTTCGGGGCGCCATGGGTGCACAATTTGTGTTTATGGATGACAACGCGCGTCCTCACCGTGAAAACATCGTAAGCGAATGCCTTCAATCGGAGGATATCACCCGTCCTGTATGGACTGGCCAGAATTCTCGCCGGACTTTAATCCAGTATAGCACGCGTGGGACATGCTTGGCCGACGAGTTGCAGCCCGTCAACCTCCTCCTACATGTCTACCGGAACTTCGGAGAGCATTGCTTTTTGAGTGGTGTAATATCCCCCAATAATTTGATACTCAGCATGCCTAGGCGTTGTACGGACTGTATCGCATCGTCTGGGAGACATACAATGTATTAACAATTATACCAACCATGTAATATTGGTTTTTTGTAAATAGGCTTTTTTTGTAATTTGTTCCAGGGAGAAAAAATCGCTAATTTTTTTAATAATATCAAATATATAGCATCCTTTTTTTGCTCTTTACCTTTTGTTTAATAAATAAGCTTTAAAAATAAGTCAAATTCGTTTTACTTCTAACTCTTCCTTTGCCTGATTTTGCATTATCCTTAATTTATGGACATGAGTGTAATAATGTTACTTAACGAGCTCTTTATTTAAAGCTAAAATGGAAAAATGAATATCGCCAGTTTTTCATTAAAAGTGCGCCAAGATGGCAAACTCAAAACACTTTTTCCTCCATCTGGTTCATGCTGCAACACGTTAAAAAAATGCAGAAAATTTCTCAGTTACTGCATTTCTCTAATTCTTGTTTTAAAAGACGGCGAAAAGTTCGTTTTATAATTTGTGAACTTTCAAAACTTCATATCCAGTACAGTTTTAGATGCCGAAATTTTAAAATTCCAAACCTGAAATTGTCTAAAAAAATCGAAAGATTTTCAGAAAATTTCAGGTTTCAGAAAATTTCAGGTAAAATGTGGGCCAGGTAGCTCCACTGATGGAATTAACTTTGTTACAAAAGTTTCTGGATTGCAGGCTTCGCAGGGCTATGTTTGGCGAACGGGAAAGTAGACTGATGTGTTCCAGCTCTTTCAAAACTCCACATAACAAACTTGAGGAATATTGTGCTCAAGACGAGTGCTGGGGGTGAAAAACAAATGCTGGGAGAGTTAATGATGCAGTGATGGAAGAAAGGTGCAAATGCGGGTGAAGAGAACAATTTCAGTTTCACATGTCAGAGTTATAGATAGTTGGTTACAACTTAAGTACTGTCAATACGCATCCAAAACGTGAATAATAAATGAATACTGTGGATAGTTAAAATACAGGTACAGGTATAACTGAGTTACATTCAACTAAATAGTGCATTAATCATGACTATGAACAGTTAGCAGAGTGACTGACACAAAAAGTAAAAGTAATACATTAAATAAGGCAATACACACAATTCAAGGTTGGTCAACAGGAAATAGGAATAAATAGAAAAGAACAGAAAAAGCTAACTTAGAACAAAATACATTAACTGCAAGTAGATAAGATGGAGGCTGTGCTGGAGACCAGGAGGGCAGCTGAAAATTACTCCAGCCTGTCTGAGATATTATGTGCGATATTAACGCAGTCACATATAACGTATGAATACACAGCGATTTTTCCAAGTAACTTCAGCCCATGTATGGGTATAGACAGCTACTGGCTGTCTAAGGTGATGTTCTGCGATCCCTCTGCAAACGAACACATAGCGGTCCGGATCTCCTGCCATACCGCATGAGCACTGGTCGCCTTCGCTTCGTCTAAAGCGATGCAGGTTACTCATGAAGGATTCATGCCCAGTTAGAAACTCAGTAAAGTGAGGCCAGCCACTTCTTAGAAGCTGAGAGATTTTAGGGAAATTACTGTGGACTCTTCTGCCAGTGGTCTTCTACAGATGTTGCTAACACTTTAATAATTCTCTTTCGAGCTCTGCGTTTAAGAAAGAGCCGGGGAGAGGCACATTAAATGTCCGAAAGCTGAAGCCAGTCCCTACTCTTTTGGCTGTTACATCTGCAATTTCGTTACCTAGTATTCCGGTTTGAGCAGGTACTCACTGGAATTTGAGCCTACAGTAGTTTGGTGTATTTATTAAGAGTTTTTGTATGACCCTGATGAGTGGATCTTTACAGCATATGCCTTGGATTGCCTGAAAGCAGTGAGTCTGTATAAAGAGAATAGCCTGTATTGATTGAACGTAAGCGCACACCTGACCTGTGTCTGTTGTGGCTTGCGATTACTAAGGTAAATATTTATTAGGTCAAGGAGGATCGTAGGGCTACCGATGTTATGTACTTTCTTGAGTACGTCTGGCCACCACAACGAATCGAAGACGTTCTGTATGTCCACAGAGATAATGAGACTGTGCTGGTTATATCTTCTGTTATTTACTATCATATATCTTAAGTGTTGCAGCGCGCGATCCACCGATCTGCCAGGGATGAAACCGTATTACTTTTCACTTACCCTTTGTCTAGACAAGATATTTAAGACTTTGAAGGAGACTCTTCTCTAGAACTTTTCCCAAGGCAGGAAGGAGGTAAATGGGCTGATAAGACGTCGGTGCATTAGGATCTTTTTTCGCTTTAAGGAAGAGCACCACCTCAACAAATTTCGTGCCGGCTGGGAAATGTCAGCTGCGCCAACACGCAGTTGAGTAGGCGTGCTGTTTTTGGGTTGCACAATGCCATTGTCTACCCCCCGAGGATCTGGGCTTTACTGGTGTTTAATGCTTTAAGAATTTTGCCCACTTTTTTGGCGGTTGGTAGCGGTTCTATACCTGTTTACTTGGTTTTGTAATATTGCTCAACACTGGCTCTGATATTTCGTTGTACGAGATTATCTGTGATTATGTTATCCAAAGAATTTCTTTTTAATAAAAGCCGCTAAATGAGCAAAAACAGCTGAAAGTCTTTCAAACGGAACAAATGCTTATTCTGTATTTTCCTGTGTTTATGTTATCAGGTCTGAAGATATTGTCCAGAATGTTCGCGACTACTTCTGTGATAGTTGCTGCTTCGTGGCTTATTGTGGCCGTAAGCCTAGATGGTGTAAACATCTTATAGGACGGAAGACAGTTCTGAACTTGCTCGCAGTGTTCGTGCAGTACTCTCTCCAATGTTTGCATTTGACGGGTGTGCGGTGTCTAATAACTTTAGATTTATTATTATGGATCGCTCAATTGACGCAGTATGGAGTCTTTTCAGTTATCATGACTATGAGATTGTCCACAGTTAACGCAGGTCAAAGCCGCTTTACAGGAGCGGCTCAGGTGTCCTAGCCGTGATAGTTAAAACACCTTACAATTCGAAAATATTTTCTGAAAACACAAAAGCTAAATCTTATGAGAATTCTTCTATAGTCCTTTATATCCTCATACGGATTCTACTGTAGGTCGACGATCCAAGTGAGGCCGGTAGTTGTGTGAATAATATTTCTAGGATGTATTTGTTCTTCACTCACTAAGGGCACAAGGATCACAAAAGCCTCACATGTGTCGTCTGCTATTGCGGATGTGGGCGTACCAAATATGACTGTTGTGGACTTCCTGACAGAGTGCTTTCTGAGCGTGACTACTGCTGAGAGAGAAGGATTTTCTTCAATTGTTTCCTGATTGTTTCTGTATTTTTCTGTGGCTACACCTAATTAAAGTTCGTTAGAGCGTGTGGACCACAATTCTTCAACAGTAAGCCTGAAATGCACTCAAAACCATTTAACAAAAGACTGTGAGAAAGGTACCCCTTCTCACATATTTCAATACAAGGAATATGACAAACTCCGACATCTGCACATGTGGGGAACAGGGAACTCTTGATCATTACACTTTCTCATCACCTTAACTGAGTAATTCCCAAGCTGTTGAAATCAGCACAGTTTAAGTTTTTAAATCAAAAGAACATTCATCTACATTACAGAAAACGAAATCTCCATAGTGAACTTGAATGACGTATTTATGGATGATTAATTCCATTTGCATCCGAAGTGAAATTTTCTAGAAGTGATATTTGACCGAAAGCTGACTTTCGTATCTTACTTCAGGAATAAGTGCTTCAAAATTCTTACTTTATTTGGCAGCATATCGCAGCATATCCTACCTATATGTGCCCCTCTGAGGTACATATAGTTGCGATATGCTGCACGTTTATAGAAGTTTAGTCTGTTCTAAACTGGTCTATTTTTCAGTGGTGTATGTCTCGGCAGTTTTTTCTGTACATTTGAAATTAGATCCTGTTTATAATCTGGCTCTCCATACGTGCTCTGAAGCAGTTAGAACGTCTCTATTGAAAGTGTGTTACTGTTATGAACCGTCGCTCCAATTAAATTTGAGAAGTTGTCCCTTCTTTACTATTTAAAAATGTTATTAGTTAACTAACATTTTAATATTTAGCTGTTAATAAATTTGAATTACAAAGTCTAGGCAACAGAAACTTCTTACAAATTCCAAACTTTAGATTTCCGACAGAAAATAAATTTAAAATTTAACTTTTCTTAATTAATATTAAATAAGAAATATTAATATAATAATATGTTACGTATGTTTGTTTATATGTTATGTTTGTCATGCATCATTAATATTAATGTTTATGTATGTTTTGATAAATATTTGGTAAATAAAATTTAAACTGCTGCTAATGATTTGTATTCCGTTTGAAAAAAACTTCTCATTTCCTTTAAAAAATTTCTGCCCATCAGCTGCTTTCGGAATGTGTATTCGGTCTGCACACAGTTTGAGTTCGAGACCATAACGATAGTGATAAGTATATAGAGTGGTAGGCAAAAAATTTGGCTGATGGTTAAGAATCCTTTCCTTAGTTGCTTTTACAAATGTATCATTTCATATTTGCTGCTCTAATCATGCTGCGAATAAATTATCTACTTCGAATACATTGGATGTATTATTTTCCAAATTATGGCATATTTGATTGCAAAATTTTAGATACTTCCAGATTTCATGTCTACCTTTTCTCGCTTCATAATATTATTAATGTATCCATAATGCTTTGTCACGAAATCTGCAAGTCTTTCTCGCACCTGCAACTGTAGAAAGAATGAGCGAAAGCAATATATGAAGAATGATTTTACATTTTTTGGAAAGAGTGTATGTATGGTAGATTGATTTAGTAACATTGCTTACAGCTGCCTGCGCCTGTACGTAACATGAATTTAATTTGAATTCATTGCATGATGTCAAATTGTAAATTACTCAAATTAAATTTTAAAAAAGCATAATTGAGTAAAACATGCTGAGCAGTTTAATACATCTAACATACAAGTAATCCAAATGATTCTACACGAATAGGATGTATACGAGGTGCGAAGTATTCTAAACGAATTATTAAGCCATTGATTTAATTTACTTATGTATAAAGTGTGTTGGAAATGGTAATAACAAATGGAATGGTACACGAATGGAAAAGTAATAACAAACCTGTTAAACAATTTTTACAATTAAAATTACAGTTACTACGCAAAAACAAGTAATTCGGCCAGCGAGCAGGAAGATAGGTTTTTGGTGCACAAAACGTTTGGTCCCACTCGGCAAGAAACACTGAAGTTGGTGCACAAACTGACTTAATTCATTATTTTACTAACAATTTCAAATGTAAACGAATGAGGCTTCGTTAGGCTTAGTAGCACTTAAAAAACGTTCAAATTGTGGATAATTCTGCAATTATTGCATGCAGATAACTAAAGGCGTAAAAACTTTAACCAGAACATAAGAACAATATAATTCAATAACTTTTAAAACAAAGAGTATGCATTTACCAACAAATAAGAATAAAAAAAAAACAGGTATCACGAATAGATCTTCTCTGTATCCACTTTGGGAAAAAGCTTCCTTTATTTTCTTCCCAAGTACAGATATCACGCAAAATCATCGTACACATGGATTCGACAGCGGTCAAAATGGATATTTTCATTGAAATGTCATACTCGAAACTTTTCGCGATTACAATACTTTGTTTAAGAAGTAGAAAAAGGAAGTAAAAATGGCAATATAAAGAAAGTAACTGATTATTTCGCCATACCATAAATATTAATGATACGAACATTTTCGAGTTATATGTTATTCCATGTACAAAATTGTAGCTTATTTATAAAGTAAATTTTACTATGAAACCTCATTTGATTTAATTTTTATCTGCTTTTAACGATTTTTTCACTTGGCAAAGTTTGTTTTAGTTTGGGTGAGCATTCATATATGAATAAATGATTGCATTTGGGGAGGGAAGATCCTGAATATTGGGTTATCCCACTTATAGGAACATCTCTTCTGAAAAAAAAAAAAAAAAAAAAAAAAAAAAAAACCTTTTCTGTAAAACAGATTGATTATTAATGTACAATATCTTTTGAATTATTTATTTAATATTCCAACTCATATCACAGCGCCATGTTAACAATGTTACCGTTAAAGCTTGAAAATGATTTATGAATTAAATATAATTGCGCTTACATTATGCTACGCAAATACCGTATTTTTTTTATAGCTTTCGCTATTATCTATTTTTTCCCATATTTTTTTCATCTTTTTATTAGTTCAAAGAAAAATAGTTTTCAGTAAGAGCTATTATAATATAAGAGCTTGATATTAGATACGAATGCACCTAATTTTGCTGACACGTTCTAAAATTATGAGAATAAATAAAAAAGTATATGAAATGGAATTAGAGGTGCATTTTATCTATTTATCATGAAGTTTGGTACATTTACTATGGATTTCACGGATAATAAAATTTTGATAAGAAATCTAATGTGGCCAAGAAATGACGTCCCACCAATTTTTAGGGTTTTCCTTATTTTGCATAACAAATTTATTTTGAGTTTTCCTGTTCTAAACTTCTCAACTTTCCCTCACATTCTTTCGCCAGGATGTAAATTTAAAGTGAAGTGTTATTTAAACCAGTTAGTATATTAGTTTATTCAGGGCGTGTTTCGCTAGCCAAGCGCACGTTTCGTTGTTATTTCGCAGTCACGCTAGTACTAAGCCTTATCAGTTTAGTATCACGCCGGTCTTGTGAGTCTGCGTAAATTGAAGTGCGTTCTTGCACTATTTATTTTCAGATTTGAATTGTATTATAGTCCACGTTTAGTTACCACCGCAAGTGAACGGTGTTTTTGTAACGCACGAAGTCCGTGCCTTTCTGTTAAATTAATTTGAATTAATATTTTCCACCGTTTCTTCTGTGCTGGTAATTTATTCACGGCTGTGCGAGAATTCGCCAGGTTCATTGTAGGATCTATTTTAGCTTATGTGAAATAACAGAGATAGGTCTTACAAATTTAGTGTAGACAAGACACGGAATTGGCTGTATATCAACGAGCATTAAGTAAACGATCAGGCCGATTGATAGATTGTAAATAAAATATAATTTGTTTATAAACTTTATGGCTTAGTGTTAATTATAAAATTTGCCGATTTTTACTTCCTTGTACGAAGTAAAAAGAAAGTATTGTAATCGCGAAAAGTTTCAGGCAGCATATTTAAACGACAATATCCATTTTGACCGCTATTGAATGCAATTTAATGATGTTTTTCCGTGATATCTGTAAGTAAGGACAGAATAAAAGACTCTTTTCCTCCAAAAAAATTATAAAACTGCTTTAAAATGAAATCTGAAGAGAATTTTTCGTGGCATCTGTACGAACGTATTTACATATCTCGCATAACTCAAAAACGAGTAGCCTCAGAACGTTGAAATTTTGTATATAGGACTGCTTGCTATAACATGTAGATGTGCACCTCGTATTTTGGTTGCAATCGGCCACACCAAACGTATATTAATATATTTATATATTTATCCACTCTGTTACCCGGCTCAGTGATCTCAGTTTCTTTACTCTTATATGTATGTAAATTGTACATTTTTTGCTTTAAAAATGATTGAATTATGTTGTTCTTATCTTCCGGTTAAGGATTTATGCCTTTAGTAAATCTGTATGCAATATTTTTAGAATTATCAACAATTTTAAAGTTATTTAAGTGCCGCTAAGCCTAATAATTTTTTTTGATGGCGGCCATTGCTTGTTTACATTTGAAACAGCAGAATAGTGGAGTTGTTGCCAATCTAGAGAAACTTAGCTTCGCAACAACAAAGATAACGCCTTCATTTATTATTGCCAATTAAATCATGCTTAATCCTTTCTGGAATTTTTTCGAGGGAATAAGTGTTTAAGATTTACTTCGTAACTTTTAATATAGATATTTTGAGTTTTTATGTATTTTTGCCTTGTTGCGAAGTGAGAACTGAATTAATCAAATGAGAATTACTCAATCGTCTGTGAAAAACTGTTTCTTTTTTGTTTTGTTTGCTTAATTTCTTTTATACATCATTCTAGCCTTATTATAGTATTTGAATAGAACATGTGGCAACGATTAGATAATTCTATTCTTTAAATGATATAAATTTTGTGCATTGTGAGTTATAATATTTTCAATGTACAGCAAATAGTGCTTTTCATCATTTCACTTTCTAATTATTGCTTATCAGAAGAATAATTTTTCTCAAATTTTAAAAATGCCTTACAATACATCCTGCAAGAGATGACGCAAACAGAGCTACAGTCAACTAAAATGCTTTTCATCCCTACTAATAGATGGCGCCACACGACACCTCACTTGTTCAAAGTTTACTTATTCTACGGACGGCGGCACAGGAGCCTCCGTCGCTAGTAATCTCTGAGTTCCAGCACAGCATATGCACAAGTACTTCCATATATATCCAAGTCAAGTATAATATATTGGTAAAGGCCGTTAATGGTCGATTGCCTCTTACTAAGTGATAAGACATAGACATAGTTATAATATGAACGAAATATAATACTGTTAAGTAAACCTAGCGTCAGAGTGTCGCTATGGTAAACAAATAGAGTGAATTTTAAAGAATGCATTTATTCTATTGTGGTTTATGCTCTGTCGCGAAGCAGATTTAATTTAATTCAATAAGTATAAATGAAATGCAAGAAAAAATGCGTATAATTTAATATTCCGTACAAGGAAGTCATGTGATGTACACATCAGATTTTTATTATTTTGTACTCCTACACAATGGGTAATGATAACTGTACGATCTTATATAGTCATCCTTTGATTTGAAAATATCGCCTCAGTAATAGTATATCCTCTGATCATATAAGTATTTCAGATTGACAAGTCAGTGACTTGACAATTCACAGAAATTTTAACAGCAGCATATCTTAAACATTCCCGATAGAGTGCTAAGTGTTCCCATACAGTCTTTTCTCAGTTTATAATATCAGAGTTCAATTTTCTTAATGATGATTAACCTTTTTATTTGTCATTTTAGCTTTATTTATTAAACATCACTTTCTTCGGACTTAAGTCACATAAAATTGAACAGCATAATCGATCAGCATATTTTAAAATTTCTAGTAAAGTATGAATGCTGGCCATACATTTTTCATATTCGCTATATTATTTCTTTTTGCTATATTATTTTTTTACATTTAATAATTATCGATAACATTTGGTGGCAGCATCATTTGATATGAAAAGTAAATGGACACAAAAGCGAAACGGGCATAAAATTGAGGATTGAGCCTAATACCTTTAATTGCTTCTGAAGAAGAGCTCGTCTTCATGATTAGTTTATTCTTTTCGCATTTAGCATAATTCAAAAATACATTTAATGCTTATAAATATAATATTTTGATCTTAGTCACATACCTATTTTAAATGCCAAGTTTAAGAAGTTTGAAATTATCTCATAACATAATATTTTAGGAGAGTCTATTCAGCGTTTCAATCAAAGGGCAACTTCCGGCTTATAAGATTTAGACAAAATATGATAGGCTATTTGCATTGATATAAAAGTCATAAATATTAAAATTCAAAAGTGTGGAAGTATATTTTTACATAATTGCTCATTAAAACTGTTCTGGACTTCCGATTACCCATTAAAGACAGTTACGGTTTTCATGTAAAGTAACACTTCGGGTTACCGAGTTTTAACCAAAATCTAATTAACTCGTTCTATGAATGCAGAAATCATGAATACCGCAAATAGAAATTTTTGGAAGTTTCATATCGTAGACGAAATGTTGCCGTGGATAAAAAACCGTCACACCTATACAAAGACACAAGCATCATAATAAAAATAGTAAAAACGTGTTGTGGGGATTCATATTTATTCACTGAATACTCACTACCGAATTTTTCGACCGAAAACATTACATTCATTACCTACGTATAAAGGTTGGCGAGAGGTGGAAAGTAAATTGATTTGCAAATTGTAATTTTAAATTATTCGATTTGTCATCGTTTCGGACATTATGTATAGTTGCTCTTTGAAACTGTCTGCACGTAGAATGACGAAATAACGCACACAACAATAAAAGACTATTTCTTAAAGCACTAAAGCCTTTTTCTGTGAATAAAGCGGTTTTGACACAATACCCTTACTTTTGGATATTAAAAAATGATTTCACTGAGGTTGCGCATTTATCTATAACATAAGATGACCGAATTAAAAACGAAACCCTTGTTTGTGTATATTTGAAATTGAAAAATTGATGTGATTTTATAAAAGCAACATATTTATAAAATGTTTTGTAGGAAAAGAGTTATTTTCATGGAAAAGAAACATGTAATCTCTTTTAAAGTGCTTGATAACTTCTCTTGGAGGTTCATTACTGTTGTCAAGCAATTCATATCATGAGAAAACAGCGCAGGTTTCTTTCAGATATTTGCTTAATACAATGCATGAGGGAAATTCATCTTAAAATGAAAGAGGACTGAATATGCAATCATTTGATTGCGTTCATGATTTGCAAATATTTCTGTGAATACACCTCAGAAATGGAATCTTACACATAAATTGATTTTGCGTGGCTATGGAAATGCAAACATGTTAGAAAAAGCATTTACTAACGGAGGAAAACCGGCAGTTATTCAACCAGTGGCTTTTCGGTTTTTGGGAGAGTACTTATAAAGGACATTTCTTGAGTAGGTCGTCTAATAATAAAAATTCAGAGGCTCTTTGAAGGGAAACGTAGTTTTGATTCCTTTATTGAAGAAATAATCTGGAGTTGAAATTTTGATTTGAAGAAATACCACCGTATTAAGAGTAACTTTTCGTGTTCTCAGTTTCAGCTATTATTCCTCAGAATATAGCCAACGGAAAAGTTTTTAGTTGCCTCAGTTTTACAAAAATATTACAAAAATAACTGAATTAATAACTGAAAAAATTATTAATTCGCATCAGCAGAAGAAAAGTTCAAGGCACTGATCTCGATCCACGAAATTCTTATGTTTTACAAAATTCTTATGAAGAAATAATTATTGAATAAAACTTAGTTTTAAAATGAAAAAGCCAATTGATTATATATTTATGTTATTTAATTTTAGTGTCATAGTGAACCTTTGCGTAAGTACCAAAGATGGTACTTTCATAAATTCCTTCAAATGCGCAATATTGATGCTATATATTATCATTTGCACTAATCACATTCTAGTCGCCGTTTGGTTTAACCTGTGGGGACGTTATTCAATAGGAAAAGTCATTTATCTTATAATGGTGTTTACGATAGTTATTTTTCGATTTCATTTAAGTTTCAGGATCAAACACTTGAAAAGAATTTTACATTCATTGGTGCAATTAAATTATAAATTTAGGGTACGCGTTCCATTCTGGATAATGATTTATGCTGTAATAAATGTTTTGATGCACATACCTATATTTATGTTTTCTTCAAGAAGCGAGAGAAGCTATAGATTTCGGAAGTTATGCTATAAGATTTTCGGAAATTCACATAGGACAATGGTACAGGCATTAAGTTTATTCAATGACTTTACTCTAGTTGTTTTACTTTTCTTACCCCTGAATAGCTTCGCAATAATTTATGCAATATTATGTCGACAGCTCAAAATGAGAATTCAAAATCTGATGAAATCTTCAGCAGCATTAGAATATTTTGATTATCACTGTTGCTTACGTTCGTTGAAAGCTTTAAGACGAATATCAAAACACATTGACAAAAGATTTTCGCTACTCACTTTCCTAGTAATCCTTTTCAGTGCCATTGGCATATATTTCGCAGTGTCAGCTTTTGTTTTAGAACGAATACAATATGAACACAACTTTACACATTTATTTCTTCTTATTACCAGCTTTTCGTCCTTCTTAGTTATTACAGTATCCGCAGCAATGGTATACGATACATGTTTAGAATTTTCTGAAAAAGCGGAGAAGCTAATGGAATACAATCAGTGCTCCACAGAAACCGCAAAAACATTTTTCAGATATGCAGAGAAAGGCATTTCACTAACTTTATGGAAATAGTTCCAATAAGAAGAAATTTTATTTTTGGTATTCTAGGAACTATTTTTACGTATGCCATCATCATTGGAGACCTTGAACGAAAAACAACTGAAAATAAATGGGATAATTCAAGTTAACGGAACTTGAAGTGTAAAGGAGAACTAGTACAAGTGAGTGCTCTACAACTTTGTAACAGACCCGGTATTATTTTATATTGAATTGGGAAGATATTCATGTTTCCTTGGTCTAAATAGCTTAATCTGATATATAAAATTTGTATAAATCGTAAAAGCAGAAAAATGGAGAAAAAGGAATTTATTCTGATTAAAATAGCAAATGTATTGCTAGAATTTATTTCCTTTCTATGTATCTATATTTTTATCAAATGTATATATTCTGTTTATAGACGTCTTTGATAAACTTCATTTTCTTTTATGTACTTTTAGGTGTTATTAAGTGTTTCCGTTCACAGATCTCTGAAAGGATAGCATTAAATTTAAAAAATGTATTTTCAGCTTAAATGATCGTCTTGATTTTTAATTTTCGTTTTCTTTATTATATGCATTATAAGAAGACTGCCAGAGGTTTGCTTATATTTGAATATATAATTTGTATATTTTAAAAATTTAAGTTAATAATGGAGTTATTAACAATAGGCAGAAATAAGTATTCATAATATCTAAATATTTTCATTAAACTATTGCTATTCTTTTCTCAATTATTCAAATCGTTATCACCTTTAACCCAATAAATGATAAAAATAGAGAACCTGGACTCGAGAGTCGAGTGCAGGTTCTCTATTTGTATCATTTATTGAGCGAATACAGAGCAATACCAATTTCTTGATAAGTGTATAAGGTATTTCTTCCGCCTTCTTAGCATGCCTTCGTGGTGTTGTGGTCAGCACGCTCGATGCGTATTCGAGAGGTCCGTGGTTCGAGTCCCGGAGAGGGCATTGCTCCTTTTTCATCTCTCTGGCTTCGAAATAACCTAATGTCTCTACAGTGGCACCCGAACTAAAAAGGTGGCGGATGATGATTTTCCATCACCAGAAGTGGATTACAGCAGGTGACAGGTGACGGAGAGTGTACAGGTGACAGATGACGGGTTGTCGAGACTCCAGGTGGATACTAGGGCTGAACAGAAATTGGGATCACCCTCGTATTAGGAGTTTAATACAACGAAAATAATTCTGATATGACTAGACAAGGGTGAGCGTAGATAAATGATGCATTACAGATGATTATCTTTCGCAAGTACACTGGTTATCATAAATTAAGGAAAAATCACAAAAATCACGATTACTGAAAAAGTTATATGTAAAATTTTATGAAACTTACCCACAATATACAACACATAGTAAGGTATCAAAAACATAAAAATAAATTACCAGACAATTATGGTAGTATAGAAATTAGCACATGTGTGAAATGAACAAATCGAAGCTGTCAGTTTGCTATAGAAAAAGTACCTTCAATAGGGAATATGGTCTCTCGTAAGCTATTATTACGCTCGGCCGTACTTTAGGTCCTTGATAGCTTCGCAGTCAATCAGCGTTAAGGGGTGAACTCTGTTTGAATTTTGATAGCTTTGGCTATATCTCTTTAGTTAAGATTAGTTTAGTTTGGTTATTAATCTCTTAAGTTCAAGCCCAAGTGTCGGCTTTATTGTACAACTTCTAGTCGGAGTTTTGTTAAACTTTAATTGGAATAATAAATGGATTTATTTCACCCTTCTTACTTGTTGTTTCCTGTACACGAGCTCATGCCATTATTCGCTTACTAGTTCTTAAGATTCTTCACTTTCAACTGTAACTTAGAATTACACAGTGGGGAATCCTACAACCTTGCAGAATTTTTTTTGAAGTGCACAAAACGTTAAAAATGTCCCTTTGGGCGTAATGTAAAATCTGAAAGCTTTAAGAATTTTCTTTCTTTTAATTTTGCATTTATTTGTCTATTTTCTGTATTTAGGATGAAAAAAAATTGGGTGTATTTTTACGTAATTGAATTTATGACCCTGTATTTAATGTACAAATGGTAATTTCTTATGTGGTATTGTAGATTTTGGGAATTTGAATACAACAATGTTTAAATTATGGAAATAAAACGTGTAAAATTGCAGGATATTGACGAATAAGCCATTCATTCGCCTTCTCGGCATTTGGTTAGTTTGTGCTAACTTCGACTTCGGGAAAATACATTTTCGAAGTTCTAGAAGCGATTTTCGTATAAACTTTCGGAAGATCTAGCAACACTGTATAAATAAACTTCGGCAAATTAGTAGTCATTCATGTTTTGCACTTTTGTCATCTTATTTGTTTCATTTGTTTTATGGTTGCATATCTGAAAGACTATCCCGGAATTATGTCTCAAAGTCGTTATTGTAGCGGATTAAGATCTCTACATTTCTTTCAGCTGTTATTTTTTGGGGAAGTATTTACACAATAGAAGTTTCTCTTCTTATTAGTCAAATTTTTAATCACAAGTTTGCACATATATAGCACATCCGTAGTCGCAGCTAGTCAATTGGTAGTAAGTTTTCAGTGATTTCAGAGGGACTGCGGTAAATAACAAAGCATAACATATATAGCTTTCATATTTAATCAAACAATCACTATATAAAAGAAATTTGTTTTCACTGCTGGAGAATTAATTTTATTTTCCACGCCTTAGAAGCTTGCCGTTCGACAAAGTGTAAGCTATTTAATTTTGAGATTTAATCTGTCTGTTGCTGATTAACAAATCAAGGGGTTTAAAGGGAATAATAAATAATAAATACGATAATATTATATTTTATAGGTTTAAATTAAAATTAGTTTAATTTGTGATGTATGAAGTCGCATACATAATCAGGGTTGCTTTTATCTCAAAATCGCACATTTTTGCAAACATTGCTTGTCGCGGTTATTGGAAGATCCACAAGAAAATACGAAAATCAATGAAATGAATAAATATTTTAACCTTTTCTAACTGAATTAATAGTTGAAATTTGAAATATTTTGCGATGATAGGCGTCTGGAAATTATTCTGCGTAATACGTTCCTGATTTGAACTTGATACGCATTAACAGCAGACAAGCATCTGTGCTGACATCTACTAGCAAATGACAGTTGAAAAGTTACTCTAAGACGTGATGTCAGAGAAATTTGATGTTCTGTGATTAATATTTCATTTCTTTTTTCTATGTTTTCTGTGTTGCAGGCATTCGAAGATTTCGAGGAGATAACAGTGTTCAATTAAAAATATAGCTTTCTGTATTTTTTAAGGAAAATAAAAACCGGATAAATAATCCTTAAAATAAAGAAATGCATTTATTTTAATAGGTAAAGTCATTTTTATTTGTTTACTTTAAGATGTTTAATGCTATTGCGGAAAGTATGTGACTTTATTAGACCGTGACATAAAGATCTTAGATCACTTTTAAAGTAATCCCTATTAAGTAATTCTGTTAATATGCTTTTAAATAATTCTAATTTCTTTAAAATGGCTGTTCGTTTAGTGCGGGGGATAAAGCTAAACGTAAACGAACTGATAATTAAACGATTATTTTTGAAGTGGTGAGGATTCTGGTTATTAAGCACATATTTTCAACAAGTACTCATATCAATGAATTTCCTTACGGCTAATGTAATTTATTGTAACTTATAGTACCAAATTCTAATCCGTGCCTCCACATACATAACTTCTGAGTGTGGTTTTAGCGGGCACAGATTTACGGGATTTGACTGGATGTGGATTTGCTTTTGGGACTAAGGTTAAAATGAAAGCGAACAATGTTTGACTTGGGTCCTTATTAATGCAATACGTGGTTCCCGGAATTAATGAAAAGGTTAATGAAATTAAGGTTACTGAGGCTGATTTGGAGATTCACTAAAAATGTTTAATCTTCATTGATAAAAAGCGTATTCAGTTGTAAGTTTCGAGAGCAGGAAACTGCTGCCAGAAAAATAAATAAGTCACAAAGTATTTTGGGTAAAGTTTAAATCAAGAAAGCGTGTGCGAGAAACTTTACAAAACATAATCTTCATATTACTTGTGTTTCAACATTCAAGAACTTTGCAGCACTGAGGAGCATTTGGACATAGACGTGGACCAGGGTCCAGACTTAAATGACCGAGCTATTCATAGAAAACTTGCGACATCTGATATTTCTGAAAGCAAAAAGCGACTGTTGTATCAAGCTCGCCTCCTGTCAATCAAGACCCAATGGAAGAGGAACAGAACGAAGAAACGTCTAACAGAAATCAAGATATAATACGACCACAGGGATACCGAAGTTTTTACATATCTTAGAAAATTTGCTAAAGCGCCATCAATTTTAATTAAGGACAACCAATACACCTGGAAAAAACTAAGAGAAATGACAAAGGATTCAAATATTGACATGAATGGAAAAATGATTTTCTAGAGTAATTTTGTGTTGAATGCGTTCACTATCGAAACCCACAAATCAATTTTTGCCTTCCTTGGTAGGAAGGAAATAAAATATCACTCATATGTTCTCCCAGAGAAAAGAATCTCAAGGTAACCTTCATGAATGAGGTAATCTCTGGTTTTCCCGAGAAGCGTACTCCTTGATTTCCTTTATAGTATTCTGATAGTTTTAAGAAATGTCAGAAAATTTTGGCTTATGAGATATTGGTCTCCTTCCTATTTGTCTGCTTATTCCCAAGGAGCTTCAGCGGATTGTTATTGCGTCATAGTATTAACTATTAAGGCCAATATTTCTTGGCAACATAAGCGTAATCATTCGACTATTGGATCATTGGACAGTAAGATTTACAAGTAGCGCGAATTTACGACTGTGAAAAAAATAATATTAACTACGTCTCGAGCGTACTTGTGTGAGCTCTGGTCTTTAGATGCAGAAGTGTTTGGATTCATTTTTGCTCTCTTTTATTTTCTTCTGCAATACAGGTATAAAGTGCACAAACATTTTCGAAAGTCAACGGGTTTTTTAAATTTTGAGTAAAAGCCTGGTTTCAGGTACCTTTTGTTGGAACACTAAAAGCCGTTATTGAATATTCTATTATTTAACAATTTTAGATATTGCATAGTGGTAGAGGGCAAAATAGTTTCTTTAATGTTCGAATTTGAGGATGGGGATGAGTCGAAAAATACTGTTCTACCCTTGAATAATATGATTTTTTTTTACTGATAATTTATTTAACTACAGGCTAAAATTCATTAATGTAGATTTCTTACTTGAAAGAATATTTGTTTGCAATTTATGATAAATTGAATCTTTGATACTACTGTTTCTCTTTAATTGGATTAATAGGTCGACGATATGGTTTGTTTAGCTTTAAATGCTTAAAATGCACAAATGGTATTTGGCTGCTTATCTAACTGCTGTTGCTAATACCACAAATAACATACTTTGTATTTGATTATTTAATTTTTGATTCGAACAGTTCAAGCTATGCAAGAGTTATTGGAGAGTTATTTGTAGGAAAGCAGAGGAAAGGAATTCTTTCCTATTTCAAAGGTCTTTTCTTCGAAAACTCGACTCGTTTTTATGATACAAATATGGATACACCCCATTCCCCGAGATCGGAAAATTCATCGAAATACCAGTGTTCTTAACAATTCGGCCGTTGGCCGTTCATTTGATCATAACCTTACACTCTAAATACAAGCGTGTAAGAGTGATTTCTCCTAACATTAAATAATTTCAAAATTTATCAAAATTTAAATTTTATTTTATCTGTATCATATTTCTTTCAAATTCTTTCTCCTTCACAGAGGCGAACTTTTACTATGGCACTCTCCGTAACTGCTTGCAAAGTGACTTTATTTACCACTCGGATTTCTGACGAATACTGTTCTTCAGCTCCGCAAATCTCCAAGACGTATACATTATACTGTGAAAACGAAAATCATTAAATAATAAAAAGTAAGTTATGAAGTTATTTAAAAGGTAAAGTGACGTTATTTACCAATCGAATTTCTGAGAAATATTGTCCTTCAGCTCCGTAAATCTTCAAGACGTGTACATTTTAATGCCCAAAAGAAAATAATAAAAAGTAATGAAGTTATTTAAAAAGGTAAAGTGACTTTTGGTCCACCCTGCATATGAATCTGTTTCTATATTTGTTTTGAGTCAGCTTCGTATAGGAAAACCAGCGCATAACTCAGGCACGTTACGCACTTGACAATATTATATCTTTTTTCGAACCATTGTTCAAATCAAATTTAGACAGTTTTGTGATGAGACAAAATGTCACAGAGATCCTGTAATTAAAGCGGTACTTCTCAACTATAAATTACCCTAAATTCAGCTGTAATTGAAAAATAATTTTCTTCAAAATACTCTGTGATAAAACAGGTATCAAGATTTCCAGTTTCGTTTAGGATACCTTTAGTTATAACTACATATTTTTTCTTTTAGAACTTTTCTCCAGAGTTAAGTTGTTTGCAGCTTATAATTTGAATTGCTTTCAAAATGAAATCTTTATTACACTTTTAATTTTTAATACAAGGTGTGAAAATAAGATTCAGGGAACGACGTGACAAGATGCTCACTCGTAATAGTAAGTGAACAACGAAGCACGGAAAAAGTGTCTGAGCAAAGCGTAGGAATAGATATTAAGGAGTTCTGTAAACTGCACTCTAGAGCGCTAAGTTATAGCACCTGTAACGCAAAACCCGTAAAATGAGGCATTAAACAAATTCAAAGCTGTTTCAAGCTATTTAACCCCCGAAAAAAAAAATAATTACATGTGGAAATAAGTTGACGGAGAAAAAGCCGTAAGCCGTATATTTAAGTGCATTTATGAATGGTTTAAACGTTTTCCAGACGAATAGAATTCCATTGAAGACGCTGTTCAGAATGGTAAGCCTACATCTCGTATTGACAAAAACATTATAAAAGTAAAGTTGATATTTATCAGAAAAAGCAACAATGAATGCTAACATACAGAAGAATGTTCAGGCAAATTTATTGCAAATTTTCCGTCAGGTAACGCCAAAGCTGGATCGTAGTTCCTTGTTCATGATAATGCTCGTTCACGTTTGGTTTTTGTTGAGAAACAATTTGTGTCCTGTAGAGAAGTTTTAGCTCTTGATCATCGACCCTATTTCACCTATATTGCTTCAGCAGATTGTTTTCTGTTCCTGCGCTTGAACCGTGGTCTAAAAAGAAAGGTATTGGAATATTTCAGACATTTATAGCCAAAGGACAAGGATTATTCTGTGGTGATGGCGATAAGGAGCGCGCCTTGCGCCCTCCGATAAGTGTGGCAACCCTAGAGGAGAAATTTCTTGCGAGTAGCGAGCAGAGCGAAACAGGCAGGCTGTCGGGGAGAATGCGCGATGTTCCTAAATAAAGTTTAACTTTTATTGTGCACAATGTCTTGTTAATATTTATATGAATGCAGTAAGAACATAATCTGTGATATGGAATTCGAGGATTGGTGGTAAAAACATAACAGGAAATCACTATAGTGGTAACCCGGACTGTGTTAAATCGTATGAACAGTTCTCAAGCACTTTCGGTTTTGACTACAAGCCATCACTCAAGATCTCCAAACCAGAAGTAATGGATTACATCGGTTTTCATCCTCCGAATCACAGATGAGTACTAATTATAGATCATTTTATAATTCTGTTTACTACTTATCATTTAATTTCATTTTCTTTAGTAAAATTTTTGCTTTTATTTTGGCTTAAAAACCTTGCACAATGTCAGGCAAATTTATTGCAAATTGCTGATGTTCATGCCGTCCAAATTCCGGTTTATAACCGATCAGACCCATCTTTATGGTTTATTATGTGTGAAAGTACTTTTGCTCTTGCCACCCCCAAACCTATCACAGAATCCATTACTAAATATAATTATGTAGTTTCTCATCTTCCTCCAGATATCTCATCACTAGTACGGGATTTACTTATGAAACCAGACCCTATTGATCCATATGCAAAGCTTAAAACTGAGTTAATAAATCGTGCAGGAGAATCTTCTCAGCAAG
This sequence comes from Stegodyphus dumicola, assembly GCF_044657685.1. Taxonomy (NCBI): domain Eukaryota; kingdom Metazoa; phylum Arthropoda; class Arachnida; order Araneae; family Eresidae; genus Stegodyphus; species Stegodyphus dumicola. The sequence continues at coordinate 61,170,062 of NC_140775.1, read as the reverse complement.
AAATTCGCCAATTATTATCTGGAGAAGAATTAGGTTCTCGAAAACCTTCCGATTTGCTTAGAAATATGAAACGTCGAGCAGAATCTTTAAATGTTCCTGATAACTTATTGTTAGAATTATTCCTTCAACGTTTGCCTTCGACTGTTCAGTCTATTTTGGCAGCGGTTTCCAATTTAACTGTAGATAAAGCTGCAGAAATTGCCGACAGAATTTTAGAAGTAAATCCAACCCCAGGGACTTGTGCCGTTTCTCGCACAGTCGATCAGTCTCTTGAGGATAAATTATTTAAACAAATAGAAAAATTAAACAAACGTATTGATCGCATTTCTCTTTCTCGTGGTCGCTCGCCAAATCGCGGAGATCGCAATAAGGAAAGAAGCAATTCCAAAAGGAGAGATTATTCTATTTGCTGGTATCATAGACGTTTTTGGAAAAAGTGTAGAGATGACAAATGTACAAAACCTTGTTCATGGCAGGGAAACGAAACCAGCAAAGAATAGAGGCGACTTATTCTTTGCCTCAAGTTTCACGTCGCCTGTTCGTTCGTGACCGTAGAACAAACCTTTCATTCTTGGTCGATACCGGCTCTGACGTGTCCTTACTTCCAGCAAATAAATCTCAAAAACGGAATTCGTCCCAACAAACACTTTTCGCTGCTAATTCTTCTACTATTCATGTTTATGGTCAAAAAACACTTTCTTTGGATTTCAAATTAAGACGACAGTTTACATGGACTTTTCTTATAGCAAATGTTAGTACACCCATTCTTGGAGCAGATTTTCTCCATTTCTTTGAATTGGTGCCTGATCTCAGAAACAAATGTCTCAAAGATTTAAAAACGCATTTTAAAACCGTCGGTTGCGTGAAAAATGCAAGCATTTATTCAGTAAAAACTGTATTTAGTGATACACCATATCACAAAATTTTAAAAGAATTTCCTTCAGTTACTAGATTACCAGATCCTAACCAACCTGTTAAACACAACACCGTTCATTATATCATAACTAAAGGTCCACCTGTGGTTGCAAAACCTCGTCGGTTAGCTCCAGATCGCTTAAAAATAGCAAAACAAGAATTTCAAACTATGATGCAATTGGGGCATTTGAGACCTTCGAGCAGCAATTATGCATCCCCACTTCACATGGTTCCAAAAAAGGGAAGTCTGGAATGGAGACCTGTAGGAGATTATCGAGCATTGAACGCTCAAACAATAAAAGACAAATACCCTATTCCATGTTTAGCCGATTTTACTGCTGCATTGCACGGTACTAAAATTTTTAGTCATGTCGACCTGATTAAGGCATACCATCAAATACCAATTAACCCAGCCGACATCCACAAAACCGCCATATGCACACCATTCGGTTTATTCGAAAGTATCCGTATGCAATTCGGCTTATGCAATGCATCCGCGACTTTTCAACGTTTTATAGATGAAGTCACGCGGGATTTAGAAGGTGTTTACGCTTTTGTCGATAACTTGTTCATAGCCTCTAAAGATTCTGAGGAACATTGCAGGCATTTGAAAGCTTTATTTTCCAAACTTCAGGAATATGGACTTTGCATAAATGTTTCAAAATGCACCTTTGGTCAAACATCTATTGATTTCTTAGGTTTTCACCTTAGTGAAAACGGAATTGAACCTCTTCCTGACAAAGTCAAATGTATTTTAGATTTTCCTCAACCTACCACTCTCACTCAGCTTCGGCGATTTTTAGGCATGTTTAACTTTTATAGATGTTTCATACCTAAAGCAGCACATATTCTTTCTCCTTTAATAAAATTGTTAGAAGGCTATATTAATAAAAAGAAATCTCGTTCTCGTGTTCAGGATTCATCCCCACAATTAAATTGGAACGAGAATGCTGAACAAGCCTTTATTGCTGCCAAAAATGCCATTGCTCAGGCTACCCTTTTGAGACACCCTATTCTCGGAGCCCAGCTAAGCATCTGGGTAGATGCCTCAGACGTCGCAATCGGCGGCACACTTATGCAGTTGTCTCAACAAACATGGGAACCTATAGCATTTTTCTCTATGAAACTCAATAAAAGTCAACAGAAATGGTCCGCGTACGATAGGGAATTATTTTCTATTTATTCTGCAATTAACAAATTCCGACACATGTTAGAGGGCAGAAATTTTATAATTTATACGGATCAAAAACCGTTAATATACGCTTTTAAACAGAACCCTCATAAATGTTCACCTCGACAATTGCGACATTTAGATTTTATTTCTCAGTACTCTACTGATATTAGGCATGTGCAAGGTTCAAAAAACGTCGTTGCTGACGCTCTTTCAAGAATCGAAATTGATTCCATAACAAAATCTCCATTTTTGGATTTTAAAAAATTTTCGGAAGCTCAACGGCATGATCCGGAGGTACAAGACCTTCTCAAAAACAACACATCATCTTTGAAACTGGAATTTAAACCGTGCCAATATTCTGATGGTAATATTCTTTGTGACATATCAACAGACATTCCTCGTCCATTTGTTCCGAATTCCTTTCGCAGACTCATCTTTAATCATCTGCATAATCTGTCACATCCAGGAATTGCAGCTACTACGAAGCTTATTTGTTCTCGTTATGTATGGCCCGATATGAAACATCATATCGAAAATTGGGTGAAATCCTGTTAATCTTGCCAAAAATCGAAAATTACTAGGCATACTAAAGCACCACTGGGCACATTCTCTCTTCCTGATGCACGTTTTTCAGAAATCCATATGGATATCGTCGGACCGTTACCTCCATCAGAAGGCAATGTGTACCTTTTGACTCTAATAGATAGATTCTCCAGATGGCCTGAAGCCATTCCCATCCCGGATATGAAAACGGAAACCATTTGCAGAGCCATCTTCAACCGTTGGATATCTCTTTTTGGCTGCCCATCGATCATAACAAGAGACCAAGGTTCTCAAATGAGATCCGCACTTTTTGCAGAATTCACGCACATTTTGGGTACGAACAGAATCACAACAACAGCCTATCATCCAATGTCCAACGGCATTGTTGAACGATTTCATCGACATTTAAAATCTTCTCTCAAGGCTCACGAGACCAATAACTGGACTGAAACACTACCAGTTGTTATGCTTGGTATTCGGACAGCCGTAAAGGAAGATCTACAGTCATCTTGTGCTGAACTGGTGTACGGCACAACTCTCAAGCTGCCTAGTGATATGATAACGTCATCTAAGATATCTCCGTATGACACACAATTTATCACGAATCTTAGGCATAGAATGCAACAGTTGAATCCAATAGCAACATCTGCACATTGCCAAGAAAAATGTTACGTAAGTGCTACCTTAAAGTCGTGTACGCATGTATACTTACGTGTCGATCGAGTAAAGCCACCTCTGTGCCAACCATATACAGGTCCGCATAAAGTCCTTTCTAGAACAGACAAAACTTTCACAATTGATGTTAACGGTCTGAAATCTACTGTGTCTATAGACCGTGTGAAACCAGCCTATTTGCTTTCGGACTCTAATTTGCCTGAACTGAAAACAAATAAAGACTTAAAGACAGTTCAGCAGAATAAATCTGCAAACGAACTCTCTAAGACACAAACTGTCACCAGATCGGGAAGACATGTTCACTTCCCTAAGAAACTTGCTTCTTACGTAACAATTTAAAACATTTCTTTTAAAATTCATATCTTAACATATTTCTTGTTATTTCATGTTTATTATATGTGTCAATACCTTGTTATATATTGAATTGCATTTTGATCTTTTCTAATTTTATATTCTAATTTTGTAATCATGTAAAAAATACCCGACAGTACGGATCCTCTAAGATAATTTCATAACCTATGTTGTTCCTTTGAATAGTCATTAAAGGAACTGGGGGGAAACTGTGTGGTGATGGCGATAAGGAGCGCGCCTTGCGCCCTCCGATAAGTGTGGCAACCCTAGAGGAGAAATTTCTTACGAGTAGCGAGCAGAGCGAAACAGGCAGGCTGTCGGGGAGTATGCGCGATGTTCCTAAATAAAGTTTAATTTTTATTGTGCACTATGTCTTGTTAATATTTATATTAATGCAGTAAGAACATAATCTGTGATATGGAATTCGAGGATTGGTGGTAAAAACATAACAGGAAATCACTATAATTCTATCGAAGTTGGGCATTGCCCGCAATTTTCAGGAATGGTACAGGCATTATAAAAAGTTCATTACAAACGGCGAACATTACTTCGAATACACACAAAACGCTTTTTGCGTTTTAAATAAGACTCGTCAGTTTATAAAACCATTTCATGCCCTTTAGTGTCGTACTTTAAACAGAAAATACATTCCAAGAGAGTTATAGGAAATATTGTCACGAGTAACTGGTAATTCGTGACTGCCAGTTTAAGCAGTTCAAGCTGTGCTCTGAACTTCTTCCTCATCTAGAAATTTTTACGAAGATCTGTTTCAGATCTGACAAACTATATCAAATTATTTTCTTCATCAAAATCTAGTCAAATAACTTGTAAAGAATGTACGTATCTTATTTCGAAGTAGCTATGTTAGTTTAACAGATTATATGTTGAAAGTCGAGATTTCTAATTTCGCAGTTACGAAAATTAAGCATTAGTTTATTTTAAGTTTGTGGTAACGTGTTTGGAAAAAGTAGCAGCCTACCTTGAAGATTGGTCGTGGTTTCAAATAACAGCCAGAGATCAGTTTTTATCAGTTTACAACAATGAAATTGTAGAGAGTTGTAATAATTTAGTAACTTTAATTGTTTCAACTGAAATTTAATATATGAAGATAAATTTATAAATTCTTTGATAAACTGTCATGTTATTTCAAAGAGAGAAGACATTACTAATATTAACATGGCGGGAAAATATAAAGGAAAATACATAAAATTGTGTATAACTTTATTGCTAAGATTTATTTAACTTGCCTGAAACATCAACAACTCCACGAATTTTTATGGATGCAAGATGTGCAGGGTAAGAGCTTTCGTTGACGTAGACCTCAGGTTACAGTAGGACTTTGATAAACTCCGTCGCACTTTTGAAAGAGAATCTCTTCGACGATAGATCCAAGAGATTCCAACTTCGCTTTCCAATTACTTTCCTATGCCGCGAAGGTATATACACTTGCAACATATAAGCCTAATCCGGAATTCGAAATTAAGCCCAGCAATATGGCAACCAACATCGCTAACCGTTACAGTGATCAGAACGACAAGTATAGCGTTTATAATACAAGATAAAATCGAATGAAATTCAATATATGGGAGGACAAGTGCCATCGAATAATCTAAAAGGTTTCGATGTTACTAAATAACGGTAAGCAAATTATTGAAACCATGGTTTGTGATTGTTGTCTGGAATATGCCAAACGATGCTTAGATCCCAAATGAACGCATTCTGGTAATCATGGAGTGTAAAGATTATTGTGGATGTGGAAATATGTCTTCGGAAAAATGTTTGATTTGACTTCAGCATAATTCTCCAGTGTGCAAGATAATTAGGAAATGTAATGAGCTCAAGCGGAACAGAACTAAGGTTATGTTAAATTAATTGAATATGGCAAAGCTCACGAGGACTATCTGCCTAGTGGAGAAATGCTTTAGTGGAGTATCTTTTACGGTAACTGACTTTTATTTATGTTAAACACAGGGGGAAAAACTACGAAACCAGTCATATACCCAGCACACTCCCCTGGGAACGAACATGGAAAAGGTGAACTCCAGTATTGAACGGTCTTAACTACTGCGTCACTAATGGAGCTAACAACAGAAGCTAAGAAGAAAGAAGTTGCCAGCCAGGGTTCAGAAATACAATTTAGAATAAATTTTAGTCAGGAAGAGTGGATAAAGTTTTACTTGAACTTTTTAACTTATTTAACAGTTCGCACTTTTGTAGATTCTTTTATCTTTTTCGGAGTTTGAATTTTTGATACTAATAGCCTTAATTAGTGGATATATTCAGGTTTTTGTTTAAGTGTTTTTCATATTTTCGACGAAAACTCAATTATTGCTTATTATAACAATCTTGAAATCATGCATCAGTTTTGCTAAATTTAAATAAGAATTCAATTAGCGATAATGAAGTGAGAGGTTAAGCATGCGTGTGACAGAAAAATAGAACTCTTTTTTTTTTTTTTTTTTTTTTTTTGTCGTAACAATGATTTGTAACGGCGCCTGGGATTTAGAATAAACAATAAATTGTTTTCTAGTTTATTGTCACTTCAATGCCACATGTCACGTCTGGCTTCTTTTCTATATCAATCAAATATTCTTCGTAACTACCATCTGTACTGAAAAGACGCAAAATATTTCTACACGATTTTTATTTTCCCTGGAGTTTGATGAAGGTAAGTACTGTTTCATTTGTAAGTTTTTCTTAACAATAAATTTAATATTTTATCAAAGACAGATAAATAATCACTAATATTTTTTCGGAATAATAAGAATTTGTATACAGTTTCAAGAAGATTTTAAAACTGACAAAATTGAAGCATACGTTGACATTGGTTGAGTAGAAAAGCTTACAAATTTCTAGAAACTTCAGTAAGTTTTCCACAGAACAAATTTGGTATTTAAATGAAAATAACTTATATTTGTATTTCCCACTTAACATGATAAGCTTTGGATATTAATTCTTGAATTTAATCGTTATGCTTTAATTTTATATATATTTGAAAAATTTAGTTTGCTATATTTCTCTTTCAACGAAATGCAAGAAGAAAAACGTTTTAAACCAAACTTCTCCACAGTTGACTAGCGTAAAATAATTACTTACATCTTGCTTTCCCCTATACGAATACTTCAATTTATTATTTTTTTTCCATAAATAAACATTTCCCAATTTCAGATTGATTTATTCGATTATGGCAATGCACGATAAGGTTATTTGCTTAAGAGAAGGGATACCTTTGTGAAAAATTCTCTGCCTCGCATCTAGCAGCCATATGGAGAAAGTCACGAAAAGGCCTAGAATCGAACCCACGTCGAACTATCAGTGTTTAGCAAATTTACCGCTGGTGGTAAAGTCGCTGATTTCAGAATATCGCTAGTGATAAAATCCCGATTCCAGAATAAGTCGGAGAAGAGTAAGAAAATGCCATGCTTGCTCACAATCGAGAATCGTTCTCTGACAAGGAGTGTGGATTGATTTCACAAGAATTGATGAAATATTCAGTAGTTATGATAATGGAATAAAAATAATTTGCATGCATTAAAATTTTTTACTATTTTATACACTATTAGGAGCTTTATGTTGATAACGTGTTATAATGTTTTTACTAGATATGTAGAGGTAACAAAATTTTGAATGATAAATTTTCCCTGAAAAATAATTAAAATTAAATTAAATACTATTTTTTTTTGTAATGAAGTGCAGACATGGCATACTTAAGTACATTATAATTTCACTACATTGCGTATCGATTATGATATATAAGTATAATACGTGTATACATTAAACTAAACTAAAATAATGTTAAAAGGAATATATTATTCTCATTATCTTTAAAAAAATATAAAATTCAGTCAAAATGTAAAATTTCATTGAATTATTGGAAATTTATTCAGAAAAATAGATTTATAGAATTAATGCGTATAATATCTTATACCCGAGTAGTAGCCGAGTAGTAGGAAAAGGCTTTTTTTAGCAAAAAATGCTTTTACTGTTAAACGTATTCGAAATGTTAATGTTGTTTCGAAATGTTACGTTTCCTGCGAATTAAATTTTCAGCTAAATTTTATCCCTATGAAATATTGCTATTATGATTTTAAAACTGTGAAGTACTGCAACGACTGTAATTTCTTCTTCTAAATAACATTAAACGTTTCAAAAGTTTTGCAACTCACCTGTACCTGTTTGCCCTCGAAATCGAGAGTATGAATTAAAATTTAAGCCAAATATGTTATGTCGCGAATTTTAATTATATTAATATGTGTTTGAAGTTATCATTATTCTAGTATTTTTTGTTTGTACCCATGTGCATTCTAATATGGTAAAAAGAGTTTTCTTAAGTTGTTAGGAATTTATTTAGCTCATTTATTCTTGAACTGTAGTGTAACAAAGACAAAAAACGGTTGCAAGAGCCACCTGGTTTATGGCCTTTCACTACCAGTTGTGTTGTGATTTCTTCGCTGGTGGCCTTTTTACTAATAGCGTTGAAACAAAAATTGTCTTGCTTTCGTTTTGTTACATTTGCAATGTTTCTTTCAGTAAGCTTAGGTAAATGGATTTTCTTAAAGCTTAGTTTCCGCTTGTTAGTTGGGGGTCCACTTTACTTGTCCACGTTCTGAGCACAAATGTTTGGCTTCATTGTTAGATTTTTCTAGTTTTTGATTCGTCGTGGGGGTGGAATTTTCTCAGTTAAAGTAAAATTATGAGATTGGTAAGATTTAATTTGATGATTTTTTGTAGGCCTATGAAATTTTCGGGGAGCGGAGAGGAGAGTTTACCTCGGTACTTGCACCTTGTTAGAAGTCATTTGGAGTCTAATTTTCGAGCTAAAAGGAAAAGGTGAAAAGAGTGGGGGCTTGACCCGTTGCGGGTCTTACTCTCGCAAGCGCCGGCTGTTGATTCAGATTTCGGAGCGGAGTCCTATATGGAGTGATTTGAGTTGCAACATTTTTAAGTCTCGTAAGAGTGCGCGGGGATTGACTAAGCTACTAGAAGAGCATTTTATTCCAGAAAGATTTAAAATAAAGTGCTAATTTCCAAGAGTACTTTACCGACTACTTTTAGCACTGATTACTTCTGGTATCTTCTTCTTTATTCTTTGAGAACTCTCTGCTGTTTTGAATGCAGCGTTGAAGGCGAATCATTTTTAAATCCGTGAGAAGTATCCAGCGCGGCGGTGCGGGTTTCGACAACGGTTCTTCGGAGGTCATCGGCTACCTTCCGCAAAGAGATGAATTCACGAAAAGGAAAGAGAATTTTCTCTGTGAGTAGAACGATTGTAATGTTCCTAAGAAATCTAAGAGATGAATCCATGAAAAGAAAAGAGACTTTTTCCTGTGAGTAAAAGGGATTGTAATGTTCCTAAGAAATCTATGAGATGAATTCACGAAAAGGAAAAGACTTTTCCCTGTGTCTAGAAGGATTGTATGATGCGGAAATTCCACTGGTCTCGTCTTTCGTCGAGTTCCAGCTAGTAATCCGGCTAAAGCAGTGTGATGTGGGAAATTCTACTTGACTCAGCAATACGGGACTTATTCTAGAAGTTATCGTAAGTTCTGGTTCGAGTGAAGAAGGTTTTTCCTAACTACTAACTGTGAGTTCCTTATTTTTTTCGTTTATAATATTTGCAGGCATCATAGATTATTTGGCCCGGAAAAGGTGAACTAATCTTGCATTTTAGTGGAAAGGGAAAATTAATTTAATAATGAGAAAATCACTTTGTACCTTAAAGAGAATTTGAAATTGTTGCAAAATAAAAATGTGTAATTCTGTAAATTATAAAATTCTTGATTAGTTTAGGTGAGATCCAGTTTAAATATATAATTTAATGCTGGCGGATTGTTAAGTCATTAAGACTATTTAACTGTAAGATTACGTCATTTTTTCTCTTCTTGGCGCCTTGCATGGCGCAGATGTTCATTACAGCAACCCTGTAAACGCTTACTCAGTTTTATTTTTTATTGCTGTTGTTGTTAGTAGTAAGTCATCGCTTGAAAGATGGCACGCATTTGATTAAAGTTGTTGAATAAAATATGTAGTACAGTCCACTTCTAGTTAATTTGAAATTGTTGTATAACAACGCACGCATCGCATGAACACTTTATGGCCCGCCGAGCCACAGGTAAAAGACATCGTTGCTAAAACTAACCTTTTAGAACATTTGGAATACTTTCGTTTGGTTGTATTACGCATAACTTCATATAGAGTGTTTGGAATGCTTTCGTTTTCGTGTGGATTACGCAATTAAGATTGGATACTGTGTCTTCGTTCATTTCCGGTGTTGCTGTCGAGAAATCTGCAATCACGGTAAGTGATAAATTATTTATTTGTTCATGAGGAGTGAATTGGAAGCGATTAAAGCTAACAAAAAAAGTTTAAAATGCAGTATCAGAAAGTTTGAAAATAAGGTAAATTCTACAGTGGATGAAGCAGATATTTCCTTATTGGAGTTATACGAATCAAAAATATTAGAATTTAAAAAGGAATTAAGTAACATTTTCGATTCTTTATTTGCACATTGTGAAGAAAAGGACACTGACGAATTCATTAAGGAAAAGGAAAATGTAGTAGATAATCTCGATGAAATTCATTTGAAAATTAAAAGAAAAATTTCTGAGATCCGTTCTCAAAGGAATAGCTGCTCAAATGAAAACGGTTCGAGTAAAGACATAATTGTTTCGGATATAAAATTGCCTAAATTGTCTCTTCCAATATTTAGTGGGAAAATCGAAGAATGGATTGAATTTGAGGATTTATTTTCCGCAGCTGTGCATAAAAATAGCAAATTAACAAATGCGCAAAAATTGCAATATTTAAAGAGTTCGTGTAAGGCAGACGCTTTAAATATTATTCAGTCCATTCCAATTTCAGATTCGAATTATGACGTAGCATGGAATCTGTTGGTTGATCGCTATTGCAACAAAAACGATTTGATCAATTCTATCATAAAGAAATTAATTTCTATACCTCAAACGAGTGATTCTACTTCGTCGCTTTTAAAATTTATCGATAAGGTGCATGAATGTTTACGATCCTTGGAAGCATTGGAGCAAAAGGTGGAAGAATTTTCAGACACGTTAATTGTTTATTTATTAGTTGAAAAGTTGGATAGAAATACTCGGTGTTGGTGGGAAAGGTCACTTAAAAAAGACGAGATGGGAACGGTTAAACAACTGACATGTTTTTTGAAGGAACACGCTCGCACCCTATCACATTTCAAACCTCCGCATGGGGAATCGAAACGCTCATTACCAAAGCTCTTACATCACTTTCGGAAAATTCAAAAAATTGTCCTTATTGTAAAGCTGATCATTTATTGTTGAAATGTGCGCAATTCTTAAATCTAACAGTCAAGAAACGATTGGAATTTGTAAAGACAAAAAAACTATGTTTCAATTGTTTATCTTCGGTCCACACAATCAAGGACTGTAAAAGTTCTAATACATGCAGAAAATGTCAGAAATATCACAATTCGCTCTTACATTTTGATCGAAATGAAGAAAATTTCGATAGAGCAAACGGCACATCGAATCAAATCACAAACAAGACTAATAAATTAAGCAGTAATCTTTCTCCAAATGCTGATACATTTACTCCAATGGCATGCAGCCAAAAGGTTAGTGACACTAATGAAACCAACCAAGCAAAGTCCATTAACGGTACTGCGCTGAATATTTCCAGTTCTTTTAATAAACAAGTTCTACTTTCAACTGCAATTATTTTCGTTAAGGGTAATGATGGAAAATTTATCTCGCTGAGAGCCTTGCTGGATTCCGGTTCTCAAAATAATTTCATTACTAAAGAAGGTGCTGAGTTATTGAATTTGAAGAAAAGAAAAATAAACGCTTCTATTTCAGGTATCAATGGTACAGTTATGAGTGTTAAGGAAAAAGCTATAGCAACCATCGCTAACGCTACTAGAGATTTTATTCGTACCTTACAATTTTTTGTTGTTCCAAAAATAACTCGCGTAACGCCTGCTAAATATATAAACATTCCTGATGTTAAGCAGTTGCAACTCATTGGTTTAGCTGATCCAGAGTTTTATAAACCTGGTCAAATACATGTTTTATTATCTAACGAAATATTTTTTGATTTACTGGGAACAAATAGAATAAATATGCAAGACCTGATTCTCCATCAGTCAGTTTTTGGATACATCGTTAGCGGGTCAGTGCGCATGCCGCAGCAAGGCAGTGTTGATAATTATTGTGGGTTTGTGGAAAATGGGGATAATTTATCTGACAACATGAGAAGGGTTTGGGAGATTGAAGGTATTAATGAAGCAAAAAAAGTGAAAAGTCAGGAAGAGGAATTTTGTGAACAGCACTTTCTTCGTACACACACGAGGCAAGATGATGGCAGATATATAGTGGAAATGCCAATTAAGGAGGAAGGACTTAGCCTTTTAGGGAAATCGAGAGAAAACGCTATCAAAAGACTGAATTATCTACTTAAACGCTTCACTCGCAATCCCGCAATGAAACACTTATACGAAGATTTCATTAAGGAATATAATGAATTGGGCCATTCCGAAGAAATTGATGAAGGGGATAGCTCTAGTTTCTCATATTATCTTCCTCACCATGAGGTTTTCAGACCCGAGAAACCTAGCACTAAATTTAGGGTAGTGTTCGATGCCACTGCTCCTACGACTACTGGAATTTCGTTAAACGATATTCTGCTGAATGGAGGGTTAGTTCAAGACGAACTATTTGATATTATTTGCAGATTTCGAACGCATAAAATTGCCTTCACAGCAGACATTGTAAAAATGTATCGTCAGATTTTGATTAAAGAACATCAAAGAGATTTATTACGCATCTTATGGAAGAGTAGTGAAGAAGAACCAGTTAAGGTCTATAGACTGAAGACTATAACTTACGGTACTTCCAACGCACCATATCTAGCAACACGCACACTTAATCAATTAGCAGAAGACGAGAAAAATAATTTTTCGTTAGCAGCGCCAATAGTACAAAGGGATTTTTATGTCGATGACGTACTCACAGGAGCCCATACTCTAATAGAGGCTAAAGAATTACAGTCGCAATTGATTAACCTATTATCACGTGGAGGAATGCGTCTGCACAGATGGTGTGCTAATCATCCTGATCTTTTGCAGTTTCCGGATGGACAAGAGGAATATTCTTTCGGTAATTTCGATGACGATCAGAGCATCAAAACTTTAGGATTATTATGGAATCCAAAGATAGATTGTTTTTCGTACAAATCAACCATCAAGAAAACAACTACTTACACAAAGAGAACAGTGTTGTCTGATATTGCTCGCATTTATGATCCATTAGGACTGCTTGGTCCAGGGATAACAAAAGCAAAAATCTTCATCCAAAGACTTTGGTTATTGAAGCTTGATTGGAACGATCCGCTACCCGAAAGGATAATTAAGGATTGGCAACTTTTTATTGATTCAATGCAATCTATCAACAATTTGAAAGTCAGTAGATATGTTTTACAGGATAGTTTTTCTGATATACAAATTCATGGATTTTCAGATGCATCAGAACACGCATACGGAGTAGCCATCTATTTACGCTGTAGAAGTGACAATAATTTATCTTCACATTTGCTTTGCAGTAAGTCCAGAGTAGCTACACTAAAACCGCTGACAGTACCTCGACTGGAACTCTGCGCAGCTGTACTGCTAGCACAGCTTGTTGCAAAGGTGGTGCCTTTATTGAAATTGGACATAAGTAAAATATGTCTGTGGTGTGACTCAACCATAGTGTTAGCATGGCTTCAGAATCCCCCGCATGTACTAAAAAATTTTGTTGCTAATCGAGTGTTGCAGATTCAAGAGCTAACACATACATGCCAATGGAATTATGTGCGTTCAGAGGAGAACCCGCAGACCGCAGAGAACGGCAGACCTTATTTCCCGAGGACTGAATTTTGACAAGCTGCATGATGTTGATCTGTGGTGGAAAGGTCCTCCATTCTTGAGTGAAGGTGTCATACCTAACAAGAACATTGACTTTGAACAATTAGAAAAAACAGAGACATTTTCTAATGAACTGAGAAAAAGAACTGACATTGCTTGTTTATGCACTTTGCCTTCAAAATTTATTGATAATGTCCTAGATATCACTAACAATTATTTAAAATTATTACGTGTTGTTAGTTATATTTTCAGGTTCATTTGGAACTCTAGGTGTGCAAAACAGAAAGGAGCACAGAGAAGAACAGGAGGAGTAAGTTCAAAGGAGTTAAATGAGGCAGAATCCTTTTTAGTAAGAGAGGTTCAAAAATGTAGTTTTTATTCAGATTACAACTCCCTCGCACAAGGTAAACCCGTTAATAATAAAAGTAATTTACTTTCTTTGAACCCTTTTTGGATGCAAATAATGTAATGAGAGTAGGAGGCCGATTACAAGGGGCCAATGTAATGTTTTCACAAAAACATCAAATAATTTTGCCTGTTAAATGCAAACTAACTAAGCTGATTGCCGAGCATTTTCATCAGAAATATTTACACGTAGGTTCGCAAGCATTATTGTGTTTTATGAGACAGAAATTTTGGCCATTACAAGGTAGGAATTTAACTAGAAAGATTACCCATGAATGTATAATTTGTAGTAAAAATAAACCAGTCACTATCGAACAAATTATGGGGTCATTACCTGCAGAGCGCGTAAATCCAAGCTCACCCTTTAATCATGTCGGCACCGATTTTTGCGGTCCATTTTTTATTAGGTACAAGGGACAGAGGAAAGGAAATCTTCATAAGGTATATTTAGCTCTTTTCATTTGCCTTATAACAAAGGCAGTGTATCTCGAACTAGTGAGTGAACTCACCACTGACGCATTTATTGCTACCTTAAAGAGATTTATTGCTAGGCGCGGAAAATGCTCAATCATTTTCTCAGACAACGCAAAAAACTTCGTTGGCGCAAATGCCGAATTGCAAAGAATTAACAATTTAATTAGAAATCCTGACAAAAAATTAGCAGATTATTTAGGTGAAGAAGGAATAGTATGGAAGTTTATTCCCCCACGGACACCTAATTTTGGTGGACTATGGGAATCTGGAATAAAATCCGTGAAATCTCACTTAAAGCGGATTGTAGGTAATGCAAGGTTGACTTTCGAGGAGTTATTAACTGTAGTAATTCAGATAGTCTGTTTTAAATTCTCGCCCTATTACTCCCTTATCTTCCGATGTAAATGATTTAGAGGCATTAACACCAGGTCATTTTCTCATTGGAAGACCCTTGAATGCTATAGTAGAACCCGAATTAATTGATATACCTGAAAACAAACTCTCAAGATGGAAACGAACTACCAGATTTGTCCAGTTGATATGGAATCGTTGTCATAGGGACTATTTAAACACACTACAACAGCGTTCAAAATGGAAGGTAGAACAAACGAATATTAAAATAGGTATGCTAGTACTAGTTAAGGAGGATGAGCTTCCTGTCTGTAGATGGGTGTTAGGGCGCATTACAAGAATTTTTCCTGGAGTTGACGGTAAGGTTAGAGTAGTAGAAATACAGACAGCAAAGGGCATCATTAAGCGTGGAATTACAAAAATTGCAATTTTACCCCAAGAAGAAGCTTCCTAAGTTAGTTAAGTGTTAGCTTATTATTATAAAACTTGTATTGTACATTGTATTGTGTATAAAATTTTATTGAAAATTGAATATTATTATATTGAATTAAGAGATGTTATTCGTATTGCATTATTGTATAAGGTAGTAATTGTACAATTTTGTAGGTTATTATGAGTATTATCGAACGAAATTATTGAAGTAACCCTTCAATGCCGGGGGGTATGTTAAGTCATTAAGACTATTTAACTGTAAGATTACGTCATTTTTTCTCTTCTTGGCGCCTTGCATGGCGCAGATGTTCATTACAGCAACCCTGTAAACGCTTACTCAGTTTTATTTTTTATTGCTGTTGTTGTTAGTAGTAAGTCATCGCTTGAAAGATGGCACGCATTTGATTAAAGTTGTTGAATAAAATATTTAGTACAGTCCACTTCTATTTAATTTGAAATTGTATGTATAACAATCTATGTATAACAACGCACGCATCGCATGAACACGGATAATCATGAGAATCTGTTATTATGTTAATTTGGAAATTTGATCTTGATAAATGAACCTTTGAATTGATACATAATGTGGAATATTAATAACTGTTGTATGTAAGGGTAGTCTGGCCAGCTATCTGAAATTAGATATTCGAGAAATTAATAAATGTGTTTGTCTTATAATTTTATTGCATTTATTTACCTTGTGTAATTATGTTTTTTTGGGTGGTCTGTCATGTCACTCCATTTGTTTGAGCCGGGAGGCTTTTTAAGAAACATGGAGTTTTATTGAATTTGTATTATTGTTTTTCCGTAGTGGGCTTCACAAGCGCCCTATTGTACTAACCAATTACAGCTATACAATTGATCTTACGATATATTATGAATTTGATTTATTTGATTTTTTTTTGGTTAGTTTTTTCTGGCACCATGAGCCAAAGTTAAAAGTCATAAAAAGTATAAAACACCTAATTTTCAGTGATTCAACAAATACAAGACTGTTGTTGTTGCATCAGGTTCTTCTATTTACAATAAAATTAATGTAAAATTCCTTACCTGCTGCATCTTCAGTGTTCACGACGCCAGGCTTCTAATAATCACGTTTTCAGTAAGAGTTTCTATTACTGCTAACAAGCCATCTTGTCTTTTAATTATTTATTGAAATAAAAAGCTAATATACACTATTTACAAGGTAGGTGATAATTATTTTAAGATAGTACATTTTTAGTTCTGAGTCTTTACGCTCCTCAGAGCGGTTCCAATCTCGACTGGTTCTCGGAACTTAATTACAGCAAAAGTAAAGGAAGAGATGCCCGCCACCTAGTGGCAAGAATGTGACAGTTGTTTTGCCAAGTTTTAAGTATTTGTAATTTCTATTGTTGTGAGTGTAATCCTTGTTCTAATTGGTTTTATACAGATTATTAATCGTACAATGTAATAATTTAATTTTACATTACAGCCATAAAAATGTCTCGTTAGACTTTATTAGCTTTTAAGGTAATTCTCCCGCCTTCTTAGCATGCTTTCGTGGTAAAATATTCAGCACACTCGCCGCGTATTCGAGACGTCCGTCGTTCGAGTCCCGGCGAGGGCATTGCTCGTTTTTCATGTCTCCTGCTACGAAATAATCCGCTAAATGTACAGTGGCACCCGAACTAAAATTATCCCGGTGGTGGATAATGATTTGGCGATTAGTTTCCGTAATCCCCAGTGTTCAGCAAATTTACCGGAATTTAAAAGGGAGAATATATAAGGTATCTCTCCCGCCTTCATAGCATTCCTTCGTGATGTAATGATCAGCACACTCGGCACATATTCGAGAGGTCCGAGGTTCGAGTCCCGGCGAGGGTATTGCTGATTTTTCATGTCTCCTACTTCGAAATAACCTAATGTCTCTACAAGCTTTATGATTAATATTGACATTATTTCTTTGTGAATATTTTTTGAGTATTTATTTCGGTCTATTTTGCAGATGAGTGTACATTTGATCTGCATTATTGTTCTCTTACTGGCGCTGGAAGATGTTCAGTCCAACTTGTTAGAAGGTTAAACTTGTTTTATTTATATATATATTTCTTTTTTTTAATATAAATGTAGCTTTACTTCTGTATTAGAATAAATAAAAGATTGACTTTAAATAACTAAAGGCAAAATGAAGTATAGGAATTAAAATAGACAAGTATATAAGTTAATAACTTTACAGTATAATTTCTAAGTATTATAAAAGTCCCACGTTACCGGAGACCGGCTCATTCGAAAGAACGAAAGATAATAACATCGGGAGGGGGAGAAAGAATAAAGTTAGTTAATTTTTTTAAGCTCAGAATTGTAATTTTTCAAACACATATTGAAAATAATGACTTCAATGTATTATATAAAAATCCGAAAAGTTGATTTTGTGTATTGTGCTCATCAGATAACGTAAAAGCATCCTATGCATAAACGCTGCCAGATAAAATCCAAAAAACGGTCCCTGATTAGTTTAAGCGTTACAGGTGTATCAACTTATTAGCAGTAGAAACATTTTATTATATTTCAATACAGAAATTATTCATGTATTCCAGCACAGGAATGTTAATGGCATTGTAATGTATGCTTTTAATTCATTATGTAACACATATTTGTTTTTGATTCAGCGGCCGAGAATTGTCATGAACTGTCAAATTTCCCAATGGAGAAACATTTGATTTTGCAAACAACCACAGCCTGGGTCTATAGTTGACCTCTCTTCATTAGTTAGGATATATTCGATGATGAAATACATAAGCTTAAGTGAATTTACGTCATGCCAGCAATAAATTCTCACATTACAAAATGGAGGCGTGCCATTGATGTTGTCGATTGCTTTAGACTAAAGATACTCATTAAATCAGATAAATGAGACGATTCGCTTGAAATTCACAGACAAGAAGTTTCCTTTTAGGAATAAAGATTTTATTTCAATTATTTGCAACAAACCGTTTAATTACAAATTCATTTCTTTTCAAAAATTTTAATACTAGTATTCTAATCACGTGATAAACCGAAGGACTTTCTACTCTTTTTCAAACAAAGTATTAACTAAGGTAATTTACTTACCATAAGTGGAAAAACAGATGTATCGTTACATACGTGAAGGCATTATTGAAATAGCATTGTTTTCCCTCGCTTAGAAATATTAGAATCAAGATTGAAATTTAAGTATGTGTTTAGTCTTTCTCTTTCTCTTTTACCCAGATTCAAATACACTTAAATGACGTGTATTGTTTCTACTTCGAGGGCTAATTTGAACTTTTAAATAAGTATAAGAAATAAAAACAATGGATGACATAATAATATCAAGATAACCAGAAGTTCAGAACTTCGTACAAGGTGTATAAACCTAATAAACCTGTGGTTTCAAAGGAATGGAACAACTGCCTGCATGGGTTGAGACTCGATGGAAGTGTTTGCGTGACCATCCAAGGTTATTTGGTCTTTCGCCTTTCGAAGTTTTCCTGTGCTTTCCTTACCTAAACAAAAGTTGACTGTCAATATAAGGTAACCGCCATACGGAGAAAAATTAATTGGCCATTTTCAGAAATTAATTGACATAATTTTTGTGTTTATCTTTTCTCAGTATCGTATACATTAAACTGCATGGATGCAACATGGATAAAAATTTAGTTCTTAATATTTATTGTATTATTTCATTTTAAAAGCTACCAAGTTTTTCTGCCTCAGCCTCTGCATTAGAAATATTGAATTCAAATATTGATATCATAAATTAAATTATAATATAATTTATAAAATATTAAACATTTATTATTTTATAATCTTAAATTTTCTTTCCATTTCAGATATCGATATATTTCCTGAAGCAAGAGCGTAAGTACAAGAATTTAATATCTACATATATACAGAGTACTTAAGAACAATTACAGAAAATATGTATCTTTACATCAACAATTACAAATGGCAGATGAAATCACTGTGCGCCCTTCCAGATATTTTTTCTTCTGAAGAAAATTCATATTGTATGTTCTTCACTAGGTTTTAAACTTACTCTGCATGTTTATGGTAAAAATACTAGATTTCACTAGTGACGAATTTTTAGTAAAGAAATCAGGAAGGAAAAGATATTACTGAATAAAAAATAAAAAAAGTAAACATTATAATAGTAAAACAATTAGCTGAAGTAAATACTTGCCGTTACTTTCATATTTGGCATTAAATACCCTTCAGGTTTATTTGGATGTTGGCGGAAAATTGAGCATTTATACATAGGTATTTAGTCTACAAACGAAAATTCGTCATATTCCATAGGCTTGTTTTACCCCATATCGTTCCTGATATTTTTTTAAATGGTGAATAATTCTGGTTTTCGTAACAAAATGTTTTCAGTAAACAATTTCTTGAGGTTTGGAACCAACTTCGCGATTGCAAAGGTTTGGAATGCATAAAAAATCAGATTTATACTGGAACCCCCTATTTACGCTCGGTCAATCTCAGAAAAAGTACGGTAACATTACGAGTATTCCGTTCAACCTACCTATAAAAAATATCAAGAATAAACATTCTAAGAATAAAAGGATACGGAAGATTCTAAGAATAATGGATGCAATATACAGACGAAAATTTACGGATTACACCTTTTTCTTTACATCGTCCATTATTAGTTCTACAAAAGTTCTGTTTTGAGACGCGGATCACGTGATTTAAATCGTTTGGCAAGAGTTTCAAACCTACCTACGTAGTTCTGAAATGATTTTTACTAATACATTAATGTCCAAAAGTAAACAAAAGAAAAACTGATGATATAAAAAATTATGCAAGCAAACTGGATGAAACTTGATGATAATATTTATTATTCCCCTTTAGTATTACAAATTTTCTTTCCAGAAAGAGAAAGAAAGTGTATTTAAAAAGTAACAAAATGTCAGTATTCATGTTTTCACTATCATATTTCAGATAGGCCAACCAGCGGCCGAGCGGTAAAGTCGCTGAACGCTGGTAGTTCGGTCCGAGGTTCGAATCCCGCGAACGGGCATGGTTGCATGGGCGTTTTCGTGACTTTCCCCATGTGTAACGTGTATACGAGCCAGTTTCCCTTAAAAAGTCCTCCACGAAGGCATCTCTCCTCTTAGGCAGATAGCCCTAGTGTGCTTTGCCATAATTAAATACACTACCATATTTCAGGTATCAAATTTCTTTTACTACAACGCTTACGGTAACGCTGTTAAAAGTCTTATAAAGAGTCAAATGTATTTTTTAGCATAAGCTTTTAAACGTTCCTCTTACTTCTAAAATATATATATGTATATATATATATATCGTTACGATTTTTGTATTGATTTATCAAGTTTGCTATTTTTAATAAAATTGTTATTAAATTGTTTCATATCCCCGTGCAATATTGCATGCGACTTGTTTGAAGAGAAAGCTATGCCGGAAAAATAAAAGAATACAGGAGCACATGGTATTTAATAAATAGATATCCCGTAATTCTACGCTTTTGCTTTTTGGCAAAAATCGAGAAAATACCAGACTATGCTTGTGCTGATTAAAAAGCTTATAAAAGCCAGAGAAAAACATCTCAGCTCAGTTGTTTTATGAGTTTTTTTCACAAAACTATTGTTGTTTACTGTAGCGAATTCGCGGTGAAATCGGGTTAGCTTTCTCTGTTTTGAATTAAGCTCTTGAACGTTTGAGTACTTTAAAAGATAACTAGTGTGAGATATTGCAGTACTGTACGCATATCTGTGGAAATTTAAGCATTTTGTTTTATTTGTTGTGATAATAATAAACTTTATTTCCTTTTCATCGGATTTGTGCATTCAATTCGTAACGAACCTGTACGCACGCAACACGTTTTTGGTTCTCCGACGCGGAAATCGAACCTCACTCCTGACACCAAAATGTGTTGCGTACAATTATTATATTATTATAATTTTTTATTTAAAAGAAATATGTACTTAAATCAACCTTCGGTAGATTTTCTTTACATATTGAAAAATTAAATACTTTCTGGTAGTTAATAAATAGTCCTCTTTTCTACTGTTATTTTTTAACAAAATAATTATTTTAATATACATTTTATGATTACAGCGCATTGGAAACGGAGGACAGAATTTGAATTAAATATTCCTTAGAATGTTTGGCTAAGATTCAGTTATGGGCACTAAAATATTTTGCTTTTTATTTTGCAAGTTAGAAACATGCAGGCATTTTTGAAGCACTAGTCTGATGAAATTATATTATAAAGGTTAATTTTTGTTGGTATGGAATTTTACGCACATGATTATAGAAAATAAAAAATTAGTTTCTCTAGATTGAAGCCTTAGTCTGGAAAACATAACCTTGCTTTTAATTTGTTCTAATACAAAAGCTAACTGAAGTTTTATTAATTTAGTTGTTTAGAATAGGTTTAGGAAACACGTTGCTTCAAGAAAAATAGCAAAACGAAAAGGGAAAAAAATCGGACGAAATGAATAATAGTGCAAATGAATTATTTTACTATATATGGGTTGTTAAAAGGGCTAAATTTAATGATAAAAGTTCAACCTTATAAGGTATTTCTCCCGCCTTCGTAGTGTAGTCGTCTGCACGCTGGGCGCGTATTCCAGAGGTCCGTGTTTCGATTCCCGGCGAGGGCGTTGCTCATTTTTCACCACTCCTGCTTCCCAAATACCTTATGTCTCTACAGTGGCGTCCAAACTAAAAGGGTGGTGGATGATGTTTCTTTACACACAGGATTTTGCGACTGAGTCCCCTAAAAACACCAGTCGCCGTTTAAAAAGGGGTATATAAGGTATTTCTCCCGCCTCCTTAGCATGCTTTCGCAATGTAGTGGTCTGCAGGCTAGGCGCGTATTCCACAGGTCCGTGATTCGATTCCGGGAGAGGGCGTTGTTCATTTTTTTTCTCACTCCTGTTTTAAAAATAACCTAATGTCTCTACAACCTGTCTGAATATATATGCTTTACTTATGTAATAAAATACAATTAAATTAAATAATTTAGTTTAATATTTGCAGTGAAAGGTGTAATAAGATTCTTATTAAGTTATTGGTGTGATATTTCCCTGAAATGTTTTCTGTTAAATACATAAATCATTACGATTTCACAAATTAATTAATTGTTTTAAAACTTACATTTGAATAATATTTTTTAGGAAAATATCTTTGTTTTAACATCCCCCAAATTATAGAATATTTTTTTTTTACTTCTCTCCTTTATCCAGTAGTTTACGCTTCTTTTTTTTTAAATTGTTTGCCCTTGGCAAAAGAAGCTCCACGCGATTTTGTAACAAAGATTTTTAGTGAGTCTTTGCTCGTGAGCATCTATTTATATGTCATGATACAGAATTAGATAAACGATAATATGTTTAGTTTCTTTTATTAGAAAATATGCATATCTATTTCTCATAAAATTTAGACCAAAAATATGAATTTCTTTTCAAGATGATGTAGATTTAATTTTGTAATTTAATTTTTATGATAATTGGTAATTTTGTAATTTATATTAATTTGCTTTTGTTCTTATTGATATAACCTTAAATTCAATTTCAGTCTAATAATAGCAGATCCCATAACAAGCACCCCAAAAAAATACGTCAATGATGCAAAAATACCCCAAAATACATAAATGAATGGGAAGAATTTTGGAGACACTCTAATAACTCGTTGGTGCATTTTTAGCTTTGATAGCAGGCTGTATTTGTTCTGTGCACGGACTCAACAAGGTGCTTATACCGCTCCTTGGGAATATTAGCCCATGTTGACATTGTGGTAATTATCAGTATATCCATATTGAATGATGGCGTTACCAAACATTGAAGTGATCTCTCCCTTTTGCCCATAAATACTCAATAAGATTGATGCTAGGAGGTCCAGCAGGCCATAGAAGACATTTAAATTCAGAATTAAGCTTTCCAAAACAATTTAAGACTAACCATATCCGGTGACAAGGAGTATTAAGATGTTGTAAGTGACCATCTGATCAAGAAACACCACAGGCATAAATGAGTAGCAATGATTTTTGAGATAAC
This sequence comes from Stegodyphus dumicola, assembly GCF_044657685.1. NCBI lineage: Eukaryota > Metazoa > Arthropoda > Arachnida > Araneae > Eresidae > Stegodyphus > Stegodyphus dumicola. The sequence goes on along the minus strand of NC_140775.1, from coordinate 61,146,850 downwards.
CTAGTGGCACTCAGAGTTGTTTCCAGACATATCATAGATTCCAAGAAAATAGATTTCAGACCATGGATCCACTGCCCCATGCGTAAAGAGCAAGCTGAGTCTATGAATTCGTTCTGTTTGTATCATATTCTGATCCTGCCATCTACCATATTTCGTGTGATTGCGCCAAGAGCTTCTTACACTCGAATCAGTACCTCGTCTTCTAAGACGAGGTAGGAGTATATATCATTCGCAGGCAGGCATATAAGGCAGGCGTATATATCATTCATAGCCACACTGTCACACGCTTGCTCTTGCAGAATGTACTCTATTCACACAGGTTATTGTGCAAAACCGCAAACATTCCGTAATCGGGCGCATGTCTGCTCGGTTATCGTACAGCAAACAACCGTGGTGCAGTCTTTCCGTTGAAATAAACATTACCATACACAATGCCCATGTCTGCCATTTCCGTCTTCGTAAATTGTCCCATGTTCTCCGCAACCGGAACTTTAAATGTCTAATGTTGTATTTCAATTATAGCTCTGGTGAACAGCAAAGCGAGCAGCACCTTTAAGCACATAACCAACGCCTTCAAACTTGCAAAACTATTAGATGGTGAGCACCCGGCACGTAGCCTTAGGAACCTTAGGAAAACTTCTCTATCTGGAAGGTCATAGCTTATTTTAAGCTTATGGTCTTTAAATGTCAATCTGTGATCACGCATGTATTCATATTTTTCATACTAATATTTCTCCGGATGGCTGTTGACGGTTTTCATCTGATAGACCCTAATATGCCGCTTAACTGCCTTTCTACGGGCTTCCGAGTAGTCTAGGTGTCCCATACTCTTCCTAGATGTTTTTTCTTCAAGTTTATAACCAAATCTAACAATGCATCTGGATTATAAAATAAAATTTCCTTTGCTAACTTACGCTTGCTGTCATCACTTCGCCCTATTTTTGTATCTAAAGGAATTTTTTTCTTTTCCAAATCACGTTTTCACTCTCTTAGCATCAGTTATGTCAAATTTCATTGCTGTATGTTAGGATGGAAACTTGCTATTGCCATCAATATGGTGAAATGAATAGCAGAAATGTGTTCTTTCAACAATTCTGACGTTCTCTCTTAATTACAATCGCATATTGTTATTTAATTTTCGTACTATGTGTGTTATATGACTATCTCATTTCTGATTTGATTTTTGCAGGAGATGTGCCGAGCCTAATGAATCTTGCTCTAAAGGAAGCTATGGGCACGGACCAAGACATTGCTGTCCACCTAAAGGCTGTTCTTGCAATCCTTTCACTGGGAATTGCGATTGCAGTTGGGACACAATTTCAAGCATGACTAATAAAGCATGGGACTGGGTAACTGGCTAAAATAAAAACTCATTATGAGAGCTTAGGAGCTCACTCTGAATACTGAAATGATTTAATCTTTTGTACATACAACAAAAGCAAATAAAATCAAGTAATGGCTTACGTTCCCGTAATTTTAATTTAAAATTTTATAGATAGTTTGGATGAAAGACGTTAATTTATAACACTTGTTAATTTGATAGTTTGTGTCTTAAAAGAATAAAAACTTGGGCCCACATAATTACCATATAATATTATAGGTCATCAAAATGTTATATTTAAGTCCAATAAATTTTTCATAAAGTTTTAAAATAACTGCAAGTTTATAAAGAACTCATTGGATGTTTTGACGCAGGGACTATGACAAATTAATTTTGTCCTTGCAGGAATTCAATTCATAAATCTCCCAATGATCACTTTTCTTTAATCCACTGGCGGGCAGTTGCTATTCAGCATTGGCCACTACTAAGGCCATAAATGGTGGCCATTTTATTGTGGAGACGCTTGAAAGGCAGCCACCGTTGCTTCCTATGAAGGGACGGTCAGTTATAAAGATGCCTTCTCCGGGATTCAAATTTCCGGAGAAAGTATCGGTGGCATCATTTCTCCGGGCCCTTTGGGACCTCAGTACACTTCCCTAACCACTATACCGTCCGTGTGGTTCCAATGCTAATTGGAAATGCAGACCATTTACATCACAGAAATATGTAAGGGGGAATAAGGTAATTCCCTTAAAAATATTGTTTTCCTAAATAAGACAAAGTATACGAAGATTATACGCATTCTTAATGCAATAAGCATTAAGGCGATTTACGAACTAGCTTACATGGGGTACATGGGGTATCTATGTAGGTAGTCAACATCACTGACTGAAATTCAATTCGATTAGGTTAAGTTAGAAAACTGGCTTGTATTCATGTTACACATGGGGAAAATTGCGAAAACCGACATACAGTCAGTCAGTTCTCCTGAATTAAAACCAAGGGATGAATTATTATTTAGTCTTTAAGCGCTTGGAAACTGATGGAGTCACAATGATTCGGCTAGAATTATGAATGTCTAGTGATCTTGCAGACTAAGCTACTGGGTGATGCAACCATACAATCTTACTAGTGATATTTAATTTTAAAAGGAAACTACTATCACAATTATCTTAAAATATATAACTTATCTTTATTTGTAAGAGAAACTTGATGCGCATTTCAGAATCTTATTTAGCATTCATAATGGCGGTTGGTAACAGAAATGTAGAAACTAAATTAGAAAGAGGAATAGAAACATAAAATTAGTTCTTGTTTTATTATGTAATAGTATTTTATTATGCAGTGCATTCATTTTAAAATAGGGACGAACCAAAATCATTATTTGAATATTGTATTTCTGTTACTTGAATTTATTGTTGTGATCTGCTCATGTTGTATTGCTAGAAAATATGTAAGGGTGCTCTGAATAATCAAGTATCAAAACTTGTAAAAACATAGATTTATTCTATTTTTCCAAATGAACATTTTGTCAGTCAAGTACAGTCGCGAACACGTTTGCCCAAGCATGATTAGATGGAACAATTTACGATTCCTTAATTATACTGTCGAACACAAATGAACGCTTAATCATAGCTACATAAACATTCATTTTTTATTTTTCGAAGTATCACATTAATGCATTAAACTACGTCATCTACTACCTTCACGACAGACATACAAATAAAGACTTTATCCTAGTGTCAGAACTGAACTCCTTAATAATCATTTATATATTAGTCAAGAAGTAGGGTAGTTTTATAGTTATTAATAAGTATTTATATTTGTATACAGAGACATCCTTAATAATTATTTACATTTACATACGCACTCCTTAAATTGACTTAATATTACATGGTCACCATAACATGCAAGGAGGAGGTGACGAGTACTTACAAGTGTAGACTTTGGTCTCCCATATGAGGGATAACCTTCTGACAGTTAAACCGCAAAACAATTTATGTAACCTGTCCTTAACACAGTCACCTAAGGTCCTTAAGTCTGTTCGTGGATTGGAGTCCTTTAAAGTAGCGCCTCTACTCCAAGTTCGATAGATGTTAAAGATCTCTTAAGACTCCTTTACATAACTCCTTATATCAGAAATACGGAGGTTAATCCAAAATCCAAAAAAAGTTACAAGCAGAAGCATTTGAAACTTAATAATTAGGGAGCGAATATTTCCACCCCGGGTGGTTTACAGATGGCGCTAGTTGTCCTACAGCGGTTCTGCGAGTACGTAGCGTCAGTACGCAGACACTTAAGAGCGACAGTAATTGCACGACGTCTAGAAAAGTGGTCTCGCATAGAGGTGCGAGCCGTAATTCGGTTCTTACAGGCCAAGAATGTGGCCGCATCCGAAATTCACAGACAAATCGTTGAGGTATACGGGGACAAAGCAATGAATAGACAACAGGTAGCGAAATGGTGTCGTTTTTATCAAGCGGGCAGGGAGCATGTGGAAAACCGCAATATGGAAGCGAGCGGCCGTCCAAGTTCTTCAAGGACGGATATCAACACGGCACGTGTTGAAGAAATCATCCAAAGGGATCGACGAGTAACCGTGCGTGAGATTGCCTCAGAGTTGGACCTGAGTTATGGTAACGTTCAGCGTATCGTAACCGATGAGTTGCGATATTCCAATGTACCCGCTGGGTTCCACGTGTGTTGTCCTCGGAGCATAAGGCCACTTGAATGATGTGCAGTCTCGCATTTCTTCAGCGATACCATTCAGACGGCCAACACTTCATTGATCGCATCGTTGCCGGTGATGAAACAAGGTTCATCACTTCACCCCCACATCCAAAAGAGCCACGATGGAGTGGAAACACGCTGGATCACCGACGAGGAAGAAGTTTAAGGTCACACCCTCTGCCGGTAAAGTGATGGCAACCGTTTTTCTGGGATACGACTGGTGTTATCCTAATCGAGTATTTGGAGCGTGGCCATACCATTAAGGCCGATCGTTATTGTGCCACTTTAACAAAATTGCGTAAAGCCATCCGACACAAACGGCCTGGATTACTGAGCAAAGGCGTCATTCTTCTGCATGACAATGCCATGCCCCATACAGCTCGCCGGACTCAGGAATTGCTGCAAAGGTTCAAGTGGGAGGTCTGGAATCACCCCCCATACAGCCCCGATTTGGCTCCAAGTGACTATTTCATTTTTCCCGCGTTGAAGCGATACTTATCCGGAACACGGTTCACCTCAGACGATGCAGTGAAAACAGCTGCCTAGAAATGGCTCAATGAGCAGGGCCCTGATTACTACCAAGACGGGATAAACAAGTTGGTCGGACGTTCTGACAAATGCCTAAACAGGTTTGGCGATTATGTGGAAAAGTGAAGGCCAGATGTGTTTCTTGATTTCCATTTGTATCTTGTTTTTATTGTTAATAAATACTTTTTTATTTGCCTTGTAAACTTTTTTGGATAACCCCTCGTATTTTAGAACTGTCTCTACTCGCGCTAAATATCAGTCCGGAACAGTCTGTGAACAGGAACACTCGTCCAAATAATTTCACATTATAACAGACGGAAGCCGATACTTTAATTAGCTAGCTAAATATGATACTGGAACAGCCTCTATCCGTATATTACTGGTTAGACATGAACAAAATGCCTCGATCATTGATCATCACCGTTCGGAAGCCATATTCTTAGTCGGTAAATCTGAATCTGGAATACTCATGAACCTTTTTTACTTCAATAAAGAACAGTTTTGATGAACGTTACGATTAATCACCACTTTTAGTATCATAAAATAAGATTCTCTTCGAGTTGCATATATTGTGACAAAAATAGAGGACAGATTAGTCGCATTTCTTATCAGGAGATAAAATACTTTGACGTCCTTCCCTTTTATCATACTCTAAATCAGCGATTCTGAACCGGTGGTACGCGAGAGAAAATAGGTGGTACGTAAACAAACAAAGTAATTTTAACTAATTAATTCAAAAATCTCGTGAGAAAAAAGAACTATTGATAGAAATTTTCTATGATCGAACTCTAACTGAAGATTTCAAAAATAACACACTCATTAACTTTTGGCTGAACTGAAAAAAGAATTTGAAGAAATTTCAAATAAAGTTATTAAATTTTTATTTCCTTTTTGCACAACCTATTTGTGTGAGCAAAGAATTTCTTCCATATTTGGAAAAAAAAAAAAAAAAAAAAGCAGAACAAAATTAAAAGCGGATCCTAATTTGCAGTTAAAGCTAAATGAAATATGACCAGACATAAAGAAATTCATCTCTCTTAAACAAGGCCAAATTTCACAATAAATTTTAAAGTATTATAACTTAAATTTTGATAATTAAGATGGTAACCAATTTTTAATCAAATATTTTTTTGTGTGCCTATTTAATACAAACAGCCAACAGATTGTACAAAGGACAAAATATATTTTTTTAAATATTACTATTGAGAAATTGAAATGTAATCACTGTAAAATTGGTAATGAAATTTTTCAATTTTTATTTAGATGGTACGCGCTAGTTGAAAACCGCTGCTTTAAATCATTCAACACAGTTAATCATTTTTAATTTTCTCACCCTTTCTACCAGTTATTATCCCTTACTTTGTTTTCTACTTCTTCATTTTCGGTAAACCTCTCATCCAAATCAAGCAAAAGGCTACAGTCCATGTTTACTACAATATTGTTTCTCTTTAACTTTTGATCTAATTATTTATTAAAAGCCATCTTCTGACGCAACCATCAGAAGGTTCATTTGATCTTAATTGTGCAGTGCAGTTATGACACAACCATGTAGGAACTAAAATTACGCATTTCACATATTTTTCTACTCTACCACAATGAAAAGTGACTTTCGTATTTTCATTGACACCGAGGCTTCGTTTTATAATAGCATGTAGGACTAGCAATCGAGAGGTCCATTGTTCGAATTTCAGCGAGGGCATTGCACAATTTTCATGTTTCCTGTATCTACATAACCTAATGACAATATATAGGTATGATGTTAAATTTTCCTTGTAATCTAGTAGTAATGTTCCTCTTCTTCTGTTGCTGAAGAATTCGAAAAGTCTCTCGTGGTTAACATTGATCGAATTTTTCTTCTTTTACTAATTCGTACTTAAGACCTTAAGGCCCTTTTTCTCTGCGTTCATTTTCATGAGATGACCTGCCCATCGTATTCTACTTAGTTTTATGGATTTGATAATATCCTCATCTTTAAATTTTATAAAATTCGAAGTTATACCATTTACGCCAACTATTATTCTTCAAAATAGCACTAAAATAGTTCACAGAACCCTTTCAAAAGATCGCCAAGGCTCTTTCTTCCCTCACAGTCAGAGTCCACGTCTCTGAAGCATAGGTTAAGTCTGATATTATTAAAACTTTGCATAACAGACATTTTGTCCTTTTCTTTATTATAGGGGATTTCCGAAGAGCTCTTAAACTAAGGAAGAAAAGATTTGCAACAATATATTTTTCTGATTTCAGTATTAATATAATTACAACAGTTAATTTAGTAGCCCAAATAGGTGAACATTTTCACAAATTCAAATTTAAATGAGCTAATCTGAAATATTTTAGATGAATTTTCCTTTTTACCATACTATATATGTTTAGTATTTTCTGAATTTACGGAGCTTCGTTTTACTGGATGAATTCTGGATTTTTGAATTTACTGGATGTACTAAAAGTTAAAATAAATTCTTGATATGGATAAGCCGACTTATAACATAGTAATATATATATATATATATATATATATATATATATATATATATACATATTGTTGCAATTTCAGGAAATAAAGGCAACTGCTGTTCTAGAAATAGTAAGTTATTGTTTTAATAAGAAGTCTTATCTATATACAATTAAAATAATAAAAAAATTTAAAACGGAATTTTTCTTTTCATTAAAAATAATCACTTCAATTATTTTTCAGAAGTTAAAATTTTACCTTTCAGTGTAATATTTATATAACTTAAAAATAATCTTAGATAGTAATGGTATAAATAAAATCTACACTGACTGACCCTAATTAAAAGTTTAAGCAATCCGAAAATAAGAAAAAAAAAAAAAAACATATGGTTAAGGCATGCCAATAGAAATCCCCAAAATATTAAAAAGTAATTCATCTATACAGTACTGGTTTATCAACTACATACAACTGAAATAATAAAATAATTTAAAATCGAACTTTTTTTTCCTATTAAAAATGCTCACTCGAGTTATTTTTATAACTTGATATTTTACCTGTCAGTGTAAATTTTACATAACTATTACAATTAAAAAATAATTTAAGATAATAATGGTATAAATAAAACCTACACTGACTGATCCTAAGTAAAATTTAAAAAAATATGAAAATGAAAGAAACATGTTAAAAGCATACCCAAAGAATCCCCAAAATATTACACAGTAATTTATCTAAACAATGCCGATTCATCATTTTTCGAACAAGGGCGTATTGATTCGAAATCAGTTCTTTCACATAACCTAAAATAATAAAAAAAAAATATAATTCTATTTAGGATATTTCAACCAGACTCGTACACAGAAGAAATTTTGCAAATGGAGTACCCCCCCCCTCAAAAATCCCTTAAAGTAGCTTCTGTACTCCAAGTAGCGATAGATGTTAAGACCCCGTTACATATCATCTTATATTAGAAATATTTTAGAATGTTCTTGCAGATGTGATGCTCATTGTGACACTACGAAACTCTTCAAGTTTAAGAAATTTCCATAATGTAATTTTGATGCATTTTATTTTTTCCAAAATTAAATTTAGAAGTACATGAACATCAAATGATATCCGTTTCTTTGTAACATTTCAATTAACAGCATGTTATATCGCCAGAACATAACTCAATATATCAGACAGCTTAAACTCTGATCAGCCAGGGCCCCTTAGCTTAAAATTACTCTGAAATAATTTATATTACAATTCATTCTTTGACAGGGTTTGATAATAATGTTACTTATACTGACGCTGAAAAACCACTATTTTTATGGTAGTAGCAGCTTAGATGGATTACCTTATGGAGACCGAAGAATTTTCTAATGAATTATTGGAAGTTAACGTAAGTGCTGACAGGCAGCAATTCATCTTCTAAACAAGTAATCTGGAAAAGGGTTTTCTCATGATCTATAATGATTAATGAGTGCATAAATACATATACACATATACTAATGCGCATATAAATAAGTCAGATTAGTGCGTACATAAATATACATAATAGACGTTAATTTGTTACTCATAACCAGTGAAGATATAATGTGCCGATGAGAATATTGACTTTTCAACTACATACTTTTGAAATGCCTGACATCGAGTATATGTAGAAGTTTTCAATAAATACGTTAAAAAAATTTAGGATTTAGGAAGTTTAGAAAAATTTTTAGACGAGTTATATTATTTACTAGAACAGGAAACTAATTATGTCATGAATGCATAACGTGTATATAAATAAAAAATAATGTTTTAAATACTGATACAGTTTTGTAATTTATTAACATAAAATAAGCACAGATCTGTTGTAAGAGGTTAAAATTCGCCAAAATGGTAGCACACAAGCATTTGCGAAATTTGCATAGCACAAACAACTCCAAATTCTACATAGCGAAGGAGTGAATCAAGTGTAAATAATTCTAAATATAAACCAAAAAATTAGTTGAAATTCATATTCCGCAGTCGAAATAGTTTTGCATTCAACACTTCTGAGAGTGAAATCATCTGCTGCGAATATCCAATTGAAATACTCGAATTATCAAATCGAGAATGACACTGAGCAGATGCAAAAATAATGATCATTTGTCGCTCTCGAATAACTTTCATCGCGCTGATTACGTTATTGCGAAAATTAATTAATACAGAAAATCTTAAATAAATATCGTCTCGCGTGCATCTGTTAAAGCTTCCATTGCTCCCAATACATCAAATATTCCTACTTTACTCGTTACAAGCTCCGAATTTTAAAATATTTCGTCACTAAAATTTTTAAATATTTTTATATTGGTAAAAAGTATAATATCAAGAATTTATTGCAAATATATTGGGCAACAGTAATGTAGACGCTGAGAGACAGACAACTCAGCTTGTAAACCAATCATATAAGTTTATGATACTGATGATTGCAGTGCGCATTTGCTTATTTTTATAAACTATTCTGTCGTAAAAATTGCTCTTTATTTCTTAGCTCTTTATTTGTTAGATCGGTTATAAAAATTCTGTAACATATATTAACTTTTTTATACATATAAAGCTACATAGGTTGCTTCAAATGATTTTTGAAAGATTCTTTTGACGCTAAGGGTCCATATATGTGTTTCCTTGCAATATTTGAGACTTTTACGTTTAATTATATTTTTCAATATAACTTTCTTTAAGCGACTCGGAAACATGAAACATTGTGTCGTGCATTTGTTTAGAATTTTGGGTGGGATATTTCCAAATTCCTCATTTGAAAAAAACCTTTTCCCGTGTAATCTCATTTTCAAAGTCAAAACAATCCAAAAGAAACATGCCGTTAAGCTATGATGATACGCCATAATTATATGCACGGTCTTCTAACATTCCAAGGTCAATTTCGGAAAGTGAGGCTAATGTCTAACAAAATAACCTTGTCCTGGGAAAGCCATAGCCCAAGCAAATGTTTTTAAAGATATTCCATAATAACCACTGTTCCCTGTTCACATGGGGAAGATGCAATGATTATCTTCACAATAAATAATTTCTCACAACTGTCTTTGTCAGTCATTCGCGTGTTATCGCCATTATAGTCTATATACTGAATATAGTTAAATGTTTCATCATCATGTGTAATATCTCGGGTTATATTTACTGCTTTTCTCAATTTAATCGCATATATATCATATAGTCAAGGAAACAGCTTTAGTAATGAGCATAACATAATGTACTGAGTCCTTCTAGTCACTTTGATGAAATGCTGAATCTCAAGCCTGCCCAAATAGGTATTCAAAGGCATGAAAATATAACTAAGTACTTAAAACCTCAGCGCAGTGTTGCTACATACAAAAGATAAAAAGACGCACATATTTTGTTTACAACATTAATACAATTTCTGGTCAATAGTTAACTAACAAATTTTAAGATTTTAAAAAATCATAAATTATAAGCAAATTTGGAACAATGCGGAATATTGGAATCCTTAGCATTCGCATGTTTCAGGAAATAAAAGCACGTAGTAAAGAAGAAAATAAAATCATTATCAATAAAATATTTCACTTCAGTTGTTTGCAAGATAACTTTTCAATTCTGTAAAACAAAAAAGATTAAAAGCAATAGAAATGCTGATTACATATACGTTTGTATAATGTTTTCCGGAACATACAAATGCTCTTTTGGGAGATAAATAAAACAAATACTTATATAAACAATATTATAATTATGCACACAGTATTTAACTGTGCTTTAAAGTTAATATGTTTAAACAAAAAGGTCGGTACTTGGGAATACTTTTATAGGCTTAAAGAGAAATTTAATGAAATCGTCAGATCTCCAAGTTTTATTTTCCGAGAGATCCTAAGATGATAGCATAAATAAAGATAGTTTCTAAAATGGAAAAAATAAAATAGCTCTTTATTGAAACTACTTTCCATAAAGTTAATGAAATATATCTTTTCATTTAAGGCAAAAGATATATTAGAAAGACATGGACATTAATATGGGAATAATGTAATATTTACAAAGGGAATTTTCTGAAATGTGAAAAAAAAAACAGAATGGAACAAAATTTTAATAATAACAATACTCTTACTAGCACACAATGCCTTCACAGTTGGATCGAGATCGTCGTGCTTCGGTTTTTGCACTAAATTCATTCAGTTATTTATATAATCTAAACACTTAAGATTGCTTCTGATATTAATAGCATCTTTGAGAGATTTTATAATTTTATTATTCCATGAAACAGGAAGCCATCAGCAGAAAGCTGCAGCTAAATTTATTCGTTTCAAAGAAAATAAACGCTAATTTTCACAACTCCTTGTCACTCATAGCAAAGAATCTCTAAGTATCTCTCTCATTAGAAATTCTTTGCTCATGGCGTTATTTAACGAAAACAAAACCGTAAGAACCCCGACTAAATGCCATTTCGCCAAGAGAAAACGATATCATCTGACAGTATGTCCAATCACAAGTACGGAATTTTCTCTATTCGAGTGGCGCGGTACAGAATGCTTATATGCCTACGGCGAGCGTGCTAGTCGCATAGGCGTTTTTGTTGTGTAGTAAAATTCGTGATTTTACGAATTCTGTATTCTGCTGAATTGATTAGATATTAAGTTAAATTTTTTCTCTAGAAAGAAGCATTTGTTCGTTTATTTTTATTGAAAGGAAATTAATTTTTCTTTTATTTTCACTTAATTCTTAATATATTGGGATACAGTCTATGAACCAGTGCCTCAAGTAAAATTTATGGAAAATATTCTAATATAAAGTGAAAGGGAAGAATTTTACGAACTGTAATGAATTAATTGTGTGTCTTATTTTGATTTAATGGTTTAATGTAAAGAAACAGGTCTGCCTAATATTCGTTTTCTTTGCGTCATTTTGGTTTTTCCTGTCCTCTTCATCCAGGCAATGTTCCATAGGATTCTAGAAGCTAGGTCTTTGTTCGGAGTTTAGCCGAAGGGACTGTAAGCGATAAAGTATACTTGTAAACAGGAAGGTTAATGAAAAGTTCGGGAAGAGGCCAGGATTTTGGCGAGCCGGTTCCGAGAGAATTCTCGAATTTTCGTAGGTAGCGGACTTGTGTAGTATAGACTTGACCGGTTTTGGAAAAAAAGATTGGACTTTGGAAGCTTCTGAGGGGTGAGTTTTGCCAAGTCTGGAAACAATGCTTGTCGGTATTTAGGAGAGAAAATTCGAGTGCTCGCTCTCTGGGATTCGAATTTTTTTTTTCTGCGTTTGCTGCTGACACTCTTGAAGCGTTTATCTGGTCTTTTTGCACTGTTTAGCTGCTGAGTGAAATAGAGGACTATTCTTACGTTCTTGCCCGTGGTGTTCCTTTTGGTTACGTTATAACGTTGCGCGCCTCTAACTTGCACGCAACCAAGAGGTGACTGTGAAAGCTTGTATAAAAGATAGAGCCTTGTGAAGGGTTTAAGTCCCTTTTTATTCAACGTAATAAATTACAATTGCGTCCTCTTGACGCTTACAGACTGTGCCAACTTGGCAGTCAAATAAAAATAATAACCTGAAAAGAAAGTAAAGACAAGATTCTAACTACGAGGCTCTCTAAAATAACTAACTCACCGTGTTTTACAATACTGCTGCTAATTCAGCAGACTTGAAGCTCACTGGAACAATTACCACTACTTCCCGCCAAGCACATAGGCCGCAACGCGGGATTCTTCAATTCTCGCTAACTACCTCCGCGCTCGCTAAGTAAGAATATCACACCGAACTCGTTTCCTTCTATTTAAATCAGAATACTTCCGCTGATAATTTGAATCCTTGCGCGTACTACTCAAAATTTACATATTCTGGCATTGGCAGTTCCAGGGGAAAGTAAGGCTTGACATAAATGTTAGTTAAAATAAATATAAACCCTACATTTGCCGCTGCCAGAATTTGGAAAACTTGGAAGCAGGTCCTACAAACGACCTGTTGTAAGTTTATCTAATTCTGAACTAACTGGCGAGAACCTCGTTTACAAAAAAAAAAAAAAAAAAAAAAAAATCTTATGTAACAATTATACTAAAATTCTGTTGCTCGTTACAAAGCTTTCTTCTTACAGCAACTTTTCCTGGACTTCATCAATCAATCTTGGTCTTTCCTTCCAGCATCTGGAAGGAATAAGTATCAGTATCTTTCTACATACATTATAATTTACACTTTCTTGACACAATAAATTTTTGTTTTTAAACGATTCGTTTTTCTTAGTTATTGCTTACTTCACATTCATTCAATTTTTCAAGCATTAATTTAACTTTACCCTGGCTCTCCACCGTGTGTGGTGTCAAACGGGAATATTCGTGTTTTAGTCTTACAACACTTCCCCTAACCACCATGATTTGTTAGAATTCAACAACCAAATAGACACACCTTACTCGACATTCTACAACTCAATGAGCTACTTTAATATTCTTATAAATTCAAATGTAGGTGGAGAACCCTACAAAACACATTCATTCTAACTTCCCCCTCATTCATCTTTAAACATGCAGGCTTTCGCTCTAAAGCATGACTTTATCTACAATTTACTACTTAAATTTTGACTTCATTGCTTTTAAGCATTCACTTTTAGCATCTACAATTTTATGCTTCTAGACTAAATTCTACTTTTACATAACCTTCAAGTATTTACATACATTTACAAAATTTTAATACATATGCTTTTTACAATTTACCATAAAATGAATAAGAGAAAATAAATTTTTACTTTACTCATTCTTCGCCAAGCTGGTGGCACTGAAAGTAAAATTCTTATTAATACAAGAATACGAAGTTATTTTTATCTTTGGCCAAATTTTGGCTTTAACATAACAGAATTAGTCTTTCGACCAACAGAAAATGCTTGTTTTTAGCTTTTACACTTAAAGAAAATAATACTTTTGCCTTAGCTAAATAAAGTAAAACAAAACTAAGTCTCAACCGAGACATTGACTTTCGTCAAAACATAGAACTTCGTACTTATGCATAACATTTCGGAACAAAAGAGAAAAATATTTATAGAAGGTTTTAACTTATCTTTGAGTTTTCGATGCTTGAAACTCCGTCATCCGTTTTTGGCAAAATTGATCCCAAGTTAGAGGTTTCATGGATGTTAATCTTCTCCTTACTGCCCTCCGAGTGTCGTCCACCTGACTTTTTCTTTTGCGTCCTCTACATGCTGGCCTCTTGACGGAGTAATCGTCTGGTTGTTGGCCTTTCCGTTTCTCCCTGGGACGGCTGGTCTTGACGTCCTCCGGTCTGGAGTCCTTCTTGAATTTCTTCTGTTCCTCGTATTTTTGTGCCTCCTGTTGGCGTTTCAGTTTCCGGAACGGCGGCCTTGCTGGCACCTGACTCTGTGGCCGTGTGCGCGTTCTCCTTGATGTGTAATTTCTCCTGCTATCCTTTGTAGGTGGTGTTTTTCTCTTTACCACGGTTTCTTTACCTGGTTCATCTGTATTTTTGTTTTTCTTAAACGCCGGAGTTTGAAAATCATTTTTTCTTTTTGATACCGACGTCCGGGTTGTAGAAGTGCTAGGTCTCTCTTCAGTTCTCTGTTTCTTGGGTGGTGGAATAGTTGTTCTAGTGTTTGAACCTTCTACTTCGTTTAGACTTGAGTCCTGCAAGAAACTTTTAAGGATTTCAAAATCATTTGGATTATAGTATTTTTTCACCTGGTCGGGACTTGCTTTACAGATTTCCCCTCTGTCGTTCTTAAGATATAATACTACCCCTTTGATTTCCTGAATTACATAGGGGCCTTCAAACTTTGGAGCTAGCTTTGCTATAAAATCGTCTGGGGCACTTGATAAAGAAAATTTACGCTTCAATACTTTATCCCCAACTTTAAAATCTGCTTCACGGCGTTTTCTATCATAATAAAGTTTCTGCCTATTTCTTGCCGTATCCGAGGTTTTAAGCGCCTGATCAATCAACTTTTGCACATCTTGTTGTTTAAACTCCTGCTCTCTTTGTTGCACAAAGAATAATTTATCTAAAGGCGTAATTAACTTTCTGCCTAAAAATAATTCTGCTGGAGTTTTTCCCGTAGTATCATGATGTGCCGTTCTTAAAGCATAAGCTAATTCATTTATGTAGCCATCCCAGCGCTTGTGATGTGTGCTCACGTAACTGCGAATTATTTTTACTATGTTTTTATTAACTCTTTCTGCTATGTTAGCCTGTGGTCTATACGGAACCATTTTAATATGGCGTATGCCAAGTCCATTGCATATGATTTCGAATATTTGACTAATGAATTGTTTTCCGTTATCGCTAATCACTTTTATCGGTGCACCGTATTTTAAAATGTATCTGTGTAAGAATGCATCTGCGACTGTTTTGGCTGACGCGCGTTTAAGTGGAACAATTTCTATCCATTTTGAAAAATGATCTACTATTACTAAAAGAAAACGATTTTTATTTAACTCGCTCTGGGGGAAGGGACCAAGGAGATCTATGCCTAAAATTTCATTCGGAAATGTAGCGCGAATGCTATTTAAGTACCCGGCCGGGCTGTAATTAATATCATTTATTAACTGACATTGATTGCAGGACCTGACATACGCCGTTACTATTTTGTATAATTGCGGGAAATATACCGCCTCGCGTACCCTTTTTAAAGTCTTTCTGACTCCTAGGTGGCCCGCTGTTTTTTTTTCGTGCAACTCCTTCAAAATGCTTAAGCGAAGCGAGGCTGGGATGACTGGCTTATACTCAAGATTTTCGTTTGTTGTTTTCGTATAGAATAATAAATTATCTATTATTTCATAGTTTTTTGCTCTATTTCTTATCGCATCGATATCTGTATGCTCAAAGCTTTCGGGGTCTTTCAAATAAGCATAGATATTTCCAAATTCAGGATCAGCTTTCAGTTCAGTAATAACCGTATCTCTAGAATCTAAAATTTTTGAAGTCAACACAGCGCATTTAAGTTCATTTCCTTCGTCGTCCAGTTTTATACGAGAAAGTGCGTCAGCTACATTGTTTTCCTTACCCGGTTTATATTTTATTGTGATATTATATTCTTGGAGTTTTAAAGCCCATCTTATTAACCTGGGCGTTAGGTTTTTTCCCGAGTAAAGTCTACCAACAGCCGCATGATCCGAAAAGACTGTTACTGGCGATTTGCCGAAATAAACTCGAAATTTATGTACAGCCATTAATACGGCTAATGTTTCTCTTTCTGTAGCTGTATAATTCCTTTGTGTCTGATTCAATGTTTTACTAAAAAATGCCAGCGGATGGTTATTTTGCATAAGAATCGCACCCACCGCATACTCTGACGCATCTGCTGCAATTTCCAGGTTTTCGTCCCCCTCAGGGAATTTTAAAACAGGGGCATTAATAAGCGCTTCTTTTAATCTTTCAAAAGCTGTGTTAGCTTCCGCTGTCCACGTAAATTTACTCTTTTTTCTTTTGATTACTAAGAGTGGTTCAACAATATTAGCGAAATCTTTTATGAAAGATCGATAGTAAGAACATAATCCAAGGAAAGATGAAAGTTTCTTGGCGGTGTTGGGCGGTGGGAAATTCTTAATAGCTTTTATTTTTGAATCTTGCGTTTCTATACCCTTTTGCGAAATTTTATAACCGAGATATTTAAGTTCTTTAGTTGCGAACTTGCATTTTGAGGCGTTAATTGTGAGACCGGCCTCTTTTAATAATTTAAAAACTTGTTCGAGGTCATTAATGTGTTGTTCCAACGTACTACTCGTTATAATTATATCATCTAGATAAATTAAAGTTGATTTTCCTAGGACAGGCTTTAGAACAATGTCCATAGCTCCCTGGAATGTTGATGGGGCCCCACACAACCCAAAGGGCATGCGTAAAAATGCATAAGTGCCCGATTTTGTTATAAACGCGGTTTTGTGTATATCTTCGGGTCTCATAGCTATTTGTTAGTAGCCAGACGTTAAGTCCAAAGTAGACATATATCTTGTCGATTTGATCTGTCTAATGATCTCGTCTATAACCGGCAAAGGGTAAACTGGAAATTTAGTAAAGCTATTTAGTTTTCTGTAATCGATAGCAAACCTCCAAGCCCTTTTATCCGAAGGAGGAAACTCGTTCTTTTTCCTACATAGTACGACTGGACTCGCGTACTCACTATTTATGGGCGTTATTATTTTATTCTTTAACATCTCCTGAACATGTTCTTCGATGATTAGGTCTTTTTGTTTATCATAACGATACGGTTTAGTCCTACAAGGTTTTTCGGCATTTAATTGAATCTTATGAGTCACGATTTGGCAGTTTCCTGGTTTTTCTGAAAACAAATGAGAAAAATTACTCACCACTTGCTGTATTGCTTTACTTTCCTGGTCATTCAGATGGCTAAGGTCCAATTTAGGTGTCTCCACAGGTTCCACCACCCTCTGGTCCATCTCCAACACCACGGAACTATCTTGAAAATTTAATTTGGCCCTCGCGGCCCTTAAAAAGTCCATACCTAAAATAAGAGAGTGTTGTAGGTCTTTCACCACAAAAATTAATACTTTGAGATTTTCCTCTTTTACCTGTAAGTTTAATGATAATTTCCCGATGCAGTGACATGTTTTCCCTTGCGCCGCTATAATTTCCGTATTTCTGGTTTTAAATAGTCGTATCCTATAAAAATTCTTTTTGAAGAACTTTTCACTCATAAAATTTCCTTCTGCTCCTGTATCGATGAGGGCTTCTACTGGTACATCGCCAACCAGGACTTGTATAATTGGTAGCTGTGAGTTTTTTACGATGACCGTGTTTAAATGTCTATTTGAGGGTTTTTTTTAAAACTTCCGGGGTCTGGACCCTCCCTTTCACAGGCCCCTCTAGTCGTTTAAAGCTTTCTTTTCAATCTGTGTCTTCTGGGTACGCGGATGTTTATTTTCAAATTTTCTTTTTGGGCCTTGACCTTCGAGTTTCGATGCGTTAGCTTGATAGTTCTTTCCCCCATATGAGCGATTTCCATTTCTGGTTTCCTCCTTCCTTCGGGTATGTTGAGATTATGTTTCCCCTCTCGCTTTTTCCGCTATTCTGCGATTTTGAAACTTCACCGCCAATTCGAAAAGTTCCTGCAATGTGCTTGGGTTTCTAATTTCAAAGTAGTCTTGGACAGCGGGTAACAATCTTGGTAATATTATTTCAATTATCTCCGCATCGGGTTTTTTCCCATACAGCATATCCGGTAGCTTGATTTTTCGTAAAATAAAGTCCGTCAATTCTGCTGTATCCCGTTGATAGAAACTATATAGTTCGGCTTCCAGCCGTGCACGATCTTTCACTATGGGGAAGGCCTTTACTAACGATTTTTTGAAATTTTCAAATGTATACGTCGGGCTTCCAAATTCACCTAGAAGAAATTTGCCTATATTTTTCCACCATAGCGCGGCCTGTCCTCTTAGTGCTGATGTGGCGATGGCAACGTTTTGTCTTTCAGGCACAGGGTAGAGCTGAAAGTGGTTTTCTAGACCTTCTAAAAATACCGCCACCGAATTTTTTCCGTCGAAATGGACGTTTGGCTTGATTGATGCTCTCAAAGTCTGGACCAGGTATCCAAATCCTTCTAACTGAGTTGTCATTTCTTGGTGTTGTCCAGCGGCTTCCATCCAGTTTTCGGCCATTTCAGTTCGATAAGTGTTCGGGCGCCAATATAACGTTGCGCGCCTCTAACTTGCACGCAACCAAGAGGTGACTGTGAAAGCTTGTGTAAAAGATAGAGCCTTGTGAAGGGTTTAAGTCCCTTTTTATTCAACGTAATAAATTACAATTGCGTCCTCTTGACGCTCACAGACTGTGCCAACTTGGTAGTCAAATAAAAATAATAACCTGAAAAGAAAGTAAAGACAAGATTCTAACTACGAGGCTCTCTAAAATAACTAACTCACCGTGTTTTACAATACTGCTGCTAATTCAGCAGACTTGAAGCTCACTGGAACGATTACCACTACTTCCCGCCAAGCACATAGGCCGCAACGCGGGGTTCTTCAATTCTCGCTAACTACCTCCGCGCTCGCTAAGTAAGAATATCACACCGAACTCGTTTCCTTCTATTTAAATCAGAATACTTCCGCTGATAATTTGAATCCTTGCGCGTTCTACTCAAAATTTACATATTCTGGCATTGGCAGTTCCAGGGGAAAGTAAGGCTTGACAGGAAAGATAGTTTAAACTTAAAATAAATGTTAGTTAAAATAAATATAAACCCTACAACGTTCTTGAAGTCTTTTCGTGGGAAGTCTGCGATATTCGTGCTTTCTACGACATGCAAATCTAAGGGCACGATTTGTCTGCTCTAAGGATTATTGATGTTGCCTTCCGCAGCCCCGCTACGATGTGGTACGAGTGATCCCTACGAAGCTAACTGACGATTGACGAGAGATGACCGACGAAGAAGATGTGTCAATGGGTAGTGCCTTTTCCCATGACAACTCACCGAGGAACACTAGAAGGAAAAAAACAAGGAAGTTGACAGGCCCCTTGCCGTTCTCGCCGGAACCTCGGACAATGCTTAGGAGTGACACCATTAGTGACCTCAGCAAAAATTGAACGCCGGACCATTCCAGTACTATACAGATAAGTTTTTTGGTTCTTTTATCTCTCCTTAAGAATTTTTAATTTTTTATTGCCTTGATTAATCGAAGGACTTCCAGGAGCCCTGTTTCTCTTATCATTTTAGAGAATCTTATTTTTCTTTTAATTTGTGTTCATTAGAGATAGAGTTTTATTAGATTTTTTTGAAGTATTAATGTAACGAATATCGGAAATTTAGTAATGTAAGGTCTTTATTAATCAGGGGAAAAAAGAGGGAAGTTAAACATTAAGAAATGTGTTTTGTCATGAAGTAGAATAAAATTAATAAATAAGAATGCAGTTTGAATGACTATGCGAGTTTTGTGTTATTTGAATAGTACGCTATGCTGGTTTGAAATTTTATGTTTTTCTATGGAATAAGGATTTCATGAAAATAGCAGGGAACCTGATTTCTAATAAAGCTATTTCCAGCGGCAGATCCCGGGTGCGGATACACAACGCTTCTTTATTATCAAAACTATACGATCACCTATAGGGGTTTCTTCCTTAATTATCCATGCCGACCGCGTGATTAATTTTAGTAATTTAGACTTAACTAATAGTCAGTACTCAATTACAGTATTACTCCATTTTCTATTACGACAAGTTGTATTTAACATTAAAAGTTCCCGTGAAAACTTGGGATTTAACATTTTCGTGGCTTTTCTCAAATGGAATTAAGATACTAGCAAATTGTTTTAGAATGTTATTCACGAAGGCATTCCCCTCCCCTTAGGCTAATAATTATCGTGTGTTTTGCCATATTCAAATAATATAACCTAACATATTTATGCCGTAAATATCAGTTCTGTTGTTCTTCAAAGTATTGTGCTGTTGAGGACAAGCAAATGTATCTGTCACAAAATCTACGTATTCAGACTCTATACGTAAATTATAGTTGCAAATGGAAGTTTATTTAGAAGTAGGATTTTCATATAACACCATTTATCTACAATCTCAGGAATAAGACTCACTGGTGTAAAATATTTCTATCTGTATCATTTAGATTTGTATCACTATTTTCCTTACATTTTTTCACACGTGCAGAATACTAAAACAAATAGCTGAAATAGAAACAGATATCCGTATAACAAGTTACCTTAAAAGATATACATACCTACTGGAGAGTATTCAACGTCACGTTTCTCAAAATAAAAGGTTTTTTATAATCTTTCTAGTTTCAAAACTGTAAGTTCTTTTTAACAAAAATAGCATGCAAATGCTATAGTGTTAAAGATGGGATGTGAGCATGCATTGTGAAAATATGTTAAAGATACAAGAGCAAAAAAGAATCCTCGTAAGTTGCATAGTTTGCATGATTATAATTTTGAAAGTTAGATAGAAGTACCGTCTGCAGGTGAAAGAATGATTTATACCATAGTCCTGCAGTTTAAAACAGCTTATGCTAATAAATATTGCTATTTAAAACATGAAAGTGTTTGTAAAATTCTTGGATGTCCAATCTACATTCTAGGAATTGAATTTTATTAATATGCAATTTCATATACAAAATGGCACAAAAATTAAAAATAAGGCATAATTTAATTGAACTAATGAGTGTGAAAACATGATGTCACTATCAAACTTATTTTACAGTCAAGACAAAAAAGAATTTTTTCAGTTTTATTAAAGAACAAATGGACATTTATAATTTTCAGAATATTCATGTATTTATGATTTTAGCAATATCGTTCGAAAATACTCTTTCAAAATTACCACTTTCCTTTCGTTACAAAAACATGAGCTACTTATTTTCGTTTACTTTATCATCATTGTCAACTTCATTGTCATCATTGTCTGCTACAGTGAACATAGCCGTACAACTGTCAAGAACAGTAACACCTTTCTCCAAAAACATGGTTTTCCTAATTCATGTTTGTAGTCTTCACAGTGTCAAGGTTTTGAATATGAGCACTGTTTTGTTTCAAAATCACTCAATTATGTTTATACACCAATTTCCTTTGGTATAACTTGAATAGTTTTCATTCAACCATTGTGCGATTTACATTACCCGAGAAAAACAATTTTGATCAACAGTTTGCTACTAATTGTTAAGATGTTTTTTAGTAAAAACATATTTGCAGATATAGAAGTGCACGGAATTTTTTCGCCAGTAACGTCTGCGTGCTTAAGGGGTTAAATGTATGCAGTTACTATTAAAATAAATATATATAAACATCCTACGCTTCAGTTTTCAGCTGGATACTATTTGTAATATGCCAAAAAACAAGAGGACTAAAATTTTAAAGATGATTATTACCTACGAAACGTTTTCGCAAATGTTGTTCGGAGAAAAGTATAAAAAATTAAAAATACTCATTATTATTAATCTAAAGTTTACATAGAATACTTATAAGGATTTGAAAATTAATATATCTTAATAGAAGGTTGTTAGAGACCGTCAGACCTTTAAGGCAACATTTAATACAGTTGTTAAATATATTTCCAAATTTTATTTTCCAAGGGTTCCTATAATGATAGCGTAAGAGAAAATAGTCCCTAAAATGCAAAAAATTAAGTTTCTTTTTATTGGAACTATTTTCCATAAAGTTAACGAAATACCTTTATCAGCATAGGCGAAGAAAGTTTTTGCAGTTTGAGTAGGATATTGATTACGAGCTTTTAATTCAATTGCCGCTTCAGAAAATTCTAAAAACGCTTCGTATACCAAACAAGCGGACACTGTCACAACTAGAAAAGACGCAAAGCTAATCGTAACAATTAAGCTTTTGAAGGCTCGTCTATGAAGAATAACAGTACTTACTGCGAAGTAAATGATAATTGCATTGTAAAGGACTGTTAGAAAAGATAAGAATGATAATTTGTCCTCGATATATTTTGAAATACGTCTAAGAGCTCTAAAGAAAAGTAATTTTGAACTATAATCAGAATCTGATATTACAGATGATTTCGTTAAACTTTGAATACTCGTTTTTAGTTGCCTACATATTGTGAAATAGACTACGACAAAAATATTCAACGGCAAAGAAAATAAAAATGATTCCGAAAACTTTGTGTATAAAACCATTCTCTTGCTTACATTTTTACATGTAATTGAACATCCAAATATGAAGTCAAATAGTTTGAAAAGAGGATAACTTTCTCGCCAGGGCACTACAAACAGAGGTATGTGCAATAAAATATTAGAAACAGCATAAATCAAAATCCAGCCTGAAACATGATATTCAGCTGAACGATTTAAATGCGCTAGCAAGTATAAAATCTTTTTCATAGTGTTGATTCTAAAACTCAGGTAAAATCGAAAAATCACTATTGTGCACGTCTTCATAATATACACGACTTCATCTGCTGAAGCTCCTGCCCATACTGAAAACGTAATAGACATCGCAATATGGTATGTGCAAATGAGAACATTTAGAAACAGCATTGTATATTTGAAGAACTTCATACGTATGTTGTCACTGATATTCACAGACAGGTCCATTACGCCACTCAGATAGAATAATATGATAATGAACTTTAATGATGCTGCCATTTTACAAAGGTTATTTCTTAATACTTGTATTATTTCTTTAGAAGCATTTTGAAAATAACACAAAGCTAGCTATCTTCTTGTTATTAGAAGGATATTAGTGGATGATTTCGCTACATTCACAATATATCAGTTTTAGCATTATTGTTGATAGTTTCTTAGTACCTCACTGTAAATAAATACAGTTGTCATTAAAAAATAATGAGCTTCATTCGCAAGCATAACTCTGAAAATTAATTTTTAATATAGATTAAAGAACTAAAATGTTTGTTTCTCAGATTAATATTTACTTACAAACGCTGAATGCATTTCCTTTCTTATATCGAAAATAAATCAGTATACAAAATATCATTCTGAGGTTGATATGCATACGCACTTTCAATTAGTAAACTAAATCATGTGGAAGTTTAACAATTCTTTTTATTCCAGAGATGGGTTATTTCGATGCGTATAGCACGAAATAAGCATTTAAATAACCCATTAACTTAATGGTATTGCTATACGATCTAGTGGATATGTGTCTTCCTCAACGGCAGGTATCTCAATGTAAAATTTGACAATAATGTTTGCTTAAAAAAAAATCTTCGTCACCATAAATCGGTGCCATGGTGATGAAGCTTTTCATGTGATTAAAGAAATTGCAATTATCATCAAAAGGTAGGCTTCGAGTTTTTAGGTAATAATGTTTTTCCCTAATATTTATGGTCTGATACATTTCATATTTTTGAAGCATATGTATCTTTAAATGAAGGTAGTTCAGATCCTTTTGAAATGTTCCGAAAGTGTATCAGCATATATTCGAACGGCGAAACCAAAATACTTTTATTATCTCTAATTTCAATGCACACTGTAGTGCAAAGGTATTATAATCAGCATTTTTTTCTACTTTGTGCAATTATTTAAAAAGTAGTAAGGAATTTAAAACATCGCAAATAAAAATTGGTTTAAACATTACATTTAACTACAATAACACGATCTATGACAATTTATCAACATAAAAATAGCACAAAAATAAATAGTTTATAGAGACATTAGGTTATTTCGAGGTAGGAGAGATGAAAAATGAGCAAACACCAACGCCGGGAATCGAACCACGGACCTCTGGAATACATTCGCAACGTGCAGACCACCACACCACGAAGGCATGCCAAGAAGGCGGGAGAAATGCCTTATAAGTTGATTGCGTCTGTTCAAGCGAAATCGCAGGTTTTTGTTTACAAAGGCACTGAAAATTACTTTAATAAAGTCTCCTCTCGAGTTACTTTCTCAGATTTGTTTATCCTTTTCTCATTATATATTTTCTGATGTAATTTTAGTTTTTTCAACTTCTTGGCCTACAGAATTTTCATATATGTTCTATGGAACTGAAGTATGAACCATTGGAGGACATTGCATCACTTGGAGGACTAGAGTTGCTTCCCGGTTTGCAAGATAGTCTTACTAGAAGCTTAAAGTTTGGGTTATTGTCCTACTATAAAATGTTTCGTTAATAAGATGCAGCTTTCTACACCATCATAACTAAAAAGTAGATGAGCTATGAATTTATTTTCTGGAAAGTTTTGTGTAGTCCTCTCACTTTTTAGTTGTAAATTAGTTATAAATAAAAGCATCATTAAGTTCATATCTCCAGCGAGTTCTGTGTTTTTGATGCCGCCAAGACTGGAAAGTAATTAGTGTGCTGAATGCCATATAGAAGGTTCTGGTTCGAATCTTGAAAAAGGCATGAATATTTATAAATGAAAAGTGTCTATGCAGCATGGGAGCGCTCAAAATATACGGTGAGCCGAAAATCCTCTTGAGAGTTTGTGGTAGTGGAAGAGTGGTTGGACTGTTTCGAACTCGTCCTCCAGGATGCCTTTCCTTCAAACTTGGGGCAGAACTGCATAATGTTCCTCACTTCTTGATCTACGTTGAATGTAGAGGAGTCTAATAAATTATGGAGCGACTTATCGCTGAGTTCACATGTATAATAACAAAATCCCAAGAAGGGTTAAAATACCCTTTTATTCACTCAAAGAATTTTTCACAGACGGCTCCTTTTCGGGCGTATAGTGAAGCCTCTACTCGGGCTTCAAATCAAGATAAGAAAAATTAGAAACTAATCTAATATTACACTAAACTTATTTAGCCGAAGCTAGACACAAATACCTAAAGTAACTGGCCCTCAATTTAACCAAGCTGGCGATTATCAAAAGGTACGTACAATACGGCCGAGCGTAGTAGATTTAAGAACGAAGTAGCTGCCGGCAAACACGCGCCACTAAGGACTCCTAATCTCTCTCTCTCCAAGTAAGCTGAACCTTCCTTAAATGCTCTTCTAACTCATTTGCATATAACTCAATATTAAAACCTCATTCTGGTAGAGAATATTAAAAGGGAGAAAGCATGTCTAAACTTAAAATAACCTTTAGAAACTTAAGGTAATCTCTACATCTTTCCACACAAGAATTTTATTCTTTCATGCTTTTAACTCACTCCCTCAATGCTCCCTGGCGTTTGTTCTGTAAGGAGATGAGCTTGTAAATGTTGTGTGAGAATAAGCAGCACTACCATCTAACTAATTTCCTAAATGTTGAATAAACCTTGACACTCCAGACCTAAAAGAATACTTTATTTTCAGCATTGTACCTAATGTACTAAACGCGCGAAACTGTTTAAAAGTTTCCTGTAACTGGAGAGCCTTACTTTAACTCATTCATTCTTTTTTAACTTTGTTTCAAGTTTTTCATTTAAACAGAGTTTAAACTTTCAACCACTTATACATTCAATATATAAGATTTACTTTCAGTAAAAAATAATTTTACATATTTAACATAGTAATAAAAGTTTGCAGATTCACTTTACATCAAACGTACGTAGTTGCTGTAGATAATTTACAATAAATCATAAATTTTGAGTCTTTCTGACCAAAGATATTTACACAATACTTTCTCGCGAACTTACGAAATAAAATAAAATTATTGCTTTTAACAACATTTCACAAATCCTCTCTCTTGAGAAAACTTGTTTTACATAGCACCTTGTCCAAATGGTGTAAACGGAAGTTCAATTCAAAAGGAGGAAAAGAAAAGAAAAATCACTTATTTTTTTCGACTTTGAACTTGGCCATGAAGAAATTGTTCCCAACTTGGAAAGCAATCGATGTGGTTGACTAACTAACTAACACTTTCTGGCGACGTTGTTCAGTCTAGTCGAGCAACTCTATTTTCTTGAACCACTTTCTGGCAAAGCGAGCGTGTTTTCTTGTCTGCGAGAACTGGAATTCCGGCATTCTTTGCAGGGGTTGAGAGTTGGTTCATGTCGCCTCATCTGCCACTTTCCACTTTATTTTTATGAGCTGCTGGGTTGAGGTGGCTTCCACTGGCTTCTTTTCTCTCCATCTTCTTCGTACACCTTCTTGGTTAGCCTGGCATGGTGTTCGGTGGCTTCCTGCTAATCGTCGCTGCAGTTTTATTCCTTAGGTCTTGAACCTTCTGCAGTGGAACGTGCTTGGCTCTCCCTCCCGTCATGGTTGCTAATACTCTTTTCTCTGGACCTGGAACTCGAAGTTGTGGTGCTTCGCTGGCCTTTCGGTCGTCGTCGATGAAATTTTCCTTTTTTTTTTTTTTTTTTTTGTGGACCTGGAACTCTACGGTGTTCCGATTCCATTTTAGCTTTCTTTCGGCTTTCTGCTTTCTTTAGCTTTCTTTCTCTATCCATTTACGTCTTTTAAACATAAAGTTGTAAATTTTATATTTTATGAATGATCCCTCGAACCTGGGCTCAGATTTTCCAGCTCTACCTTTAAGAGCAGACGATGATGCGTGTTTCACTTTCAATACTTTTTGACCTACATTATATTCCTTCTTGTCTTCTATTTTTATCATAATACTTTTTTTATTTCTCTCTGGCTGAATCTAAACTTTTAATAGCGTCATCAACTATTTGCTGAATGTCTTTTATTTTAAAATCCGCCTCTGTTTTCCTCCCTACAAGGTGTTCTGTGGGAGTCTTTTGCGTAGTGTCATGTTTCGCCATTCTGAACGCAAAAGTTAATTCGTTGACACAGTTATCTCAACGATCATGATAATTCTTTACCGTATCCCCGAATATTTTTGTTAACGCGTTCCACTGTATTTGATTGTGGCCTATCTGGTACTATTTTCAGATGGCGTATGCCAAGTCTTATGCAGAGATTTTTAAACAACTGACTTACAAATTGCTTACCATTATCAGATATTACTTTTAATGGGGCCCCATACATTAAGATGTATTTATTTAAAAATGAATCAGACACGATTTTTAAGGACGCTCGTTTAAGGGGAACTATTTCCACCAATTTTAAAAAATGATCTAAGATAGTTAAAAAATATCTATTTTTGTTTAGTCTACTTGAGATTGTAGAGTCATTAGGTTAATTGGAAACAGAAAAGATGAAAAATATGCAACCGCCTTCGCCGGGAATCGAACCACGGACCTCTGGAATACCGGCCCAGCGTGCTACCGTTACACCACGAAGGCACGCTAGGGAAGTGGGAGAAATACCTTATAAGATAAGGACCCAACAAATTGATCCCCACTAAATACCAGGGAAAAGTAGTTTAATATTATTTTAGTACCCAGCTGGGTTATATTTAACATCAATAATTAATTGGCTCATATGGCATTATCTGACATACGCTATCACGTGTTTTTGTAATTGCGGAAAATAAACCACTTCGCGCGCCCTTTGCACTGTTTTTCTGATACCGAGGTGGCGTGAAATAATCAAATCATGTAACTCTTAATAGAATATTTAAACGTAGACTCTCTGGCATCACTGGCCTGTATTCTTGATTACCATTAGTTATTTTTGTTTAAAATAACAATTTATCAATGATTTCATAATGCGCTGCCCTGTTTCTTATTGCCATAATGTCCACATGGTCAAAATTGTCGGGATCTTCCAAATATGCATATATGTTCTTGACCTCGGGGTCCGCTTTCTGTTCTGCACTGATAGTATCACGGGATTGAGTTATTTTCCAGGTTAACATAGTACATCTAATAGAATTCCCCTCTTCATCAATCTTAGTTGTTGACAGAGTATCCCACCCAGTTAATATGCGAGTAAAACTTTACCTTTGAAATGAAAATAAATTAAATATAAAGAAAAAATATTTATCTGCCTTTCAGAAGGTGATTTTTTAGTTATGTAAGAAAAACGGTAAATAAGAGAATCAGTTGACTAAAATTACATATATTTCCGTTTCATAGTATGCAAATATTATTCTTGAAAAAATAAACATGAAGATATGTACAAATAAAAATATCGTCTGCATTTGGCTCTGAAGAATAGTTAGGTGTTTCAAAACTGTTATGTTTTATCAAAATGTTGAAACATTATCCTATATTTAAACTATTTTTATTGAAATTGCCAGATACATCTTCCTATTTTACTTTCCAAGGGTTCCTATGATGATGGCATAAGAGAAAATAGTTCCTAAAATACCGAAAATAAAGTTTCTCGTTATTGGAACTATTTTCCATAAAGTTAAAAAAAATATCTTTTGATGCATGTGCAAAGAAAGTTTTTGCGATATGTGTAGGGTATTGATTGCATTCTTTTAGCTTATCCACAGCTTCAGAAATTTCTAAAGACGCTTCGTGTGCCATTGATGCGGACACAGTCAAAACTAGAAAGGATGTAAATCCGTTTGCGAAAACAATCAAGATATTTGCTTCAAACACACGTGTTTGTAGTATGAAAGCACTTATTGCGAAGTACATGGTGATGGCATTATAAAGAACCGCGAGGAAAGTTAGGAATGATATTTTGCTCTCAATATATTTCAAAGCGCATTTAAGAGATTTAAAGTATTGTAAACCCCAATCATAATCAAAAGCTTCTGTTATTTCTGCCGTTTTCGACAGATTCTGTAGACAAATTTTTAATTCCTTACATATTTCTGAATAGATTATTGCATAGGTATTCAGAGGCATGAATAATAAAAAAGCTAGAGAAAAGGAACTCCATACATTTAATATATCATTTATCTTTTCACATGTAGCTGACGGCCTAAGTATGAAGTCACAAATCCGTAAAATACGTTTATTTTGCAAGGAATTGAAAAATATGAATGTATGCAACATTATATTAACAAAAGCATAAATTATAATCCAGTTTGAAATGCGGCGTCTGGCATTACGATTAAGATGCGCTAAAAACATAAAAATAATTTTCAAGTTGTTGAGTCTGAAACTTAAATGTAATCGAAAAATCGCTGTTACAATCGTGAAAATAATATATATTATATTATCTGCTGAATTCAGGGACAGTATGCTAAAAGTGACACAAACCAGAACATGGTATGCACAAATAACGGAATTTGCCAGCAACACAGTGTGTTTGAAGACTTTCACAGATATGGTGTCTTTGAGTTTCACGGATAGATCAATTATAGCGCTCAGATAGAACAGAATAAACGTGCACTGCGGTCTTAGTGCCATGGTAGAACACAATACTTCTTGATTTCTGTTTCGTTAAAAGAATATTTTTAAGTAAAGAAAATATTTGTTTTCAGTAGATACTACAAAGACGTCCATTTCTTGAACTCAGAACAATGAGCACATTTCGTTTGTGGAATTTAATTTGCATCTATTTCAGTACCGATAAATAAGGGGTGCTTTAAAATGTCACCGAGCTTGATATCATCAGTACAGCGTTGCGAAAAAATTCATTTCGTTAATGTTAGAATAAATCTTGAAAAAACATTTCTATAAAACTAGAATGTTTCTGGTATGTATATACTATATTATTTTCAGTAATCTGAAAATACAGTTTCTTTCCTGATGGTAAAACAGATGAATATATTAAACAGCAGTTTTCGCATCATATGTGTAAACACTTTACAAGCTCCAAACTCAAACAAATTTCATTTAATAGCTCCTTTCGTTCCTGAAATGTATTATATTGCTCATTTTTGCAATAAGTCACTACCTTCAAGAAACGTTTTCTATGTTATTAAATAATATGTTTCTTTCTTCATTCCAAAGAATATTAAAAAAAAAACTTTGAAACATTATTAGATAAAAGCTTTCGTCGCTAAAGCAGCCATTTGTTTCATTATATATGCCTAGTTGTATATAACGTCTCTGATTGGATGTGCATAAGTATATTGATTTTTTAGCACTGATCCCATCATTTTTATTTTAAATTTATTGTTTTATACTTTTGAATTTTCTTAAGCAAATATGGTCGCTTACTCAATACTACAATAATTGAAGTAATGTAGGTGCCGCTTAATGTGATCACTTTTGTCCACGATTATTTTAATAACATTAACAGAATGATAACGTTAAACAGCAAGAAAACTTGCTCATTAAAACAGAAATGGAATTTAACTAAAATATAAATATAGCCGGAAACATATAAATAAATACTTTCATAGCACTTTAATCACAAAAACGACAAACATTTGTTAAAGAACTGCTCACAATGTCTTGAATGCACATGCTCATTTATGAACTCTTCATAATGTTTCTAGTAATTATATGATCGATGCTGAAATGCTAATCTTATCCCTCGTTGAAAGAGAACATGCTAACTTAAAATTAAAAATGAAAAAAAAAAAAAAAAAAAAAAAAAAAAAGCAAACTTATTAGTTTTTTCATAGATTTTTCTTTTCAGGATCAAAGAAAAAAAGCGGAGGATTCTGTGGAATCTTGTTATGCTCCTAAGAGGGGTCTCAGCGCCCTTAAAATCAATAAATTTATTCAAAATCTACGCCAAACAAATGTTGCCTTTTTTCGCTTAATTTTAAATTAATTAATTTGATTAAGATTAAAAAAAAGCTGATTGGAGACTTTGTAGAGACATTAAGTAATTTTTAGAAGCAGGAGAAATGATACATATGCAACGCCTTCGCCGGGAATCGACGAACCACCGATCTCTGGAATACGCGCTCAGTGTGCAGACCACCACACCACGATGGCATGCCAAGAGGGTGGGAGAAGTACCTTATATACTTCCCCTTTTAAAGGGCGACTGGGGTTTTTAGGGAATCCAGTCGCCAAATCCCGATGGTTGAAAATTATCATCCACCAACCTTTTTCTAGTTCGGGCGCCATTGTAGAGACATTAGGTTATTTTTTGAAAGCAGGAGAGCTGAAAAATGAGCAATGCCTTCGCCGGGGTTCGAACCGCGGACCTCTGGAGACGCGCCCAGTGTGCAGACCACCACACAACGGAGGCATGCCAACAAGGTGGGGGAAATACCTTTTAACTTAATCATTTACCTTTCGATATTTTTCTGTGACTTGCCAATTTTTACAATCTATTTTGAACTTAATTTGCGACTGAACTGTTTAGCTTAAAAATTTTTGTTTCATTATATTTTCATAATATTGCCCGAATTGTGAATCACAGTAAACGAAGTATTTTCAATGTTTTCGTATACAAACGGGCAGGACTTCGCAATTCGATAGAAGTATTCCAATGCTAATAATTACAGTCATATTAAGTAAGATCTCATTAAGAAGATCACCTGCAGAACACTGTTAAATTTAATTTATATATCAATGAGGCTTGTGTTTATTGTATTACAGATATATCAATGAGGCTTGCGTTTATTGTATTCTAGTTTACTTCGCATTAATTAGTTTTTTTTAAAATCTAATATTATGGTTTCTTTCACAGTTTCTAATTCCGTTATGCAGGTGAACCAACTAACAGATATGGCAGACATTATGATTGACATTATATCTCAGAATCAAGAAAAAGTTACACATTTGCAAATTTCAGTGATGGTCTCGATGCTTGAATTGCTCTTTACGTTGTGTTTCTGCAATCAGTCTTCATCTTTGGGCCTGATTTATTTTCAAACTATATGAAGACCTTGAGATACGTCTTGAGATACGTCTGCATTCGCCGTGGCTGATTATTAGTGATCTGAAGTATTTGAACTTCTTACTCTCTCTGCCTGGAATAGCGGTGGTTTTAAAAACTGGAAATTGGTGTCAGTCGTTTCCTCGGAGAAATTCGTTTCGTTATCGAACGAATGACAAATTATTTGGCCCGTGCTACGACTTTCCAATTTTCAGCCTTAGCGGTTTAGAATGAATCATTTCACTGTTTATACTGTAAGGTTTATGTTAATTTTTCTAACAGTTAATCTTTAGTTAAAAGTTACTTTCCCATCTTCCTGAATTTCAACTTACAACTTATGCCCAGAACGCATTTTCAGAATCTCGTTTGAATGCAAGTGAGAAGTATTTAACTGTGAAGTTCTACTGACTTCGCCAGAGAGAGCCAGAGATTCTGACTAGCGCGCCTTTTTGGCTATACTCGCTCTAATGCTATTTCTACAATCTTCCATACTTTAGGCCTTTGATAGCTTCGCAGTTAATTAGCGTTAAGGGGCCAACTCTGTTAGAATCTTGATAGCTTCGGCTATATCTTTTTAGTTCGATTAGTTTTGTTCTTAGTTTCCTGATTTCAAGCCCGAGTGGTGGCTTTATTGTAACTCTAAGAAAGGAGTCATCTATTAAATAAACGGTAGTTAACCCTTCTCACGTTTTGTTCTTTGCCCCTTATTTCGCAAGCGATTATTCGCTTATCAGTTCTTAAGTTTCCTCAAATTTAGATTAAAACGCTTAGGAATCTTACATTGGAGCCCGAAAAATTTTAACGGATCATGCCGTTAGGAGATGAAAAATTTTCGTTGACCCCTCCAACCTTTCAGATCTCTCAGACATTGACAAATCCGATGAAAGGATTCGGATTTATCGTAGAAACGATGCGTGCCGCGATAAAATCAGCAACCACATACGACGGTAAAGGCTCGGTAAGACCTTCCACGAGCAACTGGACTTGCATTTCACCTTGTATCCCGTAAACCAGATACAAAAAATTACGATAGCTACAACAAACTTAAAAGGTCAAGCTCTCAGCTGGTACAAAGGAATTGGCAAATTTTTGTTGGGGGATCCAGGTTCGGAGACATACAACTGGGAAAACTTCAAGTCTGCGTTGTTAAAAGCATTTCCAGTTGTGAAAGACTGTGCGAAGCTAGAGTCAGAATTGTTTAGCAAATATCAAACAAGTTTGATGATTTAAAGGAATTTATTTTTAAAGAAAATTAAAGCCTTTAATCTACTATATGGAAAGAGGCCCGATAGCGAACTTATTGCGATGATTTTACTCCGTCTATTGCCGTCAGCTGAAGACTTTCTTGAAGTCCGCAACCCGCAAACAGGCATACGCAAGCACCTATTTCTTCCGTCTGCGCTTACGCATTCGATACTGAATATTTGCGGAGTTCTTCGGCGTCATAACTAGTACCTTTGATTTAATACTATTCAGTAAAATAGACATAATTTGCAAATTCTCTTTTAATTTTGACAGGAATATTTTTTCACAATTTTTTTAACTCAAATTGTTAAGTAGCTTGATGACAGAATAAAGTTTTATAATTATTGTTTCACTGTTATTGTTTCATATTTATCCTTCATTATTATTTCAAAATTATTGCTTCATATTTCTTGTTCATTCCAATTTCATATTTATTGTTCATTCTACTTTCGTATGTATTGTTCATTATTGTGTACTGTTATAACATTGTTTTATTGTTGTCATTTCATTCGCGGCATCTTATTGTCGAATAATTCGAAATAGAAGAGAAAGTGTAGATAATGCAATTTCCGCTCAATAATTTGTTAATATTATTTTAAAAAGGCCATTTTACTTTTATTTGATACCGAGAGAAATAATACAGATTGGAAATTTAGCGGTATTATCTTGGTCCTTCTTATTGCAGATTTCGATGAATTGGAACATCACAACTCATAACTAAATTTCATAAGAATTTACGACAGTTATTTATTTTTAAAACGTTACCCAGCAATGATGCTATAATGCTTAAGGTAGATCTGATGGACAACATTTTCGAAACTAAAGTATTTTCGCGCTAATTATTCACGAAGATCAAACTAACATGTTAATGGAAGCATATATTTAAGACGAAAATAAAGTAAGTGTGAATTAAAATCGCCAGACATCTAAATATTAAGTAATATAAGGAGAAAACAAGAGATTGAAAGCCATAGAAAGCCACAGAAGTAATGATTAAAGTAATGATTCTTGTTTAATTTTTCGCAACGTGCAAGTAGGTTGTTGAGGGCAAAGATTTAGAATTAAGTATAATTATTAAATTAGTAATGTCGTGTTGGCTTGGTGATGTGCTCAGTAAGAATTTGCAACACTCAAATCTTCATAAATTTGAGATTTTATTCAAACCAATTGATGAAAATAAGTGAAGACTTAAACATATTAAAAACTGTTTTTAAGTTAAAAAAAGGAAAATCTCTAAAGGAAAGAATTTTAGATTTTAACGTCACACCAAAGGACTTGTTAAAGTTCTTTATCCTCTCGTGAGCTCACAGTTATCTATCTGCTATTTGACGCATTCTTGCTGACACATCGTATTTTGTTTCTTAATTATCAAGCATTAGTTTTTTCGCACTTAAGACACATCACATTCAGCAGCAAAATCATATATCTTTTACAACAGCATATCTTTAGAATTACCAGTACAATGTTAACAGAAGACATACACTGTTTAGCGCAAAAGGTTTCTTATTCTCTAACCTAATTTTGCATAGATTGACTTTTGGTAGCCGTTTCACTTTTCAAATAGTTACTATAAAAATTTAGAGAGTGTAATTTTACAGATCCAGCTGGTTGTTAATAAAAGAGGTAAAGAACTGCGTTAAGTGCTTTAAAAACCGCTTGCTATGTTAACCAATAATAGTTAGATTAAATTTAAAACAAATTTAAAACAAGAACTGCGTTAAGTGCTTTAAAAACCGCTTGCTATGTTAACCAATAATAGTTAGATTAAATTTAAAACAAATTAAATATGTTACCTTTCACAACAAACTTGCGTATGGAAATTCAAAATATTTTATGTCAGATGTCTTTAGAATTCCCGATAAAGTGTTAAATGTTAGCACACTTTATTTTATATTTCTTTAAAAGTAATATACGGCTTTATCATTTGGTAGCAGTATATGAAAACTGATTCGGATACAAAACTTATACGGAGGAAAAAGTAAGGCTTGAGACTCATAGCATGTATGGTGCTAAAATAAAAATAAAAAGAACTAATATTTACACACATACACTTCACTTACGATGCTCTAAAACTATTCCGGAGATTGTTCAGCGAGCCTTAGCTAGGTATATCATTTAAATAATGATGATAACTTAGCTGTAGTAAAAAATCCATCCTGAAATTTGTATTTGTAAATTCTTTTCTTAAAAATTTGTAATTCTTTTCATTTAAATTTTATATTTAGTTGCCATATTATTCAACTAAACATATGCAAATAAACTTATTAATACAACGAAATTATGCACAACTTGATTACTATTGGAATCATGCATAGAATATTTATGAATATTTCAGAACTCATATAATTTATAGAAAATTAATTCCATGGAAATCTGTCCTACATTTAAAGGGAATTATATTCTAATTCCCAGATACATCTGAAAGTATTATTTATTTAGTTAAGTATTCCGATAACGATGGTATAAGTGAAGGTAGTTCCTAAAATACCGAAAATAAAACTTCTCTTTATTGGAACTATTTTCCATAAAGATAATGAAATATCTTTTTCTGCATATGCGAAGAAATCTTTTGAAGTTCGGGTAGGGTATTTATCGCGTTCCTTTAGCTTATCCGCAGCTTCAGAAATTTCTAATGATGCGTCGTGCACCAGTGAAGCGGATATTGTCACAGCTAGCAAAGATGTAAAGGGGATTGTCAAATAAATCAATGTAAGTGCATTATAAGAGAGACGTTTGTGGATAAAGAAAGCACTTACTACGTAGTAGAGGATGATTGCATTGTAAAGAACCGTAAGGAAAGTTAAAAAGGATATGTTGTCGTCAAAATATTTTGAAGTCCGTCTCAGAGTTCTATAATAGCGTAAACCCCAATGGTAATCAAAATCTTCTGATAATACTTCAGATTTCGTCAAAATTTTTATACCCATTTTCAATTGCTGGCATATAGCTAGGTAGATTACAGCATAAATATTTATCGGAAAGTAAAATAAAAAAATGCTAAAATAGTTACTGCATACATTCAATGCATCGGTTACTTTTGTGTACGCAACTGAAGAGCCAAGTATGAAATGAAATACTTCCGAAGTGTATTTCTTTCCTTGTAAAGAGAATACAAATAATGGTACATGCAATAAAGCATTAACACAAGCATACATCAAAATCCATGATGAAATATAGCATTTGTCTGTATTATTTAGATGCATTAAAAAACTGAAAATACTTTTTATATTCTTGAATTTTAAACTTAAGTGAAGTCGAAAGGTTACTGTCGTAATTGTCAGAATAGAAAAAATGATGTCCCCTGATTCGTTAGTATCCATATGCAAAAAGTAAGAGCAGTTAGAATATGGTACATGCGAACAATAAAATTTAGCAATAACACTGAATATTTGAAAACCTTCGCGGATGGACTGTCTTTGATAGTCACAGATAGATCCGTTATGCCACTCAGATGAAAAAAAGTGAAAATATACTTAAATGGTACAGCCATTTTAGAGCAAAATTTATGATTATTACTTCTTTAGAAGCAGTGGTTGGGTGGTTCCTATTTAACACAATATTAGCAGTACGGCTTCATTTTACGAACTACTCAGCCTGAGGACATCAGTACAGTTTTGCAAGGTTTGCGTTTTTTACTAATTTTATTACAAACAACTAAGGAGTATTTGTAAATAAAGATTGAATGTTTTGTTTTGGGGATAATATTTACTTCATCAAATTCATAATCTCTTGCTTTTCTGGCTTGAGCAGGATTTAATATATAAAATTCGATGGTACTTTTCCGTTTGGCCGGCGCAAATCTCGCCAAGCAGACTTTATTGGCGACAACATACAGTATACACATTAAAAAATTAAAAAAAATACTAGTTCTAAGAATTCTTTTTTTTTGAAGGCATAAACATTTTAATATCGCTTAAAATTTTATAAAAAACCAATAAATAAAAACAATAAATTTGTAAAAAGACATTAATTTAAGAATTTACTATGCTTTCATGGTTCAACATCCTGATTCGCCGGTTCATATCACGTGACCCCAAGCGATCTCATCTCACGTAAACTACTCTACAAAAATATAATGCTTTCAGTAATTACCTACATTAATTTCAAGTTAAATCTTAATTTGGAACACAAGTTTAAATGCAAGAAATATTTCAATTCGTACGAATAGCTTACTCAGAAATTATGTAAAACTGCAGTGCTTTACTTCGCTAATGCATTCTCATTAGAATTGATGAATTTAACCCTTGACTTTACCTTTTTATATTTTCGGCTTCGGGTAAGCGCTGTCATTGCATCCTGATTGACTTAATTACCGAAAATGACCTTAGACATAAAACTGAACTATCTGATAAAAATTCTATGTAATTATATGCTACTATTGAAAGAAACAATCAATCTGATATGAAAAAGCTACTACTTGTTTTGAAAATGAGGCGTAAAAGGTTACCAGCGAGAATATTCGTTTGGCATCGGTTGTACCATTATTGGCGACTTTATCGCTTGCGCCGGCAAAACGGAAAAGTACCAATTCGATTTATCGAATGATATGCCCTTACGTTTTATAAATAATAAACTTAATTTAAAACTAATTACTAATGCACTTCTTCCCTAGATGAGTTATTTTACTATATAACGCAATAAGTAATTATCTTTACAAAATTCTGTGACATTGTTAATGATAGTCTCTTGATGTACCAAAGAAAAGCATAAAAAGAACTTTAATTCGATAAAAGGCTTGTCGCTATGGCAGCGGTTTGTTTTATAAAATATATTTCAATGCGCATAATTTTTGTGAGTACATTCATATCGATTTTCAGTGTAAAAAGTATGAATGTTCTTCTTATCCATATTTATTGCCTCATATTTGCGTTACTTTCTATCTTCCTTTTTAAAAATCAACTTTACGTGGTAATATATTTGAACGGATGAAAAGATATAT
This sequence comes from Stegodyphus dumicola, assembly GCF_044657685.1. Classification (NCBI taxonomy): domain Eukaryota; kingdom Metazoa; phylum Arthropoda; class Arachnida; order Araneae; family Eresidae; genus Stegodyphus; species Stegodyphus dumicola. The sequence continues at coordinate 61,108,766 of NC_140775.1, read as the reverse complement.
GCAGATATATACATATAGCAGTTTAAAATCAAATGCAATTTAAGAGGGTTTTCATACAATAAGCTGCAGTTTAAAATGGATGTGGTAATTAATGCTGTAAATGGGGAAACATAATTTATCATATAGTATAATGGCGATAAAGAATTAAAATATTTTATTTACAGTATCTCTCTGGCATTTTTATAATAGGAATAATAAAAGCTTCGTGCAGCCATGACAGATTGAAAACATTTGACATTTAAATTAATAAATTTTGTTATTTAAGCTCCCCACGCTTATATTATCTGCGATATAAAATTGTAGATATATTCTCGAAGTAGAATAACTTAATATATTATTTTTTTTAAACTAATAATATATTATTGCTAAATTATTTTTATTCTTTTAATATATTAAATTTTGAATAAAAGGCTTATTGCACAAAAACCATTTTTTAACTGCATTTTAATTTTTTGCGTTTAGTCTCAATTACGCGTTGTCAGTGATGAAACGTTTAGTAAATTAAGAAAAAAAAGCAGTGTTGGAAGAACAAAGAACATTATGAAATAAATAAATAAATAAATAAATAAATAAAAAAAAAAAAACTAACAGAAAGATATTCAGAGATTGAAGAATCGTTTTGAATATTCAGTTTCGGATACTGAATGCAATAATAGTATTACAATGATCCTTTCACTTGAAGCAAAAATGAGAAAAAAAAAAATAAATAAATAAAAAAATATAAAAAAATAAAACGAAAAATTCGTCATTAAATGCGCCACGATGGCAAACTTCGCTAATTAAGTGCGCCAAGATGATAAATTCAAAGCAATTTTTCTCGAGAGGAGTTATTTTCTCCCATCTGCTCCAGAGTATAACACATTTTTTTCAAAAATTGTAGAAAATCGGTCATTTAAAAATTTTTTAACATTCTTATTTTAAAATGAGTGTGAAAAGTTTGTTTTATAATCTGTAAAAAAATGATATCTACACCTCTAGCGTAATACTTAACTAACTTATAGTATATAAATTTTAGAATAAGATAAAAACTTGAGCAAAAATTCAGGAAAGAATTTATCATGTGACCCTGCAACATGATTTTTGATTTTCTCTGATGTTTTTAAAGTAATATTTTCAGTTACTTTACAAACATCAAAGAAGGAAAGACAAGGGTAATTCAATATTAGGTAAGAGCCACTCAGGCCTTTTAAACCAAAGTTTGTGAAATAGAAAATCGTTTGGGAAACTGATTTTGAAGGTGCAATAGGCAGGACTGAAAGAGCTGCGAAAAAATCCCATACTGCTTGTGGAACAAGTGATTTGATTTAATTATCTCCATTTGTCTCAAACTGATTTCCCTTACTAGATGAAAAGTATATTCAATATAAAACAATTTGTGAGTCAGGTCGCAAATAAATTTCATTTAAATTCAGGGGTAATCTCTCATTTACCGCCAAACATAAACAAGCTATTAAATATGCAGCACAAAACTCAATTCTGGATAAAGTCATACGCTTTATGGGATTTACTCTGGTTTTAGCTGCAATTAAATTTACAAAAATTTTGTAACGACATTAGGTATTTTTTGAAAGCAGGAGAGATGAAAAATTAGCAATGCCCTTGCGGGGACTTGAAGCACAGACCTCTCGAATGCGCGCCGAGTGTGCTGGCCACTACACCATGACCGCATGCTAAGAAGGCGGGAGAAATATCTTATATACTCTTCCTTTTAAAAAGCCACTGGGGATAAAGATTACCCATTCGCCAAATCCTGGTGGTGGAGAATTATCATCCACCACCTTTTTTAGTTCGGGCGCCACTGTAGAGACATTAGGATTTTTTGAAAACAGAAGAGATGAAAATGAGCCACGAACTCAAACCACGGCCCTCTCGAATACGCAGAGTGTGCTGACCACTATACCACGAAGACATGATAAGGAGGCGGGAGAAATACCTTATAATTTCACCAAGAGATTGAGTGAAAGAAAATAACTGCTGCATATACTTCGTCATAATAGTCGTAAATTTATTTCTATTATCCACAATCCACAATTTCTGGTGAAAACAAGATGGTGGCCATTTTTGAAATACGGAGTTTCGTCGGAAATCTTGATAGTAACCATTTTTCAAAACACCGTATTTGACGCGCTTTGGCACCAAAAACAAAAGAAAAAACAAACAAACAAACAAAAAAAAAAAAAAAAAAAAAAAAAAAAAAAAAACACGCCAGATTTTGAAGGCGGGCTTCCCAGATCTAGAATAAATTGAATTTTCCAGATCTAGAATAATTGGAATCAGCTAAAAACTCATTAGACTTAAGCTGAATAGACTTGGATTAAAGCAAAGAAGGAGAGAGAGAATCTTCTGAGAATACTAATAAACTGAATACTGTTACGGATTTTGTATTTAGTTAGCTATTTTTAGTAGAATTACAATTAAAATTGGTTTATATCCCCGTGCAATGCAGCACGAGACATATTTTAAGACAAAGCTACGCCGGAAAAATAAAAAAATACAGGAGCACGCGCATTTAACATTTAATAAATAGATATTTCGTAATTTATATTTAAATTGAATAAGTGTAATTGCCCACTGTGCTAGCTGCAATCGTAATTCTACTCCTTTCTAGAAATATTGAGAAGCAGAAATTACCAGAACTTTCTCGCGACCTATTAAAAAAAAAGCCGGAGAAAAACATCTCACCTCATTTGTTGTTATTACTGTTGATCGGATTAGCTTTCTCTGCGCTTTGGATTGCTTTCTATTTAACGTTTTATTAGTTTAAAATATAGCTACTGATTATATTGCATAATACTGTGATATTGTACGAATATTTCTGAGGAAACATCCAGCGTTTTGTTGTATTTATGGTGATTAGAATAAATTTTATTAACTTTTTATCGGACTTATGCATTCAATTACAAACCCGTACGCACACAACAGTACCAAACAGCTCATTCCAGCTTGAGCGTCTAATTCATATTAGTCTTCCATAGCGTACAAAATCGAAAACTAAAAGTTCTGAATTCGAGAGTAAAAAATACAAATCGCTGTTACCAATTGCATAAGTGCTAATAAATACGAAAAATTAAATAGTAGATATTAAACAATTAATAAAACAGAATGATTTTAGAAATACAGCATACTCTCCGCTTATTAAAATTACTTCCACTGAAAGCCTATTTGTATTTATTAAGCAGCTGAGTTTAATAGATGGTCATTTATGCTCAGCAAACTATGATAACAATTTTAAATATATGCAGTAAAATAATAAACAACAATTGATACAGTGATGATTTCTAAAGTAATAATGAAAACAATTGCGGCATGTTGCGGTCACAAACAACTTGCCCTTATTTCGATATATTTACATTTTAGATAGCACTGCACTAAGAAGAGAGCAGCAGGAGGTAGTGCAGCAAGGGCTAAGTGCAAAAAGCAAGTGCAATTGTGTTCGAGATGAAATCTTAATTCCGAATGAGTTACTTTTGGTTCTCAATGCATTTGATTGGATAATTCACATTGCTGTAAAATAATTACTGGCTGTTTGAGTTTTAGTTCCATTTACATTATCAATGTTATGTAAGTGTCATATGACACAGTTTAGTCTTGAAATGACGCAGCTCAGAAAAGTTACTGTTTTTAGAATAGAGAGTGGAAATATTAAATAAGGCGTGAAAGGGCTATTGTTATTTCATTATGATTTATAGTTACAATTTACATATTTGGTTATCTTACGTATTCTTAAGCGACAGAGAAGCCTTTTTAAAGCAAAAGCATTAAAGCAGTAGCAAATGAAGAGAAATGTAAATCATAAAAATTTTTTCCAAAAAAAACTAATTAACTGTAAATTATAATTTCTAAACATATAAGGTTTAATAATATAAATCTTGCCTTGCTTGTTTATGTGTGGTATGGGAGTATGTGTAAAGGAATCTGTGTTGTAAGTAAGGTGTTCTAGAATTGGATTATTCTCTGTATATTATATTATCACATATATAAATTAGAAGAAAAACGTTCATCCAGTAAAATTTTTAAAGACATGCTGTTTTTAAATATTTTTAGTATATTGCTACATTACTCAAATGCCCTCGAAACGTGTGAATTAAAAGAATTAAAATGCCTGTGAATTGGAAAAAAAAAAAAAAAAAAAAAAAAGAAACATTTGTTTAGGCGCAATATAAAATCTGAAGTCTTTTAAATTTTTCTTTTTCTTATTTCTTATTTTTTTATTTATTTTTGAATTTAGAATATGGTTCAAATTTGGACAATAGGTGCAAAATTATGTACCGAATAAAATATGCAATGAAGTAAAACTAAAGAAATAATTTATACAAGAGATGCAGATATATCAGTACATAATGGGTTAGTGGTTTCTATTTACAGTGTACATTTTAAAAGTAAATTACTAAAGGAAAACGTATCTATCTGTCTTTCAAAAGGAATTTTTTAGTAATTTTAAGAAACAATCGGAATGGCAGAATAAATTGACTAAAATTTCATATATTTCATATTCATAGTTTGCAAATACTATTCAGGAAAAAAATGAACATGAAGATACTAAAAAAAAAATATCGTCTGCGTTTTCGCTCATAATAATTGCTAAGTGTTTTAGAACTATTATGTTTTATCAACATGTTGAAACACTATCCTATATTTAAATTATTTTTATTTATATTGCCAGATCCATTTACATGATTTACTTTCCAAGGGATCCTATGATGACGGCATACGAGAAAATAGTTCCTAAAATACCGAAAATAAAGTTTCTCGTAATTGGAACTATTTTCCATAAAGTTAAAAAAATATCTTTTGATGCATGTGCAAAGAAAGTTTTTGCGATATGTGTAGGGTATCGATTGCATTCTTTTAGCTTATCCACAGCTTCAGAAATTTCTAAAGACGCTTCGTGTGCCATTGATGCGGACACAGTCAAAACTAGAAAGGATGTAAATCCGTTTGCGAAAAAAATCAAGATAATTGCTTCAAATGCACGTGTTTGTAGTATAAAAGCACTTATTGCGAAGTACATGGTGATGGCATTATAAAGAACCGCGAGGAAAGTTAGGAATGATAATTTGCTCTCAATATATTTCAAAGTGCATTTAAGAGATTTAAGGTATTGTAGACCCCAATCATAATCGAAAGCTTCTGTTACTTCTGCAGTTTTAGACAGATTTTCGAGAGAAATTTTTAATTCCTTACATATTGCTGAATAGATTATTGCATATGTATTCAGAGGCATGAAAAATAAAAAAGCTAGACAAAAAGAACCCCATACATTCAATACATCGTTTATCTTTTCACATGTAACTGAAGGCCTAAGTATGAAACCACATATCTGTAAAATACGTTTACTTCGTGAAGAATCGATAAATATGAAAATATGAAACAGTACGTTAACGAGAGCATAAATCAAAATCCAGTTTGAAATGCGACATCTGGCATTACGATTATGATGCACTAAAAAATGTAAAATGGTTTTCAAGTTGTTGAGTCTGAAACTTAAATGGAATCGAAAAATCGCTGTTACAATCGTGAAAATAATATATATTATATTATCTGCTGAATTCAGGGACAGTATGCTAAAAGTAGCACAAACCAGAACATGGTATGTGCAAATAACGGAATTTGCGAGCAACACTGTGTATTTGAAGACTTTCACAAATATCGTGTCTTTGATTTTCACGGATAGATCAAATATAGCGCTCAGATAAAACAGCATAAACATGCGCTGAGGTGTCAGAGCCATGGCAGAACACAATACTTCGTGATTTCTATCTCGTTAAAAGAATTCTTCTAAGAAAGAGAAATTTCTGTTTTGAGTAGCGTCTTGTAGCCACTATACAGATGTCTATCTCTGATCTCGAGACAATGAGCGCATTTTGTTCTTGACACTGCGCAATTGAATTTACATATAACTTAGTATTCGCATTATGTGTGTAAACGGTTTACAAGCTCCAAACTCAATCAAAATGAATTAATAACTCCTTTCGTTCCTGAGATATATTATATCGCGACTTATTGTGGTAAGTCATTAATTCAAGAAGCGTTTTCTGTGTTATTAAAAGATATATGTCTTTCTTCATATCAAAAATTATTAAAGTAAAACGTGGAGACATTCTTAGATAAAAGCTTCCGTCGCTATAGCAGCGATTTGTTTCATAATATATGCATAATTATGTATAACGTCTTTTACTGTACACAAATAACTATATCGATTTTTTGAGCACCAATTCTATTATTTCTATCAAATTTATTGCTTCACATAATTGATTTTCCTGTGGCAGATATTGGCTTACTTCAAGATTCTACAATAAATGAAGTGCATTAGGCCATGCTTCATGTGATTACGTTTGTCCACGTTTATTTTGATAACATTAAACAGAAAGAAAAAATTCTCCTTAAAACAGAAATGGAATTAAACTAATTTAATATAAATATAATGAGAAACGTATAAATAGGTAATTTAATAGCACTTTAATCAGAAATAGATAAGCATTTGTTTATGAACTGCTCACAGTGTCTTAAATGCAAAGTATATTCTTTTATAAACTGTTCATAACGTTTCTAGAAATTATTTGACGAATGCTGAAACGTTAATCTTAACATTCAGAAGGCACCCTTCGTTGAAAGAGAACATGCTAACGTAAAATTAAAAATTAAACAAAAAAAAACAAAAAAAAAAAAAAAAAAAAAGCAAACTTAGTTTAGTTTAGTTTACGAGTATGCTGCAATCCTCCTGGCCGATAATCGGCTTCATGATTAACGCAGCACACCCGATGCAGACAAACAAACAACAACAACAACAAAAAAAAAAAAAAAAAAAAAAAAAAAAAAAGTTAAACGATCTCGTAAACAAAAGAAAAACTAAAATATTTAATGTCCTATTCCTATGATAGTCTTATTTTCATTCACGATCCTTATAATTTCTGTTGCATTGCTATTCAAGAATTTTCTTTTTTCAATTACATTCTGTTCATTTATTTTTCCAAATCTCGTCCTCACACTCTCGGTCAATTTACATTCTTCCATAAAATGAGCTGCATTTCCGTACTTCCCACAAGCCAAGCTTTGATCATTGTACTGGAGATTTAAACCTTTTAAATTTTAAATAGGCCGGTAATCTACCATGATCCGTGATAACTTGAATAGTATCTATATTATTAAATAGATCCATTTTTCTTTTTATGGTTAAAATTCTCAAGTAACCCTTATTTTTATTTGAACCATTCAATTCCCGAACCCATTTCTCAATTATACTTGCTTACATTTTTCTCAATGTAAGTCTTCTGGAATTATTAATAGCATCATAAATATCGCCCTCTCCCAGAGCTGCCTCTTTAGCTAGCATATCCCCCCTCTCATTCCCGGTAACACCAATATGTGCCTTGACCCAATGAAAATAATTACCATTTTTCTCTCTTATTTTGTTATAAATGTTTTTTATATCCAAAAGAAGTCTATTGCTGGTTCTGGATTTGCCAAGCCTTGTTAGGGCCGAGAGAGCATCAGAATAAAAATGTATTGTAAAGTATTGTTTTAAGTTTTTATAACTCCACCGCAGTACCTTTCTAATTGCAACCGCTTCAGCTTGATACACTGATTTATTTCCTTCTAATCGTACTTTTCTAGTATAGATTTCGACTCCGTAATAAAAAATAACAAAAGCACAACCAGATCCACCTTCATATCCGGAGCCATCAGTGTATATATCAATCATGCCAGTATTCATATAATCTTTATCGTACGGTACACCTTTGAAATCTTTTGGATGTATATTAATAAAATCCTTTCCTGTCAAGGTGTTACCATTTAAAACATCACCAGTTTCACATGTTAAATCTTTTTAAAACCATAGCTAAGTAAAAAGTTTTCACAGAAAAAATTGAGAGTGGCGGAATGCCAGCAAGTAAGTAAATAACTTCTGCAAAAACAGTACGGAAAGCTCTTGTGATTGCAAGCAGCCAGCTCCTTTGCAGTGAATCCAGTTTAGTTCTCAGTCTAATCGATTCCCCTGCCCGACAGCCCCACATGCCAATACCATATAAAATTTTTGGCCTTATAAAATTTAAATAAATATCTCTAAGGGTGGTGCTTTTTAGCTTACTTTGCATACTTTTCATAATATACAAACTTAGTATACGTTTTCATAGATTTTAATTTTCAGCAGCAAGAAAAAGGGTGAGGATTCTGATGAATTTTGTTTTGCTATTAAAACAGTGTGTCTGATATGGAATGTGCATCATTTGAAATACTCCTTTTTTTCTTTCCTCCTCTTCTTTTTGCAAGATAATTTATAGAGAGATGTAGTGAGGGACATCGAGACATTTATCTTCCATTAGTAAAATCTTCGATCAATGAGATGAAGACTTCTTCATGCACCATGATGAATAATAATTTAACGTTGTATCTTTCGCTTTATCTTTATGTAATACATTAAACCTTTTGCGTAATAAAGATTTCCAATTTAGGCTTCACCTGTCCAGCGTACTTGAATGCTAGATCTATTTACATTCTAGTAAACACTGCTCTCTTTTTCAAGTCCTTATTCCAAACTATTTACGCTATAGAAACTCTTCCAAAATGTCACGGAATCTTATAAAAGACAAAAAATATTAGTACTGAGCATATAAAGTATTTTCTCCCTCTTTTCTGCATGCCTTCGGTAGCACACTCGGCGCGTATTCAAGAGGTCAAGGTTCAAGTCTCGGCAAGGACATTGCTCATTTTCTGTATTTCCTACTTCAAAAAACCTGATGATTCTACATTGGCGCCCGAATTCAAAGGTGGTAAATGATGACTAATCACTAGTCGCCCAGGGTTAAAAGGGGGAGCGTATAGGGTATTTTGTCCCTCCTATCTGCATGCTTTCGAGATGTAACGGGAGCACAAGCGACGTATATTCCAGAGGTCCAGATTCGAGTTCCAGCGAGAACATTGCTCATTTTTCCTGTTTCCTACTTCAAACATTCTAATGATTCCACAAGTATATAAATCAAGAGGAGTTTATTTTGCTGAGCACATCGTGTATCAAATAATAAGAGGGTTTTTTGGATAGTTATATAACATGTCAGAAAATTGAAGATATAATTACTAAAATATAATTGACCTTACATTTTTATAAATTATTATAAAATATATTATGACGCATTAAAAACACCTAGGAAATCGACTGTTTTCTTTGATAAGTATCGTAAGCGAATCTAATCAAAGGGTATTCTATGATCTCTACCACCGAATTACACTATAAGGCTGCCCTAAATGAAGGGGGTCAAGTTTTAAAATATATATGTTAGTAAATTAGTATTATAAATATTACACACAAACGAAATACGTACATTTATATAAACTGGAGCTGTTCGCTACCATTCTTGTGCAGTAAATGGATTACGCTGTGAAGGAGTTTATTTTGAATCTGAACCTATGCATCTCGAGTATTATTATTTGTTCACTGTTTTAAAGTCTACTTAGATTGATAAAAGACAGATGAGCAGAAAACCATGTATAAATGATTTACTTTGCATGTATGGAAAGGTCAGATTTCAAAAGACAAATACTTCCCTAGACGACTTGCATGACTAAAAACATATTCCTTTAAAGAGAACTTGCTGCCTTAAATAGTCTGTAATATTACTTAATCTTGACAATTCTAGGGATAAAATTATTTCAATTCAAATGTTGATTTAATTATTAATAATTTTAGAATATTTTTATAGAACAAACAGAGAAACAATATTTGAACGTTGCCAGTTATAACAGAAGCATTGCAGAATTGACTGCCATACTGCGAATGCCATACTGCGAATACTCAGCGCAGTTCTGTGACACTCACCATTACGTTTAGGAACTTCTGATATGTTATTTGCACCTGTAGAACATTGCTAAATGTAATTTATATCAATGAAGTTTGTGTTTATTGTATACCAGTTTACTTCGTATTAATTAATTTTTGTTTTTATCTAATATTATGGTTTCTTTTACAGGTTCTAATTTCGTTTTACTGATGAACCGACTGTCAGAGATGGCAGACGTTCAGATTAACATTATATTTCAGAATCGAGAGAAAGTTAAAGCATTTGCAAATTTCAGTGATGGTCTCGATGCTTGAAATGTTCTTTGCTTTCTCTTGCCGTCAGTTTTCATCTTTGGGCCCGAAGTTTTTCAAATTTTATGAAGACTTTGATTCAAATCGAATTTATTGAGACACATCTCATTCGCTGTGGCTCAGTGTTAGCAATCTGAAGTATTTTAACTTATTAATATGTCTTAGGAATAGCGTTGATTTCAAAACTGGAAATTGGTTTTAGCCTTTTCCTCGGAGAACTTTATTTCGCTGTCGAACGAAACACAAATCATTTGGCCCGTGCTACGATTTTCCCGTTTTCAGTTGCAGCGGTTTGGATTGAATCATTTCACCCTTTATACTCTTGTGTGCAAAATTCAGAAATTTGCGCATTATGTCATATTTCTAAAAGATATATTGGATAAATTTTAATTACATTTGGTATGAGTAAACATTTATAACAGAAAAAAGGGGATGTACCATTCAAAAGTCATTTTAGGTGCGCATAATTATCATTAACGGTTACAGGGCAGGGGTGTCCAAAATCCACTTTTTATGGAACTGAAAATGAGCCTAAGATGGGGAATATTCCCCTCTTACAGGGACATAAGTCATTCAGTGTGACGGTATACCGGAAAGGAAGAACTTAAATTTGGTTTCAGTCGTTTCCTCGGAGAAATTCGTTTCGTTGTCGAATGAGTCACAAATTATTTGGCCCGAGCTACGATTTTCCAGTTTTCAGCCTTAGCGGATTGGAATGAATAATTCGACTCTTTATGTGCTCGTGTGCAAAATTCAGAGAATTTGCGCGCTTTTTCAATTTGGCCAATATACACCAAACAGCACGATAATTATTCTTCATTCTATGTTCTGTTGTTCGTAACCTTTGTAATAAGGAGACTCTTCGTTCCGCTTTTTTATGCTAAGACTAAGCAATTCGTCTCATGTTGGTGGGATTAAATACGCGGTTCTGTAACATCATTTTTACTGACCACACTTCTCACTTAAAATGTTACTTAAAATGGTTTACGTTTAGAGATGTTGTATAATGTCGTATAATGATAATTTAGAAGAAAAATATTATTAAAGGTCCATGTGCTACACCAGGGATGTCAAACTCATAGGTACATTTGCACCAAACAAACAAGGTTTAACTTTAAGCGGGCCGCAAAAAAAAAAAAAAAAAAAAAAAAAAAAATCAATATTCATAGAAACGTAGATTTATTTCGAATAATACAAAAATAAACATATATATATAGATATTTATATAGAAAAGAACAAGAAAAATTTAATGTTTACGTCCTGATACTTGACATCTCTTCTCTCCTATTATCTTTCCTATTTCGGGAAATTTTTTGTTTGCAGTGATAACTTTCAACGCTGACCCAAGGTGAGCATCATTAATACGGTTTCTAATAGGAGACTTATTACCTTCCATGACTGAAAATAACTGCTCGCACCGATAAGTACTACCAAACATGGAAAAAAATTCATATGCGAATTTTCGAGTATTTTCAAACCTGGCGGGTAAATATTTGTAAAATTCAGGCACGCCCACTTCAATGAATTTTGCTTTCAAATTTGAGTTGCATTGAATCTCGATCACCTCCATTTGCATATGGCTGGGTACTGAGTCAATACTTATTGAGAAAATCGAAGAAAAAAAAAATTGTCTTCGAGGGAACTAAAATCGTTAAACCCCGTTTCAAATTCAGTTATTAAATTTGCAATTTTTTCTGCGTATTTTTGATATGAACAAGTATCATCTAAACTTCATTTGTTCATGCTGCACGTCGGGAAGTGCGTCAAATCTTCATTTTTAAGTTGTTTTTCCCAAAGAACTAGTTGACATTTGAATGCTTTAATTATGTCAAACATGTTCGTAATGATATGATCTTTTCCTTGTAACGATAAATTTAAATCGGTTAAGTGTTTGGTTATATTGTAGAGACATTAGGTATTTTTTTGAAAGCCAGAAAAGGTGAAAAATAGCAACCGCCTTCGCCGGGAATCGAACCACGGACCTCTGAAATACCGGCTCAGTGTGCAGAACCACTACACCACGAAGGACGGTAGGAAAGTGGAAGAAATACCTTATATACTCCCCTTTTTAAAGGGCGACTAGGGTTTTAGGGGACCTAGTCGCCAAATCCTGGGTGTGGAGAATCATCATCCACAACCCTTTTAGTTCGGGCGCCACTGTAGAGACATTAGGTATTTTTTTGAAAGCCAGAAAAGGTGAAAAATAGCAACCGCCTTCGCCGGGAATCGAACCACGGACCTCTGAAATACCGGCTCAGTGTGCAGAACCACTACACCACGAAGGACGGTAGGAAAGTGGAAGAAATACCTTATAATATCAACCCAAAAAGATAAATCTTGTATCCATATTGGATCGTAAAACAAACTTACGTCTTGATTTTTCGTTTTTAAAAGCTGACATATTTCTTCTTACAAATCCCAGAATTGTTTGAGAATCTTGGAGCAAGATAACCAACGTACCTCGGTATATTAGGACAAACCCGAATATTCACTATCTAACTCACTTAAGAAAGCAGTGAATTGACGCTGATTTAAACCTCGAGATCTTATAAAATTTATAACTTTTTTTATATATGACAAAACATTCTCCATATCTCCGAATATTCACTATCTAACTCACTTAAGAAAGCAGTGAATTGACGCTGATTTAAACCTCGAGATCTTATAAAATTTATAACTTTTTTTATATATGACAAAACATTCTCCATATTTATTACTTTCGTGCATATAACTTCTTGATGTATAATACAATGCATATGATGAATGTTTGAACCGTGAATTTCACTAAGTTTTTTTCTTAGTAATGCTACGAAGCCCTTGTTTTTCCCGGTCATTGATGGAGCGCCATCTGTAGCTACAGAATTTAATTTTGCCAAAGGTAGATTGTATTTCTGCAGAAGTCCAAAAACACAAGTAAATATATCTTCTCCTGTGGTAGTACCAGGCATCGGTATTAGTTCCAGTAATTCCTCAAAAATGTTAAAATTCTTGTCACAAGAACGAAGAAACACTGCTAATTGAGCTTTGCCACTAATGTCCGTGCTCTCGTTACAGGCAATGGAGAAACTTTCGAAACTAGATGAATTTGCTTTGATCTGATCACTTAAATTCGCGGCTAAATCAGTAACTCTTTCCGCAACTGTATTTCGAGACAATGAAATTGATTGAAAAGCCTTCACATTTCCAGCTTTCATTAGGCATTCCTTGATGAAATCACCGTCAGTAAAAGGCTTCGAATGTTTAGCTATCAACTCGGATAAGACGTAGCTTGCATGTACCGCCGCTTCACTTTCTTGCAATACTTTACTAAACATGGACTGTTGCTTTTTCACCCCTAACGTGAGCTCTTTCATCTTTTCTTCTCTTATTAATCCTTCGTAATTGTTATATTTAGATTTGTGTTGTTCGTAATGACGTTTAATTTTATATAACTTTGGTACATTAATAGTATTATTTTATCTTTTATTTCACAACAAAAATATTCTAATTCCCATTTTACTTGGAATATTCTATGTTCGTCAGCGATTTTTCGTTTAATTTTACTACCACTTGGTTTTGATATAGACATACTGAATACAAAGGGCTGGAATAAATACGGTTAACATTAAAAAGTTAACAAAAATTTATTCTTTCCACAAGAGAAAAATCAAAATGCTGAAATATTTCTTCAAAAATATTCTAACAATATCACAAAATGTCAAACGTTTAGCAAAAATCAATTCAAAACAGAGAAACTAATTCTATCTCACAGCGAAATCGCTACAAATCAATCACAGCATTAAGTAAATAAACAGTTCACTAGAACTACAGCTACTACTGAGATGAGTTGTTTGTTCTCTGCTTTTATAAGCTTTATAATTAATTTCTCGAATATACTGGAAACATCTATAAATATCTGGATTTTTGTGGATGGCAACAGCAATTACGAGATATTTATTTATTAGGTATTAAATGCACGCGCTGTTCTATTTTTAACCTTCCAACGCAGCTGTCTTTTCAAAAATCGTCTGCGTTGCTAAGGCAACATGAAGCAAATCTAATTACAATTCTAAATAAAAAACCAACTAAATAAATAACTATGAAATCCGTAACAATATGAATTAAGTAATAATTAATAATAAAGCAAAGTGCATGCACATGCATGCACCAATATCTCGTACAAAACTATGATTGGAAAACTGAGACCATGAGTTCGGGGGATGCGTAAAAGTTCTGAGTTCGGCTATCGGGGGATGCATACAAGTTCTGAATGCACGTGTCGCCCAAAAGCCGAAGGTAGCTGAACGCAAGCTACTCACACGCATTTGTAATTTAAATAGTGTGTGTGTCAGCTCGCTGTGAGTAATCTAACAACACTGAATAAATTATCATTAATTACTTTGCAGTAAACATTTCATTTTTTTCTGCGTCGATATGTTATTTTATTATTATATATTATTGTTTGCCGATATATTGGCCGGGCCGCAAAAATATTTGTTGTGGGCCGCGAGTTTGACATCCTTGTGCTAAACAGTTTTGAATAGAAAGAAACAAACGAGGATGCTTATTCCATACATCGAACAGAAAATTTGTTATCGTCAACTCATTTCATATAGGGTAAAAGGTTTCTAAGCTTACGATTTTTGATTATGGTAAAGCAGACAGGGGCTACTTGCCTAAAAGAAGAGACCTTTTGAGGGAAAGAGGCTGGTAATTCGCGATACACCCCCATGCAGCTGCTAGGATTTACCATGCTCAACTATCTTACCGCTCGGGCGCTTTTGGGCTTTCTTAGCTTACTAAATATGTATTTTAAGTTGGTTATTTACATAACAGAAGAACAAAATAAAATGACAGATTATAAATAGTGCATTTTAATGACAAAAATTTTTTTGAAAAAAAAGTACTGCAAAGAATAAGAATGATATAGTTAACTTAACGGCGGCCGATAAGCAGTGCTGGTACATATGTTTTCAGAGAAAATCATTTTGCTCGTGTTGCCGTATAACGAAAAATATTCATAGCTTATTTTTTACAGTTGTTAAAATAGTCCTGGACTATCTGTTTTAAGAGAATATCTTCTTGGCAAATTTTCAAAATGAAATTCGCTTGAATAAATAAATAATAATGCCCCTGTTTCTGCTTTTTCTTTAGCAATAATTTCGAGATTTTTTTAATACAAACATGATGGTATTAACTTTTAAACACCCGATCTGTTTCTAAGAGCAATAAACAAAACATTTAGGAGTTATTTAAGGGCTGAAACTATGATAATATCAATGTCAAATTTGCATTTCACTTTTTTATATACATTCAAGATATTCTGAAAGGGAATTTTAACCTGAAATAGTTTTTCTTTATGAATTTTCAGTTGATCATGAATTTATTGACTGAATTTAAAAATTCTTGCCTTCCTATCCTTGAAACACCAATATACTTTGTCTGAAATAGAATTAAAAACAATATCCTATAACAGAAAGCTGACACATAGGGTGTGTCAGCACATAGTAGGACGGAAAGATCAAACATAGTTAATAAGAAACAATGCAATGTTGTTATCTTATTAGCATATAATCTAGTTGTCCAATATGGTATTTTTGTAAATAAAGGGTATTATTGTACATTTTTAAAAAAATAAGTAAGCATTATATTTAATAATTATAACAACATAACGCATGGGGAAAATTATAAAGACATCAAGTCGCTAACTTGTTTGGTTGCTAGCGACAAATCTAGAACAAACATCAACATCCAGTACTCTTATTCACTATAGTGAAATATTTGTTTGTATATTATTATTAGTAATAAAATAAAAATATTTATTCTAATAAAAACTGTTGTTTAATAATACACCCTTGTAAGGCATTTTCTTTGATTAGGGACTTTATGTGAATAATTAATTCTGCGTTGAAGCAAGACAATTTCTTAGAACTTAATGCTTCAAACAATTGAATGGTGGGATTCCTAGGGAAGAAAATATCATGACTTATTAAATAATTAATAATTGTTATAATTATTAAATATAATGATTACTTAATTTTTTTTAAATGTACAATAATACCCTTTATTTACAAAATACCATATTGAACAACTATATTGTAAGGTAATAAAATAACAACATTGCATTGTTTCTTATTAACTATGTGTCACCTTTCCTTTTCAGCTTTCTGTTATAGGATAATGTTTTAATCCTATTTTAGACAAAGTGCACTGGTGTTTCAAGAACAAGAAGGCAAGAAGTTTTAAGTTCAATCAATAAATTCATGATCAACTGAAAATTCACAAAGAAAAATTATTTCAGGTTAAAATTCCCTTTCAGAATATCTTGTGAAAAAAAAAAAGTGAAATGCACATTTGACATTGATATTATCACCGTTTCAGTCCTTAAATAACTCTTAAATGTTTTGTTTATTGCTCTTAGAAACAAATCAGGTGTTTAAAAGTTAATACCATAATGTTTGTATTAAAAAAATCTCGAAATTATTGCTAAAGAAAAAGCAGAGAGGCATTATTATTTATTTATACCTAGGGCAAATTTAGTTTCTTTGAGATCGAGAAAATATTTAAAACAAATATTTATTCTATATCCTGAAATCACCTAATTTTTTGCTTTCATAAATCAGATGAAAAAGTAACATTTGAAACCCATCCCTTTTTCAAATCAGCTAGCTATCCAGGTATAATCTTAAAAATCTTGTTCCGCTCTTGAAATTAAGATATTCAGTTACCAAATCTCATCTCGATGAATAATTAACTTAACGTAAAAGAACATATTTGGTAAATATTAAGTATATATTGTTCATTCAAAAAACGAAATCTTTTCAGAAAATAACATCCGTTTTAAAAACTAAATTTCAGCATTAAATATGCCTTCCGGAAGCTTCCAAGAAATGAGGTCAGCCTCGTCAGCCAATCCAGTTCGCTTTAAATATTTCCAGAACATTCTATAACTACACGTGTAGAAAAGCCGGGAAAAAGCAACTTGACTACGGGGCTGAAGATTTAATTCCACGTACTTTCAAATAAGAGAACGTCGCCATTAAAAATGAAAAGAACATACAGTTAGAAATTTAAGTGTAATTTTGACTATTGAATTTTATTATTACATATATATATATATTTATATACTATATACATATATTTATATACTATATACATATATTATATAGATATACATATGTTTTACATATGTATATATATATATATGTATGTGTGTGTGTTATAGATGTATGAGAGATAAATTACTTCTCTTCCCCTTCAATATTTATATAGTATGTGAGATATACAAATGTTATATGTATATATGTTATAGATCGATGAGATATAAAAATATGACATAAGTGACATCAAACTAAATAGGAACAAATTGGCAGTAGTCCTTTAAAGTCGAAATTTTAATCCTAATATAACTCCCTTCAGTGTATCTATATTGCCTCATTGACGTCCCTCTTTCCTTGAAATTTCTCTATATTGCCTTAAATTTTTGCTCAATCCCTGTCTAGAACTCAAACAAATGAGTCGAGATTATATGTAGCACCAAGCCTCCACTATTTCGCTTGCTGCTGCCTGAGTAAGCCACGTCTCTGGCTTACTTCGCTGTGCTTCCCTATTGTTCAAAAATGTAAATGCGGTTTTAATAAATTGTGGGGTGCAGTTTGCATCAATCAAGAATATGCTTTAATAAATTAAGATGTAGTTTAAAAGACATTTCAAAACTGTCCAAGAGTAAACTATATCTTGAACTTGGTCCATCTGTCTGCAACTCCGTCATTTTATCCACTACACAGTAGCGTCAAGCTATATCTGTCGTACAACAGTCTCGGTCATGACTAAATAGTGATTTGTTTCATCTTTTTCAGCCAACTAGCCAACTATTCACTAAGTTAAATAGATTTACTAATAAAATTATTACACTCACATTCGCAACATATATATATATATTTCTATGAAGCATTGATCCGATTGGTGCATTCGCAATTATTAACAATACTAGGAAACAAACTATATTAAATAAAAAATTAATATACCACAGAATCTCGTAGCCGCATAAAAGTTAGTATCTCTCTCAGATTTTTAAAATTGTTGCTAGTCTTATGAAAATATCAATTAGAAGTTTCTCTGTAGATTTTTTATGTAAAAGGTACGAAACATACCGCATTCGACTTAGTGAAACATAAATGAATATTTTACTAACTGAAAATTTCATCCAGAGTAGGATTATATAAAATTAAATTTTGCGTTTACGGAAGCCACTTATAAGGAGAATTGAAACGATTTGTTATTTCTATTTGACTAATATTGTTTTGTTTGAGAAAACTTGTTTCCGTTAGTTTTTGGAAGGACATGCTTAATATCAGTTTTTAAAGAAATAAATTCTTAGCCACCTTTTTCAAACACCTTATGGAAAAGCAATGCCCTTAAAATGAGGTAATCTTAATGAATAAATTATCAATGAGGAAGATATTATCAATTGAATTGTGCATTAAGTTATAAGCTGATAATAATCAATTGAATTGTGCATTAAGTTATAAGCTGATAATAATCAATTGAATTGTGCATTAAGTTATAAGCTGATAATAATCAATTGAATTGTGCATTAAGTTATAAGCTGATAATAATCAATTGAATTGTGCATTAAGTTATAAGCTGATAATAATCAATTGAATTGTGCATTAAGTTATAAGCTGATAATAATCAATTGAATTGTGCATTAAGTTATAAGCTGATAATAATCAATTGAATTGTGCATTAAGTTATAAGCTGATAATAATCAATTGAATTGTGCATTAAGTTATAAGCTGATAATAATCAATTGAATTGTGCATTAAGTTATAAGCTGATAATAATCAATTGAATTGTGCATTAAGTTATAAGCTGATAATAATCAATTGAATTGTGCATTAAGTTATAAGCTGATAATAATCAATTGAATTGTGCATTAAGTTATAAGCTGATAATAATCAATTGAATTGTGCATTAAGTTATAAGCTGATAATAATCAATTGAATTGTGCATTAAGTTATAAGCTGATAATAATCAATTGAATTGTGCATTAAGTTATAAGCTGATAATAATCAATTGAATTGTGCATTAAGTTATAAGCTGATAATAATCAATTGAATTGTGCATTAAGTTATAAGCTGATAATAATCAATTGAATTGTGCATTAAGTTATAAGCTTTTAAAATATTTTCTGTCTGTATCTACATATGTAATAATAATCGCATTTCTATGAAACTTTGATTCGATTCATATATGTACATTATTTTTCGTACTCGATAATGCTGTGTGAAGAAAATACTGACAGCTTTCCTGTTTTACACTTTGCCATCGCAAACGTCCTATGCCAGCATTCGCTGAATCTATGATTCAGGAGGGTGCTGCCTATACTCGTTATGTTGGCATTTTTTAATTTATGAGCCATTTATTTTTTAATTTTCCGTAACCACATTCTTACCGCAGTGCAACTGTGTCTCTTTAGGAAATGAAGCAAGCTAAATGTTCATTACTTGAAAGTAATTAGAAGTAAAAATGCATCGAGAATAATGAAAAATAAAGAGAAATAAAAATATATCGAGAGGGATAGAAAATAAATAGAAGTAAAAATGTATCAAGAGAAAGAGAAAATAAATGCATACTTGAAGTAATTTGCTAGAAAAATTCATTTTACAATTCACAATGTTATGCAGAAAATATAGGGCCATTCAAAGAAATTGAATTATAATAAAACGTTATTTACGTATAATATATATGTATCTATATACCTTTTTCAATTGGGAATACACAGTGAACATAAATTTCAAAAAACCGGTTTTGATTCATACAAGCGAACGAAGTAAGAACATCTATGTCATAGTGCTATACAAAGCAACAATGGCTTCACTAGGGAAATATCATAAATCATCGTCACAGAGACGAAACGTTGAAAAACTTACACTATAGATAAATTTAATAGAATTTGTAATGAAATGCAAATTCCATTAAGATAATTAATTCCCCGAAGCATACTACTCGATAGAAAGCAAAGAAATAGCCAAACAGTTATTAAATTGCATTCATTGCTTGTAATTCAAAAGTGATATTTAATATGTTACCACTTTTATTGGCAAAAAAGAAACGCATTAAAGCATTACTAATTATTAACATAAAGAAGTGAAAATTCTGTTCTTTTACAACTCGTACCATTTATTTAACTTCCATCATATATTTGCAAAATATGTAAGTATATTTCAGTATTGAGCTACAGGAAAACTACAAGAAGTAAATGAAAGCTGCCTTTTAAACTGTTTTCGAGCATTGAATGCTGCCAGTGAAATAGTCAGTGAAAAGATATCTTTATTTTTGTTCTACACAAGAATTTATAAAATAATACTAATTGTGAAATAATAGATTCTAAAACTGCGATGCGATTTAAGTGCATATTTACTCTCTTTCTTTTTAGTGGTTTATTGGACCTGAACGTTAATATAAAAGATGGAATGATTACGAAAATTTTCAAATATACTGTTCTTCTTGTTGAATTTTGTTATCTGCTTATATCAAGTCTTATTTACTCTTACTTACATGATACGGATACACAAATCAACAGCGGTATTAATTTATCTTATGCAAATATTTACGACAGTGATTTTTGGGTTTCATTTAAGTTTCAAACTCAATAATTTAAAGAACATTTTGTATTCACTGGTGCAATTAAATTACGGAGGTCGACATTGCGTTCCAAAGTTGGATTTTGATTTACACTCTCATTAGTACACTGATGCACATAACTACATTTTTGCTTACAATGGAAGATAACAAAATGGCTTTAGAGAAGGTCTGTAAAGTCATATTTACATGCTCAGTCAAAGATACAGCAATATTAGAGGCATTAAATCTTTTCTCTAATTTTTCTACAGTTATTTTACGTTATTTACCTTTGAACAGTTTTGCGATAATATATGCAATAATATATCATGAATTGAAAGCGGGAATTCAAAATCTGACGAAATCAACTGTATTAGAAGATTTTAATTATGGATGCTGTCTAATTATGTTTAGACGACGACTCAGACGAATTTCGAAGAATATCGATGACAAACTATCTTTCCTCACTTTTCTAGTAGTTCTCTACAATGCCACCACAATGTATTTCACAGTAACTAGCTTTACCGTAAAAAGTATTCAATTCAGTTTCATAAATTCAATTCAGTTCAATTCAATTCAGTTCTGGCTTTGCCCATGTGCACATCGATCTGTTTTCACTTAAAAAAAATCCCAGAATTGCACAAACTCGGCATCGCGCACAACCTCGGCATTGCGCACCACATTGGCTTTGCCTATGTGCACATCGATCTATTTTCACTTAAAAAAAAATATGCCAGAGTTGCACAAACTCGGCATTGCGCACCACATTGGTTTTGCCCATGTGTACATCGATCTATTTTCACTTAAAAAACATCCCAGAATTGCACAAACTCGGCATCACGCACAACCTCGGCATTGCGCACCACATTGGTTTTGCCCATGTGCACATCATCTATTTTCACTTAAAAAAAACATCCCAGAGTTTCACAAACACGGCATTGCGTACCACTCAAAACCGTCTATACGGTTTTTCGCTCTGCTAGTTTGATATTTGTTCCACAAATTGGGCACTTATACGATATTGCAATGAAACTTTTCTCCATACACCACTCAATAACGCTATATTTACCTCTTCGCTCGAACTGATTAAAAGGATCCAGATTCAGATACTCATCCACTCTGCAATAAGCACCGATTTTGACACATCAATAATCAAAACATTCTTTAAGCAAAAGAATTCTCTTCTGTATTTTTAGAAGTTAAGGTTATAATTTTTAACTCATGCATTCAATATTTTCAATTGTTTGGTAATGATCATTTTCAATCGTTTGGTATCTTAATAATACATTCGTGAGAGATAATTCGTTGCGTTAAATGCTAACACTACCACACAACACACAAAAGTAGATGTATAATTAAAAAAAATCTCGCGCAGAACATTATAAACCTACCATTTCAACTCAGTTAAAATATAATTTAAGTTTTCTTTAAATACGAAGCTATAACATACTTATAACTTGTTTTTAAGAAGAGGCATAACCAATATTACGTCATAAAAAGGCGTTTCCAAGCATAAGAGAAGTAAACACAGCATCGACTGATGCAGCCTATTCTGCGATTTAGCCTAAATATATTTACGTACGTTTGGTGCGGCCGATTGCAACCAAAATACGAGGTGCACATCTACATGTTATAGCAGTCTTATATACAAAATTTCAACGTTCTCAGGCTACCCGTTTTTGAGTTATGCGGGATACGTACGTACGTACGTACGTACATACGTTCGTACAGACGCCACGAAAAATTCTTAAACTGCTTTAAAACGAATTCTGAAGGGAATTTTTCGTGGTGTCTGTACGTACGTACGTATGTATCTCGCATAACTCAAAAACGAGTAAACTCAGAACGTTGAAATTTTGTATATAGGACTGCTATAACATGTAGATGTGCACCTCGTATTTTGGTTGCAATCGGCCGCACCAAACGTATATATATATATATATATATATATATATATATATCCACTCTGTTACCCGGCTCAGTGATCTCAGTTTACTCTTATATGTTTGTAAATTGCTCAATTTTTGCTTTAAAAATGATTGAATTATGTTGTTCTTACCTTTCGGTTAAGGTTTTATGCCTTTAGGAAATCTGCAAGCAGTATTTATAGAATTATCACCAATTAAAAAGCTGTTTAAGTGCGGTTAAACATGGCGGACGTATTTGTTTACATTTCAAACAGCAGAATAGTAGATTTGTTGCCAATCTACAGAGACTAAGCTTCGCAACAATAAAGATAACGTCTCCATTTATTATTGCGACTTAAATCATGCTTAATCCTTTCTGGAATTTTTTCGAGGAAATAAGTGTTTAATATTTATTTGTCTATATTTTTTATATAATATAGACAGTTTGAGGTTTTATGTATTTTTGCCTTGTCGAAGTGAGAATTGAATTAAATGAATGAGAAATGAATCGTTTGTGAAAAACTGTTTCTTTTTTTTTGTTTTGTTTGCTTAATTTCTTTTATACATCATTCTAGATTTATTATAGTATTTGTATAGAACATGTGGCAACGATTAGATAATTCTTCAAATGATATAAATTTTGTGCATTCTGAGTTATAATATGAACGAAATGTAATGCTGTTAAGTGAACCTAGCGCCACAGTGTCGCTATAGTAAACAAATATAGTGAATGTTAAAGAGTGCATTTATTCAATTGTGATTTATGCGCTATCGACGAAGTAGATTTAATTCAATCCAATAAGTTTAAATGGAATGATAATTTAATATTTCGTACAAGGAAGTCATGTGGTGCACACATTAGATTTTTTTTATAAATGCCGGGATGGCGTATACGTATCAGTTATCAACATAAAAATTCAATGCAAATAACAGTAAAGCCTAAATAATAATTTTAAAATACTTTTTTAACACAAATATCAATTATAATTTTACGCCTAAAAACCACAACTTTATTTATACGTGTTTTCTTCTTTGCTATGTATTTCTTGTGTCGTCAATTAAGTTGGATAATACGACATTGAGTAACATCATCTAACACGAAACTTGAATTATTTTATTTGTTTTGAATATTGAACTTAATCTAAAGCGAAATTGAATTTTTGCTTAAGTTACAATGGAACCTTCAGGAAGGCTTTTGCCATCGTCCTGGTAAGAAAGAACGATGGTTCATCTAGATTTTACTTTGATTTTTCCGGTTGAACGTCCTCACGAAGAAAGAAAGCTACCATCTTACTGGAACTGACGGCATTCTGGACACTTTCTGCAAGCAAGTGGTTTTCGACGCTTAATTTAAAAGTTCTGAAAGGCAAGTTCTGATGATTGAGAAAAGATGCATGCTGGACAAGGAACCAAGATGAAGACCCAATACGACACAAGAGGTACAGGACATTTATTCAATAAAGGTGACATGATGTGATTATGAAAACCGATTCGACTTAAAAGACCTTCTCCCAAATTACTGTCACTCTGGAACAGTCTTTACATAGTCTTAAACAAGCTAAACGATGTCATAGTTCAGATGCGTAAGTCATCAAGTTCTAATTAAGCAGCATTTGGTATCTAAACTTGCATAATTACTTACTTTACTATTTGTTTTTCTAATATTCTATTCCTAAAGTTGATATATATATATATATATATATATATATACTATGCAAGATGTACGTACGTTTTATATATATATGTTATAGATATATGAGATATAAATGACTTCTCTTTCCCTACAATATTTATATGCTATTTGAAATATACATATGATATATATACGTTATAGATATATCAGCTATAAAAATTCTATTACCAAACTAAATTGGAACAAATTGGCAATAGTCCTTTAAAATCTAAATTTAATCCTAATATTACCTTCAGTTCATTTTAATCCCTTCAGTGTATCTATACCGCTTCACTGGCGTCCCTCTTTAACCTTCAATTTCTCTATATTGCTGTAAATGTTTCCTCAGGCACTGTCCAGAACTTAAACAAATGAGTCGAGATTATATATAGCACCGAGCCTTACTTTTTTGCTTGCTGCTGCCTGAGTAAGCCGCGTCTCTTGCTTTTCTGTGCTTTCCTATTGTTCAAAAATATAAATGCGGTTTTTATAAATTGTGGGTTGCAGTTTTCATCCATTGTGCTGTAACAATCAAGGATATGTTATAAGTAGTTTAAAAGGTATTTGACGACTGTCCGAGAATAAACTATATGTTGAACTTGGCCCATCTCTCTGCAACTCCCTCATTTTATCTACTACTCAGTAGCTTCAAGCTCTATTTCTCGCAAAACAGTCTCAGTCATAACTAGACTAAAATAGTGATTGGTTTCATCTTCTTCAGCCAACTATCTACAAAGTTATATGATGCACTAATAATGGTATTTACACACACACACACACGCAACATATATCTATATTTTCTGTGAAACATTGGTCCGATTCGTTCATGCGCAATTATTAAGAATATTAGGAAACAAACTATATTAAATAAAAAGTTAATATACCACATATACCACTTGTATTCGCATAAAAGCGAGGATCTCGCTCAATATTTAAATTTGTCGCTGGTCTCATGAAAATATCAGTTAGAAATACATCTGTAGATTTTTTACTTAAAAAATATGAAACATACTGCATTGAACTTAGTAAAACATAAATGAATATTTTACTAACTGAAAATTTCGCTCAGAGCAGGATCATAAAAATTATATTTTGCGTTTATGGAAGCCACTTATAAGGACAGTTGAAGCGATTTGTTACTTCTGTTTGACTGATTTACATTGTTTTGTTTGAGGAAACTGTTGTTTCCGTTAGTTTTTTGAAGCACAGTTTAAAATCAGTATTTCCACCTTTTTCGTACACCTTATGGAAAGCAATGCCCATAAAATATGCATAAATAAGGCAATCTTAATGAATAAATTACCAGTGCAGAATTATAGTAAAGTAATAATAAATTGAGTTGTGCACTAAGCCTTTAAAATATTTTCTGTCTGTATCTACATAAGTAATAATTACGGCATTTCTATGAAACATTGACCGATTCGTATATGCGCATTAATATTCGTACTCGATATTGCTGTGGAAAGAAAATACTGAGACCATTTCTGTTGTACATTTCGGCATCGCAAGTGTCCTATGCCAGCACTCCCTGAATCTATGAGTCCAGAGGGTTGCTGCCCGTACTCGTTCCGTTCGCAATTTTTTTAATTCATGACCCATTTATTTTTTAATTTTTTATGACCACAAATACCACAGTGCAATCGTATCTTTTTAGGAAATGAAGCAAATTAAACGTTCATTACTTGAAGATAATTATAATAAAAATACATCATGAGTAATTGAAAATAAAGGGGAGTAAAAATGTATCGAAAGGAATAGAAAACAAATAAAAGTAAAAATGAATCGAGAGGAACAGAAAATAAATAGAAGTAAAAGTGTATCGAGAGGAAGAGAAAACAAATAGAAGTAAAAATTACCGAGAAGAAACAGAAAATGAATAGAAGTAAAAATATATCGAGAGGAATACAAAAGAAATGCACAGTTGAAGTACTTTGCTAGAAAATTTTATTTTAAAATTCACAATGTCTTGCAGAAAATATAGGGCCATTCAAGTAACTGAATTATAATAAAACGTTATGTATATATATGTATACACGCTTTTTAATTGGGAATGCACAGTGAATATAAATTTAAAAAAACCGGTTTTTATTCATACAAGCGAACTAAATAAGAACGTCAATGTCATAGTGCTATACAAAGCAACAATGGCTTCACCACGGGAATATCATAAATCATCGTCACAGACACGAAACTAAAAAATTTACACTATAGATAAAATTTGATAGCATTTGTAATGAAAGGTAAATTCCATTAAGATAATTAATTCCTCGAAGCACACTACTCAATAGAAAGCAAAATAATAGCTAAACAGCTATTACATTGCGTTCATTGCTTGTAATTCAAAAGAGATATTTAATATGTTACCACTTTTATTGGCAAGAAAGAAACACATTAAGGAATTACTAAGTAATTATTAACATGAAGAAGTGAAAATTCTGTTCTTGTACAACACGTACCATTTATTTAACTTCCATCATAAGTTTGCAAAATATGTAAGTATTTTTCAGTATTGAGCTACATGAAAACTACAAGAAGGAAATCTAAGCTGTTTTCGAGCATGGGATAGTGGCAGTGAAATAGTCAGTGAAGAGCTATCTATATTTTTGTTCTTCACAAGAATTTATAAAACAATAATAATTGTGAAATAATAGATTCTAAAACCGCAATGCGAGTTAAGTGGATATTTACTCTCTTCCTTCTTAGTGGTTTATTGGACCTGAACGTTAATATAAAAGATGGAATGATAATGAAAATTTTCAAATACGCTGTTCTCTTGTTTAATTTTGTTATCTGCTCATATCAAGTCTTATTTACTCTTGCTTACATGATACGGATACACAAATCAACTGCGGTATTAATTTATTTTATACAGATATTTACGACAGTGATTTTTTGGTTTCATTTAAGTTTCAAACTCAATAATTTGAAGAACATTTTGTATTCACTGGGGAAATTAAATTACAGAGGTCGACATTGCGTTCCACTCTGGATTTTGATTTACACTCTCATTAGTACACTGATGCACATAACTACATTTTTGCTTACAATGAAAGATAACAAAATGGCTTTAGAGAAGGTCTGTAAAGCCATATTTACATGCCCAATCAAAGATACAGCAATATTAGAGACATTAAATCTTTTCTCTAATTTTTCCACAGTTATTTTACGTTATTTACCTTTGAACAGTTTTGCGATAATATATGCAATAATATGCCATGAACTGAAAGTGGGAATTCAAAATCTGACGAAATCAACTGTATTAGAAGATTTTAATTATGGCTGCTGTCTAATTATGTTTAGACGACTCAGACGAATTTCGAAGAATATCGATGACAAACTATCTTTCCTCACTTTTCTAGTAGTTCTCTACAATGCCACCACAATGTATTTCACAGTAATTAGTTTTACTGTAAAAAGTATTCAATTCAATTTCACAACTTTATGTTTTATTTTAATTAGTTTTCCAGGTTTCCTGATTGTTACAGTGTCAGCATCCATGGTACACGAGGAGTCGTTAGAAGTTTCAGAACTCGCTGATAAGATGATGGAACATAACCAGTACCCTACAGAAACTGCAAAACGGTTCTACATGTATGCGGAGAAAGATATTTCATTAACTTTATGGAAAATTATTCCAATAAAGAGAAATTTTATTTTGGGTATTCTAGGAACCATTTTCACGTATACCATCGTCATACAGAATTTCGAAAGTTAAGAAACCTGAAAATGAATTCTGTTACTCGAACTAAATTTACTTAATCACAAAAGAAGCTTGACAGCACTAGCAAAATGTATTAGCTTTACAGAGGAGATAATAATATTTTATTCTAAATTCGGAATATGAGTGCATGATAACGTTTACTTTCAACACTATTTTTTATCACCGAGAGACTGTTTGTTGTTGTAAGAATTGCATGGAGATAGGAAAAAAATAAGAATTGCTCTTGATGGAAGCAAAGAAATATGTATTTACGGGCTTCTTTTCATCTTAACTGTGTGTGCTTTATTTTAATTTGGTTTCAGATTTTACATTTCTAAGTATAATACTTCATTATTAATAACAGTTGGAAATAAAGACGAAGCTTCTAATTACGTTTATGTAAAATGTTCGTTAAAAGTGCAATTTTTGAACTGCTAATTATATAAGGGTATCAATAGGGCAACAGAAAAGATAACAAGTTTGAAATTTCGATCAAATTTTGCATATATTTGACTGTGTTGGCTCTTTTGAATATGGTTTCTTTCTGCTAAACTTCTATCTTATTTGTAAATAAATGGTCATCATTTTATGCGATTTGAGTTTTAATTTAACAGAGTTAATAACAAAATAACAAACGTTATTCAAAATGCTTATTTTTGTGTTTAAACTAAAGTGAAAATTGTATTGATTTTTAGCAAAACCATTTATATTGAATATTAACTTGTTCTTTAAAATGTTTGACAAGTACTGAATTTATCCTGATTGTTTTTCTGTGAGAACGTTTATTATATTCATCGGAAACAATCTCATGCTAGTGAACGCAGATTTAAAAACTGGAAGAAATTTCTTTACGGGGAATAAAATACAATTAAGAAAAGATTTTTATACCTACAGCTTATATTTAAAATCTATGAAATTAATGCACTAGGAGAAAATTAATGTATCATATAATTCAATGGGAATAATAAATTAAATAGTTCTATTTACAGAATTCATGTATTACAATTTATTATATAGCGAGTAATAAAAGCTTGGAGCACCCATAAAATATTAAAAAAAGATTATGATTTATACATTTGACACTGCAGTTAATTTAATACATTCCGTTATTTAAAGAAAATTTCTTCCTCGGTGAAACACCATGCGTGAAGTAATTAAATTCTCACAAAACTATCAATCGATATACAAGGTACAGTTCAATTGTTACTGGAATTTCTGAAAGTATAATATGAAGATGTGTCTGAAATATATAGTGATTTATAACAGTAGATTTTTAATCTAAAAAGATAATTTACAGAAACATAGAAAAATATCTAATTTTTAACATTTTAATTGCGTATGCATTATGGCATTACGCGTGTTTTTCGCCCATTTTATGGAATAGAGATGAAGAAAAACGGAATAAATTTTAAAGCACTTTGTTGCATTCTAGGGGTTCATGGATCTAGCTTGTTTGATAACAACATTTGATAAAGAACCAAAACACAATTTCAGAAGAGAGTTCCAAAGACACTTTCACAGTCATCGAAAAACTACGATAATTACGCTGAAACAATCAGCAACACAGCTTTCAGACTACAGCGGTAAAGACTGCTTCAGAGCTAAGCACTAGAGCACAGCTCCCGACTCGCTCTCGGACATCAAGACACTACTACTGAAATCAACATACTCTGAAGATACACTACTACACCCCGTACAAGGGCGTATTTATAGCTTCTGACCTAACTTCGAGAACATTCCCAAGGAAAAGCTAAGAATATGTTCTAGAATGTTCTCTCTCTCCATCTATGGCATGTCGCCAATTTTGTCGCGAAATGGGCGATTTCGGGCCAAGTCTGGGAACCTTGCTTTTCCCTACCATTTTCTGGCCAACCTAACTTAGCTTTGCGGGGAAGCTATCTAACCGCAGCTGGGCATTTTGTAACAATATATTAACTGTATCTTTTGCTGCAAGAGGAAAACTTACTGTATAATTTAGCTTAAATATTTGTAATGCTATAAAAAAGACTTTAAATATGAAGTGATAGTTATGTAGAATTTTAGTGAATGTTTAGTAAACCAATAATAAAATAAAAATCATAAGGTTCAATGATTAGTTAAAAATATAAAGATTAAATATTAGTGGTAGAAATGAAATTTCAAGGTCGACAATAGGTTGCACAGGTTCAAGAAATGATATAAAATGAAGCTAATAAACCGTGGTCATTATGACTTAACAAGTAGAATACATATTGGGCATGAACTAACTCAAAAGAAAAACCAAATATTGGGAATGTAAGGAAAACATGAACAGCTAATTTTGTGGTTAAAAAAAGGAAAACATTCGCAGCAAGGAAATTAAAACAAAATATTAAGAGATTAAAATTATAATCAGATGTTACTGTAAAAGTGTATGCAAGAATAAAATTTAAAAATCTGAAAATAACTTGAGAAATCAAATAGATTTTCAAATTGTCCATATTCGCCTAAAAATTTGACTACTCATCAATTTGCTGCCAGTAAGTACTACACAGGCTAACCGACCTTGGGACATAAACCTGAGTGCCTCACAGTACCGAGCTACTAGGATTTACACTAGGTTGCTTCTGAGGGCCCTTGGAAGCTCAAATCCGTTGCAAAATGAAATCGTTGCATTCAATATTTTTTAACCTCGAGTGT
Organism: Stegodyphus dumicola; assembly: GCF_044657685.1. Taxonomy (NCBI): domain Eukaryota; kingdom Metazoa; phylum Arthropoda; class Arachnida; order Araneae; family Eresidae; genus Stegodyphus; species Stegodyphus dumicola. Next base: position 61,078,137 of record NC_140775.1, on the reverse strand, counting down.
CAAGTGTGCACGAGTGTCAAGTGTAGATCATAGCCAGCACACTAGCCAAATACTGGTGGGAGGCCTATTCCTTGTCTTACAGGATAATGATGCTTAATAATAATAATACAGTTGTAGGGAAAATGTATAAATAGTAAAAAATATCTAAACATTTTTACAATATTTAAAAAATGGAGTATTTCCACATTTTAAAATTTACCATAATATAATATCTGAAGTCATTTTTAATGCAGTACTGTAAAAAGTAAGCCACACATTAAGGTTCCTTCAAAGCTGAATAAATCAAAACCAATTTGCATTAAAATAGATATTTTCCAATGTTAGTTGGAAGTATCATTAAAGCCATTGGACTAAATTCGATTCCTGGAAGTTAATCATTCTATGCAATTCAATTCAAATATATATCCGCCATTATTTGTTACTTAAAATGTATGTTAATTATTAAAGAAGATAGTTGCAATTTAATTTAACTATTTTGCAAATGTCGTGGACTGCACGCTTAAATTTAGGTAAAACAAAATGTGTAAAAAGGTTTAAAGAGACACGTGTGGTTAAACATTCATGAGCAGTTTTCTTAAGCGTAGATAATTGCAGATGAATGTCTTACTCTGTATTGACGCAAATTCGGTATATTGTTTTGGTAGCAGTGTAAGTGGACAATTCTTCTTTACAGGGAGAGATAATTAAGAAAGCAGCATTTGGAAAATAAATTTAAATGAGACTTTTTAAAGCTTATAGATGCTCTTGAAAATTTTGTTGTGCTTTTTCCTGAATCTTAATGCTGTTTGTTTCCAGGAATATGTTTTCAAGAGGAATGCATGCATTACCTTTTTATTTCAGGCATTCCAATCAATATATAAATTTTGCTCTTAAACGAAGATACTTTTGCATTTGTATAAAACAATCATCTTATTTTTACCTAGAAATTATGGTCTAATTTCTTTCACTTTGCTAAAATTTGATGCTAGTGAGTAACTTTACACATTCAGTTACCATTATTTTAAACCATAGCTAATACACAGTTACTGTACACTAAAAATGCAACTATCTGTGTATAAAGTTCGCTCAAACATGTCAATTTTTCTCCTAGAGACAAACACCTTATTTCAATGTGCAGCATGAAGAACTTATGGTGGTTTCCCATATTCTTCACACATTTATATTTGAAGTTTGTTTTAATAAGTAAATGGTTTTATACAATTTATTATTTTTATTATTATATTTATTAATAAACACTTACTAGCCACAAAACAGAACCCCACAAAAAATTAAACGCACACCAAACAGATGCAAGAATCGCTAAGAAATCACAATAATACGGCTAGGAACTTTTCCTCAGAAGTTGTCTTCAAATCAACTAGCTTGCTTTATTTGTATGGTTTGAAGGATTGAAGCGAGAAACTTCAGTGGATTTTAGGAATTCTCGAAGGATCGAGAACGAGTGAGAAACTCCTCGAATGTGAAGTCCCAAGGGATGGCGAAACATTGTCAATTAAAGGAAGATGGAAAATTCAGTTTGAAACATTTCCACATTCAGAATATTATAATTTTTTTATTTCAATTCTACCTTTAATTTCTTATTATTTAGTGTCATTCAGTTTCCATTCATTTTAATGTCCTGCAGCGGCCAAAAAACCCCTGGGAAGTGAATGCAATGCCCATACGCCTCACGTAGCACCGATTGGGAAATGCTGTGCAAGCCTACGTACAGTCGTATGTGGACGTCTGTATGTATAGCCGTATATGAGACTTGCATATTATACAAAAACTTTGCTGGAGATAAGATGGAACAAATTCTCAATCATTGACTCAAACATATGCAAAACGATTCTAGTGCCATGGAATTTAAACGCCACTGAAGTTTTGGTATATGTATGCTTAATGTAAAAGAGGCATATAATAAAATTAAGACGTTTTCACTCATATTTGTGTCTTAACGTTATTTAGAAAAATTCAGAGTGTTCCATTCTGACTTCCTTATGCATCATTCGCTGATGACTAATTAATTATAAAAAATGAAAGCTGAAAAGTTTTGAGAAAATAACGTTTAAATGCAAATTAGGAATTTTGAGATAAGGAATTTGAATCATATATTTTGTTATAAAATTAAAACTTTGTTAGAAAATGGAAAAGTATTTAATTTTTAAGGCAAGAAACAACTTCTAATCATGAAATAGAGATAGAGGAAAATGTAAAATTTTCAAAATACTGCAGAATTTGTTACCATATTTCTAGAATGATTTCGGCAAAAGATTTGAAAAAGGTAAATGATGTTGAATAAAAATTTCCAGTAACAGCGTATATTTTAAAATGAGAAATATTTTCTCCTGTCTTAAAACTTATTCTTCTATCAAAATCTCACATCTAAATAAGTAATGATTCGAAGATATATCTTTCCCTTTCCGAATAAATATATTCATATTCCATAATCCAAAAACGATAAAAATCACGGTAGTGTAAAACGCGATGTTAAAGTTTGCGAAAAAAGCGAAACAAGTAAACAAAAACATATATCTTAAAAGGGAAAAATATTAATCTTAAGAGGAAAAACTGAACAAAAATATAATTTTAAAATTAAAAATCGTTAATCTTTACCTTTATATGAAAGGAGATTTTAAATGAGTACCCGAAAAAGTTACGCAGTTAAGCACTGTTATAATATTTTTAAACACCTCTAATACGCATTAAACAGAAAATGTGATTAACAAGAAATTTGTCAAAGGAGAGTATACTTAGAAGTTCTAAATATCGATATTTACATCATAAAGACATGCACTTGGATCTAACGTTTTCATATACACTGAAGTGGCACTGAATTAAGGATATCTAGTCAATGACGAGTTGGACCTTCTCCGGCCTTGATAAAGGCAGCTACACGGTGAGGCATAGATTCAGCAAGTTTGCGGAAGTATTCTACGGAAATGGCTTGCCAAATACCGGATAGAGCATAATTTGTTCATAATTTAGGAAGGATCGCTAGTGTTGCGTGATGCGATTTCACACCTTTCTCCAAAACATTCGAAAGGTGCTCAGTAGAATTCAAGTCAAGACTTATACGTAGCCAATTTATGACAGAGAAGTCGGCAAAATGCTCATCCAACCAAGCAGTAGTCAACCGAGACCTGTGAGGGGTTCAATTAATTTTGCTGGGATACTCCATTTTCGTGTGAATGGCAGTACAACATAAATCGATGCAGATGGTCGCTCAGCAGCTTCACGTAGCGAATCTTACTGAGGGACGTCGGGACAAGTACCAAAGATCTTAAAAACTAACAAAAGAAAACATCCCAGACCATGACTGAGCCGCCGTGGCCTTGAACAGTTCCCAACCTGGATCCATAGCTGCATAAGCCTGTATTCTCCATATTCTCAGCCTCCCGTCAATGTTAAGTAGTCGGATTCGAGACTCATGACTCTATGCTACTCGTTTCCAGGCTACTCATGTGAGTCTATTCTCTGCGTTCTCTTGCCCAGGCATGAAATGCAACTCGATTGCATGCATTCAGCAATGGTATTCTCGTGGGTCTACGGCTCCCGAAGCCTATATGGTAAAGCGCCGTTTAGTGACTATAAGACTGGCGGCCTGATTACGCTGGGTGGTAATCTGAGCTAATGTTTGGCTTCGTTGACTATGTACAACACGGCTGAGCTTTCTCATACCACGCTCACTCGAGGCTAATTGTCCTTAGCAATTTGCCCGATTGGTAATTCTTTTACCTACCATCCGTGCATTCTCCGTGCACTCTTCACACCGTCGACCTTGAAAATCCTAATGCCTCTGATGATTTTGGAAACTGAATGTCCCATCTGTCAAGCGCCTACTGTTAGTCCGCGATCGAAGCTATCTAAATCAGAAGTTTTAACCATACTGGTAATCGAAACGACTGATTAACAATAACTATAGTACTAGTTCTATATGCAGTTATCACAAAGCCCTCATGTGACCATAAATTCGGCGCAGGGTGCAAAATTTGCATGGCAATGTCTATCTCAATTTCAGCGGCACTTCAGTGTATAACTCACTTACCAACCATTAAGTATGAAGGAGCTCTCATCTACAGTGTTTATTAAATTCTAGTTTTGTTACAAGTCTCATGGAAAGTATTTGCGTGTCTGTTTTTCGAAAAAAAAAAAAAAAAAAAAAAAAAAAAAAAAAAAAAAAAAACATAATTAAAAAGCCAGAGTAGAAAGTTCAAATTATTTTTATTTAACATTCTAAATATTTTAACAGAAAAGTTATTTACCAAATTGAAATTCAGAAAAAAAAAAAAAAAGCTTTAAAATGATAACACATTTACAGTACGAAATCCCAGTCCTGAGTGTATAAACAGAAAAGTTAGTGAAACGGATTAAGCTTAGAAACTACTGTGATTAAGCATAACACGACATTTAAATATAAGAATCACGGACTAAACATAACGTGATTGGGTGTTAGAAAACTGTTGCTTCGATTTCGTTAATTATATTTTTGATGCTTTTCATAATGCTGTAAAACTTTTGTAAAAATTTGAATTTGTTTGACCTCATTGCCTTTTAACATATTGTTGAGCACTAGTGTATTGTTTTATTTATTTATTTGTTTAATTTCTGTAGGGTAGAAAATTTAGGTGTATTTTTATGTAATTGAATTTATGATCACCTATTTCATGTATGAAAGGTTTTTTCTTATATAATATTGTAGATTTTCGGATTTCCAATCCAACAACGTTTAAATTAAGAAAAGTACTATTGCAGATAGGGGCAGAAATGCTACTCATGGATATTGTAGACCTTTGGTAACTTTTTACTAATTTGGCGACTTTGCGAAAAACCCATTTTCTAATCTTCAGAAGCGATTTTCTGTCTATTGTTTATTAACAAATCAAGCGACTTAAAAGCAATAATAAATGCAATTTTTATTCATGTATTTTATAGGTCTAAATTAAAATTAATTTAATTTTTGAGGTCTCAAGTCACATAACCAGGGTTTTTTATCTCAATAAATTAAGTCGCACATTTTTGCGTACATTGCTTGTTATTGGAAGAGGCGCAAGAAAATACGAAAAACAATGAAATGCATACATGTGTTAACCTTTTCTAAGTGAACTGATACTTAAAATTTAAAATATTTTGGGATGTTTTCATGTCTGGAAATTATTCGGCGCAAAACTTTCCTGATATTAAGTCGAAACGCATAAGTGGCAGAAAAGCATCTGTGCTGACAGTCAGTACAAAACTACAGTTCAGAAATTATACTGACGCTTGATGTCAGAGAAATTTAATGTTCTGTGATTAATATTTCATTTATTTTTCCTATATTTTCTTGGTTGCAGGCATTCGAAGATTTCAAGGCGACACAATGTTCAATTTCAAACAGAGCATTTGGTTTTTTCTAAAAAAAAAAATTGGATAGATAATTCTTAAAATAAAGGAATTCATTTCTTTCAAGGGGACGGTGGATTTAAAAATTAGTCAATAAAGTTTTTGTGTTTTCTACAAGAAATTTTACACATATACATATTATAACATCAGTTTACAAAATATATGTTCAAAATTTCAATTTATTTTAAATTAAAAAATTTTTAAACAAGTAATTAATTCAGAAGTCAAACAACAAAAATCAGCGTTAATTTACAAAATTTTCACAGGACTAGTTTCGATGGTTTTACCGAACCATCATCTTCAGCTGCAAAACCGCAAATGAACAAGATAGGAAATAATGTTTAGATAAGATAAGAAAGCCTGGACCCTTGCGCTCTAATTTTCAATGGTTTTGCTTAATTTTTCCTTTTAGTTAGTTATAAAGACTTGAAAAAAGCTTTTGTGTATCCGTTATTGAATATGATGGATCAAAAATTTTTAAAAAGGATTTTTGTGAACTTAAACCCAGTTTACGGAAAAATATCACCTTTTGTTAAACATTATCGCAAGTTTAAACTTCTTAATAACCTCATATCCAAAAATGAATATACAGTTAACTGTAACAAATAACAAGATAGTTCCTCCAAATATCATTCATTTTGATGATTCGCAAGGAACATTTTCAAGACGTACGAACTGCGAAAAAATTTGTTTTCTGAAAACCGAATTTAAAGTTTTTCTTCAAACTTAGCTTTAATACATGGCCATGAGAAACAGCAAATTAACCTTAAATACGAATTTGTGAACGCTAGATAACATTTTCGTATCATTTAACTAATTTTAATCTCATAATATTAAATATGACAAATATAAACATATCGCAAAGTGGTATGTGGTTCAAAGTTATAGGGAGACATAATTTACGCATTATATCCATGAAACTTTTAAAATTCACCCTCATCCTATGTTTTACCTTCACTTGTCACATTTACATTATCTTTTAGTGCTTTACAATATATTTTTTTAATATTTCTGTTTCTTTCCAAGGAGGTAAACTTCTCCTTTTGCTTTGGTTCAAGTGACGTTAATCCCGCTTTTTTGCAACGAATAGGGAAAACGAGAAGGGATAGAAAACGAGTTTGTTTCCCCCTGCTCTACGCGTATAGCATTTACATAACCAAAGTTAAATTCATTAATAGTTGTCAATACTGACATTTCTAGTCCCTTTTTAGAAATAAGCTCTTCTTTTGAGCAAATATATAAATTATAACTGTTGAAATACATTTTTTGTACATTTTCTCCAAAATTTAAAGGGCAAAGTTTACATTGTGTACACATTTTAAATGCTTGTATTTTCTTTAAAAATTAGAATATTTGACTTCGGTTTTTTGCATACGATGTAATTACGTGTTATGTATATGGGAGATTACTAGAGTAAAAAATCAAATTCAATATTTTGGTTGATTTTTAGCTATTTTAAAGTCCTCCGTACCCTTAAAAGGTAAAATAATTTTTGTTTACTTTAAGACGTTTAATGTTGTTACGCAAAGTATGTGACTTTACTAGACCGAGACCTAAGGATCTTAGATCACTTTTAAAGTAATTCCTTCTAAATAATTCCGGTAATATTCTTTTAAATAAATCTAATTATTTTAAAATGGCTGTTCTTTTACGGTGAGGGAGACAAAGCTAAATATAAAAAGTTCTAAAAGAAAAAATATCCATCAATAATTTGAGGATAAAAAGATAAAAAGTTTCACAAGGGAATTATAGAAAATGTTGTTACAAGTTACTGGTAATTCGTGACTGCTAGCTTAACAAGCAGTGTCTAAACTACTTCCTCATCTATAAATTTCAAAATGAATTTCAGAATTGATGATCTGTATCAAATAATATTCTCATCAAAATATATTTAACTAACTTGTAAAGAATTAAACGGGTCTTATTTGGAATTAGTATACTAGTTCAACTAACCAGTTGAACTAGTATACTAATATACAGTTGGTGAAAGTTGAAATTTCTAATTTAAAAATTACGAAAACTATATCTTGCTTTTCAGCTCATGGTAACTATATCTTGCTTTTCAGCTCATGGTAACTATATCTTGCTTTTCAGCTCATGGTAACGCGGCTGGTAAAAGCAGCAGCCCGCCTTGGAGAATGTTTATGGTTTCAAAACACAGCCAGAGTTCATTCTTTATCAGTTAACAAGAATGAAGTTTTAGAGCTGTAATATTTACCAAGTTTAACTGTTTAAACGAATACATAATATGTGAATCTAGATTTATAAATTTGATGATAAACTGTCAGATTATTTAACAGAGAGATGATAAAAATCGAATATTACTAATATTATTAACATTGGCATGATGGTGCAAATTAAAGGAACAGCCCTAAAACTGAGTATAACGTTGTTGCTGGGATTTATTTCACTTGCTGAGAGTAGCATCAATAAATCTATGAATTTTTATTGATGCAAGAAGCGTAGGGTGACGAATTTCGTTGACACAGATCTCAGGTAACCATAAGACTTTGATAATTTTCTTTCATAAACTTTTGAAGAAGAATCTCTCGAAGGATAGATCCAAAGCTTTCTAACTGGGCTTTCCCAATTAGATTAGTTTTTCCGATGCCGCGAAGGCAGAACACTCTTGCAGCATCTAAACTTAATCTGGAATTTAAGCCCAAGCCTAGCGATACAGCAGTCAACATCGTTGTAATGTTCATGATATGATTAACAGCATAATCATTCTTAGAAAATAAAGGTAAAAAGGCTTACCTTTTAGTCGATCTTCTTTCTCGTTCCAAAGGCGTATCCGGGAATGCTTTTTTTTATTAATTACATTCATCAATAGGCACTACTCACGGAAAAAGAGAGGCTTCTAAGATAATAAGATATTTAATTTACAGTCACATCACTAAATTAAGATATATATATAACACAGAAGAGAAGGATTACATGTTTCACTCAAACGTCCATTACGAGTTCTTAAAGTTCAGTTTTGTTTTAGGTTTTTGCTGCGCGCATGCGCAAATCACGTGGTTGTCGGTGAGAGTTTCAACATACTCCCACCTTTAAATTTGCTGTAAAATCAAATTTAAAACTGTAACCTTTTACCAGGCTTTACTTTTTGACCACTTCTTGTAGTCATCGATGCAATCTTTTCGCTCCTAAGATCTTGAGGCAAGTCATTACGAATATCAGGATCGCAGTAAGCCTCTGTTTCATCAGAAGAGCTGCTTGCCACATTTCTAAATTTAGCCTGTTCATCTGATGATGTTAACACCAAAGGATACAAACGCTTGGTTGGTCGTAAAACTTCTCCAAGCTTAGTCTTGACCTTAACTAAACGTACATGTCCATCCCGAGATTTGAAAATCTCGGTTACTTTCGCCAATAACCAGTCTGTTCGCTTCTTATTATCATCGGACACTAAAACTAGATCTCCTATTTTCAGCAGCTGTGAGGCTTTTACATGTTTATAATTTTACCGTAACTGTCCAAGATATTCAATTCGAAATCTTTTGCGTAGATCTTGTAAAAGATTTTGTCCATAAATAAGCCTTTCGTTTAAAGATTTCGCAGCTATATTATCCAGATCAGGAGCTCCAGTTTGCCGAATTTCATGCAGAAACATGGAAAGTGTGATCGGAGATAAATCTTCAACATCTCCCGAGACATACGTCAATGGACGATTATTCATTATTGCTTCACAATCACACAAAATTGTTATCAATTCTTCATGGTTCAGAGATGATCGTCCTAAAACTTTGCGAAGGATTCTTTTGAGGACTCCTATTAATCGCTCCCACCATCCTCCCCACCAGGGAGCTGATGGCGGAAGAAATTTCCATGTGATCCTGTGGACACTAGCATGTTCTAAGATTTTATCCCAATTCAAACATCTGAATAACCTATGACATCCTTTGAAATTCGTTCCATTGTCGGAATAGATGGTATGGGGTTTTCCACGTCTAACAATGAAACGTCTCAGCGTTCTCAGCGTTTGCAGTCGATAGGGAGAAAATCAATTCCAAGTGTACTGCGCAAAAAACAACATAGGTAAAAATTACTATCCATGATTTCCGTCCAATATCAACAGTGCAGTCAAGTTAACACCTACAATCTCAAAGACTGCTGCTTCTCTTACTCGGTCTTCAGGGAGAGGAGGTATAGGTGTTTTCGAAGAACTAGCATCGAACCTCTGATACACAACACAGTTTCTTATGACTTTCTTGACAGTTTTTCGTGTTTTCAAAATCCAATGTTGTTCTCGTGAAGCGGATATAAAAAATTGTACTCCTACATGATTGTTCATTTCATGTTTAGCTCTAATTAATTTTACTACAATAGGATGATCTGAAGGAATAATAATAGGAAATCGAAAATTTTCTGTATCACCTCTTCTCAGAATTCTGGTTTTGACCCGAAAGATTCCGTTAGAATCAATCATTGGTTGAAGTACACGTAATCTTTTGTCATCTAACCCAGAAAATGATTCACTCTGCCCTAATCTCAAAAGAGTTAATTCGGCTCCTTTAATTTCTTCCGATGTAATTATTCCAAACGTTCTTTCATTAGGACTTAGTCTGACATTTTTAACAAAACGGAAGATCCAAGATATTATCTTTAGAATGGTATTGTACGAAGAAATCTTATCAAAATTAACTTCAGTCATAGCATTCGAATTAACTGCAAAGATTATGGTCTTCTTTCTTTCAGCATTTATAATGTCAAAATTCGGTACAATTTCAGACATAGGCCAATTTTCTGGATCATTTCTTAACCAATCGGGACCCTCCCACCATTTCGATTTGACTAAGGTTTCCAGACTGCATCCTCGGGAAGGGAGGTCCGCGGGATTTTGCGGTCCAGGAATATAATTCCGGTCGTCTGGATTACTTAGAGTACGGATTTCTTTCACTCTATTGTGAACGAAAACGGCCAAGTTTTCATTCTTTTTGATCCAAAATAATGCATCTATAGAATTGTAAGGATCCTAAGTTTTACTGACGTTTATTTTATTTTAAATCTTTACTATCACTTCTTATTTTCTACTTCCGGCCAGAATTAAAAGCTTTAACTTATTTATGCAAATTTGTCTTGCTAACGCCAAGTACTTAAGTTGTGGCTTTTTTACAAGCAAGAGAGAGGAAGGAGTTATTAGAAGCAGGCCGCTTGCCATAGTAGTTTTACTCGTTTGCTGGTTGCCTTCAAGGCCAGATGTTTAATCCTCTTGATAATTTTAAACGTATCGTAGTTTTAGCAGCTCTCTGTACTACATACGGCTTTTTGTTAATTAACGGCCAATCTTAAAGTAGGCACTTGTATATTAATCCAAAGTTAGTTTAGTTAGAGTTTTAGTTAGTATTTTTATATTCTTACGTTCAGACCACAAGTGGTTGGTCTCTGTATTCCGAAGTTCCAGAAAGCTCTGTAAAGATAGAAAAATAAAGGGTTTCGTATACCCTTCCTGTGTGTATTGTCTACTTCACAATTTATTGAATAGCTTTAGTAAGCTCCCTGTTCCGAGACAGGACAGTTCATGTTTCAAAGCAAGTAAAGAGGAATACCAGTCCTGATAGTGGCGCCCGACGAAGAAGAATAACCATGGCCGAGTTTCAAGAAGAACCTGTGGTGCCTGCAGAAGCGGCTCAGAATCCAGAAACACCAGCTGCCGCCCTGGAAGGATTTGGTTACATCGTCCATACCATGCGCGTATCGATGAAACCAGAAGCAACATTCAATGGAAACTCACCGGTAACCAGTTTTTTGGAAAAATTGGATGACCACTTCATGCTGTACCCAGTCCATGAGTTCCAGAAAGTCACCTTAGCTACCAGCGCTTTGAGGGGCCAAGCGCTTAATTGGTTCAAATGTATAGGCAGAAGACTCTTGGGTCAAGCGGGAAGTCCCACCTATACTTACGAATATTTTAAGACTGCCTTAGTAAAAGCCTTCCCTGTCGTAAGAGATCGTGCAAGATTAGAAACGGAACTCTTCAGCATATACCAGAAACGAATTGAAAGTCTCTCAAGATTTATTTTAAGAAAAATTCACGTCTTCAAACTCTTGTATGGAAACCGTCCGGATCCTGAGATAATTCAAGTGATTTTGCCGAGGTTACTTCCCCAAGTACAAGACTTTATTGAATTAAGGAATCCGGCTACACTGGAAAAGTTTTTTGAGCTAGCAATCCAGTTTGAAAGTAGAAGAACGGCGGACATTGAAAGAAGACGCCAGTATGAGCAACGAAGCCAATTTGGTGCGCCAAGACCACAGCAAAGTCAAGAACACGGCTACGGAAGCAAAGCGAATCAGTGGGCAACTAAACCCGAGTATCCAAAAATAACCGACGAACGTCGACAGTTCAATAGTAAGCCAGAAAAAAAGTCTGAAGGCCAGTGGAAAAAGAAGGAAGGCATGGAAAGGAAGAAACAAGATTTAAACTAAAACGGATTTCTGCTGACGGGAGGGTGCGGAAATCCGAAGGCCAAGAAAACGCCTCTTCCTTCAAGGTAAATACAGTGATGGTGAAAAATTTGACTCTTCCAAAGATTGAAGTGTTAGTGGATAACATCCCAGCCACCGCACTCCTGGATACAGGCGCGCAGTGTTCCTGTGTGGCAGAAGATTTTTTTAGGAAGTATTTCCGTAAATACCGCATATATAATTCGGATAATACGACAGTGTAAGCTGCGCAGGGAGAAAGATGCAAGTGCATAGGTAAATTACCATTATATATTCGTATCAAGGACGAGCAAGTAAAGATCATGTTTTTTATCGTAAAAATTTACAAGCACATGTCATTTTAGGGATAGATTTTTTTTCAGAGGCAGAAGCAGCGCTGGATTTTAACGAAGCGTCCCTTAAGCTGACGATGAAACCAGTTCGAGAAAAAAAACAGAACCACCGACATTAAACCTCGACCACCTGCCTAAGGAAGAGCAACAAAAAATTCGACAAGTGGTAAGTGATTTACTTCGTTATTTAGTGATATTCCCGGATTTACTCAAGTTACTAACCATAGTATCGACACCGGAGATTCACTGCCAGTTCGCCACAAACCATACCGATATGATAAGAATAAAGAAAAAATTATAGAGTGGCACATTCAGGATATGTTACGTAAAAAGATCATAACGCCCATCTCAAGTAGTTATGTTAGCCCGGTTTTGTTATGTAAGAAAAATAATGACTATCCGGTAACACATCCGAAAAGGTGGCGTTTTGCAATTGACTATCGTAAATTAAAGTCCATGACTAAATATCCGGTATATCCGCTACCTATTATTGAAGAAATTCTAAGGAACATAACTTCTACCAAATATATGACTACATTAGACTTAACGACTGGTTATTTTCAAATAGGGGTTAAACCGGAAGATGTGCCTAAGACTGCTTTTATAACCAAGTCTGGCACTTATGCATTCTTGCGTATGCCGTTTGGCCTTTCAGGGGCACCGGCAACATTTCAGCGATGTATGGACATTGTGCTAAGGCCTGTTCTTGGAAAGACCACATTTACCTATTTAGACGATATCATTATTACTAGTGATAATCTGGACCAACATGTACAGGATTTAAGACAGGTGTTTTCATTATTAAATGAGGCCGGTCTAAAAGTTAATGTCGAAAAGTGTAAATTTGAAGCCTCTGAATTAAAATACTTAGGTTACAAAATATCTCAGAAAGGAATCGAGACGGACGAATCAAAAATAATCGCTGTGCAAAAGCATCCGCCGCCAAATACGGCGAAGAAGCTCTCTTCTTTTCTAGGAATTTGTTCATATTATAGGTCCTTTATAAAAGATTTTGCAGCTATTGCTGAACCATTGTTAAAATTAAAAAGGAAAAAGGCAAGATTCTCATGGACGGCCGAAGCCAATAGTGCTTTCGAAAAATTAAAGCAAGCATTAACGCAAGCCCCTGTTTTGAAATTTCCTGAAAATGATGAGAATTTAGAAATTTCAGCGGATGCTTCGGATTATGCGGTAGGAGCGGTACTTTCGCAAAATCAGCAGCCCGTGGCATTTTTAGTCGAGCTTTAAATGAAACACAAAGAAATTATTCCGCGACTGAGAGAGATTCACTTGCAGTTCTTTAGCAGTGCAAAAGTTCCGAGTCTATTCTGGAAGGGCGCCAATAACAGTGTATTCTGATCATGCGGCGGTAACTGGATTGTACTCAGGGAAAAACTTATCCCCAAGGTTAATAAGATGGGCACTCAAGCTACAAGAGTATAATCTGGTATTCAAGCACACCACACGGAAAGAAAAATATCGTAGCAGATGCCCTATCCAGAATAAAAATAGATAAAGAAGGTAATACTGTAAAGGTGGCAATGCTCACAGCATGTACGATAAATTCCCGAGAAACTGTAATAACTGAACTAGGTAAGGATCCTGAATTTAAAAACATTTATGAGTATTTAAAGGATCCTGAAAATTTTAGCCACCAAGATATTGCGGCGATAAGAAATAGGGCGGCCCATTACGAACTAAAGCTGGTCTATTATTTTATACAAAAACTACGAATTCCAACAACGAATTTCCACCTGTTATCCCAGCTAGTCTTAGATTAAATATACTTCAGGAGTTACACGACTCCCCATTAGCTTCTCATGCTGGTATTCGAAAAGCCATCCAACGCGTACGCGAAGCAGTTTATTTTCCTGAGCTGCAAAAGTTAACAAGGGCGTATGTCCAGTCCTGCCCAACATGTCAAGCAGTTAATTATATTAATTTCCGCCCGGCCGGGTTTCTAAATAGCATTAAATCCGAATTTCCAAATGAAATAATTGGCATCAATTTATTGGGCCTTTTCCCAAAAAGTCAGTTAAATAAAAGTCGGTATGTCCTTGTTATGGTTGATCATTTTAGTAAGTGGACCGAAATTGCTTCCTTAAAACGAGCCTCCGCGAAATTAGTTACTGATTCTATTTTAAATAAATATATTTTAAAATACGGGGCGCCCCTAAAAGTTATATCGGATAATGGTCCTCAAATTGTAAGTAATATATTTGAAGACATGTGCCAAAAACTGGGCATACGTCATTTAAAAATGGTCCCGTATCGGCCGCAATCAAATATAGCGGAACGGGTCAATAGAAATATAGTGAAAATTATCCGTAGTTATGTTAAAAATTTTCATAAAAGCTGGGATAACTATGTCAATGAATTAGCTTTCGCCCTTAGGAACGCAAAACATGATACGACGGGAAAAACTCCTGCTGAGTTATTTTTAGGCAGAAAGATTATAACGCCGTTAGATAAATTATTTTATGTTCAACAAAGAGCCCCAGAATTTAAAATGGGCGATATAGAAAAGTTAATTAAAGAAACGAAAAATAACACTGAAGTAGCACAAAGAAAACAGAAGCTCTATTACGATATGAAACGACGGGGAGTAGCTTATAAAGTAGGGGATGAAGCGTTAAAAATTAAGCATTCACATTCTTCAGCACCAGAAGATAAAACTGCCAAATTTTATCCACGATTTGAAGGACCATATGTCATACAAAAAATAACTCAGGCTGTAGTGGTGTTAAAAGCCAGGAATGGTGATACCTGCACCGCAAACGTTGACCAGATAAAACCATTTTATAATCGTAATAAAATGCCAATATTTCGAGATCTTTTGCAGGATCCGGCACGGCAGGCACCAGCTCCAGAGGTGGAACAACGACAATCACAAGGGCAAGCCATTAGGAGGCAGGAGCGATTGAAAAGAAAGTTTCCCCGTCGGAAAACTGAAGGTAAGGAGAAAAAGAAGCCGTTCCACCGACCAGAAAAGAGAGGGCACGACCACCCCCAGAATGACGAAGGGAGAAGTACGACGAATGCAAAGAGAGCCAGGAGAAATGACGGCAACTATAACCCGGCTCCCAAACGGAAGATCTACCCATCGGATAGGAGTCTATGCAGCAAATGTCGACGAACTGATGAAGGAACACCAGCTGCGGAGGCAAAGAAACAAGAAAAATTTGAACAGCCAGCAACGAGATCGAAGCAGGAACGACAGAGAGTTGTCCCGGTTCCGCCAAGACCAGCTGCCATCAAACGGCCGAGACCACAGGCAGAGGCTAAAAAGAAGGTCTTCAAGGGTGACCGAACTGGAAGGAAAAGAAAGCTCATGGAGGAAGGAACCGAAAGACGAACCCGTACAAGACGGAAGATCAACCAGACTGTAGTCTTCGCCACTTTCCAAGCCTGGGCAGAAAAAAGGGTGTCTGAATATCACAAAGATAAGTAAAACTTTATGTTACTTTGAAACCTTAAGTTAATTTTTCATTCTTACTGCAAGTGGCAGAATTCAAGAAGTTTTACCTCATGTGAGGCCTATCTTTATCGCCAAAAAGGCGAGAAATGAGTTGTTACCTATTTTGGTATTATGTTTTTCAATTACTCGCGAGTAAAACTAAAATTAATGTATAATAGGAATGTGTAAATACTTGAATATTTTAAAAGCATTGATAATCTTTGAGAAAGGTACCTTAAGAAAATTGTAAAAGTTATTGTATAAAATTTTATTTTAAAGATTCTGGCAAGAAAGAAGTTTTAGTCTGAATGACTTTTGAAATGTAGTATTTCAATGTAGAAGAATTGGCACTTGCTTGGAAAAGAATAGAAGTTAACAATGTACTACTAATGTATGTTTTAAAATGCGTAAAATTAACGGCATGTTAATATGTCCTTATATACAATGTGAACTGTTATTTTAAAAGTTAAGAAATACTGTGATATGTTAAAAGTGAAAGTAATGCCAAAAATTTTTAACTTATTCGTGTGACTGTTAAAAGAGCAAATTATTGTGAATATGTGTCAAAGGTTGAATGAATGTAGTTAGGCTCTCTGACGCTACACTTCAGAGTTAGCCACTTTTCAGAATAGTACCTCAGGGTTTAGAGATGTATATAAGGTGTGTTCTGAGGTCTTGTTATGTTGAATTTTAACACGTTAGTGTTTTGATTGCAGGCGGTAGTGTTGAATACTTGTACATAGACACGCTCGTGTTTGATGTTTTCCTTTACAACACATGTCAGAGAGCACGGGGAGATAATTAAATAACGTCATGAATGAAATAAGAATGTTAAAAGAGAAATATAAATATTCATGTTACTTGTCATTTAATTGTGTAACATTTCATTAAACTAGTTTTCCTTCCAGATCTCTGGAAGGAACCAGATTTCAACTAAGAAACTTCTGTTTGTAGATGCAGTACAGATGAAAAATCTTGTCCATGGAGTTGATAATGTAAAAACGACTTTTTTTAAATTTCTGGTTTCTAGTGAGAAATGTTTGTAAAAGATTGGCCTCATGTTAGTTTCTAGAGCTAAAAGTTTTCAACAAGGTCGTTTTAGGCCTCAGTTTCAAACTAATTAACTCTGGCGGGAAGTATGTAAGGATCCTAAGTTTTACTAACGTTTATTTTATTTTAAATCTTTACTATCACTTCTTATTTTCTACTTCGGGCCAGAATTAAAAGCTTTAACTTATTTATGCAAATTTGTCTTGCTAACGCCAAGTACTTAAGTTGTGGCTTTTTGCCAAGCAAGAGAGAGGAAGGAGTTATTAGAAGCAGGCCGCTTGCCATAGTAGTTTTACTCGTTTGCTGGTTGCCTTCAAGGCCAAAGGTTTAATCCTCTTGATAATTTTAAACGTATCGTAGTTTTAGCAGCTCTCTGTACTACATACGGCTTTTTGTTAATTAACGGCCAATCTTAAAGTAGGCACTTGTATATTAATCCAAAGTTAGTTTAGTTAGAGTTTTAGTTAGTATTTTTATATTCTTACGTTCAGACCACAAGTGGTTGGTCTCTGTATTTCGAAGTTCCGGAAAGCTCTGTAAAGATAGAAAAATAAAGGGTTTCGTATACCCTTCCTGTGTGTATTGTCTACTTCACAATTTATTGAACATAGCTTTAGTAAGCTCCCTGTTCCGAGTCAGGACGTTTCCAAAGCAAGTAAAGAGGAATACCAGTCCTGATAGAATCACTCTTATAATAAATAGGCAAGGTTTCTAGTCTGAAATCTTCCTTAACACGATGTGCCAGTCTAACGTCAATCGTACAAGCTAAAAGCTCTAGTCGTGGTATGGAGATCGTCTTGATAGGTGCCACTCTGGATCGAGCTGAGATGAGCTAACATGTAACGGAATTTTCATTACAGCTTCGCATGAATATGCATGTGGCATAAGCAGATTTACTTGCGTCACAAAACACGTGTAAAGATAAATCGGAAATTCTTTCGAAGTAAGCAAAAATTCTTCTGGGTATAGCTATTTTTTCCAAATTGTGTAATTTATTTTTCCAACTTTCGAATTTGTCTGCAATGCTTTTAGGTAAATTGTTATCCCATGAAATCTGTTTCCAGCATTCTTGAAGCATTAGCTTTGGAATTAGAGTAAAAGGAGCTGTAAACCAAATCGGGTCAAAAATCCTGTGTACTATTGACAATATATTCCTTTTGCTGATAGGCTGTTTCACAGAACTGCCTTTAAAGTCACAGGACAAAGTGTGATCTGATAAATTCCATTTCAACCCCAGAACTGATACGGTTCATCGAAGTCTTCACTGAAAGGATCCTTTGAAAGTTTCACTGCTAGGTTCATTGTAACACCATCCCCTTAAATCAAATTTAGCAGTCGACATAATTTCCTTCGACACATTAATGAAAGTGCTTAGTTCTTCAGTAGTATCAACGCTGTCCACACAGTTGTCAACGTACATTGATTCGCTTAATTTCTTAGCTACCTCTTGTTGGTGTTCAGGAACATTCTCGAGATGATATGATAATTCAGTGTCGCGGTGAGAAAAAAAGGACTGGCATTAACGCCAAACACGACGCGCTCATATTTTCAATTTTTCAGAATCTCCTTCTTCCCACTACAGAAATCTAAGAAAGTCTCTATCTCGGGAACAGACACCTATTTGCGAAAAGGCCTTACATATATTTGAGATAACCCCATATTTACCTACGAGAAATTTGTTTAAAATACTCGGTATTAATTCCAAGTAATTTGGGCCCTTTTCTAAACAGTCATTTAAGGACACACCATTCCTTTCCTTCGATGAGGCATCGAATACAGGTGTTATCTTTGTTATTGAATTTTCCTTAATTACAGCCCTATGTTTTAGGATAATGACAATTTTCGGTTTTCTTGTCTTCAACAGATTCTATAATACCTTCTTCAGCCCATCGTTAAAAATATTTTCATATTCCTTCAGACAGTTTTTTGACTGAAGATTTTTTACACAGGATTTTAACCTTTTCTCTGCTAATAATCTGTTGTCAGGTAAAACCGCATGCCCTTCTAATCAAGGAAAAGAGACCTGATATCTACCCTCACTATCTCTCTTTAACACTAGAAGCGCCGTTGGGGTCATCGTGACCTTTTTTTTCCAATTTTCCGCGTTTTTTTTTACATACAGCTGAGCTTCGAAGCTGATATTTTTTTACTTTTTCTAAAATGTTTCCAAGCATACTATGCCAATTTTTTATATTTCTACGTTAATTATTTAAATAAATAATCGCAGCTATACCTAAAACAGCCAACTGGGGTTATTTTGACCCTCATAAGAAAAACGACATATTTTTAAGCGAATTTTTAAGCGAAGACGTTTTCGTTTTCTGCGCATTGGGAAACACGCAGATCTTATCGCGATGACTCAGGGGAGAAAAATAAAATCCAGAACGGAGCATATTCTCTCTCCATTGCAATGCCGAGAAGAAGAGGATTGAGTACACAAGAGTGCCTTCTGAAACCTGGTGCAAGCTAATGGAAAACAGTTATTTATGCTATAATCCTGGACCAGAAATAACCGTTGATGAACAATTGTTGCCTTGTAAATCAAGATGTAGATTTATCTAGTACATGGCGAATAAACCGGACAAGTTTGGCATCAAATTCTGGCTAGCAACTGATGTAAAATCCAAATATGTTTTGAATGGTTATCCTTATCTGGGCAAGGATGAAGAACGACCAACTAATTTACAACTTGAGGAAAGTGTAGTTCTCAAATTACTGCAACCACATCTAAACTCCGTACTCAATGTCACAACTGACAATTTTTTTACTTCTGTGAAACTTGCAGATGAACTTTCTGCGAAAAAAACCACAATTTTCGGAACGATGCGTCTGAATAAGCAAGAATTACCCCCTATTGCTCGTGACACTTCTTCGGCACGATATTCATCTTTTGCACTGGAAAATGGAGACAAAACACTCACAATATATAGGTGCAAGAGCAAAAGGAATGTCGTGATTCTGAGCACAATGCACAGTAATATGTTTGTTGACGACAGCATAAAGAAAAAACCGAACACTGTCACTTACTACAACAGTACAAAATGTGGCGTTGATGTCGCAGATCAGATGCTGAGGAAATATAGTACAAGTAGTGGAAGTCGCAGATGGCCTGTACATGTTTTTTACAACGTCCTTGACATTGCTGCACTCAATGCTTGGATTTTATTCAAAGAATCCTTGGGCACCTCTATTTCCCGTCGAGAATTTATTCTTGCACTCGTGGAAGAACTACGAGTGGGTGCACTACGATGCCCTCCAATTGCTCAAATACAGATACTTAAACGAAAGAAATGTACATTTTAAAGTTGCAAGGGACAAAACAAGACTGTTGTCAGCTGTGAGGGATGCCAGAAACCAATTTGTGGTAAATGTGTTGCTGTCACTGTCAAGCGTTCATATTGTATCACCTGCGGTAATGTATAACAAACTTTGGAAAACATTGCGTGTTTATTCCCAATTTATGTTTTTTGTAATTTTTTCCATATGTTTTATTTTCCTCTTTTTGCATTTGTATATTTTGTTTGTTTTTCAAAGATTTTTTTTTTTTGGTAATCTTACATTGAAAGATATGTGCTAATTTACGCTAATTGCACGAAAAAAAAATTCTAAAGTATAAAAAATAAATAAAAACCTCTAAAAACTCTTTTATGTGGTCATTTCAGCATCATTTCAATCATTTACTGTGTTCCTACTTACATTTCTTATGAGGGTCAAATTGACCCCCAATGGCGGTTTTCGGTTAGTCTGAAATTCGGCTGTTCTAGTGTTAATGACCGACGAAAATATGTTTTAGCGATTTCATCAATTTCCTTTCTTGTGTGGGTTGTAGAAGGAACCGTTATTCCTAACGAGTCAAGACACCATAAATTCGAAATTTTAGCATCATTAACATGAAGTGACAATACAATTTTCGCACTGTTAGGGAACTCACGCTTTTCAGGTTTCCCCATCATTGTCCATCCTAATCTAGTGTATACGCATGATAACCCACATTTTACTTGTCTAACCTTCCCTGTTAGAAGCTTTTCCTGTTTCACATCTGCACCTAAAAAAACATGAATTTCTAAAGGCGATTTTTCATACATCAAATCCACAGATTTATTCTGCATGTCAGTTAAATAAATTCCGTGTTTTCGCAATTCAATAAAATATGTATCTCTACGAATTTGAGGAATGTCAGTACATATTTTATCCTGATTCAAAACCTGAAAATTAGAGTCATAATCACCTTTAAGACTACTCAATCTAATTAAATATTTACTATGAGTCTCTTTCTTTTCAATTCCTCCGAACAAACCAAGGATTAATTCTACTTTACCGCTTGTTTTATAATTCATTAGATTAACTGCATACTTCGAAATGTAGGATCGCTGGGAACCACTATCTATTAAAAATCTCACATATTTTTCGATCCCATCCCCACGAAGTTTTGCTACTAAAGTTTGCAAATTTACTAACTGCATGCAAGATTTATTTGTCAAAACACAGTCTTTTTTATCATTTTCACCCCCTATAACGTCTGTAGAATTATTTCAGTGAGAATCATACTTAACAGTATTACACATTATTGAATAATGAGCTTTACCGCATATGAAACATTTAACTTTGGTTTTGCATAAGCGGGAAATATGGTTCCGTTTCAAACATTTAAAACAAACTCCGTTCTTCAGTAATTTTTGCTTTTTTTTCATCTAAGGTTAAACGAATTGCATTCCGACATTCTGAACATTCATTATCTGAATCACAAAATATGCAGTTCGAATGGTTATAATTTCGATTCTCATTTGTAGACAGCAACTGCGAAGCAGACGATACTTCCGGTACCCGTTTATCATGCCAAGTTGACAGCTTCTTGCTTTCGCGTTTTGTTTGTCGGGTGGGGGAGGCAAAATTGATACCGCTTCTTTCGATTGCAAAGCTTTTTTTTCCCGTGCAACTAATTGCTGAGAAATAAAGCCTATTAAATTGTGTACATCATATTTTAAACTTTCCTTTTCTTCTTTATTATATTCTAGTCAACTTAAACTTCCAACACGAATTCTTAAAGTTCAGTTTTTTTTTTAGTTTTTTGCTGCGCGCATGCGCAAATCACGTGGCTGTCGGTGAGAGTTTCAACAATCGCTAAACATTACTGTGTTCAGGACGACGAGTACAGCTTTTACAATACAAGAAAAATCCGAATTAAATTCAATACATGGGGGAAAGTGTCCTCAAATTATCTATAAAGATTAGATGTTATATGAGACTAGAAAGCCAGGCGGTCATATGAAATGACCACTGTTCTAAATATTATAAAATGTAATTAAAATGATTTGTGCAAAGAGGTCTGTTAATTCAAACTGAATTACCCAGGGCAGGTGACGAGGGCGCCCCTTTGCTTACTGCCCTACGGGGTTTCCCCCCTTCTACTTGTTTAATTGCTTAAAGTAGAGTGCAATGAAGGAAACCACTGGCGGTATATTTCTTAAGAGCCACCGCTAGCTTAATAAATAAAGGTGATTTAAATAATAAAATGTTAATTCACATGTCAAAGATCTCTTTATACCCAACATTTCTTGTGTAGATTTTTCAATCATTTTTAAGCTCGTCCTTGCAAAGGACCATCTATTATTTTTAATTTTACGTTCTTTCTTTCATGAAATCTTGAACAGACAACATAAAGTTGACTATGTCCAAATGCAGGCTCAGGTAAAAAAATGCCAACACGCTTAAGCGTTTGCCCCTGAGACTTATTGATGGTCATAGTAAAGGCAAGTTTTACAGGAAATTCTCTACCTCTCAATTGAAACGGCATCCCTGTGCCGTAGCAACTTCACCCCATTGACTAGTATAGTTACGCAAGCAAGCAATAAATTATCGGCGATAAACAGACACTTAAGCCGCGTATATATATATCGGGTGCGTAATAATAATGGGTGTGCCAAATGTGATGATAAATGCGTGGTTTCCGCAATAACCCAGAAATACTGGATACGTGCAGGATGAAATGTGTGATCTGAAAAAAAATTATGGAATTAAAGTAACTTACCCCCAAAGGATGACACTTCAAATAATGTGAATTACGAGAAATTTATTATATCTTGACATCGTGAAATTTTAAATTAATACTAGTATAAATCGAGAAAACATAGCCAGACAGAAGACAATAGACGGCGAACTACTGCAGCAGTAATAATCAGTCCTACCATTTTGAGTTCTAACCTTTCGTGCACAAAATGCGTAAAGTTCTAATCTAATAAATCTCAGTTCATCTTCGTTACACAAAGTTACATGTTAAGAAGATTCAATTTCTATAGCGAAGGACTTTGACTTTAATTATTATTCCATTATATTTTTGTGGAAACACAAGGCCAATTCTAGCATCAAGATGCAACACGTGCACGGGAACTCTTTTCGAGAACGTTCAAGTCGTAAAACATCATTCATTTACCGCAGAAGTCAACATCTAGATCAATTTAATTGAATCTTCATACCACTTACTATTATTTTTTGACAAAATGCATTCTTTTTAAACTTTATGGAGATGTCGTCAGAAAAGCACGAAAAAGAACAAATTGCAGACACGCATCATCGGCGGTGAGGACGGACAGAAGCCCGGCATACACCTTCGAAGTCTAGCAGCAGAAGAGACAGAAAACCGGTTATAGTGGTCATTTTCGCTTTGTCATTGAGTGGTCGCAGTGAACAGACTTGATGTTGAATAAATGTCGAGGCTTGCCTGCATATTCCCTCCGGTCAAAGAAGAAGAAAAACGTAGCACAGTTCAGAAAATCATATCACAATATTTTGATGAAGCACAACACTAATTTGCAGATGAGACTTGATGTATTTGCAATCACGTAAATCAGAATTTTAGGATCTGTTGTCCATTTGAAATTAGCACATGTTAATTTAATCAAATATATCTGTTTGGCATAATCCAAATTATGATCAATTATTAAATTATCAAAATCTTATTGTCTGGCATGAATATAAAAAACAAAAATTGGGGATAAGCTGCTACACATGCGAGTCAAGTTAAAATTTAAAACTAAGAACTAATACATACAATACATGATTCACATACAGTAGCATAGATTTCACTACAATCTGTAGACACATTTGTAACTGAATACATCTCATATTTCATACAATCTTTCACTGTTGTTAACAACTCTTGATTACTATATATCTCTTACTTAACAATTTTCAAATCATATCATTTTATCAACTCTTTTAAATAGCATCAATTTTTTCTAATAATTTTATAAATGTGTAAGAACAATTCTCTACAATTTTCTTTTACAACTTAGTAATTCCAAATTCTCAAATTGTGAAAATAGCACATTTTCATTACTAGCTGGATACTTGTAATAACTACTAAGTGTTCTAGGACTTTTTTCTTACTCTCTCCTTTTTTTTTTTTTTTTTTTTTTGAAATTCCATGACCTTAGTCAACCCAGACCAGTCTGCAACTGACGAAACGTATAAATGAAGGTGGCCAACCTACACCCATACTAACCAAGAAACTAAAAAAAAAAAATTCATTGGAATTAAATCCACTACATTCATAATCAAACACTAAACATGTGTGAATTTTTTCTTTCTTTCTTTAATTCTTATTATTTTTTTTTTACTTAGTGAACAAGAAAAAACAAGCTAGATGAAAACAATGCTATTAATTAGTAAATTTGACCTCAGAAGGAACTCTTTTAAACAATTTACTACAATGAATTTTTTGAGTTTTGTTGTCAATGATACTTTGAATTAAATAGTTTTCATTTCGAAAAATTTTTACGATTTTGAAAGGACCAGTGTATTTTGGCTGTAAGGCATGAGGTGGTTGTAAAGCCTTTAAAAATACTTCGTATCTAGTGTTAAATTTAGGGCTTTCTCTGCCTTTCATAACTTTATCTTAAGATTGAAAATACTTTTCTTCATTTTGTTTCACTAATTCTCTAGTGGCTTTAAGGTGTTCCTTTTGACGCAACAAGTATTGTCAAGGATTGTCTACTGCATGTGGTTCATTATTTAAGTCTAAAGGTGTATTGAGTTCTCGCTCGAAAAATAACTGCGCAGGAGTGAAACCAGTTACTATGTGTTTTGAATTATTGTAATACAGTTTAAAAAATGCCAATCTATCAGACCATTCAAAGACCTGATAAGATGATGAAGCTATGCTTTCTTTCACAATTCTGTGAACTCGTTCTATGATCCCATTAGATTGTGGGTAATAAATGGAACTTTTTCTGTTTTCAATATTTAAATCTGTTAAAAAAGTCTCAAATTCAGCCGAACAAAAATTTGACGAGTTGATAGATAATATTATCTCTGGAATACCGAATTTTGAAAAATACAGATTCATATATCTTATGATTGTTGCAGAAGTGATATTGGTTAAAGGAATAGCCTCTAAATATCTAGAATAATGATCAATAATTGTTAAAATGAAAAATTTACCATTGTGTGACCTGGGTAATTTACCTACAATGTCAATTGCTAACATCTCTCCAGGGATTAAATCAGACTTTTTTATTACTTGTGACTGTTCTAGAAGATTTGGGTTTATTTTCCAAACATTGTTGACAATTTTCACAAAAGCCTTTTGTGTCTAAAAACATGCCCTTCCAGAAATATTTCTTTTTTATGAATTCATAAGTCTTGTTGCTACCAAAATGTGAAGCATAAGCAATCTCTAAACAGGGTTTCACTAAAGAATTTGGAAGCCGAATTTTGTTTTCTAAATGCCTTGTCTTTAAATGATGTGCTCTAGGTCTTAACTCAATCATTACTATACCATTTTTCTGATCAATAAAATATTTGCTACAAATCTCAGAATTGTTATTGTTAATTTTGTTTATGATATCGTTAATGATTTTTTTCATCTTTTTGGTGATTAACTGTATTTTGAATGCTTAATTGATTATTTTTTGGTTGAAATAAGTTAATATTGTTTACATTATGAGATTCTTCAGGAACTCTGGAAAGAAAATCAGCAGGATTAGAAAAAACAGGTATGTGCTTTAAAGTATAATCAAAATCCTGTAAATGCGATAACCATCTGGCCACGACATCAGGCTGCTTATCCAATTGCATATGAAAAGTGAGGGTTTAACATCAGTTAAGATAGTAAATTTTTTCCCATACAAATGTTCATGAAAATGTTTCACAGATGAAAATATAGCGTACAGCTCACGTCTAATAGTTGGATACCTAGACTCAGCAGGAGTCAGAAGTTTCGAATAAAATTCTACAGGAAAGAATTTGTCATCAGTTTTTTGCAAAAGAATACCACAAATAGCTACTTTAGAAGCATCAGTAATTAAAAAAATTTCATGATTATCATCAATGTTTTTTATAGAAGGCTTTTCTAACATTATTGATTGTAACATATCAAAAGCATCCTGACAGTCTTGATTCCAAACAAAAGGTACATTTCTTTTAGTCAAGTGTACTATTGGCTGAGTGATCTCAGCAAAATTATGGATTAAGTGTCTAAAATAATTCATCATACCAAGAAAAGCTTGAATTTGTTTAACATCTTTTGGAATATGGAATTTTGAAACCTTTGCTATATTATCTTCAGAAGGAGAAAAACCTGCTTTAGAAATGTTAAAACCTAAATAAGTTATATCAGATTTGCATAACTGCACTTTAGCTGGATCCAGAGTCAAATTGAATGCTCTTAGCCTATCAAAAACCTTTTGAAGAATTACCTTCAATTCAGATACACTGTCAGCAACAATATTAATATCATCCAGAAAAAATTGAACATTACTACCTTTGATATCATTTAAACATTTTGAAATTAATGTGTGGAAATAAGAAGTACTATTGCGTGAACCAAAGGGAAGTCTACAAAGATGAAAATTGCCAAGCTCGGTGCAAAAAGCGAACTTTTCTTTATCAGAATCTTGTAACTTAATTTGGAAAAAAGCTGATTTCAAGTCGAGTACACAATATAAATTCCTACCAGCAATGCTGTGTAAAATTTCAGAAATTTTTGGTAAACAGATTTTGTAAGATTCTGTGATGCTGTTTAATAGATGATAGTCTACAACCATACGAAATTTTGGTGTGTTTTTATCCTCACCAGGCAAATTCTTTTTTCTGACAAATATAACAGGAAAACTATAACTGGAAGAAGATGGTTCTATTAAGCCAGCCTCTAATAATTTTGCAATTTCTTGTTGTGCATACTGTTTAGAAATTTTAGGAATGGGATAAGGTCTCGTCTGAATAGGAAAATTATGAAGAAGTTTAAATTGTGGTACAACTTTATCAGTGGATCCTAAAGTGTTATAAGCCTTTGAAAATACAGCATAGTTATTCATTAATAATTCTATCATTTCACCTTTTGCTTTTTCATTTAAATGATCTAGTTTAAAATCTGATACATTTAATTCTTCTTTTCTGAGTTTAATTACTTCTTGCAGATTTAGTGTATTTATTTGTAATGTTTAATGATTTTTTGGATTGACAATATCTTCAAAATGGAATGGCACAGCAGTTCCCATGACAGAATTCTTTCTTAGAACTAATTTTTCATTCGTGTTATTTCCAATGATAGTTTGAATATGGTTGTAACGACCAACTGTATGCAAAGATTCATTGATGTGAAATCTGTTTTTTTAAGGTTTTTGGACAAAGTAAAATTTCTTTAGATTGTTTTAAAACCTCAGGTACAGCTAAGGAAATGATCTGAGATTGATCTGGCATGACAGTAATATTAGAAACCATCCTTACTGCATTTAAACTGCAATTTTTTTGTATTGTTAACTGAATTGGTTACTGTTTTATTAGGAGAATTTTCCTGAAAGTCCAGATGGGTGTTATCAATTATGAGTTTCTTATTTACGGAATCTAACAAAACTCTGTTACATTGAATAAAGTCATACCCTAGAATCATCTGATAGGTGGAATTCCAATTGTTTTGAGTAACATAAAATAAATTAAAATTATTTATTTTGAATTTTGAATTTTAAGTTAACTGCAGACATGTAAGGAATAGATGAGTCTTCAATTGACTTTATTCTAATCATACGAGAAACAAATTCGACTTTAGAAAACTGTTTAATTTCCTCAATTACATCTGGTTGAACCAAAGACAAATTAGCACCTGTATCAAGAGGAGCTTCATAAGTCTTCGAACCAATTTTAACTTTAATTATTGGTAGATAATTAGAATTTTCAGAGCTACAAGACATTAACAATTTGGTAACATTTTTATTTTCATTATTCTTATTTTCTACTAATTTATTTTGGAGTTGATTGCTATTTCCTTCAATAATTTTTTTATATGTATTTTCTCTATTGAAATATTTTTTATGCCCTCAGTCTTTACGGATTCTTGCAATGGGTCTAAATTAGAGTCATATCTCTGGCAAGAACCCTTAATTAGTTTAAATGATTGTTATGCCCTCTTTTGTACTGACTGTTACCTCTATAAGGATGATAAGTCCTACGCCAGTTATTACGAAAGTCTCTATGACCTCTGAAAGTTCTACTAGAATAATTATGTCTATCTTGCTTAGGAAAATACCAACAATCTATTGTTAAGTGTCTTTTGCTACATTTATGACAAGATACATTATCAAATCTGTTCCTATTTTGAGATGTAGAAGCACTCTGATTAAATTTTGATTGTGAGCTATTCATTTGCATATTTTGAGACAATTCATTTATTTTATCTTTTAACTCCTGAATGATTTTATTTTGTTCAAATTTTTTTTAGAAGAGTGTAAATTTCTAAAATTTTCTCAGCATTAATACTGTTAAGATAGGTTTTTTGGTCATTCAAAGCATTCTCTATATTACTAGCGAGTTCTACAGCCTTATCAAATGAAGATGGACCTAACTTTTTAACTTCAATCCTGATATCAGCTCTAAGAGCCTCAAGAAATTTTGTGAGTTTCATATTTACTTTTAACTTCTGCAAGCTAGGGTTTTCAACCGAATCTTCATTAATGTACTTTGTGGCTGCAGTATTTATCTCTTCAGCTAATTATCTGACAGACTGATTACATTTTTGAGATATGTTTGAAAATTTTTGCTGAATAACCTGAAAAGATTCAACTTTAGCAAATTTCTCTCTTAGTAATTTCCCTAAATTTTCAAAATCATTTTCCCTGGCTGCCCGTGGGTCATTGACCAAGAAGTCTAGAGCTTTATCCCGACAGTTAATTTTTAGAATAATCAACTTTTTCTCATTGGGCCATTTTTCAAGTTTTGCCACACTATTTATCTGATCTAAGACGAAGTTCACATTTTCAGAAACATTATCACTAAATGTGGGTAAAGCAGATGCTAAGGAAGTAGTCATTATGGTAGTTGACTTAAATTTTGATTTTGGCATAGAAGAACTATAGTGTTACTTATCTTTTTTTTACATTACAACATTCAATTTCAACACATTAAGATACACATAAATTTTTGACATAAATATTTAATGCTAAATTTTGTAACATACAAAAATTAACTTATCAACATGCATAATTATAGCAATAATCCCTGTAGGGATAACAAATTTTGTTATAAATTCTTAATCAATTATCATATCATTTAGATACTTAGCATCACACTATACTTATCAAATACATGACAATCCAATGTTAGGTTATTGAACTTTACTTCTGATTTAAATATATCCCATATATCTGAAATTATTTAAATATAATACATTAATTTAAGTCACATGTGCAGCAAATAATATTAGATCACACACTTTATCTCAAGTTCACAACGCGAATTGAAAAAAAAAATGTGCTTCTTTAATTATCCGAAGTATCCAGGTTCTCAACATTATTTTTTTTTATTTTTGGAACGGCACCAAATGTAATAATAATGGGTGTGCCAAATGTGATGATAAATGGGTGGTTTCCGCAATAACCCAGAAATACAGGATACGTGCAGGATGAAATGCGTGATCTGAAAAAAAAAAAAAAAAATATGGAATTAAAGTAACTTACCCTCAAAGGATGACACTTCAAATAATGTGAATTACGAGAAATTTATTATATCTTGACATCGTGAAATTTTAAATTAATACTAGTATAAATCGAGAAAACATAGCCAGACAGAAGACAATAGACGGCGAACAACTGCAGCAGTAATAATCAGTCCTACCATTTTGAGTCCTAACCTTTCGTGCACAAAATGCGTAAAGTTCTAATCTACTAAATCTCAGTTCATCTTCGTTACACAAAGTTACATGTTAAGAAGATTCAATTTCTATAGCGAAGGACTTTAATTATTATTCCAGTATATTTTTGTGGAAACACAAGGCCAATTCTAGCATCAAGATGCAACACGTGCACGGGAATTCTTTTCGAGAACGTTCAAGTCGTAAAACATCATTCATTTACCGCAGAAGTCAACATCTAGATCAATTTAGTTGAATTTAGTTGAATACCACTTACTATTATTTTTTGACAAAATGCATTCTCTTTAAACTTTATGGAGATGTCTTCAGAAAAGCACGAAAAAGAACAAATTGCAGACACGCATCATCGGCGGTGAGGACGGACAGAAGCCCAGCATACACCTTCGAAGTCTAGCTGCAGAAGAGACAGAAAACCGGTCGTAGTGGTCAATCTCGCTCTGTCTTTGAGCGGTCGCAGTGAACAGACTTGATGTTGAATGAATGTGGAGGCTCGTCTGCACAGGGTGAAGTAACATCATCTCCTCCGAAACGGCTGGCTCTCGGGCTTAGCAAAGCACACTGCTGGATTCCGCAGGTCCGTGGCACGCCATTTTGACGATTCGCGTCTTCTTGGGACTTTAATTAGCCGAGATATTAATTAAAAACTAATTTTGCCCTACGTTTTGCATTTTCTTTCTTGGGTTTTCCCTATTAGAGGGATTTTGCTACGTGCCAAATTCTTTTTTCTCGAATATCTACGGAACGGAGCCGAGTTGAAATTCGAGACGCATATCCTCGGATTCGAAAACAAATCTCGGAATCTATCGATACCGTGCTCATCTTCGTGCGCCTTTAATCGGCCGAGATATTAATTAAAAACTTCGAAAACGTTAATTTGCGAGCTCATTTTTTCGAATGGCAACAATAAACTATCCGCGACAAACACTTCAGGCGCTTATAAATATATATATATAAAAACCGGCGGTCATACGAAATGACCGTTGTTCTGGATGTTATAAATTGTAATTAAAATTATTTGTGCAAAAGTGTCTGCTAATTCAAACTGAATTACCCTGGGCAGGCATCGAGGACGCCTCTTTGCTTACTGCCCCACAGGGTTTCCCTCCTTCTACTTGCTTATTTGCTTAAAGTAAAGTGCAATGAAGGAAACCACTGGCGGTGCATTTCTCAAGAGCCACCTCTAGCTCAATAAATAAAAGTGATTTAAATAATAAAATGTTAATTCACATGTCAAAGATCTCTTTGTACAAAACATTTGTGTAGATCTTTCCATCATTTTTAAGCTCGCCTTGCAGAGGACCATCCACTATTTTTAATTTTAGTCCGTTCTTTCACGAACTCTTGAACATGCAACATAAAGTTGAACGTGTCCAAATGCAGGCTCAGGTAAAAAAATGCCAACAAGCTTAAGCGTTTGGCCCTGAGACTTATTGATGGTCATAGTAAATTCAAGTTTTACAGGAAATTGTCTACATCTAAATTTAAACGGCAAGCCTGTGCCGTGGCAACTTCACCCCATTAGCTAGTACAGTTACGCAAGCAACCAATAAACTATCAGCGACAAACAGACAGTTAAGCCGCATAGAATAAATTTATTTATTTATTTCATTTTATTTATTTTTTCATCGTTGCCGGTTTTTGTCGGTTGCATATTCACGAATTCTATTATATATAGATGTTAAATTTACTTATTAAATGTGAATTTTATTATTAAATGTGAAATTCTTGTACTTTTAATTTTCCGGCTTAGCTTGTTCATAATATTCGCCATGCGCTGCACTGCACGGGGAATAAAACAATTTACGTTTACGCAAGCAACCAATAAACTATCGGCGACAAACAGATGTTAAATGTATTTATGAAATGTTAAATGCACGTGCTCTTGTATTTTTAATTTTTCCGGATTAACTTTCTCATAATAATCGTCACGCGCTGCACTGCACGAGGAATAAAACAATTTACAGTTACGCAAGCAACCAATAAACTATCGGCGACATACACTTAAGCCGCTTATATATATATAGAAAAGATGTAGTGAAATTCAGCAGTAAAAATTTTCAAAAATTTGAAATGATTTAATGACCATTCAGACAGTTTACATTCTTTAAACTGCGTTTCCTCAGTTTGCAATATTTCAATATATCCTTTAACTTAAAGTCCTAAAACGTATTCAAATATGGACCAAATTATTTAATAATTTTGTTTCTTATTTAAAATTCTATACTAAATAGAATCAAGGATGTGTTTTGAAAAATAGTGAAAAGAAAAATGATTGGAAGTGAAAATGTCACTAAAATCATATTTTTTTTAGGGTTTTTATATAAAACTGTGCTTTTTGTTTTTTTCCTCAGAAACTAATTCCTTAAATTGCAAAATCGATCCGTAAAGTTATTAAGAATACGATTATATAAATACAATACAAAATTTGAAGCAAAAATATTGAAAATTGTAGAAGAAAAAATAATTGCTAATTGTTGAAATTTTTTCAAAACATTAAAGTTAAACAAAAATTAATAGCAAAAAATTTTTTTCAGCTTAAAACGATTTTGTCTCATAAAACCACTTACTATAAAAAAGTTAATGAAAGTTCTTAAATAAAAAAAATCATTCAAAAGGAACCGAGTACCCTTAATTAGCTTCAAATGCTCTATTTATTATTTGTATTTTCCTTGTATGATCACTTACCATGCCCAGTCCCGGTAATAATCACACAACTTAACTGCCGTCTAAAATTTCAATTTTTTGAAAAATGGTTCTAAAAATAGATTATGAGAAAATTAGAAATAAGAAATTATGTTTTAGTTTATGTAATTTTCAAACACTTGAGTTTGCTTTGGTAGGTAAATCAAAAGTAAATATTGTGTGAGAAAAAAGGCACATCGTGGAAAACAAAATGGTACCGTGACTTTTGCCCCTTGGCAGACGCGGTACTGAACAATAGATAGAGGCTGCCAGTCATGATTCAGAAATATATTTCAGATTAAATTTTAGCTAGAAAGAATGGACAAAGTTTTGCTTAAACTTTCTGACTTGTATAACAGTTCGCTTTTTGTAGATATTTTTTTTTGTTATCCTTTCCGATTCCTTTTTTGAATTTGAACTTTTGATACTTGTAGCCTTATTTAGTTGATATATTCCGTTTTTGTCTGAGTGTTTGCTATATTTTCTATGAAAACTGAATTATTACTAATTATTGCAATCTTGCAATCCTGTAGAAATTCTGCTAAATTTAGATAAGAATTTATTTAACGATGATGAAGTGAGACACTTAGGCATGAATGTGACAGAAGAATAAAATTCTATTTTCGTTGTCAATTTTTTTGGTCGAAACAAAGATTTGTAATGGTGGTTTTCTAGTATATTGTCATTTCAGTGTTACATGTCATGGGGTCCTTCTTTTCTATCAATCAAATAGCCTTTCATAAATACCCACTGCACTAAAAAGACGCAGAATATTTTTACACGATTTTTATTCTCCCTTTAGCTTGGTAAAGGCAAGAACTGTTTTATTTGTAAGTTTTTCTTAACATTTAATATTTTATCAAAGACAGATGAATAACCACAATAATATTTTTCGGAATAATAAGAATATACACACATATTCAAGAAAATTTTAAAAAAAGCAAAAGTGAAGCATAGAATTGATGTTGGTTGAGTAAAAAAGGTCACGCATTTCTAGAAACTTCAGTAAGTTGGATTTTCAATGGAAACAATTTATAACTGATTTCTCCCTCAAACGTAACATGATATAGTTTGGATATTAATTTTTGAATTTAGTTGTGCTTTAATTTGGTATATATTTGCAAAATGTAGTTTGCTACTGATATATTTCTCTTTCAATGAAATACAACAGTACAATATATATAACCAGTGTCCGAGTGATTAAAATCGTTGAACACTTGCATTGAAAAAATGGCACAAAAATTAAAAATAAGGCATCATTTAATTGAACTGATGAGTTTGAAACATGATGTCATTATCAAACTTATTTTACAGGAAAGACCAAAAAACAATTTTTTTTTCAGTTTTATTAAAAAATAAATGGACAGTTATAATTTTCAAAATATTCATGAATTTATGATTTCAACAATAACGTTTGAAAATGCTGTTTCAAAATTATCCACTTTCCTTTTAGTATAAGAACATGAACTACTTTTTTTTTGTTTATTTTATCTTTATTATCAATTTAGATGGCTGTTATATTGAAAATAACAGTACAACTACAATCAACACTAAAACCTTTCTCTAGAAGTATGGTATTGATAATTTATGTTTTTAGTCTTTACTATGCCAAGATTTCGCATATGAACAGTGTTTTCTTCACAGAGAACAGTGTTTGTTTGTGAATTAATATTTCTTAATAGAAGATTGTTACAAACCGTTAGACGTTTAAAGCCAAATGTAATACAGTTGTCAAACACATTTCTAAATTTTATTTTCCAACTGTTCCTATAATGATAGCGTAAGAGAAAATAGTCCCTAAAATGCAAAAAATAAAATTTCTTTTTATTGGAACTATTTTCCACACAGTTAACGAAATTCTGTTATGAGCATAAGCTAAGAAATTGTTTGCAGTTTGTGTAGGATATTGATTACGAGATTTTAATTCAATTGCTACTTCAGAAAATTCTAAAGACGCCTCATATACCAAACATGCAGACAGCGTCACAACTAGAAAAGACGTAAAGCTAATTGTAAAGAGAATCGAAACTATTAAGGTTCTAAATTCTCGTCCATGAAGAACAACAGTACTTACTGCGAAGTACATGATAATTGCATTGAAAAGAATGGTTAGGAAAGATAAGAATGATAATTTGTCCTCCATATATTTTGAAATCTGTCTAAGAGCTCTAAAGAAACATAATTTTGCACTATAATCAGAATCTGATATTACGGAAGATTTTGTTAAACTTTGAATACCCGTTTTTAGTTGCTCACATATTGTGAAATAGATTACAGCAAAAATATTCAGGGGCAAGGAAAATAAAAATGCTTCCGAAACTTTTGTGTATAAAACCATTGACTTGCTTACATTTTCACATGTAACTGAACACCTAAATATGAAATAAAATAGCTGTAAAAGACGATTATCTTCATGCCAGGGCACCGCAAACAGAAGTATGTGCAATAAAACATTAGTAATAGCATAAATGAAAATCCCGGCTGAAACATGATATTCATCTAAACGATTTAAATGCGCTAGCAAATATAAAATCTTTTTCATAGCCTTAATTCTAAAACTTAGATAAAATCGAAAAATCACTGTTGTGCATGTCATCATAATGTACACAATATCATCTGCTGAAGCTCCTGACCATACTGAAAAAATCACGGAAATCACAATATTGTATGTGCAAATGATAACATTTAGAAACAGAATTGTATATTTGAAGAACTTCGTGCTTATTTTGTCACTCATATTCACAGTTAGGTCCATTACGCCACTCAGGTAGAATAATACGATCACGAATTTAAATGATACTGCCATTTTAGAATCGACTGTTTCTTTATATAATTTTGTAAATAGTTATTTCGTAATATTCATTTTGTAAATAGGAGAAAGCTAGCTATCTTCTTATTACTATAAGATGATTGACGGATATTTCGAAACATTGGCAAGATATCATTGTTAGACATTATTGTCGATGGTTTCTTAATACCTAACTGTAGAAAAATACAGTTCCCTTTAAAGAGTAGCTGAGATTAAAGCGTAGCTCTGAAAATTCATTTTCACCAGCATGAATGTAAATTATGAAGGAATATAGATTAAAAAATTAAATCTTTGTTTCTCAGAGTAATATTTACTTTAACAAGCGCCTAATGCATTTCCTCTTATAAAGAAAAGAAATCTGTATAAAAAAAAACACCATTCTGAGGTTGATATGCATACACACTTTCAATCAGTAAAATCAATCAATCATGTGAAAGCTTAACAGTTCTTTCGATTCCTGAGATGTATTATTTCGTGCTTATTGCACGAAATAAGTATCTTAATTTAGGCACCCATTAACTTAATTGTATTGCTATATGTTCTAATAACATGTGTCTTTCTCGATGTCAAGTATCTCAAAGTAAAATTTGCTTAAACAAAAGGCTTCGTTATAATAAATCGCTGCCATGGTGATAAAGCTTTTCATGCCGTTAAATAAACTGCAGTTACTTGCCGCCACCCGTAGGCTTCGAGTTTTGGGGTAATAAATGTTTCCCCTAAATTTACGATATTATACATTTCATATTTTCGAAGCATATGTATGAAGGTACTTCAGACCCCTAAAAAACTTGAAATATTCCGAATGTGTATCAGCATATAAAAGAGACACGAAATTAAAGTTCAGTACTTTGATCATCTATAATTTTCAGTGCCCATTACAGTGCAAACATATCAGAATGAATATTTTTTTCCGTTTCAAGGAATTATGTAAAGAATCGTAAGGATATTAAAGCATCGAAAATAAATATTGCTTTAAACAATTCATTTAACTACAGTAACACCCTTTACGTTTCAGTGTTTCACTGTGAAGATAAAAATAGCACAAAAATGACTATTTTTGATTGCACCTGTTGACGCTAAATCTCAGCTTTTTTTCTTAGGCATTGAAGATACCTTTATTAACTCTCTTTTCGAGTTACTTTTTCAGATTTGTTGAACCTGTTCACATTAAATATTTTATGATGTAATATTAGTTTTTCAGGTTGTGATTCCACAAAATCCCCTCACATATTTTGTGTAATTAAAATGGATCAGTTGGAGAACTAGAGTTGCTTCCTCCCGTTTTATAAGATAATCTTACTAGAAGCTTAAAGTTTGGGTTATTGTCCTGCTATGAAATGTTTCATTAATAAGTTGAGCATTTGAAATAACGAACCTGCTTTTATTTTTCCAAAATAATGTTTCCAGAGCTTACGGTTTAGTTTCAGATTATAGCCCTCTATTAAAGATAAAAATCTTCGGTTAATGTGAAGAAGTTCGTTTTACTTTATATCGAGAGTCTAACAGCTTTTGACAGTACCTTTCGTTTGATCTTCAGCTAATACATTGGGTAGTTTTTGTTACTGAAAATTGCAATTTGGATTCATTCTGTGCGGTATATTTCCGCCATTTTTTTCGAAGTCCTAATCTCTTGATTTTCTAGCAAATTCTAGTATGTTCGTCAAATAATACTTCAAGGGTTTCCTGATAGAATATCCTTCAAATAACACGTTTATATAAACTTCTTTCACTAGTTTATTAAAAATTGGAAAAGCCATTTTAAACTATATAATAGTGTTTTCTGGAAGAAAGCTATAAACCTCCTGCATTACGTTTTCCTTTTCCTCTAAGAAATCTAGCATCTATATTAGAGAATTTTTAAGACTCGCGCATTTTCTTTCTGCGAAAACCATTTTATAACATTTGTACATTTGTGGCAAGTGAGTGATAATCAGGAGGAACATCCCTTTACTATGGATGCTGTGAATAATGTTAATGTATAAAGTTAATGACGCAGATATTTAGATATACGGCCAATAATAATTTTATAAATTTATTATTAACCAATCAAAATGCACTAAAAGCAAAACTAAATCGCTCTAAACCGAGATTTCATCTTGAGTACGTCGCATTCTCTCTCCGGTTTTCTATGTGTCTGTACTACAGCCGCTGCTTTCCTCCTTACTACAACGCCAAAAGGTAAAATTTGCTCAAGAACTGAAGCTCATATTCAACCACTTTAGCTACGCTGGCGGCTGAGAATGTTTGTCATGAAAACGAATTGCATGAATTAAAATCGGCCATGATTGAAAGTTTAATCTTTACTCATATCCATGTCAATGACTTCTAAATCTGTTTAGTTTTCGAAACTTTTATTACATTAAAACTTGTATTTAACAAACGTGGAATATATTATGTTATTGTTACTGCAACATGTCATACGCAGAAGAAGCAACTTTTCTGTAGACGGAAAAAACAGAAGCATTAGTGTTGTAGTCGCATAACATATACTTTCGGCATGCCCAGACTCACTTCTCTCTTTCGTGCCCATACACGACTTTTTGCAAGAAGCTAGGTATCGTTATTTTCCACAGAATGACTTCTTGATTTAAAAAGGAGCATTTCTTGACAGAAGGTTTTCTGCAACAACAATAATGACACATAAGAATAACATTTATAAGCACAGATAGATGTAAACGCAGCATAATGTTGTTGCAGACAAGTCAATATTTAATATGACTGAGCCCTGACCTTTATTTTCCCGACGTATAATTTCTTTACATAACATCAACATCTTACAGTCTGTGAAAAACATTGTCTAGCTAAATCGATGGTACATTTACTATTACATTTTTGAGTCGATAGGATAAAGTGAACCCGTCCTCCGGGTGCCATTTTTGCCTCCGGGTTTTAATTTCTTCTGCATTAATAACGAAACATCATTCTGTCCAATATCTAAAACTAAAAAAAAGTTGCTACCTTTTTATCTGTGATTTAATATTTCCTTTTACATATGTTGTAATACAGCACCCCAGTGCTCCAGAATTTATCCAGCATGTTTATAGTAAAATGATGTAAGGATTGTTTAAAAGATTCAGCATTTTGCAGTATTCTGAAAGCGGAATCTTACTATTTACAAAACTGCGATCTCAGTTGCCCGCGATTTGTCTTTCATACTTTTGCTTTTCATGATATATTTCATAATCAGAAAACTGAATTTTGCGGAATTTAGGTCAACAAAATTACTTTCTTCCTAATTAATAATCATCCGAATTATTTTTATCATTTCCACGTAATATTAATGGAAAAACACCTTAAATTAGCTTATATCAAGATATTTAAAGTATACTAGAAGAATTTCATTTCCGAGGCTTAAGAACGTATTCTCATGAGCCAACTAGTATACGAATAAAGGTTCACCTTTAAAATGAAAATAATTAGATATCAAGAAAAAATATTTATCTATCTTTCAAAAGGTAATTTTTTAGCCTATGTATAGAAAAACTGGAAATGGCAGAAGCAATTGATTAACATCACATATATTCCCTTTCTGGAACATGCAAATATTATTGAGGAAAAAAATAAAGACGAAAAATACTAAAATAAATATTGTCTAAGTTCCGCCCATAAGAAGTTTTAAGTTTTTTAAAATTATTTTGTTTTAACAAAACGTTTAAACACTATTCTATACTTAATAGATTATAATAATCATTTAAGTATATAACTATTCTATACTTAATAGATTATAATAATCATTTAAGTATATAACTATTCTATACTTAAATGATTTTTATTGAAATTGTCAGTTACGTCTGGATGTTTTACTTTCCAAGATTTCCTATGATGATGTCATAATAGAAAATGGTTCTTAAAATACTGAAAATAAAATTTCTCGTAATCGAAACTATTTTCCCTAAAGTTAATGAAATAACTTTTGCTGCATGTGCAAAGAAAGATTTAACATTATGTGTAGGATATTGATTGCATTCTTTTAGTTTATTCGCAGCTTCAGAAACTCTAAAGACGCTTCGTGTACCATTGATGCGGACACAGTCAAAAGTAGGAAGGATGTAAATCCGGTTATGAAAAGAATCAAGATATTCGCTTCGAATGAGTTTCTTTGTAGTATGAAAGCACTTATTCCGAAGTACATGGTGATGGCATTATAAAGGACAACAAGTTGCGAATGATAATATACTCTCAGTTATATTTTAAAGTGCATTGAAGAGCTTTAACCCTTTGACGCGCGCTATATTATTTAAAAAATTTTTTTAACTAAAAACACTAGAAATCGAATATTATGATCCTAGAGACAAATGATATACGAATTAAAAAAAATCTACTCCCGCCCATTAATCTGTGGGTGGTGGTTTCGCTGTGAAACCAGCGCGCGTCTAGAACTTTGAAACCTACTGAGTTAGTAGGAAAAAACAACTTACCTTTCTCCGTACGGCATTTCCAATGAATGACGAACTTTGCGAATGAAAAAAAAAAAAAAAAAAAAAAAAAAAACTGCATTTAAAAATTGCATCAAATATAAATTTTTTACTTTATTTTACAAAGTATATCATCTAAAAAAAATTATAATTTCTGTAATTTTTCTGCAGCAGTGAAAACATAAGAACGTACAGAATAAGGAAATTGGGATAAATAGATGGATAAAAGCCATAAATATATCCATGGGTTTTGCATCTTCCATAGAGGTAATTTCGTCAGTTGGGCCATAATCCTCAGAAAATTCGGGAATGGATTTCACTACATTCTGCATTTGATTCCATGTTACATCTGCAATTCTAGAAGGACCTGGTAAATTTATATCATCATTTTCTGACTGATCATCACTTTCATCTTCTATATTTCCATAAGTAGGAGGGAAGGGGGTGAAGGAGTATTTCCTCTCCTTCACTTTCATCCTCAGAGAACACTGATTCTGGATCTGTTCAAGTAACGCTAATGCATCAACTATTTCTAACCCTTTGCGAGGCATTTTGAATCTCAACAGTAGAAAATAAAATATTGGCAAAATATCTTAAATTTAATTAAATTTTTGCGCGATTTCTATTTTTAATTATTAAAAAATATATTTGCAATTTTTTAGAACCACACAAAATAATTTAGAAAATCACAATACTAGCATAGAGAGCAAGCATGTTGAAAGCAGAGAAAAATCTTTGGAACCAAAAATATTTTATGGGGGCAAATGCATGTATTGTTTGGTAATACAATAACTCTGTGATTTCAAAACCCCTTATTTATATCCGGGTGAAAATAAACACTTCTATTTCAAAGCAGCAAACATTACTATAAAGAGCAGTGGTTTCAGGGCGCGATCACCGAGCCTCTAGGAGAATGTGAGCATTGTAACGCAATGCTCTAGTGGGGCAGTGGTCGCGCCCTGAAACCACGAAGGAAATACCATAAATATAGACTGGTTGTTTATATATGCAGTTTAATTATTGCTGTATTTTTATTGTTTATAATAGAAATAATGATGTGCGATAAAAAAATTTTTAAATTTTAAGTTATTAATATAAAAGGAAGTTATTTTGTCTCACTGAAAATGAATTTTAAAAGGCATCCGATTTAAAATACTAAGACCTAAAAAATGTATAGTTCTGCAGTAATTTTGCGTTATTTAGAGGTAAAAGATAAGTAATCAATCGGTTTTCACTCAAACAGTTTGGAAACAAGAGCGGAAAAAATTTCGAAAATTGGTGGTTTCAGGGCGCGACCACCGCCCCTCAAAGGGTTAAAGCAGTGTAGTCCCCAAGAATAATCAAAAGCTTCTGTTACTTCTGTAGTTTTAGACAGATTTTCGAGAGAAATTTTTAATTCCTTACATATTGCTGAATAGATTATAGCATAGGTATTCAGAGGCTTGAATAATAAAAAAACTAGAGAAAAGGAACTCCATACATTTAATATATCATTTATCTTTTCACATGTAACTGAAGGCCTAAGTATGAAGTCACATATCTGTAAAATACGTTTACTTTGTGAAGAATCGAAAAATATGAATGTATGCAACAATTTATTAACGAGGGTATAAATTAAGATCCAGTTTGAAACGTGATGCCTGGCATTACGATTAAGATGCACTAAAAATGTAAAATGGTTTTCAAGATATTGAGTCTGAAACTTAAATGGAATCGAAAAATCACTGTTACCAATCGTGAAAATAATATATATTGTTGCGTTTTTCTTTCTTCTGACACCAGTTGTTACGTTATTTTCTTCCTTCCCTTTTTCTTCCTGACTCTGCTTGGTCGTTCTCGGAACTCCACGTACTCTCGAGACTCTCCAGGCTACAACTTGCGATGCACTCGACGACACACAGAGCACAGCTCCTGACTCTTCGGTTCAGTCGTTCCCGGAGCTCAACACGCTGTCTCGACGATGCTCTAACCGCGATACACTAAAAGACTCCTTCGGTGAATTCGACGATTGACTTGCTAGACGAGACATCAACTCGATGCTAACTATCTCGCACTCGACAAGGAACACTCTCACTCGCTCTCTCGACGAGGCACTCTCTATCAGCTCGCTAGGCGAGGCACACACACTCGATACTGACTGCGGACCAGCAGGGTTTATATAGCTTTCGGCTTGTGTTCGAGAAAATTCCGGGCTAAACCGGTAAAAATTCGTTCCAGAAGGTTCTCCATCCGTTCATGGTATGTCGCGAATTTTGTCACCAAATTGGCGATTTCTTGCCAAATGTGGCAAACATGCCTTCCCTTGCCATTTATTGCCAACCATAAAACTGCTTTGCGAGGAAGCCATCTTACCGCGCTTGTACATTTCGTAACAATATTATATTATCTGCTGAATTCAGATCAGTATAGTAAAAGTAGTAACAGAATTGACCACCAACTGTGTGTATTTGAAGACTTTTAGGAATCTGTTGTCTTCGATTTTTCACGGATAGATCAGTCATAGCGTTCAGATAGAAAAGCATAAGCATGCGCTGAGATGTTAGTACCATGGTGGAACACAATACTTCCTGTCTTCTATCTTGTTAAAAGATTTTTTTAAGTAAGAGAAATTTCTGTTTTGAGTAACGTCTTGTAGGTACTATAAAAATGTTCATCTTTGAACTCGGGACAATGAGCACATATCGTTCTTGACACTGTGAAATAAATTTTCATGTAACTCAGTATTAATAACGAAGGGGACTTTAAAATATCCCGAGCCTTTTATCATCAGTGCAGACTTGCGAAAAATTCCATTTCTCCAATGTTAGAATATATCTTAAAGAAGCATTTCTATAAAACTAGAATGTTTCTTGTATGAATTAATATTAGGGTGCGCTGTAGATCTACCTGCTTCGTGGTGCACGTGGTAACACTTTATAGTGGCTAAAAGATCTACAACTGGCATTATGTCTCATCCTTACGGATCCGTCTATTTTGAGAGAAATCGCTTTCGATGTTTTAAAAAAGTTTTACCCTGAGCCAGAGTGGCTGCGAATCTTCACTGATGGATCCCTCCTGTCTGATGGCCCTAATGCAGGTGCCGGAGTTTTCTCCGAAATTTTCTCTTTCTACATCCCTGCGGGCCAAGGTTCTGCGTTTGACTGTGAAATTGCTGGGATTCGCTCAGCTCTGTACCAGCTACCATGGAAAAGTTCTCAAGAGCTGTTATACTCAACGAT
This sequence comes from Stegodyphus dumicola, assembly GCF_044657685.1. Classification (NCBI taxonomy): domain Eukaryota; kingdom Metazoa; phylum Arthropoda; class Arachnida; order Araneae; family Eresidae; genus Stegodyphus; species Stegodyphus dumicola. Next base: position 61,035,222 of record NC_140775.1, on the reverse strand, counting down.
TCCCGAGATGCTCTGTTGGCTGTCGTTTCAGATAAAAATCCCATATCACAGGAGATACTGGATTGTCGACTTTATCTAAAACACATGGCTTCACTTGAGAAAACTATTGTTCTCCAGCGGGTTCCTGCCCATTGTGGGATTCCAGGTAACGAAAGCCGACTTCTTGGCAGAAAAGGGTGCTTTAATCATGCAGAATATTTCTCTTCCTTTGCCTTTCCATACTGTTAGGGACCTTATTAAAAGATATATCAAAGTACGTGCTCAGGAAGATCTCTATCGTGTTTCTCATAAGTCTTGCAAGAATGCTATCCCGAATTTGTGTAATGGTCCAAGGCGAATTTCTTAGCAAACAGAGCAATTTTTATCACGGGATATTGCTTTCCAATGAATTCGTCAGATCATTAATATAAATATTAAAAAGTATAAGGCTCAAAAACAGTGCCTTGAGGAAGTTCAGATTGCATGTGTTTTAATATCGATACAGTTTCCAAACCACTGACTAAGGAAATCACGTAACCAGCGCAACATATTGCCACTAGTTCTCGTGGAAATCAGCTTATAAATTAACTTAGGGTGCCAGACCTTATCATATGCTGACGAGAAGTCAACAAAGGCCGTAAAAACAGACCTACGACTGTCGAGATCATCCTTAATATTTTGGTTAAGGTAGGCTACCTGCTAGGCAGTGGAATGAAAACGTCTGAAGTCCTTCTGGGAGTTACAGATAAGACCGTAGTGCTCGAAAATCCAGGCCAAAATCTTGCACGATTATCCTCTTTAATTTTTGCCAAAATACTCGTAAGGGCTATCTGTTTATATCCAATGAATTCGTCAGAAGGTTTCCCCTGCTTATGTATTGGGACAATAATAACTTCCTTTTAAACTGCTGGTACGTTAGAGTCTCAGCTTCTGTTGATCAGCATCAAAAGCACTGAACGACCATTAGGCCCTAGCTTCTTAATAAATTCTGAGTGAAGACTGTCTGGGTCGCGGCATTTTCCGTTTTTAAGGTATTTAATAGAATCTTCGAGTTCATATTTGGCACTAAACACCAATTAATCCATCTGCACTAAACACCATCGGCACTAAACCATCGGCACTAAACACCAATTAATGCGGGCCAAGACCAGTTACAGCTTTCAGTTACAGAAAAAATATTGAATTTTACTTTTCAATATTTTTTGAGTTCTCCTGGAATCTTGACTCAGTCTTTATGATTTAGAATAAAATGAGATAAAAGCATTAGAAGTGTCTCCGTCACTAGCTAAAATTCCGTGACGATCCTTGAAGGGGGCCCTAGTAATTTGGGAAGTACCAGCCCTTAAGTTGTTAACATACCTATAAACGTGCTTAGAATCAGATTTATAATTAATTGTGCTGAAAAAAGAATTAAATCTTTTCCGTTTACCACATAAATTTCCTTTCGAAGAGAAGCAACACATTTCCTCCAGATCTTTACACTGGAAAAAAAAGGGGGGCGGACAGTTCTGTATCGCCCGTTCTACTGCGCCGATTGACAAAATTCAAATTGCGGTTTTCATGTCTCAAAAGCGCGACTTATGATATGTATTAGATTTATATATAGAATTCTTCTAACATAGGTATTTTACACAAAATCGGACTTTTTCTGAAACAACATATAAATGTTTTTCCACATTTCGATTCTACGATTCAAATTATGCATCAAAATTAAATTTTGTAAAATTTGATGCGAAATTTACGTAGAAAATCAAAAATTAATCTTGGCAATTTTTTTTCAGTTTGCGCCAAGAATAATTCACTTGGCGAACTTCTTAATATATGACAACTCTTTGCCTTTCCCTTCCTCTGTACAGGAGCGGAAAAAAAGGTACACTGCTCAAAAAAAAAAAAAAAAAAAAAAAGGGGACAGTGCTATATCTCCCCTTCTACTGGGCCGATTGACAAAAATCAAACTGCGTTTTTCATGTCTATTCTAACATAGATATTTTGACACAAAATCGGACTTTTTCTGAAATAACATACCAATTCTTTTTCCATATTTCGATTCTATGACTCAAATTATTCCAGAATACCAAGTTTTGTAAAAATCGTACGAGTAGTTTTTAAAATATTAGCTCTCAAAATTTTAGCTCCTCAGTGTTAATTGAATTTGGCAAATATTTATCAATATCTCTTTTTTATTAAACATTTTGACTTTTTCTCTCACATTTTGAAATTCAGGTTCATTCCAAATAAAACTTACCCATTTTTTGTGTTTTATTTTTTAAATTTCTATTTTTAAATAATTTTTATAAATTTTTCGAAAAAAATTTTGAATTATAACCTATAAAATTTTTACCATCATCTTAAAGTAGGTGTATTTTTAAGCATATCTGCAAAAAATTAGACTTTTTTATTCAAAATATTCTAAGATATACACGAATTTACATATTTCCGAGTTTTGAAATTTGGCATCTTTTTTTTTTTGAGCGATAATAACGCCAAACGTGGTCTATGGACTTTTGTTACAGTGAATTGCCACAGTTATTTTTAACCTTAAATTTCAAGTAAAATTTTACGGAGAATTAATTATATGACATTTTTTCAACCAATGATGCGTAATAAATATTTATTAATACCATATAAAGAGCTATTTTTTTAAAATTATAGATGATATTATTCAAATTTTTAACTATTTTTTTTTTAAATTTCTCTCTATCTTCCTTTTTTTAAAAAAATAAAAGTATTTCTGTAAGAGTAAATTTTTACCTTCGGCGTTTTATCGTCTGCTACTTTACTTCGTTTAAATCAAATTGTCTAAAATTGAGAATTTTCGTTTGATATTTATTTGAATTTTATGACATTAACTGGATAATTTATTCTAAGCAAACTGTTGTTTTTGAAGTGGCTGAAAGAGCGGCTGATACTATCATCCCCATTTTTAAAGCACAGTATATTTTTATAGAAACATAAGATTTAGAATAATCATTTTTTATAAAAGTCAAATTATGATATAAACATACAATCCTCTAGAGACTGAATTAATAAAAACTCAATGGTTATGTAGAAATGATCTGCAGCTACTTAATGGCTGAATAAGTCAGCAGGTTCTGTGGACAAGTAAGAATAATTATATAAACGACACCCAACATTCTGGATTCAATTAACAACGAGGATACGTTTATTAAATGAATTTAAGAAGTTTTAAAACATAAAAAATCAACTCATTTTTTATCCTAAAATTTATTTTTGTGCGTAGCGTATTTTCATTACATCCTTAAAATTCTAATTTAGAATGTAATTGTCAAGAACTGAATCCTAATCATCAGTAATATAATAAGTAATTATTACGGTTATTAATAAATCCTTCTTATAAAGTAATTGCAAATATTTCAAAAAATTTTCTGTCTGAATGCAAATACTTTTCTATGCAAATATTTTTAATTTTATATTAATCAAGATTGCACACGATATTATTTATTTGCACTTCAATTCTTACCGTCAGTTCTAGTAGAAGTTACAAATCAATTATATTTAATTAAGGATTGAAGTGGATTGGATTGGAATATTTAATCATGGCAAAGCACACGAGGGCTATCTGCCTAAAGGGAGGGATGCCTTCGTGGAGAACTTTCTAAGGTAAACTGGATCGTATACACGTTACATATGGGGAAAACCACGAAAACGCCCATGCGGCCAGCCCGTTCGCGGGATTCGAACCTCGGACAGAACTACCAGTGTTCAGCGTCTTTACCGCTCGGCCTCTGGTGGGCTATTTAATTAAGGAATGACCATATAAGTTTAGGAACAGCGTACCGTAACAGCAATTCAATTATTGGCGCCGTATCTTTTATGTTACTCCCGATTGTCAAGCTACATGGTTTTTAATGAGTATTCGGGTTTTGCTAGTAACTTCACTTGGAAATCGCGCTTAAACTAGGTTAGTTGGTTATTTGAACATAGAAAGAACATGGGAGCTATTTGATTAAGATGCTTTCATAGAGAACCTTTGTAAAGAGAACCTAGAAAACTACGAAAACCAACCATGCAGCCTGGGTTAGATTTCGCAACAAACAATTAGAATTTAACAATCTTTAAATGCTAGGCAACTGGTGAGGCTCCAATTAAATCTCCAATTTAATATTTTATTTGTAAATATTTAAAATATTGTTGTATTCTTAGACACAAAAAGCTGAATTTAAGTTTTGTTAACTCGATAACTACCAAGCCGTAGTTCAAATGAATATTCAATTTCTTTTGTAATAATTGTATTCACTTAATATTCTTGGAATATGAGCTAAAGAAGGAACGTTCTCGGAAGATTAAAGAAGTGTTTAAATCCAGTGATATGAAGTTTATCTTAAAAGCTCAGGTATCAAAACGATTCTGCAATTGGCCGAGTGGTTGACTTGTAAATGGCTGTGAATTAAGCAGATGACTTTTAATCTTACGTTATTCAGTCAGAAAACGTATTCGAAATGTTTTGCATTGCATAACAATGCATCTTTTCATTATTCAATAATCAATCGGAGAACCGCTTGTGTTCCGAAAATGAGTATGTGTACTCAATCGTCCTGCATGTTCTTCAAATTTGTCTTCTTGTGATTTTTTTTTTCCAAAAACTAAAGCTGTCTCTCAAAGGAAAGTTTTTTGACATTGAAGAGACAAAAGGAGCATGACATGTACTTTTAGAGGCATGTCAAAAACAGATCTCTACAAGCCTTCTCTTCCATTACATATTGTGCAGTCAGACAAAAAGTTGCATCAGCGTAAATTCTATAATCTATTTTTATTACAGTCTGATTACTTTATTAACATACAGTGAATATATACTAAATCTTTTACTTCAGTTTAAGTAATTCGGTATTTTTGACGGAATTGTTGTCTTAACTAGGACTTAGAAGATAAGTCAAATTAAATATTTCGATAACTTAATAAATTCAGGGTCGAAGTTTCAATGCTTTATTTCCGGAGGGAGGGGGAAATTTTTTCAGTTTTGGTCCATTATCCTAAGTATATTTGCTTTGATTCTTTATTTTTCCATAAAAACGAAAATTTGACGCATGGTATACATATAACGCATAGCTTCAAATTAAAATTTCATAATATACAGAGAGGTTATAATTAAAGTTTCACATTGAAACGCTCATAAAAAGAAAACTACTGGATCAAGTGTTATCAAACTTGGTAATCGTGTAAAGGAGGTCATGGGAATTTATTTTCCGAGAAAAAAAAGGAAGTTCGAAACCTCACCACCAGGGGGGGGGAAATGGCGCTGTATGCAATATTGTTAAACGAAATATGTGTCGGAATCTAACTTAACCTTTTGTTACACGGGTTTAATATGCTGTATACCCTTAAGAAACTTTGAAGTAGGCAAATTACCATTTAAAGGCGTTAAATTCGATAAAAGTCGAGTGCGCCATCCGTGTAAGTGGGAAATTCGTCCGTGAAAACCACGAATTAGCGATTAGAAAATGTGAGATCGCAAATCACTCGCACAAGTGCGTACAATCTGGAAATCATTTTCTTCCAGATCGCTAATTTGTAATTTTTGAAGCCTGAATTCGGCGCTAAAACATGAAGATACTGATTGAAAACGATTTTAATCGATTTTGACCAAAGAAATCCCTCATGTTATCTATCTAGTTCCATTGCATTCTTCTACCGCATTCGATTGCATAGCAGTCATTCCACACCGTTTATTGTTGAATGACAGCTAGTTTTATAACTGAACCATTTTTCTCTGAAGAGCAGTCGACAGCTGGACCACTGTGATTGCAGCTCACTTAGAGTCAATGTTAAAATGTTTCGTGATACATGAACTGCAGTAACGTGGCATTTTAGATACTACGATTTTTATGCAGGGCTGGGCCCCACCTCACATGTGTCGCACAGTTACTTAGGCAACATTTTACGAATGAACGTCTTATAAGCCAACACTTCCCCTCTTCCCACCAGACCTCAACCTCTGTGACTTTTGGCTATGGGGTTATCTCAAAAGTAATGTTTATGGTGAAAATCTAAACAATTTGGCAGAAATGAAATATGTGATACACTGACGTGTCCGTAACATTCCTCCTGATATGCTAAGAGCTGCTGTTGAGAATGCAGTAACAGGATTTAACTTACTTTTGGAAAATGCTGGTCGCTACATTGAACATGCTTTGTAACACGTTTCGGAAAATATTAAACACATTTTAAACAGATGTATTCGTGTCTTATTTCATTTAAGAATATTGTATACAGCGTCATTTTCCCCTGGTGGTGAGTTTTTGAACTCTTCTTTTCCGCGGAAAATAAATTCCCATAACCTCCTTTACACGATTCCCAAGTTTGATAACATTTGGTCCAGTAGTTTTCCTTTTATGAGCGTTTCAATGTGGAACTTTAATTATAACCACCATGTAAATTAAACTTTAAAAGTTTGACAGTTTGGTTCAAGTCCCAGCTTTAAAAAAATATATATATATAAATATAATCTTTTATATCAATCATCGTAGAAAGAATGTTTTAAGAAGCTAATTTTTCTCTCGCGTTATAGATTGTATAAAAAACATGATCTTTAATATGATTTAGATTAGACTAGAAGAGAAACACGCTAATGTGACAATCAAAATCGTAAAAACAACCTTGTATTTAGCGCAGGTATAATGTAACACTCAATCGATTTCGAGAACAGTTAAAGGTCCCTCCTCATCAGGAGAAAGAAATACCTAGAAAGAAGAAAATAAAGGAGAAGGAGTCACAGAAACACGTGGTCCTTATCAGCACTGTACGTGGTTATAACTAGATTTTTAATCAGTGTTGCACTGGCCGCCTACTTTTACTGAGCCAGGCTATCTGATCGAGCATGAAAAATTAGCGAAGTTAAAATAGGGAGCGAGGGGCAAATGCACCTTACGCTCAAAATCTGAACTTCAAATAATGGAAAGCAACCACTGAACGGATTTTTTTTTATATCCGCTTGTAGTACCAAACGCGAGGAGGTAACGCCATCTATCGGCAAAAATAACTGATTTAAGATAGTAGAATTTTAAAGGCATTAGGAAGGACTGGATTGGACTTCAAATCATTAACTAAACCTGCTAAATCTTTGTCAATGTGAAGCCTCAAGAAAATCCAATTCACCTATGGAAGAAGCCTTTTGGATAATTTTTGAAGATCCAAAATCAAAATTATGATTAAAAGTCCAACTATGATATGCTATTGAAGACTTGTTAATTTCGCCTTTTCTGACATAAGATTCACATTCCTTGATTTGAAACTTCAACGCTCTTTTCGTTTGGCTTTATCAATGACTTCAACAGAATTTTTTACAGTGTGAATATTGTTAGCAAGTAGAGGAGAAAATCTGGAAACTAAATATTTGGCCAAAGGATATGAAGCAGTATCTATGTTGGAAACAATTGGTCGAAAAGGAATACCGGTTTTGTGGACTTTTGGAAGAGCATAAAGTCTAGCGCAATTAGTAATAGGTGGAATAAGTGATTTCTTCAACTGAGTTGGCAGAATGTGGGAAGATTTAATGGCACTTTTTACTTTCGTGAGGTCCGAAGTTGAAGGATCTTTAGGAATCGAGCAGTATGGGCCTTCATTTATCAGTTTAGAGACTCCAGTAATATATGTGTGTTTGTCCATAACAACGAGCTGTCCGCCCTTATCAGCTTTAGAGATAATAATATTAGTATCAGAATGAATTTCACGTAAGAATCTCATTTTCCTTTTTGCTAAGATTCGAACCCAAAGATTTGTTGTTAAAATTAACGTTATGAGTAATTAGGTAGCGGATTGTATCCTTCTGCGTTTCCGAAATTTTGGAGAATTTAAAGGCTTTCTCTATAGGGGCGATCATTTGAGGAATTGAAGGTTTAGATGTCTTTGAAAAGTTGAAATTATATTTTAATACTTTTAACTGATCCTCCGAAAGATTCCTATTGGAGATATTAACGATGGGGTTAACGTTTACAGTGGGAAGATCAGCTAGATAGTTGAGACTATCCGACTCGTGTGTGAGTTTAAGGAATTTAAGGAATTTATAAAATTCACCCTTCGATTCTAAAAGATTGAGTTTCTGTCTTGAATTCTTGGGGAATTCATAGTATATCGTGTCAGTGTGGTTTAAGATATATCGGCCAAACGAAAAGGGCGTTGAAGTTTCGTATCAAGGAACATGAATCTTATGTCAGAAAAGGCGAAATTAACAAGTCTTCAATAGCATATCATAGTTGGACTTTTAACCATAATTTTGATTTTGGATCTGCAAAAATTATTCAAAAGGCTTTATCAATAATCACTGTACCACCATAGGTGAATTGGATTTTCTTGAGGCTTTTCACATTCACAAAGATGTAGCAGGTTTAGTTAATGATTTGAAGTCCAATCCAGTCCTTCCTAATGCCTTTAAAATTCTACTACCTTAATTCAGTTATTTTTGCCGATAGATGGCGTTACCTCCTCGCGTTTGGTACTACCAGAGGGTATAAAAAAAATCCGTTCAGTGGTTGCTTTCCACTATTTGAAGTTCAGATTTTGAGCGTAAGGTGCATTTGCCCCTCGCTCCCTATTTTAACTTTGCTAATTTTTCATGCTCGATCAGATAGCCTGGCTCAGTAAAAGTAGGCAGCCAGTGCAACCCTGATTAAAAATCTAGTTATAACCACGTGCAGTGCTGATAAGGACCACGTGTTTCTGTGACTCCTTCTCCTTTATTTTCTTCTTTCTAGGTATTTCTTTCTCCTGATGAGGAGGGACCTTTAGCTGCCCTCGAAATCGATTGAGTGTTTCATTATACCTACGCTAAATACAAGGTTGTTTTACGATTTTGATGATTTAGATTGTTTGGTGGTACAGTGATTTTATCTTTCTTTTAGCGGATACTTGGCGAGCATTCATCTCTCCTTTAACTCATTCTTCGATAAAAAGTTAATAAAATTTTTTCTTATCCCAAGAAATAAAATAAAATGCTGAAATTTCCTCAGGGATATTCGTGCAATATCGCAATATCTCACAACAGTTATGTTTTAAACTACTAAAAACGTTACATAGAACACAATTAAAAGCAGAGAAAACTAATCCAAACACACCGCGAATTCGCTACAATCAACAAGAAGTAAGTAAACAACTGAACTAAGATGCTTTAATCCGGCTTTTATAAGCTTTTTAATCATGCACGAGAACATTCTGGTAATTTGTTTTCCCTCGAGTTTTTCTGGAAAGCGAAAGCAATTACGAGATATTTATTTATTAAATGCGCGTGCTACTGTATTTTAACTTTTTCGGCGTAGTTTTCTCTTCAAATAAGTCTCGTGTTGCATTGCACGGGAAAATGAAACAGTTTAATTACAATTCTACTAAAAATTAGCAAATTAAAATCAAAATACTTAAAAATATAAATCGAAATTCGCCCTGAAACTTGACGTTCATCCGAACGATTCAGATGTATTAGCAAGTATAAAATATTTTTTATGTTTTTGAGTGTGAAACATAGATGAAATTGAAATATGACTGTTGTATACGTCATCATAATATAAGTTATCTTTTCTGCTGAATTTCCTATCCATACGGTATACGTAATAGAATAATATAAGTGTAAATGAATATATCAATAACAACATATATTTGAACATTTCTCGCTTATGTTGTCTTTGGCGCTCACGAATAGGTCAATTACTCCAATCAGATGGAAGAGTATAAACGTACACTTAAATAGCAGTATCAGTATAGGAATGAATAATTCTTAACTCTTATTTCCTTAAAACATTTTTATACAGATAGTAGAGAGATGGCCATTGAAGTATTTTGAACGTATATTGGCGTATGACAGAATGAAATGCTTCCATTTATTTCATTTAAGTTTACAAATACTTGATATGTTAAAACAGAGTCATTATTGCATTGAACATTGAAAGCATCGGGCTGTGGGCTTATTTCTAATTAAGTATTTATCTACTCTGTTGGGAATTCAGAGCTATGGCGTCGACATTTTTGAGAATCACACTAATTAGCATCTTCGGTATGGCGAGAAATTTACCGAATTTTCTGTAGGACTTGTGGCGCCATCTGAGGAGAGCTAGATGAGTAATTTGAGCATGTTTTTTGAAAAATAATGAAAATCTCTTTAGAAATAAATTGCACGGCGTGCCGATCTTCAGCAATCATATTGCAAAATAAGACGAAAAAGAACGCATCCAATATGTTCTTGATGTATACACAGGAGAAACGCATCCAATATGTTCTTGATGTATACACAGGAGAACTTAATGTAAACACGCAAGATTTAAAAACTCAACTATCAAATCATTGTTATATAGTAGTATGGTTACCTTATCTGTTCAGTAATGCTGTCTCTCATATTGTTCCTAGGAATGCATCCTGATCGACTACTTGTCCTCAACACCAGTGTTTTTGTATCCTAATTGCATTATTATTAGTGTACGCTCACCATCTCACGTTTTAGAGTTTGCATGCCTTTTTACTTTTTGATACCCCTCATCGAAGGATTCACACTTGCCGGTTTTCTTGCTGTTTCTTTCGATGCTATTTTTTACCTTTCAGTTAATGTTACTCACTAGCACCTTCTGCTCACGACCAGATGTGTATTTTTAGAGTTCTATTCGCACGGTTTCACCACACTTACCTCTTTTAGCTATCAATTCTATATTAATTATGCTTATAAGCAATTCATTAAACTAAACAAAATTAAATTCTTAACTTGTTAATTCACCCATAATTAGGAAATACTGAATTCTTGTTCGATATGAATAGGGTCTGCAACACAGGTAAGCGGGTGTGTACACTATTCTCCAATCAAATCTATGAGGAAGTGTCCCGCATTTCGATTTGTATGGAACTGTCGTGCTTGGAAATACAATCAAAGCCCTGCAAAGGAAGCTCTGGATGTGAATAAAAAAAAAACACCCCATCTGGAGACCAAAGCCTGAGAGTACTGCTTCAGTCGTAGTGCGGGATTACCTCCATAGTTCGATCACCTTAGCCGCGAGCAGCATAAGCGCATGCACCATTTGGACCGATTTATTCTCAGAATAGTGTGGATGAAATCATTTGTAGAGGAATTTTCCGCTCTCATTTATTCCCTATTTATTTCTACGGCGTTCAGAAGGTACAGATATAAGAAGAGACACTTACTTTTAAGAAATCAAAGCTGATATGCTGGAAACGATTTGATCGGTTTCCTTTTTTTACTACAAAAAGATTACTTCAGCTAAAGATCAGCTATAGTTCTATGAGTTTTAGTGACCTTTTCTTTAAAAATAAACGATGGAATACGGATCGTTCATACAAAATTGATAAAGTGTAAAAAGCAAATTTCAATATTCTTGGTTTCCGGGATGCAAACAAATGCAACTCTTAGCATTTATTTCTGTAAGTGTTTAAAAATAAGAGAAAAGACGAGAAAGACAACGACAGGGTGTAGATGATATGCGGAATTTTTCTCATTTATTTTTAGCTTTTTTAAGCAAGAAATCTTGGTTTCTTATTTTATTTACTTTTGCTACAAATAAATTACAACTGATTTCTGGGCCAGAGGATTTTTTCTTACTACTAATGCTTTAACTTTTAGAAACATTAGAAACAATACATATCTTTTTCGGGTATTCGTTTAATGCCGTTTTACCATATAAAAGTAATGATTGACTCTCTTTCCTTTTCCGATTAATAATGTTGCTTATTTTGCACTTAGAAAATTTAATACCATGCATTTCACAACGTTTTAGAGTTATGGAATAGGAATATCGCTCTTCGGAAGGCGCAGAATATATTCTTCAATCTACAATTTGTTTACATGTGACATTTTGAAAAAAGAATAAATTTAAAAGTAACAGACGATATTTCTCATTTTTAATAGCTAATGTGCATATAGATTTAAGGACAAAAATCAAAAGGCAATGTCATGATTATTTATTTTAGTATTATTATTAATAATTATAATAATAATTAATTAAATTAATAATTATAATAATAATTTATTATTGCGTAAGTATTACAAATCATTATTAAGAAATATCTTTTTTTCAGTGCCTAATAATGTACATGCAATCAAGCTCAAAGGTAATAATTAATAATTATAATACAATATAATTATAATAATTACTTATTATCATAAAATTCTTATAATCAATAATATTAATATTATTTGAATACATTGTACTAAAACTTTAATGAAAGCTATACAATAAAATACAGCTCTTAAGTGATTATAATAAAAATTATTATTACAATCACAATTATTTATTACCATTTAAATTAAATTACGTAGGTATACCAAAATTAAGTTCTGAAAACACTCGTATTTTGTTCGATAAATAAATAAATAAATAAATGCAAAACATTAAATGCAATGTAATGAAACAGTCACAAACTACTAGACATAACTATGATCATATTTCACGATTAACAGATTTATTTGGCTATAGCCGAACTAACTTCTCGAACGCCATCTAGTTGCAACGAAAACAATTTACAGTCAGTCGACTTTTAGCTGCAATGCGGATAGGTTATACATTATTATGTCTCCGTAATTTTAAATGTTAATACTAAATGTTAGGTGTTCCGTTTTAGTCTTTTTTCTGCTCTGATGTATATTTTCTTTGTAACGGTTAGTGTGCTCTATTAATAAAAACTTTTAGACCTAGCCGGTATTTATAGAAGAACGATTACAACCTTAGATTACTTAAAAGCAATTTTTACTTTAATTCTCTGCTGGCTGGTTGAACGCTATGAAAAGAAACGTGGAAAAAATAAGAACTAAAAAAATCCTTCCTACATGATTCATGTCCATCATCCCTATTTCATGAATAAATCAGGGCGAATGGCTCATGCGTGTTTGCGCTCACGGTCGCGGCTGGCGCGGTTAAACTATATTCACGCTGAACATGGGGTAAACCACGAAAAAAAAAAAAAAAAAAAAAAAAGCAGCAGAGAATTTCGAACCCAGCTTAGACTGCTAGCATTCAACGTTCTGAAGCACTTAATCATTTGGTAGGCTCTGAGTACTCGCAACTTCATGAAACGAGACATAAATACAGTGCCTGCAGGAAAATAATATGTAATAAATAATATCCACGTAATTAAATTGTAATTTTTATTTCTTAAGAGCTTTATCTAATTTTCTTAATATTATTATGGCAAAGTTTCTTAATATTATAAAGTCAAAAGTTTATTATTTTTTCTCTTAAAATTTACTTGTCCTCATCTATCATTTTGCATGAAACAAAACTATGAAATGCAGTGTAACACACTACGGCGTCGAAAATAGAGCATGTCAAAGTTCGAATTAAAGAATTTCCTAATATTTGGATATTGAGATCTGGAATATTAGAGATTAAATTTGAAACCTTATTTCTTTGCGCTTAATTAAATACATAGGAACTCGTGGTGAGTGAATTACAGAGGAAAGCATTGCGATGAATAATTAAGAAAGAAAAAAATAGAAAAAGAATCAGTACTTAGACATTTTCATGCAACCAGCATGTCCTACAGCTTTTTAATCACTGGTTTCTGAAAAATCCTGGAATGATATAGTTTCTGAAATAGTATTGCAGATATAAGTGTAGGAAATGACAAAAATTTAAATAATATGATGACTAATAAATAATATGATGACTAATAAATCAATAATAAAATGATCATATTTACCTTTCAGAGTTGGCTACAAGAAATAGTATTCAAAACTAGATGTGAGAGGTCAGCAGTTTTCTACTAGTATCTTGTAATTTTTGTGTTTTGTGTGTCGTTTTGTGCATTTAGTGACCGTTTTGGTGTATTAAAACGTCTTTCTAAATCAACACGCCCCATAGATTTAACTTTTGCTGCCCACTTGGACTCTATATAGGTATCTATGTAATCTTTATTTTTTGATAGATTGAGACAATGTTACACCAAAACACACATTTCATGAATTATTGCGTCACTAGATGGCAGCACTACCGTATGTTCCGTTGGAAGTAATTTAATCGCGGAAAGCAATTGTTGCGAGATAATCGCCCATGTATTGCGAAATATTCATGGCTTGTATTTACGCATACTACATATTCCGTCAACCCAACAAGCAGAGCGGGCGAAGATTTACTGAAGTATTTTAAGAAGAAAAAGTAATATAGCGGCTACTAAGTAGTAACACAAAAACTAATAGGTAACTACATAAGCATCATACTGTATTAAAATTCGCTCTTAAAATTTCGTTCGCAGCCATTTCGGGAAAAATGCAGTTAGCTGTTACATATTTTTTTTTATGAAGCTACGACTGCCGCAAAATAATTGTCTTAAATGATCTCATAAAATGTGCATTTGTTTATTTTTGTAAAATATATAAAGGGTTTTCATAAAATGCGCTGGTTTTGAATTGAAAGAGATAATGTTATTTGAAGATTGCCAGCACTAAAACATTTTCGGTTTCTTTTCTTAATATTATGCAGCGGTTCACTAAAGAGCAACACCGAGTAATCATACATTTCATTGCAAAACTGAGATATGCAATACAGAGACGGTTTGTCGACTTCGTGCTATATGGGGATGCAACAGTGCCTCCACCGAAAGGCAGTTATGCAACTGATATAGCAATTCAAGGAATATAAGTAAGTTTCAATTATAAAATAACACGGCCGAAGTAAGCTTCAAGAATTCGCTTCATCATCTTTCACAATATTCGCGGGAAAGTTGGCATCCTCGTGCAATTAAATTCTGGCAAAAGATCTTCATGTATACAAAATTTAATTGAGGCAACAACTTTAACGAATAGACCATCAGGACAGGACAGGACTAAGTGTGGGAAGCACCAACATATCGCCATTGGCAGAACTGGTGTCGCTTCTTCACATTAACCGTCTTGAGAGGAACACCTCCACAGGGCGCACTTACGCCACGCATCGGTGTTAATTGAAAAGTTATCATTAGGACATACAGAACTTGTGGTACAGAGCATGGCTAAGAGATACAGTTACTGATGACAATGACATTACAATACAATACCATACATTACAGTTGATGGTGAAATATAAATATAAGTACATGTACACTAAACAAATAGAATGATTTGGTTTTTGTGATAGGAGGTTTAAATTGATAGGTTTGCTCAGTGTGCAGTGTCAGTACGGAGTTGCAGTTCATAGATGGTTCACAGTTCATTGACAGTTCATAGATTGAGTCAGAGTTCATACATATAGTAGAGTTCACCAGTTCCAGTTATGCCATTTTTTTATGTGCATAACTGTGGTAGTATTGTCTAGGTGCTAAATCAGTACTGACCTTGATACAGATACACTAAGATAATCTATTTCATTTACTATAAAGTCACCCCCATTGGAAAACTGGCGTTTGTGCCAGAGAAGGAGAAGAAGAAGCACTTATATCAGTTATGGTGCACACAGTTCCAGGCCGTGACGATGGAGTGTGTCAATTATGTTTTTGATACTAATGTGGACTTTCAGTGCTTTATCAGGAAGCTTTTGAAGTCTGTTCCTGGTGTTGTGGTATGGCGGATATGATGGTCTGCTGTTACTGGGCATTGGAATAAATAATTGTCTGGATCACCCGGATTGCCACAAATGCATATTTCAGTCTCTGAAAGGTTTCGTTCACAGAAAGTACTTTTGGTCCGGTCCATGACATATATTGAGAGAGATAACAATTATAAATAGTGCGCTCAGTATCGAAACATGGGAGAAGTGAATGCGTCTTTCTGCCTTGCGGTCCTTGGTCCCATTGTCTCTGCCACTGTTCTTTGGCCATTACTTTTAGCGTAAACTTCAGCGCGGAGCGTGGCCATGGGATCTGGATGGTAGTGCCTAACTGTTCGAGGGCTGCCTGCTTTGCCAGGAAGTCCGCTCTTTCATTCCCGGCGCAATTGCTATGACCTTTCGTCCATGTAAGAACGAAGTTCTTTTGGACGAAATTGATAATTGTTTATATTTGTCGGGCTGTTGGTGAATTTATGCAGGTATTTTAATAGCATAGATTGATGATTGGCTGTCACTGACGATATGGACTGTGTCCGTTGGTAGTTGGTGGATCTCTTGCATACTGTAGAGGACTGCTGTCAGTTCAGCTTGGTGCACGTTGTTTAGATCTCTAAGGTGCCCTTGCCATTTTGTGTGTAAGCTAAGGTTGTAATGGATGGCTGTTCGATCTTTGAGCCGTCAGTGAAAGCCGTGTATTCCGTTGTGGATGGTGGCTTGTCGAAAACGCAGTGCAGGGGTTGAAGATTCAAAGCTGGGTGATGAAAGCACTCTTTAGGCTGATCTTCGTAGTCTGTTGGGTGGTATATGGTCTCATTAAACGAGTAGATCATCAGAAATGAAGACGTTCCTCTGCCTGTATTTTGACTGCATAAGAGAACAGTGATTTTTCAAAAAGCAAACTTTTAAATGAAGAGGAGCGTTTTCATCTGTTTGGCTTTATTCAACAGACAAAATTTCCGCATATCGGTCAAGAAAACGGTAGGTTGCTCCAAGAGTGCTAAATGCATACCCATCGAAAAACTGTTTTGTTTAATTTGGGAATAGGAGTTCTGATCAGCCACGTTTTTTGAAGATGTCTTCGGAAATGCAGTTACAGTAAGCGATTATCGCTACAGTGATATACTTACAAACATTTGTGGCCTTCTGTGAGTGAAATGGATACTGACAATGTTTGGTTTCAGCAAGATGGACATACTTTCTACATGTCTCTTAAGACCATCACCTTGCTTCATGCAAAAGTCTCTTCGTACGTGATCTAATTTCGTGGCGAGCCCTATCAATGGCTTAAGAGGTCTTGTGACTTCACACATTTAAAATTTATTATATGACATTATTTAATTTCGAACATTTACAGGAACAAACTACAAATAGTTTAAACTAAAGAAAAAAATGCGATGTGTCATCAAGAGGATCAACGTGACACTTCACCAACAGAGTAATGACATACCAAGAAAGCTAACATATTTCATTATTTCACCGTTATTAAACTTTTCAATTTCGCATTTAATCTAGGGTTCACTTTCCCGATGAGGGACTCTATCGATATTTTAATTTCGCCAGTTTACCCGTTCGGGCTTGCTTTCAAAAGTATCAATTTTCGGAGAACTGTTTATTATTGTTTGCACAGTGCTATATTCTTCCGATTTCTTGCAGAATGGTGACGTTTTATTGCTAGATATTTTTAATTTTGTACTTAAACTATCACTTTTCTTGCAGCAATCTCCACTTCTGTTCTTTTATTATCCGCGTTTGCCGAATAGGCTAAATACGTAAGATTTCTTATCTAAAACAAACTACTCTAAATTTGAAAATGAATAAACTAAGATAGCATCCGTTTGCTTTTGCAAATTGCTTTTCTTTAGTTAAACGTTTGTTGAACAGAATAATGAAATCTGAAATTTAAAAAATTTTTAATACCTATACATATATGTATATTTTTTGGTGATCTTTAAACATATCGTATAAAACTTAAACATGCAAAACAAATATTTGCAATGAAGAGAGTTGAATTGTTTCTTCTTTTTTTTAAATCTTTTTAAACCATATGCAGAATTTGTGCCTAAGTAGTAGGTCATTAAGAATTCCTTTAATTTTAATTTATGTTTCTTACGCCTTTACGTTATCGATTCAAAGGTTTGCAACACCTGTAACAAAAATAAGAATCAGAATTTCTATTTCGAAAATAAAGTAAAATGAGCAAACGATTTCAATTACAAAGTTTCAAAGAGTTCTTATTCTCGAAAGAGGGAGTTTGAATATAACATGTGCACAGATGAGAAAACATGAAGTAAAATATAAGCGATCTGTTATTAATAACTTAACCAATGCCGGAATTTTTGAAGAAATAGTAAACAGCGCATATAAAAATAATAATCCGTTTATTAAGCTGATTTTAATTTATTTAGGCTTATTATTTTTACAGTAAACAATTAACAATGCACAGTTAGAAACTGTACCTAACCCAGTTTTAACCACTATTTTGGGATCTATAGACCACTAAGTGATTGTTGTGAAGAAGTTACCGAGTGGTGAGAAATTCAGTGAAACCTTGGTACTGTGAAACCGTAGTTCACCAATGTAATTCATTTCTGGAAATAGATCGTGATCCAAAAAATTCATAAACCGAAAGCATTTCGACGGTTCTCCTGATAATTTAATAGAATCTTTTATAAATGGCCTAGAAGAATTATTTCAACTGAATAGAATTACGAACAATGTTCCCAAGATTATATTTGCAAAAAATATTTATCGGGCTCTCTAAAATATTCGTAATGTCAATGTCGCCAAATCCCGAGTGTACCGTATACTAGTATTAAACCAAGCATTTTGGAATGCAGTAAATCCCTGTCCTTTTAAATGCAGTAAATCCTTGTAGGAAATTAATACACAATGAGTTAATATGTTCCCCAGTTCCAAATGATTTGCTCAGAAAAGAATAACGCAAAAACCATTGAAATTCATTAAATCCAACATATACAATATATAAAATATAGGAAAACTTGAATTAAATTTTATCGTATTTGGTCGAATGAAAAATAAAAGCGCAAATATAAGAACAAGAGGATAAAGGTAGAGACTGTTATTGTTTGCTAAGTGCAACTCTATTTCCTAAAAAACTCAAGTAGCTGCGGTGTTTCCGTTCTCTTAATACCATTCGTCTTTGAGAATTGCTGAGCCTTTATTCCATTATCCATTAAAATTTTACCCGCTGTGATTTGTTTCTGTCTATGATTTAAAATGTTCCCAATGCAAGACATGGCATTGATATCGCAAATATTTATGCAGTGGTTTACTGCTCCTATGCTAAAGAAAGAATGATCTCCGAACCCTTTGTATCTTACCCTATTTTGCACAAATATCACGGATCAAATAATTAGAAGCACCTTGTCTTCCATCTTTCTTCTTCTCAAGATACTATTTCCTCCATTGCATTACAGTCGGCACCACTTAATGGGATCGCGGTTAACGTTATCGTTCGTACACTGCTATCACATTAGCAAAATACTCCAGTTTGCATTAAGCATGTAAAACACATAGCTTATTGTTATCAATAAGTCGGTATAATTTTGCCAAAATGTGATACTATGCATTTTCAAACTGAAGTAAACGCCAAATATCCAAGTAGCACATGATTTACAAAAACGTTGCAAACTGGTCCGAGAGGTTGTAAAGTGCCCGTGGTAACATTTACGTCTTTCCAACATTGCGAAAACGCAAAATATTTGCCGTTGCATCTTGGCAATTTGTCCACTTCACTGAAATGTCATGATATGACCGCTTTTAGATCAACGTGGTCGTTTAGACGTGGTCGTTTTAGTATCTTTTTCATAGTTCACCAGCGTTACTTTTAGAATGAAAAGAGACTAAATCTGCCCTCTCAAGAACCTGAAGCCGAATAAGATTTATTTTGCAATGTTTCATTACTTTATTTCATCTAAATATATTAATCTAAGGTAGATTCATCTAATGAAATATAAATTTAATATAAATACTTGAATTATTAAATTTAATTAGTACTAGAAATAAGTGCTAAATTATTGTTTAAAATTTTGTTAAAGTAATTAATATTTAAACTATTTTTTATAAATATTATAGCAAACTATTTAAAAATGAAATGATTCTATAAAGCAGGTTATTAAGTTATGCATTTTATATATTTTAAAAAATAATATTTCCAAAATGAATGCAAATCACATGTTAGCTATTATTTCACTGCTGAAATATGACTTTATTATTTTTAAGGACAAATTTATTTGAATTAATACGCTGACACAATATGGAACATTTTACCGCACACAGTGCAAAAAGCACAATTTTTGCGAAGATATGATTGTGCATGAAGATGTATTCACGGATAAAAATGGGTATATTAAGAATTTGGAGAAAACGTCCAATGTTAAAAGACGATGCATATCCATGCATATTTAACGGTTGTCCAATATACATGACGGAAAACTCACCGACACTCAGGAGAAGCAGAACGGAAAAATTAATGGAAAAGAAGAAAGAAATATTAACACTTTTCATGGAAAACGACGTAAAATTAATGGATTTGATAAATTACTAGTAAATGTTGACATCAAAATTAGAGAAACTGTAAGCAAAAATACGAAATTCATTACCTATAAAATTTCTGAAGAACTGTTTGTTATGTATTTACGTTTTTATCCATTTCCATGCATTCAAAAAATGCTTCTTTTAATCCTAGTATACGGTATACTCGGTATTTGGCGACATTGACATTACAAATATTTTAGAGAGCCCGATAAATATTTTTTACAAATATAATCTTGTGAACATTGTTCGTAATTCTATTCAGTTGAAATAATTCTTCTAGGCCATTTAAAAAAGATTCTATTAAATTATCAGGAGAACCGTCGAAAGGGTTTAATGCAATCGTATAAATCGCTGAAAGTTGCACTGCATTGCTCTTCAACCGATGACATTCCATGTACATTATTTACTGGATGCTTATATAAATGAACATCTCGATGTTAGCGCGCTTTGGCTAGCTGCCAAATTCGTAGAAGTAACTGCGCAAATAATTGAGATTCCAGCAGTTCTTTCAAGTAATTTGGTAAAAATGTCATCTGTAAGGCATTTGAAAAGACTCACTTCATGTTTGAAATTGAATCAATCAATGACTGATGTAAATAATATTGCTTATAGTAAAAGTAAATGTAATGCACTGTCAATCAAAGAACGCACTGTGAATCTTTTCATTGTTTTGTCCCTATCTATTTACTTCAACTGCGAGTGAATTTGCATTTCTGTGATATCCTGTTTGGAAGCCTCTGAATTGAGGAGAAATAATCGTAGAAATAGTGAACTTGTGCTTATTCTGTTTGGGAATATCTGCTCTACAAGAATACACCAAAAAATTGGATACATCGTTTAAAAAATATCGGATGCAATGTGCTAATCGTGAATATAGTGTTTGTGAAATAGTGTTATGTTTTCGTGTTTTATATGTTTCCTGTGATTAAAATTATATGCTGATGTTCTCCAATCTTCAGTGGTTCCAGGGGTGCAATATTTAGAAACATGGATTAGCGTTGTCCTTCGGTTATAACTTTCTAAGTGCTATATCGTATATCATTCATATTAATCGATTATTGTGTTCATTGTGAAAGGTTGGTGCTCAGACGTTATAAGGACGTCTTTGCAACGGTTGCAAAACAGTGGAGTTTCGCGGAAATCTAGGTGTCTTAAAGACGACATATTGCAACATGACTCCCGAACAGTTTGCAACGTCGTTACAACGTTGTCATGCTACTTAAGTAAAAGATAAAATCACCAAATAGGGTTAAAATACAGTAATAAAATTATCAAATAATAGAGACATGATGTAGCCCAGTAAGGAATTAAGTAGAATAGCAGCTCGATTTTGATTTAATTCCTTCATATACAAACGGATACTTTTTCAAATTTTAGGAAGATCGACTAGAATAACCAGTTTGACGGAATGGAATTCTTAGACAATTGTTGCTTTTAGTGCCAAAATATCTCTTCGCTTGTTATAAGATTTACATTTTTTACGATTGTTTTGTTCCAAGAAATGCTCATTTTTATTCTGTTCACTCATTTTTTAAAGCGTCTAGTAAAACACGCAATGACCTGAGTTTAAGGAATAAAGTCATTTTGAACTCCAACTGCGACCGGCTACCAAAAAGAGTCATCGAAATGCTGCTGTTAAATGAAATATGGCCAGTTACTCTTATGCAATATTCTGAAGAATTGTAAAGACGCTGTTTGCAAATCAAAGAAAAATCGAAAAGAAAATATGAAAATATGCTTAGCGGGAAATATCACAGTGTCGAGAAGACAATGAAGATTTTAAGCAAAAATGTTCGTAAAAGAGATACGCCAATTACCGGTGCCTTCATGCAGCAAACAGGTCAAGTATTAGCCATAAAATTGGAAAAAATGATTTTGTAGCAAGAGATTATCGGATGGAAGAAAAAAAAATTACTCACAAAGGCATTCATGATGAAAATAAAAGTTGCTAATTTACCCATTGCAGAAATATGATCGTCAGAATGAATGGTTTAAACCATCTATAAATTACTGTCTGAAAACATTCATCATAAAGAAGATAATAACATTTTAATGTCGATCTAGTTTATCATATCTTGCTTCAATATACATTGTAGATTCACTTAAAATTTATAAGCCAAGAAACTGAAGGAATCCGTTGTGCTCTCCTCAAGATTCAAACTCTGAATCTTCCGATTGCTAGAGAAACGTAGTTTCACACTACGAATGCAAACGGTAAGGAGAGAGAAAATGCCTTACATTCTCTCCCACTTAAGAGAAGAACTGGGCAGGCAAGAAACAAAGTCGTCAAATCTAAGCTGTGATACATTATCACCCATTTCATTTTAGTTCAGGTGCCATTTGTAAAGCATTTTTGAATTTTTTTGAGACTAGGAAGTTGAAAGGCTTTCGCGGAATTTCACCTCTGTAATTTTCGATTGCTATTTCCAATTACATCACGAAAGCACTGGATAAAGAGCGAGAGAATACTTTACAATATATTTATTTAACACTGAAAATTGAAAAGAATAAGGTCGTGTGATCGTTTTATGCTGCGCCAATATGTGCGAAGAAAAATAAAAACTGTTAGCAATCGGAATAAGTAGAAATAGTAAAGAGTTTACCAGTGGAGTAAAATGTTTATCACCATAATTTATAAGCACGAATGACATCAGTGATTTTTAATAAATGGTTTTTGAAATCGAAGGATGATGTTCTTCTTCTTAGCAACTGCAAAACACATAACGTAAATGATACTTTTAAATACATAAAAGTTGCATATTTTCTAGTAAATATCATAACCTAGAAGAAAAGATTAAGTGTAATTTAAACTTTTAACTGACTGACTGAAACTAACTGAATTTAATTGGTGCCTGACAAACTACTAAAAATAAATACAATTCGCTTACTAAAAATATCAGGAACTTTGATCCTATATTGTGTAAAGTATGAGAGGAGGAACTGTTGAATTGATTAGCCAAATTCACATGCAGCAAACATTTCTTAAAATCAATTAACTCAATTAATGCAAATTCACACTTAATAAAACTTAACCTAAAATTTAAAGAGGAATAAATCTTCACTGGTGCTCGGGTAAAAATAGAATACTATCTCTCAAACAAAAACGTTACTTCAATTCACTTAAACTACATATTCAGTCATTTTCTAAATTATCTCAAGAGCAACAGGTTCAGTTACCTCACAAACATCAAAGAAGATTTATTCATAATACCATCAAACATTTCCTCAAAAGAAAAATCAATCAATAGTTTAAATACAATCCTGGCACCTAAATATCATTACTACGAGTATTAAACCAATAACATATTGAAATAATTATAATATAGTGGTAAAATAAAAATGAAGGGCGCTTTGTGATTATCCTATTAAAAGATATTAACGATACCCGAAGGGGAAAAAATCTCCAAATTTCTTAAAACCCTGACGGCTCAAAAAACAAATGGACTGTCATGACAGACCCAAGCAAGTTAACAAAAAATAAAAAAAAGTAAATAAAAATAAACATTTGCAACTGAAAGTATACATTAACAGACTACCTTTCATACAACAGTAAATAATATTCTACATTATTTCTTTAATTCATTTATCCAGAACATATTTCAAATTTAACAGAAGAAACGATTATTTTGATTCTTCTATATAGTTATTTAAAAAAAGTTATAGTTATAGTTATAGAAATAGTTATAGAAAAAGTTATAGTTATAGTTATTTAAAAAAAGATCTCAAGCATGATTAGTGACAGAAGACGATATCTGCCAGTCACCATCTGAAACAAATTCAAGCACATCATTCGATAAACATTCTGACGAAGATTATGTTAGAACAGGTGAATTTCTTTTCAAAATTAGGATAGCGGATACTCTACAATTATTACAAGCATAAAAACTAAGGGTATAGCAAGCATAAAAATTTTCCAGAGACATTTTGAAAATGAATAGTTCATAAACGAATTTTTGCGTAACAGTTTCAGAAAAGCAACTATCAATTACTTTTCCATAATTACAATGATGTCAAAATAAGTATTTATACGTTTCTATTTTATTTACATTATATTAGTTAAATCCCATTGATTGTTTTAAGGATATTTTTCTCATCGCTTAATGTTATCGCTTTGGACAAACGTGATCGCATTTTAAGATGATCACGTTTGTCCAAAGATGGAGTTGTTCTTTAAAGTCTTCTTATTTCATCATTTATTAAAAGGCTGGCATGTTTAAAATAGTCCTTTATCATCTACATTGAGCAGCGTCTGCTGTAACTGTATTTAAAAATATCATTTGTTGCTGGTATACTTGTTCGTATTTCGAGATATCATTCGCCATTCAAGTCATTTTTGTTTCAAAAATTTGTTTATAAATCGACTTGTATATTATCCATTCTATACGTGAACCAAGGTTCCACTGTATATGAAATTATAATCCGGTGCCTAATGCATCAAATATGCATAGGGTTGCCAAAATCGCATAGCTTATCACCATTTATGTCAGATATATTTTAATTTCACACGAAACGCTTACATAATCATCCGATCAAGTCCACATAAATTTTTATTGTTTGTGTAGACGTTAGGTACGAACTTAACTTTTATTTTAAATGAAATATACTTAAAAATTCAGAGATTTATTAATTTAAAGCATATTTTCCAGTTTGCTTCGGTTTCGAAACAGATATTCTAAAAATTTGAAATTGCCATTACAGTTTCTATTACTTTTTTCAGTCGATAGTGCTTAATTACTATTAGAAAATTACACTTACAATAAAAAATTAAATTACAATGAGAAATTAAAATTAGAATCAAATTCCTATTAGTAGATTATGTCTGAAGCTTCAGAAGGAGTTCAGTATAAGAGGATTGACGTAATTCAATCCGAAGTCTCTTGCAGAAAAATAAGAAAAAAAAAAAAAAAAAAACAGAATATAATGAATACCTGGTCACGGCGGCATCTATGGAAATGGCCAGGCAGATTTCCTTGTACGAAAAAGTGCATCACTATTACAGTAAACAAATTGAAATATGTCATATCAGTCAAAATATGCTAAACATAAAACAGTCTATGAAACAAAGACATGATTTGAAATTGTTGGATAGCATTGAGGAATGGAATGGAATTGCTGAATATCTCGCTTGCCTGCCTGAATATCCACGACGTAATGCTGTGCCGCTTTCTCGGCTACTTACAGGCCAAAATTGCCCGCGCGAACAATCTTTACCCAACTAGTATATTTGCTCAATCAAAATTTGCCCACAGTGTGATCCTATGGAACCTATCAACAGAGCCTCCCATCGTTGCTGTGTGGCACTTCTTAGGTATGAATCTGAGACTACCCGATTTTGGCATACCACAGACTGTTTTAGGCAATGGCTTTTGATCACTTCTGTTAAGTTTCGTCTTAGAACTTTTTGTTACATTTTGCCTTGCCATTAGAAAATAAAATAAAAAGAGCCGGAGCAGTCATCACATTTTACGGCTGTGCTGCCAATAATTTTCGTTGCTAGTCTTTATTTAGCGTTGGGTATAAGCCAAGCATGCTTCCAGAAGAGCTTCAGTTAGGAGTCCTTTTCTTTAAGATTCGTCGAACTAGAGAGAAGTTACTGAGGAAGATATGTTAGCATTTCTAAAAAAATTGAACTAAGAGACCTGCTAAAAATAGCTTTTAGTTTCTTATTTGCAATATGATCACTATCATTGTAGATAGAAATTTTACACTTCTTTAAGCTTTTGCTCAGATTGAATTTTTCTTAACTTTCAGCAGATACGTCGTTTCATGATTTCTCCGTAGCTAATATGCGTGACGCACGACAACGTTACAAAGAGTGCTCTGTTTGAAATTATTCAGTTGTTAATGTTAAACACAAAAGTCAAGATATTACTTGCTGTTTAGATTGGTAAAGTAAATTGAGACAGAATGAGGATAAAATTGGTTATTATTCACATTGCGATTTAAAAAAGATAAGTAAGTAAATGTAAGAAAAACATTAATGAGATTTGGATAAATAAATTAATTGATCTGATGCATACATATAATTTTTAAGCTAGTTTTAAAATTAAAATACTTTTAACAGTACATTTAATCATTCTAAATATGTAAAATGCCACATGCCACATTGTATTTTCTCTCCAGCATCGTATTTTCTCTTAAAACATAACTTTATTATTGAATGGGCATATTAAACGTAATGATGTGAAAATGAAATTCAATAAAATCAAAAACATCAAAATACTATATACTGTTATGTTACGGATTCTTAAATATTAAAGATCGACACAATAATAAAATATTCTGATTACTGACTTCATGGTAAATTTGCTGATTTTTCCATTGTGTACGTTGAGTTTAAAAAGGTTTCCCATAATAGCATCCCTCGGCTTTGACAAACACTCTTCCCGTAGTTTGGATTAGCTCACAAGGCAAACCAAAATAGTGAAGGCCGCATAATAATTTAATAAATTATCGCTTATTTTCCAACTTTACAGAAATTAGCGGAAATTAGTGTCATATTTTCATCAGTAACTAAACTATGACGACTTAAGGCCTTGCTAATCATCCTGTCAACATAATTTAAAAATTTAACCAATAAAATGAAGATTTTCTTAATATGTCAGTTTATTGGAGAATGAAGTAAGAGAATACAACTTATTTTCTTCATGTGCTTTTCTGTCATGAAATGATATGGTACACCAGCTGCCAGTTTGAATACAACGAATAAAATGTTACCTATTACTGTGTCATTTCCAAGCCATTTGTCAGAGTAAATTTTACTTTTATATCAATCAAGAATTTGATATAATTCCAACTCATAATAAAATCATATAAAGCTGAACACATGTGCTCGAGTTTAGTGTTTGGAGATAACTTGACGAAAGTAGGTATTCGCTTTGAGATCTTTCTTTAAATTCTAGGTTATTAAAAAGTAATTATTTCTTTCGGTACAGAAAGAATTAAAGATGTAATTTCTATTTCATTTAAACTTGTTTATGAGTGTTACTAATTAATTAAAATTATTTGATGTCAGTTTCTTACACAGATTTCTCTGCTTAAAACAACGTATTCTATTTTGGCCATTTTATTTTCTATACCTATTTTGTATACTTAAAAAGAATAATTGTAAGGAGAGAAGATCGTGACCAGCAGATATGTTATGTATCGCATTAAAATGTTCTGTGAAATGTAGAATAAGCAAAGGTTCTTTGCATGAGGTTTCCGTTTAAAATATCTGTCCTTAAAATTCTTTGAAAACCTACAGGATGATAAAATCCAGAAAGTATGTTTTGAACGTAGTAGATTTGTTTCTCTGAAAATTTTATTAAAAATTATTCCAACCTAACATTCATTTTTCTTCACAGATGAAACGTCGTTAGTCAGTAATAAACATGTGGTAATTGAAGAAGAAAGAAATTTGTTTTTAGATGCATCGATAAGAATCTTAATTCTGAAAATATTGAAGCATTTATGAACATTTAAGAAAAACTAATTTCAGAGGAACAAAGAAATAACCCCAAAAAGTAATCGATAAAATTCTTTTGGCATGAATATGAAGTTAACAAAGGAGATTTTGAAAGAATATCTCTAAATTTTTCGAGGAAACAGTTGAAGCTTTAGAAACATTTGGTCACTACTTAGTCATGTTTTTGCCTCACATTCTCGTTTCGATAAATTTGCAGTACCTTGGGTATTCTGTTAGGTATTCAAGAGCTATCTGCCTAAGGGGAGGAATGCCTTCGGGGAGGACTTCCTAAAGGAAACTGTTTCGTATTACCGTTATACATAGAGAAAACCACAAGAAAGCCCCACCCAAACGGTATAGTGGTTAGAGGAGCCTACTGCGAAACGAAAGTTCTAGGTTCAAATCCCGTATGAACTTCGTAAAGGAAAGGAATAGTAGATCCTCGGACAACCCCTCAGCGGGCTTTCCCTCAAAATTAGGGTGAAAATAGAAGTCCAACGTCCCTAAGGCTCTGGCAACTATTCTTACATAAAATTCATGGACTAGACAACAGCAACCACAAAAACACCCATGTAGCAATCCAGTTTGATGGGATTCGATATGAGGTCTAACTACCAGTATTTCACAAATTTATCGCTGGGCCAGTGGTGGGCTCGAATTTGGAGAAGTTATCTTAAAGGAATCTAAAGCTGAAACAAACACCAGATTTATACTATCAAAAAAGCATAAAGCTTTAATTATATAAATTATAAACGCAAACAATTTAAGCAGATATTTTAAATTTTGAATTATGTAAAATTATAAGTATTCACATAATATATGCAATCCTTAATATTATTATTAAATTATTGGGAATATCAAAACGAATTATGGTTCGAAAAGTGTTCAACTTTACATAAGTGCTCTTTTTATTTTTGCAAAATTAATTATATGTCAGTCCCTTCAACTGATATTTAAGCGAGAGTTTTATATATTAATCAAAGGCAGAAAATATTAGATAATTATACAATTAATAAATTAGTTACGTAGAAAATGCAGTATGAAAATTTACAGTGCACATATTGTTTATAAAATGTTTAATGTTTTATCATTTAATTCATGAAATGTTAAAATATTGAAATATTTTCTTGTTTGTAACGATTCAAGAAATGTGTCTTTCTGTTTTGCAGATGAACGTTCATTTAATTGCCATTGTTGTTCTTTTGTTGGCGGTGGAAGCCGTTCGTTCTGACACGTTACAAGGTAAAACTTCCATTAATTTATAATTATTTCTAGAGTATTAATTGCAAGTGAAACAATTTCCGTTTTCTAAAGCAACAATACTTACGAAATAGTATCTAATAAGTCTTGTATGAGGTAATCTGAAAAATTTATAATATGAAGAGAGATATTATTTCAATTTAAACAAATCATAACAATGTGTCGTAGTATTCCTTAAAATATTTTCCTACAAATAAAAACAATTATATGAGTTTTTTTTCTAAACGAAGTTTGCCAAGTTTTATATCTTTTTTTATTAATCAACTGAATGAAAACTGCATTTATGCCCTGAACGAATTTGATCTTTCTTTGACTTTTCTCTCGAGAATGCAAAGAGTAGATTGTAAAAGTATGACAAAAAGAAAGAACCTCACTTCATTGTGAAATTCAAAATACATTATTACAACAACATTTAGTAAAACTCTTTTAGTAACAAAAGTTATAAATATTTATTTTACAAAACAAAGTTATAGGTATGTATTTTATTATTCAATAAGTTTAATCTGAGTTCAAAAAAGAAGTTGAAGTTGAATATGATTAAGATTCCGGATATCCGGAATAAATGGAATCGCAGTTCATTCAGGTATTCAAAAAATCTGCATAACTGAATCTTCCGTTATGGGAAATAATGAATTCTCATTATAATTGCTATTTATTACAGCAAATAAAATTAACTATGACTTTTGCATTTAAAAATTAAAAATTAAAATACTCAACAAAATATTTAATTTGTCCTGTCATACTTTCTTTTTTCTGAATTACGATTTCAGATATACGCAAACAGGGTTAACATAAAAAAGCACGAATCTTGCGATTAAAAGATACAGCTGGTAGTAGTTAAGTTTGATGTTCTATCCATTGTCTTGCATGAATATTCAGGTGCCTAGCCAAGCTATTGCTGCGGCTAACTAAAAATAGAATCAAGATCTAGTTGGAGACAATGAAAAAGTCTCGGTAAATGAAATTTTCATCGACTTGTTTATCTTTTCAGATAAGAAAGCTTAAGTAGTTGTTTTCGACATGAAGTTTCGGATGAATTTATTTTTAATGATAGGAATAATTTTCTTAAAAGACTCAGGGACTAGCTACTGGAGTTACAGTGCTTATAGAAGTAGAATTTATGGATAGATGTACACACCTTTGTCCTATTATTTGTACTTGAAAGACAATCACCAGAAGAAACCTGTCATGCTGGCAATTATTTTCAATCAAAATTAAATAAGGACAACTACTTAGCCTTTCGAGGTACAATAAGTATTTTTATGAATATTCATAAAAATCTTAAAATAAGCTACGGACTAGTTTAGATATTTCTTTCTGCATATCTTTGATATTGTACAAACGTTCACACCGATTTGAAATAATGAATATTATCGCCAAAGCTCTAGGAAGTGTCATAAAATAATGTAATTACTTATGTACTTTAAACTTCAATGAATTACGTCGTATACGTTTGTAGAAAATCTGTGCAAAGAACTGTCATTTCATGCACTTTGCGCAAACATTTTACTTTAAAATTAATTAAATTTTTTCTAGCTTTCCCTTGTGAGAACTAATTGCTTACCTTCTACGTGACAACTGTACGTGTAGTAAGTTCGTTGTAGGAACTTCACAGGAGAAGTGTTAAACGTACCCTTTATTAAACTCTTTAAAATTCACAATGCGTCAACTTCAAGCTGACACACTACGCCTCGTTCGGGCGATAATTCCAATCACAAGAACTAAAATAAACACTCGAAGATATTAATAAGTCGTAGAAATCACGTTACAGAGCTAAAAAAACTGTTATTTAAAATCGCGTCGAAACTAGAGGCAGCGAAGTAAAAGCTGGCTATGGCACGTAAACCAGCAATAACTGCGGAAGTAGGAGCTCACGCAACAGAAGTGAATTCAACAGCCTTAACTCCCTAACTTTCCTTCTAAAACTCGGTATTTATACTTTTCTCCTCAAGTTAGAATTTGCATTTCTTAGCGCGCTACCAAATTTAAATATTCTGGCATTGACAATTAGGGGAATGAAGGCTTATAAGAAAGCTTAAAATTAAACTTAATTTGTTAGTTTAAATAAATAAAAATCCCTAAATCCTAATTTCGCCTTTCATTGAAGTGCTGTTAAAAATTGTTATGTTCGCTAGTTTCTGAATTGTTTTGGGGGTTTTAACTATACGCATAAATTTGGACCGGACGCATAAATTTTGAATAAAATTTGGACCGCATAAATTTGAATTTTAATCAACCTTATAAAGTTGATTCAAAATTAAAATAAATTGTAAAGCTATAAATATTAAAAAATATAAAGATATTTTTATTATTTAGAATATATATTTAAAACATTTTTTCTCTTTCAGACGCTGGTCTGCTTCCTGAAGCGAGAGAGTATGTATAGGAATTTACATTCTTTCATGAATTTAAAAGAATATCGATAAAAATGCTGATGAAATTCTCCGTCATGCAAATATTTCCATTACATACACCTCAGATCAACGACAATTTTAATGACATATATGAATAAAACTAATCTATCCTTTAAAATGTTTACTTAGCTATTTTCTTATTTTTCTTTATGTTCATCGCATAATCATACTATGCATATTGTCACAATTTAGGAATATTGTCAGAAATACTTTAAAGTGGTTTAAAAAATGGTGGGAACTTAAAAAAATTACTAAATTTTGAAGGAATAAATGATTAAAAAAAGAAGAGCAGCTGGAGATATTCAAATAATGTAAATTTATCATTCAGGACAAACAGTCCTTTAATATAAAATATTACATTAAACTTTCTTTGGTTTATTTAATTCCTGCAAAGTACGCAACTGTCTAAGGAAAGATATGCCTTCATGGAGGACCTTCTAAGGGAAAATTGCTCGTATACGCATTATACATGGGAAAATCCATGAAACTCTCATGTAGTCAGTCCGTTCGCCTGGAATCAGACCTAAGTCGGAACTACGAGTGTTCAGCGACTTTACCGCTCGCTAATATCATATTAAGTGAGTCAATATTTTTTCTCACAACAGACTTTCTCTATTCGAATGTTTATATAAATTTATCCATAAGACCGTTTATGAAATGTTATCTCAAGCTCGTTTAAAGCTATAATATGCTATGATCGTAAATTATCAGTGAAGGTCTGAAATTATCTCATGATGAAACACTTCCTTTCATTATTTCATCGACTTCGATGTACTTTAGATTTTTCAAACCAATTCCCCCAAATAAACAGCTTTATGGATCTGCCGATTTCATAGGGACCTCGATTTCGTTTCGACCGGCTGGAATTGAGCATTGAACACGTGGAAAAGCATTGTAAGCAATTATGCATTTTTCTATTAAAAGGGTCATCTCCAGTTTAATATGATCAAGTACTCTTACATTTGAGCAATTTACATACATTTCAATCAAACTGATAAATTCTTATATTAATTCCTCAATCGTCAAGAGGTAACACACACCTACTGAATTGCTTATTGGATATTTCCTTTAGAATTCCTAATATAACTTTCGTTAGACTTGCCAGCCTTCATATCTTTACGCTTACATCTTCATATAATATTACAGGAAAACTTTAGACGTTGGGAAATGCAGAGGAGGCACATAATTAATTTTAACTTTGGAAAAAGCAGAATGTTGAATAGGAAAAATATCGAGAGATAAAGGAAGAAAACACGACACTGATGTAGCCTAATCATTAATTAATTATAGTAATCGCAACAGAAGGCTCTCTTCAAAATTTTATGATCAAATAGGAATTCAAAATTATCTCATGTCTTCCTTTAGACCGCTGCATTCTATAAGTTATGGAGAAATTATAATTAATAGTTACTCTTAAAAATTTTTAAACGTATAATTTGTTAATTTAAAACCTTACAAAGTTATTCTGAAATCTAAATTATCCAAATTACGAAACATAATAATTAAATAAAAATTATAAATCTAGTGAAAAATGACTAAAATGTTTTAGTAACACCACTTAGTTGGACCTATACAGAACATACCAATTAATTACAGGAAATTTTAAGTTTTCTTGAACTATGAAATGGAAAATTATACCCAACAATTCCTTCTGCACAAACTTTAAAGAGAAACAAATCGAGATATATACACAGTTTTAGCTATTTTTTAGCTATTCGTCTAATGCCATCCGATATTCTCAAGAAACGTCTTTCATTTTTGAGTAACTTTTAATATGCCTTGTTAATCAAAATATGATTTTTGGCTCAATACGATTCGTATACCTAAACTATGGAATAAATTTTCCGCGTTTGTTTGTATTATCTAGATTTTAAATAGTCCGTTAGCAAGTGGTTACACGGGAAATATCAACTGAAATTCTCAAACATGTGGATTTTTAGTTTGGTGCTCTGAATTTTCTGTTTGGTGTTCTGGTTGCTGTTAAATAGCCTTCATAGCGGTCATCATCTCTGTCGGGCTTGAGTTCGGTAGATATGTCTCGATAATCTATGTATAATCTGTGTATAACGTCTGTGTTACTAAGAAAATAATTTCTCAAGAAACTCAATTCATGTGTTTAAAATGATTAAGATTTGTGCTGTGCATTATTTTTTTTTATTCTTCGTAATAAATATCTAGATAATATTTCTAAGCTAACGTCTGTTGTACATTTTAATGTTTACATAGTACTTATTGCATCTGGATCTTCTGCTCTACGTTCACCAACTACGAGTCATTTTGTTAGTGAGAAGTATCTAAGACATACGTATAAGCAGCTGTTACAGGTACCAAAATAACTGTTGCTCTCGAGGTTCCACTGAGGTAATTGGTAATTTCTGAGACACTACATATGTTCATAAATATTCTATGTTTAACATAATAAAACCTTTACAGTTATATATCGCTGCAAGGTATCAGTAAAGCCTTTACAGTTTTTCATACGTCTTTAATGAAAAGGCTTAGAAATGGAAATCATGAGGATGGGGGTATACACAAGTCACCAGAGTAGTCGCAAAGCTGATTCTGTAATATCTTTGCGCAAAGAAGAAATTCATTATTTTCTGATACAGAACTATTCGCAGATGGGAAAATAAACACTCATAAGAAGGCGCAAATATAGTTACATTCGTCGATGCTGTCAAAGAAGTTTCGATTGCATTAAGGCGCAACAGCCAGGCTCATACGTTGACCAAGCTATTACTAGCTTGCAAAAACATTTATCAACTGCAGAGGTCGACAGCAGAACACGATTAGATGAAAAAGGCCTATTTATTCAGAGCAGTTATAAAGGGAATTCTTCTGACAGGCGACTTAGCCCCTGTCATTCTGAGTCCAATGGCGATACCTCCTGTGCAAGCATGTCTCATTTACGAATGATGGTATTTTTTTTCAGGTATATTTTGTTACAAATCAACAGTGGTATATGTCATTTATCAATTGCGGAGGAGTAGTGGTATGGTACCTATGTTGCTTGATGACTCCTGAACACTAAGACATATGGTAGTGAATTAGCTAATTGTTTGAAGTAGGTGATAACGATTATCTGCCCTCTCTTATATTTGTTTTGATTTAGCATATTCTAGTATAGCTAGATTAGTGAAAACCCTAAACCATGTAAAGATTTGTCCCTTAGCTTACTGAAAGTTTCATTCTTATGGTTCCTGCAATCTAAATGCTATTTAAACTATATTGCTCATGCTGTAAATTACTTAATGAATATAACTTTCATTATATATATTTAATAAATATGATTTACTTACGAGTTAATGAATAGAAGATGATTTTTAATCTAGCGAGCAATTATTAGATTTCCCTATAATTCCCACTGCAGTTGGAAAGGAATTACAACTCAATGAAGAAAAGAAGTTTTACCATTAAAAGTATCAAATTTAAAATTACTTAAGGTGCTTTTAAAGTTGAAAACCTTTATGATATTTTATGTGAGACATATATTTCTCCTTTTCTTTAATTTGCTTTAAATTCCATAAAATTTAATACAGTGTTAGTTTTGAACTTACCTGGTACTAAAACAAAAATGAATTCAGAAGAAAATCGTGCTAGCAATAGCAAGTATTGGAAACCATAATCCAGATGCTTTTACCCCCAGATGTTCATTATTAGCTACAAATGATAGAGCTAGTTTCGTTATTTTAGTAATGCTTTAAATTTTACATAATGTTTGGAATCCATACCACTCAATTTGACTATTGATTTGAATATAAGTTTGTCGCTCTGAAGCAGCTGTATATGTTTCAATATAAATTTCTGTGTGTCCCTCTCATTTAATATTCACTCTCTAGATCCTTTCCAAATGAATGCGTACTTTAATTGCTATAGATATGCACTACGGCAATAGATAAATGGTATAGTAATGTTACAGTGGGTCCCTATACGTTGTGGTAGGCAAGGAAACAAAATAGATGATTTCCTATGAAAAGAGAGCACCTATCGTTCTTAAAAATACCTAGCCATCTTCTATATTTTATTTTGGCGAAACGCATGTTAGGAAGTGATTGTATGGTAAAGCCTGATCTTTTTTTCTACTAAAGGAAAGAGATGAAGACTAATTTAAGCAAAGAAAATGTTATTCCTGATCTGCCTGTTCTAACGGCATCATATTTTAGATTTCTAACAGCTCATGAATGTGGGAGTACACATTTAAACTTAACTGATGCTTTTCTGTATATTTTATACATGTCCAAAAGTGTTTAAAACAGAATATTTAAATATATGCACTGCGTTTCAGAATTATAGTTTTATCTGTAAAACGTATCGAGGGTCCTAACCAAGAACTCAGCGATTACCGTTTACCACTTTTCGTTTGCAACCATTTCACTGGACGAAAAAATCAGAATCTCTAAGTAAAGTAATATTTGATATTTTCGTATATGAAATTATCAAATATTGATTACATACGCGCAAAGCCCGATTCATATACGCGCAAAGTTGCCCAAATTAAAACAGTCTAATTTAGAGAAATGCGACATTTTACATTATCTGGCAATTTTCTCATTTAACCATTAAATGAATGAAGTTTTAATTTTTTGTGTCACATAGAATATACGTAAATGTAAAAGATGTCAGTACTTGTTCCTGTCCCTTTTCTTATGGTTTCTATCTTAGATACAGTTCGATAACTAATTTTGGCTTTCTTTTAATCAAGGCGATGTGCTAAACCTAATGAAACCTGCTCTAAAGGTCGTAGAGGAAGTGGACCAAGTGAATGCTGCCCACCTAAAGGTTGTTCTTGCAATCCTTTCACTTCGTATTGTGATTGCAGTTGGGACTCGTGGTGGTAAATCATGAAGCTGAGCAACTCCTTAAAGAAGAAACTCATCCCGAAACTCCAGATTCGAAAGCTAAAAAAATTTTTGGAATTTTTGGAAGATGTACTAAAAGCAAATAAAATTAAGAATTAGATTTTGTTTCCTTGATTTGCTTTTTAACATCATAATTAATTTTCCTTTAAAAAACAATTTGTAATATGTTTCATTCGGTATTTTAACGAATCTAAAATAAGGCCGCATACAGTTATTTAGATTATTATAAAAATTTAATTATTTAATTATATAAATCTAAAATTTGGTAAAATTATGAAAAATGTTTTTAACTAATGCATTATGACGTTATAAAAAGTTGAGGAGCCAAATGTTATAAAAATACTATTTGGTACTCTTAATTTTTCTAAGCATATAAGATATTTGGCTGAAATTATTGATACAGATCCAGTTAAAATGCTCTAAGACGACCATCCAGTGTTCCGGACAATGTCTTCGAGGAGGTGATTACCTTAGAGAAGCAGAAAATCAGTAATAGCAGTTATTCATTTGCATCAAGGACTTATCCTTTTTAGGATTTTTGAAGTGTGCTAAAAAAGTGCTGAACTGGAAGTGTCATATATAGGCTTATTAATACAGATGTATTAATAAAAATATGAACTGATTAATAAAATAAGTAACAAATATTCTCCCAAAAATAAATAAGTAACTAGTAAACTATGCATGCTGATTTTCTATACTGTAATTAAGTAATATTTTTAAATATGGAAAAAATCGCTAGTATAGAACAAAAATAAGGTTAAATAAAACATTAAGTGTAAATTTTGTTCCTTATTTTATTCTCACATTTTATTAAAATATTTATCCAATGCAATCCATCAATGCCCTCTGAAATAACTTTCAGTTATCTTGTATAAATTTCAGTCATATTTATAAACTTAAATTTTTAATCTAAAATTAATAACTTGAAATTTACGAAGAGGGAAACTTACAAAGGCAGAGAAACCGAGAGATGAGGCGAGATATACATAGATACATACAAAATGCATTTTCGAAATTAGTCAGATCTATTATATCAAAAACGAAAATTAACCGCTTTACCGCTTTTGGCACCATTGAACTTTAAATTATTATTATTAGCTGTTCAGGCAGCAAATGAACAAATTAATATAAGCAGTAAATTTAGTTCCGTGTTTCGCATTCAGCATAAGCGTATGCGATAAATTACATGAAGGAATAGATAGCCTTCGCATGCTTTACTGTATTCAACTAAATAAACAAGAAAAAAAACCGTATTGAATTAACGTACTAGAAACGCATATATGAAGTGGAAATACAGTGTATGAAGTACTTTAAAACTAGTTACGAACAAAATATACACATTTTTGATCGCTTTGCTACATACATATTTGATGAATTCATTCGGACTAGAGAGTTGACCATAAAAAGTAAATATCTAGGGAAAGGATTTTAAGGTAATCTGTTTAATGAAGCCAATTTAAGGCAGCGGCTACAAACTCAAACTGCATGCGCGCCAAATACACAATCTGAAGAACATGATTTTTTTAATTAATAAAATTATGCTTGTTGGCTATTTTTTGTAATTCAAATGCGTTACCAGCTAAATAATAAATTTTGAGGTTAATATTAATTTAAATTATTCAACCTAGTTAGTGCTTAATTCAGTAATTTGAATACTAAATAACTAAAGTTTTAACTTAAATGGATATAAAAAAATCTTTCCAAAACATTCCAAGGGGGACAAAAATATTTAAATAACAACCTATTCTCTTTTATATTTAATTAATGTTTCTTTAACCCACCGACTGCTCAATTTGTAGATCGAAATCGCTT
Organism: Stegodyphus dumicola; assembly: GCF_044657685.1. Lineage (NCBI taxonomy): Eukaryota > Metazoa > Arthropoda > Arachnida > Araneae > Eresidae > Stegodyphus > Stegodyphus dumicola. The sequence goes on along the minus strand of NC_140775.1, from coordinate 60,997,433 downwards.
CCAAAATTGTGTTTTTTTTTTCTTTTTTTTTTTTTTTTTTTTCTTTTTTTTTTCGCATATTTTAAATCTATATATATATTGGAAAAGTAAAAAATGCACTTTTTCTTTGTAGAAAATATTTTGTATATAGATTTTTATCATGAGAAACTAATTTGCCAGAAAAACAAATTTCAGATATTATCACGAAAAAAAAAATCTTTTTTAAAATAAATTTTAGTCGGATTACAGTTAATTTCTATTTATTAGATAATATATAATAAAGTAAAATGTATAAAATTTAAGAAAATATAAAGCTCTGAGGGGTGAATACTTTAGAAATGCAGTTTAGTATGATAGAGTTCAAAACAGGATTCAAGGCAAAGTCTAACTTCACAGTTTTTGCACCAGATTCAATAAATCTAATAAATAATCAATCTAATTATTAATCTAATCAATAAATCTAATTAATAATTCAATAATTTAATTAAATAATAAAGATAATCGCTGAAAGTTTTATAGCGGCCATTTCTGTAAGAAAAAAGGGCAAAATGTGAAGTTTGAGCGCTAATACGACGTGCCTTCAAATGCCGCAATTTAGTGGACTAACGATATCTGTTGGTCAAGATGTAAACTAAACCTAATACTGTATATAATTTATTTCAATGGTTAAACGGGGAAAAAACGGAATGCGCTCCTCAATAAAGGAAGAAAAACATATGCCAGTGGAAATCGCGAGATGATCAGTCAGAGGGTAATAGCTACGGAAAAAATAAATACATTTTTTTTATGTGAACAATTACAAACTTCGTTACCCCTTGTTATAGCTTGACACTTGATCAGATTTCAATTGTGATAGTCTTAAAGGAAGAACATAAAATGTTTTGAGATTATTACAAATAAAGTGTACATTTTACTGCTAACAACATGACGAACGTATATAATTTCCCATTAATTTTGGAAATAATGTCTTTCTTCTCTGAGGTCTTTAACCCGTTGTTAAATAGTTAAATCTCTTAATTAAAATCTTTATTATAATTTTATTTACGAATTGAATTCCCGAAGATCTCTTTAAGCAGCATTCAAATGTTATGCAAGTTTCCAAAGATTAGTAATGGTATATGGTAGATCTAAAAATGTACAATTAAACAGGTTTTATAAGCCGTACGTTAGTTTACGGCTATATAGCAATATGAATTGCACAGCTGTGCATCCAGCTCAACAATTAGAGACTGGTTCAAAAAACGTATATATCAGAAGTACTAATTGAATAAGAAAAAAAAATCAAAAGCATTCAAAAAAAAAAAAAAAAAAAAAAAAAAAAAAAAAAAAATCAAAATCAATTGCACCCCGTTCTCTGCAGACCATAATCTTCTGCAGAATATAAACTCCGCAGTATGTAAAATACGATGCACCTCAACTCGTGCCCTTCTGCAGTCAATAGACTCCCGCAATATCCCAGATAGAACCATAAGTAATAGACCACACTTTGAATGACAGGAACTTCTAGTGGAAGTGCCTTTTCCGACGTATGTAACTTGCAGCATGTAACAGAAATGCCCCCGATGGGTCCGAATAAAGGTCATTTGTTCATTGCTTGTAGTTTACTGAAGAGTAGGTTACCAAGTTCGATGACTCTTGGAAAAGAGTGGAGTGGGAACTAACGAAGCAAATTTCACGCTTCCGGTATAATAAAATTGGCATAATCGTATAAAAGGACATAATTGTGTTTACTGGCTAAGTCCAATCTAAATATGGTCGATGAATATGATAATAAAAGTCCCAGTATTATGGTTTTGGGAAATGTTACGTGCCAAGGTCTGATTGGCCCTTTCTTTTATTGAAGATGGTATCTGTGGTGTATCGAGAACTTTATCATAATCAAACTTAAAGCTGGCTCAGTCCAAGCATCTCAAGCGCGCGAAGTAGTTGTAAACCAGAACTAAGACTGGAATGCCGGTAGTTGTAGTGATACGTGTGTATGCGAGAATGATGTGTTTTGAACATAATGAAGTAGCATGTAATTAAATCTAGTGTCTTATGAAATAATTACCCACTAAAGGTATACAACATCTGGTAACGATGGATGTGGGCTTTTTGAAATTAATAAAAGCGCCTTTGAGACATATTTTAATGCTATCGGAATACATTTGGATTAGGGAATTCCCCGAAGACTGTTCAAGGTAAAGCTTTTATAATCATTTTTTCTTTCGGACGATTCACCATAGAGCAGCTTGTAACTGAATTAATACAGCAAAATAAAGCTCTAATGGAGAGACGTACTTCACTTATTACTCCACAAATGGCGATTCGAAACTTTTGGTTCAGTTTGAAAAATATAATGAATACGAAGAACAGGTTGATTCATTTTTAGAAAGATTCGAAAATTATTTAGATATACAAAATGTTTCACAGGACAAGCTTGGGAAAGTACTGATTTCCAGTTTGTCCGGAAAAATGCATAGTCTTTTAAAAAACCTACTGGCTCCTGATAATCCTTCCGATACAGATTATGATGCGTTAAAAACAACAGTGAGAAATCATTTAAATCCTAATCATTAATCCACTTATAATTCCTAGCAGGCATGTATTTTTAAATCGAGAGCAGCACGAAGGGGAAACAATTAGTCTGCATATGGCAGAGTTAAGTTCTTTTGTTATACTGTGCGCTTACGATCAGAACATTTTAAATACGGTGTTGCGGGATGTATTTGTTAGTGGGCTAAGAGAGACAGTTATTCTGGATAGAATTTTTCAGCAGGATAATATCAGATGACACTTTAAAATTAGTTTCGGTAATGGGAAAAGCTTTAAAAGGTGCAAAGGAAATAGTTGGGAAACCAGTGGAAATTAAGGAACTAAGCGCCAGGAATGGAGGTAAATCTAGATCATTTGCTCCAAAACAAAAGTCTGAACAACAAAACTTCTGCAAGGAGTGCTAAAGGCAAATTATGTTCGCGATGTACAGGGACTGAAAATGATAGAAATTCTTATAAATTTAATACAAGTATCTGCAGATTTTGTAAGAAAATTGGGCACATTGAAAGAGCATGCTACAATGCTAAAAACTCTGAAATAATGAAAGCGAAACAAAAGCAATTAGACGTAGGAAATGAAAATTCAGTTCCTATAAACAGCATACATTCCAGTGAGGTGAAAAATAGGAAACCGCTCATAATGGTCCAAGTGAACATAGAAAGGAAAACCGGTAGCTATGGAACTGGATACAGGGGGTGCAATATCGGCAATGAGTTCAATTTAAAAAAAATCCCGCAAATTTCGAAAAAGTTAATTCAAATTACAAGTCTGGTATTTAAAACATATGGAGAAAAACTGATACCTTTAAGATTTACTACAGTTAAGGTAAAATATAAAGGTCAAATAAAAACTTAAAATTTACATTGTTAAAGAAACCATTGATACAATATTTGGTCGAGAATGGCTTTCAGAGATAAATTTAAATTCGACCTTAATAAAGTCAATTTCTGTCTCTCAAAAGAGTAGTTTAAATTAATTATTGGAAGAGTATAAAGAGGTTTTTGACGGAAAATTAGGAGAGATAAAAAATTATGATGTTGAACTTGAATTAAAACCAAATGTTTCACCAAAATTTTGTAGAGCTAGGCAAGTAACATTTGCGTTAAAAGGTCAAATAGATAAAGAAATTGATCGCATGGAAAAAGAGGGTATAATCGAAAAGCTTGAAACATCGGGATTGGCAACTCCGGTGGTACCAGTAAGTAGTTAAACCGGACGGCTCTATACGACTGTGCGCCGACTACTCGGTGACTATAAACCCAAACATTGTTAAGCATTAACGACCATTGAGGGAGTTTTTTCATGTGAGCGGGGGAAAACCTTTTTCAAAAATTGAACATGCTTATTTACAAATGAAAGTGCACCCTGAGACTCGAAAATTGCTAACAATAAACACACAGAAAGGATTAAATAAGTGTAAGAGATTTATGTTCGGGCTAAATGCAGCGCCGGCAATCTGGCAACGTTACATAAACGGACTATTTCGAAGAATGGAAGGGTGTAAAGTCTTCAAGGATTATGCGCGAATGACAGGGTCTGATGATGAGGCACATTTAAATATTTTAACAAATTTTCTTCGAGAAATGTAAAACTCATGGACCGAAATTAATTTAGAGAAAGGTAATTTTTTTTTTCAGGATGAGATGCAATTTGTAGGTCATAAAATTGATGTTGATGGTTTACATAAAACCGATAAAAAACTATCAGCGATTTACAAAATTCCCCAAGCCCCAGAAATGTCCAGGAAGTTCAAAGATTTTCGGATTGGTTAATCTTTATGAAAAATATTGCCTTAAATTAGTGACAATCGCAAATCCCTTATACCAGCTCACTAAGAAAAACTCAAAATGGGTTTGGACGAAGGATTGTCAGGAGGTTTTTCTAAACATTATAAAGCGTTGTGTTTACAAAAGATTTTGATGCATTGTGATCCAAAATTGTCCTTAACATTGACAACTGATGCATCAGCAGTGGGGTTAGGTGCGATACATTGTCACAAATTTCCTGATGAAACAGAAAGGCCAATTGCATATGCTTCTAGGACACTGACTGAAACGGAGAAAAAATATTCTGAAACCGATAAAGAAGCAATGTCAACAATTTAGGGAACTAAAATTTTTTTCTGTACTTAAAAGGCAGGAAATTTACATTAATTACAGATCATAAACCTCTGTTGCAATTTTCGGTTCAAAGAGAAGCGTGCCAGTTTTGGCAGCAACAAGGCTCCTGCATTACGCTTTGGCTTTACAGTCATTCCAATTTGACATTATTTACCGTAAAACGAACGAGCATGGTAATGCTGTATTTCTAACACGATTACCGACGAACTCAGAGTAACTATATATTCAGGATGATGTAACTATTTTTCAGTTACAACAGTCTGAAACCCTTCCAATCACTGCCAGAGATTTGGTTAAAGAAACTAAAATTGATGCAGAAAGCAGTCCTCTGCTACGAATACTTCAACGCAGCGGTAAATTGAAAGGAAGGGAGATGGAGTACAGTCCTGTAGAGTCATTAGGTTAATTAGAAGCAGAAAAGATGAAAAATATGCAACCGCTTTCTCCGGGAATCGAACCACGGGCCTCTGGAATACTGCCCCAGCGTGCAGAACCACTACACCCCGAAGAACGCTCGGAAAGTGAGAGAAATACCTTATATACTCCCCTTTTTAAAGGGTGACTAGGGTTTTAGGGGACCTAGTCGCCAAATCCTGGGTATGGAGAATCATCATCCACAACCCTTTTAGTTCGGGTGTCACTGTAGAGTCATTAGGTTTATTGGAAGCAGAAAAGATGAAAAATATGCAACCGCCTTAGCTGGGAATCGAACCACGGACCTCTGAAATACCGGCCCAGTGTGCTGAACCACTACACCACAAAGGACGCTAGGAAAGTGGGAGAAATACCTTATAGTCTCCAAGATGGCTGTATAATGTATGGTCAACCCTTTTATATTCCAAACCGTTACCGTGAGAATGTTTTGAAACAATTGCACCACGAACATTTAGAGATTGTAAGGATGAAAGCTAGACATTGCTAGATCTTACGTGTTTTGGAATGGTATATATAAGGATATAGAAAATACTTTCCAAAACTGTTCTGAAGGTACAAAACATAAAATAGATCTTCCTAAGGTAAAATGTCATCATTGGGAGTACTCGAACGCTCTAGTGGAACGTATTCACATCGATGATGCAGAAACTATTTTTGAGCATATGTGTTTGATAATCGTCGATGCTCACTCAGAATGGCTAGAAGCCTTTCCAATGAAATCAAGCTAGACTTTCAAAACAATAGAATGTTTCCTCGACTTTTTTGCACGATTCGGATTAATATTGTTAGTGAGTGGTAACGGGCGACAATTCACTTCACATGAGTTTACGATATTTCTACAGAGTAACGGAATCAAACACAAAACCACAGCACCATTTAAACCACCTACTAATAGGCAGACTGAACAGCATATGTTTACAGTAAAACAATCTTTAAGAATAACGCAAAATCATTCGGGAGCTTTGAGAGAACAACGCAGTACATTTTTGATGCAATATAGAAAAGCTCCGAATCGAACTACTCTACAGAGCCTTGCAATGCTAATACTGAAGAGGGAAATTCGAACACGAATAGATTTATTGAGACCAAATCTGAAAAGGAGGGTGGAAGACAGGATTCGAAAAGGAACCTATGAGTTTACAGACTGAGGATACAGAGTTGGAGATAAAGTTGCAGTAAGAAATTATCACCAAGGTGACAGACGATGGAGATTTGGAACCGTCCAATCCAAGGATGGGAACTTCATCCACTGTAAATATAGATGGTCAGCTATGGCGACGACATGTTGATCAGATGTGTGATGGAAGAACCCATAATTGATGATGGCTGCATACGTCTACCTCCAACTCTCGTGATTTTCAAGAGCACGATGAAAGTGGAGTTCCAGAACCATCCAAAGATAATAGCCACCAGGTAGATGGGTTTGTGCCGTCTTCCGAGCCTAAGGTTGCACTGAATGTTCCATCCACCTATTGCTAATACAACCAGATTACCAAAGGAACCTGCTGTACCACAATCTTTGCGTCGGTCCAGTAGAATTCGACGTCCCCCAGATAGACTGCAGTTGTGAAAAAGGGGAAGGGATGTGGTGCATCGAGAACTTAATCATAATCGAACTTAAAGCTGGCGCAGTGCCAAGTATCGCAGGCGCGCAAAGTAGCGGTAAACCAGAACTAGAACTGGAATACCCGTAGTTGTAGTGATACGTGTGTATGCGAGAATGATGTGTTTTGTACATAATAAAGTAGCATGTAATTAAATACATTTTCTTGTGAAATAATTACACACTAAAGGTATACGAGACTATCAGTACTGAGAATTACTTGGTATTTATTTGGTACACTGTTTACGCTTTACTCCATAGAAAGAACACTCTGATCAGTTGTGGCAGCAGCAGCATGGGTCTGCGCTTCATTATTCCACAACAAGTCGGGATTGATTTGACTAAGCATACGCCGGACACTGGATCAGACGTAACGGGCAAATTGGATGTCCGATGCTCTCATAAACTCATTCCACTAGACGTTTTCCTGTGGAAGTACATATATTTAAAGACTTCACTTTGTTCCCTCAACATCAACACCCTACAGGACTAGAAGGGTGTGATAACTGAAGTATTTAGTACTATTCTTCAAAAACTGTGAGCAAAATCGTGTGAAAATGTGTCTGCGATTATAGGCCTCGATTGAAGCTGATGTAAGCTGATCACGCAATGAAAAATAGATACTGAAGTATGCTTGAGTTACAAAATAAGCTATCCGTTTTCTTTCCGTGTCAACTGTACTAAGTAACGGGACATCGAATTAAATTCTCCTATATATGGGCCACAATTTCAAAGACAAAACAGCATTTTGGACTCAATGATGGCTAGTGGTTCCAGTTGAGTGCGTTAAAGAAACAAAGTCAAAAGTGTTTTTTTTTTTTGAAATTATCTCCTTTCTTAAGGCAATTATAACATTGCTGAAAAATTTTTAATTATGCAGAGGATTTAAGAGTCAATTACCTGAAACTTATTTAATTCTTTGATGCGCCATCTACGATGTAAGTATTGGGATTAATGAAAAGCATTACAAAAATAAAATAAACCAGCATTTCTAAAACAGCAAGTATGTGATAAATGTTGAATTTCGCGAGTCAAAACGTAAGCAAATGACTTTGGTATATGTCTTTATTATATTAGCTGAAGAGCAGCAGTTATCAAACACATTCAAAGCAAATCTTTTCCCAAAATTAAATTACTTATAAATTCCAATCTACAATGTAAAATGCATTCTAATTGTGCAAGAAGTACCTAAAAGTCAGTATTCGAGGAGAACACTCAGAGAAAAAATTAAATTTTTTCTCTATAATTTTTTAAAATAAATCTAATTTATGTATATGCATAAGGAAGGAATACATCAGAGTAAATGGTTTTAATCTATCTTGAAAAAGATTCATATAAAAGTCCCCTATTTAACTTTTGTAGAGAAAAGTCACAAGTTTCTAATTGCCAGAAATCTGATTGTAACCAATTGCGCGTTGCGCGTGGATGGAGATTTAGACAACATAAGCCATCAAGCATGGCTTACAAATGCCCAATGGTAATGGCATAGCGCTGGGATTTTTATCAAATCATAGCTATAAGTACCTGCCCTTTAAGTTCAGAATTTGCAAAAAAGTATGAAAAAGAAAGAGCAGTTGCAGAAGCTGATAATCACAATGGATTATGCAATGCTAAACTTGATTTCAATTACTGGAACAATCTAGATGTGAAAGCCTCTGAAATTTCACTTGAATTCTCCTTCAGTGTTTTTAAAAGAAGTGATCTGTTGGTTTCTGTTGATGCTATATAGCAAGAGTGGCCAAACGTTATGACAGTAGAAGCCTTACATTAGAAATGACGTATATTTAAGAGCCACCGCTAGATTTTCAAAGGTTTGCAAGTTCGTACCTGCAGCAGTTTCACAGTAACGAAACAGGTATGGAATGGAAAGAATCTTTTTAAACAAATGAATCTTCATATATTGTATGTAATTTCTGTGTTTATGTATAAATAAATAATTCTTACTTCTCCTGCACTGCATTTGTAAGTAATACAAATTAAGTAGTTGTAGTGTATAAATAAACTCTCTTTTTTTTTTTTCAAAAAGAAAACCAAGCATTTTCTTCTGTATCCCATTTTATAATTAATGTCAGGTTTTATCAGAAATAAACTGATATAGGAAAACTGAGTGATCTTCCTGAACGCAGAATGAAAATCTCTTTTATCTGAGGTGAAAAATAAAAAACTAATTTGGAAAATATACTTTACGATCTTTTTAAAATATTTACCTCATGCCTATTCCTCTGAATAAAATAAAATAAATGGCACGGGTCATACCACGCCATGGAGAAATTTTAACTGCAAAAGGAAAAAATTATATTTAACTAATCTCTTAATTTTTCCAGATTTCTGCATGAAAGAATTAGTACTTTATTCACAATTTACAAAAGGCCCAATAAACTGAGATGGAGCATAACCTTAAATACATGAGTTACATCATTAGATAAGAATTTGATTATCAGTTAAATTCTGTTTTTCTATAGATGGAACATCAAATAAGTTCTGAAAACTTTCAAAAGCGTTTAACATTTTGAAGGTAGCGCTTTTTTCTCTCATTGTAATTTTTCGAATTTTAATCTATGTACATACATTACATTGAAAAAGTTCGATGTTCTTACTCAGAACTTTGATAAACAATTATTTGTTTAACCCCGAAGCTTTCATTAAAAGCAGAACCCCATTCTTGCAACTTCAGCGATCTGCTCTACCAGCATCTCCTCGTGAGGACTATAAGTAACATAAGGTTTCAATATGGCATCATGAGAAATCTGACGGTATTTTAAGATCATCAGTATGTTTCATCTGAGGCATTCTTTAAATTAACATTTGAATCGTCCTGATATATCTAGACACGAATAACCTATCATAATAAGAATTAGATGTTTCTAGGAATTAATTCCAAAATATAAAAGACTTGAATCACTCACACGACTTCTATTGAACTATTTAACCACGGTTGTGGAATTTTGTAATGTTAATTGAAATCTGTGCTGTTATTAAAATGGATTTGTGAAATTATGTTGGGAAAGTAAACCACAAGATTCATAGTGTTGATTATGTCCTCAATTTTACGAATTTCATTTAACTGTTTTAATAAATATAGGTATATTTTTTAAAATGTATTCTTAAATTGTTTTCATTAAGGATAGATTTCAAACTTTGCTTTATTTAAAAACTTTTAATTACAAACAGAAGTTTTTCATATTTTTATCTACTACTTTATCATTGTTATTTTAAGGATTTGATTTTCAAAAGATTTGAGAAGCATTCATGATTCGAATTCTACTTATATGTAGCTTTTTTAAATGCAAGCTGAAAACTTTGTAAAAATATTCATTAAAAATATAGAGGAAAAAAAATGCTGGTTTTCTGTATTTTATTAGTGTTGTTACCCTTTCATCTGAGCAAAATTACGCTTTTAAAGACTTAATCACACAAATTAAGGGAGAAAAAGACGCTTATTGCACTTGTTTATACTGTAATATTTGTAGGTAATAAATGCAGTAATATCTGAAAATCCTTTAAAATAAACTTATCAAGCAGAAATAATTAGAAATTTATGTTAAAATCTTGCTATTTTCTTCAGGAAAGGTGTTATACTTTTTTTCCATATTTCTGCCTTTTTAATATAAAACATTTTGTGGAAGGAAAAAACACATATGAAAACATTTTAATAAATATGTTCTGAATTACTAAGACACTAAATTCCTTCCAAAGCTAATACATGTTGCTATAATATACTTAGTTTTGATAGAGATAATCATAGTAAAGTTGGGTTAGATTCAAAGCAAATACATGTTGCTGTAATGTAATTACTTTGATACAGATAGTCAGAATAAATTTAAGATACATGTAGCTATAAGTAGCAGTTAATAGTAGTAATACATCATAGTAGCAGTTAATTTTGATAGCGATACTCATAATAAAGTCAGGTTACTTTTATTCCTTAATTGAAGGTGCTTCACCATTCTACCACAGTGCTTCGTGTTTATGCTATATAAATTATAACTTCCGTTTTCACATTCTCATTTAAGATTCTCTATGATGATGACATACGTGAAGATAGTTCCTAAAATACCAATTATAAAACTTCTCTTTACTGGAACTATTTTCCAAACGCTCAGTGAATTGGCTCTGCATGTACGTGCAAAGAATCTTTCTGCAATTTGCGTATGACACTGGTTACATTCTATTAGCTTACCACTTACGACTTCAGAAATGTCTAGAGACGCTTCAAATACCAGTGATGCGGACACTGTCACGACTAAGAAAGACGAAAAACTCGTCATAATATAAATAGAAAATGGTAAAATAGAAATACTAAAATATACGTTCTGCAGAAAAAAAGCAGTTATCGCGTAGTACATCATAGTGGCATTATATAGAACTAACAGAAAAGTAAAAAACGATAACTTGTCGTCAGCGCGTTTTATAGCCCATCTCAATTTTTTTAAAGAATGTAGACTCCAACTGTAGTCAAAATCTTCCGCCGTTGTTGCAGATTTTGACAAATTTTGAAATCCCATTTTGAGTTGATGACATATTGCTGTATAAATTACTGCGTAAATATTGAGAGGCAGATTAAAGAAAAACGTTATTGAAAAATGAGTGCATAATTTTAGAGCTTCGTATACTGATGTATTCGTCATCGAGCTTCTAAATAAACTCTTAAATATCGCAAATAAGTCATTATCACTTTCTTCTAAGATGCTTAATATGCAAAGAGGTATGTGCATCAGAGTTATAATAACAGCATAAAAGAAAATCCAGCGGGGAAGGTTGCATTTATTATTTAACATCATTAAATGCAGTAAGATATTTTTCAAGTGTTGGAGCCTAAAATTTAAAGTAAATCGGAAAATAGCAGTAATAATTATGAATACAACTGAAAGTATCCCGCTTTTCGAATTTTTTAGCCACATGACTAAAGTAACATTAATCAGAATATGATAGGTGCAAATGACGACATTTAAGAACAATACTGCATACTTGAACAATTTCATAGATACTTTGTTATTCAAAGATACATCCATTATACCGCACAAATAGAATAATGCAAATAGGCAATCAAACGGTTTTACCATTTTTGCAGTTATTATTCCTGAAAAATTATTTATTCTCAATAATTTTTGTAAAATGCAACAAAGGCATATGTTTTTCTGCCTTACAGCTGCGTATTTAATAGGCTGGGATTTTCATGATATATCATTCTTTGAATTGTGGACACTTGTCTTCAATACAGAAGGTCAAATACCATCTTTCGTTAAAACGTCTAATAGACTTCGCCTTTTTGTTTCACATATCACACTTTTTTCATATATTTGTATTTATTTGTAAAAATTAAAAAACAAAACTATGAGTTACCCACTATGCAACTCTTCTCTCCATTCGAGAGTGCTTCGCCAAATTCGTAATGTATTTTATCATATGCCACAGAAGCTGTTTCAACACGAAATGCTTTTGTTAAATCCTATTCGCATAAATTTTAAAAGCAGTAAATAATAGATTTCCATTTCCTTTTTGCGTTAAGGCAATTTGGTTTTCTATCGAACAAGCAATTACCTAAACGACATCTGTAATGCACAGTTTATGACATGAACTATTATCGATACTATTATACTCCTACGTCAGCCAAAAACATATCAAGAGTTTTAAATAAGGTAAAATGTTTTGCTGCTATGGCAATGACGTGTTTCGTATCAAAATTGTTACAACTGTGTTATATTCTTGAAATGCATTGATTTTCTTCGTGAGAAATATACATTTTATATTTAATCCTATAAATTTAAGCATCTCGTATTTTGACAACAAATGATTTTTATTACTTTTTGTTACTTCAGTCAACAAATGGATTTTGGAAATTTGGAATGTGTGTTAAGATGTGATAAGAAGGAATTCTTGATGTGGGAATTGAATGGCTCATTTTATTATTTTGAATTCAACCTATCACCAACGGTTTCATCGAGGATTAACCGAAGATCGCTCATAGTGATTCCACAACGAAGTAAAAGACAACAAACATAAATACAACTTCAAGTAATGATAATTTTATTAGTATAAATATTTTATAGATGCCAGGTGCGGCACTTTCATGAAAAATTGAATCAATTCTGCAGGTCAAAATGAGAAGCATTTAAAAGGAAAAAAACACTAGTGTTGCCAGTTTCTTTAAACATAGAATTTACATACCCCACTAGCATTAAAAAGCTTGTTTTCCATTTGCAAATCATTTCATTTACATTCCAACTATAACCATAACTTAAAGTCTTGCTATGGTTCTTCTTATTAATAATCTATCATATTATTGACATGATAGAAGTAAAAAACTCTAAAACTAATTTCTTATTTACTTTAGAAATAAAATAAGAATCGACTTCCAAACGTTGTTGTTGTCTTATCCATATTACATGGAACAATGGCTGCCAGAGCCTAATCCGAAGAGAGGTTGGACTTCTGTTTTTCACCCCCCAATTTTGAGAGAGAGTACCCCAATAGGGGATCCAGGGGTCTCCCACCTCTCTCCTCACCCACCAATCCACACGAGAGAACTTTCTGCTCGCAGCATATTTAAAGTGCCGCCATGCCGCTCCGACACTATACATTTACAAACATCCATGTCTTACCTGGGATTCGAACCCAGGCCCTTCGGTATCATGGTACCCTTAACCATTATACCGTCTGGGCGATATCGACTTCCAAATACGCTTGTTAAATGAAGACGCCTAAAACTATTTGTATAAAGTTTTTGATAAGATCCCTTTCTAAAACCTGTTATAATGATTTGCAATCGATCAAATATTACATAAAAAACACAACAAACTATGTATTGCGCCTGACTATTAATAATGCATTCGAGCAATATGAATGAAAGCAGATAAGCTTAATTATGTGTCATCAATAATTTGAAGAACTGCAAATCCACTTCTCCATTTGCTCTTTTGCAGTTGAAGAAGTATTTAAACCATCGAAACTAGGCCTACAAATGTAAGCCATTTTACGATAGTAGCCTTTTGTCAAAACTGCGAAAAATCTTTTATTTGAATTATAATAATTTGTTCATATCTACAGTTCGTCAAAAATATGGTGAAAGATGGCTTCAAAACCTTTACCACAGGAATAAATAACGTTTTTATCTACTTCTGTGCAGATGAGTCACATGGTATCGTAGTTAGGTTTCTAAAATATATCGGTTATCAGCCGCCGTTGTTTTCCTTAGACAAACACTACCAGTCTATCCTACAGCTGAATTTGTCGTATGGATGGCATTCGAAGTTCGTAAAACTGTTGGGAGACAGACATCAAACTACTCCTCTCTTCAAGCTTGCCAGTCATTCTATCACATAAAAAGGCATCTTGGTGTTTTCTTGTAGCCATATTATTCGTATAATTTCACTTTCATGTTCCTTACTTTTTTCTTTTCAAGTTGCTTTGTAATATTCCGCTTAAAATGCGAGTTAGTCTAAGTAATTTTTACCGTGCAAAATACGGTTCAATAAAGTCACTTCAATATGTGAAAATTATACACGAACTAAAACTATATACAATATTTATTTACAAAATGTTAGCAATTCTAAATTCCTCTCAAAACGAGAGTTCAAAATCATTGTTACCGACTCAGTCGGCTCTTGCTACAATTCTCTAAAGCACTAGAACAGAGTGTCTACTAGGAATTCAATAAAAAGCACGTCATATTATAAAGCCTATTCAAACTCATGAAAATTATCAAACGCTGTATGCAATGATAATCGTGTTTCCTTTCTCCTGAAATGCTACTAAATCAAACTGTCATAAAATTATTTGCGTAAATTAGGTGTTATCGTAACTTCTCCGTCTACAGCAAGCAGTAGACAATGCCTTCGCTAATTCTGAATTAATCAATTTACTCATAAGAGTAGTATTTGTATGAAAATTTTTTCTTTTTAAAGGATTACTGGACTTATCACTTAGTTTTTTATACATTTCAGCGTTTAATGCATAGAAAATACAAATTATTTTAATTTATAGTAGCAATACTGAATATTTTTCAAACTCGTTCATCTTAACATTTCACCCAAGATAAAAAATTTCTATTAGCATCTATATTAAGCCCTTGTCTGCTGGCGCCATCTATTTTAGTTTTTGAGAACTAATTTTTATTCACTCATAAGCATGAAATTAACTCTGATTTAAGGTTTCAGTGACTAATTTATTAAATCATTTATGTAAAAAATAATCGTTGAAACTTTAATGTCATTATTATATTATTATCAACTGTTTGAAGTGATAAATGAATAGTCTGCTTTATTTGGTTTGATTTGCAAATGTTACGTTTTACGTATGTTAATATGCATGATATTCAAACTTGTAACATATAAATTTGTGTGCTTGCTTTGGTGTACGTATGTGTAAGTAAAAATAAATATAAAAATTAATAATTACATGTTTAAGTTTTTGTCTTATTTACATATTCATATTTACATGTCATGAAGAATTTTATTGTTTTGATCGATGATTAATTAACGGATTTCAAATTTTGTATTCCATTCCTCAATTGTTTCTTGTTTTTTTAAGTAATAACAAAATATTTTAATGATGGATGACGTAGAACATGATGCAGTTGTTTTATAAAGACGTACAACTATTTAGAGAGAAGTTATTCTAAACTCAAGATCGAAAATTCTTGGAAGTATTTACTAATTGTAAGTCACAGCTAGATTAAAGCCACACATATCGAGACATTAAGCAGTTTCCGGGAAGTTTATCTAATACAGGGTGTATTTAATCAATATTAAATATTAATATAATTAATATTTCAAAAGACATTGTTAGAGGCACTTCTAAAACAGAATTTCTTCAAATTATTCTGAATATTCTTAAGGAAATTTCGTTGTGTTTTGCTAGCGTGAAGGTGTATTTCTAAAAATGTGCCCGATGCTTTTTCGCCATAGGATCCACTGCTGTCGTAAAAGTACAAATTGTATACACTTGGAAAGGCAGACTTCATAAAAAGTTTGTAACAAAAATTCGATCATGCTTAATGTGCTTTACACTATAAATCAGAAGCTATAATTTTATTTTGTGAATATTTGCTTCTGTTACGCTGTGTATTTATACTTTCGTTAGAATAATGACAAACTTTCAGAGAGAAGCTTCGGATCATATACGTTTCATACGAATCTTTTTTTACGAATCATATATCATATGCATACGAATGGTACACATTTTACGTAAAATAATTCCAGAAGACGAAAAATTGTTCTTTTCGTGTCATGTGTAGCAGAAATGAAAAGAAGTGAACTGGTAGATAACGCAGGATATGGTCATAACAGCACTATTGGATGAAACAAGAGGTCCGAACTAGTTTTTCCTATACATTGTCTTGAAGCAGTGATGCACCCCTCTAGGTGACCAAAACATTCAGGGACTTGCCTTTAAAATCAATAGGTTTTGACAAAATCGGAGGTAAACATTTCGTAATTACATTATAAATATAAGTTATATTTTCTTTTTCTGCAATATCCTGAGTATGTGAAAGAATACATTTTTAAACAACATTTCAGTCTGAAATGAATTAAATGTTATACTTTTCCCAGAATTTTGCACGGGACAGTTTTAATTTGAATGAAATATTTTCACAAGTTTTCACTAATTATATTAGAAAGAAGTTTTAAGGTAATTCGATTTCATTCGGTTAATGATTACGAAAATTAAAATCAAAGCTTATGTTATCATTAACATTAAAATCACGCGTTATATACGTAGCTTTCTATTTACAGAACTTTTTTCTGAAGTAAATTCTTAAATATGAGATGATTTTCAGATTCTGAGACATCTCTTAAATTAAAAATTATAGTCATTCTATAGTTAATGTTCTGTTTGGTTTATTTCACATTAGATCAGCTTTTTATTTGAATAGTGAAGCATGTTAAATATTGCTGCTGATTTCTGACTTCGATGTACTTAACTTTCTATCAATATTTCTGAGAGGGATAGAAAAGAGGTTTATTAATATTATTTAATACTTAAAACTGAATTATTAATAGAATGCAATGAAATAATTCTTTTAATGCTTGAGTATTTTTTTTTTTTTTTTACCCTTGTTTTCAAAATACACATTCTAAAATCTCTACTTTACTACTCGCTTAATTACGAGTCTTATAGACTGTGCTTTGTAACACTTACTAACAAATTGTTTTCTTGCTTGAATAGTTTTATAAATTTATTTTTCTATAGAATTTCGATTTATATTTACAATTAATTGTTAAGGTAATTTTATAATTAGATAATAACGATAATCGTGATAAATTTATATATGTATATATAACTAAATTTCTTCACAGTAACATTTCCAGGAATTTAATGAAGGAATTAATTCTTCATTTCTAAATACATTTATATAAAAATAATAAACATTTGCGTACTTAGTTAAATGCAAATCCATGCTTTTTATAAAAATACGCAGAATAATCTTATATAATTAATATTTTTCATTTCCGGCATGGGCAGATCTTTAATTTCTGTGCATTCGCTATATTTTTTGGCTAATGTAATTTACATTAACTTCGCATATATCAGAAGTTTTACATAAAAAATATGTATAAATATAAAGTGAATGCAATATTTTTAAGTACTTCAAAGTCAGTTTTCCTTCGAAATTCCTCCCCGAAGGCATCTCTTCCTTAATCAGATAGCTCTTACATGCATTATCTTACTTACAAAACTTTACCGGGACCTATGTGCCTAATAGCAAATATTTAGCAAACATAATTTCATAGTTACATTTAGCCATCAAGTCACAAACGTTTGACTTAAAAGACGTTTTTTTGGTTGCATTCATTATCAAATTTGAATATTTTAGTAAATAAAATTTTGCAGAGAATTCAATATCTATCTTAGGAATTGTGTTATATTTTTACGATATTTTGAAGCTTTAATGGTAATTTAAGGTATTTATAATTCTTTACACTTAATATAAACCTTTTGCTAAAATCTGTATATTTGTAGCCTGTAGCTTAGAATTTCATAAAACAAATTTAAAATCAAAATCGCTGTTCCGAGTTATCGAAAGATAACTAAGCTATTATTTACGCTGAAATGCCAATAAACTATACGAGTTGCTATTTCCTACCTAGGAATGAATGTTTCTTTTATGCGTAAGTATCCTTTCTTTTTGATTTGTGTCGAACTGCAGTGTGTGGGAATACTACCAAACAGCTGCCAATATGCTTTGGATGTAAACAAAACACAGAGCCTTTGGCTATCCCTTAAGCTCCGCAGCATTTCGTCAACCGTAGTGGGAGAAGGGCGTCTCCTTTTATTCTTACGTCCATGGATGAAACAGTGCGCAGAAATTTCTCTAGTTTAATTTGCGTTCATGTTCTTCAAAGTTTTTAAATTTCAAAATTGAAAAAATATAGTTGCAGAAAAAAAAATCGATTATTTTTCCTCATCTGCTCTTAATTTGAATAATTACAGAATTTCTGCCACAGAAATTTCCCGCTTATAGCGATGGATGCTTCTCCATCTCCAAAGGCGTTGTGTGTTGTTTATAGAGGTGTTTAGAGAAAGCTCACTTTTCAAAGGAAGCTGTCTTTCGTACCCGCTTATCTGTTCCTTCCTTGGACAGTAATATGCATTGGGTTTATAAATCCACAAGATTTCAAGAGCGTTTTAATATTACATAAATTTATTTACGTGCAGAGGAACACATACAATATAGTACTCTTCCGCATATAGCCATACGAATAAAACAAGTACTTCGGTATGAACTTATAAACAGAAGAATAATCATACGCCAGTTTTAAACAATGAAGAGGGCGCCTTTGCCAATTGATTATCTATTTAAATATGGCAAAGCACAATAGGGCTATCTCTAAGCGAAGGGCTGCCTTCTCTGAGGCCTTTCTAAGAGAATCTGGGTCGTAAGGCCTTTTAATCTTTGCATTTACTCGGGCGTATCGCACAACTTCAAATATAGCACTTGATACTTTAGATATATTGATACTCTTCCATTATCAATTGATACTCTTTCATTATCAATCAGCGCAGAAATGGAAAGCGCCTATATGAAAGTCCTTCAACTTAATCAAGCCTCAGAATTTAACAACCAAATCTTTTGGCCATCCAACTATGAAAAGAAAATTAACCCCAATCTTATCCATCCAGCGCTTCGCTTCAGCAAAATAAAATTCCCCATGGCTGAAAAAAATTCAAGCAGTTCATCTCCAATAGCTTATACTGATGTATCAAAAATTGACAGAAAATTTGGTTCCGCAGTCTATTTTCAAATTACCTCTTCAAATATCATCAAATGAAAAGGCCATCTCCATAATAATAACAGTGTTTTCCAAGCGGAATTGTCAGCTATAAAAGCAACGATTGAAATAGCCATTCTCAAAAATCTCAACGAATTTAGCATAAAATCTGACTCCCAAGCAGCTATTCTAGCGATTAAGAATCCCTTTACCTTCCTCTCCAATGATATCCGACATAAAGTCTCTTCTTGGCAAAACTGCAAAATACAAAATTTAAATTTCATGGGTCAAAGGACATAGTGGCCATTTTGGTAATGATCAGGCAGATGAATTAGATACAGAAGCAGCTATTAATCAAGATGGTACCTAAATCATTCCGTGGCCTCGCTCAAATTTCAAGTACCAACTAAAACAACTTGCTTCAAAATCTTTGCAAGATTTGTGGAATGTAAGCTTCGCATCTCTGTTCTAGAATGCTTCATTAGATTACTTTATACCAGGACAAGGACCCTTCCCCACATATTTCTACGCAAGAAATATGGCGAACTCAGATATTTGCATATGTAGGGAACTGGGAACTCCTGATCATTACACTTTCTCATGCACTTTAACTGAGGATATTCACATAAAATCCACACGAATTGACCTCCTGGCATTCCGTAGGTTTCTAATTAAAGATAAACATCAGTGTCCAAAGTTTCAGAAAATTATGCAACGAGTCTCTTCCTACCGTCTAGATCTCTGTCAAGTGTAAGTCCACATACTGGCATAAATTTAGCGAACTTTTACATGCTGTGATTATGGACAAAATGACTCCACTCGTGAACATTATAAACTGCAAACCTTTATATCTGAAATGACCCATGGACACCCACTTCTTTAGCGTTATTATTACAATTCATTATAACATTATTGTGTGTGTTATAATTCATTATTGTGTTTCCCGTACTAATTAATAATTATCTCATTATGTTTGTCTGTTTATTAATTATGTTTATCTCCTATTTTTGTTGCACCAAATCAGATGTTTAATTTATTTTGTGAATCTTAAATTGTATTCAGACTATTTTGTAATCTACTTATGTCCTACATCATTATTTTTAATAAATACTAGATGCGGGACGTACCGTGGGATTGCAAGATGTAAAAAAAATAGGCAAACTTTAATCCATTTGGAAAGCTTCAGTCTATGTAAATTCTTATAAAACTTGCAATTCCCCCTTTTTTTAAGAGTTAGTATGGGAAGGCATTACCAGTTGACCTATGGTACATCGTTGGTGTCCCCATACTTTTACCTTTACCCGCACCTGTGTTCGAACTTAGGTGGAACTACTATTATTTGGCTGTCTTTAAGTACTCGGTGATGGGTGAAAAAAAAAAAAAAAAAAAAAAAAAAAAAAAAAAAAAAAAAAACATTTGTTGAATGTAAATGCTTGTGAGGTTTATCATTGAAGGCATCTAAAGAAGGTCATCTTTGGAAACCTCACTGCAAATTTCTTTAATCTCAAAGCAGTATGGGTCATCTTTGAAGCTTTTCAACTGCCTCAGATCGATTGCTGAAAGGTGATTTCAGAGATAATTTATAGAGTATTCAGAAAAGCACGAAGCCTTCCTTATTAACTTCCTCCTAAAGTACGTTTAAATACGAACTTTAATTTGCTTAATTCTAAGTATATCAACAGAATCGGAGTAGCTTTATGATCCTCGCCACCCGCATGCATTTGTGATGCAGCTAGTAGCACTTCCAGGGAGTTGTCGGAAGATCCCGTGACCATGCTTAAGTCCCGGTGAGGGTATAAATGATTTTTACTGATTCGCGCTTTTGAATGCGAAACTGCTGTACATTGTTACCCGAATAAAAATGCTGTCCATGATAATTATTCACTACCTGGATTTGTGCGACTGGGTAACGTTTCTCTTTGCTTAATCACCCTAAAAGGGAAAGGAATATAAGTGATTATCATCTCTCCCTGCTTGCTCTTAATGTATACCTGGCAGCACATCCGCAGAGTAATCAAAAGATCCAGAGTTCGAATCCCGACAATAACTTAGCTGATTTTTTTGTGTTTTCTGCCCAGTAAAAGTAATGCTTCTGTAGCTTTCTCAAAAAGGTAAAAATATTACAGAAAATCCAAAAATTTCAGAACCTGGACTTTTGCTTTCCATGGGAAAAGCAACTTCCTTTCAAAAGAAATTTCTAAAATTATACTTTAAGTTTTCATACTGGATATTTTCTAAATTCGGATCTATATCGTATTATTTTTCTAAATTCGGATCTATATCGTATTATTTTTCTAAATTCGGATCTATATCGTATTATTTTTCTAAATTCGGATCTATATCGTATTATTTTTCTAAATTCGGATCTATATCGTATTATTTTTCTAAATTCGGATCTATATCGTATTATTTTTCTAAATTCGGATCTATATCGTATTATTTTTCTAAATTCGGATCTATATCGTATTATTTTTCTAAATTCGGATCTATATCGTATTATTTTTCTAAATTCGGATCTATATCGTATTATTTTTCTAAATTCGGATCTATATCGTATTATTTTTCTAAATTCGGATCTATATCGTATTATTTTTCTAAATTCGGATTTTTATTTGAAAAAATTGGCTAAAGTGTACAGTTTCTTAAAAATCGATAGTGATGGATACAAGTTTTTAAAATTCGATAACAAATAAATATTAACATTACACAGTGTTTAAAAAGGGCTGCAGAATATTGCAAAAGCTGTGGTCAATAATATTTCATAAACATAAAAATCTAACTTGTCACATTATCTTAAACATTTAATTAATCCTAAATTAGAGGGACCAGTTATTTATATAGTGTCGAACCCTGTTTTGTCATAAAACACTAAACTTTGATCACTAATGGGAATCGCGCATATGTTCCTAAAATTTGGTCTTAAAAGAAGTAAACTTAAGTGGCTAACTAGCCTGAAAATAGAGGTCTATTACCACTAAACACGGATTTGGATATTAGCAAAAATTTACCACGTACGGAGAATTCATTTTATTTTTTAAATTTACTGAAGTAAAATGAATAATTTACTTCTAAAAATGCTTTGCTCCATGGATGTATATTTTCATGCTTCTTTCATTATCGTATTATTTTTATATTTACTATCAATTCTAATTTCGTCGAATCCCATCGGGATGTAAATTAGTTGACAAAAAAAGGAATTAGGAGAGAAATTTTACTAGTAACCGTTAATCTCATTACTTTTGCCTAGCTACCAGAGTTACCTGAAATGAAGTTAACCTTTTCTTGTCGTGTTCTGCTACTGTGATAAGTGTCCGCTTGATACCAGAATTTAGATTTAAAATACTACCGATTCCGCATGACGGGACAACATAAAAAATAATTTCATTAACAGTTTCTCATCTTTCAATCGACAAAATTAAGTCTAATTATACGAAATTCTTTATTTTATCTTTAAAAATGTTGCCATGCTAAGTGCCCCCTCAGAAAAACCATTTAAAGAAATTAAACCTTCAGTTCCCTTTATGAAACTTACTGTGTAATGTTTTTTTAAAATTATGCACATACTATTTGATATTACTTCACAGTAGTTTATAGCAATAAATTATAGAAAACAAAATCTTTCTGCTCATTTTACAACTTCACATTTACTATTCAGTTTCAGGATTCATTTAAGGATCTTTTTTCTTTCGTATAAGGAATTCAAAGTTGAATATAAGCAGTTCTTCTAAAAGTTTTCATCGTTAAATAGACAGCATTTTTTATTACTTAGGACTGGAAGTGAAATTTTCTGTATGATTAAGTTGCTTAAAAGTATCTTTTCAGTGCTTGTGAAAATTTATGCTCAGAGATTCGAATTTATGTTGCTGTTTAGAAACCTCTCCTTTTGTGACACCAAGCTGAATAATTAAAAGAATAGCATAAGCTGAGACTCTTAAGCAGCTGCTTTTGCATTTGATAAAAACAGGCCAGTGCTCTAGTGTTTCTCTAAATTTTCCGAGCCTACTTTTTTTCAAACTAAATGTCGATCTTTTGGCTTTCCTTTAAAATAATGATGCTGTACTAATTAAACATGCATTCGTCCATTGTACTGGTTTCCACATTTTTAGCAAATAATAAATCTTGACACATTTTTCTTCTTATGTTATGAATCGAAAGTATGATGAGAGTAGTTCTTCGCTATTTGGTAGAGTTGATTCGTCAAGTTGAACGGAAAATTATCAAGTAATTCACATAATAATATTTCAACGTCTTAAACCACAGCTATTCTTCCTTGCAGCTACTCCTCTTTGCACCAAATTATTACTTTGTAGAGACATAAGGTTATTTCAAAGCAGGAGAGATGAAAAATGAGCAATGCCTTTGCCGTGTCTCGAACCAAGGACGTCTCGAATACGCGCCGAGCGTGCTGAACACTACACTATGAAAGCATGCTAAGAAGGTTGGAGATATACCTTATAGGAATTTTTCTGATGATTACTGACGGTGTGTTAAACATAAACAAATAACAAATAAAATATACAATACTTTAGAATACTGAAGCAGTCTTGAAAAATTAGATGTACTCATGTTAATAACATATAAACTTTTCCCTGCAATTCGTTTTTGTGCAAACCTCAGATCTTTACTACATCCATTTGCTGAAATGTTTGGACATTTCAAAATCTTTACTGATTTCTAACCTGCTACTGTATTTTCTTTCTAAAAGAAACTGAACTGACCGAATTTTAAGCAAAATAGTAAATTTTTGCGGGGGGAAGGCTAAAACAAAATAATCTGAAACAAGATAATTTTTGAAGTATCATTTTCATTAAATTATACTATTCCATTTTTTTGCTAAGTTTTAAACAAACAACAATCATTGAGAAGTATCTTTCATTAATCACTTTAAAAAAAAAGAAGTATTTATAGCAATGAAAATTGATGTGCAAATGAAATGATAAAATATTTGTTATTTATACCTTTCTATTTATCACTTTCAACTATGATGTTTTTCATAAATGCTGCATAATTGGAACCATAAATGTTGGTAGCAAATTTGTTGTGATCTAATAAACTGTTTGGTTTTTTCCAGTCTAAAGAATTAATAGTATTTTTCTACATCAGAAAAAGATTTGAAAAAAAAAATCTAAGCTTTAATTTCATTCCCAGTGTCCGTTTGAGCTGCAACATCCCAATCAACTGAAATATAAGTTTTATGCAATTAAATATATGGCATAAAAGAAGTTGTTACATGTTAACAGCTATTTTTGTGTTTTTCGTTTTTGGTTTATCAGAGACAAATGTATAGCAGTTTAATTAAAGCACAATAAATTGAAACATGCGGAACTTATTCAGGGTAATGATGTGAAGTAACAAGGAAATTAGAATACATTGTGAATAAAGCTTTATAATACAGCTGCACGCATTTTTAGTTGATCAAGTGACAGAGATGTCATAAGAAGTTGTCAAAAACAGGTGAAAACATTTTCGTTGCTTAAGATCAATCTGGTTAATTTTTTTATGTAATTGGCTTTGAATTCTGCTTACTCAAGATATATAAAACTGTTCTTTACTCAGTGTGTTAAGGGAATTTTGTTCCAGTTTTACTGCAGTAAGTACTTCCTTATTTTATTGTTAATAGATATGAAAATGTTCAGACAATTTTTAATTGCCGTAATAAACTATAAAAGTGCAAATTTTTATATGGTGTATAACATCTATGTAATATTATTACATCTATGCAATTGAAATTAGGCATCGCTGTATAGAATGAAATTGAAAATCTGAGAAAACGTTTTAATAATTAATAGGAATGATTTTAAAAATTTTAGTGACAATATTTCCATTCTGTTTTTAGAAAAGTTCAAAATTGAATTGATTTTGAATACACGTGATTAAAATGTCTTTTAGAACACATATTTAATGTTCACGTGGGAAAGGAAAACGTCACATGAATTATATATATAGGAAATTTCACCAACTGGAGTTTACACCATCTCGAGTTTTAAAGCAATCTAAAAAACAAATAATGATTTCTCTTAAATTTATTGCATGTAACATGTATTTGTATACGAATACAAATACAAAAAAAAAAATGTAGTATAAAAAATAGTATCTTCGAAATTGACTATGCCGTTAATCCCATGGTAAGTTTCATGTAAGCTGAAATTTAATTCAAGTATTAAAAATAAAATTTAAATTTCTACCATTAAATCCTTTATCTTCTCACAGTGCTTTAATCAGTATACATGTAATAGCATGAGCATCGAGAGCAATTTGAATCCAAATCTTATCTGATCTGCGAAAATGTGTCTGATATCAGTTAAAATTCTTGAGGCTGGCAACCAGAGACTTTTATTTCAATGATGTGATACGAAAGACCTGTTTCTAACTGACGCTGCATTCAAATTAATTTGGCTAATTCCACAGGATCTCTGCAATGGCATTCACATACACGTATATACAAATATGTATTTCAAATACGTAAGCATCTAATATTTTTGTACATGGAGGCTAATGACCAAATCTTAAACTACACTCTCGGGAATTAAATGAACATGTTAATTTTACTTACCTTGTGCATTTTAAAGCATCAATTTTAATGCATCTATAACATTTCATTCATGTTAAACATACTGGTTTCTGTTCTTAATTCAAATAAAATATGTTAAAAATAGATCTGACAGTGGAAAAAATTTAAAATGCATCAAAAATAGAAATTTGTAGGTTTTATCACTGTTTTGCCGTTAATTACTTCAAAACTGATCATAATTATTAAACTAGCAAATCAAAATAAACAAATTCACTTGCCATTTTCACTGATATCAACTGCGAAACATGCCGGCTTGCATATGAAAACCTCTGCTGTGAGCAATATTTCAGTTGCTAATGTTTACCGAATTGTTGTGAAATACTGCTCATCTCAAGGCATATATTTCATAAATTTTGATATAAAATGGTCATTATCAAAGAAGCTTATTCGACTGAACTTTTAATTTCTGTGTAACCAGTTGTCAGCAGTACGTAGTGTAATGTGAAATGTGAGCGCGTAAATATAGAAAGTATGAAAAACATGCGAAACGAAAAGGAGTTTTAATCACAGCAGCATATGTAGTCCTCTCTGGGACACAGACATGTTTTAAAAACAGATGTTGATCTCATCAACATATCTCTAAAAAAATATATTTCCCAGAGTGAACTACATGTCATACTTATAAACATTTCCCACTTTTTATAACACTTTAAGAGACTCTCAATCTCAGTAATTTACGATACAAAAATGTCCGTTGCTTCTCTATAAAAAGCAAAAAAATATGAAAAAATTTAAATATTTAGAAAAATTAACCCGATTCCGAACTTTTATAAATATTTTAATAATTTTCCATTTCTGAGTTTTGATGGTGTCTTAAAATGTTATAAAAAGGGTGAAATGTTTATAATTAAGCATCATATCTAGAAGTCCTCTCTGGAAACAGACAGTTTTAGGCAGATGTTGTTAAAACCATCTGTGCTCCAGAGTGAACTATGTATGCTGTTAATCCCAAATATATACGAAAATAGTTAAAATGAACGACCAGGAACTATAATACATACATCAGAATGATTATGGAGGGTCTGGTGTACATTTTGCAAAATGCTTGGCATGTCACATACTTCTGCAGCAGCGACGTTAATTTTGGTGCAAAGGGTCTTCAGAAAAGTTTTTAAACGAGATTCATCATCATTATGAAATATGTATTGCATTTGCTGGTCGTTGATTTGAACATTTCTGGTAAATATCAAACTTATTTCTAATAAATATCCGCGATTAAAACGATTTTTTGTTGTGTTTCTGCCTTCACATTCCCCTTTCTACTACATACTGTATTACGAACACTGTTGCTATTGCTTTGTTTCATCATTGTTTAAAATTGTGACCATCAATTCTGTTACACCATACACATATATAGGGGGTAAGAGATGGACGCAGCAGAGTTCCGAAATTAAGTGATAGTTTTTACATTTCCTACGCCCAACGATTATAATTTTTTTCCCATCGTTTATTTTACTCAAGTATAAAATTCTTGCAGATCAAAGGGCTGAAGCAAAGTGCATTTCCTCATATTTTCAGTTCATCAAACCAGATATGTTGCTATAGGTTCCAGGCAGAATTTCGTGAACTAGGAATCTTCATCTGGGTTAAAATTTTGTACATTTCAAAGTAAAATACTTTTTTATATTTCAGTATTATCAATTTTTGAGCACGTTATTACAAATATCGAACAGAATCTAGCAAAAGCCTGAGAACTTTATCAGCAGAAATGTTTATGCTTATTTCAAATGAACTTTTTTTTAGCATTTCAGTATTAATATTTTTTTACATAATACTGCGCATTTTAATTAGGTTCCTGCAAACATGGCATGTGCATCAGGATTAATGCTTTGGTATTTTGCCATCCTTGGAAGTGTAATATCATCATCATTACGAAATATGACAGGTGAGTCAAAATTTGTTTCCTTTAATTACTGAAATAATGACCCATTATAGACAGGAAACTAGGTTTTTCTTGTAAACTAAACTATCTGCATGATAATCTGTCAAAAAATGTAGGTGTTTGCTTTCAAAAATTCGATTCATTAGATTTTTGAGGTTTAAAAAATATTTCCAAGCATTCTGAATTATATTCATTTTTTATAAGGTTACATTCTATAATTTACAGGTAAATGTGTGGAACCTTAAGAACTGGCAAGCGAATAATCACTTTGGCTCAGGAAACGGAAACGTAAACTCAAGAAGGGTTAATTGCCCTTGATTGCTCAAAATAAGGTTTAACAGATGGTCCTTTCTCAAGACCTACAAAACAGCCTCTACTTGTGCTTGAACTCAAGAACACTAAGAAATAAAACTTAACTAATGCTTAGCTAAAAAGATATAGCAGAAGCTATCAAAATTCCGGCTCCTAAATGGTAACTAAACGGCGAAGCTATCAAGGGCCTGAAATAGTCCGAGAATAATATTGGCTTTAGAAGGAGTGTAGCCAAAAAGCGAACGCGCGCTAGGTCAGAATCCTTGGCTCTCTAACGAAGTCAGTGGAACTTCGACTTAAGTACTACTCTTCCTTCATTTGCATTTAACCGCGATTCTAAAAACGCATTCTGGTAGGAAATCGTAACCTAAGATAACTGTTAAAAACTTAGGATAAACTTTTCAAACCTGTATTTGAAAGATTACAATTTTTAATTATAAATATTTCGTTGGCAGTTTGTCAGATAGAACAATCTGTTATTAATTAACAATTTTTTGCTCACATTTAAAAACTCTTTTTATGCTTAAAAGACATTTTAATATGTAAAGAATTACCGCATTGCTTAAAGCATACTGTTGTGGCATATATGGTTAGTATGTCTAGTTAGCAAGTGATAGATCAGTGACTTGAATCCTATCGAAACTAGAAATGAATGTTCATGTTATCGCCTCTATACAGTCTCTATAGAGTACTTGAATTAAAAATAGGCTGGGGCGTAACCTCATCAGGCATTTGAATTTGGTCAAATGGACCTTTCTCCAGTCGCCGTTTAAAAGAGAGATAATGTAAGGAATTCATTTTCCTTACGTGCTCTTAAGATTTAAGTGTTTAGCATGTTTAGCTATCTCATTGCAAGATCCGTGGAAAGAAACGCGACAATGGCACAGTTGATTTTATACATTTTCTGTATCTACCTTTTCATCAGGAAAACATACAAAAGCGTAGACTACTATGCTAACACAGAGATGTGTATAATTTATGAGAAAGATGTTTGAGAATATTTTTATAAAACTCATAACTCAGTTTTTCTCGAAACGAAATGCTTGAGAAATATTTAAAAACATTATAGAAACAATGTTTTTTGTGCTTTTATGTTTTTGACTAGGTGCTGACGTCATATGCTTCCTTTTCCACTGTTATTAACGTATAGGTTAGTGTAGCATTTTAAAATAACTAATTAATTATCAGTTCTTTAAATACTTCTCATGTTATTGACTCATTATTTACGCATGCATAAAGGGATGCTAATTTCATGCTAACAGGGCCCACTGAAAAGGTTTCCTAGTAAACTTTTAAATGGTTGCTGTATGATTTATTTCAAATTATTTCCATTACAAAAGAAAGGGAATCATTTTTTTAAATTTTACTGCGTGTAATGTACTTCAATCGAACTTTTGATAATGAAATCTTCATTTCAAGGCAATTCATTTTACGACACAAATTAACAAATTATCTGAACAAAAAAAGCTTCGTGTGATGAACGGTGTCTCGAGATACGAGCACTCAAGTGGGCAACATATGATTTTTAAATTTGTTTTGAGATAACCTATGCTATATGATTAACACTCAGGGGTATCTCTAAACATTATGTTAATATTTTTCGGTGCTAAACTCTCGTTAATAAAACCTGGCAGCAAGTGACTTGAGGACCATAAATTCGGCCTGCAGGAAATTATAGCCAGCTTGAGTAGTAAGCTGAGCTTTGAGGCTTTGAAGGACTTAATAGGACGTTTTCGTTATCTATCATCGTTTTTGTTATGGTTTTGTTATCTATTCTGTGTATCTAAACAAAACCGTAGGTTAGGATGCTAACAGTCAGAAGAAGTTTTAGAGAAATTACTAGAGAAAGAGCAAAATAAGCTCAAAAGAAGGAATTACAACAATTGCAGAAGCAAAGGCGATTTTGGAAGCCAGCTCTTTGAAAAGAGGAAGAAATAAAGGCTATCCTAATTCTCTATTTTATTAACCGTTTGAGTCCGGCGAAGCGCTATCGCGCTTCACTTGTCGTATGCCAAAAATACGGCGCAGCGCGATAGCGCTTCTCTTGTTTTGTATCGAGAAAGCGAAGACGCTGCTGTTGGTTAGTATACTTGAAAAACAAATATTGAAAAATAAATTATTTAAAAAAATTTATTATTTAAATAATTTATTATTTAAATAAAATTGAAAAATAAATTATTGAAATATTCAATTGGTTTCGCATCAGGAGGAGGGGCATACTTTGGTCCAGGTACTTCAGAAAAAGTATTCGATTCGTTCGAAAAAATTGTATCCACGGGTAAAAACTCATCAATAATATCGTCATCAGAGGTACTTGCAGTTACTTCATCATCATCACTGCTATCACTAATAACTCGTAATCTCTTAGAACGAATGATGATGTCACTTCCATTATCACTTTCAAGGTCATTACTATTCGTTATCACTTCTCATAACATAGTCACTTTCAAATGAATCAGAACTTGACATGGGTTATCTCGTAATTATCAGTATAACATCTGGTAAAAAATGAAAACAATTTCCAATTCCTATAAAACAACTGCTAGTGATATCACTACAACCTCTCTCAATAATTGCGTAAAGTATACTAAGCAACAGCAGCGTCTTCGCATTCTCGATACAAAACAAGAGAAGCGCTATCGCGCTGCGCCGAATTTTTGGCATAAGGACAAGTGAGCGCTTCGCCGGACTCAAACGGTTAAATTTCTGTATAATGGGGTGAGATACAAGGTTTCCAAGTAACGATATCACACTGCTAAAACACTTTTCAATGACAATGCAATGTCTCAGTTTAGGAAAATTTAAAATGTAGTCAACAAGAAAATCAAGCAAAGATAAGAGTCAAATACAAACCACAGAGTATCAAGCAGAGTCAGGTGGTGTTTAAAGATAAGGAAAAGAAAAAGATAAAAGAAGATGTCTGTAAAGACAGTCAGTCAACACATATTTTTACGAAAGGGAATTTCACATGCAAACAGCAACATCTTCCTCATCACTTGCCACTTACATCGTCTACCTTCCTTTTATATAGGTATAACAAAATTAAATCAACTTTTCCTCTGTTTTTAATCTGTTTAACATTTTAGATATCTTTTTTGCCTTATATTTAATTATACCCACGTGTTTTGGCTTATAAACTCTCTCACAATGTAAATTTACATAAATAATCATCTTGTCCTAAAACGAATTATTCATCCCTTCATACCTATGGGAAAAATTGTTACCAGTGACTACAATGCTCGCAATGGTTTCTTAACCTGGAAGAATTTCATATTTCAAGGGGAATAGCGGTCAGCCTTTTATTTATCTATTAAGGATTCAGTTTTAGTTGATGAATATAAAAACTACTTTTATTCACGTTTTGACATTTTTCATTATTTTCGATACCTTTTCATTTTTATCTTATACAGTACATTAAAAATAATCTAACTTATAAAATATATGTCATTTTCGAAGTTTGGATAGCAGGGGAGGAATAATCATCTAGCAATGCGAAAGTGGTGCGTGGGCAAAAAAAAGTTGAGAACCACTGTCCTAAGGCTTTAGAGTAACTTTAGTAGTTCAGTAGTGCTTGGTGATTACCAATTTGAAAAGCAAAGCTTTGCTACAGCATCTAGCGATGGGCTAGAGACATCGTGGGAGTAGGACTTGAAGACTGAAGATTGACAGACTTTAAAGATTCAGACAGAAAATAGATGCTTTTGCCAGAATTACTCATTAGATTAGATGATGAGTATATCTGCTTCTGGTGCTCAGACTGAGTCGAACCCAAGATGAAGTATCTAGATTAATAAAAGCAAATTCTTCTACACCATAAACGGTTCTTGTCAATTAAAATTCTTTATAAGAGTAGTACTACGAAAAATCATTTCTAGTATTCCCAGCCACATATTAGGGGTAGCCGCATATTAGGGTTTAATATATTCTGATTATTCAGTTTACGGTAGTTAATAAATTACTCTAAAGTTTAAGAATAATTCGCCATATTCCATAGGCAATAAAGAAATTCAAAATGCTAATTTTTAATTTGTAAGATATATCTCTGAAGCGCGACTTAGTATTATGTTATTTTATTTTGTGTTAAAAATAACTGCCGTCTACTACAGTAATCTTAATATTTTTTAAATAAAGTTTTAGATGTCATTTGAAAGAAAATTTTAAGTATTAAGATAATGTTTTGAGTTAAGGCACATGATTTTCCTTACATTGAGGACAGAAGTAAAGTAATAACTGATCTAAATAAATCAAAAAATTGAGAACCTTTCCTAATAATTTTAAACTTCGTATTCTTAGTGACGTTGTAAGGATCTTAAGTTTTACTAACGTTTATTTTATTTTAAATCTTTACTATCACTTCTTATTTTCTACTTCCGGCCAGAATTATAAGCGTGAAGGAGTTTATGCAAAGTTGTCTGGCGAACGCCAAGTATTTAAGTGTGGCCTTTTTGCCAAGCAGAAGAGAGGAAGCCGTGAGTTCGAAGCAGGCCGCTTACCTTAGAAGTTACGCAGTTGCTACTTTGCCTTCCAGGCCAGAGGTTTTAATCCTCTTGATAAATTAAACGTATTGTAGTGTTCACAGTCTCTGTGCTACATACGCTTTCTGTTATTATAAGGCCAATCTTATTCTAAAGTTAAATTAGAGTTTAGTTTTATTTTGATATCTTTTAAGTTAGACCCCGAGTGGAGGGTCATTGTATTCCGAAGTACGGAAGTCATTGTATATAAAGAAAAAAATAAAGGGTTTTGTATACCCTTCGTCTGTATCCTGTCTACTTACTACAATTAGTGAACATAGCTTTAGTAAGCTCTCTGTTCTAGTCAGGTCATTGTATGTTTCCGAAGAAGGTTAGAAGAAACATTGAACCTGATAGTGGCGCCCGACGAAGAATAACTATGGCCGAGTTTCAAGAAGAACCTGTGCTGCCTGCAGAAACAGCTCAGAATCCAGAAATGCCAGCTGCCGCCCTGGAAGGATTTGGGTATATTGTCCAGACCATGCGCGCTTCGATGAAACCAGAAGCAACGTTTAATGGAAACTCACAGGTAACCAGTTTTTTGGAAAAATTGGATGACCACTTCATGCTCTACCCCGTGCACGAGTTTCAAAAAGTTACCTTAGCTACCAGCGCTTTGAGGGGCCAAGCGCTTAACTGGTTCAAATGTATCGGCAGAAGTCTCTTGGGTCAAGCAGGAAGTCCCACCTATACCTACGAAAATTTCAAGACTGCCCTACTAAAAGCCTTCCCTGTTGTAAGGGATCGTGCGAAATTAGAAACAGAACTTTTCAGTATATATCAACAAAGAATGGAAAACCTCTCCAGGTTTATTTTAAGAAAAATTCACGTTTTCAAGCTCTTGTATGGAAACCGTCCGGATCCTGAAATAATTCAAGTGATTTTGCCGAGGTTACTACCCCAAGTGCAAGACTTTATTGAATTGAGAAATCCGACTACACTGGAAAAATTATTTGAGCTAGCAATCCAGTTTGAAAGTAGAAGAACGGCGGACGTCGAAAGAAGACGCCAATATCAACAGCGAAACCAATTTGGTACGCCAAGACTACAGCAAACTCAAGCACATGGCTACGGAGAAAAAGCGAATCAGTGGGCAAGGAAACCCGAGCATTCAAAAACAGACGGCGAACGTCGACAGTTCAATAGCAACCCAGAAAAAAAGTCTCAAGGCCAGTGGAGAAAGAAGGAAAGCACCGAAAGAAAAAATAATTTAAACTAAAACGGATTTCTGCTGACGAGAGGGTGCGGAAATCCGAAGGCCACGAAAACCCCTCTTCCTACAAGTTAAATACAGTAATGGTGAAAAATTTAACTCTTCCGAAGATTGAAGTCTTGGTAAATAATATCCCGGCCACCGCACTCCTGGATACCGGCGCGCAGTGTTCCTGTGTGGCAGAAGTCTTTTTTAGAAAGTATTTTCGCAAATACCGCATATATAATGCGGATAATACAACAGTATTAGCGGCGCAAGGAGAACAATGTAAGTGCGTAGGTAAAGTACCTTTGTACATCCGTATCAAGGACGAACAAGTAAAGGTGATGTTTTTTATAGTAAAGAATTTGCAAGCACACTTAATACTAGGAATAGACTTTCTTTCAGACGCACAAGCTACACTGGATTTTAATGAAGCGTCTCTTAAACTGACGATGAAACCAGTGCGTGTAGAAAAGGTTGAACCGCCAAGGGTAAATCTCGACCACCTGCCTAATGACGAGCAAGATAGAATCCGACAAGTGGTAAGTGAATTTGCTTCCTTATTTAGTGATATTCCAGGATTTACCAGGTTACTAACCATAGTATTGACACCGGAGATGCATTGCCGGTTCGTCAAAAACCATACCGGTATGATAAGAATAAGGAAAAAATTATAGAATGGCATATTACCGATATGCTACGTAAAAAGATCGTAACGCCTATCTCAAGTAGTTATGCTAGTCCGGTGGTTTTATGTAAGAAAAATAATGATTATCCTTTGGAGCATCCAAAAAGGTGGAGATTCGCTATTGATTACCGTAAATTAAATTCCATAACGAAATATCCGGTATATCCGTTACCGATTATAGAAGAAATTTTAAGGAACATAAAATCAACCAAATTTATGACAACTTTAGACTTAACGAATGGTTATTTTCAAATAGGGATCAGGCCTGAGGACGTGCCTAAGACTGCTTTTATAACCAAGTCTGGCACTTATGCATTTTTGCGAATGCCGTTTGGCCTTTCAGGCGCCCCAGCAACATTTCAGCGATGCATGGACATTGTGTTAAGACCTGTTCTCGGAAAGTCCACATTTATCTATTTAGACGATATCATTATTACTAGTGATAATCTAGACCAACATGTACAGGATTTAAGACAGGTGTTTTCTTTATTAAATGAGGCCGGTCTAAAAGTTAATGTCGAAAAATGCAAATTTGCAGCGCCTGAATTAAAATATTTAGGTTACAAAATATCGCAAAAAGGGATCGAGACAGATGAATCAAAAATAATCGCTGTACAAAAGTATCCGACTCCAAACACGGCAAAGAAGCTCTCTTCTTTTCTAGGACTTTGTTCATATTATAGGTCCTTTATAAAAGATTTTGCGGCTATCGCTGAGCCATTGTTAAAATTAAAAAGGAAAAAGGCAAGATTCTCGTGGACGGCCGAAGCCAATAGTGCTTTCGAAAAATTAAAACAAGCATTAACGCAAGCCCCTGTGTTGAAATTTCCTGAAAAGGATGAAAATTTAGAAATTTCAGCGGATGCTTCGGATTATGCGGTAGGAGCGGTACTTTCGCAAAATCAGCAGCCAGTAGCATTTTTTAGCCGAACTTTAAATCAAACACAAAGAAACTATTCCGCGACCGAGAGAGAGGCACTTGCAGTTCTGTTAGCAGTGCAAAAGTTCCGAGTCTATTTTGGAAAGGCGCCGATAACAGTATATTCTGATCATGCGGCGGTAACTAGATTGTACTCTGGAAAAAATTTATCCCCAAGGTTAATAAGATGGGCACTCAAGCTGCAAGAATATAATCTGGTAATCAAGCATACCCCCGGAAAGGAAAATATCGTAGCAGATGCCCTGTCACGAATTAAATTAGACGAACAGGGTAATACCGTAAAAGTTGCAATGCTGACAGCGTGTACAATAAATTCCCGAGAAACTGTAATAACCGAACTGGGTAAGGATCCTGAGTTTGGAAGTATTTATGAGTATTTGAAGGATCCTGAAAATTTTAGCCACCAAGATATTGTGGCGATAAGAAATAGGGCGGCCCATTACGAACTAATAGATGGTCTATTATTTTATACAAAAACTACGAATTCCAACAACGAATTTCGACCTGTTATCCCAGCTAGTCTTAGATTAAATATCCTGCAAGAGCTCCATGACAGCCCTTTAGCTTCTCATGCTGGTATTCGAAAAACTACTCAACGCGTACGCGAGGCAGTCTACTTTCCTGAACTGCAAAAGTTAACAAGGGCGTATGTCCAGTCCTGCCCAACATGTCAAGCCGTTAATTATATTAATTTCCGCCCGGCCGGGTTTCTAAATAGTATTAAATCCGAATTTCCAAATGAAATAATCGGTATCGATTTATTGGGCCCTTTCCCAAAAAGTCAGTTAAACAAAAGTCGCTATCTCCTTGTTATAGTTGATCATTTTAGTAAATGGACCGAAATTGTTCCCTTAAAACGAGCCTCCGCGAAATTAGTTACCGATTCTATTTTAAATAAATATATTTTAAAATACGGGGCGCCCCTAAAAGTTATATCGGATAATGGTCCTCAATTTGTAAGTAATATATTTGAAGACATGTGCCAAAAACTGGGCATACGTCATTTAAAAATGGTCCCGTATCGGCCGCAATCAAATATAGCGGAACGGGTCAACAGAAATATAGTGAAAATTATCCGTAGTTATGTTAAAAATTTTCATAAAAGCTGGGATAACTATGTCAATGAATTTGCTTTCGCCCTTAGGACCGCAAAACATGATACAACGGGAAAAACTCCTGCTGAGTTATTTCTAGGCAGAAAGATTATAACACCGTTAGATAAACTATTTTATGTGCAACAAAGAGCCCCAGAATTTAAAATGGGTGATATAGAAAAACTAATTAAGGAAGCAAAGAAGAATACGGAAGTAGCACAAAGAAAACAGAAGCTCTATTATGATTTGAAACGACGGGGAGTAACTTATAAAGTAGGGGATGAAGTACTAAAAATTAAGCATTCACTTTCTTCAGCACCAGAAGATAAAACTGCCAAATTTTTCCCACGCTTTGAAGGACCATATGTTATAGAAAAAATAACTCACGCTGTTGTAGTATTAAAGGCAAGAAATGGCGAAACCTGTTCCGCAAACATTGACCAGATAAAACCATTCTATGACCGTAATAAAATGCAAATCTTTTCAGATCTTTTGCAGGATCCGGTACGGCAGACACCGCAGGTACAAGTTCCAGAGGTGGGAAAACGACAAGTACAAGGGCAAGCCAATGAGAGACAGAAGCAAGTGAAAAGAAAATTGCCCCGCGGAAAAATTGAAGGTACAAAGAAAAAGAAGCCGTTCTACCGTCCAAAAAACAGAGTTCACGAACACCCCCAGAATGAAGAAGGGAGAAGGACGACGTATGTGGAAAAGACCGGGAGAAAGGACGGCAACTATAACCCGGCTGTGAAACGGAAGATTGACTCATCCGACAGAACTCTCCGCAGCAAAAGTCGCCGAACTGCGGAAGGGCCATCAGCGGCGGAGGAAAAAGTACAAGAAAAATTTGAACGGCCAACAACGAGGTCCAAGCAGGATCACGACAGAAGTTTCCCGGTTCCACCAAGACCAGCTGCCTTCAAACGGCCAAGACCACAAGCAGAGGACAGAAGGAAGATGTTCAAGGGTGGCCGTAGTGGTGAAAAACGGAAGCTTCCAGAGGAAAGCACTGAAGGGCGAGCCCGTACAAGAAGGAGGATCAACCAAGCTACGGTTTGCAGCACCTTTAAAGACTGGGCCCAGAAAAGGATGTCTGAATATTACAAAGATAAGTAAAATTTTGTGTTACTTTACAAACTTAAGTTAATCTTTCATTCTTACTGCAAGTGGCAGATTTGAAGAAGTTTTACCTCATGCGAGGTCTACCTTTATCGCCAAAAGGGCGAGAAATGAGTTGTGACCGATTTTCTTATTATGTTTTTCAATTACTCGCGCGTAAAACTAAAGTTGATGTATAATAGCGTTGTATAAAGACTTAAATATTGTAAAAAGTTATTGTATAAATTTTATTTAAAACATTCTAACAAGAAAGAAGTTTTAGTCTGAAAGACTTTTTGAAATGTAGTATTATTTCAATGTAGAAAGAATTGACACTTGCTTTGAAAAGAATAGAAGTTAACAATGTACTACTAATGTATGTTTTC
Source organism: Stegodyphus dumicola (assembly GCF_044657685.1). NCBI lineage: Eukaryota > Metazoa > Arthropoda > Arachnida > Araneae > Eresidae > Stegodyphus > Stegodyphus dumicola. Next base: position 60,959,869 of record NC_140775.1, on the reverse strand, counting down.
AAATGTGGAAAATTAACGGCATCTTGATATGTTCTTGTATACATGTGAACTGTTATTTTGAATGTTTAGAAATAACGTGATATGGTAAAAGTGAAAGTAATGTTAAAAAATTTGTTATTCGTGTGACTGTAAAGATTAAATCATGGTGAATATGTGTTAAAGGTTGAATGATGTAGTTAGGCTCTCTGACGCTACACTTTAGAGTTAGCCACTTTCAGAATAGTACCTCAGGGTCTAGAGTTGAAATTAGGGTGTGTTAAGAGGTCTCGTATGTTGAATTTTAACACGTTAGTGTTTTGATTGTAGGAGGAAGTGTTGAACACATAGACAGAAACACATTCGTGTTTGGTGTTTTTACAACACATGTCAGAGAGCACGGGGAGAGATAATTAAAATAGTCATGAATGAAATAAGAATGTTAAGAAAAGTATATTCTATATGTTATTTACAATGTCATTCTGTAACATTTCATTAAACTAGTTTTCCTTCCAGATCTCTGGAAGGAACCAGAATTGAATAAAGCTCCTGTTTTGATGCAGTACAGATGAAAAAGAAAAAAGATTGTTGTATATTCCGGGAGCTGCTATTGTAACAAATTTCTTTCTTTTAAAATTTTCTAGTTTCTAGCTAAGTTATGTTTGTAAAAGTTTGGCCTCGCGTTAGTTTCTAGAGCTAAAAGTTTTCAACAAGGTCGTTTTAGACCTCAGTTTCAAACTAATTAACTCTGGCGGGAAGTATGTAAGGATCTTAAGTTTTACTAACGTTTATTTTATTTTAAATCTTTACTATCACTTCTTATTTTCTACTTCCGGCCAGAATTATAAGCGTGAAGGAGTTTATGCAAAGTTGTCTGGCGAACGCCAAGTATTTAAGTGTGGCCTTTTTGCCAAGCAGAAGAGAGGAAGCCGTGAGTTCGAAGCAGGCCGCTTACCTTAGAAGTTACGCAGTTGCTACTTTGCCTTCCAGGCCAGAGGTTTTAATCCTCTTGATAAATTAAACGTATTGTAGTGTTCACAGTCTCTGTGCTACATACGCTTTCTGTTATTATAAGGCCAATCTTATTCTAAAGTTAAATTAGAGTTTAGTTTTATTTTGATATCTTTTAAGTTAGACCCCGAGTGGAGGGTCATTGTATTCCGAAGTACGGAAGTCATTGTATATAAAGAAAAAAATAAAGGGTTTTGTATACCCTTCGTCTGTATCCTGTCTACTTACTACAATTAGTGAACATAGCTTTAGTAAGCTCTCTGTTCTAGTCAGGTCATTGTATGTTTCCGAAGAAGGTTAGAAGAAACATTGAACCTGATAACGTGACATCCATATTATCCATTTTTTTAAATAATTTGGATTACGGATTTCTCCCGCCCCAGATGTCATAATGTCAAGCACACATATTTTTACAATTTTCAAAAATAAAAATAATTGTACTGTAAAAGTTTTCACTGCACCTTGGATTGAAGGAAAATTAAAAAAAAAGTTCTTGCATATAAAATTTTCAAATTTTAAATGGAGGTTATTAATTTTTCGAATTTTAAATGAAGTTTATTAAACTGGAATAAATAGTAAGCCTAAAATCTGTAAATATCGTTTGCTTTAATTATCATGTCTAAGCATTTTATTGAAATACATCGATTTCTGTTGCCGAAACGTACACCAAGTCGTATCATATTGCTCTGTAAGAGTTCTCAAAACCGGTGGAAGCATACCAATGATGGTACGCAAAAGAAAAATGTAGTACGCAAAGAAGCAAAGTATTTTTAACTATTAAATTCAAAAATTAAATCCCCAATATCCTGGATGAGATTTTCTCTAACACTATGCGATTTGAGCTTTGTTCAAGAATGGTGGTGGTGGTAGTAGCACTTTGCAGTGGTGGTACTTAAGGTTTTCAACTTTTGTTTAGGCGGTACGCGTTAATCAAAAGGTTGAGAACCGTTTGTCTAAGGGAAGGAAAAATAATGATATTAAGAGTATGAAATTTGTTCGTGCTCTAACGAAATATAATAATGATGAATACTGTAGTACTCGTCATTGTGAGAATTAGGAACGTCCACTTAGAGCCCAATGTCGATTCTAGGGTTCGTTACTCTAATATGATTAACACATATTTAAGGGAGCTCTTGCTACTTCAAATGAGATCCTCATACTGCCTTCAGATAAGTGTATGCCGTGTTGCTTCCATGGACCGTCGACTAATGCGAGATGTTTTGATTCGGCAAGTTTTCAAACTCTGTACACTTTATTCGCATTTATATTTACTAATCTCACTATTTATTGAATTGCTTGGTTAAATAAATGAGTCTGGAAAGAGCAAACAAAAATTAAGTACATAAGTTATTTTACATCCATTCAATATAAATGCTGTACTTTTGTAGCAAAGCCAGTTAAAACATAAATTAAAATACTATAGCAGAAACACTATAATACAAACTGTAACATAAGGTAAAGATAAAGGTAAAAGTATGGGGGACACCAGCGATGTACCATAGGTCAACTGGTAATGCCTTCCTATACTAACTCTTTGAAAAAAAAGGGCGGGGGGGTTGATTGGAAGTTTTATAAGAATTTGCATAGACTGAAGCTTTTCAAAACGTCTAGAGTTTGCCTATTATGGTACATCGTGCAGTTCCACAGTACGCCCCGCATCCAGTATTTATTAAAAATAATGGTGTAGGGCATAAATAGATTACAAAATAGTCGGAATACAATTTGAGATTCACAAGATAAATTGAATATCTGATTTGATGCAACAAAAATAGGAAATAAACATAATTAATAAACAAATAAACATAATGAGATAATTATAATTAGTACTGGCAAAACAATGTTAAAATGAATTGTTATAATACGTAATGCTAAAAAGGTGGGTGTTCATGGGTTATTTCAGATATATTGGTTTATTGTAGTTTATAAAAATCACGAGCGGAGCCATTTTGTCCATAATTACAGCATGTAAAATTTCACTAAGTTTAAACGGTATGTGGACTTACACTTGACAGAGATCTAGGCCGTAGGAAGAGACTCGTTGCTTGGATATTGATGTTTATCTTTAATTAAAAACTTTTGGAATGCCAGAAGGTCAGTTCTTGGGGATTTTATGTGAATATCCTCAGTTAAGGGGCATGAGAAAGTGTAATGATCAGGAATTCCCACATATACAGATATCAGAATTTGCCGAATTTCTTGCGTAGAAATATGTGGGAAAGGTCCATCTCCTGTTATAAAGTAATTTAGTAAAGGATTCGAGTTCAGAGATGCGAAGCGTACACTGGAGATCAAGTTATATGTGTGTCTTCCCTCTGGAGCATTGTTCCACAAATCTTGCCAAGATTTTGAAGCAAGTTGTTTTAGTTGGTACTTGGAATTTGAGCGAGGCCAAGGAATGATGATTTCAGTACCATCTTGATTAATAGCTGCTTCTTTGGCTAGGTCATCTGCCTGATCATTACCAAAATCACCACTATGTCCTTTGATCCATGAAATAAACTGTAACATAAATAACATAGCAATAAAACATAAGTTAAAGCATTCTTCTTTGAATAGCATGCAAGAATGATAACCTTTTCCTTATTTATAGATATCGGCCCAGAGGTTTTAGACATGTTACTTCAAACAGGCCAATACGAAGAATTCAGTAAACGTAAGTATGAAATGTCCCCAAAATCTTTATAATTTTGAAATTTTGTTAAAATTAAACATCTAATTAAAATAATTCATTATTAATTAATATCTTCAAAGTTTTCCTTTTTGAATGAAGCAGTAATTAAATTAAGTTGAATGATCTCTTTGAAAGTGCAAGATTCAAGTAACCAAGTTTTGAAAAGTAATTCGTGTGCTCTAACGTAGCTTATAGTACTGCATAATATGTTTAAGCTTATGATACGTAAGAAACAATACAATTGTGATACTTCTGTGTACAAAAAGTATTTCGATGATGATTTTTCAAGTTATTAGATTTCTCTGTCATGAATATTGTGCATGCATGAGAATGTACACTTGAAATCATCTAAGGTAATAATTAACTCCCACTGTAATCACTCCTATGTAATTTTACAAAGTAATTCTTAAGAAAGTAAACTTATTAAACTTATTTTTGTTACCGCGAGAGAAGTTTGGATGCAACTTCGAGTTTTTTAGAAAACACTTGCAATAGTTATTTTATATTATCTGCATTGCGGAATACTGTTACCTGAACCAAATTTGTATTTCATTATTTTTTGTATTACTGTTACTTTTAATTTTGCAAATATCAACAACAGTAACAGTATTCCAAGTTTTGTGAAATAAAATTAGAGATCAATGAGCAATTAATTATCAGTTTTATTAATAAAGATTTTGTAATTAATGAGATCTTAACTATGCCTATCAGTCGAGCATATATTCGGCTATTGACCCCTTGATCATCATAGATCCGCTTCATCAAAACCGATCCTGTTTGGAACCCCTGAGCTAGGCTATAAATACAGACCTCGTCGTTAAATGAAACCACCAGGAGAACGCACCGAGATTCACATGCTCCCTGATTTATATCACCTACACTGTTAAACTGATAGTTCATTACATTACACCCAATGATAAAATTCTACAGAAATGGATGACCCAATCTGAAAGTCAAACTTAACATCTATGCGAAAGGAAACGGAATGAGATCCTCTTTGATGAAATCTACGCTAAGTTTGTTTATAAAGATGGTTAGGAATCTTGTTCCATCCAAAAACACAGGCTTAATCGCTAAGTTGCTCACATTCTGTCTGAAAACATCTATGGAATTCTAGATTTAATTTGAATTAATGTGACATCTTGATACTCGTATTATGGAATCGTAGATGCAGAAGTTTCTACTAACTCAGTGTTATACGGTAAAGCATGAAAAGTTGGTGAATATATATTTATGTTAGAAAGACAAAATGTATGTAAATATAAACTATGATTTAAATTAGCGATAGCCCCTTAACGCTTAATTTCAATTTCAATGTTGCTCCTCTGAATTATAAAAAGAGTAATTCCTTTTTACTTTATTCTGTACTGCGTCGTTTCGAGATTAATCCATGTTATATGACTCTTACATAACGCTGGTGATTTAATGGAACTAAAGCTCAAAGAGTCGATGATAATTTTACAGCAGTATTAATTATCTAATCAAATGCATTGGGAATCGAACTTAACTGATTCTGAATTAAAATTTCATCCCGAATAGAATTCACTTGGTTTCGACGCAGCTGGACTGCTTCTTGCTGCTCTCTTCTTATAGCAAAGCTGTCATAAATGGAAATGTTTTGAAATTGGCACAAGTATTGTGCTAAGTCATTTGTGGCCGCAACATATTTTTTGAAATAAAGATGAATATTTGATCTGCCTCGGCTGCCAAGTTGCTATTCATTATGGATTAACTTTCTACGTCATCAGTATTTCTACAATATCAATACAGCTAAGTTTGCTTCATTACTCAAACAGCCATTAAGGATTTTATAATTGTATATATATCTATCTCTCTCTCTCTATATATATATGCGTGTGCGTGACAAAGTAATGAAGTAAACGTATATATAACGAAATGCATAATGTAGAAAAAATCCTTAGTAACATTAATAACGTAATTTACTCAATAATAATTCTGTATAATTAATCAATCTCCTATCATACTTAATGTAGATTTAGAATATTTAATTCAAGTTAATGGAAGCGGTATTACATGAACAATTAAATTAGTTTTTAATGCTTCGTGCATATTTTCTTTAAAAGAAATTAATTATAATAATAGCTGTTTAAAAGAAACTGGATAACTCCACATTTTAAAGACTTAATATAATTTGGTATCCATCCCATTCAAAGTAAACCCTTCTTCATTTATGCTTCATTCACACAATAATAATAATTGTAATTCTGCTTGAAAATCTTTTAATTGAATAACGTCTAACGCAATCTAAAAATCAGCCTGCATGCCCTCTGCGAGTTCAATATTTCTGATCATTACGATGTGTTAGATTCATAGTTGCGATATTTGAAGCAACAGATCTTAGAACTATCCCAAGTTTCTCAAGACAAAACAGTCAAGCAGAGCTGAAAGCGCAGTAAGGACAAGCTTGTTAATTTTTTTATTGGGTGCAAAAGTGCACTGAGAATATGTCATTTTAAGTCAAACAAGCAATGTAATGCTTTACCGCAACTTTTGAGCAAAAACTAAACATTAGCTTCAAGACAATTAAGATGCTTAAATCTCCATGTTCTGAAAAGTTAAATAGCTAAAGTGAAACTCTCAAAGTTTTCTCATTATCATGCTCAGCAAATCTGGCAGGTTAAGACAAATTTTACATCCCAGTGTTAAGAAAGGTGGAACGTTTCTATTTCAATTACGTTCGAGAAATTCAGTTTCCATCGCTGAAGGTGCTAGACACATTTTAATTAAAATATTTCTCAGAAGCTTTATAATCATACTTAAAGTTTGGTATCGATGCATATATGCAGAATGGGCTTACGTTGAACGGAGTGAAGATCTTTAATTTTGGATAAGTTTCAAAGTTTGATCGGTTTCCTGTTGTCTTTTTGGTGAATATAATAAACACAGTATTAATAATATTTGTTTCTACTACACTGAATTCATGCAATTATTAATTAATCTGTTTTTTTTTATAAATTAAAAAATGCGCAAGGAATTAAATGAATAATTCATTTATTTGAAGTATAAAATAGGAACATTCTTTTAATTAAGGAAATATATAAAATAATCTATTTTGGTTAAGAAAATACAGAGGGATTGGAAAATACGAATTATAATGTTGCAATGGAAAATGAAATCAACAAGCCAGTCGTCTTTAAGAATTACAATAAATATACTTTCTATTCGACAAAATAAACGGACATTTTTAAGAAAAATTATATTTAGGAATATCACTTTTCTTATACTCTCGACTTATACTGTCCAGCATTTTGTAAAGAAATGCATCAGTTCACTCAATAGGAGTTACGATAATACTCATATTATTCAGTCATAAAACGCAAACACTTCGTACAGGAGAAAGGAGCTTAAATATATTATAACGATCTATATTTATTCAGGCATTTTCTGAAAATCATTGAAGAATATTTTGGAACATGCATAAAGATTTGAATTTTTTATTTTAGTAGATTTTTAAGGAATGTAAGTTTTTAAGAACCAAAAATATGAATACTTTACTGACATTAAAAGCAAAGATTTTTCTCAGGAGAATGACTCCATTTGCTGTTCAATTTAATGGTTTAGACAGAAGTGTGGAGAAATAGTCTGTCTTGAACTTTGAAACTAAGGAAATTAAACTTAATATTGTTCGCAAGAAGTCTGTGAAGTTGGGAAATTTGGAACAGGAAAAATATTAAGGGAAATGAAAAGCATTAAGGGATATTATTTAATCAGCGTGCTTATTCTGCCAGAAAAGAAGAAGTATATATGGAATTCTGTGAGATAATTTTGAGAAATTTAAAAATTAAAATCAGTACAAATTTATGAGCAGAGTGTATAAAACAGAGGTAACAAGTGTACAAAAGTGGGAATAACAGATATTCCTTAAATAGTGATTAAAACGTTTCTGAATCTAGAATTAGACATTTTATAAAACAGTTTCTTTTAACATTACGGATGGGTGCATTCTGTAAACTAATTATTATATTTATAGATCTCCCTACAGTAAAACTTTGCTGTTTCGGTATATGACGCATCATAAGTTACGTAACCTCATGCACAAATTTTGCTGAGATACTGGTAATTAACATGTCGGGTTCCAACATGTTATCTAACAGATAAATGTATAGGAACCTAGTGAACAAGTAAGAGAACATTCGCTTCAGTTCAGAAAGAGATACGTATAACTCAAGAACTGTTAATTACCCATTATTTCTCAAAATAAGAATTGAACAGTTGACTCCTTTCTCAGAGCGTACAGCATAGCCTCCACTTGGGATTCAACTCGGAGTAATAAGAAACAAAACTATTGCTTAGCCAAAAATGTATAGCCGAAGCTATCAAAATTCTAAGTAGTTGGCCCCTAAATATCAACTAGACTGGCGAAGCTATCAACTGCCTGAAATACGGTCGAATGTAATAATAGCATAGAGAGAGTGTAGCCAAAAGGCAAACGCGAGCTAGTTAGAATCTCTTCTTCTCTAACAAAGTCAGTGGAACTTCGACTTAAATACCGCTCTTACTCATTTGCATTAACCGCGATTCTAAAAACACATTCTTGTAGGAAATTGTAATCTGAAATTAGGAGGAAAGGAAAGTAGCTTTAACTAAAGATAACTGTGAAAATCTTAGCATAAACCTTACAAACATTTTCGTGAAACCAGCTGTTAATTTTATAATGAGTAGTGTTTTACACACTAAGCAACAATTAATCCTTTAAAGCAGCGAATTCTGATTGTCGTTTCTCTCTTTGCTTATGGTTGAAAAATCTTAATTTTGATTAGTAGTGTATTCGGGAAGTTCTTAGAATCGCTCGAGGAATTAGTGCGTTTATTTATTTAGTTTTTAAAACATAATTTATGTTTCTCTAACTAAAATGAGTAATCTTCAATAACCATATATAATGTTACATCTTATATTTAACAAAGTTACCGGCCCGGCAGCGGCCGAGCGGTAAAGTCGCTGAACACTGGTAGCTCGGTCCGAGGCTCGAATCCCGCGAACGGGCTGCCTGCATGGGCATTTTCGAGGTCTTCCCTACGTGTAACGTGTATACGAGCCAGTTTCCCTTAGAAAGTTCTCTACGAAGGCATCCCTCCCCTTAGGCAGATAGCCCTCGTGTGCTTTGCCATAATTAAATACACCACACTACAAATTTATCTCATAGCTCTGAAATTCTTTTTATAGAAAAAGATTTTCTAATTTTCAGAAATTTTCTTATTGAATATACATCTTACAATTAGTATTTAAAGGAGCATGTCTTGGAGCTGCTCCTTTGAGTAGCTTTTGATATATCTGATTTTTTGCGACTGCATGAAATGTTTAAATAATCGATATTTTTCTTTGAAAACATTTGAATTCAAGTCTTAATTGTGGTATAACTTAATAAATTTGCTATTTAGCTATGATTTCCAATGAGAAGACTTATTTCAGATATTTATTGCATTTCAAGCTAATAAATGTGGCTTTCTTTCTTGTTTAGCAGTAAGTTATTTCGTGCACGTGGTTGGATATGTTATCTCAGAGTAGCAGGGGTATATTACTTTGTCTGTGAATAAAGGTTATTATGGGCTCATGAGCAGTAGAGCAGTAGTCCAGAAGATGATCTCCTAGGAAAGGAAGGGGATGAGAAAGAAGTAAAGAAGTGTATAACAAAGAGGTTACAGCTATATGCAAGCTCAAAGCAAAGCCTATGAAAGGAATTAGAAATGTATTAAAAATTCCAAAAATAATTAAGTATATTATTATTCCTGAGAAGGAAGAGTACTTGTTTCAGTCTCCTTAAATATAATGATATCTGTACTGCAATTTTAAATCCGTTATTAGGGAACAGTTGAATATGACATGAAGGTCTTGTTTCAACTAGCGTTTAACTACTGCATTAATTATTTTATAAGTTACCATCCTTTCATACATTGTTTGTAAAAAATCATTAAAAGGAGCACCTAGCAAAAGTATAAGTACTTTTCAGAAGTAGCAGTTCTTCTGACCTGATTTTATATGCATTACTTAAAAATAGTTTCATCAATATACTGTTACGAATTTGGTATTTAAAAAGCTAATGTTAGTTCAATTACAAATTAAATGATTTTATTTCTCGCGCAGTGCAGCGCGTGACGAATATTAAAAGAAAGCTAAGCCGTAAAATTGAAATTACAAGAGCGCGTGCATTAAATAAATAAATATCTCTTTTTGATTTCGAGAAAGTACTGGAAAATTCTAGCGCGTGATTTTAAAATCTTATAAAAGGAGGAAAACATCTCAGTTTGTAGTAGTTGCTTAGTTTGTTGTTGTTTAGAAAACTGCTCTTGTTGATTGTAGCGAATTCGCGGATTAGCGTTCTTTAGCTGTTTTTAATTGCGTTCTATTGGACATTTGAGTAGTTAAAAGATAACTACTGTGAGATATTGTAATACTGCATGATAATTTGAGAAAATTTAAGCATTTTTGTTGTGATAATAATAAATTTTTTTTTTGTTCATTTTTCATCGGACTTGTGCATTCATTTCATAACGAACCCGTACGCACGCAACAATTTTTGGTGTCAGGAGTGGGATTTGAATGCCAATAACAAGAGCGATGGAAGAGCAATTAAGGCAGTTAATATCAGCCTTTGCCTCATTTAAAGAAGAAATTAAAGAGGAAATGAAATTGGGTCAGGAATCCGTTAAGGAAGAAATGAAATTGGGCCAGGAATCCGTTAAGGACGAAATGAAAGCCGTTCAAGCTGGTCAAGAAGAAATGAAAAGAGAAATTACTTGCATAATAGAAAATAAATTTGAAGCTATGGAAGGCAGAATTGAAGCAGTTGAAAATAAAGTTGGACATATTGAAGAAAAGGTTTCTTCCGTAAAAGATCATATTGAAGAAAGAGTTTCTTCGGTGAAAGAAGAAATAGAAGAAAAAGTTTCTTCTGTAAAAGAACATATAGAAGGGAGAGTTTCTGCTGTGGAGGAACGAATTGAAGGAAGAGTTTGTGCCGTCCAACACCAAATCGAACAACAAATTGATGAGAGAGTTTCTGCAGTTGCCAAAGAAATGGATACTTTAAAGAAATTCGTAGCGTCGGCAGGGAGCAGGAGTGATGATTTTAAATTCTTACCAATGCCTGCTCGTCCACCTCTGAAGCTATCCACATATGATGGGAAGACCTCCTGGCAGGTGTATAAGACACAATTTTCTATCGTGGCGGATGCGAATGGATGGGATTCCCAAGCTAAGGCCTGTCATCTCGCCGCTTCTCTAAGAGCCGACGCAGCGGATATCCTTCAGACTCTTCCCGAAAACAAAAGGTTAGATTTCGAAGCTCTGTCCGGCGCCTTGGAGTTGCGCTTTGGGGAGAAGTGTTTAAAAGACTACAGCAGGCTCCAATTAAAATCTCGTCAACAGAAGCCTACCGAAACACTTCAGGAGCTCGCCGCGGATGTTGAAAGGCTGTCCCATCTCGCCTTTTCGGAATGCCCGACAGAAACAAGGGAAATCCTGTCCTTGCAATACTTTATCGACGGCATCCGAGATACTGAAATACAGAAAGCTCTACGAATGGCGGATGTAAAAGATTTAAAAAGTGCTCTAGTGTACGCCATGAAATTTGAAGCAGCCCAGCAAGCCACTCGTCGAGACCGCCACCCAGTCAGAGCTGCTCAAGTCCAGGAGCCAGGGGATCAAGTCACCGCTCGACTTGACGATTTAACTAGACAACTGAACGCCTTGAGACGGAATATTGGTGAGAAGAAACCGACCGTTAAGTGCTGGAACTGCGGTGCTGAAGGACACATACGACGAAACTGCAAAACACCCCAGGGTACTGATGTTAAGACCGCTTCTAACAAGCAGCAGGGAAACTAATTAGTGGCCATCTCGCGGGGCGGAGGTTGCCAGATAATGAAAAGCCCCCGTTTAAAGCGCTTCAGATTTCTGCAGTGAGAGGCGGCAGTAATGGACTTTTCATAATAGGACATATTAATGGAGTTCCGTGCAATATGACTATAGATACAGGAGCCAACGTCACCATCATCCGAAAAGATTTGGCTCAACAACTAGGAAACAAACTTATCTGGACGCCGCCCTGCGTTACCCTCCAGACTGTGTCCGGTGAGAAGATCGACATCGACGGAAAAGTAAATGTTAACATCACATGGAAGTGCCGCTTACCATCACACGGCATATGTAGCAGAGATCACTGATTCTTGCATACTCGGATTGGACTTTCTAAGGAAATACAATTTTTCCTTGGATTTTAAAAATAACGAATTGCATTCTACATCTGAGGACATAGCATTATTTCTCGTTAATGATGAAGAAGTTAAATCTGTCCATAAAATCATAGCACAAGACTATATTACAACACCGGCAAGAACAGAAATTTTACTTCCTGGATCCATAGCCGAAAATAGAAATTTCCGCTACGGCATCATAGAATATCCCAATAACTGTAATATCCCAAAAGGAGTATCAGTAGCCTCAACACTCGTCGACCTATCCAGAACGGTTATCCCGGTGAGAGTCGCCAATGTAACTGAAAAGTCGAGAGTTATTAAGAAAGGTGAAGTGGTTGCAACATGTACTCCAGTAACCAGCGTTGAAAGAAAGAGTAACATCCCAGAATCCGTGTCCTCAGAGAGCATTACATCGGAGTTATTGCAGAATGCACAATTAAACGATAAAGAGAAAAATGCTGCCGATCGCGTCATTAAAGATCTTCAAGTTGTTTTCTCCCGCTCGTCTTCTGACGTGGGTCGAACTAGTTTGACACAACATAGAATAGATACTGGCGATCATCCCCCAATCAAGCAATATCCAAGACGTCTACCGTTTGCTAAACAGGAAGAGGTGCGAACACTGTTAAAAGATATGGAAGAAGGCGATGTCATCGAGCCTTCAGCGAGTCCATGGGCATCTCCCATCGTTCTCGTCAGAAAGAAAGACGGCTCAACAAGATTTTGCGTTGACTATCGCCGGTTGAATGAGGTTACGAAGAAAGACAGTTACCCTCTTCCTAGAATTGATGACATTCTAGACACTCTTTCTGGAAGCAAGTGGTTCTCAACAATTGATTTAAAGAGTGGGTATTGGCAGGTAGAAATCCATCCTGAAGACCGAGAAAAGACGGCATTTACTACGGGACAAGGACTTTGGCAGTTCAAAGTGATGCCGTTTGGACTGTGTAATGCGCCGGCAACATTCGAACGTCTTATGGAGACTGTTTTGAAAGGCCTTTCCTACGAAGCCTGTCTGATATACCTGGACGATATCATCATCGTCGGAAAGAGTTTTGAAGAGCATCTAGAAAATCTTAGAAAGGTGCTTCAGAAACTGAAAGAGGCCAATCTGAAGCTGACTCCCGCTAAATGCAAATTGTTTCGAAAGGAAGTGACTTACCTGGGACATGTCATCTCTGCAGAAGGTGTGCGCACGGATCCTGAAAAGGTATCAGCGGTTAAATCCTGGACGCGTCCCGAAAATGTCCATCAGCTGAGAAGCTTCCTAGGGCTTTGCACCTACTATAGGAGATTCGTGAAGAACTTTTCTTCCATCGCAAGACCACTTCACAAGCTGACAGAGAGCAAGCAAAGATTCTTGTGGACAAAGGAATGCGAGGATGCATTTAACAACTTAAAGGAAGCTTTAACATCTGCTCCAATCCTGACGTATCCTCAGCTCGACAGACCATTTATTCTCGACACCGACGCGAGCAATGAAAGTGTCGGTGCTGTTTTGTCCCAAGAAATAGACGGCCAAGAACGTGTAGTAGCTTACTGGAGCAAGTGCCTGTCTAAACCGGAGAGGAATTACTGTGTCACAAGGAAAGAGTTGCTCGCCATAGTCAAAGCTGTAGAACATTTCCATCATTATCTATACGGGAGAAAATTCCTCCTCCGCACGGACCATGCCTCATTGGCCTGGCTTTTAAATTTCAAAAATCCTGCGGGTCAAATAGCCAGGTGGATACAGAGACTCCAAGAATATGACATCACTATCCGTCATCGTAAGGGATCATCACACGGAAACGCCGACGCCCTGTCTAGAAGACCTTGCCAAGAAAGCTGCCGATATTGTTCCAGGGTGGAAGCGAAATACGAGCTGCTGACTCCGGTCGCAAGACAAATTACAACATCAACATCGGCTGCTCGAGACCCGTGGAGTGATGATGAAGTCAGGAAAGATCAGCTGGAAGACCGCGACATTAAACCCATACTTGATTTAATAGAGTCATCAAACAGAAAACCTACATGGCAGGACATTTCTATCTGTAGTCCTACAACAAAACAATACTGGGCACTCTGGGATTCACTTCACATTCGAAACGGCGTCTTATACCGGAAATTCGAGTCGGATGATGGGAAGACGTTCCGATGGCAACTGATACTTCCAAGATCCCGGATTCCTGATGTCCTCAAAGAACTACATAACAGCCCTACAGGAGGTCACTTTGGAATTATGAAGACCTTACAGAGAGTTCGTGAGCGCTTTTACTGGAATAATGCAAAGAATGACGTGCAAAAGTGGTGCCGATCTTGCGATGCCTGTGCAGGTCGGAAAGGACCGAGGAAACGCAGCCGAGGCAGACTGCAACGTTACAACGTAGGTGCGCCTTTTGAACGTATCGCCTTTGACATCCTGGGACCTCTGCCACGAACTGCTGATGGCAACAAATACATACTCGTTGTCATTGATTACTTCACCAAGTGGCCTGAAGCTTATCCTATTCCTGATCAAGAGGCAGTCACAGTATCTGAGGTAATGATACAGCACTGGATTTCCAGGTTCGGAGTGCCTCTTCAGTTACATTCCGATCAGGGAAGGAATTTTGCCTCGGCAGTAATCAAAGAACTATGCAAACTACTTGGCATTGACAAAACTCAAACGACGCCATTGCATCCCCAGTCGGACGGCATGGTAGAGAGGTTCAATCGAACCATCCTTAATAACCTCTCATTAGTGGTTTCCAGAAACCAACAGGACTGGGACAAGAAATTACCACTCTTTTTACTGGCTTATCGCAGTGTTGTCCACGAGACTACCGGCTATTCTCTATCACAGATGCTCTTCGGTCGTGACCTTCGTCTGCCTTGTGATCTATTGTTTGGCCGCCCTCCGGATGCTCCTTCATCGTCTGAGGAATATATTCAAGATCTCCAGGCCCGGTTTGAAGTGATGCACAATTTTGCACGAGAGCGAGTCAACTTGGCGACGGAGAAGATGAAGACCCGATACGACCAAGAGCTACTGAACATCAATTCCACGAAGGAGACAAGGTGTGGTTGTGGAATCCGACTCGACGGAAAGGACTTTGTCCGAAATTACAGTCACCTTGGGATGGGCCGTACACAGTCCTAAACAGGCTGAATGACGTCGTGGTTCGGATTCGTAAGTCTCCGAACTCTAAACCTAAAGTCGTTCATTACGACAGGTTAGCTAATTACTATGGCCATAGTACATAATGTAAATAATTGTAAATAGTATAAGACCATGGTCCATTTTGTTTTTAAATGTGTATTTGATTTCTTTTATGTATTGCATTTATTGTTCATGTTGTTTATTATTGTAATGTAATGCTTATTAATGCATTTATGCCACAGTTGTAAGTTTAGCTTCCTGTCCAGGGATTGTACTGCCCGGGACGTGCAGTCCTTGGGAAGGGGGCAGTGTTACGAATTTGGTATTTAAAAAGCTAATGTTAGTTCAATTACAAATTAAATGATTTTATTTCTCGCGCAGTGCAGCGCGTGACGAATATTAAAAGAAAGCTAAGCCGTAAAATTGAAATTACAAGAGCGCGTGCATTAAATAAATAAATATCTCTTTTTGATTTCGAGAAAGTACTGGAAAATTCTAGCGCGTGATTTTAAAATCTTATAAAAGGAGGAAAACATCTCAGTTTGTAGTAGTTGCTTAGTTTGTTGTTGTTTAGAAAACTGCTCTTGTTGATTGTAGCGAATTCGCGGATTAGCGTTCTTTAGCTGTTTTTAATTGCGTTCTATTGGACATTTGAGTAGTTAAAAGATAACTACTGTGAGATATTGTAATACTGCATGATAATTTGAGAAAATTTAAGCATTTTTGTTGTGATAATAATAAATTTTTTTTTTGTTCATTTTTCATCGGACTTGTGCATTCATTTCATAACGAACCCGTACGCACGCAACAATACATATAAATTTCCTAACTTACTATCTTAAAAGTGTGAAATTTTAGGAGAAAATGTATTGTATGAAATTTTATTTAATTGTTGAAATTATACCGGTGTAAGGCATATCAATCTATCCATGAAGTTAAATTCAAAGAAAATGTCACCTTAAAATCTTTTTTTTTTTTAATTATACTTGTTTAAGGCATATCAATCCGCCCATAAAGCTAAATTCAAGAAAATTTTCACCTTAAAATATTTTTTTTCCATAAAACTGCCCTTTTGAACTGCACTATACATTTCACTTATTAAAAGAGTTAAAACATTCCATTTATATAAAAATAATAATTATATGAAAAAATTATAAGGTGGGGGCCTTCAAAGTTTATATCTTCTGATATGAGGAGGGTAAAGGAACAAATAACAGAGGTAAAAACAGGGCCTCTGTTTTGCACCAGCACTCCCTCCTCATACTCTTTCCTTACATGCATTTATTTTCTTTTTAGTATTTTTATATTCATCATCACTATGCTCAGTATTTTAAACATTACATATTTTGTATATAATTTTCAAAACATTTCTGCAACAGTTTTTCAAAATTCATTCATTCATTTTTCAAATAATTCAAAATTCTTAAACTTACAGACAGAGCAGCAAAATTCATAATTAAATATGACAAATGTCTATAAACATTGTTTTTTAAAAAGAAATGACATAAACAGTCGAGAAGCAAAGCGGCGAGAGGATGACACAGCAGCACTTAGGAAAAGGAATGGAAGAATGACGTAGTTAATTCGTCAGAGGTATTTATACTAAGTCTGATGTAATTGTAGAGACTAGCTAGGATTGGTTAATTTGAGGTTGTTTAGAAGGATCTCGAATTTGGGAGAAGAGATGAATTTAGGGGAAGAGCACCAAATACGGAATCGTTAATTTTGACGTCGACAGTTTTTTTTTAAAGCAGCTATCGTATTTTCTTATATCTTACATATATCTGTATTGTTACGTTCTACGGGTTCGAGGATTTGGAGTAATCGATGATAACACTTGATTAAAAAGCAAAACGAAATTTATTCCCTAGTATTACATAGGAGAATTCCAAAGACACGTTTATAGTCATCGAAAAACTAGGATAAATAATCTGACACAATCAGCAACACAGCTTTCAGCATTATAATGTGAAGACAGCTTTACGGCAAAGCACTAAAGTCCAGCTCTCAACTCTGTCGATCGCTCTCAAGCTGAATTCTGAACTCAAGACAATGCTATTACACTACTGAATTGAAGATGCTCCTACTGCGCGTACAGACAGGGTATAAAACCTACTTCAAAAACATTTCTGAGGAAAATCGCTAAGAATGTGTTCTAGAATGTCACGTTCCGTCTATGACAAATCACCCATTTTGTCGCGAAATATCGCCAAATAGGCGATTTCGCGCCAAATCTGGCAACCCTAATTCCGCATTGCGGAAAAGCTATCTTACCGCAGCTATGAAATTTGGAAAAGTATATATGTTACCGTGAAAGACCGAAATTGGAGAATGTCAACTTTTACCAAATACGTTGGTGAAAGATCGAGTATTGCATTACATTCTTGTACATTCGGACCCTCACCAGTGTATGTCGACAATCACAGATATGCTCTGGTGTAGGTCGAAAAGAGAGGAGTATATGTACACGCTGTCATTGAAATAGGAAGTGTTTCACAAATAAATGCAGTTGTAAAAGCAAAGGCCTCTTGTGCAATTCAAAGTGTCATTATAGTTTAAGTTGTAGCAATAAATACCATTTGAATCACATAATTTAGTAAGTTTTTAACTTCTATTATTTTCCTTTCTCATTTTGAATGTACTGTGTGTATTAAGTTCTTATGCTCTTAAGTTCTTATTTTAAGTTTCAAGTGCGTTTGTTCGCGACTGAATTGCGGAGAAGAAAATATAATATTCTTATATATTCAACATTCACCATTAGTACGCTGTGAATGTCGACATTTACCGGTGTAAGTAAGAAATAAGAGTATTTGGAAAATATTTCGGACATACACCAAGCGACTATGTGAATGTTGACATTCACCGGTGAATGTCGACATTCTACAGATTTCGGTGTTTCACCGTAACATATATATATAATAGTGCAATTGAATTCCTTAAAAAAGGGAGATGTTAAGAGAACTGAGACAATAAATTCGTATATTTTGCTTTACTTTCCCATAACTTTGATGAACTTTGACATTTTCTTCTTGACCAAACTTTCCGATAGCATAATCAGTCTATTAAACGCATAATAATTTGCATATTAGGTAAAGTATTATAATGAAAAGTAATTATACGATTAAATAAGCCAAAGGACAGAAAATGCCAAATGCGAGTTAAATAAGCCAAAGGACAAAAAATGTTTCTAAAATCATTCAGAAGAGTTTGTTTCGGAAAAGGATACAAGCACCATCTGTCTAGAGGAAAATGGCAACTTCGAAGAAAGGACTTGAAGGACTTGAAAGGAGTCTTGAATTCAAATCTCTTATGAACGCCAATATTCAGCCGCCTCGCCATTGGTGGGCTAATATTAAGAAAATAAATATATTTATAATACTATTAGATGATGTATATCGCTCCCTTTGATAGAAAGGTGAATTGTTTTCCAGATGATTCATATTTCTATCGCTATCAATAAACAAAAAAAAATTACGAGCTGATATGAAGACGAAAATTTTTAACCAAACGTTTGCAAATGTAAAGGGCATTAAAATGAATAAAAATAATTTGTGATGATAGTGATAGCTCATGTAAGATGTAACACGTAAATTAGAGGTTTGTTAAAACACAATATATTGTTTATGCAAAGTTCGCAAGGAAATTTCATGATAAAAAGTAATATATTACTTATATAAATAAGTATAATGTCGCATGAAATATGCTTTCAATAAGAATAATTACTTTGCCCCCATTTATATAAATTTCATAATAGTTTTGAGAAACAAAAAGGCTTTAGAATGTTTATATTTGCAGAAATGAATGGTTCGGGAGGCAATTTTCCAGTTTGAAATAAAGTCACGTAAATCCCATTCCTAGATTTTCAGGTGAAAAGTAATTCTTAGGAATATTATTCCAAATACAATTATTAGCTAGTGACTTAAGTCACTATTTTTTATTCATTTAAATATGCAGGTTCGTAATCAAGATTTAAAAAACTATTTATTTTTGAATTGTGAGGGACTCATCCTATATAATACTCTCACAGCATGTAAAATGTCTCGCTTGTTGTCAGGTTAGCAATTATATATGAGGATGGGTATGGTACATTAAATAGCATTGATGTACTATATAATTCCCTACTTTTGCATTTTCGGTTAATCTTTTCACTATGATCTCTCTTGATAATAAATAATTAAGGTATAGTAAATAAAAAATATAAAAATACCACCCACTATTTAATAGTAAAATATATTCCTATCAGACCGTTCATAACGTAACAAATGTTATTTTACGCTCTCATAACTTATTCCACTTTTTCTCTTTCTCTGTTTGGTATTTAGAGATCACGTGATTCACCTATGAGACTTTAGATCAAAGAGAAAACGTCAAGAAGCTTACAATAGAGTATTTGCTTATAAACAAATTCAATTGCTCAAAACAGTGTATTTGAGCAGGTGGAGCTGTTTAAACTGGCTTTATTGGAGGGTCAGCTGTAGTTGTAATGAGTGCATTTATTTACGTTATTAAAATAGTTAACAAGATTATTATCTATGTAGATTTCTAATTAGTTTTTAATTAAACCAATTAAATTTATTTTTGATTCTTTCAGATCTCAAAATTGACGATGTCAGCTTAGTCCGACCAAAGGAAGGTATATTTATTTTGTTTTCAATATGTTTTAATGCACTTGTTACAATGTTCAAGACTTTATCAAATGACAAAAATCAAAGCATTTTTTAAATTAGTGAAACTAAATACTCGTATGCGACCTTTGAATATAGTTTCATTAAGCATACTTAAATGAGTTTTCTAATTCTATTATTTCTTAGAGAAATGCAACATAAAAAGTGCACAAATATCCCATTATGTATATTCATTCGATTCAGACATGCTTTTGAAAATTTAATAATATGCATTTTAAAGGAGGACAACACATTTATTGTACACAATAATTAGTGCAACTGAAAGTGGTTATGTAAGTCAGTACCTTGAATTCACAGAACATGTCTCACTTCTTCCACTCAACGTGCTGTCAATGTCATGGCATTCAAAGCATCGCTGCCATTTTCCAGGAACATTTGCCATAAGGCACTGTAGAGTGCTCTGTCCTACTTAACATTCAAAATTTTCTGACGAGATTAATTTTATTGTTAATGTTAAGTACGGTGAGAATGAAAACTTGCGTTTTGAAATTGTCCTATAAAAATGACTGCTGCAGGGAGGTCCATGAAATTGAATGACAGCCACTGTCTATCATCATGTAGAAAACAAGTCGTCCGGGAAATGCAGCAGACGTTTTATAGGAATGTTTCTATGTTTCCTTCATGCTATCATCTTATAATAGCCTTAAAAATGCAATCCATCAGCGAAATCCAAATATTACTATGGACAATCTACATCGAGTTATGACAAGTACACATGGGAGATGGTAACAATACCTTAATTAACAAGAATATTGTTTCGAAGACTCTAAGATATTGTTTTGAAGAAATTAAGCCTATTTTTTGAATTTAAGACTTATATGACATACCATGCTTGCGTTGTATTTATTAATGTTCACTTAAAATATTTTCTACTGCTTCGAAAATGGATAATGTTAAAAGGTGTCATTTTTATAATGCAGATTTTTAAGATAATTATTATTTTACTTTGATTTAAGTTTGTCATTAAATAGCAACCCTAATGTCGGCGAATATTTCAAGCCTAAATATCCTCAAAGCTTTAAAACGCAAAAGGTATCTTACTTTCATGCATTAGAGATCTCTTTCTGTAAATCGAAACTTAGCGGAAATTTTAAATGCATCTCTATATATACTTTGTTTTTCTTTTTATTAGAAATGTATTCAAAGTCATTCACATGTTCTCATACCAAATTGGCAGTATAACAATTTTTGCAGTAATCATTGATTACGCAGAGAACATGAAAACAAGCTCATGCTACTCGCAGTTCACAGCACCGCAACTTATTTAATTTTTAAGCAGGATTATTCATTATTAATAGACTGCGTAGTTGTTTTTCTGAGATTATGGAAAGTAATTGTCATATTGTTATGAAAATCTCTACAAAAGTTGTTCAGATATTAATTTATGTTTGTCATTCAGCTCCGATATCGGCAACGATCATTAATTCAGACAAATAATACCGATGGCGATCTGCACACATACCTGTATTTTCTCACATTTGGAAACGACAGTTTGATGTTTATGCATTTATTATGTACAGAACATTAGAAATTGCAATTTTGTTATCCATACGTACAGAAAAATGATGCAAATGAAAGTTAAAATGTATTTAAAGTGTTAATTGAAATAAAAAATTGCAAAAAGAGTTTAATATTATAAAGCTATTATAAGTACGTTTTATTTTGAAGTGTGTAATATGTTTCATTTGCATTATGGTTGTCCAATAAAAGTTATTGCTAAGCTGAAATTATATATTAGTTTTAGTCATTATTTTTATATTTTCTAGGAAAAGAAGATTGGCACCCTATGTTTAATAAAGGTATGTCTTTGACCATGAAAAGTTTCAAAAATTAAGAAGAAACGTATTTAGGAGTTTTTTATACCTTTTATTTTGTATTTGTGTTAATTTAATATCTTTACATTTTGAATGGTTCATATAAAAATATAGCATTTGTATTAAAGAGTTATTATAAGTAAAAACAATCAATGATTATTAAAAAACTTTTGATTTTCATTTTTAATTCCATGCAAAATACGTGTAATTATTTTCCTTTTTGTTATGAAATAAAAATAAATGATTGTATGGAATAGGTACAAAGCAATCACTATTTTCATTTCGTTTTAGATTTTCCCATTTTCATACAATTATTACAATGAGAATGTTGCAGTAAACGCCTAGAAGCTTTAAAAACTCTTTTTTTCCTTTCTATGTTTTGTGAATGTTTAATTCTTAGTCGAAGATGAATATATCCTGGTAACCAATAAGAGAGAAATACTAAGAAACAGAGTTAACATTTTGGGTAGAAAATTCGGCATTTTCTATTGCATATAAAAATCTAGAAAAAGTATTCAACCAGAGACTTCAAATAGAAAATTGTTTTTGTCCATTCTTTGCCATATCTCGTTGAAAAAAGGAAGTGAATTTATAAATGTGACATTGTTTTGAATGTAAAATATGCTTAGATGTCTAATGTTTAACATTTATACTTTATAAACTAGAACACTTGCAACCCAATATTAACATACATATTTTTGTTAACTACATAGTTATATTTGTTTGCAATTTTTTTGTGTTGAAGTTCATTGCTTTGAGTGCTTCATTGCTTCATATTATACTTGTATTACACTCATTTTTACTACTGATACGATAATTATTATGCTTTTAAGAAATTTCATCTACATTTTTTGTGATATTTGAAACTGAAGTCTCATTTTGTTAAATGCTGCTTTTTTAATTGTTTTAAAATTTTAATAATTTGCCTTATTTGTTACCTCTTTATGTCTTCAATGATATTGCCTTATTTTATGAACTTTTAATAATCACTGATTTATACAAGTAATTCTTTTTTATAGCACTGAAATATGGAGATATTTTGATGCTAAACGAACAACAGGAAGAGGTAAAGACAACGAATGTGTTTTATATCATGTTTGTTCAATACAATTCAAATCTATGGATATTGTATTCATTTCCCTTTAGGAACGTCAAGGTATTCGCTTCGAGAAATATGGAGGAAGCAGATGGCCTGAAAACAAAGTTCCCTATGCAATATCTAGGGCATTCTGTAAGCATGCTTATTTTCTGTTAAGTTGCATTCGACATTTCCTAAGCAAAAGGAAGGAATTTATGCAGAATTTTGATAATACCTCATGTAATACCCTACCATATGTACATATTTCAAATGTCGAAAATTCCTTTACTACATTCTTTATTTGCTTGAAGTTGGCATTACGTAATTATATTAAATCACGGTTATATAAATATTGCTTCCACAAACAATGTTACTTAAACATTACTGCTTTAAAGTACGCCTAATTCAAAAACTACAAGTCTTTTTTGTAGCATTAAATTGCCAATTTGCTAAACTGAAAATTCTGCATCAAATTATATTCTACTGTCGTATCACAACACCCACTTGTTATCATATTAAGATTTAAAACAAAATGGAGTAAAAATATGGAATGGACTTCAAGTTGTCAGTTTATATCCGCTGCATAATAATTGCTAAATATTTCGCAGTAAGAACATATAGTACCTTGTAAGCTTAGATGAGATATTAAATACTGATTTATAAATCGTAAATAATTATAGGAATTTAATATTGATGTCAGTTTCTGTTTAAACAGTTTTTTCTAATCTCAAATTAATAAAGAAATTAATATATCAATATTTTTATATTTTTAAAATACTAGTGATCTTGAGTTATCGGATCTTGAGTTCTTGTAGTGAGCTAGAGTTATCCGCAGTAGAAAGTAGAAAGAAGTCGCAAAAAATTAATGTCTTTATTGTTATTCTACAAAATTAAAATAAGATTTTATTCATAGGAAATTCCAATAATTTCTAAAGTGTGCAGAGTGCATGAATTAAGAAACATTCCTTGAATATTGAAAGGTAAATTAAACCAAAGCATCATAAGTGTCCTATTGCCCTCGACAACCAGTGCTAATTTCAACATGCTGCAGCAGCGGTAGCAAAATGAAAGAAAAAGGTCAAAGAAAAAAAGGAACATTATAATTTAATATGCTTTTATGATACTGTGTTATTAAAATTCTATATGCTTACCAGAAAGCATGAAAGAAGAGCAAATATTGAAATGCTTACTAGGAAGAATAAAGAACGGAAGCAGGAACTTCAAATACATCCACGAATATTCAACTCCAAAGGCATGTTTGTTGACAAACACTCTAAATTCATGCATCTAACAGCTCTCATACAATTCAACAGAAGTTTTAGAGAGGTACTAAAGTTGTTAGAATTCTTGATATTCATTTTGGTCCTTACATATTGAAAGGAGTTTCGGAACTGAAAGAACTGAATTACATTGGATAGTAGAGAATGAAATAATTAAATGTGATCATGAAGAGATTAAAGTGGAGAGTTTTAGATACGTTGTACATTTTTGAAGGCAGTAATTCAATAATTTGAGCTTCAAATGCATTTCTTTAAAATTTGGTTTTATGTATAACTTTCAAACATACTGTGAAATCTTTCGAGCTTTATAATTTTTCCAAATGCATGAACTAAATAAAACTCCCTTGTGTAAATATTTTCCTAATAACGTCCTTATTTCGACTTAATCTTTCCTGATTTATAACATGGTAAATATGTCTAAAAATCTTGTAATTATTCTTCGATTATCCCTAATTTTTTATTTATTACAATATCCTTTAAACAATAGTACAAGAACCCGAAAGAAGCGTATAGTTTATTTTAGGAACGTTATTTCTCAAACAAGTTTCAATGTCTTTCTCGCAGCATTTTTGAAAACTTTGTCTTATTTTTAGAAAAAGTCCGGAGATAACTAACATTCTTAGATGCAGGTGTCAAGCTTGCTTTAACATGTACTGGTATATACGTGAAAGATTAAAACATAATAAAGAATACTATGAAACAGAACCTAAAAAATCTTGAAAACAGACAAAATCCTCGCATATCAACATATCATTAAAAATTAAATTGAAATATTTTCATCGGCATCGTATACAGAAACGTATGTAAATGTGCAATAATAAACTCAGTGCTATCATATAAGCGTACAATTTCCTTATAATGTTATGTCATATGCATAATTTCTTTGCCCAAAATAACTTGCCTAAATGTGAAGTCCTAGTGCCGTAAACAGGTGCTCCTATTTTGCATTATCCTATACATATATTAAGGTTATAGGAAAACAAGATTTTTTTAAAACTGAAGAGCTAAGAAATTTAACATCGTCGTGTATTTGCTAGGTAAAGCTATGGATGTGACTTTTGAAACGATCTGACTATATATATTTTTTTTAATGCAAGGGTGTTTTAAATTTACAATATTCTTTGGCTAGGTTTATGAAATAAATGTGCCTTTATGTTTTACGATACAATTTAGTTGTAAAATTATCTTTATTCCATGAATTTCAGCTTCCTCTCAAAAAAGAGCAATAACACAGGCTGTTGAGGTGTGGAATAATGAAGTTAAGTGTGTCAGATTTGTTCCGAGGAGATGGTGGCAAAGAGATTATGTTTTCTTCTTTGACGGAAATGGGTAAGAATGAAGGTGTTACCAATATACATTAGTATTCTGTTAATAATGTCAGTTTCAAACTTAAGAAAAAAAAAAAGGAAGTAGAAATTTATAAGTTTCGCTGCATCGTTATCAGGGCGTTGGTGGAACGAAAGGAGCAGCCTAAATGAAAGTTTAAAACTTAAAATAATCCCAGAAGAAAAATCAATGAAATCTGTGTCTTTATCAGTCCAACCCCTACAGGCTGAACCAAGAAACTGCAGAATTATAGCACCCAAAACACGAAGAAATTTTAAAAAAGCATAAAAGTATTATTTGGAGCAGGCTGGATCCAAAAATCAAAACATGAAAATATAAGCAATCCAATACATGAAAAAATAAAAACACATGCCAATTTGGAAACCAATACATGAAAAAAAATACAAACATATTTAAAGTTTGAAAATTTTTTACCCGGCTTGTTTGGTAAAGATCGTGTTAAAAATTTTGAAAATATATAGCATGAAATTGTAAATAAATAATAAAACTTAAAAATCTAATGATAATAATTTTTAATTTACGTAGTTCGACTCCAAAACACATGTAAAACAGAAGCAATCCGACATGTGAAGAAATAATAAATGAAAATTTGATCTATAAAATATAAAATAAAATAAAAAATAAAAAACAATATTAGGAGTTAATTTTAAAATATATAACATTACAGTAACAATGGTTTTGAAATGCAAAAATATATTCGACCTGTTTAGTAGCAAAGTCCTTGTGCTAAGCCTATTGCGTCAAGTAATGAATTTAGATCAATTACGAGTTTTAAACATTAATATTAATAAATTAATTAGGAAAAACTTTTATTGCAATATTAAATATTGTGTAGTAAAAATGAATAATTTTTAAAAAGGAAAAACTTCGAATTACCTGGATTTTGAATCCTAAAAGAAATCCAATGGTAACTGCCATAAAATTAAATTCAAGTGTATCGCTTCAGATCAACGAATGAAATAAGCTGCAGTGTTTAGTACCAAAATATTTATTTATTTTTTAAAATTCGGCGATAGAGAAAGTGGGCAGTACATTGTGAAAAAATAAAAAATGTGAAGAACAAATAAATAAATTTGATGAAATTAAATAATTGTGACGAAGTTAGGGCAGTGTCTAATAAACTGTTAGGCATCTTCGAGAATGCAATTTAGCAAAAATGTTACAAATAATAGGTAATCTGAAAAAGAAATATGGTAGAAAATGAATTTTAGTTTAGTCTTCATAATCATAAAATTTGCCTAATGTGTGAATTTAGGAAATAATATTGAATTTCGTTTATTAGGAACAGATTAATAAAAATGAGAATTTGTGGGTAATTTAGTAACAGTAATAATTTAGTATAAGGTAGTAAGGGTAGTATAAAAGAACAATAACTATAACATGGAAACTTTCAAATAGCATAAAATAATTATTACGCCTACTATTAATATTAGGCTGTAAATATTTCACAGATTACTGCATTAATAATTAGTTATTGATCAGTTCAGTTGCATTTCTGCAATAATACATTTTGGTCCTCTTTCTGACACCAGCATACTTATCACAAACCTATACTTTACACGACAGGCATTGAATCATGTTTCCCTTGAAGTCATCACAACAGATAGCACAGAATAATGAATCCTCGTTAAAACTGATAGGCTTACTTACGGAAGGCAGTGAAAGTTTAGCCTTAACTGTCTTCTTCGGTTCAGAAGTTTGGAGTCGTTTTTTCACAGCGGAGTCTCTTCTTAATTTTTTTTTCAGCCTCTTCCCGTATCTGCTTGTATGGGCTACTTGTTGAAAGAAATTACGGACAGATTGGGCTGCATATAGAGACTCTGCTCACTTTTACGGTTAAGAGATTTTTTGTTATCTAAGATATTGTGTATCTAGGCAAAACTAGAGGCTAGGACGTTAACAGTGGAGAAGTTCCTAGGAGATCATAAAGATGGACGCAATAGGAGAAAACTGTATTGTTGTTTGGATTTTTAATTGATCCTTTTCCAACTAAGAATTTAGATGGAAGCGGAGCGATTTCACTCAACTTTCACTTTAACGTTTGATAACAATATTGACGCCCAAGAGAGAAGCGGTTCTGATTCTGTTCCACTCGTGGTTTGCGTTCATTAGCCAATTTCCTGTTTTAGCAGACCATTCGTTACCTTCCTTATTGTTGCTGTTGGCCATGTGCTTTCTCTAGCAGTCTTGCTATATGGAACTGGGTAACTAATTTCTGGAACTGAACTGCTAATTTCCCTTCTGTCTGTCTCTGTTATGCTAATTTCCCTTCTGTCTGTCTCTGTCTCTGTTATGTTCTTCATTTCATTGATGTTCAATGGCTTAAAGAATGAAACGTCAAGGGGTTGCAGTCTATGGGTTGTGTGATCCAGGAGTGAGAACATAATTATATAATTTTCTAGAGCAAATTCTAATGCTTCGAGATTTCTATTATGTGTACGATGTCCATTTAGACGGAGTAAAACTTTTTCTCCTTCTAAGGGTGAACTGTTTCGATGAAATGTTTTAGCTACCGTGCAAATATATATCTGTTTATGAATTCACTTTCCAGATTGTATGCAGAAATTGTTCCTGGTGGAGCTCCATCTTGTAATTCGTCCGCAGATTGTGTACTTTTAGAATTAGAAGTTGTGGGTCTTATTGTCCAATGGCAGATGCACAGCAAACTGCTGTTGTAGCGCCTCTTTCTTCATTGGCAATGGCTCCTGCAGCCTTCTAACCCTTCAAGAACCATTCGAGGTTTCTTTTGGACTACTGACAAGCCTATCTCGTCTTCAATGAAAACTCGAGTTACATCGAATTTATTTTCGTCAACAACACTCTCTAATAAGTCAAAAAATGTTTGACGTTCTCTTTATTGAATCCTTTTGCCCGAGCAAAGGATGTAACGCATAGCAACGCAGGCTGGCTCATTGAAGACAACTGGCAGTCGGTATGTAATTCTTCCGTGATTTCGGTTATAACAAAGTAAACAACCATTGTTAAAATAGCCAAATAAATCTGACTTAACGCAATTTAAATATTATTAGTAACATCTAAAACGCTATTAACATCTCACTGGTATCTATATTTTCTTTGCATTGCTAAATTAGAAGACGAGTACAAAAATCTTACCTTCTTGTAAAGCAACTTTGTTTAAGCGTAGATCAACTCCCAGTCAAGATGGCGGTTTTCAAGCTTTATGCAGTATATTACACAGCCAACAGGTAGCGTCTACTGTCAATAACTAGAAAATAATGGAGAAGGCTCAACGAAAGCAGCTGGCCGATCGATAGCAACGTGATGGTCAGAGGTGTTGTTATTTAAAAAATTGTCAAGTGCTAGTAATTCTTTGTTTTTTAATTTTTTAACTAAGTTATTACTATTAAACTTTTAAACGTATTATTTATTTTGCATGATTGTGAATACTTGTTTCCATTTTCAGCATGCAATTGAATTAGCTTTTAACTGCTTTTTACTTGCCATTTATTCATTATCATGCCTTATATTTCACAATTAATTGCTTTTTCCTTCCCAGTTTCATTAATACTTTCCTGGTTTCCATTAATATTTTGTTTAATTTTCGTGTTTTGCATTTTTTGTATTTTTATTGTTTTTAATCCTGTTATTTTCTATTTGCTACTAATCCTTCTATTTATTATTGCTATTATTGTTAAAACAAACCATTAAGAATACAGACCTTGAAAAATTTCCAAACTTTTATGTATATTGTGAGATTGATGAAGGTCTCCTATTGGATACCAATCACGTTATCTGCTTTGACTACTCTGATTAACTTATTAGCTCAGATATAGATACAAAATAGATATAAAACTCCCTACGTAGACGAAATGCTAACAGGAAATATGTTTGCAAGGAAGACTTATTCAAAGATATGTTTCCTCATCTAGACGGGGCTTAGCATAGCTATGTGCAGATAGTCATTCCCGTCGTTCTACAGCTGAATTTGCTAAGAAAGTGGTGTAGCCTTTTCAAAGCATGGTTAAGCGCTAGCGTCCATAAAATCGTGCACATGCAGACACATCAAGTGATACAGTTATATTCCCATCAATGATAGCAGTGTAAAGTTCACCAAATTAAATCTACGAAACATTAAGAAATTTTATTAATTTGTATTAAGCTTAAACTTCGAGGCAGCAGTTTAATAGTAAGTCTTGTACTGTTATATAGCTTGAGTACTTTTACGTAATGTACTTGGTTATTCGTCGAAAATAATAACTTCTTATAGAATATAATAATTTAGTATGATTAAAGTTTCTAGTTTTCTGTATTTTTTATTAAAAAAGTAGCAGAGTTTCCAGATTTGATGTTTATTTTCAGATGCTATTCCAACTTAGGCCGAGTGGGCGGACAACAGCCAATTTCCATCGACACCAACGGATGTCTCAGTCAGTCAACTATCTTGCACGAGATGGATCATGCTGTAGGGTTTGCTCATGAACAAAATCGTTCTGATCGCGATAAATATATTAGAGTGCTGTTTGAAAATATACCTGAAGGTGAGCTACTTTCGCATAACAAAAGAAATCTTTCAACTATTTCACTATGGTCAATTTCTACTTTGTCAATAACATTAGGAAGAATCTTATTAGAGTTTTAGCCAGTCATAGGTTATGTCTACTTGAGCGACTGTAGGATATATGAGTAAAAGCACTGATTAATACATGCTATCTCAATAATACTTCGGTGGTTTACTATTTTGTGTAAGTGATAATTCTATTTATAAAAATTAAATTCTATCAGAGTCATTAAGATCCATTTACATCTAATCAAAGTTTAGTCTTTACTCTAAAAGTTGTTATTTTTTATGAATTTTGCTTTATCTTTTAGTGTTGAATATGAATAATTGAAAATTAAGTCTGATGTTTTAGACAATGAAAATTCGATCTGTATATAAGCAATAAATCTATAAGGTATTTCTTCCACCTTCTTAGCATGCCTTCGTAGTGAAGTGGTCAACACCTGGGCGCGTATTCCAGAGGTCCGTGGCGCGATTCCCGCGTGGGCGTTGCTCATTTTTCATCTCTCCTGCTTTCCGAAAACACCTAATGTCTCTAGAAATCTACCTATTTACGACAGAAATTATAAAAATACAAAGAATAACTGAAATCTAATTTATTGTATAAAAGATAAGTATTATGGAATATTAATTAACACCATCTAATCCGCAAACATTCGAGTAAAACTCTAGAAACAGAAAAAAGTGCATTATTAATCGTAACCAAAGTATCTTTCGAAATATTGACAAAATTATAGCAATTGTAAAGCTTGTCCAAAATATTAATACACTTCGGAAATAAATGAAGGAAAGTAATGACAACGAAATCAAAGAGATAATTTGAGTACTCTCTTTTACTCAGCTTACATAGCTCCTCATATTTATATAGCTTTCATGACTGTACGTAAAAGTTTGAGGTTTTGAAGATAATATCTAATATAATATCCTATAATATCCATTTTTGAAGATAATATCTAGTATCTCCCTCCAGTTCGTAATTAGAATCAAATGAAAAAATTAGAATAATTGTAAAGATTGTTTAAAATGTTGGTTACTAAACTAAATTGTTATAATGACTTTGTTTTGCCGAGAACTAACAAACTTAGATGAGTTAATAGAAGCTGAATCTCTTTACCAAACGATATCGCCGCATTACAGAAGTTTTCTGATTCACGTAACATAAAACCATTAAAAATTTCACGACACACCTCATCCTTCACTTCTTTGTGCTCAGTATATAACCTGTATAGAGTTTCTGTGTTCGCTATGAAAGAGACTGTATACCTCACAGAAAATATTATGAATTCTTTAGTCTAATCATACGAGTATTTACTCAAGACTTAAACATGTAATCCTCGATGGTCATGGACATAAAAAGTATACGTTCGTAGTTAAAAAATACCACTCTTCAGTGGTGCTGTTTTACCTTATATCAGGTTTTATGTGCGCCTTGCTTAAAAATTATACTCAGCTTCTTAGCCATATGTGATATAGAATCTAATTTACACATATTAAAAGTATTTTTTCAGCCGTCAATAAATCTTCTTTTACATCGGAACCGGTTCATCTCTGCTTTGGTTTTTAAGTCATCAATAAACTCTCGATTACTAGCTGCTGATCTTCGCTGAAAGAATTATTTTGAAAATTACAGTTATTTTCTGAAGGTTTTGTGAATGCGTACTTAAGAACACTTCAGTTATTTCTCAGCATTTGAGATATAAACTAGTACGTCAGCTGTTCTTTTTGTGCAGTCACTAACTTAACTGAAAAATTATATAATATTTCTAAGGGATTCAATTATATTTAAGTTTTATACTATGTAAGGAATTTCTTCCTCCTTAGCGTGCCTTAGTGGTGTAATTTGAAGCAGATTTTATTAGCTATCGGGACATTTAAAGATGAATTCCTGGGAGAGCAGCTCTAACTGTTCATGTTTCCTGCTCTAATAAGTAACAAACGATACGTGACGTCCGAATTAAAATGTTGTGGAAGATAACTACATGGATCGATACCATCTGAATTTGGTCACTGGGTTCCCTATTCCCTAGTCGCTTTTTAATTAGGGAAGAATGTAAGGAATTTTCTCCGGTTGATCTTTACATTATGGTAACTTGGCGATTTTTTGGCGAAAATTTGGCAACCAACTCTCCTACAGCAACCCTCTATTTTTTTCCCCGCCGCCATTTTGTCTTCACGAAGTAAAGACATGTTTCTTTTCTTCTTATCTACTGAACACTTCTTCCAACAATCTACTAGCCGAATTACACTTATGCTAGAAATTTTATCAAACAAAACTGCTTAATCATGACAAATATTCACTGCAAAATTGGGAAAGAGTGCACAATACCATACTCCTTACGCGTTTTTCAAAATAACACATACACATAAACCATGTACACGCCGACTTATTTTTACTTAAAAAAAATCCCAGAATTGCACAAAAATGGCATTGCGGACACTCTTCACTATATCCATGTACACTGCTTTTTTCTCATAAATTAGAAAAATTTCACGAAAATACATGACAATTTTCTCAATCTTTAAACCCGGTAAAAAGAACATATATGAAATTACCTGATCGCGAAAAAGTATTTACCCTTTACAAATATGAACATTTCCACATATAAAATAAATAAAATATCCAAAAACTTTTACCTCTAAATCATCTATTACATTATACACGTCACCAACGAATTCATACCGCAAGCATTACAAATACTTAGTATCAAATATTTAAATTATTTCCATGCACGTTTATTTCAACTTAAACGTATAGCAAATTCCTACAAACATAAAATTCACAAAATAACTATCATTTCATTAAAATATAATTAAATTCAAAACCACTACTTAAAATATAAATGAGCACATACATTAAATTAATAAAAATTACCTTACAATCCTAATTACTTTAAACTAAATCATTGCTAATAACAATTTTCCCAATAATACCAAATTCCTTTCCACCTTACATTTAGAACAATGCATAAAAATAATATCCTCAAATAATTAAAAATACTAATTTACCTAATCTTCTTCAGAATCTTGATTACGTGGCGGATACACTTTTCTAATTCATTCAATAAAATTATTGAAAGATTTTTTCTGCGAATTTTTCCTCCATACTTCCTCCGCTAAATAAAAAGCAAACTTCTCTTTATCACAATGCCTAAATACCCATTTCGAATTAACTTTAGTTAGGGACATGGGATCCAAAAATTAAACAACACTGTTTCACACAACACAGTATAAAACTAAATACAAAATTTCCACATTTTTTCCTGATTTCCCCCCTTTTCCGATTAAAGAACCGTAATTCGTCCATTAATATCACATGACATATCCCATGATCTCTCATTTCCCTCACACAAAATAATGCGTAATCGGAACTGAGTACTGCTCACATTATTACCAAAGTCCCAGGTAGTAACCTTTATCGCCTCCAAAATGTCGCCAAACTACCAGTTACCATATTGTAAAGATCAACCTTTTCTCCGTATTTACTTCGTGGTGTAATTGGGAGAATTTCCGGTTAGCAACTGAAAAGGCTAGATTTCACATGCCAGAGAAAGAGCTGTTGATTTTTCATGTTTTCTTCCTCAATGAATACCAATAGTCTCTATAAATAGTCTTCATCGAATGCGTTTGTTAATCAGTTAACTTGAAAATGTTTAGAATGAAATGAGTTTCTGCATTATTCTAACCTTTTTGGATAAGAGTAGCATAATTTAAATTTTATCACATTCGAACAAATGATCATATAGTGCTATACTCCTTTTTTTTAATTAATGGCAGAACACTTCTCGGTTTAGATGTCATACCAGGTGCCGCGTTAGGTGAACATGTCAGTGTGACGAAGTTCTTTTCTAACATTCCCTATCTAATTTAAGCAAGAGCGAGTTTGTCTCAAACCCTTGAAAAAATCTTAGAGGTGACAATGTTATTTACCACAAAAGGTACCTAAGTTTTCATTAATTTTTATTTATCTTGGTCAAATTCTAAAGAATGTTAAAATAATATTAAAAATTTACCATTACAGTCTTACAAATCAGAACAACATTGTAATTTTCCTGACGTATTGAGCATCCTGCTTTGCTTTTACCTATCAATGAAAGATTTTATCAAAATGTAAAAAAAATGTCTTGCTTTTATTAATTTTAATTCTATACAAAATTGTCTCTTTTTGTTTATTTTCAAAGTTCATGCATCAAGAACTATTTCTGAATAAAAAGTAATAAATCAAAAATTGAAAGGATTTATTGAAAAAATTCTAAATTAGTTTTAACTTTTAATCACAAATGATTTTTAAAATAATTATTGCCAATATAATGACTGAACTTGTACATTTTATGTAAAAATAACACAATCATTTTGACCAGAGAGATTTAATCTTGCTAAATGTTTATTATGTTTCCTTGAAACGTGGGAATTTGGATGTTGACTAGAATTCAGTATGTATTTCTCTACCCATGGATGATATCTTTGGATATATCGAATTTCAATCTTATTGTTTGTTTATGCATTGTACCGCCACTCAGTTTTATTAGTTTAGGTTTTATGTACACGGGGAAATGAGTTATATTGTATGACTGAATATATCTCTGAATTGATTAATTTTTGTTTGAGCAATTTCTGTAAGAGATGAAAATGTTTCTTTTCTGTTTTTCTTTCATTGATTAGAATGGCGATCACAATACGAAAAAACCAATTCTGAGGATTTCGGTCTTCAAGGTAACTATGATTACTACTCAGTGATGCATTATCCTGTTGGTGCACCAGGAACCGATAAACCAGCATTCGAGGTACTCGACAAAAATATTGATTTATCTAAGATAGGACACGGAGAAGGATTTACGGAAATGGATATACAGAAAATACATGAGCTCTACTGTTCATGAAATATCTGATATCAACTCAAATACAAATTGGTCTTTTCTTCCATTACCTTTTTCTTTTCGTAAAGTGTTTTCCTCCTATAAATATTATTATTAATATTCTATTCGTAATATGTATTTTAATAAAAATATGTTACAGTGTCCTTTAATATTAGTCTCTCTGCATTATTTTTCAGTGTTTCAAAATAATTAAGCCTTGTGAGAAGTTGATTAATATGCATATATATCTGTACAAAAATCTAAAGAACTGGAAAATACTCAGTTATTTTAAGGACCTGAAAGGAAATTCTGAATAACACATAACTTGGGTTACTTAAATATAACAAATTTTCGTTTCTATTCTAACAGGTCATATTTGAAAATAAAAATTGTTTTCTCAAATGTTATACATTAACGTTCCTGTAGAAAATAAATTAAAGGAACAGATGCGTAACAAAACATTACTGATGAAGCACAGATGTTTAATAATTTGTTAATATAATAGTGTTGTGATATTCAGAGAACAAAACATAAACACGGTAGAAGTATGGGATGTCACAGGTGTCTTTTCTGTAATTTTGCTAAGATTATAGTATATGTTTATAAAAAATCTAATCTTCGCAAAAATTTTCTAAATTAAATTTACTAACTTAAATTCTCCAATTTAATTACTTAACCCCTTCGCGCCGACTGTCACGTATACGTGCCAGCAACGAACACACTTATCTACCGGCCGACACGCAGGCGTGCCAGAGCATTGTTGCATTCTCTACCGACTGTCACGTATTTGTGCCAGTACCTTGGAACGTTTTTCAAACTATAATTTCTGCCACATGATGGCACTGTATGTCCATATGGTTTCAGATACATGTGCATTAGACCTTCTACTTGAAATGAGAGAAGCATGACTCACATACACGTGTTTTTGATTATATAAACAAACGGGGAACTAAATGTTTCCGAATGGCGTGATTTATGACGTCTCTTTAAATCGCACTTTATTCGCACGTGGTAGTTGTTTATTGTAAGTAGAAGTTTTATATGCGCTAAAGCGTTGAGTATTTCCGTTTACAATTCAGTTTTTAGAAAATAATTAGATCTTGTTAGACGTGAATTCTTTCTGTTTTTACCGTTTCAATGTCGAAGCGTCGAAAATGTTTAACAGAGCATGAAATAGCAGAAATGATGCAAAATATTTCAGATATTGATTCTGAAATTCTGATATTCTGATATTGATTCTGAAAGATTAACTGAAAGACATTTTCCAAAACTTTGTTCAGAAGAGACTGATAAGAAAATGAGACGACGATGCTTCGTTTGTTCACATTCCCGGAAAAATCCTCCAAAACGGCAAATGAGTTATTACGAGTTCAAAGAATGTAACGTAGGACTGTAGATCCCTGTTTTAAAATTTTTCATACGAAAAGAGAATTTTAAGTAATATATTTAGTTTTCAGATTATAATGTTAAAAGTCATAAAACGGTGAGTAATTAAAATAAAATGTGTAAAATATGCATTTAAACAAGAAATAAGGTAATTAAAGTATATATATATAAATATCTATAAAGCATAAGCCGTTTAAATACTCTATAGAGCATTATTAAACAATGCGTTGATACTTCGGAAATTTCATGGATTTAGGCTTAGTAGAAAAAAAGCCCCCGGCACTGGAGAGACGCTCGCGGAAGACACTGCCGGCCTCCGCGATAAGCGCGCGTTTTCGCTACCCGGCTCGAAGGGGAAATCTAATCTTCGCAAAAATACTTCGCAAAAATTTTCTAAATTAAATTTACTAACTTAAATTCTCCAATTTAATTACTTAAAGAGCATTTGTTTCATTATTTTTTTAGCCCAAGACTTTCAATTTATCAGGTATTCCTTTGGTAACCTTACAGGGAACTTTACAGTGTTAAAACGTTTATAAAATATTTATAAAAATAAGACGGCAGTTGAATCCAAAAGTACTTGACATAAATTTCCCACTGGGGTTTCCAAGATTTCCAAATGAAATCCCGTCTCGTCTTTAACTGTCAAACAAGGAAATACAAAAGTTTAAAGAAGCTAATGATTTATTTTGAACTTCAGCCAGATGTACAGAACTAACACATTTAACAAGCTTAGCTTTCTCATGTTTAAAATATTTATAAGACTTAAATATAGGCCCTAGTCACCTGGCTGTGCTATTTCAAGTCTATTAACTGCATTTTCAAGCGTAAAATTCACTAATTAATAGGAATCGCGCTACGAGGGATAACCGAGCGTAGCTTGATTACACCCGAATGAAGACGTCAGACCTCTCTCTTAAGCTTAGCTTCTTCCTCCTTATCTCCTCCCATTTTATTCTTGTGTGGTAGAAGAAACACAGAAGTACAGAACAGGTTTAACACAAGAAGGAATGTGATCATAAACTTTACTAACGCATGACATACGATAAAAATGTCATACTAGGAAACAGAATAAACACTTGATTTTCGAGTATAAAAGTATAAAACATAAATAAGACAAATAATGTATAACAGCAGCTGAGAAGCAAAATTAACAAAAATTTAAAAAATGCACCACTTAAAAGTTGCGGCAATCATTTCGCCATCGTAATAAACGACATGCTATCTAAATAAAATCCAATTATGGTGGAGGAGAAATCGATATGAAAAACCTGATGTATGTATCCCTTTAGATGTTTTAACATCAGAACTGTGTTTTGTAGCAAACAAAACAATAAAATATTGATTTCTATTTGTTTCATCTCACCTTTTGTTTAAGTATATAAAATAAGAGTAAATTATTGAAGTTTCTTTGGAATTTTATCCATTTTTAAAATTAAAACGACGATGTACTACTTCAGCCTTAAAATGGATTTCCTAATAGCACATTTGGGAATGAAAGAAAATCCCCCTCTTTTTTTGATTGATGAAAAATCCATGGCATCATATAAATAACGCTGCCAAATAAATTTATGGCGTCATCACTCTTCGGCTTTCGTTTTGGGAGCGCTGTTACCTGTCAAGAGTTGCAAATGTGTGACAGATATCAACAACTTGATTGCGGAAAATCTGATAAAATGTTCGTAAAACTCTTTGATATACGTTTAAAGGTTGATTGTGAAAGGATGAGGGGAAAGGCATATTTTCAAACATCGTCTTTATCTTTATTTTCAAAAATCGTCTTTATCTTTTGACCCATTAGTTGCTGGAATTAGATTCGCAATTAAAAAAAAAAAAAAAAAAAAAAAAAAAAAAATTGGTAGAAATAAGTTGTGTTGATTTCAGAGAAACGAGAATTACAAATATAAAAATGAAATAAATAAATAAATGAAAAGCAAATAATTATTTTGTACTAATACATTTGTTACAAAAACGATCCAAAGTTTATAAAAAATGTAATTCCATATAAAACAGGCCCATAACGGCGTTCGAAT
This sequence comes from Stegodyphus dumicola, assembly GCF_044657685.1. Taxonomy (NCBI): domain Eukaryota; kingdom Metazoa; phylum Arthropoda; class Arachnida; order Araneae; family Eresidae; genus Stegodyphus; species Stegodyphus dumicola. The sequence continues at coordinate 60,921,879 of NC_140775.1, read as the reverse complement.
CCTGCGAACGGTCTGGCTGCATGAGGGTTTTTGTGATTTTCCCCTTGAGTATTGTATATACGAGCCATTTTTCCTTAGAAAGTCCTCCATGAGGGCATCCATCCCCTTAGGCAGATAGCCCTCGAGACTTTGCCGTACTCACATAAACCAACCAAACCATATAAACCAATGAAATAACATAGATTACAACTAGCGTCACTTAAAGTTACGGTTAAAAATAAAAGTTGGAAATATATATTTTCATGAAGTATACATATTGCTCCTAAATTTCACAGTTTAAGCAATGAGATAGTTTAATTAAACAGGTAAATTAACGATGCTATGAAGTAATGAAAGTTATTGCATCTGAGAACAAATAATGTCACATGTAGCATCATAATAAAAAAGAAAGAGGAATTATTTTGTAACATGGCAGTAATGCCTCAGTAGCGTCCGTAACATAACTCAATAGTGACGAAAAAAGAATAAGTAGGATAGAGATTAATAATTTTTGTACAGCTACCAACCTTCAGACTAATTGTTGACGAAGTCTGCCTATTGTGTTTATTGTAAAAAAGCGGAAAAAGACAAATTAAAGTTTATGTTGTTATGCGTCGCAAAAATATTTTTTAAAAATTTTTCGGAGGATCGTCAAAAATTCATAAAAGATTTCAGCAGTAATAAATGTATACCTTTTAAATTGCAATAAAATTAATAACTAATTTTTATGGTACGCCTCCTTAGCTGAAGTACTTGGAGATGCCTGGGCTTTTCGCCGAATGAGGAGGTTTCGTTTAGGGGGATGGGTTAATTGTTTCGAAATCTCTGGCAGACGGTGATTTTCTTCTTATTTTGGTTAATTGCAGAAAATTTTAAGAAGTTAGAAAAATTCTGTAGAATTGTATAGAAATAATACGGCACTATTTAACCGTTTTAGCAAGAACTGGCACTTGCTTTGTTATCGTTTATGGCTTTCGGAAAAGGGCTTTGGGAAAATCACCATCCACTTTGGCCAATTCCTCCACTCCTTTCGATATATTCCCAAAAACCTAATATCGAGCGCACTCAGACTTTGTTTTATAAGTTCTACACTGTTCTGGAATGCTCTAAAATATTCTAAAGATTAAAGGAACACGCCGCCGTCTAACGGTTTCAGTAGGAACTTAGCTGAAACACAACAACGGCGACCTGAACTTAAGTTGGGTGACTAGATTTCAAAATTGAAACTGTAAAAATATTAATATTTAGTTTTTGCAAAAAATAATTGTAAATTTCTTGTATCCTGTAAGACTTTCGTTGACAGCACGAACGCAACAACGTCGACTTGAACTTGCGTGACTCGAGCGCAAAATTCTAATATGAACGCCCTGAACGGGGAGTCCCGTGGTTTGGTTTCTCGAAATTTACGTAAACAGTGACCTTTCGTTTACTTTGAACGTCAAGATCGAATTAAATCTGTAAATTTGTATGAATTTTACATACACAAACAAGCAATCACACGCTGTTCTTTATACATATATATGTAATACAACGGGTATAATATTTCACTTAGTTAATAAGTAATAATAATTGAAATGAATTTGCGTTTATTGCTTTTAAATCACTTACGTTTTAACATAATAACAGATATTTGAAAAGAAATTAAATATCTTACGCTTCGCTAAAAGACAGAGCACTGCCACATAGAAGATAAAAATATTTCTTTTAATTAGCTGAGTCTGTTTATAAAATTCAAAAGACAAATATATTGCGAGTAGCAATTGATAAATAATTTAAATAATTTAAATAATAAATTCATAATTTTAAATAATTTAAATCAGAACAATACAAATTCATTAATCACAGTAAAATAATATATTAACTAAGAATACATTATGCACAGTAAAATAACACGCAATAATTATACACAACAAAAAATACATAAGAATTTTCCATAACATTTACATGCTTGAGTTATCAGGACTTGTATGTCTCTTAATCTGCTTTGGGAACGTGAGTGATTTACTTTACTGTTCATGAATCAACAGTGAGTTTGTCTACAAAGTATGTCCGGTGGAGTACAAGGATGACAAGATAAGAAGGGCTCAATTACCCTTTATTTTCCACGACAATACAGGTGCTCCCGCACTTCGGGATACAAAGACCAACCACTTGTGGTCTGAACGTAAAAATATAAAAAACTACTAACTAAAAATAAGAGTTAACTTTGAGTCCTTAACACAAATGACTAACGCTAAGACTGGCCTTTTAAATTCCTACGTATGTAGTACGCAAACTGCGGAAAACTACAATAAATCTTTAGCTTTCGAAAGGAATAAAACCTCTGGTCTTAAAGGCAGACAGCAACTGATGGCAAGCTCGCGTAAAATACAGTGGCAAGGCGACTCACTTTCTCTCCATCTAGCTCTGCTCTTGGCAGAACGCCATAACTTAAATACTTGGGCGTTAGCAAGTGCAATTTGCATAAAAAAGTTAAGGCGTTTATTATGGCCGGAAGTATAAAATAGGAGAGGACAGTACAGTTTTAAAATAAAATAAACGTTAGTAAAACTTAAGATCTTTACAGAGGTTAGGGAAATTCCTGAAGATAATCTTACCGATTTTTCTATAGGGAAAGCGCTAGATTTTCCATAACATGAAATGGAAATGCTGCATTTTCTATATTGCCCCTGAATCTGTTTAAACTTTCCTCACAGAGAACGGGAGCTTGCGAAGAACAAATAACTTTATTTTCATGACAAAAATTGGTACGAATGTGAAGCAATAAATTTCTTTTATGTTAGCATGAAAAAAGTAGTCTGTCGAAAGAAACAAATTTTTTAACTGATGGTTGGATGATGAATGCATTCTTTTTCCTACTATGTAAAAATTAACGCTTTATATTAAACTGTGTAATATAAATAATGTTTTTGCTTATGTGCTGCGAAATTTCAAGAAAGAAAAGAAACAGAATTTCACATCCGTCTGAGAAGAACTGAAGTGTTATTTTTCAATTTGCGATTTTTTACTTGTATGACTACAGTCATTGTAGTTTTATGCTTGTAGAATTGAGGTTTTTGCATAATGAAACTTGACGCAGCGCTCCATAAAGGAACGCAAAACTGGCATTCTCAGACGAACTTTGTATTAATCCTAACTATTGTGCTAACAAGCCTATCATGAGTTCTTCAACCTGATTCTCACCACGGGACTGAATTAGGTAGTTTTATGAAAGTGTTTTAAGCGTTCATCTTAATGATTTACTTTACTGTTCATGATATTAAAGAACTTTCATTTTAATGTTTAAGATGAGAAGTTTGTAACATTTACTATTTACATTAACCAGTTATTTTTACTTTCAGCCTTTACTATAACTTCTCTTTTCCGTTTACCATAAATATAAATGAGTTTAGAGAGTATTTAAGATGAGGTTTTTGGATGTAGGGCAGAGCGTGTTTCTGCCCTCGTGGCCACATTACTCTGTCATCTGTGATATGCTTGTAATTATTCGACTTTGGGTTATTTTTGCCGACTTCTGAATTATTACACCGGTTAGAGTTTTGAGATAACTTTTCGATTTAAATTTATTATGTAGTCTCTAACTACTAGTCTACGTTTAAATTCGTAAAAAAATTGCAAAGAGATATAAAATATTATGAAGCGTTTCGAGTGATTGTAATCATAGTTAAAAAATGGTTTTATTTTCTATATAATACAGAAGAAAATAATTTTAAATATGCAACTTATCTTCCCTTGCTGTAATTAGACGCATTTTGTATGTCATTTTTGCAAACAAAAAACTCTTAAATGAACCACGTTTTCAAGTCATACATGTACTGAAGGCCTAGAGATCTTAATAATTTAAATACATTTTATATGATATATATATATATATATATAATTAAGGTACTTGCAGACTGCCGCTCATAAACTCAATTTTTCTCAACTTGTTCATTACGCGTTAGAATTTGGGCAACTCGAATTTCTAACGGATGGGGCTCTAATTTCCTTTGCATAAAAGTTGTGGACTTAATTGTAAAACAAACTTGATCCATTAATTTTCAGGATAAAATCTTCATGAGAAACACAGATTAAAACATGTCGAAACACGATTAAAATCTTAAGCTACGTATCGAGATGCTAAGTATTCTCTAGAGATTATTACATACAATGTGCATTTAATTAGCATTTAATTTAAGTACACATTTCAGAAGACACCATAGAAGGAACTGTTAATTATAACTTCAAATTAACCTTAATACCGTTACGGAAAGGTAATAGCGTTATAGTGTTATACATGAAGGAAATGTAATAGTACGATCAGTACTGTTAGATGAAATAGTGTACAGAAATGTTTCGCACATAATTTGTTGGCACGGCCTACAAGATTTCTTTGGCTGAGTATTGAAAATATATAGGTACAGAAAGCTTTTTGGACAAATCGAAGTCTAGGTTACGTTGTTTGTATGAACAGTTTCAGAATCTGAATCATAGAAGACAGCTGCTTAGATGGATATCGGTCTTTCATCTAAAAAGCCTCTGCGCCTTGTGCCTTCTTCGATAGATCATTCTTTTGCAAAGAAAGCAGTCATTCGTATCCGGTTATTGATTCTGTCAATGCAAAATAATACACATGTGGTTTGAAAATCTACGTATTTGAATACCACATCAGCTTGATTATGTGCAGAGGAACACATGGATGATATTGTTCTTCCGCACTTAACGAAACAAAGAAGTACTTAAAATTTTATGTATCAATTTGAAAAAATAGTCGTACTCCATTGATTAGCAATGCAGATGACGGATTTGTCGGACATGAATTCTTGTGACTTTTGTCATCGCATTTAATGTAAGTCATCTCTGGAAGCTTATTCATGGAAAATATCATAATGTCAAAGTAAGCATTACGTGTCTTATCCAGGTTTTGAAAAACTCGGATCTACTGCTCAAATAGCAATTTCTACGATTTCAGAAAAAAACGGATCCCAATGTTAAGATCTGTAGTTACTGTAGAGAGTAGTAGAGTTGTGTCTGCTCTTATCCATTCTTTAGACTGAATCGTTCATATAAATTATTGTGTTATGTCCTAATCCTATACTTCGGATTCGAAGGCAACCAACTCGGCTTAGAAAGCTGAATTGCGGGGATTGAGTTTGCGTTCCCAGGTAGGAATCAGTACTTCTTCATATAGCTTACAGTTTCCACTATAAATTCCTTGATTCCCTTTGGAGCCACGAGTGATCACAGCGTTTAGTGCTCGTTTAGCAGGAGTTTTATAAGCTATTTCAGTACTGAACTTTTCCGGGTGACAAGAGATACTTGGCTTGTGCTCAGTATGAAAATATGTCTTGATGTCACACTCAATGTTTAGCTTCACGTACAAATCCCGCGTAGATAAATTAGGTAAATATTTTCTCCAAATACAAAGTGACCATTTACAAATATAACAACAAACAATGTTTTACCAAAAAGAGATTATTAATAAATATCGGATATCTTGCAAGTCGTAGCTGCTTCTTAAATTGTTCTTAATAGGTCTGAACTTAAACAAATAACAAAAATTAAAAACATAAGTCAATAAAATCGGATTCAAATAAAGCGCGAATTTGGCAAATGTACATGCCGAAATCCTTTTTTTAAACTTACTTAAGTAAAATGAATAATTTATCTAATAGTGTTTCGCTGTATGTGGACTACTTAAAAAATTAATTTTATTTAGAGCATCTCCCATCTAAAACATTAAGAACATTTGCAGATCCTTCTTTACCTTACCTTAAAAAATGTTGTCGTATAAAGCACGACCTTAGAAAAACCTTTTAAAGAAATTAAACGTTTAGCTGCCTTTACGGAACTCTCTGTGTGTCTAGTATAAAATTATACACATATTTTTTTGATATTATTTCTAAAGAGTTTAGCAATACTTCTATAAAATAAAATCCTTTCGATGGCTTTGCGACTATTTATTCACAGTTCTAGCTCATGATTAATTGAAGGATCTCTTTTGATGTGGATTGAATTCAAAGAAGAAGCTTAAACAATTAATCCAAGTAATTTTTATCGTTAAGTGGGCAGCATTTGCAATTACTTAACAGGCATATGAAACTTTTCCATATGATTAAGAGGCTAAAAATATTTCGCGTTGCCTCTTGAAATTTACATTCAGAGATTTCTATTTTTCAATTGCTGTTTCTCTTTTTTGTGAAATCAAACTGAATAATTAAAACAGATATATAAGCTGAGACGTTAAGTAATCATATTTTACATCTGACGAATTTTGTATGTGCTTTAAATAATTGATGCTGTACTAATTTTAGCGCAACTCATTCTGTAGCTAATTTTTATTTTTATATTCCAAGACCCAGGATCATAGATTAGACAAATGATCTCAAACTCAGACTGCATGCAGGCCGAATGCGCAATATGAATATATATGACAAATCATTTTTCTTTCTTACTTAAAAATAAAAAAAAATATTAAAAAAAAAAATTTAAATTTTGCTTATTACATGTTTATCAAAACATACGTAAACAATAATAAAAATATCGCAAAGAGAAAAAATTCAAATTTATATTTATTTTGTATCTGAAATCTTAAATTGAAAGACGTGTTTATTGGCTACATATTTTAATTCAAATAGACAGATACCTAAATATTAAATTTTTAGACTGACATTTTTTTTCTAATACATGTATGATGTTCAATTATTCTTTAAATAATTTACTTTAATTTGAACTAAAAATAACGAAATCACAAAATCTTTATTAATTGTTTTCAGGACAAATTTACCACGTGGGACAGAATTTACAGCATAATCTCTAATTTGTCTTCAACGCAGAAGTGAAAATACATATTTTTTATGCTAATAATTATAAACTTGCTGTATAACGTACTATAGCTTTAGACTTGATGGCATTTCGATTCTAATGAAGTTTCTAGCCTTGTAGAAGCTATTTTGGATGAGGGTCAAAATACGCCAAAATGTGTGTCTGTTAAAAAGACGTTTCGGTTTAGTGCTATTTGCATTTTAAAATAGTATTTTTTGGTGAACAATAAGATGAATTTTATTTAGAAAATAATTATAATAGACTTTAATGTTTAAACATATAAATTAAAATTCTAATTCCAATTATTATAAAAACAAATATAACAGAATGAATTTTATAATAAAATATCCTCTTCGGTATCAGTGGCTTACCTGATACTCAGCTTGTGACGTTAATTTAGGCAAGTGTTCCCTACAGTTAGTTGTCTTAAGACAAATTCAGGCATTTGAATTTTCGGTAGTTAAGCTGCTCTTGTTTTTACTTAAAATAAATTTCATGAGTTTCGCACGCATTTATCAGTTGAACCAAATGCTGACACAGACAGGTTTTCGACAAACTGTCACAATCATGGATTACGGATAGGTGTTGCCAAATTTATTGATTTCCCTTGAAATTACGTTACAATATTTAAAAGTGCATGTTCGTTACTGCAACGTTTTGATCAAAGAAAAATGTTATTGCCATTATTTATTTTCCGTTAATTTTTTATGTATTCTTCAACTGCTGGTTTCATATTTACATATTGTCCTTTATTTTCGTAACTCAAACGGGCCACTTGAAATTATGAAATGGGTCAGTCAGTGACCCGACGTGGTAGGTTGCCGACGCTTGCGTGCCGTGAATATCACTTTAGATGCTGAAACTTCAAATGTGCTTTCTCCTGGTTAAATGTTTTCGCGCCTTTATTAAATAATTTGTAGAAAAAATCTCTTTTCATGATTTACATATCAGCTGAAAATACTGCGTTAAGTAGTAGAATACTATTGAATTATTTACGGAATATATTATATACCGATAAATGCCCAAGTATTTTATACTGGTGGAAATAAGAAATTTTTCCCCACCATTTTTCTTAGAAAGGTCTTGAAATAAATTTAGTTTCTGTAGAGTGTAGGAATTTCTTCTCTAGACCATTTATGCTAGAAAAGCTTCGGAGAGAAACAAATGTTCTGAACCAGTGACCGTCGTGTTTCTCTTCCGTAGGAGTGCAGTCAGCAATCTTCTTCAGCAGGCAGTTCTGTCGAGGTACTGCAAAAACTATTGACTGATTGAGACGAATGCTGCGCTTAGTAGATTTGTGGAAACTAGTTCTCAGAAACATCTGGCGAAAGTTTGGACTAAGTTATAATGAATTTTAGTGTACGGAGTTGTTTGTATAATTCTTTCTTAACATAAAAATCTGCTTAAGCAATCTGTGTGATAAAATAAATTCTGTAGTGCATATACATGCCACATTTGCAAAAATAAGTTTATTTACTCCGAATACCCAATACTAAAATCATTATAATTTTCTTTTATTCTTTTGAAACATATCTTGCGCTTAATTTGAGGTTATAAAACTTTTTTTTCATAATTAAAAACAGAGTTGCTCAAAGGAACTCTAAAAAGTAATCGTTTAATAAATAATTTCAATTCTTATCATTTTAAGGAAATGATTTTAGATTTCTAACCTAAAGAAATACTTTACACTCTTGTTGACTTCTATTATACATTAGACACACACTTATCGTGCAATAATATCCATATAATCCCTAAAGGCACTGCACTACCTCTAAAATGCTGACATGTATTAGAATACTAAACTAAACTTTTCCTGCTAGTAAACAAACTCATGATGACCTCTAAATTCGAACAATTTTAAATGATGCTTTATAACATTTAAATTTTTAAAAATGTAGGAATACATTAGAGAGATTTAAATAAATTACTGTCGTTTTTATTTCAAATGTCGACTTCGTATCAATGCTTTACGAAGTATTTGTTTGATTTCTCCAAGTATAATGTGAATATCGTATTTTTCCTTAGAAAAGTTTCGACGAAGGCATTCTCCTTCTCAAGTAGATAGTCCTAATGTACTTTGTCATGATCTAATAAAGCTGATTGATGAAAATAATCACAAGAGTAAAATCCGTAAATTGATGAACTGGTGAAATATTTTTGTTAAGCAATTCTGATGTCATGAAACTTTCCGTGTTTACGCCCTTTGTAGTCGCTGTACGTCGTTTAGTTCGTGAAAGATTTACCGATGTAAATATATCTTTAAAGCCTTGATACCAAGACAAAATAGCAAATAAACTAAAGTGCCATCAGCAAATTTCAAATCATAATATCATAAATAGTTTCAAACGAAACGTATTTAATAGTTTAAGAATAAGTTCCCTAGAGATTAAGATATAGAATACAAAGTCAAATAAGAAAACAGAAATTTGTTCTGATAATATTTCATTGTAAATTATTAACAACACGGAAAAACATATGCACGCATTTTATAAAGAGAAAAATTATTATTTAAGATGAAATGCATATGTATTTATTTCACCAGATTATTTGCGCTTAACACTTACAACAAATATTTTCATCAAGTTTGCCTGAATGAGAAATAAAAGCTACGAACGAAAAATAATAAGCACCTTTAAAATGTTTCTTTTTTCCTTTTCTCAATAAAATTTATGTATTTATTTATTTTTATTATAATTATTATTTATTTTTATTATAAAATTTATATGTATATTTATTATTAAAGAAAAATACTTGCTTTTATATTGCTATAGATTCTCGTAACATGTGTTTAATTGTATTTCTTCCACTTTCTAAAATTAAGATTCTTTGTTTCTGACGTTGCTGCTAGCAGTCAACAAAGTACATTATTGTCTCAGCAAAACTTTTAACTGCTCCATGTTTTGTGCGATAAATGGAAAACAAAATATCAAAACTACCAAAATATTATGTGTGTCAATAGAAATCTTTTTACCATTCAGATTATTACCAAATTTCATGCATTCTAATTAGTAACTATGTGATTATTTGCAATCTGAGAGTTAAATGGGGAAAGCCCATTAAACACTTAAGTAAACATCTTTTTTCTGTAAACGAAAATGCACTTAGCATATACAGATGTAATTGATAATTTTTTACTTTGTTATCCAGTTTCCTAGTAATTTGTAATAACTTCTCACTCTAGATATCCAATACATTCAAATTTTATTTATTTAATTATTGTGCAAGCATATTCGTTTTAGTTATTTTCTGGATATGCTTCAATTGCTTAATTATCTACTATACTACCACCCAGAACGAGTTGTTTTTAGCAAATTTCACACCCTCCCATTTTAAGCTGTGTTTCAATCCCAGACAAATTACAGAGATTTCTGGTGCTTACATTATTGTTACTTAGAATTCGTGTGACATTAAAGACTTTAGAGAATGAGCGGTAAGAAAAAATAACTTCAGATTTCATTCCCTAGCGTGATCTCGTTTAAAATAGGGGTGTAGGAGCAGTAAGTTGAACTCTTAATATAGTTGGTTTAAGTCACTTTAACTAAAAATAAATGCACATCAGATAGCATCTATGAATATTGGCATAGATGTAGGGATAAGAAGCAGTAAAATATTGCCTAAATTAGTGTTTCTTAAACTTTTTCCAGTCGCGACTTCCTTTTATCACTGAGATTTTTTCACGAGCCCCAGGACCCCATAATATTTACAAAAATTTTGTGGGACCCCATAAGTATTGCGCAACTTCGACACTCGCGTGAGTGAAACTGTCAATTTTTTCACTCGTACTGTGATATACTATTGCAGTTTAAGGTCATTATCTTTAATTTCTAATTCTAAGACATAGAACAATGAGAAAATAAGTAACAGACGAAATGACATTGTCACGTGCAAAGAAGATACATTGTGTAAAAATATTTGGTAATTGTAAAATTATTACAAAAAAATTAAAGAAATATCCAAACTGCTAAAATTTGTGGTAACCGTTCTGCTGCGGTCGCGACCCACAGTTCAAGAAACCCTGGTCCAATCTAAACTATGCTTGAAGGAAAGAATATGGTATTGAAAACTCAATCTCGCCGTTAAATTTTTCTTTCAGTATTTAATTTATATCCTTATCTCCTATTTATATTTATCACTATTTTTGATGATGCTGAAATTATATAATACTTAACGCTAATACTACGCCAAAGAATTAACGTCACTCACTCCACTCTCATTTTGTCAAAATGTTGACAAATTGCTGTTTGAAATAAAGCAAACTCTGGAGAATACTGAAGAATAATGAGAGACTGCGTTTTATAAATAATGAACTAGATGAAGTGATAACATAATGGGATACTAAACAACCGAATATAAAAAAGGGGAAAACTTCAACAATTGAGCTTCTTACACATAAAAGAAACTTCTGTCTTTTTCAACGCCTTATTAAAAAACTCTTATGACAAACTTTACTGTCATTAATAAACGTTATCCTTCTTACTCTTCCTTTGTCACTCCTGTTTTCTTGACTAAAAATAAAAATAACGAATATCAGATTTTGAATAAGACAACCTGAAAAATGCCAAATTTTCTCGTATAGTTTAAGTAGCGAGATCAAGAAGTGCCTGAGTATGCTGTTTCCAGATTCCAGTACTGAAGATTTAAATGACGATGGAAACATTAGCGTGTATTTCTGTCATTCAAATGTCAAAATATACGGCATAGGATCTTAGAATTATTGATATTGCAAGGCTTTTTTTTCTTCTTATAAATACAATTTCAGAACAGTAATAAATTACCTTTCGGATCTCAAAACTTAAATTAAATAGTTATTTTTTTAAATGAATTAAATAAATGAAGTTAAAATAATTTTAAATGAATGAATTAAATAAATGAAGTTAAAATAATTTTAAATAAATGAATTAAATAAATGAAGTTAAATTAATTTTAAATAAATGAATTAAATAAATGAAGTTAAAATAATTTTAAATAAATGAATTAAATAAATGAAGTTAAATTAATTTTAAATAAATGAAGTTAAAATAATTTTAAATAAATGAAGTTAAAGAATTTTAAAATATACATGCTTAAAAAAGACAATTTTTAGCTTATACAATGTTAATAGTAAATCTCCGTGATATCTTATGATGTTCCTTTTGATACATATGTCATTAATAGCTGCAGAAATGAATAACAGGCATTTTCAGGATCATATTGCAATATTTGTTATTAACGTTAAACCACGCTATGACACATGATCTACATTATTGAAACAGAAGAGAAACACGCCAAAGTGAAAGATAAAATTAGCTGAAGACTTGTGTTTGGCGTAGATATAGTCAATACCTCAACTGAATTCATTCGATTTCGAGGGAAAAAATTTGCAGGTTTCTCTTCCTCAGGAGCAAAGAAATTTGGGTACTTTTCCGTTTTGCCGGCGCAGGCGATAAAGTTGCCAATAATGGTACAACTGGTGCCAAATAGAATATCCTCGCTAGTAACCTTTTACGCCTCATTTTCAAAACAAGTAGCAGTCGTTTTTTATAAGATTGATTGTTTCTTTCAATACTGGCATATAATTACATAGAATTTTTACCAGATAGTTCAATTTTATGCCCTAAGGCCATTCGCGATAAATAAGTCAATTAGGATGCAATCACACCGCTTATCCGAAGGCAAAAATATAGAAAAGGCAAAGTCAAGGGTTAAATTCATCAATTCTAATCAGAATGTTCTAGCGAAGTAAAACACTGCGGTTTTACATAATTTCTGAGTAAGCTATTCGTACGAACTTAAATAATTCTTGCATTTAAACTTGTATTCTATATTAAGATTTAACTTGAAATTAATGTAGATAATTACTGAGAGAATTAGATTTTTGTAGCTTAGTTTATGTGAGATGAGATCACTTGGGGTCACGTGATATAAGACGGCGAATCAGGATGTTGAATCATGAAAGCATAGTAAATTCTTAAATTACAATCTTTTTACAAATTTATTGTCTTTATTTATTGGCTTTTTACAAAATTTTAAACGATATTCAAATGTTTATGCCTCCAAAATAAAAAAAATTCTTAGAACTAACATTTGTTAACATTTTTTATGTGTATACTTGTATACGGTATGTTGTCGCCAATAAAGTATGCTTAGCGAGATTTGCGCCGGCGAAACGGAAAAGTACCGAAATTTGCAAGACTGATTCGCATAGTCCGTAAGAGTTAAGTCTGCAAATCTGATCTACATATACTGTCTACAATACAAATGGAGCATCTTCTGAACATGATCTTAACCATTAAGGGATGGCACAAATTGTTGGCTTACAAGTGATAATGAATTGATTTAGATTACTGCAGGGTGCTTTAAAAATTTCTGTCTTAATCCATCAGTGCAATGGTTCTAGCTGGTAACTCCCCAGATCAAATGCATACTGACTATTATGAGTATTAAAAATATGCATTTTGGTTTTGTTAATCTCATTTGTAGCATAAAATCTGTATCATGGAATATTTACTATATGCGCTAGGTAACGTCATATGTATTCCAGTATACTTTGTAATAGAAAAGATAGGTATGAAGGAGGTAGAATGTTACATGTCTTTGGTAATGGTAATTCCAATTTTGTATTATGAGCGTAAGAACTAAATTCATCAACTCTGATCCCCAAATTTCTTATCTCTACATGCAGTCAGTACGCACTATAACTTGAAAACGGCCTGTAGGAAAAAAAAACAAAACTTCTGTTGTTAATTATGTAGCATAACAAAGTCCAATTACTTCTGCTAGAGGTCCCGTGTTTCATTATTACATGCTCATAGTGATTTAACAACTAACTCTATATTGAGCTTTACAGTCTGAAGCGAGTCAGGGGTTTGTCGACAAGAGACAAATTCTATAGTAAGCAGCCGGTATCAATGCCAAAATATTCTCACAGTTACGAGCTATTCCTCTAATATTATACTAAAACTGCAGCTTAAATCTGCATAATTTCTCAATAAGTTCTGTGAATGAACTAAAGGAGAAATGTAGCAATAGGAAGATTTAAATTAAATAAATTTTGAGATAACGTTAAGGTTTGAGATAAGATAACGTTATGACCAACAGTTTAACTGTAAAAGAAGAATATCTAGTTTTAAATAGGAGTATATTACGAAAATTTTATTGATTGCTGATGCAGTAAAATCAGTACTGAGCAGGCATTGCCAAACCGCGGCTCTCCCACCTTAACTGCGGCTTGCGACCTTGCGGCTCTTGGGCCCTTTAAATACGACTTGTTCTCAGTAAACAGTAGCTTAATTTTCAACGTATAATTGCATTTTGAAATAGAAATAATGAAATGACAGACTTCTTTATTAATTACTAATTTGCTTTCTGAAATTATATTATGTATGTAACAATTTAATTGATTTCAAGCTTTCAACCTCAAGTTTCCTGCCAGAATAACAAATAGAATTTTCTGCCAATTACTATTACAGTCATGTTACTTTTAGAGCGTATAATGGTCATCGGGATAAGCAGTGAGCTTTAATTCCGAGTCTTCAAGCATGTTAGGTAAGTTTTATTCAATATTCTTCACTTTTGTTTTGCAATCACTCACACTAAAATGCTGAAGTTACATCTTTTAGCGCGGAAATTCAGTTTTTCTCGTTTCGCATCTTTCGAAATAATGCTTTGACAATCCTAGGCAATGTTCATCATTTAGGCAACCAGTGTTTGAAGTATGGTGAAATTTTGGGAGTCACGGAGAGAATGGACTTCACTCAATTGACAGCGATTTCAGTTCTGGTCAAAATATTCAATTCACATTTTGTCAATTTCCATTATTCGCGATAGATAGCTTTCTCCTTTATTATCAATCCTTCGTTTCGATAATGTTGAATCAAGCAATGAGGGGCCAACTGGACACAAATTTCTTTTTTCTAATACACAGCTTCTGTCAAGATACTGATGATAGTTACTTGACAAACGTTTTCTCTTTAGTTCTCCACGGATATCACATTAGGATAGAGCCGGTGTTGTATTCTCTGCCGTCCGATGCATCTAAAATTTTTCGCCTCTTTATTTTGCAGTCCAGTGCAGCTGAACCGGTTGTCCCGGTTCTGGTGCTTGCACTACAATTCTTTAATCTGTTGATACTTTTGATTTTCTTAATCTTCGATAATCTTGTATGTCTGGCATACCCCTCACGAAAGCTTAGTAGCCCAAAAAATGTTGAGCTACTACCCATTCCCTGATCATAAAAATTTCACATTGTGTATTGTGAAGTTCCGTTAGATTTTAGTCCCATAAACGTTTCGTTTTGAACTCCGACCTTTCATTTGCCCCGTACGCATGCAGATTACATTTCAAAGAATTATCATTTTAAACTGTCGTTTTCTAAAGAACTCAAGTTGACGTTTACTTAATGCCTTAGACCTTTAGCTTCAAATATCACAAATATACGCAATCTATCTCGTCTTTAATATATTAATATAGAACTTCCTATAAGGAATGTAGAGCGTATTTATTAAAACTGAATGGAATATTTAATAGCGCTGTCATTAAATCTGGCGTTAGATCTCCACATTCTTCAAACATTAAGTAGCATTTGCGAACTGTTAGATACTTAATTATGCTAGTTATTCTTCTCCTTGTTTACGTCTGTACTTATTATTAGGATACAAACAAACTTTAGCATAGGTAAACACTAATATAGGTTAAAACTTGAGCCTTAAAGCTCACTTTCTCGACACAATTTGACAAATATAACATAATTTAAGACGGACAATACAAAAAGAAACCACATATATGATTCCTATAATAAATTTACTTTAAATTCAAAATAACAGCTTCAACGAAAAGTATTCATTGAAGGTTTGAACACGTAAAAACTCGCTTTTAGAGACATTAGTAATCGCTGTTTAGAGAGATTTCCAAATCAAATTTTCTGAAAATGCATCTCACTGGCACAATGTCGCAAACCAAATGAAACGGTTTAAAGCTAGGGCTAGCTTGTTCGAGAAAAAACACAATCGTTCTGACATTTGTACAGGTTAACAGCTAAGCAGAAATCAATACTGAACTGGCGGAAAACATTTGTGCCATTTAGGCTTGAAGCGTCACAAAGTCCATGCGTCATGCCGACAGACAAGTAAGCAACTTTATGGCGTAGGTTGCACAAGCTTCTGCAGTTCAAGGTCTCATAAATTTAAAAAAGCACGGGCACTACCGAAAAGTCAAATGGGTGAAATTTAGCATAGATGATTTTGTGGGTAGAATCTCATTCTATGAAAAAGACCCGTTTCATTTACTTGTGAAAGTGAACAGATATAATATGATATTTGATTTACGGAAAACCCGCCAGTTACATAGGGAATATACAAGTAATTCTTTGGAGATAAACGTATTTTATGCTTTAACAAAACGTGACTTTGTTTATTGGCACAACCTTAAAATGTATTTCTTGAAGATACTTGAAAGAGAATTCTTTATGCCCACTTCTCAACACGACGTATACCAAATAAAGTAGCGGTCAGGCGAAATGTTTGGCTCAATTGATCAAGCTATATTATTGCCTGTGGAGAGTTTTATGTTTATTAATCTGTTATCTTATTATTTTGTCTTCATTTTCCTTTCTGCTTTCATGGGTTTCCAGCGACATCCACATTAGTTCATGTATTAAGCGCAGAGTTATTACGAGAGATCTTTTGGCAGCTATAGCTAACTTCTCGTTATTACTTATCTTAGTAGCTATGCTACTTATTTCACCTCTGATTTGCTACCCGTAACTGTTAGTGAAAGTCTGTGGGCCTTAAAAAAGCTTGTGGGCTACCTTTGTCATGTAATATACTATTTTAATTTTATTTAAACTTTTTTTGATGATCCTAAAAGCTGAGTGGATTTATTTTTCATACACAGACTATGTAAACTTTAGTCATACAATTTACAAAGAAGATTTATTTTAAAATACTGAATCTAAATTATTTTACTTAATTTTAAGTCGAGCTGATAAGTCATCTGACTGTCTTTATATGTTCCAGTAGTTTACAGTCAGAACAGGTGGATACGTACACCTGTCTGGCTAGAATTGGGAAACTAAACGAGAGTGTATACGTTTGCCATGCTACAAAAAACTTCAGATCCAACATATGTGCATGTCCATAGAAATCTGGAGAGTTAAACGTTCACTTTGCATCTATATTTGTGAAATAATTTCTTTGCAGTAATTATAAGTATCTTTTCTTCCTGCATCATTAATTTTGATTTGGCTGTGTTTGAAAACCAGCTTGAGATTCAACAGCGATTGCTGAAGAGTTCGACTGCTATACAGAAGGAATATGTGACCAAAGCAACATTTATATATCATGGCATAAATTTCTAAATTTATTAGTAATAGGCTATCTATGTTCATAATTATCGAGGCAATTTGAGAGGTAGTTTTAAAAATTTTCAGTGAAGTCTTGAGTGCTCATTACTTACGAATTCTGGAACACTTCGCTAGAAATTATACTGAAATAATGTAAGCTCAATGCTGACATAAATGAAATGAAGATTCCAATGCCATTGATATTGCAATTATCTTTTTTAATAAATTTTTATGTACAAGGTATTAGTACAACAAATAATTTTCCCAAGTTTTGATTTAAAAAGTTTAACAACTTTTTAGGTTGGGGTTCAAAAGGTCTGAATAATGAAAATAGTTCTAAATTTCGATATTTAGAATTGAAAATCTTTCTGAAGATTCGAGAGATATCAGATTTTGAAGGTATCCGCCTTACGAAAAAAATATAACTTATAGTCGAGTTTGCATCTAACGGAATAATTCAAGTCAAATTTGATGGTATGTTGGACGTTATGTTAATTATATTAAAAATTATAGTTATCAGTTTTCCATGCAAAAGCCTAAAAACGTTAATAGCTTATTCTGAAATCGTTTTTATTTCTCGAATAACAGTTTCTCTCATATGGGCACTGTCTCGTATCATTTATTTAATTTTCTCTAAAACACTATATAGGAGTCTAAATTTAAGAAAAAACATTAAATTTGCTTTTTAAAATGAGTGACTCTTCACTCAGATGAAAAATCTTTTACATATGTATTTTTAAAGAAACATACATATTCTTCCCACTTTAGTTCAGTTCTAATAAAACTAAACAGCAGTTACGAACGAAGAGGAATAAAAGAAACTAAAAGAAAATGCTTGTTTTTTCCCTGAAAGAATAACATTCAAATGCATCGTTTGGTAGTTTCAAATTTATAATTTGTTGGGATATACGTTTCTGATCATGGAACAGAATAAATTAAGTTCCGCATTTTCACGGAACTATATTACTTGCACAAAAATACGAAACTCTCATTAATTTACTTGAAATGTTTCTTTATTTTTAACCAATATAAATGCGGATTTGTTATGGAAAATCCAGCTGCGGTTCTCGAGGTTTCACAGGATCTACCATGCGGCTCTTATCGTAGTAAAGTTTGGCCCCCACTGTAGAATGTCGCAGCAGCTGGAAGTCGCCCTCCTTGCGGATTTTAGTAGAAAACAGAAACGGCGAATATTATTAAAACTCATTCAATTTTCTTTTCTGTAGAAATGTTAATGTTGTAATCAAATGATTAAAGATTAAATGAGAATGTAAATAGATATTGTTGCGTGCGTACGGGTTTGTGAAGGACTGAATGTACACAGAACCGATGACAGATTGATAGAAATTATTTTCCCAAAAGAAACATTTCACAGTTCTAGAAGTAGGACGGGACCAAAATGTCGTGACGACCTTTGCATATTTCTCTCCAAATTTGGCGACAAAATTAGTCACGAAAGTTATCCCAACTTGGAGATATCTCGCCAGTTTAGGGAGACAGCCTTTTACCTCAATGTTAGAGACTTGCCCTTGTAACCTTAAATTTTCGGCAGAGTTTCTTTTTTTCAAGCATTTTGTGTTACATTATTTAAAAGATACTAAACTTTCACATACAATTTCACTAAAATCATTTAAATATATACAAAATTCGTGATAATATGTATTACGGTGTGCGGTTTGTTACAAAAATGAACCTGAATACGGGATTGTTTCTAAACAAGAGAAAAATACTGAATTCCAAACTTCACCAGATAAAGGGCTTTGCGTCGTATCGATAACAACGATTATAATCTAAATCGTAACTGAAATAGATTTTTCACATGGCATGAATTTTATTGTGTAACTTATTAAAAAGTAACTGCTCCTTCAGCAATAATAAAAGCTAAATATTTACATAATTTAATTACGCGCTGTCGAAAAGTTATTCCTATCCCAACAATTTATTTCGTGGAAACCTCCTTCGTATTTACTTGCTTGATTTTTCGTACATTTTAAAAATTTTCTCTGACGTCTGAGCAGCCATTATAGTTTCCTTCCAAAAGAAACTGGAGTAACCGAATTTGTGTTGTAATTTAAGTAAACCCTAAAATAAAGTTTCCTTTTGGTTGCTAAAGTACAAGAAACAGGTTGTTTTGCTTCTTTCAAAATTAACAGAAATATATTTGCGTTAACATGTCACTAAGTTTCATTTTTTACGAAATTTTAAACAACATCTTCAAACAAGAGGAAAGAAGTACCTTTCGTTGACGACTTTCTTTAAATTAGAAAATATTTTTAGCAAATTATTTACTAATCTGAGATCATGGTTTTCATTTCAATCCAAGTAGTTAATAGTATTTTTCAAGAGTGAAAAAGCCTCAAATAACCTCTAAGCTTTAGTTTTAATTCCTAGTGTTAGCTAGATAGCAACGTACATGTATATGCTAGCAAAATCACACTTACATATAGCAACACGGTTTTCCTTTATTAAGTATGTGCCATGAAAGAAGTTGTTTGCATTTTTATTAACACATATTTTTATATTATTGCGCTTTTTTTTGCTTCCTCGAAAGAAATGTACAGGAGATTAATTGAAGCACAAATAAAGAAATATTCAAAAGGTGTTTACCTTTTTTGTATGAATAAACAAGGAAGTTAGAATACACAGTAAACAAAACATCGTAATACAAATGCGCACCTTTTCACCTGATGAAGTGACAAATATATTAAAAGAAGATGTCAAAAACAGCTGAAAGTAATTTTCTCGCATAACATCAGTCAAGTTAATTTTTATTTAGTAGGAGATAAACTATACTTAACCATACTATATAAAAGTTCCCTTCAGCTAGTGCACATCACTAGTACTCTTCCCTCTTTTGCTGTTGTAAGTATTTACCTTATTTTATAGCTTATAAATTTAAAAATCTTCATATGATGTTAAATTGTTAAAATGAATAAGGTTGCAAATTTCGTCAATATATAACATCTATGTTATACGTAATTACATAGAATAAAAACTGAAAATTAGAGGAATATCGCGAGCAAGCTGAATAAAAATGCCTTAATTTCATTAGTTGGAATGATTTCAGAATGCTAGATAGTTTCCCTTAAAACTTTCTCCATCAAGGCATCCTTTCTCTTAGGTAAACCAGACACACATGCTTTAGCAAATAACACTTGCTTGCTGTTTACTTAAGAGAAATCCAGATAACCTTTGCTCCAAATCTATAGCGGGTAGGAAAAAGATGGATAAGAGTTTTTCAGTCGTTTAGCATAAAGTGAATAAGGTTTGATAGAATGTCTTCTAAGAAAAATATTTTATGTAAAGCTGAAAATTTAAAATGCTGCATTATAACAAAATAGTTTCTTAATTCACATTTTCTATGTTTTATGGTAAAATATAGGATCACTGGACTGAAGATAATACCAGACAGCAATTTATTTTAAGGTAAATGCGAATATTTAATCAGAAAATATGGAACTGAATAATGCGAAAACAGCTACTGATCGTTTTTAATTACATGAATTATTATTAGGAAGTTTCCTCCGTATATTGATAATACTTCGTCTTCTTATGTAAAATTTACGCAATTATTATATAAAATATAAAGTATTTTTGAACTTTTAATTTGACGGAAAATAATTTCTGAGTATTCTCCGTAACTCTATAGACTTTAAGAAGCTCTATCGGTTAGAGGCCTAGAATACTATTTTAGAGCATTATGGTGATGTTATAAGAGAATGGTATTTCAAAGTTTATCACGTGTTCCTAAGCAGTAGTTTTAATTGTTTTGTTGACTCCTGTGCTTGTTGTTTTCATATTAACAAATAATTTCTATATAAGGTAGTGTAACTCTGATAGTGATTCGAAGTTTAAAGAATAAATTTAAATAAGTAACGGTAACTATAACTGATAACTGTGTGATTTAACTGCATAGTTGCAACAGCATAGCAACTGTGACTCTCTCTCTCCCGTCCCCTAGCTTTCAGGTTTTAAGTTTGAACAAAATATTTGAGTGTTAAATAATAGTTTGTAAACTTCGAAATTTGTATGCAAGATAAAAGGTCAAAGTAAGGTGAAAAATAAGGAAAAAAGTCTTGCATTAAGGTATACTTTAATTATTTATTATAATTTAAAATCTTTTCAAATCTGAAGATCCACAACTTAATTTTACATAATTTTCATTTGATAGCCAGATGTAATATTCCATGTGCGCTCATCAAGTCCAGATGAACTGTTGGTTACAATTTTGTTTAAAATGCAGTTTTGCATTGGAAGGGGCATATAAGTTATGGTTAAGTTTTGTTTGGTTCTGTAAGATAACCCGTAAATCTTGTTAAGAAAATATTAATTGTTTATTAATTTCGTTTTTTATTCATGAGTACTCAGGAAATAATTCGCGAACCTCGCATATTGCTGTTTATTATATAAGATTAACATATTCATCAGTTACCAAGAAATAGTTTCTCGATTTCGCAAATAAGAAGCTATTAGATTTGTTTACTAAATAAAGTAACATATGACAGTTATAATTAACCTTTATATTTAGAAAATGCATAAAAATCTATAAATGAAGAAGATTAGAAATCATGTATAGAATATAAACCATAATATTTATTTCTTTATAATTAAAACTAAAAATACATTTTATTCTTTTGCTATTCACTGTACGATCCCGAATATTAAATTGCAGCATAGTAGCATTTCATATAAATGCAGATAATAATTAGTTCTGATAAACAGGTTGTAACACAACACACTTGGGTCACAACTTCAAAGAGAGATAGAACATGAAAAAAATTTCAATTTCCGTAATACTGGGTGAGGTGGAATCTGAAATGTGAAGTAATCAGAGTAAGAAAGAAAAGCTTGGACAATGAAAAGGCATTTTAACCACTGATACGAGGTCTACTCTGAAATTTAGATACACATAGGTTTTTAAAGTTATACTTGCTGAATTTTTGGAGTGTTCAAACGAATCCCTACTAGCATCAATGCATTTCTGTAAGCAAAATTTCCAAAGGTTAAATGCCTCAAACCATTTATCTTTGGCGATGAAATAAATGCATTTATAGCCTCGTCGATCTCATCTTCGGAATGAAAACGACGTCCACGTAAACTCTTTTTAGATTAAAAAATAGCCAAACCTCACACATAGCTAGTTAGGGTGAATAGGGTGGACGTTATATCACTTTGATGTGTTTTGGTTCAAGAAACTCACTTTCAATCTTGTTGAATGGGAAGAAGCATGTCATGGTGGAGACTGAATTCTCTAATATTCTTTTATTGAAGAATTTCTGAAAGAAACTTAGTGGTGTACCATTTAGCTGTATCCTGGAATGATGTTAGACTGTCTTCTGGCTTTCCAGTTTGATGACTTTGACCAGCCCTTTACTTCTAGAGAAAACGGTTATTACGGTTAAACGGCATTCCATAACGCGTTATCATTTCACCATTGTAGGCGTGGGTTCATTTTCAGACACCCATTCTTTACTTTCTTGATGTGTTGGAACGTCAAAAATTGGTATGGTATATTATATCATCACCAGTTGCTGTTTTAAAAATAATGTCACGGCCGACATCTTTAAGTAATTTAAGGGTTTCTTTACAGGTTCTGATACGCTCCTCGTTTTTGGGTTTAGTTAAAATTATGGGAAACTAGCGTTTTCATATGCAGTTCTTCCGGAATAATTTTGCTATCGGTGACGGGTTCAATATTAAGTTCTACCTGTATCATCTGGTAAGTGCAACGATTTGCATCGATTAATATTTTTCCTATAGCAGACGCATTATCAGAGATTACTTCTGACAACTGCTGGTCTTCCTGTGTGTTCTTCCTTCTGAAGAGAGTTGTGACCTCTGAAATTATGTAAACCATCTGAATACAGTAGCACGAGATGGACCTTCATTTCCAAATGCTAACTCTAGATATTGAATGCATTCATAGCGTGATAATATTTCATCTGCCTTAAACTTATTTTACGTTAACTACTTGCAAATGGTCAATAAAAAAGCGCCTGTTATGCTAAAATAGTTCATATTTTAAAATCTAACCGTTAATTTTTTTCTGCCACTTATTGTCTAAGCGTATCTCAAAACTTTCAAAGTGACCTACATATTTGCAAGAAATACTGTTTGGTATTGGTAAGAAATTGTTTAAATGAACGAGTATTAATTGTAGCACGCGTGTCATAACGACTAAGAAGTGACTGGCGAATAAAACGGTTCGGTTGAACTTATTTATATATTTTAATTTGCAAGTAAAATATTAAAAATCTTCCGAAAAAATACAGTTATGCATATTTCCACAAGTTTGTCAAAATTCCAAACAAACGCCACAACTAAAAAAAAAACAATTAAAAGCTTAGTTCAAATAGTTTGAAATGTTTAAAAAAATTTCTACATTTTTGAATTAATATTTTTAACTGAATTCTAGTTATTATTCTGACAATGCAAATTTAGCGTTTAATGAGTCAGTATATTATTACCTAAATTACCGCAATGAAATAGTTTTCGATTAATTATAAAGTTTTAAGAAATTATTCGTTCACATAAGTATTCATTCTAAAGTTATATTCCATAAATTTTCAATAATGATAAAAAGGGAGCTATATAAATAGTATATTTTGCAGTGTTCTTTGTTGTAATTCGACAGAGTTGGCAACTGTATGCGCGGCTATCAATTATGTTACAATCTCTCAACATGGGATATTCATTGCTTTTAATATTTCCTACATTTCAATCTGTAACACGTTTTACTTTTAGTAGTAACAATATTTTCATAAGGCATTTGCAAATGTCAAATAGAAACTCAGCATGGGATCTTTATCAGCAGTAATATTTTAGTCTATTTTCAATTACTATATTTCAGAATTAACACTTGTGTACATGATATTGCACATTTCAGATTAGGTTCTTAGAAACATGGCATGTGCATCAGGACTAATATTTTGGTTTTTTGCCATCTTGGCCAGTGTGATATCATCACCACTACCAAATATAACTGGTGAGTATTTTATATTTCTGTAAGTAATTTGAAAGGCACTTTTTTAGAACAAAATAAATAATGGATTTTATGGGGGAAACAATTGTATCTTTCGTTTAAACTGTTACTTATTTGCTTTATAAACTGTCAAAAGTATAGAAATTGGTTTTTAAAATTTCGATAGATACAGCTCTGGGATTTTAAGAAGTATTCGCACAAATTCTGAATTACACTAATTTTTGTAAAATACATTAAAAATAATGATAAAATTACAGATTTTAATGAACTTATGCGTACATTTTGTAGATAGAGTTCCAAAGCGATCAATCTATTATTTAGGTTTGCTTCCATTTACAAGCTCGTAAGTGTTATTATTTGAAGTTTTAATATTTAAGAATTTGCCGTATTTACCATTGCGTGTACTTGTGTCGTATGTGATTAGTAAGTACAATTAGCAAATAAAAGATGCATGACTTGACCTCTTTTAGGGACTTTTATGTTTCATACTTTGAATATTCAAACACTTACTACCCTTTTATAATTTATAGATGTGGGACCAGAATATTTGGACATGTTGCTGCAATCCGGCCGGTATGAGGAATTCAGTAAACGTAAGTATGAATTTTTTTAAGCTATTTATACTTTTGAGATATTGTTAAAAATAAACAATTAGTTAAAAAAATTAATCCATCGATATATTCAAGTTTTCTGAAATACAGCAATAATTACATTAAGATGATTGTTCCCTTCGAAAATTCTAGATATGAGTAATCAAATTTTGATAAGTAATCCGCATTCTCTAATATTATCCTGTGGATTTCATTACAATATATTTCGATTCAAGCTTATCCTTCTAACATGGGTATTTTAACACAAAATCAGACTTTTCCCAAAATAACATAGCCATTTTTTTCCGTATTTCGATTCTGCGAATAAAATAATGTCTAAATATTTAATTTTGTAAAATTTAGGGAGTAACTTACCGAGAAATTTAAACATTTATCTTCACGCATTTATTTCAATTTGAGCAAAGAATAATTCCAATTGGAGAAATTCTTAATTTATGGTAAGCTATTTTCTTTTCCCTTTTTTACTATGCACTAGCGGAAAAAAGGTGCATCGTTCATTCTTTCAAATAGTTTTAACTAAGTGGGTACATTTGGCGTTACTGTCGCTTATTAAAAATATGCTAAATTTCAAAACGCGTCAATATATAAATTCACTTATATCTTTGAAAATTCTGCATAAAAGACTCTTATTTGCTTGCAGCAATGCCTAAAAATACATCTAGTTTGAGGTGATTTTAAAAATTGTAAACGTTATAATTCAAAATAGTTTTAAAAAATTTATAAAATTTAGTAAAAGATACAAAGTTTAGGAATAAATAAGATTGTTGATTGAAATTTGGATTGAACCTAAATTTCGAATTGTGAAAGAAGGAATCTATTAAAAGTTTTATAAAAAAAAGAGATATTAATAAATATATACCAAATTCAATTAAGATTGAAGAGCAAAAACTCGTGCGACATTTACGAAACTTGGCACTTCGGCATAATTTGAATCGTGTAATCGAAATATGAAAAACAATCGCTATTTCTCTTCAGAAAAAGTCCGACTTTGTGTCAAAATACCTAGAATAATGCTTTATATAAATCTAATATGTTAATTAGTTAAATTTCGTCAGATGGCTCACTTGAACGAGAGATATATCAGTGCCCCCCCTTTTTTTTGTGCAAATTATACGTTAAGGAGCCATATTACTACGATAATTGCTTTGTACAAAGAAAATATTTCGTGAATGCTTTTTCACATAATTAGACATCCGAGTCATGAATATTGCACACTTATGAAGATGTTAAGAAAGTACACTTGAAAACACCTTAGGTAATAATTACTATTAACTTTCACTGAAATCACTCCTATACAATTCTGCGTAGCGTAATGCTCCAGGATGCGAAAGTTTTATTTTTGTTTCAAACATATTAAAGTGATTTCGAATAGTGGAGTATCACAAATGAATTTCAATTAATGTAAAAACGATATTAAAAATGGAAGAATACGAATATCCTACAGAAGCATCAATTTTTATGATTTGATTTTATATAAATTTCATAAAAGCTATTTAATTAAAATGTACATATCGTTTAGTACTTATAACCCTTAAAGTAAGAACTTTTAGTTGATAAATTTGTCTGACATTTTTATTAATTGCTGAAATTGTCATGACTTAGAGCATATTAATATTCCATGAAGCTAGAGTCACAACATTACATCTTAAATATTATTTTCCTTACCACTGACTTAATGCTAGTTTATTGATAAATTTTCAGTCTTCCTTGTTAACGATAGATTATGAGACCCTTTAACGTCTTAAATTTTAAATTAGCTTTCATTGCTATATTTTTACAAAAGCTTTAATGAACGTATACCTTTAAATTGATTTTAAATTATTTATAGTTTTAATAATAAAGCCTATACATATTATAGAAGATGGTGTAAGACAGCTTCTTAAGACAAGAAATGAAATCCCGATAATCATTTGATAAATTAGAATTAATATATGGATATATAAAATAGTAGAATCGAGCTTATTTAACAACGACGATATTAAAAGAAGTGATAAATGGAATAGAAAGGTATGAAAAGCTTTACTTCCATAGAATTTGGATAATAGCAGCTGTTTTTTTAACCAAACTCTTCGATATGATAATTAGTTTAAATATTCGATTTAAGGTAGAATATATTGAACAGTGCGAGTAATATTATAATGAAAAGTAATAATACGATAAAGTGAGCCAGAAAACAGAAAATGCTACTGAAGCGTTTTGGAATAATTTGTTTTGATTATGAAAAAACACATAAACTCCGTCCATTTGGAGCAGTGCCCGCAGCTTTTTTTTTTTTTTTTTTTTGCCCCATTGTTAGACGATCGTGCCCCACTTTATTTCTAAAAACATTACACATACGTTTATTTAAATATATATATATATATATATATAAACTAATCTGATCGTTGTGATATGTGAATAGTTCGACATTCAACTATTTTTCCCTTGAAAAGCCTGGTTGGAAATCCAATTGGGCTTATTTACCATTTTCCGCTTTGTAATTTTTATAATTTTTGCAATTTATGTTTTAATTATAATTTTTATATTTTTTGCAATTTATGTTTTAATTCTTATATTTTAATTTTGTTTTAACTTGTTCCATCGATCTGTTTTTATATGTATTAACTTTTCACATATCACAACGATCAGATTAGTTTTTTTGTGCATTCACATGTTTTCCAACATTGATTTTAACACTTTTATTTCGCGTGTAGGCTGTTTTTTCACTTTTCCATCTTAATATTTTTTTAAAAAATTACTTCTATGTTAATATTTAAAAAAAATACTGCGTTGAACTATTTCATGGAGCCACAGCTCCTGGTAACATTTTAGTAAGCTCACTACAATATTTCTTCCTATTATATATATATGTCATAATAAAAGCACATGGAAAAGACAGAACACTGTAGATGCGTGATTAGACCCATATTGAAGAGGATTTTGATTGCGTAGTAGGCTAGTAATGCTAACTTAGTAATATCTAAAGAACTTGGCAGTAGAAGCAGTTTTAATTCCATTTTTATTTCCAATTGATATTTGTGGCCACAATCACTTGGCACTCTAGTCGTGCCTTTCCACAGAAGATTTACATTTTTGATATTGTTGAGATAGAAAGCAAGCCAGCGAAATTACATTTTAGCACAGTAGAGAGCAAAAGCTGAAGTGCGTAGTTATGCAAGATGGAAGCACGCGAAGAGAAAAGTTTTTGTTTGCAATTCGGTGATTGGTCATCAAGAGGCATCTGGTATTAACGGTTACGTAAGATCGCATGATTAATTTGAATACCGCAATGCAGAGAAGTTATTACGATTTTAGAATAGAGAGGAAGAATTAATGTTTTACCGTTAGTTTAAACTTCAATTTTGATTCATATAATTTTATCTTACATATATATATATATACATTATATATATATATATATACATTTATCTAAATTTAGATTAATTTTAATATGCTTTAGGAATTAAGACAGAAAAAGTAAATAAGATGCTGATAAATGTTAAAATTTGGGAAAAAGCAATTCTTTATATTCATAGACTAAAACTAAGTACTTCACAGATAAATAAAAGGTTGATAGCTGTACGATCCGTTGTTAAAAATAGTGGACTGTAAATTGACTTGATATTACTTCAGTATAGAACACAAAAACCCTCAGAATCATAACGTTGACCGAAACTTCTTTATTGACTTTCAAAGTAAGTTAGTTGAGGAACGGCGAAGACCACACTGCCAACTCCGAACTGAGTAGCGGCTTACCAACACAAACTCAGAAAAACCTCTGCTTAGTTGAAACTCCAGTAATTCACAGCAACCTCAAAGCTCTAAACGCGAGCTTTAAAAACCTAACAAATTTGCGTCTGCGCCGCTCCTCGGTACAAAGAAAGAAATACAATTTGCATAACATCGAACATACCCCCAGCCTTGAAGTCCCAAGGGGGTTCAAACAATAAATTTAAACTGTTGAACTGCATAAACCTGAAAAATAAAAATTAAAGTCTCTAAATCAGGAATTAATGGCAAAGCGCATAGCTTTGCTATAGGTCGTTTTCTTTCACCATTAGACGTGCGTAAACTCATCACTCGAACTTTCTCATCCACACCAGGATACACTTTAATAATTCTACCTAATTTCTAACGTAGCGGAGGTAGATTTTCGTTCTTAATAAGAACCATATCACCAATCTTCAGGTCTTGTTGTACCTTGCACCACTTGGGTCTCTGCTGCAATCTAGATAAATACTCACTGCTCCAACGATTCCAGAAATGTTGAAATAACCTTTGCACGTTCCTCCAACTGTCACTGCAGCTCATGGTTTCTTGAATTTGGTTAGATTCTGGAATAGCGCTTAAAGCCGCTCAGGTTAAAAAGTGTCCTGGTGTTATCGCCTCCAAGTCGCTACAATCACTTGATGCTGGTACCAAAGGCGTGGAATTAAGACAGGATTCAATTTGTGTTATTAATGTCAAAAATTCCTCGTATGTTAAACTAAGTGTTCCTAAACATCTTTTTAAGTGATGTTTCATAGACTTGATACCCGCTTCCCAAAGCCCTCCAAAATGAGGGGCAGAGGGAGGATTAAATAACCATTTAATATTTTCTGAAGAAATATAACCCTGTAGCTGTTCATCACGTTGAACAATAGAAAATGCTTTCCTTAATTCTTTATTAGCTCCTATAAAATTCGTTCCACAATCACTAAATTTCACACGGTTTGCCTCTACGAGCTATAAACCGCTTAAGTGTCGCGAGGAATGATTTTGTTGAAAGATCTCCAACTAATTCTAAGTGTATTGCTCTTGTAGTAAAACAAATAAATAGGCATACGTAACACTTAAAGATTTTGACTCCTCTACCAGGACGATATTTAACGTTAAATGGTCCTGCTAAATCAATCCCTACGCGAGAAAAAGCTCTACTTTGAGTAACTCTTGAAGCGGGTAAATCTGCCATTAGCTGAGTTGCAGTTTGCGCTCTAACTCTACGGCAGATAACACATTGGTTTATACACTTTCTTATAACATCTCTAGCATTCACAATCCAAAATCTATGTCGTATGACAGAAGTGAGTAGCTGCGTACCTGCGTGAAGATACGTGTCATGATAATGCTTAATAATTAAACGCGTAACATTGTGATTCTTAGGTAAAATAATAGGATGTTTCTGATTATTTGAAACTGTAGAGTTTCTGAGCCTTCCGCCTACACGCATTACTCCCGCGTAATCCAAGAAAGGACTTAAAGACAGTAATTTACTTGATGTCTTCAAGGGTTTACCAGATTCTAAACAGAATAATTCTTCTGGAAATTCGGCTCTTTGCACAATCCTAACAATCACAGAATTCTTCAGTAGATAAATACCCCTTTATACGCTCTGTAGGTAACTTACTACAATTATTTCTAAATCTTAAACACCACGCTAACACTCGACATAACTTTAACCATGATGAAAATCTTGAAAACACACTAGGCTCTACAAATTTGGAAATATTTGAACTGAAACTCCTTTTTCAATTCCTTCAACATAACCTCACCCTCTAATTCTACACTTGAATTTTGCTGTACATGAATTACGGATTCGTTTAACCACTGCGGTCCCTTCAGCCATAACTCACATTGTAGGAATTCTGATGGAATAAAACCTCTGGTCCCACAGTCTGCAGGATTTTCTTTCCCAGCAACATAATTCCATTGAATACCTGGAACAGCTTCCTGGATTTTTGCAACTCGATTTGCCACAAAAGGTAGCCAACGTCGAGGTTCGGACGAAACCCATGCCAATGTTATCCGCGAGTCGGTCCATGCGTAAATATTGTTAATAGGCAGTTCTATGCATGATAATACTGCATGTAAGAGGTTGGTTAAAAGTAACACAGCACACAACTCTAGTCTCGGAAGAGACTGGGTTTTTAAGGGCGCTACTCTGGTTTTCGATGTCAGAAGGCTGACTTTGACTGACGAATCAAGGTCGATTGTACCGAAATAGATGACTGCACAATAAGCCTTTTCTGAAGCGTCACAGAAAGCATGGGTATCTATCACTACTGCCTTCGGACTCAAGACATACCTCGGAAATTGTAAGCTTGAAAGTAAGGGCAATTCTAGATAGAAACGCTTCCATTTTCTACTTATTCTCTTATCAACGAGTTCATCCCAACCGAGCTGTAAGTTTCATAACTCTTGTAATAATATTTTCGCGTATATTATTGTTGGCGCTAACCATCCCATCGGATCAAAGATTTTGGCTACTTCTGATAAAATAGTCCTCTTAGTAAACTCTTTATCACTTATGCATACCGAAAAATGAAACGTATCACTAGAGTTGTTCCAATTAATTCCCAATACTTTTACTTTCTTGTCACTGTTTATTTCAAGAGAAATACTGGATTCTCGTAAGCACTCGGGAATATTCTCCAAAATAGCTGAACTGTTTGAAATCCACTTCCTTAAGCGAAATCCACCCCTTTTCATCATTTCATTCAACTGCTGAACTAGAACATTCGCTTCCTCTTCACTTTGTGCCCCTGAAAGCAAATCATCAACATAAAAATCACGAAGGGCAATTTTTGATGCTAAAGGAAATCTCACTTGTTCATCTAATGCAAGTTGTTTCATTACTCTAGTAGACAAATATGGCGCACAGGCAGTCCCAAATGTAACTGTCACTAATCTAAATGTACTCAAGGGCTCACTAGGACTATCCCTCCAAAGCATTCGTTGCCAATTTTTATCTTCTGGGTGGACACGAATTTGTCTGAACATCTTCTCTACATCGGCACATACTGCAATTTTGTGAGTTCTAAACCGTAGAAGAATTGGAAACAGCTCTTGCTGAACTCTTGGCCCAACCATCAAAATATCATTCAATGAAAGACCCGATGTCGTTTTAGCTGAAGCATCGAAAACAACTCTCAGTTTAGTCGTAGTACTTGATTCCTTTAATACGGCATGATGAGGCATGTAATACGTAGAGTCAATAAGAATCTCTCCCTCAGGCACTCCCTCCATATGTCTCAGCTCAAGGTATTCCCTCATGAAATCCTTATACTGTTCATATATCTGAGGCCTTTTTAGAAGTGAATTTTCTAAAGATTGGAATCTATGCATAGCTAATTGTCTGGAATCTCCAAGCTGAGAAGGCGGAGAGTGAAACGGTAATTTCACAGTATATACCCCACTTTCCTCTCTCATATATGTAGATCTGAAATAATCTTCACATGCTCTCTCCGATTTAGTAAGCATGTCAAACGTAGGTACAGCATCCAATTTCCAAAAGTCAGACAGCATCTGATCAGTTTCCACTTGTATATTATTAACATAGATAGTAGGATTAATTTCTGTTGAATTATTCACACTATCTGAAATAATCCATCCTAGTTCAGTACGAGAAGCTACCGGTTTACCTTCTTCGCATTGAATTATTTCTCCCTTTAAAAGAGGTAAGGCAATATCTACGCCTAAAAGTATATCAACAGGCCCACTTTTGTAAAATGTTGGATCTACTAACATTAAATCATTATATTCCTCAACGTACTTCTTATCCAATGTAAAATGCGGCAAAGTTCCAATAATTCTATTGATGATAAATACTGGTGTTTTAAATGATACTTTCGCCGGAAAATGCAGAACGAAGTTTATTTCCGTAATTCCATTAGTTTTCATATCCAAAGACCCTAAACATGAAATAAAAACTTTGGCATTTCTTCTTGCTAACCCTAGCCTTTGTACACAATCTTCTGAAATCATATATTTTTATAAGCAACTTACATTCCTTATCCACTAGGACAACAATGCTCTAGTATAAAGAATAAAAATATATGTAAATATTACTTGACTGCCAGGGTCAAGGAGGGTTCTACACAATTGGTATTCACCCGATGAATCTAACACTTTAATAACAGCCGTACATAATAAAACTTCATTCTGAAAATTAAAGTCTGAAACACAAGATTTAATTACTGGACTAGAACTTGCCATATTCTCCCCTGACCCAGCCGATTGAGCGCGAGGTTCTGGCCCAGGGAAAAATGGCTTAGCCGTCACTGATAATTCATTCGAACTGTTCATAACTCCTTTACGTGCCTTTGGTTCATTTTGAACTCTTTCGAAATGCAGTAGTGTGTGATGATTTTTAAAGCACTTTTTACATTTATGTGTACACTCGAAAGCTTTATGATTTGAAACCAAACAATTAAAACAAACATTATTTCTCTTGACAAAATTAACGCGTTTCTGAACATTCAAATTTAAAAACTTATTACATTTAAAAACTGAATGACCGGCTTTACAATACGTACACTGCGCGCGAATCTCTGAAGCCAATGAAGTTAATTTGTCTTTTGTAACTTGTTTTTTAACACCTTGCGTTTTACCTGCTTGCAAGGTTCTGGCATGATATTTCAAGAACTCTAGCAGATTATTAAGTGTTGGTATTTCCTCACTCTTTATTGTTCTTTCCCACCATCCTCTCGTCGAAGAATCCAATTTAAACTGTACTATTAACATTAAAATTGTATCCACGAATTGCTCCACTTTGAATCCTAGATTTTCAAACGAACATACACTCTCTTACAGTGTCTACTAACGCTAATATCTGACTAGGAATTTCAGATTGTAAATTTGATAAATACAAGATTTTCTTTAATAACGATGAAAGTAATTCTCTCTTATGTGAAAATGTTTGACACAATAAATGCCACGCTATTTCGAAATTCCTGTCACAAATAGTTAAAGCTTGAACAATCCGCAAAGCATCTCCTTTTAAAGAACCCTTTAAATATTGTAGCTTTTGTGCACCTGATAAACGGTCATTATCCACTATCGCCGTTTTAAATAAATCAGAAAATGATAACCATTCTTCAGTACTGCCACTAAATACAGGAAGAGTTTTAGCTTAGGTAAGCGTATACTCGCTATTTCACAAGATTTAGTTTCCACACTAATGTCTTTAACATTCTTAACTCTGGTTAGCATTAAAATTAACTCATCAACAGTATCTTGTATGACCTGTTGTTCTTCTATAAATACATCAATATCTTTTTCTTCACACACTACAAATATGTTACTAAAAATATCCGAAAGTTCGGTCATTAAATTATTTAATCTAGATTTAAAAAGTTCTAACTGATCAACATCAGCAGAATCGTAAGTCACTGTAATTTTCTCTTTCAGTTTACTTAACTGAGCTTTAGCTACACGCTTTTTAGTCTTAAGCGTTGTAAATTCCATTATCTAATAAGAAAGATAAAAAAACCACACTGACTCACCAAATTTACTGCGACTCCGTAGCTGACGGACCAAAAACCATGTACGATCCGTTGTTAAAAATAGTGGACTGTAAATTGACTTGATATTACTTCAGTATAGAACCCAAAAAACCTCAGAATCATAACGTTGACCGAAACTTCTTTATTGACTTTCAAAGTAAGTTAGTTGAGGAACGGCGAAGACCACACTGCCAACTCCGAACTGAGTAGCGGCTTACCAACACAAACTCAGAAAAACCTCTGCTTAGTTGAAACTCCAGTAATTCACAGCAACCTCAAAGCTCTAAACGCGAGCTTTAAAAACCTAACAAATTTGCGTCTGCGCCGCTCCTCGGTACAAAGAAAGAAATACAATTTGCATAACATCGAACAATAGCATTCCTCCCTGAAACTATGAAATTTTCCCTAAGGAGAGAATTTCCCTTGATGAGATATCCTGGTCTAAAGGAAGGTGATATTTTTGTACAGGGTTGTTCTAAGATAATGTAGAAATGCTCTAAGGCAAGATAGAAACTTGCTTACATTTGCGTTATACCCAGGAAGAATTTGGAAATGCACATTCAGTCACTTTCTTTTGCTTGAATGCGATTTTTTTATAAGCAACTTACATTCCTTATCCACTAGGACAACAATGCTCTAGTATAAAGAATAAAAATATATGTAAATATTATATTTTGTTTATCTCTATATTGGTATACATCCTTTGTTTGCAAGATATTCCTCTGTGTGCCAATGTCAATAGACAAAGGTATTTATGAACTAATAAAAAAGCGAAAATTATTTTAAAAGATCGAAAATTTGTAAATGAAATAGCATTAAAATGATAAAAACTATTTTGGTATAAAAATATTATAATAATAAAATTATCTCCTTGTAAATGAGAATATTAAGAAAACAGTACAAAGGCTAAATTCGCGTATAGTGCTTTACTTTTCCAAAACTAATAGCAGTTTCTTCTTGACCGAAAGCCGCTCCGATAACATCAACCGTCAAATTGCCGATATAATACGTAATATGTTATATATTACTTATAGTACTATAATATACTGTAATTATATGTAAAAGTAAGCCAGGAGAAAATGACACGGGAGAGCTTGTCTTGTTATTTCTAGCACTCTCTCAACAAGCAAAATATCCTGCTTGTTGTGTGCATATGAGGATAGATAGGAACATTAGCATTTTTACTTATTTTTCTCATATTGTTTACATAAAAACACTAGTACTATTTATGCCCTCTATCTTGATAATAACTAGTGAAAGCAGAGCTGAGATGCCGGAAAATAAGAAGAAACATAGTTATCAGACACTGTTAAAAAGTAAAATAGGTTCCTAGGAACCGATTTATAACAAATGTTGTTTTACAACAGATTAAAAGTTTTTTTGGTTTTTGCTATTTCAAGATCAGGAGAATAATCTGTGAATTTTTCGGTCTGTTACAAACTCCAAAAAAGCTTCCAGTGTTGCATTTATTTAAAACAAAATATGTATAATTGAGCAGCACTACAGTTCGAACCTGCTTTATTGGAGGGGCAGCTACAGTGTGTTAGTTACACTGATTTATGTTTTTACCAAAATATCCAAAAATCATACCATTTCATTTATAGATTTGTAATACCTCTTTAAATTATATTAATATATTTTTTGTATTCTTTCAGATATGAAAATTGAGGATGTCGACTTAGTCCGACCAACTGAAGGTATATTTGTTACGGTTAATATTATTGTTACGGTTAATATTATTTTTGCTTTTTAAACTACCTGACTTCTTAACTTAACTTAGTGCCGCGACAAAGAAAAAACAACACTACTCGCATTAAAAAAATATCTGAACTAGTGATTGCAAAACTACGATTTTCAGGTAGACTGAATTACATAAATCATCAACACAGTAAAATAAAGTTTATCAGATCAACGCTCATACCCTTTAAGTCAATAAATAAAGGATAACATCCTCCCTTGTGTTTCAAATAAAAAGATAATTTTCAAAAATCAGAAGATCATTTATCGAATAAAAGTGTGAAATGCATTTCTGTAACAAATTCATCAACACGCTACCTCTCTCTGAAATAAAACTATATCAGCTGTCCTTCCTGAAAACACATAAATTTAAATGCAACCATAGAAACTATATCTCACAAGTAAGAAGTTAAAATATCAGTTCAGTTAAATTAAGTAATCAGATAGTATAGTAACAACACAATTAATTTTTCTACTATTACCCAAATTCAAGTTGAAGAGAAATAGCATGTTTTTGGTAAGGATCACATGAGTGACCTACAGTAGACCACAAGATAAAACTCAAATAACGCATACAATAATAAATCAATAAAAGCATTTATTAAATATTCCCAAAAAAAATTTAATCTTAGATAGCTGCGAATACTAGATCCATGTTCCTACAACATTTTTCTCTTATTGCCTAAACAACACGCATTTCAATTTCCTAAGACAAAATAATTCTCATTTGAAATAATGAACAAGTTATCTTCTGACAATTAGCAGTTAATTAAACTAATTGGTGTAAAACTGAATGCACATTAATTCAGTGAAAATTTCTTTTTAAGAAAGATTATTCCCCCAATTAAATTTAAATTATTATTCATCTCAATTAAATCTTTTTAACAACTTTCTCAAATTAATGATTAAATAACCAGCAAACACAACAGTCCAGTCTGCGGGACTCTGGGAGCTGCTGGACAGTTTCTTTACTACATAGAAACTATAATAAGTCCAAATCCTCTCGAAATCACCAATATAAAGTCTGCACAAAGCATTCCGTTTAGATACTTCTTCCCCTTTTTTTATACTCATTGTTCCCTCACAGTACTCTATCTATAGAAGTTTATCACATAACAGCTTTTCCTTTTAATGGCACTCCAGAAGTCTAGTTGAGACGAATATCCGCAAACTTCAATATTCTCAATGAAGACAAGTGCAAGCCGCAGCAAACTGTTGATGACGACCTTCCCGCTTAATAAAACTTTCCTCATCAGTAATCTGGATCATTTTTCAACAACAACAAAAAAAAAAAAAAAAAAACATCAGCGACGAAATCAAAACCAAAGAGGTGCTGGTCAAGAAAAACGCGGGACCTAGCCCCAGATCTTCAGTCATATTTACCGACGAGTCCCGCAGCATGCAAACCACGGGGAGGCGGTACCTGGACCCGCAAACCGAGGTCGGCCCTAATTCACACAAATAATACTACGGCCTATTTCCTCATTTGCTTATTTTCTCTAATGTTTCTAAACGCCAGTTTAATGCTCATAATATTCCTTGTGAAGAGACAGATAGAAGTTACAATTTTATTACCCATATATTTAGTGATTGGATATAAATAAAAGCAGAAGTGGTATTATGAGTTTGTATGGATAAGGCTTCAGTGTTAAGTGAAATAACAGAAGTTGTAAAAAGATAGTGTAAAGCTATTAAAATGAACCCTTTTAGGTATATCATATTTAATGAGTATGACATTTTTCTGAATGCGTATTTTGGCTTCAAGAATGAATTGCGACAGGAGGAATTCCAGCTTGGTATTTCGTAAGGAATTCTACAAATACACTCCCCGCCCCTGAAAATGCATCACCGAGAATGTATGACAAGAAAGTGATGAAACTAGACAAATAGAGAAAGACAGAATTGAAAAATAAGTGATCTTTATTTCGAAATGAAATGTGTAATACAGAGCGAGAACAGCGTCGGCTCAGTGGGTTGTAGGACCACTTTGGACGGCGATGTACACAGCGACAGATCTAGGTACGGAGTCAGTGAGTCTACGGAATGTGTCCTGAGGAATGACTCTCCATTCCCGTCAACCATTTGCCACAGTTCGTCGCAATAGCAGGCAATAGCAAGGTCTGTAACTGGCATGCACTCGCATCGCAGACATGTTCGATTGGTGAGAGATCAGAAAAGAGCGGTGGCCAGGGAAACATCTAAACACTTTCCAGAGTACTTTGCATCTAAACACACCTGCAGAGGCTGATGCGAGCAGTGTGTGGTAGGGCATTATCCTGCAGATAAAGGCCACTGAGAACT
The DNA here is from genome assembly GCF_044657685.1 of Stegodyphus dumicola. Classification (NCBI taxonomy): domain Eukaryota; kingdom Metazoa; phylum Arthropoda; class Arachnida; order Araneae; family Eresidae; genus Stegodyphus; species Stegodyphus dumicola. The sequence continues at coordinate 60,883,905 of NC_140775.1, read as the reverse complement.
CCCTGAAGGTAGGGAAGTGTCACCAGTCGCAGCACATCATTCACTTATCGTTGGGCCATCATAATGCCCTGAATATGAAATAGAAGTGATCTAGAATCGCACGCAATAGCGCCCCAAACCATGATGCCGCGTTGTCGCCCGGTGGAGCGTTCCAATGTTGCTGCCGCATTGGACCTGTTTCGACATCGAAGCCACATTCACATGCGGTGATTATCATTAGAGAAACAGAAGCGTAACTCATCTGAGAACACGACGCTGTGCCATTCTGTTGTCCACATCGCTCGGACCCGCCACTATTGCAGACGTGGGCGTCTATGATGTGGGACCAATGACAGTCTTCTTAACGGACGCCACGAGTGGTAGCAACCTGCCACCAATGGTTCATCACCACCGGTAAATCGTTCTGGTCGATATGGAAACATCCAAGGGTGTCTTGAACGTGCTACAGAAGGGAGGTAGTAGTGTGTTGCGCGTGCACTACTGCTTGTCGGCGGATGGGTCGATCTACGCGTGCTGCACCAGCATCTCTTCAACTTGCCACATTTCTTTGTTCCAACCATCGTCGATACAGCCGGTGGGCTGTGGAGGAATTCAGGTGTGTATCAGCTCAGATTTGTTGTATGAATCGACCCGCGCTTCTCAGTCCGATCAACATGCCACTCGTAAAATCATCTGTCTTCTGAAATGTCTCCGTTGACGCCGGCCTGGCATCTTCTGCTACTACGCACGTGCTCTAAGACCAGAAAAGATTTTCTACAATGATTTTCGTAGCAGAAATAACGGCACGAAAGTTGAGCATTCTGCAGGTTATTTCCATTATATCTTCTTCAAAGTGCGCTGGAGAGCTGCGAATTTTACATCATTCGCATAACTTGGTGACGTGCATTACCCTGAAATTTGCATAAATTTCTGGTCATTAATTCTTGGTGTTGCATTTTCAATGCAGGGTAGTGTATGAACGGAACGTTTGGTTTTTGTCCTTTAACAGTTGAAAAGGAAGTAGTAGATACACTTAATTTTGTTCTAAAGATTTAAGAATCTTTAAAAACATCAATACAGATTTTTAAGAAAGCGAAAATTAAGCACTGCAGATAAAGCATAATTATTGTATGTAATAGCCTTCTGAATTATGTAACGCACTCCATTTACATTTCTTTTGTTTCTATAAAACGTTTTGTTCATCTTAAAATTTTGTATATCACTTTGTTTTAGTCACTATGTTGGTATTTTACAGGAAAAGATGACTGGCAGCCAATGTTCAATAAAGGTACGATTTTATATTATAAATCATTGGCTTTATAAATCCAAAGTATGTTTTTTTAAAAATTGTGTAAATATATTAGAGAGTTAAAAGAACATTTGCTTGAAAATATTTTTCGGTTACATTTTCTAGCTCTTGCTATTAGCTAATATTAGCACCTTTACTGAAGAAAGGTTATGGAAGCATTTCTCATATTCCGAATCTAAATTAAGTTAAGGAAATAAGTTTTACCCGCAAAAGTTGAAATTTCGTTACAGTGAAGTTGATAATAAATTCAGACCGAGAGATGCATGTGACTGGCTCTTGACACATTGTAAAAATCAAGAACAAACATATACAAGGAATATAGCAAAACTTTGTTACGATGCCTTTATATTTTTAATTGATTCATGTACAGACTTAATATTTAACTTAAATTTTTATTATAAATAAAAAAACTTATGCTTTTTATCTATGAAAGTTTTTAATTTTACTTTAATTTGCAGGGAAAATAAACATAAAGTTTTACTTTTTTTTTTCTGATATGGAATGAAAGCAAATGATTGTGTGGAATACATCCAAAGCAATATTTTTTTACAATTTTGTTTCAACTTTTATAAAATTATTGCTTTAACTTTGCTGTTGCAAAGTGAAAAACTGTCTTTTATTAAAAAAATAAAATTCCTTTATTTTTATGAACTCTTAAACTATAAGTGAATGATGAAAGTATCTAAAAAGGAAATACGTATGAAATGACATGAAATTTGGGGCAGAAAATTCGCAAAAGCAAAACATTGAAGCAAAACACTGAAAAGCAAACCAGACAAAAGATTTGAAGTAAACTATACATTCCAGTGCAAACCCATTCTTTAAAGTGTAAAGCTCTTACTGAAAGAAGGGAGTGAATCTCAATATGTCATATTATTTTATGCAAAAATGCACTTTAATTAATGAATGTCCTTGTCTTATTTTCGTTACAGTGTGATGACTTAATTCAGCTTTAACGTACTTACGTCTTTATCTATATACTATTACATTTGTTTTCAAATTTATTGATTTTTAAATATACTTAATTGCTTCAATTTCAAATTTTGCTTTTATTACACTCATTTTAATTAATGAACTTTTTTGTGTTTTAACAAATTTCATTTATATTTCCTAACATCCTTTTAATGGTATTAGAAAACGATAGTCACATTATCATGTATGCAATAGTTTTACTTGTTTTAAAAATTTATTTGCGCTAACCAACGAGTCAACAATTATTTTTTAAAAATTATACCAAATATTTGCTGTTTGGAAGGCAACGAAATATATTTTGATCCCAGTTACAAAATAATTAGCTTTTGAATTTCTTTTATTTGTTACTCTATATTTCTTTAGCGGTATTTCCTTATTTATGAACTTATAATAATAATCACTGCTAATAGAAATAATGCTCTTTTATAGGGTTAAAATATGGAGATATTTTGCTATCAAAGGAACAACTCGAAGAGGTATAGAAAACGAATGTGTTTCATATCACTTTTGTTTAATGTAATTCGCATTTGTTTGATATCATATAAATATCCTCTTAGGAACGTCAAGGTATTCGTCATGACGGAGGGTATAAATGGCCTAGAAACAAAGTTCCCTACGCAATTTCTAGCACATTCTGTAAGTACATTTATTTTCACGTAAGTTATATTTGACATTTTCGAAGCAAAGAGAACGCATATTTATGTAGCATTTGAATAGTCTTCTAATGAGTATCTGCATACTTTGAGTGTTAAAACAAATCCTTGAACATTTTTTATTTTCGGTTAAAAATAGAATTAATTAGACTTAAATCACAGTACAATAAATATTGCTTTTATAAAACAAGATTATCTAAAAATTTTTCAATAAATTATAAACTTTTTATTAGTTGATTTTGCTTTAAAATGGGCTTTGTACTTAATTAAAAATTGCAGTATATATCTTGTTTAATTCTATTAAATTACCAAATAAATGCAAAGTTGTGTTGTCTTATTATAGTAACCAGTTGTTATCTTACAGTATTAAAATTTAAAATAAAATACAGTATAAAATTTGGATCAATTTCAAGTTGTCTCTTTATATCTGCTTATTAATAATAGTTCTACTTTCGATTTAAATAAATAAACTATGCCTTGTATGCTTAGATGATTTATTAAATATTCATTCATTAACCGTAGATAATTGTAGGATCTTAACTTTTACGTCAGTTTTTGTTTAAGCAGTTTTTAATTTCAATTTAACCAAAAAATTAGTATTTCAAAATTGTTTCATGCTTTTATACTACAGTATAAGGTCATCAAACAATATGTAGTAATCTTGTGTTATCCGTACTTATTGAAATGGCCTATTTTTTTGAAAATATACATTGATATTTCATTACTGTGTTTGACAAAGCAAGTTTGTTCATATATTTGCGTTTGTTCGTGTATTTGTGTATATTTTGAGTATATTTGTGTTAGTTAGGAGAGTAAATATTGAAGATATTAGGAACGGAAAGAACGTCGAAAGAAATGTCTTTATTGTTAATAAAAATAATGAATTCATTGAATTAATATCTATATTGATAATTTTCAAAATTATTATAGGATTTTACTTCGCATGAAATGCTAATTAGCTGCAAAGTACACAGAACGCATGAATTACAGACACATGAACACTCAAGCATGTTCAAGTATAAAATAGCCAAATCATGTTTAGTGCCCATCAGTTTCGACAGATAATGTGAATTTCAACAAGCTGCAGCAAGTGGAAAAAATTGCAGGAATAATTTTAAAGAAGAAAGAAATCCATAAAGAACATAATGAAATATATTAATTACTGAACCATAATGAATATATATTAAAACAGTAGTAAAAGCATCAGAAAAACGCATACAGTTTACTTAGGGCTATTGCTTCTCAAATTTGTAGAATTGTGCATTAAAAAAGTGCTATAAAAGATACCCGAAAACAAGGTTTGAAATGAGTTAATTTTCAAAAAAGAGCTAAAAAAGTTTCAGGCATTGCTATTTTATCAATATTCATAATTGTACATAAGAACTGTGTGCAGAACTATTTCACTATCAACGTATTTGACTAATCACTGAATTCAAATTACATCTGGTGACAGTAAAACTCGAGAACCAGAAATTTTAAAACGGATTGTGTCTGAGACAAACAAAAATATTAAATAAGATAATTTCACCAGGTAAAGAAAAACATGTGTTATTTTGTTACTCGCTTAAATTCTTTCAGATGTTCTTTATTATCAACTTATGTTGTCTTAGTATATAAAATAACCACCCCGAATCTATACATAGGGTGTGATTGTATATACAAGAAGTGATGCTCTTGAAAACCTTCATCACACCTTGCATATATAGTAAAACTAACCATCCATATTGTGTGGCGTTTCGCCTTCTTTGCTAACATGCAATGTATGAAACGTTGCAGAGACAGGTAGTAAATTATCACTATGTCTTCTAAGTACAACACAAACAGGAAAAAGGGTCTCACTCAAATAAAAGTTAACAGATGGCGCCACTCATGCTTAAAAGACAACATTTAGTAAATCGAAGATAATGGATTAACTAAATTTGCGAAAAGTAAGTTAGTCTAACGGTTGCACAATTAGAATAACGAACAAGTTTGCCCTGAACTAAGGTCAGTGTAATAAGCATAATGGCAAGAGTAATGTAGAATCCCCCTTGCAAGAGAATCAATTTAGCAATGTGGCTCTCAGCATGCAGAACATGCCGTGTTTCTATCCTCTAAACTTTTCCTTTAAATACCCTCTTCTTTCTGCCTAATTTGAATATCACGCGAGATAGGAATTTACATTCTGACAGGAAAATGGAACTGAGAAGGATAGGCTAGCGGTTTAATATAAAATAACAAGTTAGAAAACAATACCCTATAACTGATTGGTGTGGATAAAAGTAAATGTTGTCACTTAAATACCTTTTGTCACTGATGATAAATGTCAACACCTTCTGCAGATCAATGCTATTTAAACAACAACTAGAAAACGATTTAAAGTTATATAGATATTGTAGGGTATTACTGTAACCGGAAGCTTATCTTCCAGTCCTGCAAACCCTACTAGACTGCTAGCGGCATATTGCTGAAAACAATTACGAAGTATAAAAAGTTTAAAATACATTTTTCATTTAATTTTTTAAAGTGAACAGAAAGGGACAGCTTGTGCTACAAACGAACTTCCTCTATCATATGAATAATTAAATTAACGCAACAGAAAGTTAAATTCAAATGCAGGTAGCGTAGTCGGAGGCTATACATAAATAAACCAGTTAAGCTGCCTCAGATATTCTAACAGTGCGTGTTTATAAACGCGTCTAATAAAACGCTAAAGGCGGAATACAATTTAGGCGGAGCTAGCGAGACCAGAAGCTCTAAACTATGCTTTCGAAACCTTAAGCTTAAATGCACAAAACGATCTAATTTGCCTTCTGGAAAGAAGAATTTGTAGTAAAGGCTTTAGTCACTGTAAATGGTTAATTAAAATAAAATATCTTAAAATATAAATATGTATATACGGGAAAAACTGAAGTATAATAAAAATAGCATAAAACAGAACCTTGAAAAGCAAATTATCCCAATGACACGTAAACTACAAATTTTTTCTATTCAGTAAAAACTCTTGAAATAAACTGCAATTCTCGCCTATAAACGTATAAATGAGAATAAGTAAATTGACAATATTATTAGCAACACCATATATAAAAATATTTACGTATACAATTAAAGTACAATTTCTTCACATAAGGAGCCCACCAGCGGCCGAGTGGTAAAGTCGCTGAACACTGGTAGTTCGGTCCGAGGTTCGAATCCCGCGAACGGTCTGGCTGCATGGGTGTTTTCGTGGTTTTCCCCATGTGTAACGTGTATACGAGCCAGTTTCCCTTAGAAAGTCCTCCACGAAGGCATCCCTCCCCTTAGGCAGATAGCCCTCGAGGCTTTGCCATAATTACACAAACCATCTTCACATAAGGATGGCCAAAATAAAACTGGCTCGGAAAATCTGTGTAAATACAAGAGGTTTAGTTTCAGTTTAGTTTATAATGATCACTAGCAAAGAACACTAGTGCTATCTGCCAAGCAACGGGTACCTTCAAAGGAAGACTTTCTGAGGGAAACTGGCCCGTATTACACGTTATACATTGAAGAAAACCACGAACAGGTCCATGCAGTTAGCCCGTTCGCCTGTAAGCGAACCCAGATCAGAACTACCAGCGTTCAGCAAATTTACCGCTCAGCCGCTGGTTGGGGACATTCAACAATGAACACGTGCCATTTTATTGTTCGCGCCATTTCATGTGGCATTCTATTGCTCGTTACATACATCTGAACCTATCGCTCTCACAACTGGTTGCAGTCATGATGATGCTCATGATCTGTCACAACCAGCTGTGTCGCAAGTTCTAATGATCTTCTTTGGGGCTTAAAGCATATTTTTCAGAAAATTTCAAAAACATTTTACCGGAGCAGCTTAAATTTGGTCCTCTGTTCGCGCTTAAATTTAAATTCCTTTTGACTGTACTTTTTTGTGTGTTTGTTGTAGTGCTGCGTATAGATTTGCTTGGTTGTTTGTTTATTTGTTACCCTTGCAGTGATGATTATGAAGCTTATTTTAATCAGTTTGCAGCCACATGGTTTCTATTAATATATTTATTTGTTGTATGGAATTGTAGATCTTTTAGTGATGGATGTGGTAGTGTTTCAATTGTAAAAATACTTCGGCTGGGGCTCGAGATGTAAGCGATTTCGATACTGACTGTGGTTGACGAAAATTTGTGTCACCGGCGATATCTGGCAACTTCTCGCCAAATGAATACCAAATTTTTGGAAGATTCGGGAAAACAAATTTTAGAATACTTGCGGCCAAAAGCTTTCACAGTCCATGCTACAATATATAAATAAGAGTCCGAGAGCTAGGAAGTTCAATTCTTAATCAGCTGTGAGATTTAGCTGTTAGCTGAGTTGAGACTTTGGCTTTACTCTGTGAGTAATTTGAAGAACTTCTGTGCAAACTTTTCTTGCGCTAAGGAATTGCATAACATTCCTGTTTTACTTGTGCTATTTACAGCTATTTATTTGGATTATTTTTATAATAAGTTGTCTATTTGTTTTTGTCTGGGATATTCATTTAAATAATTTATTATTTGTTAAATGCCAGTTACATTGGCCGTTAGGCCATTAAACTCCTTGCTTGCCAATAGCCCTGAAATTTACAAGAAAAATTTGTCAGTGCGTCACACTCGTTCAAATGTTCCGCTATCATTGTCCGTACACTATTACATACAACGGCGAATCAGTTAGTTCAATGCGAAATAAATGATTCTGTGGACAATCATTCCCTTATTCATTAAATATGCATCAGTTTGAACCCATAGCTCACAACAGCATAATCTTATATTACATGTACAGGTGTGTTGCTTAAAACAGTTTGCCTGGTATAAAGTAATGGACAACATCGTACCTATAAACTTAACTTGGAAGTTTTGGTATTCTGTCCTACCCCGCGCTGCTGACCTGTATATAATGCTAAAATAAATTTTAATGTAAGTGCTGAGGAATTTAGGATCATCATGTACGTGTTACATGAGGCTACGGATGTGACGTTTTAAGAGTTCACTGCATATTTTTAAAAATGCAATAGTATTTTAAATTTTTTTTAATTTTCAAGATTGTTTAGTGAGGTTTATGAAATAAATGAAATTGTGTATTTTACTATGCAATTCTGTAGTAAAATATAATTTTTTTTTATTACAGCTGTCACTCAAAGAAGAGCAATCGTAAAAGCTATTGAGGTGTGGAATAATCAAGTTCAATGTGTCAAATTTGTTCCTAGAAAACAAGGAGACAAGGATTATGTTTTATTCTTTCCTGGAAAAGGGTAAGAGTGAAATAATCGACATAGTACTCATTTGTAAGAATTATTTTTAGAGCAATATGCTTCAATATAATTTTAAGTACTGACAATAGGCATAACTATTATGCTTCTAATGTTTGTGGTGATTTTTAAAAAGAAGTCGGAAAGGAAAGAATGGCAATTTTACCAATTTCAATCACAAACCTGACCATTTGGGAGTAAATAAAATTTAAAGTATAAATTAAAAAAAAATGAAAAGGACATTTCCACAGAGATAACACAAATTCCATCAAACAAAGATGTGAGGCTGATTGACCATTCAAAATATAAAATGACCCCATAATAATGTTTGATTTAAACACTCTTGTTTAAGAGAATTATTTAAATATTACTGTAAATACAACTGTAAAAAGTGGCCTTAAGTTTATTTATATTGCTTTTGTTGTTTTTAGCCATGCGATGAACCTTTACTAATTGGCAACAAGCTTGAAAACAATTGAGAATGCAGAAAATATTAATTCATAGTTGATAACCGTGATAACCTCAAATTTTTATACATCCTTATTAATATTGCCCATGCATGGTATTTATCTTTAGTTACTAACTATATTACTATGAATTAATTTGAATAAGATTATCAAAAATATATCCGCAAAGATTATCAAAAATATATCCTATTTCTCGCAAACGAAGTATTATTATACTTTTATTTAAATTACTATTCTCCCAAAACAGTTGACTCTACAGCGAGGAGCAGGTAAAACGTTTGAACAGCAAACTTCATGAGTTTCATCTTTTATATCTAAATGGACAGACCGCATTCAGTTTTCGAGTTTTCCGCCTTGTGTAATGAGTAATTGAATCAGTTTCTCTTAAAACATCCCTTCACGAAATCATGCTTCCCAGTTGCGGATGAAGAAATTCTGCTCTGATTCTAAACGTAATTATGAAGCCTGCTTATGAAAGAAAATCTCATAATATATTAATACATTACAAAGACTGAACACGAACTGGTTTATGAAAGTCATTCGTTGCATGTTACAGTTTTATGAAATTCGTAAATGTAAAGTTATTCAACAGATATATTTAGCAAAATTTCGAGTGCTAATGATATTTGGACTACACAAACAATGGAATGTTTACGTGCGGAAGCACGATATTAAAATCACGGAAATGAAAAATACCTAATCGGTTAATAAAAATATTCTAATACAACACTAAAAAAGTTATTTTTAAACTAAAACTTTTTAAAATCTTTTAAAGTAAGTATTATTCGATAATGTTTTAGTACCGTAAATAGGAAATAAAAACTGCATTTAAAAATATTCAGAAAACAGATTTTAAAACAAACATTTTGCTAGTGGTCTAAAACGCAAGGATACATATTTCTGAAGGATTACGAATAATTAATATTATAATTTGAGTAATGAACATCATTTTTGCTTTTAACATTATTTGTTCTTTTCCAAAATAATACTTAATACAGTTTATGGAAATATGTTAATATTTTCTTTTAGAATAATGTACAACAAATAGCGGCCAAAGCTAACTTTGACGTAGCGTGGTGTATTCAGAATTTTCTACATAATTCCTGTTAGATCTTCGAGTTCTAATTATCGAGTTACTAACATTGACTTTAAGCTGTTGTATGGATCGTGCTTGCACACGCCTTCCTTTTTATTTGGCCGCAAAGAAACTGAGAAGTTAAATGCGACGATCGCGAACGACGGTTCAAATTTCTTCAAGTTCGTAAAATGGAAAGTCTGCCAAACATTTCCCGCAAGTAACCATTAATTACTTCTAGAAATATTGAATTAAATTACTGGAACAAAAGGCAAGTTCGATACATTAAACATGTTGTAGTATTATCGCTTTTCTAGAATAATAGAATATTAACTTTCAAATAAAGCTAAAAAATGTTTTACCCTTTGTTAGTGGTAAAATTTCTATCGTGATTTCCAAGTCTTCTGCAAAGAAAACAATAAATACAAGAAAATAATTAGTTATTGTTAAAATCATAATGCTAAATACGCTTCCATTCTGCTTAATGAAATATTTGCTGAAAAGCCCTGTAGTTTAGGTTAAAATAACACATCGAACAACGGTTATTTTAGAAGTCACACAGCAAAATTCAGCGTTATATTTGCAAATTTTTCTAGGCTTAGTTTCGATGGTTTAACTACCGAACCATCGACACTAGAACTGGAAAATTTACAAATATAACGTAATTTTTGTTATTTGACTTCTAAAATAAGTTCTATAGTACTACGAAATATTCAAATGAAAAGTGTATAACATCTTAATATTAGCATTTTCTAAAAGTTTATAGTACATTTTGCGGAAAATTCAAAGAACTGAAATAAACATACCTTTGCTTCTAAAACTTTCATTGGCAATTTCTTAACGTGAATTACATTTTTGTTGATCAACAGTTATTCAACATTGTGAGCTAGAGAATAAAGTACTCCTTCTACTCTTGATAATTTATTAATCATAATTTTCGAACAGTAAACAACCATACTAAATCTAAAATATGAATTACAACTTCTAATGCTTAATTATGCTACTCCCAAGAATATTTGCTAGTAACTGACATTTATAAGGACCACGTAATATCAATAAACTACTAATGCAAAGGATTGGCGTAGTGCTGTAAGAGGTTTCAACACTGTTAGTTCCGATCGAGTATGAACATGGCTTACTGCTTGCATGTATGGGTGTTCTTGTTGTTTTTTTTCCCGTATAAAATGATAACGAAACATTTTCTAAACCTATTTCATCTCTCAAACATATAGCTTCACGTGTTTTGTTTCAAATAAACACAAGCCTTCAATCAAGGAAAATAATAATTATAATCTTAATTTTAATAATTTTTAAAATGTTACTCATCTAGATGGGATTTAAGCTAACGCTCACGTTTTTATTCAGGGCATTAATGACTCACAGAAGAACTTACGCAATATATTTTCAAACTTTTAAGTAATTGTTTCACACTTCGAAATTATTTTCTGAATTTCATATAAGAAAATCAAAACAAAAAGGATTTAATATAAGATGTGACCCCTTCCTCACTTTTCTTGGCTTTCTGCGAAACATAATTAGTTATTTTCTCTTGCAAAATTCTTCACGAAGATATCTCTTCGCATGAGCACGGAGCTCTGATCAAACCCAGCTCTCCTCCGGACCAACTATTATAAGCCTCTTGAAATATAACTTAAGAATTTGATACCATACCTTTCCTTCTTCACAATCCTTGTAAGAAAAAGCAGGGCTTTGCTTTATCTCAAAGAAATTCCAGTCTCTACCATTATATTGCTATGATTAAAGGCCTAGGAACAATGATGCTAACAAACTGTATGTTCTACAATCTTTCCAGTTATATCCTTATCGTCAGATATTTCTTAAGATACCCGTGAAATGTGTATTAAACTGTCGCTTTGTTGTATCATTTGCATGCTGATGACACCACATTAATGTGCTCCTTGGGCTTAGAATTCAAAATAGCGTAAAACCGTGGTGCTTACTTATAGTGCCCTGAGATATTTAATCTTATCCTTTACGTAACGTCTGAAATTCAATCAAGTATTGCTGGGGTATTCATATTCTGAGAGTCGATATAGTTTTGATTCCGTTTGGCTAAAGAAATGTATTGTCTGCAAAGCAGTCTGTAACGCTCGAACCCGTAAAAACATGCACAAGGAATGAATCACCTAATACATCAAGTGATATGCAGATATTCCTATCAGTGACGGCAATAACGTTTACCGAATAAAACACTCGACAATATAAGGATTTGAACCTCGGACTTAAACTTCGAGAAGTAGTGTGGTTTCATATTAAGTTCTGTATTATTATATATCTTCAGCATAATTATATAAAATGTATCGGATTATGCTTCGGTGGTAATAAATTCTCATAATAAATTGGTCTTATAAAATTTCTCTTTTCATATTGAGGAAGGAGTACAGTTACCGAACTGATGTTTATTTTCAGATGCTATTCCTACATGGGCCGTAGAGGTGGAAAACAGCCAATTTCCCTAGATACCACGGGATGTCTCAAAGAATCAGTTATCTTGCACGAATTGGATCATGCTATAGGATTTGCTCATGAGCAGAGTCGCTTTGATCGTGATAAATACATTAATGTTCTCTACGAAAACATACCTGAAGGTGAGTTACATTGACAAACAGAAATTTATTTTGTTATTTCAAATGTGTAATAATATTTAATTTCTCATTCTAGACACTGACATGTGAGGAAATACCGCACTAGAGGTAGAATCAGTTAAAGGGTATTTCCCTAGATTGCCTATTATAAGACATATTGTGTGAAAGTACTGAAAATAATGCATGCCATTATAAGGTATTTTCTCCCACATTTTTGCATACCTTCGTAGTGTAACGGTAGCACACTCGGCTCGGATTCGAGAGGTCCAGGTTCGAGTCCCGGTAAGGGCGTTGGTGATTTTTCACTTTTCTTGCTTAAATCTAACGACTCATAGAAACGCCGGAAGTAAAATGTGGTTGTTAATGATTCTTCACCACCAGGATTTGGCGATTGTGTTCCCTAATCCCCAGTCGCTCTTTAAAAGGGAGAATATATAAGATATTTTCTCCCTCCTTTCTGCATACCTTCAGTGATGTAACTGTAGCATGTGATGTAACTGAGGTCCAGGGTCGAGTCTTGGCGAGAGCATTGCATATTTTTCACGTGTTTCACATTTTTCACGTGTCTCCTGCAAAAATACATTTGTTTTTAATTTGACATTACCCACACATGAATATGTTCGCAATTTAAAACAATTCTCCAATTCGAATCTACCATTTTGAGTTATGTGAGATACATACATATTTACGTAAGGATATCAAGAAGAATTTTTAAAAAGTAGTAAAATTTTAATAAATTTCTAAAACACTGGAATTAAACCTTTTACTGCAAAATAAACGTAGAGGTTTTTAACTTATCTTTAGATATTTTGACGTTTTTAGCCCAAAGAGGCAATTTGCCCAGAAGGGAATTTCCTTTTGGCTTTTTTAGTTCATTCACTATAAACGGCGAATCACTTTTTAAATTGCTGCCACCAAATATTAGAGCCCTGTATTATATTTAAAGAAATTAAGTAAAAGAATCTGCATAAATTTATGCATATTTCGCGCATTGTGATAAAACAACGGTACCTAGAGCAATAATATTTTGAATCACATACGTCTCCACCCGAATATGGGCATCTGGAGGACAAAATTTGGGATCTGGAATTTGTTTTACTATCTATTTCATATTTTGTAAAGCATTTATGAGTTTTTTAATTAAGAAATTCAACGATTTCAAAGAGCGCAATAGCAAAAATATATCTCCAACTCGCGAGGCTATGTATCGGAAATTCTAAAGATTATGCTCTTTTAAATAGTTTGTGATATTACTGTTGAATTGAATTTTATCGTTTAAGTGGGAAGAACATGGTATTTAATAATTAAACGTAACAAACAAAACGTTAAAAAAACACCCGTTCCGGTCTAATATAAAATCTAAAAGCTTTCAGTGAGTAATATTTTTTGAATTTATTTACCAGTCGCGTTAATTCTTGAAAGTTCAGCTATTATGTCTGGTCTTGTATTCGTGTAGTCCCTTTCCTGAGTAAGAAATTATGTATTATTTCTAAGAGCTCCCGATATGTCATGTGGGATGGGGGGCGGTTTGTTTTTTAATGGTCTGCTCCAGAACAAGCCAGAACCAACAAAAGTTAATCCCCCCCCCCAATTTCGTCAAAAAATTTGAAAAGTCATTTAACACTTTTAGGGATTCAACGCAAAATGCGTTTCGAAACTAATAGCAATTCTGGGCTAACGCCTCTCTGGGCTAAAAATTTGAAAAGCTTTCAGATTTCATATTACGTTTAAAGGGGCGTTTTTTCATTTAGACACACATATAAGTTTCGAGAGCATTTTTTTAATGTCACTTTACGCTAAAAATATTTAAAAACAGCATATCTTTAGAACTTCCGATAGACAGTTTCGGAAGCTGGAGATAAAAATATTTTATTCCGTACAATGTTGCCACTGCTCATTTTGGACAAAATATGATATATATAATAAATCAAATTCTAATTCGTAATTCGCGCTTACAGTAGCCCATATTCGGTTGGAGGACTACGTTCCTCAAATTTTGATGTCCATAGGTACAGTTTTTTTTTCACAATGCAAGAAAAATACACACATTCAAGCAGATTTTTCAATATTTGATATCTTTAAATTATAATACAGGGCGATAATATTTGATGGCAAAAATTTGAAAAGTTGCACAGACGTTTATAATGAGTCGACGTAAAATGCCCTTACGAGACTAATAGTCCTGTGCTAACGCCCTTTTGGGCTAAGAAGTTAGGAAAAATAACAAAAGAGAAATCATAAAATACAACCAGAAGGTACTAATATATAATAGACCTCTGGATTTTTGTATTTCATGCACTGGTAAAGGAAAGAAGATAAAAATCGCGCGCGAGAGTATATATATATATATATATGGTATATATTTGTAATTATATATATATATATATATCATAATTACAAAACAATTCTTTTGAAAGCAAAACATAAACATGCCTAGTATTTTCACGCATTAAGTGCAGAAAAATTATCATTAGAGACTTAAGGTAAGAAATTTAGAACTTATGTTTTACGAAGACCAAAAATTGAAATCCATAATTAACAAATTTCAAATAATCTTTATAATTAATTTCAATGTTCCCTCCTGATGAAGTAGCATTGAAGTTGATTGAATTCTTCTTCTGTTTTTATTCATAAAATTTCATTAATTTTTTGAAATGGGGTTTGGTTGTTTGAAAAGTTTTGGTTTTAACATTTTAAATTTTTTTTGTTGCATTTAAAAGATTATTTAAAAATTTTTAGCTAAGAATTTCCATTTATAGTCTTTGTGAAAAATTAGTTCTAAATTTCTTGCTTAATATATATATATATATATATATGTAAGGGAAAAAGGAATATGTTAAAGATTAAATTAGTAACGTAAATTTCCCTTCTCTATTTCTAAAAATAGGAACCCTTCTCTGCACTGCGTCATTTTGAGAAAAATCTATGTCATATGATTCTTACGTAATTATGATGGAAATTAACCAGCTAATAATAATTTTAGAGCAATATTAACTATCCAATCAAAATGCTTTGAGAACCAAAATTAACTCAGTTTGACTTAGGATTTCATCCTGAACATTATGTATTTGCTTCCCACGTTTTGGCCTAGCTAATTGCTATCTGTCTGCTCTGCTTTCTTGCTACAAAATTATCAAAAATATAAGCCTTTTGGAACAGGCACATTTAATGTGCCGACTTGTGTGTAACCGTAACATGTTGCTGAGCTGAAACGAAAACTGAAGATTTAATCTGTCTTCGCCTCCCACTTCCTAGTCATTATGGATCTTCTGCTCCTGAATTTATTACAACTGCTTCTAAGTTTCTGAGTTTGAATATATTATATATATATGCGCTCCCGATATGTTTAAATATTTTACTATGTAAGGAATTTTCTCTTTCTTTATCACGTGATTTCGCGGAGTGATTGAATGCCTGTATCCATCAGAAAGTCGGACATGCAAATCCTGGCGAGGCCGTTGCTCAATTTTTCATGTTTTCTGTTCCAATAAATACTAAGGAACACTATACTAGTCTTTATGAACGCAGTCTGTTGATCAGGTATTTAAAAATATTTAAAACCATTCATATTTTGCATTATTGTAATTACATTTCTATTAAATAATTCATTCTGTTTTTGTTTTCTTTCGTTTTGTTTAGATATTCGTCCTCAATATGCAAAAACCGATTCTAAGCAATTCAATCTGCAAGGTAGCTATGATTACTACTCCCTGATGCATTATCCTGTTAATGTACCAGGAACTAATAAACTAGCATTCACGGTACTCGACAAAAATATTAACTTATCTTTGATGGGACATGCAAAAGGACTTACTCAAATGGATTTACAGAAAATACGCAAGCTCTACTGTTAATGAAATGTCTGACATCAGCTCAAACACGAAGTTGCCGTTTCACCTTTTATTTCCTACTTTTCTTAAAATATTTTCTCTATAAACTATTTCCTACAAATATAGCTTTCTCCTCTTCAGATTATGTATTGCAATAAAATGATTATTTCAAAATGTTCATTTATTTTAGTGTTACTGCACTGTAAAAAAAATCTGTAAGGTTACTAAGAAAAGTCGTGGAAACTCGGATGCCATGGACTATTTGAGTAATCAATAACAGGAATATTCTTAGTAACTTTACAGAGATTACACCTGTAATGGTTACAGATGTTTGACGGGTAATGTTACAAGAAGATATTCTGTAGTCATAACAAAGTTTTTGTATGTTGATTACCAAAGCATGTGTCTGTAAAGATTACCGATCTTTGATCTGTAATGTTACAGGAAATTATCGTGTAAATGTACCATGATTTTCATATGCGGTTTACCCCTGCATACATCTGTAAAGATTACAGGAAATAATAGTGTAAGTAGAACGTAATGTTTGTATGTGGATTACTAAAGGGAATATTTGTAGATTACTAGTGTTCTGCTTGTAAGGTTATTGCAAGTGATTATGTAAGAAGAAAATGTATTTTCCATTTGTGAAATATTAGAGGATATATATGTAAAAGTTGCAGATAATTTACTTAAAAGTTCTTCCAAATAATGATGCATATAGAACATATTTACGAAATACATAACTGATGTATTCTCAAATATTAAATATTTTTATTGTAATATTACTAAAAATAATTACACATGTAGAACATATGTTTCATATGAAATGTCTACAGCTACTGCTTGTAACGAAAGATACTGCATTTATTTATTTGTGAGGAAAGGGAAGTTATGTAACTTATTAAGTTCTTTTAAAAAAAATACCTTAGATTTTCTAAAAGATATACAGCATTTTCTTTCAAAATATTCCCAATGTTATAAAGAAGCTCAAATTTTATGCTTTTCTTGCATCTGCATTATTTTCTTTTATTGAATATTTGGGCATCTGAAAGTTACATATGCATCATGAAATAGCTGGAGAAAACTGGTGTATTATACGTATTAAGTGGTATTTTGGCAATAAATTAGTAATGTTTTAGAATTTCTCCTTCCCCCCCAAAGTCCTGCTATGCTGCCTCAACGTGGCGGGGGGGTGTCACTGGGCAGAACGGGCGAAGTACATCGGGAGCATAGCTCCTGGTAGGGCCACCCTAGGCGTGAAGGCCGTTCCAACATGCCCAGCTAAAGCATAGCAGGTGAAGAACCCTCAGGGAATTGCCGTCTTGGTGATCGGGTATCACACTCCCGGGGCCCCAGTGACCTTTCCTCCTCTCTCTTTCCTCTCCTCTTGTCTAGCTCTCTCTCTTATTTTTCTCCCTTGTGGTTTCCTCTACTGGAGGTTGGGGCTCACTGTGAGATGCAGCTACTACTCTTAGTTTCTGTTCCACCATGGTGAGAATACCGCCTATGCGTTTGCCGTGCATGGTGACCCGTAGGGTGGGAAAGGAGGATCCTGACAGTTGAGGGGCGAGGTACTGTCCCCAACACACTGCTTTGGCCTCTGCTTCTACTTAAAACGGGAGGCACTTAGCTGTCCCCGCTAGTGTCAATCGGCTGGCCACTAGTCCTATTGGTCAGTGGCTAGGGGATAAGCTCTCGGAAGTCTCCGCTTTTGGGAAAGCCGACTGTGGGGCTTCAGTTTGCGTATAGACCCGGCTAGCCCTAACACAGGGATCTGCGTTCCCTTGTTGGGCTCCATGGTGAGTGGGGCGGTCGGGCCCGAAACCTTCTCTCTTTTCAATATGAAAACTATAACTTCTTCTCCTATCCATATGGATACGAAAAATTCTGGAGCTGCTAAAAGAATTTGTACTTCGACCTTAATTAGCACAAACAAATGTCCAAAGTTTTTAGTTATCACTGGTGAGCTAGAAAATCTATCACCATTCTTCATCCATAAGCATATTGTGGCCTCAGCAGGCTAGCCAAAACACATAAAAAAGCTCCGTTCAGGATCTCTGCTCATCGAGACTACATCTGATGCACAATCTTCCTCTCTCCTAAAAATGACCAAAATGGGGGAACATTCTATTACTGTATCCCCACATAAGTCTTTGAACACGTCAAGAGGTGTCATTTCGGAAATAGACTTGATATCAGTCTCTGAGGATGAACTTTCAAAAGAACTCGCCGAGCAAAATGTATGTGGCGTCCGCCGAATAAAAGTCCGTAGAGACGGGCAACTCGTCAATACAAAACATCTTATTCTGTCTTTCTCCTCTCCAGAGCTACCGAAAGCCATTAAGGCAGGTTACCTGAATTGCCCCATCAAACCTTACGTTCCGAACCCACTGCGCTGCTTCAAGTGTCAACGGTTTGGCCATGCGAAGGCCGCATGCCGGGGAAACCTGGCATGTGCTCGCTGTTCTGCAGGTGGTCACGAAAGTCAGGATTGTGTAGCTGATCCAAAATGTGCAAACTGTCATGCCAATCATCCAGCATACTCACGAAACTGCCCTAAGTGGAAAGAAGAGAAAGAAATACAGCATATTAAGACTACAAGAAAAATCTCCTATCCTGAAGCTAAGAAACTTTTAGCACGGGTCAGTCAAAAGCAAATGTCTCCTATGCACAAGCCACTAAATCATATCGGTCAATAAGTACACAAACATCGCATAGCACACAGAAGAAGATACCTGAACCAAAAACAAATGACAAAGACTTAGCTGTCCCCGCTAGTGTCAATCGGCTGGCCACTAGTCCTATTGGTCAGTGGCTAGGGGATAAGCTCTCGGAAGTCTCCGCTTTTGGGAAAGCCGACTGTGGGGCTTCAGTTTGCGTATAGGCCCGGCTAGCCCTAACACAGGATTCTTCTACCTCCTCCCAAACAGACAATAGAAAGTCGAGAAATAAAAACACAAGAAACAGAGAGTTCAAAAAAGAAAATCAAAAGCTCAGAAAAGAGAAGCTCAAGCCGAAGCTCTATTGAAGGGACCTCTTCAGACTTTATCGAATCTGAGATGGAAACAGATGGAGGCAGAGATCTCTCGAAAAATGTTCTACCTCACAAAACAAAGAAACAGCATCGAAGCAATAAACATTCCTAATGGCTACTCTCATTTCGTGGAACAGCCGGGGCTTCTATCAGGGTATTGATGGCATTAAGCAACTTATTAATAAATATCGACCTATTTGTATAGAGATACAAGAGACATTCCTCAAACCTGGTAATTTTGCAAAGCTACGTAGATACTCGATGACACGAAAGGATAAGACATTCAGTAAACGCGCAAGTGGTGGTGTCTGTCTACTCACCTCAATTAATTGCCCTTCGAGTGCTCTCCCTTTGGATACTTCTCTCCAAGCAGTTGCAGTACAGTTGAGCATTCGAACACTGACTACTGTCTGCAGTATTTACATCCCGCCTAATGAGAACATTAATTCAAGAGATTTAGAGGATCTAATTGCCCAACTACCAGCTCCGTTTATTCTAGTCGGTGAGTTCAATGGAGACAATCCCTTGTGGGGTAGTAAAGACACAAACCTACGAGGAAAGCAAATTGAACAGCTACTCCACGACCACTGTCTCTGTATCCTTAACAATGCAGAAAGCACTTATTTTCATCAGCCAACAAGGACCTTCCACTCCATTGACCTTGCTATTGTTTCTCCACAGCTTTTGCCTTTTTGTTTCTTTAATGTCGAGAATTATCTATATAATAGTGATCATTTTCCTATTATCATCAGTATTACAGGAAATAGGAGTGTGTTTATACCTAGAACACCACGCTTTTTGTTGGACAAAGCCGACTGGGACTCTTTCTTACATTATGCTCTTTTTACTGAAGAAATAATAAAGAATGTGCACATTGATCAGGCTGTGAAGATCATTACAGATAAAATTATTCAAGCAGCTGATATATGTATACCAGAAACGTCGGTAAAACAGCCAAAATACCCAAAGCCCTGGTGGAATCCTGAATGCGAGGATGCCATCAGAAAACAAAGGAAAGCTTGGAGCATTTTTCGGCGATGTCCTTCAGAATCAAATCTCGTAATATTCAAAAGGGCTAAAGCAAAAGCTCGGCAGGTGCGAAGGAAAAGTCAGAAGAATTCTTGGATCTCGTATGTGTCTTCGATTAGCTCTTCAACTTCGAGTAAGAAGGTGTGGGAGAGAGTCCGGAAAGCGTCCGGTATCTACAAAGAGCACACACGTTCCATTTTAAAGACAAGTGGTGAAACAGTTACTAGTAGGGAAGAAATTGCCAACGCTATTGGACAGAGTTTCTCAGCCGTCTCACACAGTAGTAACTACCCTCTTGAATTTCTTTCCGCAAAAAAAAATGCATTGAAAACCAACTAATTGATTTCAACTCTCCCAATTCCGAACCATATAATCTGGATTTTACTGTGCTTGAACTGAAAAGAGCTCTGTTGCAGACAAAAAATTCATGTCCTGGTCCAGATGATATTGCCTATCCTATGCTGAAACATATTTCTTCCAAGTCATTGGCAACCATCCTCTTTCTCTTTAATAGAGTATGGAAGGAACAAGTCTTTCCAAATGCGTGGAAAATAGCTTTTGTCATCCCCATTGTTAAACCGGGAAAAGACCTTACTAATCCGTCGAATTACCGTCCCATCGGCCTTACTAGCTGATTCTGCAAACTCTTTGAAAAGATGGTCAACACTCGTCTGGTTTATTATTTAGAGACAAATAATTGTATCTCCCCTTATCAGAACGGTTTTAGAAAAGGAAGAGCAACTATCGATAATATCCTACTCTTAGAAACAGGTATCCGTAGAGCGTTCGTTAGAAGAAATCATTATGTTTCCATTTTCTTTGATATAGAGAAAGCCTATGATACCACCTGGAGATACGGTATCCTTCGTGACCTATATAACAATGGTTTACGAGGAAACATGCCGATATTCATCAAACATTTCCTACAGGATCGGAAGTTTCATGTGAAGATAGGCGATACACTTTCTGACATGTTCCATCAAGAAGAGGGCGTTCCGCAAGGAAGTGTATTAAGTGTTACATTATTTAGTATAAAAATTAACTCTATTTTAAAACAACTGCCTCCAGCAGTCCACGGTATGCTCTATGTCGATGACCTGCAAGTCAGTTGCCAGGGAGAAGACCTGAAAGACATCGGATGTAAATTGCAGACTTCTCTCAATAGAATTGTTAAATGGTCACAGGAAAATGGTTTTAGATTCTCTACTCAAAAGACTGTGTGTGTACATTTCTGTCGAAAGAAAATTCCTCACCCTGACCCCGAACTTTATCTGCAAGATGTGCCGATTCCTGTAGAAAAGGAAATAAAATTCCTAGGAATGATATTTGACCATAAGCTTACGTTCCTCCCCCATATTACCTATCTAAAAAAGAAATGTTTAAAAACTATGAATATTCTGAAAGTACTGTCAAATACTTCTTGGGGTGCTGATCGAAGCTCAATGCTTCTTATATATAGAGCTCTCATTCGTTCGAAACTAGATTATGGATCAATCATTTATGGGTCGGCAAGGCCTTCAGTATTAGCCAAACTTGATCCGATACATCACCATGCACTTCGGATATGCACTGGTGCCTTTAGAACTTCTCCAGTGGAAAGCTTATATGTGGAAAGTAACGAAACCTCCCTGCGGTTAAGACGTGAAAATCTTTGTTTTAAGCATTATTTCAAAGTCTTATCACAAACCGAAAATTCTACGCGGTCAAAATTGCTTAATGACCAATACTCCTGTTTATATCAGGCACGACCATCATGTGTCCCATCTTTCGGCTTGCGGATGAGTGCTTTAGTGGAGGAGTATAATTTGTCTAATATAGATATACAGATGGAGGATTTTTTTGGAATTCCTCTCTGGGAGGATTGGAGAATCCATTCTCTGGATACTTTTCGACACTGGAATAAATCACAAACTAATGAAATCATCTACAAGCAGATTTTTTTTTCAACATAGAAACAAATATAGGAAATACAGGGGTTGGACAAAAATATGGAAACACCTTTAAAAAAACATGTTTCTTTGCTTAATATGGTGTAAGAAACCCGTTGGCATCCAAAACAGCTTGCAGTCTTCTCGGAATGTATAAATACAGTTCCTGTATGTTTGCCAAGGGAATATTATACCAATCTTCCTGCAAAACGGTGGCAAGTTCAGATAACGATGTTGGCGGTGGATAACGAGAACGCACTTTCCGTTCCAATGTAGACCACAAAGGTTCGATAATATTCAGGTCTGGTGACTGTGGTGGCCAGGGGAGATGAGACAACTCATCCTCGTGCTCAGAAAACCAGTCCTGGACAATGTGAGCTGTGTGAACAGGGGCTTTGTCGTCTTGGAAGACACCATCACCATCGGGGAACAAAGTTTGTACCATGGGATGAACTTGATCGGCCAAAATGTTCACATAAGTCTTGGCAGTCATGTGCCCTGACACAGTTATCATGGGGCTAGCAGAGAACTACGATATGGCTGCCCAAACCATAACAAAACCCCCGCCATGTTTCGCTCTTGGCAACAAGCAGTCTGTATTATAGGCTTGAGATGGCGTTCTCCAGACTTAAACTCGGCCAGAAGTGGGAAACAATGTGAAAGAAGACTCGTCAGACCATATTACTCGCTTCCACTGCTCTATAGTCCAGGCTTTATGACTTAAATACCACCTTTTCCTGTTACGGGCATTAGCATCACTGATGAGTGGCTTCTCAATTGCAGCACGGCCAGCAATTCCATGTTTATGAAGCTCCCTTCTAATTGTTTTGGTACTCACAGGGTTCGGTAACACAATATTCATTTCAGCAGTAACTTTTGCAGCTGTGGTCTTCTTATTTTTCGTCACAATTGCCCTTAGTGATCGTCTGTCACAATCACTCAGGACACACTTTTGTCAGCGCTGTGATTTAGCAGATGATGTTTTTCCGCTTTTCAAATATGCGGAATAAATCTTCGATACGGTACCTCTTGAAACACTAAACACCTCGGCTACCTTGCTTACGGAAGCACCTACCATACGTGCTCCAACAATTTGCCCACATTCGAAGTCTGTTAACTCTGACATAATGCAATGACAACCTCACATAACAGTACTCCGACAACAACTGAACTGTTTAGCACATTTACGAAGTTGTATAGGTGGCGTCAGTAGTCAAAAACGCCAGCGCCACCTACATATTTCATTAAAATCAATCCTTCTTTTCAAACATGCATTTCACAAGGTGTTTCCATATTTTTGTCCATCCACTGTATATCCCTCTATATACAGACGGATCAAAATCCCAGGATCATGTTGGCGCTGCTTTCGTCACAGAAAAAACAATAGTAGGGGTTCGATTACATACAGTTTGCTCTGTGCTTACTTCTGAGCTTACTGCAATCCATCTGGCTTTGACTTACCTTTCAAAACAAAAGTACATAAAATTTATTATCTACACAGATTCCATGAGTGCCTTAATGTCATTGAAAAATCACGCTCAATGTACTCATCCAGTTGCAATCAGAATCCTAAAGTTTAATCATTCTTTAAAAATTCGGGGATACCAGATTCTACCCACCATTGGATACTGGCCATGTATGGCTAATAGAAAGGAAGATGTCCTCTTGACTCGACTGAGAATTGGCCATTGTCGCCTGACCCATGAGTATCTTCTGAAGGGAGAAGAGAATCTCAGCTGCCCAAACTGCAATGCAGATCTGACAGTCCATCATATCTTGGTGGAATGCCAGAGTTTTAATTATTTTCGCCAAAAACATTTTAATTGTTCAGAACTGGACTTAGGAAATTTAATTGTAAAAGCACATCATCGTAATTTGTTTCTGTTTTTAAAAGATATTGGCTTTTATAATAGACTTTAACCTGTCTTTTTAAAAGATATCAGCTCTTATCATAGACTGTAATCTGTCTCTTACCTAAGCTGGAAGTTTTTAAAAATAACTAATTGCATTGTTACCATTTGTCTGGCGCAGATAAACTTGACAGGTTTTGTGCCAAATTACAATAATCCAATCCAATTCAATTCTTCTTTTCCCCCCGCTGAACACTGGTAGTTATGTCTGAGGTTCAAATCCCGCGAATGGGCTGGCTGCATGGGCGTTTTCGTAGATTTTCCCATGTGTAACATGTATACGAGCCAGTTTTCCTTAGAAAGACCTACACAAAGGCATCCCTCTCCTTGGGCAGATAGCCCTAGTGTGCTTTGCCATACTTAAATAAACTATACCAAACCAATCTCCTTTTCCCCAACAGGGTAAAGAGACTGCAACTGGATATGATTACAGTAAAAAATATTTTAATGAAATTGCTTCAATAAACAATTCTAAATAAATATTTCCTCAAATTCTAAAAAAAATTGCAGATATAACTCAACAATGAACTTAAATTCAGTTATCACAAGCTATCCAAAATTAATTATTTTCATGCTTAAATGTGTTATTCATTTAAATTACAACATATAATTCTTTTAGGCATAAATGCTTTTTAATCTCTTCTGCTACTAACCATTAATTGAAGTAATAGATTAATTAATCAGAGTAATAGATGACAGTTGTACAGGCATTTTGCCAGATTTGAAACTTAATTATTAATAAATTACATCCTTCTCACTGAATACAAAATTGCAGAATTGGTCCTAAATTAAATTTTTTAAGTATTCCTTCTACTGAAACATTTATTGCCTGCAGGCAGCCAGACAGTACGCTAAACACTAGCATTTGGTTCTAGATTCAAATCCTAGAGAATGGGCTGCCTGTGTAAATGTTTGTGTAACATGAATATATACCAGTTTTCCTTAAAATATTCCTTTCCTTGAAGAGATGGCCCTCTCTTGCTTTGTCATATTTCAAATAATCAATTCAAACATTTAATCTAGGTATGATTCACAACTTCGTCCCAAATTCTAACTGAAAAATTGAACAGAATCCCTTGATACTGTGTTATAGGATACTGTGAATATAGGATGATCTTAAAAATTTAAGGAAGAAAATATAACTTATTTGGAAATGCCTTGATCCTATAATTACATTTTCTCTGCTATGCCTAGAAAATTAAGAAAAGTAGACTTAGAATGTAAAAACTGAACATAAAGAATTCAAGCATAATAAATTGATATGACAGTAGTAATAAACAAACACTTTTTTAATGAAAAATTGCAAATGCATAATGGTTCCTTAAATTTTTAATTTTCTATCCTACTATTAATTTACAAACATAATGGAACTAATTTAGCACTATAATCAAAATGACTCGGATTTCCTTTCTTTAACTGATTTCAAAAATACAATGACTATTTCAAAATTCCTGTGGTTATTTAATTGTTCTCAAAATTTTCTGTTCATTTATTAAACGCTTCAGACTAATGTTTTTGTTATCGTCATTTCAAACCACTTTTTAAATCTTCATTCAACACAATTACATTTTTAGTTAGATTTTTATGGAATAAAAGATTCTGTAAGATAATATTCCTTCACACAAGATATTAACTTAGTATTTGCTTATGACTTTACAAGTATTCGATGAAGCTTTTTAGTGTAACATACAGGTTACATAATGAAGCATTTCATTTTAGTGTAATATTCCATAACCATATATTTTATTTAAAAAAATATCGTATTCTGAAAATATATGAAAATATTGGATATTGCAATGTATTTCACTTCTAACATATACAACTAGAGAGAAGATCTATAATTAACACTCAGTACAATTCCCAATAATGAATTTCGTTATGCATAACTACGTCTTACTAGCTTAGATTTAGTTGACAAAAACTATTAAAAATAATATAAAAGATCTATTTGGTTCCAGCAGTTTAATGCAGAAATGAAAATACTTTTAATACCATATATTAGTGGTTCTCAACCTTTTTACCTTTGCTAGATCATGCCTCTCCTCCTTACCCAACTTGAAAAATATACACTTATTTTGATTTTATTACATTTTAACGTTTTTATAAACTAAGTAAGAAGAAATGTATAGAAAATGTTGATATATACAAAAACTGGAATAAAAGTAATTTATGTTCATAAACTAAAATTTAATAAAAGATCTTGTATTTAAAATAAACAGTTCTAGTTCTTTGATGCAAAAGGAAAGAAATTAATAAAAGTCAATTTTTACATTGCATGCCATACAAAATAATTTGTTTGAAAAGCAAGATGTTTTCAAATTATCCATTGTTTCCTTCCTTTAAAAATTAGTATGATTTTGTAAACACTTACCATTCTTTGTATAGAAATGACATGATTATTCTTTAAAATCATACCATTTTGAAGTTTTAATGTAACATTACATAATTCCTTACTCACCAACACAAATTTTAACCAAAAAAAAAAAAAAAAAAAAAAAACTTATCCAAATGCTGGGTAATTGATGAATCTTCTATTGTAGATCTTGAAAATTGTACACACTGTTAAAAATGAATGTGACAAACAAAAATTGGTTTAATTTTGCACACAGTTCTTTTGCATACATATCAGTGAACACTGGGGAAAAAAATTATTTATTCCAATACCCAGAATATAGAAACAAAAATAGATTTATTTTTATTTGAAAACTATCCAAAAGGAAAATACATAAAATAAAAAAGTAAAATGTATAGGTTATTATTGTCTTTATTTTTAATTAATCATAGTTGTGAAGGATCAGTCCTCTTCTTAAGATTCAAAGCATGGCTCCTAAAGAAAAAAATAAAGAAAAAATCACATTCTTTAGAAGTACATGATAACACATTCTAAATTTGTTATGTGACATTTCAATTCAGAATCTCTTCATAATAGTTACACTTGCAAATGTACTTGCACATATTTCAAATGATTTAAATCTTTTTTAAATTTAAGTAATTAAATTGCAAACAAGATTCATATTGGTTCTTTCATGAAATCATAGATTGCATGTATCATCAATTTTTGAAGCAAAAGCAGTACAAATTTAAATAATTCATTTTGCAAAAAATAATTTGAGGTTTATTAGATATTACTATATTTAGTTGTATTTACTATATTTAGTTGTAATATAAAATAAATCTGAAGTAATTCTAATAATGATCAGATTTTTTTTAAGATTAATTTCTCTAGAAATTGAAATGTATTAAGGCAGCATTTCTCAATCTGTCGATCCTACAGCTTGCTCTCGTGGTCCTCCGAAGTTTCCAAAGGAGACAAAAAAATTTAGCTGAAAAATCTCAGAGTTTAAAAATTACACATGACAATCATTTATCACCTTTTCTCGTATGATAGACATTTTATGAAATTTATTATTGGTTACCCTACCTACAGACTTCCCACTCAGTCTTAGCAATAAAAGATGGATTTAAAGCATTATAACTGTGGTACTTCTTACCATCATATATCCAAATATAGAACAGCCATGCAAGAATTACAACTCATCCTTCTCATTAATAACCTTGAAATATTAGAAATATAACTTTTCTTCAATGGACTTAATTATAAAATACAACGGATTTTAATTATATATTAAAATATAAGTATATATGCTAAAAATTGCTTTTGAAGAGGAACAGCCGAAAGATGGTTCACAAATTATGATAATTCACATTAATCTCAATTAGAAAAAAGTTTGAGAAACGCCGAAACAGGAAAATTAATTAAATTATGGCTAATACTGGTAATTTCAGCCGTATGCTTTAAGCTTGATGATCAACATTAAATTATTCTCAAGTGTTAAATCAGATCAAAAACTACTTTTCCACATAATATGAATTTATAAGTAACGGCATTTAATACTTAGCTCACTTGTAAAATATACAAATTTTGAAATGCATGTATAAGGCCAATACAATTATCAGTGAACATTGTGGATTTAATATTTTAAATGTTCCTCTCATAGGCATTTTAATACTTGTATTTTTACATAGAGTGTCATCTTTAATTTTACAGATATTCATCTGTTTACTAATTACGATTAAGTTTTACAGCCAGAACAGATGACACTTGATTACGTTAAGTGGTACTTATGACAGAAACTTACTTACTGGTACGTACTTAACACAGTTGCTAGAAAAATATTATATAGTGAAAGACGGGGTACAAAGCCAGAATCTGAAAACTTATTGACTTACTAAGCTATTTAATGCTTGAAATATTTATGATTAGATAATATCTTTTACATCACCGACATCTAACAGTGATATAATATACTTTAAGTATAAATATACAGTAAAATCCCTCTATAACCTTCCATAATTTTTAATTAATAATTTTGATACTTAATGTACGTGGTTACTTCACAAAGCATGATTCTTGGTCATAATTAATATCAATATTTGTATCATCAGAATACTTGACATAGTCACTTACAGAGGTATAGTTTGCACTTTTGCAGCTGACAATGGTGGTTCGGTAAAACCATCGAAACTAGTCCTGTGAAAATTTGAAAATATAACACTGAATTTTGTTGTTTGACTTCTGAATTAGAGGTATAGTTGCTGAAGATTGCTTTTTAGCACTTCAAACAATGGTTTACATATTTTAAAAAGCATATTTTTCTGACACTGTTATTTAAAAAGTTACTAACTGCTTCTACTCTAAATAAAAATTTGTTTTTTTCATGCTTAAGAGTCATTCATTTAGTCGTAACTTACAGGAAGATATCTTAAATGCTTAAAAAGCTTTAATTTATGAAAAACAGCTGTTAGAGTATATTGAAGGGTGCTCTCTGTATTATCAAGGGAGCGCAAGTTTGTGCAATTCTCTGAGGTTTTTTTAAGTGAAAATAGATAGATGTGTGCATGGATCAAGTCAAGGAAATGCGCAATGCCAAGTTTCTGCAATTCTCTGATTTTGTTTTAAGTGTAAATAGGTCGATGTGTACATGGATACCGAAGTATGTGCAATCTCTTGTCTTTGTGTAGCGGCGATTTTTGGCACAAAAATCACCGCTACTCAAGCCAAAATAACTAGGTCAAAGAATTGCACAAACTCGGTATCCAAGTACCGCCAAAAATCGCCAATTTTTGCCAAGGAGCACCCGTAAATATACTTTTACCAAAAAGGCTTTAAGGCATACTGAAAATTACATTTAAAATTCCGGTTATTTTTCAACACTAGTTTAAATACTCTAAGCATATGTTTGCGTAAGTTACATAACTTTTGCATCAGCAAAATTTATAACTTAGAAAATATGAACTATGAAAAACAATCTCTGAGTTTACCTTAATCCTTAGATTTATTAAATCTATGACACTTCGAACGCCAAAGAAATTCGATGTCCAAAAGTACGCGATGATATATTTAATCTGGTTTTAAAATGGGTCATTTTAAGTTTGGTTATATCAACAACTTATATTACTCAGTATTGTTGTATAGTGAATTTGTAATTCTTTTTCATTCTTGAAATATATACACATGACAGAATTGGAATAAAAATTTTAGGGTTTTCAGATGAACTCATAGATTGGACTAATTTGTTGAATTTTATCAAGTAGTTCTTAAAAATGCAACCAACGATTAATTGCAGCTGGTTTTAAAACCAGCTGCAATTCAAATTGATACTCTTTGTCAGAAAGGAGCAGTAGAACTTATTTTAAACATTCAGCAATAAATAGTTTTCTGAACACATTTTTTAACGTAATGGCAGTTTTAAACATAATAAAGAGAACAACATTCATTCTAATGAGGATAATTTTGAAAATAATTCACATTTAAATATATCACAAAGAGATATTTAAATGAAAAGATGACACAAAAGAATTATTCTCAAAAAATACATGTGATCTCAGATATAGAAGAAATTTGGCATTGAGCTGAAGATTGAAATTAATATATGCAATTGACGCGTCATTACTTAAATTTCCCTGATTTGATATTGAATACTGTAACTATTAAATATTAGCAAATGCATTTCATAATGTACTTTGCACCAAATTTACAATACAAAATTTATAGTAAATTTATATGTAAATTGCCTCTTACCCAAAGCTAAGACATAAGACATAAGTTATAATATGACGAAATATAACGCTGTTAAGAGAACCTAGCGCCAAAGTGTCGCTATGGTAAAAAAATATAGTGAGTTTTAAAGAAAACATTTATTCTATTGTGGTTTATGCGCGCGCTATCGACGAAGTAGATTTAATTCAATCTAATAAGTTTAAATAAAATGCAAGAAAAATGCGTATAATTTAATATTCCGTATAAGGAAGTCATGTGGTGTACACATCAGATTTTTTAATATTATTAGCCCAAGCTCTCTCGAAACGTGTATGTGTGTGTAAATGATAAAAACGAACCTTGGGTCGTAATATCAAATTTGAAAGCTTTCAGATTTTTTTTCTTACGTATTTTATTGCTTATGAATTGTGTTGCTTACATATTATATTATTTATAATAACCATTAATTTATTTAAAATTTTGAAATCCTTTATTTCATATTATACAGAGATATATCGTGATATAACTGATCAAATCATTTAATATATTAATAGTTCCTCATTTTAACTATTTATTTAATAGAATAACGATCTACACCTTTTAAAAGTGTAAAATAACAGACATAATTCAACATACTTCTTAACATTAGTTACTATAACGCGATATACAGGGTGATTTTAATTAAAATTCTGAATTCAAAAGACCGTAAAGTGCGAACCACCGGTTAGAAATAGCATTACCTTTTCAGCCCCTCTATTAAGCTTTACATAATAATGATAATATTAACTTTTATATTTTGTTAAAAATATGGATAGTATTACTTTCATTTGAGAGCAATAGGTTTGTAATTAGCGATATTTGCTGAATTTGATATATAGAGATTTTTGTAGCCGAATGTACTTTTTAAGTCAGGATCTCAGATTATCAACGAGAAATGCACCCCTCTCCAGAATTCTGAATTCTACCAGACTGTAAGGGGAGGACGTATTTAGATACCGTCTAGTGTGTTGCTAAACGTTTAGCCCCTTCCAATTAGTTGATATAGCAAGTTAAAGAGTTTAAAACAGCTCTCTGATATTAACTGCCACGTGCTGGCTTCTGTACGTCTAAAACGCGAATCACATATGCTATTCGTAGCCGGAACACGGCGTGGAAAGAAACAGGCTTGAAAGCTAAACAGGAATCAGTTATCGCTCAGATAGGCCAAAGAGGCTTTTGCTTTCAAATTCCGTGTATATTTTTGTAATTATTTTAATACTTTTGGTTCAATTCCGTGTATATACAAAATATATTTTGTAATTATTTTAACACTATTGGCTCAATAACTTGGCAAAATGACATGTGCTTATTACATTAATTGTTACTTTTAAACTGTATATTTTTTTACTCCGATTCTTGTAATGATCTGTTGTATATGTTTTTGTAAATACTTTTACATCGTACATTCAGTGATTTGTCATTATTTCTGATTTTATTATCGTAAACAATATTTTTGTATCTACATATTTATTAAATAACTTTGATGTATACAATATAATGTCACTATTGATATATGTTTTGTGATGAGTCAAAAATATTTATTTTATCCCCAAAATGTTAAACATTTCGTAAAGGCTATTTGCTCAATTTTTATGTTTAAATTCCCAAGTAAATTACAGTTGCAAAGGTTGTGTGCAAACGGATGAATTTAATGATTAACCTAATGCACAAAATGCACTTCAATTATTTTTCAACTGTGTATTCCATGTCCAAGATAATGTGCAAAAAACTGATAACTACAGTTACTGCCAATTACATGATCGTTATATGAATTAGAAGTAACTTCAAATAAGCTTTTTGGCAATGTTTATTTTTGTTTAAGTTAGTTATGAAATGAATATTTCTTATCCTTTACGTTTTAGACCAAAGAGAAATAACTTGTTTTTATATTCCACGCCCACACAAACATAGCTTGAGGAAGCTTCCTGTTTCTGTTATGTCAGTTAGAAGGAACAGTAGTCCTGACAATATATACACACAGTTAACAAGTCATATATTTACATACGCATAGAGAGAGAGATGCGATGGTTTGGAGGTTGTTAATATATGTCTTATAGTAATAACGTAATGAATAAGATTTATATTAATGAACGTATATACCCTGCTCGACATTGAAAATGCAACACCAAGAAGGAGTGGTCAGAAAGTGAAGAAATTTGGAAAAAACACAGAGACAGCAACCAGCAATAAGTGATCTTTATTTCAAAATGATAGTCAGAATGCAGAGCGAGAACGGCGTCGTCTCAGTAGGATTTAGGGCCACCACGCACAGCGATGCACGAAGAAACACGTCTACGCATAGAGTCAATAAGAGTGCGGATGGTGTCCTGAGGGATAGCTCTCCATTCTCTTTCAACCATTTACCACAGTTCGTCTAGGGTATGAGGCAGGGGCAGAGTCTGCAAACGGCGTCCAATCCCATCCCACACATGTTCGATTGGTGACAGGTCAGGAGAGTACGGTGCCCAGGGAAGCATCTGTATACCCTGCAGAGCATGTTAGCAGATGCGAGCACTGTGTGGTCGGGCGTTATCCTGCTGAAAAATTGCATTAGGCAGCCCCTGAAGGTAGGGGATTGCCACCGGGCGCAGTACATTGTCCAAGTATCGTTGGGACGCCATAGTGCCCTGAATACGAACTAGAGGTGACCTGGAATTGTAGGTAACAGCGCCTCAAACCATTATGCCACGTACTCGCGCGGTGGGGCGTTCCACAGTTACTGCCGTATTAGATCTGTCTCCACGTCGACGCCATATGCGGCAACTGTCACTGGATAAACAGAAGCGTGTCTGATAACACGACGTTTCGCCATTCTGTCATTCACATCGCTCCAGTCCGGCAAAATTCTAAACGTTTGCGTCTATGCTGTGGGGTCAATGGCAGTCTTCTTAACGGAAGGCATGAGTGCAAGCCACGTTCAACCAATCGACGGGAAATGGTTCTAGTCGACACGGGAATATCCAGGGTATCTTGCACATGCTGCAGAATCGCGGTACAAGTGACTTGCGGGACCGCTACAGCTTGTCGGCGGATGCATCGATTCACGCGTGCTGAAGTCACTCTGGTTGCACCTGCACCCCTCCTTCTTCCCACATTCCCTTGTTCCAACCATGTTCGCCATAGCCGATGCACAGTGCTCGCATCCATGTGGGTATCAGCTGCGATTTGACGTAAGAACCAACCCGCCCTTCTCCGCCCGATCACCATACCTCTCGTAAAATAGTTTATCTGCTGGAAGTGCCTTCGTTGACGGCTGAATGGCATTCTCTCCTATTACACGTATCATCCGGATCAAAAACCAACTTTCTTCGATAATTCGTCTGGCAGAAATAAGGACACGAATATTGCCCATTCTGCTCGTTCCTTCCCTTATATCTTACTTCACGTGCGTCGGAGAGCTGCGCATTTCACATCATTCACATAACTCAGTGAACTCTAAAATTTGCATAAATTTCTGACCTTTCCTTCTTGGTGTTGCATTTTTAATGTCGAGCAGTGTACAAAAGTTTTTCATCATCATAATATTAAATCCATAAGTTCCCAATGGCTGAATATGCAGAATTTATAATAAAAATATAGTTCTTGATGTATTTATAATCTAAAAGGTATTTCATTAATAACATGAAAATAATAGCATACAACTTTAATGTGCATTCTCATTATTACATAAGCAATGTTTTCCTTTTTTACGCAGCTTTTATGTTTTTTACAGTATGGCGCTGATTAAGCAATTTCAGTTTATAAGTAGTAAAAGTAATTATCAGAAAAGTAAAGTCGAGCATCTAGAAAAAGATTTTTATTCACCTTAAATTTAACCCCCAAAAAAGTACATTACGAAAGAATAACATTTCTTTTCACACGAGCAGCACGAAATACCACAGATTGGGTGAACGTTTGGCGACGAACTATTTGTAAGCAAATCGTCAGATATGCCAGATTTATCCTCGGCCGCTCTCCCGGACTACTCTGTATCTATCTTAAAACGCAATATGACAGTCTTCTTTGCAAAAAGGATGAGCTAAGCAAAATCATCCAAATTGCGGAAACCAATGCAATTAACAACGTAGCGGTTTCTGATGGGAAGATAAAATCGATTTTGGACCTACGAGAACGATTACGTTGCATGGAACGTGAAATATCTACTGCACGGGGCGAAGCCCGAATGGCAAGACTTCTTCACAATTTGGTCGCTAACCCTAACGCCGACCACGAGGTGAAACAAACTATCCGATTCCTCATTGAGCAAGTGATACGACCGAACTGAGATCTGTGCATATCAGAAAATGGACTTTTAGTGTTTACAGATGAAATATTGCTTTCCAACGCACTTACTTATGGACGTAAATTACTCCTAACCCTTTGCCGTGCGTTTTGCGTACGCAATGCTTTGGATTATGACGCCACTCTATCCTGAAAGAAGCAGTGATTGCCTCACCGCTGTTATCTCTATGTTAAGGAAACTTCACCCGCTCTACTTCAAAGTGCTATCCAACGGACTCGCTGACGTTATTCACATGCGAAACAAGTTCAAAACAGATATTGACGCGCTTAATGGAAAATGTGAAATTTATCTTGCTAGTATTGACCACCCGGAAGCCTGTTTATTCCGCAAACAAAAAAAAAAAAAAAAAACTTTCCTGTTATTCCTCTTCCTATTGATTGGGATACCCGAATTTCTGCCGCCGAAAATATCGAAGTTGATCAGGAAAATGAGTTTATTACGCCGAAGAATTTCGGAAGAACTAACAGTCTAGAGCCAACTCCGCAACTGGAAAGGAACAACCAATATAATGCGCTTGCTATTGATGAAAATATGGATACTGCAGTCAGTAGTAACATGGAAAGCATGATCCCTGCAACCAGCCTCAATAATGCTCCCCATGTGATGATCAGTACTAAAGACGTACATCACCAGATACTTACCCTCATAGGAGAAAACACCGAAACCAAATTCATAAGAAAATTACAATTTGACTGCTTACGTGTCGTTCCTGAGACGCTGAATGATTACAATTTAATTGTGAACTTTTTAAACTAACGTTCTATAGGCATCCTAGTGAAGCATAAAAATGATCGACCACTCAAAGTTGTGATTAAAGAATTACCTAGTAATAATGAAGTGACTAAAATTAAACATGCTCTGTCTGCATTGCAATTTAAAGTGCATAGAATTGCACGCCTTCGAAACTTTAAGACCAAAGCACCACTCCCGATTTTTCAAGTGCAACTTCTACCAACACTTAATGTGAATGAAATTCACAACATTGATCGACTCCTGCAATTTGCTGTCCAGTTTGAGATGTTTAAACCTAGGAACTCTGTTCACCAGTGTTACAATTGTCAAAAAGTTGGACACTCTTAGATAGTTGTAACCCTTCTCCCCGTTGTATGAAATATGTCAAAAAATCATCTTTCTTCGGAATGTGACTTGAAACGAACTGATGAACCTACCTGCAGTAACTGCTCTCAAAAACACGTTAGTTAATTTCATGTATGTGAGTATTTCAAAAAAATTATTAAAAACCAGCGCTCCTCGCGAGCTCGCACAGGATTTAGCTACGCTGATGCAGCCAAACCAAAATCTGCTCCCTCACAACCTGTTCCTCACAATGTTGATGATATCTAGTCCAAAAATACGCAAGAAACCAGAATTCCTGCTAAATCAAATGATTTCAATTGAATGATGGACCTAATGACGGTTTTTAAGCAAATTCAAGAAATCTTTAGTGCCGACAGCATCAGAAAATTTTCAAGATAGCTACAAACAAATTCAAGCAGCTCCCAATAATCCTGAGAAGCTCCTGATTCTATTGAACATTTTTTCAACTTGCAAATAATTAAATTCCAAGCGTTCCTGACTACTACATGCAAGTTTTTTTTTTTGTCTCCACGATCTCGGAACTTAGTTTTTACGGCGTTAGCGCCGCGCTCTTAAGCAGTCAGATGCAGGGTCAGAACTCGGGTGGGCGACCACTTGGTGACCCTGGCACTACTCTCGTCCAATGACGTGCCGCTGCTCGGTTTTGCGGAGATTTGTCGTGTCGACTCGTTTATCGTTTTGGTAACTACTTTTTCATGTCACTGCTCTCATCTTAGGAACTCTCTCCCACCTTTAAGAACTGTGAACTCATTTTCTGGGGTATTTTTCCTATGTTATACGCATATTTGTTAGAATATTGCCTAAAATCTTGTTACACTGGGATAGCGCTCTTGCGCGGAGGCCCATTTCTGCGAACTGCGTTCGCCTGAGTCGTCAGATGTCAAACACGTCATAAAATACTCTGAAATTTCCACGATTATAAATTTAATGGATATATAAACATTTAAAAAATTACTTAGATAGTTATGCTAGAACAAAACAGAAATATATATACCGCTTTTTCCGTATTTCTTCAATTAAATCGCCTTCTATTTCCACCGTTCAGTATCTTACTGTTGCAGCCATCGCCATATTGAAAATTACCCCTAATCCTTCAGAAACAGTAACTTCATCTGATTGGTTTTTAAAAGTTAGATTTCACTGCCGGTCGATTTTTTTTTACATTTGGCATTGCTAAAACATGAATATTTTAACATTTTTATTCCTCATTTAAAACACTTCTATAATTGGAAGTACATGACTACGACCAACTTACTTCATGTTTTTACTTTCTTTATTTCGTACAAAGAAGTAAAAAAATGAATTTCTCCATTAGGTATCAATTTATCTTAAATTCATGCGATAAAAGGATATGCTAATGGAAAACGTCTTTACATATTGATTAAGAGACAGCATGCTGTTGCACTTAAAAGTCCATCACAATTTATTTAGCAAATATCCATCTGAAATACACCCTGCAGGTAACAAGAGTTAAGTTTATTAAACCTTTCTACTTTCCCTAATGCTGGATTGATAATGAGTTGAAAGAAGTTTTCCATTTTAATCTTAAGCATTCGCTATGCAGTTGCCAAATGTTTCCCGTCAAACAGTTTTGAGGCCCCTTTGCCGGCTATCTTGAAAGCACTTGCTTTCAACCAGTCAATTATCGTATTTTCGAGAAAATGAACAGCTTTGCAAATCTGAGAAAATTCCGGAACACCTGTTAAACAAATGGAAGAATGTGAAGCAAACAGGGCTGCAAAAATAGACGACCTTCTTACTTTATGCAGCATTAATTTACAAGATGGGAATTATCATATTCACCGTGAGGAAAACAAACAGCTGTCTTTTTTTCTCGGCGAAACAAATCATTTATTGTTAATAAGAACTATGTCAAATAAAAATTTCAGCGATATCTATTCATACGGTAATTCTTTTTTTTATAATTGGGGAACAAGTTTCAAAGAGAAAAAAACTGAATAACCAGAACTAGAATATATGTTTAAAAATTCAAGAAATGTGAAAAATTAAGATTTAAATGCATATTGCTATTCAATCTTGCTATACAAACTTCATTTAGTACTAGAAGTAATTCTGAGATAGAGAACTGTAATAAGATTTTAGTATAAGATTAAGTTTCACAGAAATTATAGACGCGGGACATAGAACATTATATCTTAAACAAACTTTCAAGGAGGGAAATTAAAACAATAGGAAAAGGTCCTATGTTATTAATTCTTCATAAAGTAAAGCTTCGGGAAGGTTTTATTCACGTGTTTGATGAGGAAGGAATTTAATTATTCAAGACGTACCTGCTACTTTTTTTCGCTATACCGCTTGCGCACACGTTTTGCAACAAATATTACCCTTAAGTGACGTTCTCTGTTTTACTAAGACTCTGCTAACTGAAAATAATAAACATTTCAAAGAAGTTTCCATTAAGGAGTTTTAAACAATTCAGATTTTAACTGATTTGTAATCATGATAATCGGGGATATTGCTTAAACTCTTGCTCTTTATCAAAAACCGTTGAATAAAATTATTGTTATTAATCAAATAACATTTAATATTTTTTCTGTTACTATTTCAGATCCTCATCGCATATTTATTTTCTAACCTGAAAAGGTGAAATTGTACAATATTTAACTTTGAAGTTAACCAAAAGAGCTACAACTCACATTTCTAACAAACGAAACAATTTGCATGCTTCGCAACCTGAAACTGCTCTTTAACATATGACAAAGCTTCTTTAAAGCTTTGATTCCACTAGAGTTCATAATATACTAAACAACGACATATATAATAGATAACATAGCTTGAAAAGAATAGTCATGGCCGTCTCCACCATTTTCAGCGACTTGAGCAGTCAATAGAGTTGGCATCTAGACTAGAAGAGAAACACGCTAATGTGACAATCAAAATCGTAAAAACAATCTTGTATTTAGCGTAAGTATATAGAAACACTCAATCGAAGTTAACAAGTCTTCAATAGCGTATCATAGTTGGACATTTAACCATAATTTTGACTTTGGGTCTGCAAAAATTATTCAAAAGGCTTCTTCCATAGGTGAATTGGATTTTCTTGAGGCTTTTCATATTCACAAAGATTTAGCAGGTTTAGTTAATGATTTGAAGTCCAATCCAGTCCTTCCTAATGCCTTTAAAATTCTATTATCTTAATTCAGTTATTATTTTTGCTGATAGATGGCGTTACCTCCTCGCGTTTGGTACTACCAGAGGGTATATAAATTCGTTCAGTGGTTGCTTTACATTATTCGAAGTTCAGATTTTTAGCGTGAAGGTGCATTTGCCCCTCGCTCCCTATTTTTAACTTCGCTAATTTTTCTTTTCCTTTGTGTTACATGTTTGATCAGATAGCCTGGCTCAGTAAAAGTAGGCGGCCAGTGTAACTCTGATCAAAAATTCGGTTATAACCACGTGCAGTGCTGATAAGGACCACTTGTTTCTGAGACTCCTTTCCCCTTTATTTTTTCTTCTTTCTAGGTATTTCTTTCTCATGATGAGGAGGGACCTTGATCTGCCCTCGAAATCGATTGAGTGTTTCTATATACTTACGCTAAATACAAGGTTGTTTTTACGATTTTGATAGAGTTGGCATCTGCTTAAATTAAGAATTTTAACAATTTAAAAGCATTCTTTTATGTAGATGCTATTTACAAGAAGAATTAATTGACGCTTTCCCAAAATCGCACCCTGTGTGGTTGCCTGTATGTCCTATGCTTGTTATTGGTCCTGTGTAGACTTGCAAATGTAGCACAGTCGAGTGCCCCGTTTAAGCACGTATGTTCTTTGTTTGAGTTCCATTAGACGGCGAATTGATTAGTAAGTTAATTAAGGCCCATATTTAGACACCCTGACTTCATAAAGGATTTTTAAGTCAGTTTGTTGTGCTCATGTTTTACATGGCTCGTATGTTACACTATCTAGTATGGACGTTAGACTAACACATTGCCAGAAATAACTACAGACTTTAATAGATGGTTTTTCTCATGGTAATTAAATACTGTTTCGGCAGAAACTGTTTACTCTCTCAGAGACTCAACCAAGAGATAGGTCTTCAGCGAGGCGGCAATCATTTATTTAAACAACAGAACAAATTTTGTAGAATCTCAACTTATTTCATTACATGAAAGTTACATAGCAATGTTCTACCTTCCGCATACTCCTTTCTATTCAGTCAAGCTGACTCCTAACCTTTAGTGCGATCACGCATTCAGTCAGGAACAGGTCAATAAAAGGGGGAAATCGTAAACGATTTCTTTTGCCTAGCACAATACCTCCCCATCATTCAAAGATCCGTTCACACACTCAGCACTTGGCGTATCTCCTCCGTGAGGTAGCATCTGAAAGGATGTGAAATACATCAGATTACTTGCTCTTTCAACCAAAGATAGCCCAGTTAGAGAAATATTGAAGGTAGTTCTATCAGCAGGGATACAAGTCGATATCCTAACTGCCGCGCTGTCTATGATAAATTAAGGCCATTGATAAGGACAATGAATATCAATTGAAGACCATTTATTAAACAGTGAACATTTACCATGCAATTTTTAACTAACGTAATTTTTATAATGACAACAATTTAATTAAGGTGTGTGTGTGATTATGGCAAAGCCTCGAGGGCTATCTGCCTAAGAGGAGGAGTGCCTTCGTGGAGGGCTTTCTAACTATTTAATTAAGGAATGACCATCTAAGTTTAGAAACAGCGTACTGTAACAGCAATTCAATTATTGGCGCCGTATCTTTCATGTTACTCCTGATTGGCAAGCTACATGATTTTTAATGAGTATTCGGGTTTTGCTAGTAACTTCACTTGGAAATCAAACTTAAAATAGGTTAGTTGGTTATTTGAACATAGAAAGAACGTGGGAGCTATTTGATTAAGATGCTTTCATAGAGAACCTTTGTAAAGAGAACCTAGAAAACTACGAAAACCAACCATGCAGCCTGTGTTAGACTTCGCAACAAACAATTAGTATTTAACAATCTTCAAAACTGGTGAGGCTCCAATTAAATCTCCAATTTAATATTTTATTTGTAAATATTTAAAATATTGTTGTATTCTTAGACACAAAAAGCAGGATTTAAATTTTGTTAACTCGTTAGTAAACTACCAAGCCGTAGTGCAAATGAATATTCAATTTCTTTTGCAATAATTGTATTCACTTATTATTCTTGGAATATGAGCTAAAGAAGGAACGTTCTCGGAAGATTAAAGAAGTGCTTAAATTCAGTGATATTAGGTTTGTCTTACAAGCTCAGGATCAAAACGATTCTGCAATTGCCCTAGCAGTTGACTTGTAAATGGCTGTGAATTAAGCAGATGACTTTTAATCTTACATTTTCAGTCAGAAAACGTATTCCAAATGTTTTGTATTGCATGACAATGCATGTTTTCATTATTCAATAACCAGTCGGAGAACCGCTTGTGTTCCAGAAATAAGTATGTGTATTCAATCGTCCTGCATGTTCTTCAAATTTGTCTTCTTGTGATTTTTTTCTTTCCCAAAAACTAAAGTTGCCTCTCAAAGGAATGTTTTTTGACATTGAAGAGACAAAAGGAGTATGACATCTACTTTTAGAGGCATATCAAAAACAGATCTCTACAAGCCTTCTCTTCCATTACATGTTGTGCATTCAGACAGAAAGTTGCATCAGCGTAAATTCTATAATCTATTTTTTCACTCTGATTACTTTATTAACATACAGTGAATATATACTAAATCGTTTACTTCAGCTTAAGTAATTCGGAATTGTTGTCGGAACTAGGACTTAGAAGATAAGTCAAATTAAATATTTCGGTAACCCAATGAATTCAAGGTCGATGTTTCAATATTTGATTTTCGGAGGGAGGTGAATTTTTTTCAGTTTTGGCCCATTATCCTAAGTATATTTGCTTCGATTCTTTATTTTTCCATAAAAGCGAAAAATTTACGCATGGTATACATATAACGCAGAGCTTCAAATTAAAATTTAATAATATACGGAGTGGTTATAATTCAAGTTCCACATTGAAACGGTCATAAAAGAAAAACTACTGGATCAAATGTTATCAAGCTTGATAATCGTGTAAAGGAGGTCCGAGGAATTTATTTTCTGGGAAAAGAAGGAAGTTTGAAACCTCACCACCAGGGTGGGAAATGGCGCTGTATGCAACATTGTTAAACGAAATATGAGTCGGAATCTAACTTAACCTTTTGTTACACGGGTTTAATATGTTGTATACCCTTAAGAAACTTTGAAATAAGCAAATTACCATTTAAAGTCGTTAAATTCGATAAAAGTCGAGTGCGCCATCCGCGTAAGTGAGAAATTCGTCCGTGGAAACCACGAATTAGCAATTAGAAAATGTGAGATCGCAAATCACTCGCACAAGTGCGTACAATCTGGAAATCGTTTTCTTATAGATCGCTAATTTATAATTTTTGAAGACTGAATTCGGCCCTAAAACATGAAGATACTGATTCAAAACGCTTTTAATCGATTTGGGACACAGAAATCTCTCATGTTATCTATCTAGTTCCATTGCATTCTCCTACTGCATTCGATTGCATAGCAGTCATTCCACACAGTTTAGTGATTTAATGACAGCTAGTTTTATAACTGAACCATTTTTCTCTGAAGAGGAGTCGACAGCTGGACCACTGTGATTGCATCTCACTTAGAGTCAATGTTAAAATGTTTCGTGATACATGAACTGCAGTAACGTGGCATTTTAGATACTACGATTTTTATGCAGGGCTGGGCCCCACCTCACGTGTGTCGCACAGTTACTTAGGCAACATTTCACGAATGAACGTCTTATAGGCCGACACTTCCCCTCTTCCCACCAGACCTCAACCTCTGTGACTTTTGGCTATGGAGTTATCTTAAAAGCACTGTTTATGGTGATAATCTAAACAATTTGACAGAAATGAAAAATGTGATACACTGACATGTCCGTAACATTCCTCCTGATATGCTAAGAGCTGCTGTTGAGAATGCAGTAACAGGATTTAACTTGCTTTCGGAAAATGCCGGACGCTACATTGAACATGCTTTGTAACACGTTTGGGAAACTATTAAACACATTTTAAACAGATGTTTTCATGTCTTATTTCATTTAACAATATTGTGTACAGCGCCATTTTTCCCCTGGTGGGGAGTTTTTAAACTCTTTTTTCCCGCGGAAAATAAATTCCCATAACCTCCTTTACACGATTCCCAAGTTTGATAACATTTGGTCCGGTAGTTTCCCTTTTATGACCATTTCAAATTGAAACTTTAATTATAACCACCATGGAAATTAAACTTTAAACGTTTGACAATTTGGTTCAAGTCCCAGCTTTAAAAATATATATATATAAATATAATCTTTTACATTAATCCTCTTAGAAAGAATGTTTTAAGAAGCTAATTTTTGTCTCGCGTTATAGATTGTATAAAAAAATATGATCTTTAATATGATTTAGATTGTTCCAGCCGATATAAGAATCGGGTTATTCGGTGATACCGAATAAACCCTGCTGGACTGATTTATTTCTTTGTCATTTAGCAAAAATCTTTTAATTAAAATATTTATCCTTTGGACTTCGCTTTAAACTTTATTTATAGTTAAAATGACTACAAAAGGAAAAGCTGTCTTCAGCTGAAACGCAATTCATATAACTGATATTTTAAAAAATTGACAAGAATGCAAAATTTATGGATGTCTAGCAATTGAAAAATCTTAATTTTCTTGTGTGAGCACTGAAAATAACTGTAGAAGGGAGGAAGAAAATTAGGGAGAAAAGTAAGCAAAAATTTG
This sequence comes from Stegodyphus dumicola, assembly GCF_044657685.1. Classification (NCBI taxonomy): domain Eukaryota; kingdom Metazoa; phylum Arthropoda; class Arachnida; order Araneae; family Eresidae; genus Stegodyphus; species Stegodyphus dumicola. The sequence continues at coordinate 60,840,632 of NC_140775.1, read as the reverse complement.
CAGGGAAATTTGTCTGTCAGAGATACCAAGATGTTTCTAAAATTTGGACGCTTTTGAATATACTTTCAGGATACTTCAAAGAATTTAGGTGTTCAAAGAGAAAACACTTGGACGTGTACACCAGAAAATACCGTCAATTGAGCTTGTGTTAACAGAAAAGACAAAAACGATATCATTGCAGATTAAAGTGAAAAGCGATTGGTTTTAGACTATATGGTTGTATAAATTTAAATTACGTTATAGAACATCATATCGTATCATAAATGGAGAATCCCATGATTTTCTCAGTCGAATTATTTGAAGATTCAGGAGTTTATCCAGTGTCACCTGTCCAGTGGATGTCACCTAAAGATATTTTTTTCTTCCTGATGAAACAGCGTCCGAGCGGTAAAGTCGCTGAACACTGGTATTTCGGTCCGAGGTTCGAATCCCGCGAACGGGCTGGCTGCATGGACGTTTTCCTGGTCTTCCCCATGTTTAACGTGTATGCGAGGCCAGTTTTCCTTAGAAAGTCCTCCACGAAGGCATCCCTCCCCTTAGGCAGATAGCCCTAGTGTGCTTTGTCATAATTAAATAAACCAAAACCTCTTGAGGAAACCAGGCTTTCCTTTCATCTCATACGTTCAAAATGTTTAGCCTCTAAAGACTGATAAAGGCTCTGACCAAATACTTCGTGAAGAACTTTCGAAGGAAAACCAGCTGGCATACACGGTACACATGAGAAAATCCACGAAAACGCCCATGCAACCAGCCCGTTTACTGGGATTCGAACCCCGGAGTGAACTACCAGTGTTCAGCGACTTTATCGCTTGGCCGTTTGTGAGCCTTTATGAAATGGAAGGCGATAACTTTATTTAAATGATTGTCAGAAATACCAAGATTTATATCTAAAAGTTGGATACTTTTTAATATACTTGCAGAATGCCTAAAGAAAAAGAGCAAGAATAAAGTAGAATGCCTGAAGAAAAAGAGAAGAAAAAAAAATTTTGCGTAAAATTTAGTATTTGTATTTTTTTTTTAAATTTAAAACCTTTTAACCATATGATATTTGATTCTTGCGATTTCAAAAATAAAATATTTCACTAAAATATGGATAACATTTTAAGAAATGTAGGATAAAATTGTGTAAAGCAATGGGCACAATGATAAAACTGTTTAAAGCAATGTATGAAGTCATCCTAAGTTAAAATGTCGGTTATACATCTCTCTTATTTATATATATATCTTTTCTGAACAGAACATTGAAAGGCGTGTTAACTGTGCTTTACTGTATTTTCTCTTTTAATATATGCAGTTTTCAAACGCATCGTAGTCTGTGCTGCAAAGTATTCTTCCAAAAGAAACGCAATTCAAATAAATAAAATCAAATTCTGGAAAATTTATATTAATAAATATATTTAAAATGCTCAGTTCGAAGGAATAAATAGAAAATTTTAAAACAATTATCTGAAGAGACAATGCAACACAAACAATTAAAATAAAAGTATAAAAATTTAAAAATTACCTAAAATAATAACTATGACAAAAATATATATATAAAGAAAACTGTTTGAAAACAATAAACGCTACACCTTTAATTACGCAGTTCGAATAGGTAAATAGAAATTTTTAAAACAGTTATTCGAAAAAACCATGCAACTTAAACAATTAAAATGAACCTCTCACGGTAAAGGAAACTAGGTTACCATATATTAAGAAGTTCGCCAAGTGAACTATTCTTGTCGCAAACTGAAAAAAAAAGTGCCGGCATAAATTTGTGAATTTCTCCGTAAATTTCGCTCCAAATTTTACAAAATTTCATATTTAGGCGTAATTTGAGTTGTAGAATCGAAATATGTAAAACAATTGGCATTTATTTCAGAAAAAGTCCCATTTTTGTGTCAAAATACCTATGTTAGAATAGTGCTATATATAAATCTAATATATATCCTAAGTCGAAGACATGAAGAACGCAATTTGAATTTAGTCAATCGGCCCAGTAGAACGGGAGATATCGAAATGTCCCATTTTTTTTTTTTTTTTTTTTTTTTGAGCAGTGTACATATATATGTTATATAATGAAAGCATTTAATAATTTCTTTTAATAATCGCAAATATGTTATTCCTTTCGGGTAACATATATGAAAAGCTACATCAAAATTGGATGTTTCATATTTAATATTATTCGAAATATTCGAGACAGAGTCAAGTATAATTGTCGAAAACGATAAGTACAAAAATGAGCCATTTTCATTTTTTTCTGCTTAAAGTTAGCCTGAAAAAAATTTTTATCCCAAATAAATTTTTACTTAATTAAAATAAACGGGGATAATAATAATAATAAAATAATATTTAAATAATTAAATAAATTAAAATAACTTATAGTTTTTACTTGAATGTGCATTGCGTAATGAAGTTGCAAATACTATTAAATAGAGATAAGCTTACAATGCATTACTTGCAGTCTTTAACCGTACGTGTGTCGTTAGGGGTAGACTACTTTTATTCTCGTTATTTGGTGAACTGCGACCTAAGCCATCATCATTATTTTCAATTAAGTTGCTGAATCTAGGGAAGGAAACTGCTACTAGGAGGTGAAGACGGAAGGGTTGAGCTTCTGACAGGCGTGGAAAAGCATACAATGAGCAGTATCTCTGGGGGATATGTTAATTTCATGCTTCACGTCTGAGATACGTGAAATAAATTGAATACTGGTTTAAACTTGTTCACGACACATAAACTGCATAAAAATAATCATGTTATGCCTTGTCATGTTTCACTGGTTTGACGAAGGAAAGTGAGATTTCAAGTTAGAACGCTTCTAGTCTAAGATTAAGTAAGTAAGTAAAGCATTTTGAAGAAAACCAGTGCAACAACGAGAGGTCTTGGTTTGAATCGAATGGAGCTCAAAATAACGTGCCTGGTTTCTTATCGAAATAGAGAAAAAGAGCCTTAGAATTGTTTTGTTAGCTAATATTTTTAGAGTACAGTGTTAATTTAACCAACTCATTTGGTAATATATTTTTACTGAGGACGTTGGAAAACATTTTAAATCGATAAACGTTTATCTTTTGTACAAAATTTAAGTTTAAACTTATAAAATACTATAAATAAAATAATAAAATACTATATATAAAATATTATAAACTTTAAATAAATATATCGTTTTGGGTGTTTAAAATGGCCGAACATGAAATGAAATGCATTCATCTAGAAGGGATACTACACATCGGTCTTTTAGCGTTCTCAGCGCCATGAACGTTGACCAGAATGACTGAATTACGACAGCTGAAAAGGTGAAGCTCCACTCCACTTCTGATCGAAAGCATCCATAGAGATAAATACGAGTGTATCCAACCCTCTTTCGCCGCCATTAAACCTCTCAAGAGGACATTAGTTTCATCTGATTGTTAAATTTAAATTCATCTGAACTTTAAATTCCCCAATTTCTCCATGCGCAGAGCTACTAAACACTTAAAGACAACCAAACCAGTTTTGATATTCGAACTCAGGTTTTGATAAACATTATATGTGTTTAATATAGTTTGAGATCAAGCATGTTAGTATATAAGTATTTGAAAGTGCACTGAATCCCTTCCTCTAGCTAAATATTGGCTCTTATACTTTTTGTTAAATGGAGGAATACCTTGGGACCACACTTGTTTAACTAAACACCAGGTTGTTCTTCCGTCATTCGTCACCCGTTTAAAATAATTTACCGCTATAACAGTGGTAAATTATTTTAGACGGGTAAATTATTTTATATATACAAACCAAGAACATTTATTGAAGCTTTATTATACAAAGTTCCATCGCAAACCAATATCCAAATCCTAAACAGGTTCTTTGAATTCAAATCTTAAGAACAAATATTGTTTTATGATTGTCACTGAATCACAGAAAAGATGAAAGAGCATGCGATTTGCTGACTTGCTACGACCCCTTCTTCTTCCTTCTTATCCCGTCAACACTCATTTTCAATACGACAATACGGTTTCAGGATTATTTTTCATTTAGCTCTGATGACTTATATGCAACTGAAATATTGACATAACAATAGAATTTTGCATTACCTTTAAATTTTAACTTGTATTTACTGAAATGTCTTTTATTTTTTGAAGCCAATAAACAACTGTACTGAATGACATTCAAAAACCTAAATTTATATTATGTTTATGAAAGACTGAAGTTTTCAAATTTTCCAGTCTATGTAGCTTTTATGTGACATTTTAAGAAATACACATTTGATCCGGTTTGTAAAACATTTCAGTTCCTTAAAATTTGCTTTAAACAAATGAATTTATTATTATTTGTGTTACAAATACACACATAAATTTAAGACGTGAGATTTCGCCCGCAGCCAAAAATTAATTTAGTTAAGCGCTTTAATTAAAAAGAAGAGAAAGAATAAAATATTTTAACTTTCAAATGATATGCTTTATGAATATCTAGTTAAAATAACTAATAAGGACATTAATAATGCAATAATAAAAATATGCTCATTATATGACTAGATGAATAAATTTGTATAAGACATTTTCTAGTTTTAAAAAAGAATAACTGAACTAATCCGTTTAGTGAAATATTTGCAGAAACGCAAAGCTATTAGTAATCAGAAAAGTAACATTGTGACATCAGGTTTCAGTTGTTATGATTAAAACTATTTCTAGAATATATAGATAGTCAGTAAAGGTTTTAAAATCTTTGATATCCCCAAATCCAGTACAAATAAAACAGTAAGTCTTAATTACAATACAATGAAAGAACTGTTTAATATAAAATGGCTTTTAGATAGCTCTGAAAGCAGCCAGTAGTTACATTGTTTATAACAGCTAACAGTTGTTTCATTTGAAGAGGAGATGAAAAGGACAGATGTTGTCGAAACCTAATTAGCAATATTTCATTGCCACAGATTTATGATTAACCTTCTTCAATGATTGTTCACATTCCTTTTTTGGAGTATAAATATGCCCTCGTATTCTTTTTTCAAGTGCACTGGAGGATCTTTTCCCTGAAGTAAGTTTTCTTCCATTCTAATTCATTAAAATCGAGAAAATACAAATCCCAAAATGTTTCTTATAATTTTTTTTGCTGAATATATTAATAATACTGCTTATCAGGTCTCGGAATTCATTCCTAGTATTGTACCTGATGATCATAGAAAATAACACTTAAATTATCGACAAATTCTGATCAAATTGGAATTAATTTTTAAAGCAAGAGAAGATCTAATCTCTCATGATCCAGAATAAATGAGGCGAAAACGTCCCCTGTTAGATAATTTAAAATTTTCTACCCTAGAAACCGTTAGAAATTAGGAAGTTGTAAAGATATATGGACATTAACTGTTACCACTTGATTGACTTGGATCGTTAAGTTAACGCAAAACCCTCGAGGGCTGTTTACTTAAAGGGAAGGTTGATTTTGCGGAGTATTTTCTAAGAAAATTTAGCATATGTTCCCATTATACGTAAGATAAACCATGGTATCTCTCATAAAGCCAACTTCCGTTCTGTGGGGTTTGTAATCGGTTCGAGTTACTAGTGCTTGGGGAACTTACCGTTTTGCAGCTGGTTAGCCTACATGTTGGTTAGTAGAGAATTCTAATAAAACTTTATCGTTTCATCCCGCAATCAGATACATCTTGTTTAAGTTTAAACTTATAAAATTCAAAATTATAAAATTATAAATTTATTCTTCAGGAGTGCAAACATTTGTTCTCGAAGAAGAGAAACCTGGGTCTAAGCGCCTTCGAAATCAATAGAATTTAATCCCAAATCTAGTCAAGCAAGGCTATGTTTTCTCCTAGATTTAAATGCAACAATTATTTCTTTTTACAGGTAATTACCAAAGCAATCAACATAAGTTATCCAAAAAGAACAGACCTATTAACTTCGGTGAATCGTAATATGCTTACCGATATCTTAATAATAATAGTACATATACACATCGACAGATATTTCTTTTGATCACGTACCTATTTATCTTGCTAACAATTATGTATCTCTGTACTTTGTTCTATTCATTTATTTTTGGCTTTACGCATTTGTATGAATACAGAAATAAATGTGAGAGATCTTAAACGAAAAGCTGTAGGAAACCTTGAGATAAAACTGCTTGTTATTAGTTCCGACGTAAGCCTCCTTTGATTAGAATCGCTGGCTTCCGAGTCGCTATTGCTAATGGGATTTTTCCTATTCATTATTCTTATCGTTAAACGAGTTCAGCTCTGTGAGACTTCCCTTATAGATACCATAGCAATTCGTTGTCTAGTTCTAGGATGAATTAAGAGAACAAGAGTTCAAAAATGTGTTTTGAAAACAGTCATCCTATTGTATATTCGTAAATGGCTTTAAATTCCTTTTCAGTTTGCGTGTGTTAAAATAAATATCAGTACAATATTTTAAGCAAATGTATTTTAAGCAATGGATAAGACAAAAATTTTTTTTAAAACCTTTGCTTAATTTAAATTAAAAAAGGTACTATTCCGTTTTGAGGACCGTAAAAAAATTGCAGCTAAAATGTATGCGCAAAAGCGCCAAAACTAGCAAACGCGTGCGAATTAAATTATGCTTAATTCATTATGGAATTAACATTTAAGTTATTAGCTTATTTTTATATAGAAATTGTAACTTTAAGTGTAAAAAATATTTTTTAATTGTTTTAACTGTATTTGGTGTTTTATGTTTTTCTATAGCTGTAAAATTTTAATGAAAATATTTTGAATTTTATATATTTTTGCCTTGCCGCCAAGTGACAATTGAATTAATTAGTAGCGCATACGCATTAGGTAAGCGGCGCTGAATCGTCTGCGAAAAAGTTTTTTTTTTTTTAATTTGCTTAATTTCTTTTATGTATCGTTTTAGATTTATTATAGTATTTGAATAGAACTTACGGTAATTCTTCAGATGATATAATTTTTGTGCATTCTGAGTCGTAAAATGAATGTTATTGCTGTTAAGTGAACGTAGCACCGAAGTGTCGCTATGGTAAATAAATATAGTGAACTTTAAAGGGTGCATTTATTCTATTATGGTCTAAGCGCTATCGACGAAGTAGAATTAGTTCAAAATTCGTTAATTGTTAATTCAATATGTTTAAATGAAATGTGGGAAAATTGCGTATAATTTAATATTTCATACAAAGAAGTCATGTGGTGTACACAGATTTTTTTATATATAAATTATAATAATGATTTGAAATAGTTATTTACTCTTATGCTTTCATTCTGTTATGTTAGCCTTTTTTATATAGATTATTATAATAAAAAAGTATTATATGAAATTAACCTTTCATCTAAATTAAAACAATAAAATCATAGATAGTTATTTACTATTACAGTATTTTCTTTCTTGCGTTAGGGTTGCTGCAATTATTTTTAGCAGCACTGGCATCAGCAATAGTTTGGCGATTTTTACGGTCCTCAAAACGGAATAGTACCTTAAAAAACAATAATTTTGAAGTAAATTGTTTTAAACCATTTTTGTAAATTTATACTCCCAATAGATTAATTGATTTGTGAAAATCTAATGAGGTTTTGCATTAGGATATATCTTTTCACTTTTGATTATTACGAAATTTAAGCAAATATTTCATAACTGTGTCCGATTCCGAATATAAAAGCTTTCAGTAAAATGATTACTCATGAATTCGAGCCATATTATTCTTCTATAGTGAGTGTTATCTAGAAAAAATATAGAGATGGCGATTATCAATTTGCTTAATGGATTTACCAAATGTTTTTGAATCAGCTTTGGAATCAGGACTGTTTGTTGAGGAACCTGCTAAAGTATGGTATGTTAGTTTCCTTATACCGTTGAATTAATAAATTTATAAATCAACGAAGCGAATTATCAAGCAAAAATTAGCAGATTAATTAAGAAAGAATAAATTATTTTGTATCCAATTTCTTAAACTATTTTGATAAGATTTAAAGATATAAGAAAGTGATTTTTAGTTCAAAACACAAATTGATAAACATTAAATAAGACTTTTAGAAAATTGTAAATATTTTTAGCAATTTCCAAACTCTCATAATTCATCAAATATTCACCCACTAAAGTCTGCAAGTCCCCTTTCAGATAGGATAGATCGCTAAGAATATCTTGAAAAACGTTTGGTCCCTTTGTAAAGCGATTAGGATTTTGAAGCAGGAAGACGTGAAAAACGAGCAGTGACCTTACCTGGACTCGAATCTCGGACCTCTCGAATACGCACAGAGTGTGCTGACTATTACACCACAAAGGCATGCTAAAAAGGCGTGGAGAAATACCTTATATACTCTTCCTATTAAAGGACGACTGAGGATTAGGGGACTGAATCGCCAAATCTTGGTGGTGGAGTATCATCATCCACCACCTTTGTACTTACTTGTACGAAGTAAAAAGGAAGTATTGTAATCGCAAAAAGTTTCAGGCAGCATATTTCAACGAAAATATCCATTTTGACCGCTATCGAATGCAATTTAACGATGTTTTTGCGTGATATCTGTACGTAAGGACAGAATAAAATACTCTTTTCCTTCAAAAAAATTATAAAACTACTTTAAAATTAATTCTGAAGAGAATTTTTCGTGGCGTCTGTACGAACGTATGTACGTACGTACGTATCTCGTATAACTCAAAAACGAGTAGCCTCAGAACGTTGAAATTTTGTATATAGGACTGCTATAGCATGTAGATGTGCACCTCGTATTTTGGTTGCAATCGGCCTCATCAAACGTATATAAATATATTTATATATATATCTACTCTATTACCCGGCTCAGTGATCTCAGTTTCTTTACTCTTATATGTTTGTAAATTGTATATGTTTTGCTTTAAAAATGATTGAATTATGTTGTTTTTATCTTCCGGTTAAGGATTTTATGCCTTTAGTAAATCTGTGTGCAATATTTTTAGAATTATCAGCAATTTTAAAGTTGTTTAATCGCCGCTAAGCCTGTTTTTAATGGCGGCCATTGATGTTTACATTTGAAACAGGAGACTAGTGGATTTATTGCCAATCTAGAGAAACTTAGCTTCGCAACAACAAAGATAACGCATTCATTTATTATAGCCAATTAAATCATGCTTAATTCTTTCTGGAATTTTTTCGAGGAAATAAGCGTTAGAGATTTACTTCGTAATTTTTAATATAGATATTTTGAGTTTTTATGTATTTTTGCCTTCTCGTGAAGTGAGAACTGAATTAATTAAATGAGAAATAATCAATCGTCTGTGAAAAACTGTTTCTTTTTTGTTTTGTTTGCTTAATTTCTTTTATACATAGTTCTAGCTTTATTATAGTATTTGAATAGAACATGTGGCAACGATTAGATAATTCTTTAAATGATATACATTTTGTGCATTCTGAGTTATAATATGAATGAAATATAATACTGTTAAGTAAACCTAGCGCCAGAGTGTCGCTATGGTAAACATAGTGCATTTTAAAGAATGCATTTATTCTATTGTGGTTTATGCGCTATCGGCGAAGTACTAGGTTTAATTCAATCTAATAAGTTTAAATGAAATGCAAGAAAAAATGCGTATAATTTAATATTCCGTACAAAGAAGTCATGTGGTGTATACATCAGATTTTTTAGTTCAAACATCACTGTAGAAATGTGAAGATTTTGAAGTGGGGAGACGTGAAAAATGAGGAATGCCCTTGCCGGGACTCGAACCTTGGACGTCTCGAATACGCGCCGAGTGTTCTGACCATTTCACCACGAAAGCATGCTAAGAATACGGGAGAAATACCTTATAGCATTACTAAATTTGAAAGTTTTTATGGTTTAGTTTTCAAACATTTTAAATCAAGTTTTATCTCATGAGATTTACGATATGAAACAAAGGGAAAGAGAGATATGCGTAGACATATGAAAATACGTTCTCAAAATAAATGCTGTGAACTACACATTAATATGCAAAACTTGAGCAAAAAATTCATTTTTCAACATATAGCCATGAAATTGATGAAAATGGCTTTTTGTGAGCAGCACTCAGTAAAACCAACTCAGTAATAAAATAACGCATAGGAAAATATCAGCACCATGACATCAGAGGGTATATTAGGAATGGCAAAACGTGACGAATCAGCTCGCGCAGCGCAAAGCAACTTAAAAAAAGAAAGAAGGCGCATTTCCAGCCATTCTTCTGCAAGTGAAAGTGAGATTATGCGTGCAGTATGGCCACAAGAAAACATCAGGATACCTTTATACGTGATAGAGTAAGTGAAAAGCTTGAAGCGGAGTATGACGTCCATCGCCCAAGAGTTTTAAACCGATAAAAGCGTTCTTTTACGAGTTTGGAAATCCTTCCAGAAGACAGGTATAGCTATAAGAAAGATTGGCGGTGATCGGCCAAGGGAAACAATGGTAACTGATTATCGATATCAAACTGCAGGTGAAAACAAATCGAAACCAGACATCGCGGTGACCAATGTCACGGTTGACTGTGATCAGACGACTTCATAAAGGTGGCCTAATCACCCACTGTCCTGAATGCTTCACAAGGAAACGATTTCATTCTAGACATTAAGGCGGTCCCGGTATGCTTATGTGGGAAAGCACCTATGATGAATGGACGGATGGAGCTCCACACTTTCGATAGAGGTTCACCTATCGGAGATTGTTACTCTGACGAACTTATCCTGCCCTCATGTGCGTCTTTTCCGAGGTGCCATTGGTCCCCCGACTTTGCTTTCATGAAACACAACTACTCATGCCACACACTACTCATGCTGTTGAGGAGCTCTTGTAAAGTTAAGATATCCATAGAAGGAATTGGCCAGCGGGCTCTCCTGATTTAAATCCCTTAAAAATGTGCTATTTACTTCAGGGAGATATGGATGGCATGATCATATCCTCCCCAAAACACCAGACAACTGAAACAGTTGCCTCTTGAAGATCCTAAGAACTGTTAGTAAATCTGGTGTTGAGTATGAACAGTCAGTGCAACACAACCGTTAAAGTTAGGAGAGTTTATATCCCTTATTAATGCTCTTTGATTTGTGTTTCTTCCTCTAAAAATCGTAGATCTATATCAACTTCATTCTGTTAGTTTTATACCAACGTCATTCTGTCAACAAAGCATCTTTCGCTTCGTTTCGTAATGTATACATGTTATCAATCTTTCTGCTACTATACTTTTCTCGTCCTTTAAGTATTATATTGGACCTTTTTATTATGAATTTTATGTCTCCCAGTTGATTGTTTTCAGAACTAGGGCCAAAATCTGAAAAGTTGCTTAAATTTTGTACATTAATATAATAACATCAGAAATGAAAATTAATAATTAACTGTTTTAGGCAACATTTTGTTAGTATCAACTGTTCAAATAGGAAATGGGATTGTTGCTATAACTAATATATAAACATGACAAATCATTTCAAAATGTGTGTCATAATCAGATGCAAGTGTGTAATACTACCGGAATAGAAAGGTTCATTTCGGAATAAAGGACGGTACTTTACTACCGGACGCTGAAGCCTTTGTGCGCTTCATCGTATTCGATTAAATAATCAAATACTTAGACACGTTCAGTTAACAATTAACTTCTTCATTCCATTAAAAATAGTTTGGTAAATAACAATCTAAAAGTAATTTGGATATATGTTGTACATAAATTATCTTAGTTCGATATCGAAATTAGACATTTGGTATTGGAGTACTTTGCATTTCATGTTTTCAGTCCTATTAGAGAGAAGTTGCCTTAGTGAATGCTATCACAATTATCACTACTGACATTTATTCATTCCCTCACAAGTACTTATTTTAAATGTGACCTCTACTGAAGGGAGGCACTGGGAGTGGGTTCTTTAAATTTATTTTATTTTCGAAAGAAATAAAATCTCATATTCGGCAGATATTTTTACTAATCCTTCACGTTTGTTTAATTTATGATACACATCATATATAGTTATCCTGATTCATGTAATTTCATTTTATCAACAAAAACTTATGTTTGAAAGGGTTTTAATACTTATGTATTTATATAACTGTTGATAACTTGGAATATGAATGCATGTAACACAGATAAAAGTTTTCTCCACTTGAAACAAAAGGTTCATTTCGGAATAAAGGACGAAAAGTGCTCATTTTAGTACCTGGATCCTCTTTGCACAACACGGGACTTGTTGGATCCGCAAAGCAAGAAATTTTTGTGAATGGTTTAATTAATTACAAAATTAGACTTAAGTTCATAAAATCTTTATTATTTTAATGCTAAGCGTTCTGCAGACTTCCTACTTTTTCAAAAGATTTGAAAATAATACTGATTGTTGTAAATGCATTTAATTCAAATTCTCATTAAACTAATAAATGCCAATGTTCTATTGAGTCCAATACAAATTAAATCTGCTAAATCCCGATCGAATGAATTCCTTTTTCAAATAAGTTAGTATAAATGACATAAGTATACATGTCTGTACTGTATATATTGATAGAGGAAGTTGAAAATGCTTGTCGAAAACGCATTTCAAACACTTACATGCACACAGGAGGATGAACGTATAAGCAGATCTCTTAATGTGTTAAGATGTACCAATTAAAAAAATATTATCAGTCACTTTTGCAGCTTAATGATTCATAGCACTGATCTGAAAACGGAAAAGTCTGAGGTTCAATTTCGCGAAAAAAGAAAAGATTTTTTTTAAAAAAACGTATTTTTTTATATATCGATACATGCAGATTTAACAAATGAAGGGCTTGCGCTGCAGGTATAATCAATGCTATTCGACCTATACTTATTTTGTGAGGAATCTGGTATTCGTAAAGCTGAATATATATATATATATATATATTAAACGAAGTTAATTTGTTGCACTCAAGATGAACATTTCAGACCATTCGGTAACAAGCTAATCTCTCGTCAAGTAATATTGAGCCTAACACTGGAGTCATATGTTACCATGTATTGCATAAGTACGTAAAATCCAAGAAATTTTATTAATGAAAGTGTAAATGAAGGAAAAAAAGAAAATAAATTTAACATTACAGATGAAAAGTTGTAATTCATCCCACGACTATTTAGACTTCATTTTTTGTTCATTTACTCAATTCGTTTTTCTTTAAATCTACTAAGTGTAGCATAGAATTTAAAAATGTAGTTAATTTCCTTATTTGCTGCTATCATATGAGATATTTAATGTGCGTATCTGTGTTTCAGAAAGGACGGATTTAAAAGAATGGCAATTTCAGCAGCGTATATACTTTGGATTTTTTCCGTCGTGATATGTGTGTCATCGTCACCGTTAGAAGATGCATCTGGTAAGTAAAATTAAAAATTTCGTTTCTAAAATCCTCTTCGCTTGCTCTGGAATTCTAAATAAATTAAAGCGTTTATTATTAAAGAATTTTACGTCTGAAAGTTATTTCTTTACTATGATAGAATTCTTCTTCATTTGCGATGAAAATCAAAATAGCAGATCTTCCATAAAGATTTTATCAACTGTCTTCTCAACTCTTCTTTCTCAACTCATGCAATCTTTATGGCTCTTGCACACCTTTAGTATTTACTGAGTAGGAAAACTGAATATAGTTGTTTCAATAGATCAGCTGAATCTGTTATCAAGTATGAATAGTTATAGTATAGTTTATAGCTAGCTGCACTGGGCATCTACTTTAAAAATTAACCAGCTACCTCACAAATCACCGCATAATAATGACGTTATAGCTAAAAATATAAGAATAATGCAATGAATGATTAGTTTAATAATTTTCATTTTAAAACGTATAAAATATTACCATTTACGAAATAATAAGCATTCTCAACTCATGCAATCTTTATGGCTCTTGCACAACTTTAGTTTTTATCATAAATGCTAAGAATGCTATGACAATTACTTTTTTTAACTTTCAGAGTGCTTTACTAAATCGCATAACTTAAACATGTTTCTTGGTGTGTATTTTACTTTCCCATTTTAGTCACCCATTTTTTTATTCCTTTTGACGTTTTAATCATTCCATGGTAGTCTACCCTAAACACGTAAGGAACGTAATACACATTTTGACGTCAAATGACATTTCTGAATTTTCATCACAAATCGTATGTAGTACGTGCAATATATTTTTAAAAATTCTGTTCAGTAGATATGGGTAAAAAATTGATTTTTAAGATAACAAACAGACAGACACTGTTTATAAGTAGTAGCTTAGCTAGATAACTTTTAACAAGAAGTTTAGTAATATAGGCATAAGCAGTTCAAAAACTGGTTTTAAATATCTTATTAGACAAATATATACAGCTGAAAACATAAATAAAACAGTATAATAAAAAATATATATACATGAATATGCATTATTTTTTTGTAAATATTGTTTAATTTAAACATTATTGACATAATGAAAGAAACATAAACAAAGTTCGTGAAACCTCTATACGCTATGAGTTTGTCCCGCACTTCATTCCCAAGAATTACAGCGGCTATAGGGATTTTAGTTTATACCAAAGTACCATTAGGCTCAACGTGAATGCCGTATTTTTATCAACCGTATTTTTAATTTCTAAGAAAGCTCTTCACGAAAGCATCTTTGGTTCATGGTGCACAGCTCATTGTTACTGAAAATCTTCTACATTCCAACAGTTTAATGATTTTAAATAATCAACATTAGCAATTAAAATTTTGCTTGAAAAATACTATTGCACGTTTCTTGTTATCTCACATTAGATGCAATATGTCGTAAAGTAATGTAAATTAAATAGAATTAAATCAAGAAAGGTTAATCCGCAACATTTAATTAGATTTTGCTGCAAACAAACACGACGCACCGCATCAAACTCAAACGTTTTAATTTTGTGCTGATCTGAAGGATAACGAATAAGACGTAGTTTGAAACGCAGAAAAATGTTGTCAAATATTATTTGCACTTCAGTGGTTTTAATAAAAAACAAACACAGAATTTTTATAACTCCAATTTAAGTATTTTAACTAACAGAATTAAATTTCTGTAACGAAATCCATTGTATGCATTGATAATTAGACTCCCTTTAAAAGTGTGTATTTATTATTTTAGCAAATTTTGTTTTATATCTCATTGATTATATTAAGTTTTTTATCTTAATCTTTAAATAAATAAATAAATAAATCACTAAAGGAAAAAATATCTATATATAAATTCAATTTCTCATACCATTCTTTTCTGACGAATAGATAAGGGACCAGAGTATTTGGATATGCTGCTGAGCACCGGCCAGTATGAAGAATTCAGCAAAGGTAAGCAATTTTTAAATAATTTAAAAGGAAGTAAATAAAGGGCTGAAATTGCCATTGTTAAAAATTTTAGATTCACTGAACTGAATAACAATTCTGCAGTCTTTTCACTGCTTCAGGAATAAAATCGTTCTCCAGTAAAGTATGTAGTATATTTTAAAAATACTTGCTTCGTATTCTTTTGCATAATAGAAGACATAGTAAACTGCGTCTGTTTTCTCTTATCCAAATATTTTAAAAGAGTACAGAAAATATGTTAAACTCTTACTTATCTTATTTGAGAACTTTTAGTGCATTCCCCAAACATATCCTGTTAGTGAAGTTTATAAGGTTACGATATTTTAGAAGATAACGGAGTGAGTTTTGGTGAAACGAATTTCTTTACCAAAGCTCTGTATACATAAGAGCAAAACATCGAATTAATGATTAAGAAAATACGATATATGTATTATAGAAAATTAGAAAAGATATTCCAATGAGTGTGTCAGAAGGTACTTTTGAAGTTATTTGTGATGTTTAAGCGTTTGGAAATGTAAGTGAATCAGTCGCATTATACAGAAAAGTGAGAACTTTTAGTCTGAAACTACTAAAATGTCCAGTTATTTTTTATCCCCTTCTTTCCCTTATGGCTGAAATTAAGAATGATATTTTATTCACAAAAGCAGCAGCTTATGGTAGCCTCAGTGAAGATTCAGTCTTCGTGCACAGAAATAGATCCAGTTAGCAGTAACAAATGCACAAGAGATTTTTGAATTTTACATTGGGCCGCCCAGATGGGAAACTGGTTAGTGATTTTGATTGTCTGTACTGAAGAACTCGATTTTGAATCCTGGAGAAGGCATGTATATAACTTGTCCATCCCTTCACATGTGGCAACGGTGGCCCATCTCTTACGTGCCTCCATAGTAAAGAAATCACTGCTTCCGGTTTTAAGAGTGGCCGACGCCTATAAATGGCTAGAGACCGCAACTGGAGAAAACATTTTGCATTGGCAGTACAATATTTGATTTGAACGCTACAGACCTCAGTTAGATCTTGCAAGGTCATTTACTACCTCAAGTACTCGTATTATCAGCCAAGAGGGGCATCTCATTCCCAACCTTAGTAGCAGGCGGAGAATGTTGCTTAAATGAAACTGCTTACGAAGACTAGTGTTAGTTAGAATTCGGTTATCTTTCACTTGAGTTTTGAGAGTTAAAAATATCTGGAAATAAAGCGAGTATAATTAAAATGGGCGGAAATAAGTAGATTTTATAAATGAATTTGTATGAGAAAATGGGCATTGAGTTGATACAGAGTGCTGTTGAGTGGTACGTAAAAGCAATATACAGAGTGCTGTTGAGTGGTACGTAAAAGCAATATACAGAGTGCTGTTGAGTGGTACGTAAAAGCAATATACAGAGTGCTGTTGAGTGGTACGTAAAAGCAATATACAGAGTGCTGTTGAGTGGTACGTAAAAGCAATATACAGAGTGCTGTTGAGTGGTACGTAAAAGCAATATACAGAGTGCTGTTGAGTGGTACGTAAAAGCAATATACAGAGTGCTGTTGAGTGGTACGTAAAAGCAATATACAGAGTGCTGTTGAGTGGTACGTAAAAGCAATATGCTGCAAAAATCATTATTTTCAGTTCGAATTTGAAGTGGTATACATAGCTGCCCGAACCCGGAGTTCGTGAGCACGTATTTTATCTATGGGTGTGCAATTAAAACGGAGCAGGTACTCATGGTAGATATATAGAACTATTAACAAATACCTCTTTAAACACCTGAGAAAAAAGCTGGTTTTAGCAATATTATTACTAAAGCCTCTGACTTATTCACGTTGTTCCATTTTTGTCTTTAATATTATGACTTCTGCATGATGTTTTCTTTATTTGAAATTTAAAAAAATGTGTGTAATATAACATCGTTGTATTAAAATATTAACAGTAACTTATTCGAAATTCACTTTAGAAAGGGCTTATTCTACTAAAGTGGAAATATAACAAAAAAATGGTAATAATGATATGTGTTTACAATACATTACAAATTTATATTGCTAGTCGTATGTAGAAATTACTGCTTAACGTTTTGGATAACTGAGGATTACTTTTTAATTAAGGTTTTTTACAATTCGTGAAAGGAAAATGAAAGCCCTACAAGCCGAGTCAATAGAATTACAGAATTGTGAGCAAATGCAAATAACATTATCATTTTACTCTGATAATGGCTTCAGTAGAACTTTGAATGAATGTAATCATTACGTATAGCAAATATTGACAAAATGCTACGCGTCATTTGAAGTTCTTTTAAACGAGATCTTTTGTCATTGTTTTGAAGCAAAAATGTCGAATGCCTCTGAACCGGAAAATCTATTATGATAGGAAACAATGGCTTATCTTTAGTTTGTTTAATATTTATCAGACTAGGCATTCAGTTGCAAGTTATAATACTTTTAGTTCATCTCTTACTTTCATAACACTACATCGATTTTCAAAGATTAGAAAGACTTCTTTTATGTCATGAAGGTAGAAAATGTATTGTTCTGAAACGTTAAATATGTTAAATGTTCCATAATCATGCTGATTACCAGTAACTATTAAATTTTATCTTGGAAGTTGTTTGTTTGCAGTAGGAAACCAAAATAAAAATAGTATTAATTTGAGAAGAGTTTAAGAAGTCTTTTATTAATGGCATAGTTTTCATTTCATTGCGCAATTAATAGATAATTTGAATGTTTGTCGCTGTTATGGATATTTTCTAGACTTTTTTCCCTAGTGTTATTTTCTAGAAACTTTATTGATCAATGAGCTTAAAAGACAGACTTTTGCTAATTCCAACATAAAACTGAGTAACGCTCAATATACCATATAGAATAAAACATTTTATGGGAGAGAAAGTGTTTTACATATTTCATGGTAGTGTTTAAGCTATTTGAGAAGTTACGGAGAGGGAAAGTTGGGTTTCATTTGTGAATTCCTCCTTCTAATTTCTTAATTTCGCTTTTGTATAAAAATAACAGCAGCGAATGGAATTATACGTTTCATATTTAATTATTACTTACTAAAAGTTTTTAAATATTGTTTATTTTGTACTGCATTAAAACTAGAAACATCAGAAACGTTTATCTTAACAATCAACTTGTTAAACTTCAATTCTATTAGCAATTTTTTTCTCTTATTTTTCAATTTTAATAAACATGAGGAAAGGCGAAGATATGTGTTAAAACATCAGTACGTTACTCAGGCCCGAATTAAATGGATTCTTTAACATATTGAAATATTTTTAAAAACAATAAAAATAAGTATTTCAAAATTTCCTGCATTTTAAAAATATAATTTTTATATCTGCAACTGTACCTTTGGTGTCCCATTTCCCATTGAAAACTGACAGGTTCTGTTGCACTGAGGTCTGCGCATTAAATACATACTGCAAATAAATAGCGATATTCTTTAGGGCTCTCGTACACGAGCTAAAAATTGCTAAAGTTTTAGACAAGTTTCTAAATTACAATTAAATGTGAATTTCAGAGAAATATTGTTCTAATGATTTAAGTAATTTGCTTTTCAAATTAAACAGTACTATGTAGTTTATTTGCATATAATGGTCATTTATGAACTCCTACGTAAAGAATCTAAGGTCGAAGTGGTTTCCTGAATTTTGTATTCAGAATCCTTTGTCCCACTAGTTATTACTATTACAGAAACATTGATATTTTGATTCTTGTTCAAATTTCCAAAAAACCGGCCGAACACATAGGCATGTTCGTGAGTATTTCAATGAATGATATAAATACTGGTCCATTTCCATTAGAAAGTCCTCTATGGCGGCATCTCTTTCTTTAGGCATGTAATTTGCCTGAGCCTTGGCAAAATTGATTAAACAAATCTAATGAGTGTGATTGTGCAACCAAATTATGCGACACAACTGAACAATGGTACAAGGTGGCCCAAAGTAAACAGAACCCAAAGCAAATGAAAAACACATGAACTGTAAAGCGATATTAAGCAGGCAAAGGACAGACTAAAGCATATATACGTAGGTTCTTCAGTCTTTACTGGTACTGCTTTAAATGTTGACCGTCATGGGCCAAGCACAGTTTGGTCCACGTTCATTGCGTCCGGTTGGACGTTGGTGATGCCGTTGCATACATTTTGTCCTAGGGTGTCAAGATTTCGTGGATTGTGGTAAAATTTGTCCTTCAAATTATTCCACAAATAAAAATAATATCTGTATAGATTATGCATCGCGGAGGACATAGATTCTATGAAACAGCCCTGTAAGGTGCTCAAACTGTATACATTGTTTTCAAGGGTCATGTTCGATTTCATTTATCTTGAGCCACCTTGTAGAATCATTAGAATAATGTCAACCAGAATGCTGAAAAACACTTGAATAAAAGGTGAATATCGACTCGAATATTGTTCATGTCAAAAAAGTACCAAGTACTGAACTTTTCCTAAATTTCATAACTATAACGAAAACAGTTTAACTTGTTGCATTATATAATGGAACGGCATATGCTTCTCACATAATTTTTTTTCCATTTCAGATGATTTCAATGAGATTTAAAAAGAAAGCCATATTATACAAAACATATATGAATAAATTAAAGTTTTTGAAAGAAAACTCAAAGTTTGTGTTATGTGGCGAATTTCAATTATTAATATGTGTTTCAAGTCATTATTCTAATATTTTTATTTGTATTCATGTGTATTTTAATCTGGAAAAAAAGTATTCTTAAGCTCTTAAGGTTTTATTTAACTTGTTACTCTTGAGTAGGAATTGTAACAAAGGCGAGAGACGGCTGCAAGGAAACACATCTGGTTTATTGGGTTATAGCCTTTTTATTAACAATGGCGGCAGTAGGGTGTGTGTTGTCGCCTTTTAGCTAATGCGTGTGAAACGGAAATCGTCTTCCTGTCGCTTTGTTAAGGTTGCAGTTTTTTGCTTACTTCAAGACAGTGGGGGGTGTACTAAGCTTAGATAATTGGATTCTCGTAAAGCTTATTTTCCGCTTGTTAGTTGGGGGGTCTACTTTTTCTCACTTTATGTGTACAGATGTTTTTTCGGACTGCATTGTCAGATTTTCTGGTGTTTGATTCGTTATAGATGTGTCATTTTCTCAGTTTAGATAACGTAAAATTCCGGCATTCGTAAGATTTAATTTGATGATTTTTTGAAAGCCTATGAACTCACAGAGATGGAGAAACCGAGATTTCCTGGGTGCTTGCACCAGGCTAGAGATTATTCTGATTCTGATTTTCAAGAAGAGTAAGAGGAGAAAAAGTGGGGGCTTGACCCTTCGGGTCTTGCTCTCGCTTGTCCTGTGAACCAGCGGGCAGCGGGTATGATTTTTCTCTAGGTGTTTAGCTGGCGAGAATTTGCGTTGGCATAAGGCGTAGAGCTCAGCAGAAGAATTTCAATTCTCTTGTTCCAAGAAATGAAATGCAGATTATCGTTGTGATCCGGATGCCGTGTTCCTGTTTTCCCGACTTTGACTTCCTAATTAGATTCTTTTCTAAAGCTGCTCTACGTTATTAGTATGTTTCGATGCTTCCAGAATGAAAGAGACTCGTGTAGGATCCGTCTAAGGTGTGCGATGCTGTTTATTCTGCCTGTGTCAGCTGCGTCGATTTTTCATCCTTCCGTGCTCTGGAATTTATTTATTGTAAGGACTGCTGGACGATCTGTGGAGCTGTCAAATCACCTTATGAATCAGTTATTCCCGAGTGTGCGGTATGGATTTCACCCCGTAAGTGATTTGTTTTACTTTAATGATTACCTTAATACTCAAGCAAGAGTCGTCATGTTAATGTTTGTTGAAATTTGAGCAATTACTTAAATTAATTAATCGATGTGGAAATTATCAGTGTTCTTAAAGTGAATTACCATGATAAATACTTAAAGTTAGAAGATGAAATGGGAGAAATACTAGTGTTACACTTATGATACAGTAGAATTTGATAATATTAATCTTAATTAATGTAAGCTGTGATTTGGTGTAGTATTATGCGTTATTTTGCTTAGAAAAATATGTGGTAGGATTACTTATCAGTTATCCAGTATTTAATTATATAAAATAGTCAAGAATTTAATAAATGTGTGTTTAAAATTTAATTGCATTTGTGTATTTATGTTGTGTATAAGTTACTGTGGTCTGTCATGTCCCTCCATTTGTTTGAGCCGGGAGGCTTTTAAGAAACATGGAGTTTAATTGAATTTGGGGTTATTGATTTTTCCTTTGCATAGGTTACTCACAACGCAAACCTAAAAGTTAAATTGTACTATACCACTATACGATTGATTATACGATTGATTGATAGATTCACTATACGAATGTTTATAAGAATGTCGATATGATATGTGAATATGAATGTTTTGAATTATTTGAATTTTAGTAAGTTTTGGTCCGGCACAACAGTCAGTTAAGTTAAAGTTATGAAGGAATAAGGTATTAAAACACCAACATAATATTCAAATATTCAACATTTGGAAGAATCGTCTGTGGTATAACACATTAACATTTTAATAACATTTTTAATACTTGAGAAAAGAAACTGCTTCGGAGACACGAAAATATACCCAGCAAGAAGTAATAACAAAATCGGATAGCGATTCAAAAAATGTGTGGATCGGAAAAAACCGTTCTTAGTTTTAAGTTTCTATTCGTCATTTAAAATAGTCGTGCAAACAATCTTTGATGTTTTACATATGAATTGATAGATTTCAAAGACAACACTGAATACTGATTTGAGAAAAATGAGAAATAAATTTCACCATGCGCATATCCAAAATTTTTATCAAAATTTCATTATTTTTGAAATATTTTGACAATTATTCAGGCATGTAGTGCAAATCATAACACTTTCTGGGAGTGATTGCGAGCACTTATGATTGCGAGCAACTACATTCTGCAATGAAAATAATTAAAAGCTGCAACTAATCGAAGCTAAATGAAGTACGACTAGAAAACTACATTCGAGCTGCTCTAAAATCTATATTTTCAAATATTCATTTAGTTTCAATGAAACAATAAGGTTGCTATTTTGCTCATTTTCTTAACAGAAAGATAATTTGTATTTATAATATAAAATTGCAAAATTTTTAAATTTGTAGTTGACCCCCTGTAAAAAATTGCTCGCGCTCATCCGTGACCTTCGGGAATTGTTCTGCAGTTGGCCGTGGCTCATCTTTGTGATAGAAGATATTCTAATAGTTCCTCGAACATATCCTAATAGATCTCATTTTTAATTTCTTACTTCATTGATTTCTTTATAAATCAATGAGCTGTCTTAAACCTTAGTTGAAATATTTACATAAAACGGCGATTATATTCTTTTCTATAGTATCATCATGTTACGCCTGTAATAAGACAAGCTGTCAGCCACATTTAGTATAAATTCCTTTCTGCTACTAATTGCTATAATTATAATTTGAACCTGTCGGTTTGCTCATTTATGTAATGAACAGATCACTTTATATGGGTAGTAATTAATTACCAATTACGTTTAGTAAATGGGAATGTGTTATATCTGAAAATTTCTTGTTTTTTAATACTTTTAAAACTTTAAACTTTGACTCAACTTAACACATGATGCCGGACAAAACTAATTAAAAATCTCAAATAATTCAAAACAAGTTTTATTCATAATATATCAAAAGACCAATCAAATAAAAAATCTTATATCATATCTATCAATCAATCAATCAATCGTATAGTGGTAGTAAAATTTAACTTTTAGGTTTGCGTTGTGAGTAACCTATGCAAAAGGAAAAAATCAATAACCCCAAATTCAATTAAACTCCATGTTTCTAAGCATCCCAGCTCAAACAAATGGAGGGACATGACAAACCACAGTAAGTTAAATGCACAAACCACAGTAAGTTAAATCACAAGATAAATGCACAAACGCAATTAAATTTTAAACACACATTTATTAAATTCTTGAATATATTATATTATTAGCAAATACTAGGGTAACTGATCAGTATCCCCTACCACATATTTTTACTATGAAAATATCGCATCTGTTACACAAAAATACAGCTTTCAACAATTAAAAGTGAAATTTTTTTTTCAAATTAAGTAGGTGTAACAAAATTTAATCCTCCAAATAACAGGTTCTCATTAATTAGAATGTAACGTTTTTCTAGCTCAGAAAATTCAGTAGGTGAAACAAATTTTAATCCTCCTAAAACTGGCATTCACTTGAAATTATAAGTAACTTCTCAATTTTACTAACTGTAATATTTAATTTATATAAGTAAAAACAATATAAATCATTAGATAAATCATTATTAACTGTTCTGCATTCGGGAAAACTAAGAGAGAGAGAGAGAGAAAATATACTTAAAAATTTCACTCACAGATGGAAAACAGTTTTTCCTGTTAGCAGGATCCTTAGTGTCCAATCCACATGGAAATGAGCCAAGCCCATTTTGCTTTCTGTGACAACCCTTTCTGAAGCGTCTAAAATCATTAGGAATCACGAGTGAAAATTACAGTCTAATAATTCTTCAAACAGCCAGGAATCGCTTTATCTGTCCATTAATTGGGAACCAATAGTCCAATTTAGAAGGATCTTTATTTCAATTGAATAACAGATAGCTGAATATACACAAGTTTTAGAGCGATCACTTGTATCATCGAAGCGGCGAATCAACATGTTATGCTGAATATTTCGGAAAAAGGCTCTTGGAGATAAACCTGCGATTCGGGTGAAGAGAGAAAAACTGTGCTAAATTTTCTTGGTAGATTGCTCTATATTACACACTAAAATATTAAACAGCTCTCAATAAAATGCTCTTTGCAGCTAGAGCACGTTTCTCTAGACATCTCGCAGGAAAATGTTCCTTGCATCTCTCACACAAATCTTTTAAACATCTCGCAGAAAAGAATGAATCCACTAGAGCAAAGGAAAACGCAACCCAAGTCCTCTTGCCCCGGCAACCGGCCGCACAGCAAAGCCGGCAGCAGGGCAAAACGCCCTTCATTCGTTTTTTTTTTCTTTCGCATCGCTGCTGCTCAAAGTCACCAACCGGCACTCCCGAGAACAAGACCCCTCAGGGGTCAAGCCCCACTCCTTTCTCCTCTTACTCTTCGCTTCAAAATCAGAATCAGAATAATCTCTAGCCTGGTGAAAGCACCCAGGAAATCTTGGTTTCTCCGCCTCTGTGAGTTCATAGGCTTTCAAAAAATCATCAAATTAAATCTTACGAATGCCGGAATTTTACGTTATCTAAACTGAGAAAATGACACACCCATAACGAATCAAACACCAGAAAATCTGACAATGCAATCCGAAAAAACATCTGTACACATAATGTGAGAAAAAGTAGATCCCCCAACTAACAAGCGGAGAATAAGCTTTATGAGAATCCAATTATCTAAGCTTAGTACACGCCCACTGTCTTGATGTAAGCAAAAACTGCAACCTTAACAAAGCGACAGGAAGACGATTTCCGTTTCACACGCATTAGCTAAAAGGCGGCAACACACACCCTACTGCCGCCATTGTTAGTAAAAAGGCTATAACACAATAAACCAGATGTGCTTCCTTGCAACTGTCTCTCGTTGTTACAATTCCTACTCAAGAATAACAAGTTAAACATTAAGAGCTTAAGAATACTTTTTTCCAGATTAAAATACACATGAATACAAATAAAAATATTAGAATAATGACTTGAAACACATATTAATAATTGAAATTCGCGACATAACAAATGCGCTAAGTTTTCAAACGTCAATTTATAAGTGCTACAAAATTTATCATTATAAGTAGTTTTCATCCCTAACACCTACTATATCTTTGTAATATTTTGAGATTTTCTTTTCCTATAAAGTTGCATTTAACAAAATTTTGTATTTTCTCCTTTTATAGAGCTCCAGATTGATAACGTCGACTTGGTTCGACCTTCCGAAGGTATGCTTCTGAGAAAATTACTTATATAATCATTCATGTATAACAATGTATAGAAAGGAACTCTCAGTTTAGTAAAAAAAAACCTCTTATATATTCTTCGAGAAGGAAAGATAACAGATTAATCTTTAAGGCACAATAACACGCCGAATAAATACTAATTCAGAAGTCAAACAACAAAAATCAGCGTTATATTTACAAAATTTACAAATTAAAGATTAATCTTTGTTGTCATGTTTGCTACTGAATCTAAAAAGCAGCCTGCAAAATGCTGATAATGTTTTAGAAAGATTCAGAGAAGGAACCTCAACTACGAAATTATACAAATTAACTAAGCTGCTTATGCTAAAGGAAATAAATGATTCTAACAATACTTGTGGGCTATGCAAAATGCTTTTCATCCCCAAAATTCAAAACTGGTATCCGTATTTTTCAACTGCTTTATTTTTCGTTATTTTTTAAAAATAATTTCATTTTTATTAAACCTATATGGTGTTTTTTTAAAACTGACATTAATCAGAGCCATTCATAATTCGATCTGTTATATGGAATGCCACCAAATGTGGTAGGGAGTCTAATGACGAAATGGAAGAAAGATTCCGTGAAACAAAATTAGTTCCGAAAGTTGCCCATAGGAGAAATTGGGGCGCTGTTCTAATTTGCACAGTCGCAAATTTGCAGGAAACGCACGTAAAATTTGAAAATTCAAATTGCCGTGTTACTTAAATGACAACATCGTCAGCAATTCAGTCTACAGTAAGGGAAATTAATCTATGAGAAGAGACAGTCTACAATTAGGGAAAGTAAGGAAAAATCATCGAAGAATATTCCTCACGTTTAGCTTCGTTCGTCTCACTTTATCTATTTCTGTGTTACTTCTAAAGTTGTTTTATCTTCGTTAAGCAAACGTATCCACCGTATTTATTGAGTTTAAAAGTCATAACAATCTACATAAAGGCCCTCCACAAATTAATGCACTGAAAGGCATGATTCAGAGGTTTAAAGAAATATAATCTTTTACAAATCGTTTTTGCAGAAGAAGAAAATAAATGTTATTGATGTCGTGACTGCAGTCGCTGACAGCACCCATTGGGCCATTGCTGGTAGTAGCAGTGCCTGAGGAATAGCACAACTGGATTTGAATCTTGCAACACTATGGCTAGTCTTTCAATCATTTTTTCCTTCTGTCCATCAAGATAAGCCGCGCGCAGGAATTAAAACATAACGATTATGATAAACTGGTGGTATTTACTCTGGCATTTCTTACCAGTATGAAAGTTTAAAGTGCTTATTAGGTGGCTTGGCCGTGGACAATTCTGCTGAGATATGAGGCCAACTTTCATCTAAATGAGACTATTAACAATTCACAGTTTTCGAATTTGAGTGTACGAATAATTGCATGCAGCTCAGGAAATAACACTGCATTCACCACTGATTGTCATGAAAAGTCACTGATTGGCATAATGTCATAGCAAATTCCCTTAGCGGACGATGGTTTATGATAGACGCACAGGTTTAGTTTTCCATTCCACAACTTCAGCAGCGGCAGTTGCTGTATGGTGCGATTTATGCCGGCTAAAACACAAGCGTACATTGGTCTATTGGTACAGTGGCTGTTGTGTTACCACTTTACAAAAGTAAGAGTTGTAAGTCACACACACAGAAGAAAGAGTCCAAGAGTCGTCGGTCACTTGCATGGTTGCCAGCTCTCCGGATC
Organism: Stegodyphus dumicola; assembly: GCF_044657685.1. Taxonomy (NCBI): domain Eukaryota; kingdom Metazoa; phylum Arthropoda; class Arachnida; order Araneae; family Eresidae; genus Stegodyphus; species Stegodyphus dumicola. Next base: position 60,813,837 of record NC_140775.1, on the reverse strand, counting down.
TAACCCCATGTGACTTATTTGCGTGGGATTAATTGGAGTTCAAGACCTATTTTGTTCCCGATCATGACAGCCTTACAGGACAACATAGCAAGAGCTGTGCTGAGCATTTCTAATGACATGCTACGTTCGGCCATCAAGTATGTTGCGTACAGGATGCAATGTGTGATCGACGAGAAGAGCGGTCACATTGTAAGAGGTCTATGCCCTCATCAAAGAAGCAATTTTATTGAATAAAATGCTGTGGCGCACTGAAAAATCATCTTTGTAAATCTTCGCAACAGTTCATTTGCCGCATTAAAATAGTCTTGGACTGAAATTTCTTCTTTCTTTTCGATTTGTCTAGTTCTCAGCTGTGTAGACTGGAAAAATGCCAGATTTTCACCTATTTGTAACTTTAGAAACATTTCTTTTCAGATAATAGTTTTTGTCATGTCGTCATTAGTCCCTCCTACCAAATTGGTGTCAATTGATGCCATGGCTCTGAGTAGCGTCAGTTTAATCAAAACACCATCTATAGACTTTCATGTAATCCTTTTCAAATATATTTATTTTGAAGTTTTGTTGAGTTAAACTGTTGCATACATTAATCAGTTTAAAATATTTTCTCCAAAAACCAAGATCTAGAAATGTGGAAAAATAAAACTCGCTGTGTATCAAAAATTAAATCAATTTTGAACATTTTCTTCTAATTCAGTAACAAAACAGGAAGAATTTAAAATTCGGAAAAAAGATGAAATTCTGCACAGTAGTAAAATTATCAAATAACTTAAAAACATCAATTAAAGGCGCTTTATGCATTTAAATTCAATTTTTCCAGTTCGAAAATGCATTAACTTAATTTCGTCATATAAAACGTTTGGCAAATTTAATGCATATTGCTAAGTTTTTAAATGGCAAGCTAAATTATGTGTGTTTTGCATTCAATTGAAAACTGAACTAATGAAATTTCTTTATATTGAAACACATGTAAATATTACGATTTCATTTTATAGTTTTATGCATATACGTCCATAAAAGCCATTTACGGCCTTTATTTCGAAACCATTGGTCATTAATATATACTTCCAGTTATAAAAATGTTTTAAGTGACTCAGATATTCATGATATGGCATTTATAGAATTAAAAGAAAAAAAATCAGTGTTGTAAAAATTACAAGTCTAATTTTATATACAGTTCTCCCAATCCGTAGATTAATAAAATTTTATACTCATTTTAAAAAATTAAATATAAACTATTTGATTCCTATATCATAAAATCGTCATTTGAAGATTTAATTTCAAAATTTGGGATTTTTAACATCTTTTTTGTTTCGTCTTTAAGGATATGATAAAAGTAGATTAGAAGAATTTAAGTTTGTTTTTTGCCCTTAAATGTGTTTCAATGGCATTATTTTGTGATTTACTACGACGTAACATTCTTCAAGTTATAATTTAATTACAATTCATATGGCAAAAAAAAATATGCAAATAGTTTATGCGTTTTCAACGCTATTAAAATTCTAAGGAAGCTTTTTTTTACTTTAGAATCATTAACTAACAAGCATACAAAAATTTATTAAACTAATTAAATTTCTTTTTCAAAATTAAACTGATAATGTTACGAGTTGGCTGTGTCCAAATGCCTGCTATTATTTTCTAAAAAATTTTTTCTCATAGATGCTCTGAGTAATATGCGAAATAATTTTCATGACAGATGTACATAGCCATGATCATAATTAAATAGATTAACCGTGGAAATCTGTCAGTAAACGGATATTTTATTTTTAGTTATATACAAATTTTACGTTTCAACAAACAATTTCGGAAACATTCACTTTTGAATTAGTGTACGATCTATGAACAGGATGTCAAGTCTTAAAATTAAATACTGCGATCTCAAGTCTTAAAATTTATATTGCGGTCAACATTTTGTTGCACTGAAGTTAATCATTTAGTGTTTTATTTTTAGAATAAGTACAAAATTTTACTGAATGATATAACTTTAGTATGTCGAAGTGACGCATAAAAGTTAGATTTAATAATTTAAAAGAAAATTGAGTTTTTCAGGGTAAACAAAATGCTATAACATGACAATTGTTTTATTTAAAGCACTTTTATAATTAAAAATATATAATAATGGCCGAAAGTTACTAAAGAAATGGCGAGAAATATTTTACGAATACGGTATAATGATGAATCCTCACAAATCACCACGAAGCAGTTAAAAAGAGTACAAAATGCAAGATATAATCTTAAATAATTGTTTAAATATTAACAGTTACATAATTTCATATACTGCAAATTTTATTTTCAAAATTTCATGGATATTATTCAAAATTTTGTTACTAATGACAATAACTTTTTTTTTCAGGGGAAAGATCTATAGATCCTATGTTTAATAAAGGTAAGTTGCCTAATTTAATATAATATTACTTTTGTGTCAGGGAATGGAAGTTAAGATTTTGGAACTAAATAAAAAATGAAGAAGTACACACGCACGCGCACACAGATCACACCCAGAACCAAATCACACTGATACGATCATTTCGTAGTATCCGGAATAACCACCATACACAGAGCGGGCAGAGCTTAGACAGATTCAGGAAGACTCAGTCAAGCGCTGAAAAGTAATCTCAGGGTTATATGAACTCATACTGATTATTGTGTACTTGATACCTGCTGGAGGGTGCATAGCAAAGATTCCATAAGAGAGAACATCCCTATTAAGGGGCTTCCATAGATATTTGAAGCTTCGATCTGAGGAATGTGGTGGCTAAGAAAGTAGAGTAACGTTTTTTTTCTGCTCTTCGTATCACACGTATGTATTCCAAGTTGCATGTCTCGTCACATCAACCTATGTGAAAATATCAATTTTCAGAAGGATACAAATATACATTTGTTGGTATATTTGACCTGCAAGGAGGATTAGTGCAAACTTAAATATATGCATTGTGCCATCCTCGATATTACTCGTATATAGATTTAGAGAATGCAGTGACAATACTCTCCATAATCCCCCAGCTCCCATTCGTCCATGAATGTTTGATAGCTGTTTGTTCTCCAGTGTCTTACTTCATATTCAGTGGAGGTCTACTGTTGGTGGTACTGTGCAATTACAGCCTCTGCCATCAATAACTTTGACAACATTCACTTGTCTAAATGTTGTCAAATGCTGTCATCCTATATGCACAATACATTTTACTAAACTCTCGTTTTGAGCACATTGCGATAACGTCCTGTTTCATTTCAGTAGTAAGTTGATTCATTGCATCATTTCGCACGATTTGAATTAAAATTTTTCATTTAGGGCTCGTAATCTCTATGCCACATATTTATAGGAAGCCATTTTGCCATTCATTATATACTTTGATTACAGCAGCACATGAACAGATGACAAATTGCGCAATTTCTGAAATGTAAACACCTTGTCGCGAAAACCAATGCCCATTCTCTTTTGAAAATTTGATTAATTGCCCCTTTATTTACAACAACAGCAATTGAAGGTTTCCAGAATGCACGAAACACACCATATATAGTCACCAAATTTACTAATGACACATATTCTTCCGTCAGAAGAGCTACCTCAGAAGAGACGCTTTTAGCTTCCTCCTCTCTGGACTGAACTAAAACACCCTGACAAAGTGTCATAATCTTCTTTCCACCTATTTAAGCTTCCATTTGTCCGGAATTTGATATCAAACAACATTCATCGTCAAGCCTGAAAGACCCAAATGTTATCTTAGTTGGTCAAATTGCGCTTCGCGTAATAAACTTGCGACAAGTATTAAATTCATATTCGTAATTGATGACAGATGCCTTATGACATTTTTTGCCATTCGTTATGCCATTCGCCTAATGTAACATGTAGAGGTCATCACATTAATGTGACTCGATCCTAGTAGATACAGATGGAGGTAAATAACAGGTAGATATAGAAGTAGATAAATAGGTAGATATTGATAGATAGATATTTACATATATTTAAAAGGAACTGGAATGTATTTTGATACTTACCACGATATTAACAGGCATAATTTCTGCATGCTATCTATCTTGAGCTATGACTGACTGTGTAGTATAGTAACCTCATACGACACTCAACCGGAAAGGCGTTAAAAATTGCCATATGTTAAAAAGGAGATCTGACAATTTATCGAGCATTTTGTTGAAATCGTATTCCCACAATTTCATTTTATTGGGCAATAAAATTCTAATAAACATTTGGTGAAACGTAGTTTATAATTTTAAACAATTTTTGTTTTATCTTTGAAATATTTCCAAGTTATAATTAGCAACTAGAGTAAGATAACTAAATGCGTGTTGATAAATAAGTATTTTTAAAGCGAAATTGTATCTTTATTCAGTTAAAATTATGCAGTACTCTGATACGTATGTGACTTATACATTTTATGAAAATATTTGATAAATTTGGTTAAAAAATATGATAAATTTGATGAGAAAAATTTGTTAAAAATGTTTTATAATTTATTAATTGACGAGAAAACAAAACAGTGAATATAAGCAAGTAGAATTACATTTAAAACGTTTATCAAAACTGCATTTAACAAGTTTAAGTGGTAAAACAAAAAGAAACATTAACGTATTGCTCCAAATATAATCAAATTATTAATTTATTTATTACTAGAAAAAACCTATAAAAGCCTTTAATTTCAATAAAATGATTTTAGATAATCACGTTACAGAAACCGATTAATAGTAATATTAATCAACTTTAACTGTGAAATTTTGTTTATTATTAAAGTAAAACATAGAAATGAATGCACTGCATACAGTAGATCATTATTATCAGAAAGCAACCTTTATACTTTGCTCACTTTTCTTTAAACTGATTAAAGCCTTTTTAGGAATCATCTTAGAAATTTGCATTTTGTTTTTACCACCTTTTCGTTAAAAATATATGAAACTTTAGAATGTTATTTGTTTTACCTAATCCTTATAAATTCATGTTTACTTCACAGAACGTTAAAATGAGTTAAGTCAGGCTTAAACTTCTCTTTGGACTTGACTTATTTGGAATATAGCTTGCTTATATCAATTCAAAGCAACAAGAAGGGTGTTTTCTGAAGTAGTTAATTTATCTTGCGTACTTAACTCAGTATCTTGTTTGACATAATCGTATTTTGTAGCCATAGAGAATTATGTCTGACATATTTTCATAAGCTATCGTTTCGTTATATTGAGATCTCAAGAGGAGTTTAGCTTTACCTAAGTTCCATATATGTTCTCGGATTCTCTAGTAAATAACTTATACAGTATTTTTGTTTAGTACTTTTTGAATAGTTGAAGATATGAAGTAATTGAGAATTTGAAGAATATAAAAACAAAGAAGACTGTTTGTTTTATGAGCTAGGTTTCTTTGCAGTTCACACTTGTTGCAAATATTTTGATACAGAACATTAAAGATTATTTTGTTACATAAAATGCATTATTTCCCACTTCAAATTCTTATTTTATAAAATTTCTTATCTTAGGTTTAGAGCTTGGAGATATTTTGTTGACAAGGAAACAGTTGGAACAGGTAAATAAAAGATGAAGTTCTATTATTTTCAAATATAAAAATACCGTTTGCATATATATGCTATAAAATATTTTAATTCTAGGCACGTCAAGGTATCCGCTTCGACAAATATGCAGGAAACAAGTGGTCTGGAAGACAAATTCCTTATGCTATATCAAGCGCATACGGTACGAATGTGTGAAGTATATTAAGAACATTTTAAAATTTCTCTGTAAAAAAACGATTAATAAATAAAATTCAGTTAAGTGGAAAAGAATCCAGATACTCTTCTTGATTATAAAAAAATGTATTATTTTGCGTTAAATTATTATTAACTTCGTTTAGAAGATTTTTTATTTAATTTATGACTCAAGCTAGCATTCTCTTTTAATATCCTCTATGATTTAAGTATGGCTTGAATGTAAGTTCTTTATAACATTTAGAAAACAATATATTAATCAGAATTATTTAATATAAATAAAAGTCTATAGAGCATGAAAGTAATGAATATAATGTTTAAGCTTGCTAGGTAGTTCATTAAATAGGTTTCACTAAAAATTTCTTTGCTTAATTGCTTACATCATGTGGCTTTAGAATTGCTTTCCAGCCTAAAGTTTAGTATTATTTGCATAAATCATTTATCAGTTAGCAATATCAAATACCTAGTCCGTATTTAACTGACTTTTAGGGATGTTTTATTAAAACAAACTGTCTTCTAAAAGCATAATATTGCCTATCTGTTGTAAAATGTTCATAAATGTTTACCATAATATTAAAATCCCTTTGCATCCTTTTGAATTTTTCTGCTTCCAAGGTCGATGTTTGCATATTCCTTTCGTAAAAAGTAAGGCGGATATATATATATATATATATATGACAAACTTATGTAACAGGATGACTTTCATAAAGCTGCAACGGATTGGAGAAGTTTCTCTGCATTACAATAACTTGGAAAGGCTTTACTGCGTAGTTAGAAGGATGACATACGAAGACAGATATAGCCATAAATTCCACGCATAATTTTACTCTTTGGTAATTAATTCATGGGACACATATTCTGTTTCATTGAACATCATCATTATGGGTGGGCTATGCACCTCACAATTTTACACAGATTACATTTTTATAGCAATGGATAATAGCTAGCAGAGGCCAAGCGAGCGAAATAGCAACAGGGAGAAAAGCGGAAGCTAAAGTGCGCAGGTATCCAATATGGAAGCTCTCCAAGAGGAGGTTTCGCTTTAATTAGCTTATTAAGAGAAAGTTTCAGATCTCGAAGTTTTGAGTTTAAGCTCCGAATTAACTAGGCAAGCTACGCAAATTATACGAGATGGATTAATCTAGAAATAACGCAGTCCAGAAAAAAATCATTGTTATTTTTAGAATAGAAAAGGGGAATTAAGAAGTTATTGCTAGCTTAAATTATAATTTTGATTCACATATTTTCAATTAAAACTTTGATTTACATTTGATTACACACATATGAATATGTATGTGAAATGAGCAGATCGCGCATTGTAGAGATTTCTGTACTATTCAAAGTGAGAAAGGTGAAAACTCTCGCCAGAACGTTTGCCATAGAATTTCTGCAACAAGAGTCATAGATCTTCTATATTATCCGTAGAATTTTCGCAACAACAGTCATAGATCTCCTGAAAAGCAATAGATTTTTCACAACATACGCCGGAACAAGAAAAAGGGACTAAGGATGTGCGGTTGATCAAATCCAACTGGGACAGAATATAAGTCTTTGAACAGACTATTAGGCTTTCGAGAATGAGAAATGGAAATAATTAACTGTGTCTTCAACAACACTTGAGTATTCCAGTAACTAGCCAGACATGCTAATTACTTGCATCATAAGAGTACGTACGGCGAAAACAGAAATTTGTTGCAGCACAATTGTCGCCTTTCGATATTTCATGTATTATCTAATGTTTCATACAGTTATTATTAAGAGTCATTTAATAATTGAGAACATCGGAAGTTTTAAATATAACTCAGAGGATCAATCTGCTATATTGTGTAAATTTATTAAATTTTAATTTGTTTCTCAATCAGATTAGAAAAATACTAAAATGTTTTAAGAGGCTGTTTAATACTTAATTATATAAATGTAAGCTGTTTTTATTTTACATCTAGCAAGAGTCTATTAGTAACATTTTTATTAAAAAGTCTTATTGTTGTACATAACAGAAAACAGTATACGGTATTCAAATTAAGCAACCTCACAGTAAAAAACAAAGAAAATGCAACAAAATAAGTATGCAGATTATATTATCTATGATATTTGCTCAAGGGCTATGTAATGAACATGAATACAAATTACATTAGATAGAGCTTTAAGAACAATCACGACTAAATGGTACGGTGAAATATGGTTGCCAAAGAAAATAAAGTTACATAGAAACAGAACTACCGTTAGGCAACAGAAAGCGTACATACAATAAGGAATTTTCTGTAGACTAACTCCTTGTATTCCTTCCTGTGTAAGGAATCTTGTGTTAATTAACCAGTTCTTACTAACTCCTGCTTTCCGGGTTCATTACCAGAATGCAAATTAGTAGTGAGTATTTAAGCTGAGGGTTTTGAATTTGAGACACAAAGAATGCTTCTAGCATCCAGTATGGTTAGTTTTCAGTCAGCTGTGGCAGTTGTAATTATTCGGCTTTGTTGTCTCTCGCTGTCGACACCTAAATTCTGATGCGCCGGTAGAGTGCTTCTAGTACAGAATTTTAATTGTCTTTGATTAGTCTTTGACAAATCTTCAACATTTAATTTAAATTGGACTGTTCTATTTAATTTCATCACCATGATTTGTGGCTTTTGTACTACAAGGGAGTGATCTTATGTTCTTTGTTCTATTTAAATAAAAGGTTGTTTTAACCTTTTGAAGACTTTGTCATTCCTCTCAGATATAGCGACCACTCACTTCACGTCTGCTGTGGTTACAGGACGAAAGCTTAGCTTAAACTTTACCAAATCAAGTATAACTCTATAACTGATTAAAATGTAGACATTATTATTTTCATATGAGAAGAAGGCTGGGCAGCTTTCAGAATAACTGTTCGGTCTGTTTGTTTACGACTGAGGATCTGGGGTATGAATAAAATATTTTTCGAATAAGTTTCGAAAGGACATTTAGTTTAAATTGCTCAGTAAATAATACAATTTACTTTGTTATAAAATTTATATATTACAATATCTTCTAAAGATATTTCTGTCAAAAGGACCTAAATTTCGACAAAAAAAGATTAGCTAAATATACTTCAGTTAAAGAAAATTTTCCTTCGCAATTTCTTCATAAAACTCGAGTAGCGAAATGTATACAATAAGCAAAATTTAATATTCTATATAAATGTTTTTCAAACCAGTTTGCTTCTCAATTACAGGGTCTTCATATAGAGCTGCAATTAAGGATGCAATCGGCGTGTGGAACAATCAAGTCTCATGCGTAAAGTTTGTTCCCCGAAGCTGGTGGCAAAGAGATTATGTTTTCTTTTTCAATGGAAATGGGTATGAAATACGTTTTCATAATAATTTGCATTTGTCTGTCAACTATTTCATTGCTTAATTTTGAGAATGTTTCGATAATAAATTAAACTAAATAACAAGGTACAATATGTTCTATAGTTTTGTAAATAATAGTGAAGAACACTAAACTTATATCATGGAGGGAACAAACAAATCCAATCTTGAAATTCCAGCCACTGATTATAATTATATTCTCGTTTTACAAGAAATATATTGTAAATAAAATTAAATGTTCTTCAAAGATGAATAATAAATGCTTCGAAAATATATCGTAATACAGATATAATTTTTTTGACATCACATTTAAATGTCATCTGATTTTTATACTATCAACGAATAACATACTAATTATTAACTGAAGAAGTTATAAATAATTTTTTATCGTTCAGTGCAGTTGAAGAGCACCTTTCTCAATGCTAGAGACTAGTAATCAACTTACAAAATTTTAAAGTGTGCGACCCAGACGCTATAGTGGTTAGTGAGTTCGGCTGACTGTGACTGGGTTCGAATCCCGGAAAAGGCACCTTTGTAACTGTTCGTCCTTATGTAGAAGGCAACGGTGATCATCTATTAGGTGCTTCTGTAATGCAATGGCCACCATTTCTGACCCTTGTAGTGGCGCAAACTAATGGGTAATGTGCCGGACCATTAAAAAAACATTTTAAGGCGTTCGAGAATCTGTTTCCATATCTGGAAGTTCGGATTAATGTCTTTGAAATAGAAATTTTTTTAAATATTAGTTAAAAATGTAACAGCTGCCGCATTGCCCTTAGAAAACATTTCTAGAAATGTGTCACAATAATTCTGGTATTATATACTACAAGCTTAAATTTGTAAAAACAAATAATTACAGCATAGTGATTTTGATAGTCAAAAAGACAAAATCTTTGCTAAAACGCATTTAAGACAATGAAAAATTAAAATTGCTATATTTTCTTAATCTGCGAAGTCTAAACACCATTTCTCGTTGAATGAAGTATTACAATTTAAAACAGTTGCATATCCTACTATATTTTATTTTTATAAGAAATTATTCCTGAGAAAAATCTAAGCATAAAGCTTCGACTATACGTTTACTTTTTCTTCAAACTTTAAAAATATGAACTTATTTATTTCTAGATGCTATTCTAACCTGGGCAAAGTAGGAGGAAAACAGAGTATTTCTTTGTCTACCAGTGGATGCTTCAGACAAGGAACTATTTTACATGAAATGATACATGCAACTGGAACAACTCATGAGCAAAATCGTTCCGATCGTGACGAATATATCAGGGTCCTGTTTGAAAATATACCCGAAGGTACTTTCATTTTCTAATATTTGATTAACCCTTTACTCCAGAATCAAACTTACAAGCCCAAGTTCATGTTAATAACATTAAATAATAATAAAAAAGATACAAATTACGAATTTGACTAAAAGTTTAACATTTTAAATCAATTTGACATTTAGAATAGATTTAATGTGAAGAACAGATGTAATACAAACATTGCAACTTCATCGATGAAATAAAATTTCTTTTGACCATTGTTATCATTGCTACTATTATGCAGTGCGTTCGAAAAAGAATGCTATTTTCTTAAATGTTGGCTCTATACTTATACGCAATAAGTTTAGTTACAAAGTTTCTGAAAATAATAAAAAATCTGAATATAAATGTATTTTGTTACTTATTTATATTTTTATTAACGATTTAGAGTGGCGATCCCAGTACGAGAAAACCGACCCAGCCGACTTTGGTCTGCAGGGTTTCTATGATTATTACTCCGTGATGCATTACCCAATGCAAGCACCGGGAACAGGCAAACCTGCATTCCAGATACTTAAACCAGGAATTGATGAGTCTAGAATAGGACAAAGAGATGGATTTACTCAAATTGATTTGGAGAAAATAGCAGAGCAATACTGCTAATTCAGCTGTCATTATCTTAGTAGCAGAAGTTCACTATCAAAATTCCTAAGGAAATTACGTGGTTTTCTCATACTAAAAACTGAATAAATCATGAAATTGTTCTTATATGTAATGCTTATTTATTATGGATGGGTAATTTTATTAAAATAATTACGCATTAAACAGTGCATCTGATTTATTCCTCATTTATACATAAATACGCATACATAACTACATACACACCCTATTGCACACGTAGGCATATAAATAAATCAAAATGATGTAAAAACCGCAAGTAATGAGGGAACTTTGTGGGAAGACATATATGCATGTCTACAATAAAATAATTATTAGATTATGAGCCGATAGAGGAAATTTAATGAATTAAAAAATAAAAAACGGAAAAAGCAACAAAAATACACAAATTTTATTGATTATAAACTGTCTGTCATGCACCGTCTCAAATTTCTTATACGCATCTATGAGCACGCTGCAAAGGGAAGCTCATACAAACCCCATCTATTTCGAAAGAATGATCTCAGATTTTACACCCATTGCTTTTATATTCAATAAAGGGGCCGCACTCGGTTGAACAGAAGTGTTTACAGCTCTGCCTAGCGGAAAAGTAAGAAAATTAAATCTGAATCTGTAATAAAGAGACATAAGAGGGAGTAGAATGCATAATTATAGAACAGTATTTCGTTGCTATGAATCGGCACGGAGAAATGCATTAATTCTTAATAAACACGATCTGTATATCATTGAAAATAAATCCATTAAGTGTCATTGCCTTATTCATCATTCTTTTGATAATGCCTGTTTATGAAAATATTAATGAAAGTATTCTCATATTATCAGGAACAGGTATGCATCAAGATAGATTTTTTATATATCTGTCATATTTTATGAATACAATGCTTATTCAAAACTTTTTAATGGCATTAAAGAATTGAGTGCCTTGCCCATTGCCTTCATGCTCAGGCGTATAATGGCAACATTCACTTGAATACCTAAGCGTCTTGGCAAAGCAAGGACTTCATTAGCTACGACAAAATACTGCACTTGCAGTATGATATACGTACACAATCTCAAAGCTTCTATAACATATTTATCAGGAGATCAGTATTCTGAGACTATAATATTTTATGTCCAATGTAATCATAATTTCAAAGAGGCTTTAGGCCATATTCCCAGTTTTCTGTTGATGGTTTTCCAACTGATACAATGATTTCCAGTACAGATCATGACTTCAAAGACGCGAGTATCATAGCATCATGTCTTTGACATGGTACTATGTCATTCATCTTTTGGGTTGCTGCATATCCCTTTAGAAATTATATTTAAGGAATTTGAAATTATTCATCCAGATTCAAACAACTGTATTTTTTATTTTTACAAGAGCAAACTGATTATGCACTACTAGCCGCCAATTTTATATTTTTTACCTTAAAACTGCTCAAAATGATTTCCAACAGTTTCATTAACAATGATAAGATGATATATAAATTAATTTTGTTGTCAGACAATTTTCAAATTTATTTTTTATCATATTTTCGTTATTAAGCTTAACTATAGGCTTTGTCACGAACACTAAATGAATAAAAATGCATTTCGAAGCAGTGTGAAGGCATGGGAATTAGAAAAAATTAAGCTGCTAAACTGTCAAGTCCTTCCAGAATCAAGAGTTTGAACATCGTTTAGGACTCTAATGACAATCCGAATTCCGCGTATAGAATTACAAAACTTTAAGAACAAATTTATGCCATGCTAAAGATTCAAGTACAGTAAGACACTAAACAAAGCAGAATTATGTAAGTAAATGCAGAATTATGTAAAAGTACACCCGTTAACCAGTAAAGGTACCCAAATTTCATGGACATTTCGTAGTAAAAGAATTATTATCACAGCTTCTAATAATACTAAATATGACAATACTGAATAAATGTCTTAATATTTAATTATGAAATTTCTCATTCAAAGTTTAAAATGGAGAAATACACTTTTTTGCAAAAAAAATCGAAGCACCATGAGGGAAGTGGTTCTTTTTCATGAAATTGAATATGTGTATAGCGCATACACAGATAATTAAATGATTAAAAAATCAAGGTCATAATACCTGTTCATGGCTCTTAATCACCCAATGAGTGTTCAAATTAGTATTTGGTCCCTGGCGGCAAAGCATGCTTGAATTCGTCGAGGCAAGGAGTGGTAGAGATTCTTAATGTCAGCCTGCGACACATTCTGCCAGGCATTCATCAGTTGTCACTCGAGATCTGCGATATTTTATGGTGCCCGAATCTGGCGGCCTACTATGTCCCAGACACGCTCCATTGGTGAAAGCTCTGGTGACATTCCTGGCCAAGGAAAAGTAGCAACCGCATGCAGACAGTCCAGAGATACGCGAGCGGTATATAGCCTGGCATTATCTTGTTGGAAAATGGCCACAGGATGACGTTCCATGAAGGGTAATGCAGCCGGCCGCAGGATGTTATCAACATACCGCTGAGCTGTTAAATATGTACTGAAGATGACTAAAGATGACCTGCTGTCATAAGAAATAGCGCCCCATACCATCACACCAGGGGTTAAGGCTGTATACCTTTGTAAAACAAAGGCTGATTGGGATCGCTGGCACTGTCCTCTTCAGATACGAACACGGTGGTCATCTGCTTCAAGAGTGAAGCGGGATTCATCCCTGAACACTATACGATGCCAGTCTGATGGCAGTCATGATAATCGGCTGCGATACCACTCCAAACGACTCCTCCGATGTTGTGGGCTCAAAGGCAAACGTCTGGCCTCTGTGAGCTTAACAGAGCCTCAGACAAGAGCCGTGAGATGGTCCACTGCCCATGTGGCTATAATGCGTTGAATAGTCGGCAATGATACCGTTGGGGCGGTTCGGGCTCGGCGAATAGTCATCCTATCTTGCTTTGCATTTGTGCCTTTAGAGCCTTCATTTTGTCAGCAAATTCCTTGTAGCAACCATTGCTGCCAACATCTTTGCACAGCAGTGGCAGTATGCTGCAGGTGGCGGCCCTGCAGGCCTCGGTATGACCAGCCAGCTTCACGCAGCCCTACAATGAGACCACGTTCGAATTGTTTAGTTGTCTGTAAGGTGTTCGATATCGTCGTAATGGCATTTTTAGTTGCTTCTTTACGGAATTACAATGGCAGCAACAAAAAAAAAAAAAAAAAAATTCCGCCTCTGTTAGTGGTTTTATACATTGGGATATGGGCGCTATAATCTCAATTCCTCTTCATTTGCTTTGCAACTTTGATCATTTGCATGTTCTATCAAGATGTTTTTGTATAACAAATTTCGTCACGATAGCAAAAGTCTTTCTTGGTGCTTTGATATTTTTGCAAAAAAGCGTAAATGGTGACATGGAATCCGTTTTTATCACATACTATTTTATGTTCTTATTAAGATTTAGTCCTAGCTTATCAACCTAAATATGTAATGGTATAGTATGATCTAAGATTATTTTTTAAAAAGAAATTAGCTCTGCTCTGTGTCGTTCAACTAATTGCATAGTTTTTATGCTGGTTTTATTTAAGTATTTTGCTTCCGTAAAACAACACGACAAACTTTTTTTTAAATTAATGTTGCAATTAATGGTAAGTCAATGCAAAATCAAGTTTAAAATGATTTTGTATTCTATACCTCGATTCGTTAGATTATTCATTACAAAAACGCACTCAGCATAGCTGATGGGAAGCCTAAATAGTTCTTATTTAAAGCAGTACATTCATTTGGTTGTGATATTCAGCAAATATATAATTTTAAAAAACATTACAGAGATAATCCTTTCGGCAGAAATGTCTAAGTGTGATCTTTTAAATATTTGAAAGTTTGAAGTATTCCCCCTGTAAAATTCTAATAAAATGACATGATGCACACCTAGATACATATGCTCTTTCCGCATATGTTCGAAGTAAAGTATAGTGCTTAAGTTTTAGAATTAACTTTTCTTTATAGAAAGAATTTTTATGAATAATGACACGATTAAAATGCATTTATCAAACACTTTACTGGCAAGGTGGGAAATGGAAATCAGCAGAAAGAAAGATGAAAGAGGAATGAGAGAATTCAGAATTTTTTCGTATATTTAGCTTTTCAAATTACTTTGTAAATATTAAAACGTCTAAATTATGCATAACCATTAACCATTAGAAAGCGCAATCGTACATTGCTAAGACCATTAGGGAATTACGAGAGATAATGTACGTCGGTGGACCTGAAATGTTTAACTTTAAAGTGAAAATCAATTGGATGCAAATAAAGCTTGGCAAAACTGCAATATTAAAATGCAGTGAGGGGAATTTGCTAGTCATGCGTATATTTAAGGGATGTGGAAATTTCAGTGTAATGTCTTTTGCTCCATTTAGTACATCTTAATATTAAAACCAATAACCGTTTATTAATTCTAGATACTCATATTAGCAAAAAGATTATTTTTTGATATTCCTAATTTCTATTTGTGTCATACAGGAATCTTTTACATTTCCAGATAAAGTTATGAAATGTGTTCATTTCCATAGCCTATTATCTGCCTTACTAATAAGCATGAACCTGTCGTTGAAAATATATATTTCGATAAATTAAACATTTACATAAAGAATTTATTATTATAGAGGAATATTCCAAGTTAAATGTTTTCATTTCATAAAGAGATAAAATTTCTTTCCATACTTCAATGATTTATTATCAGTTTCTTAATTTCTTCTCGCAAGAAAAATCTTGAGATAATCCGTAATCTCCCGAAACCTCCAAACAGGGCACTGTAGCGTAAGTATCGCCCACCCTCTTTGCAGCTTTCGAATAGAAAAAATGATGCATCTGCGAAATGCAAACCAATCACATGGGCCGCAGAGATCATGATATCTGTGCAACTTGTTGATGGAATGATCCCCAGTTGCACATGTCATATAGGTCATTCCGCGGCATGACAATGTGGTGAAAAAATGCAGTTCCCAGGAAAGCTAATACTTGCACCATGATTAGATGATAATGACACTAGATTCATAGGTAGGAGCTTTATAACTACATATCACATGCAGTAAAATTAATGTGTGGAAAGGAAAAAGCATGTACGTTGTGAAGAAAAATGTGCGCTAGATCTGGGAATTAAAAATTAAAAAAAAAAAAAAAATAAGTAAATTGCGATACCACTGCTTAGACACATTTCTTTAAATGCTAATAGAGAATTACGGATTCTGTGCTATTAGCATTTTGGAATTTGATGTAATGCTAACAGATCGGTACTGTGTGATGTTTTCATATGTCTCAAGAGTTGAGATAATTTTCACATTTCATTTGGTGTTGTCCTATAATTCTGAGCAATTCTTGTTAAGAAATTTCGATGTTGACAGCATAAATAACTCGAGTACAAATCTCATATAAATGTCCGTTGGAACAGTATTATATATTGGGTAATTTCGCGCTAATTTCCTTCACCGAGGCTGAGCAGCAGCCGTGAGGGGAAACTTCTGAACAGTGGTAGTTCAGTTCTGTTTAAAATGGTTTAGACTGATCAGCCAAAATGGATGATCAGTTTGGCTACTCACGAATTTCGCTTTTTTCTTGATCTGTAACGTGAAAACGAAAGAAATCTACTAAAAATTTTGCAAAGACATTTCCTTTTTTAGGTACATAGACTGGGTCGTTTTCGTATTCGTGGCTAAAATTAGCTTTACATGCATGAAATCACGAATTTTTCAGAAACTGCTTAAAATATTTTTTTCAAGTTGAGTGAAATGATATATAACATCATAACACAGAAATACAAAGGCAAACATAATATATGAAATTGTAATATGAAGCAATAAAAATGGTAATAATATGTTACAAGGAAAGTTCAGAAAAAAAGTGAATTGAAAGCCTTTGAATTTGATATGTAATGTGATTTCTCCTGATTTGTAAAGCCATTTCTTAGCGTGTTTTTATGCTGACGATAAAATGTTAAGCACAGGTTTTGAAATTATATGCCACTCCTCCAGCAATGCGGTATTCAGGGCATTCAGGATGTGTCTGTTCAACTTCTTTTCCAAAGTATACCGGTAAGCTCTATATCGGGTTATGAAACATGTAGATGCGTACGTTCCCGATCTTTGTTCCTCCCAATACCATCACATTTGTGTTAGCGAAATGGTTATGTTCCATTATGATCGAAGATTTCGAGTACCTCATTTGCTCCATATATGAATAGCTTTACAATCAAATGCTAAACTTGTAGAGATATTAGGTAGTTTCGAAGCAGGGGAGATGAAAAAGGAGCAATGCCCTCGCCGGGACTCTCGAATACGCGTCGAGCGTGAGGAAAACTACATCACGAAGACATGCTAAGAAGGTGGGAGAAATACCTTATATACTCCCCATTTAAAACTCGACTGGGGATTAGAGGACCCAATCGAAAAATCCTGGTGGGCTAGAATCATCATCCACCAACTTTGTTATAGTTCGGGCGCCACTGTAGAGACATTAGGTAATTTCGAAGCAGGAGACACGAAAAAGGAACAATGCTCTCGCCGGGAATCTAACCACGGACCTCTCGATAACGCGTCGAGAGTACTGACCACTACACTACGAAGAATTGCTAAGAAGGCAAGAGACCTTATAAACTAAACATGACTTGACTCAAAGAGAACATGAAACCATTGGTGTACAGTCCATTTCTGATGGTCTTGGCATTAATTAAAGCGATTCCTCTTTTGTTGTGAAGACAGTCATACACATATACTTGGCTTTCTATTATAAAGACCTATTCATGAAGTCTTCTGTACACGATTTGCCATGATGCAGCAGTTCCAGTGGCGACCGCAAGATCTGAACTTTACTGCACATATTATGCTCATTTATTGAAAGATATCGATCATGAGAAATAGTTGCTAATCGCTTACGATTAGTCATTACAATAGCGGCCAAAAATACATTAACGGTATTTGGTATTGCTTTAAACATTGTACCAGATACCGACCTTAGGAATGTTTTTGGAAAAGTTACAAAAGCATAATTGTTTATTTGCTATATTTGTTAATTTCATGCACAAAAATGTATAAACTATAAAAATATAAACAATTATGTAAACATATAATATAAAGGGAGAAATGCTATAATCAAACGTTATTAATCAGAGCAGTGAAATAATAATTTGGAACATTAGAAACAAAAAATATAATGTAAAAAATAAACCATTATATTATTACAATAAAATAGAAAAGCGAAACATGTAATATTATCATTAGAAAAAGTAAATATCACATAAAAATCTTACAGTGTAGTATATTACATAATATCAATTAATAGGAAGAAAATAAAAATATATTAACAGCATATTTGTGAAAGCGCTCCTGGGTGGTACTGCTACAAATAACAGTGGATACGCAATAAATTAAGTCTTTTAATAATGAGAAAATATTTATTATTTTAACTAATACCGAAAAGATCGGTGTTTTACCTTAGCAAATACCGGTTTTCCGAATTGCAAAATTGCATGAAATACCGGTATTCGGTATACCGGTGTAAGGTATTGTAATCGGTATTCACGACATTGTCCAAGCCGTCGTACCAACAGTTCCACACATTTGATATTATTTCTACAGCCTCTCATTGCTTCCATCATTGGCTGTCCTGGCTCTAAATGGTCGATGATTCGCCACTTCATAAATTCTTTCAAATAATACTTCGAAGCCATAATAATGATCTATGTTACGCTCCATTTCGAGTCCTCATATACTGAAATCAAATGCCTCGTTCCAGAGATTCATTCAAATACTCTCTCTGCGCAAACCCTTTGAGCCACCAACAAAGGAAATAAATCCTTGATTTGCATATCAAAAAATTTTTGAACACTACACTGCAATAAATGTAACAAGTTACCTAACATATTGATAGAAATACTAAGATGTTAAAGCATTCGCTTTTTTTGAAATTTTTAGTTTTCAGGAGCTTCGTAAAAAGTGTGGCTTAAATTCGAATAATACAGTAAATAGCTTTGTTAGTATTAATTTAATTTACATTAAAAGGCAATTCTCTTGGTTGCTTATTTAATTACTAAAATTATATAAAGATCTAATTTTTACTATTATTTTTAGCTACTGAATATCATTATTACTGCTTTTAACGAATTATGGTTTCACATTTTCAAACCATATAAATGTTTAAATAAATTTATAACTTATTTTATTATTTCCTTTGAATTAAAAAGAACATAGAACAAACGGAGAAATATTTTAGCATATCTTAACACTTTACTAATTTATTATCCTATAGAAACTGAAAATTTTGAAAACTGAAAACTGAAAAAGCAATTATTTTCTATCGTGTACAATGTTCACTAGCCTTTTTGTAACTTACATGAGTCGCTGAAAATGAAAACATCTATACAATAAGATTAAACATTAAGATGCTTGGAAAATATTTTTAGTTCAAACTTCATGAAGATGTATACTTTATAATAAAATGCTGTACAAAACTCTTGAAACTGACTTCTTCCATCAAGGAATGCAGTACTTTTGTATATTATAATCCCACACACAGTTTCAAATTCTTAGATATTATGGTTTGCAGAATACGTGCTAAGAACACGTACTTTGGTGATATGTGACAAAAATACATTCAGCAGCACGCTTCAAGAATATGTACTTTAGTAATACGTGGTGTAATAATGCAAACCGAGTTCAGACCCTCAACCTATCAGTATGCAGAAAACGGTTCGCTCGAAAATATACTGCTTCACTAAATGAATCATGTGGAATACAACTACAAAAATTCACATTCCAAGACTTGTGGTTTTCGAAATATCTTTGGCAAAATGTTTAGTAACATAACTATTAATTTTATGTAGGATAATAATGTTTAACATCCTATTTAAATAAATCCATATTTAGATGTCTGTCAGGTGTATTGCAAAGCTTCGCTTGTAGATTTGTAACTTAAAAGAGTGAAAGATCTTAGCTCCAGCTCTCTAATTAAACATTCTACATAAATAAGTTAAACTGAACCTAATCGAAACTCAAACAAAATAACTCCGGGTATTTTAGAATCTTCTAACAACTGTAATTGTTTATTGAAACTAGGGAAAACGCTTTACTCTGTTGTCAGAAAGGAAAATAAATGATTCTCTAAATTATTCCCATTAGAATTTGATTTAATTTCGCTTGAAACTATCGAATTAATTTAAAGTAGTTTTGTTGAGTATCTAATATACATGTCATTATTTCTTTCAAGAACATCTTACTGATATCTTTACGAAAAATAATGATAATAAGACTTACAAACTTTTCATATAATAATCTGAAGCATTTTTATCGTATTCTGGTGATTTTGTTAAATTTAAACATTCGTTTTTGATATAAATAAATAAAAATCCATTGTTAATCATCGTCAACCGATTATTCTCTACCAAAATAAGTTTTAAAGAATTATTCTGCCCCTACGCATGCTGTTGAGGCAAGAGTGGTTAACAATTCTATACTTTGATTTTAGTTTGGGTAAGACATAGTTGATTCATTTCATTTCTTTGGTCCAAAAATCTATTTTACCTACATTCGCTCCAGAAATGTAATATAGCAGAAGATAACTCGGCGCCCCATGAATTTAGTCAACTGGATATCTTGTGTCTCTTTCCATTCGTGCTTTAAATAGGGAAAATATAAGACATTGTCATATATTTAAAGTATGCTGTCGTAGTGAAAATGAATAGCGTCTGCTGTTAGCAGCTGGAAGATCTGTGTTCAAATCTCGATGAAGGCATAGCTGATTTTTCAAACTTCTGGGCTGCGAAAAATAAGTGTCTGTATAAAGTAAGACATGGGATTAACACAAATGCATAGAAGTCACAGCGATTAGCTTTACCATGAAAAATGTATGAATTACATAATAATACCAAAATATTTTATAAATCACATATTATTATGAAAAATTACACCAAATGATTATTCATTGTTGAGCTACAACATATATCAAGTTAGAAATAATATATTTTCTCAATAACAATAATATATATATATATATATATATATATATATATATATATCATAAATTGTATGGTAAAGTATTAACGATAAAGAAATCCCAGTTGGCATGATCAAATAACATTTTTCTGGACTTGCAATGGTGTAAATAATTTCTCCGGCAAGAGACAAAAAATGCGAAAACGATTGTTGTTCAAAGGGATCATTTCTGAAACTAAAAGTTAGAAAAAGCAAGAAAAATCTTGAACAAATGTTAAGATCAAATGTATGCAATGTTATCTTGAGCTTGTGGAAGTAGGGCTCCTTATCATTATTAAAGTGACATAGGGAATGATCATCTATGATTCGCTCTATTACTCTTTCACATGAGGTAGTATCTCAACTTCCACATAAAGGGAGAACTATGACTTTTAAAAATCTCACAAAAGTAGAAAAAAAGTGGTAAAAAGCAAGTAGCTGCTGAATGAAATCATGTAACGGTCGCTGATCTACGAGTTTACTAGGTGGCAAGTATATAGGACATATCGTTAATTTAAACTGCTGTAGCTTGGAGGTTTCTTTAAATGATATTACATCAGACACATAGTTGAGTGAAGATAAAATATTACTCAAACAGAGGCTCTATCACTAATAGCATATTTCTTACTATTGATAATCTTCGAATTTTAAAGAATGTTCAGGTCTTCGGATCTCTTATGTAGTGCCAAACATAGTGGATGATAGTTATTGATGAGCTTTTTGATGTTATCAATACCGTGGTGGAAATCACGACAATTTCAAGAAATGAGGCTGATCATCAGGAATGCTTACGTTTTCGGTGCTCTTTCTTAGTTTCACGAGGCAGTAAATTCTTTGGAATATTTAGTTCATCTTATGTTTCCATGTCGTCTGAGTGCTGTGACTCGAAGTAGAGAGCTATTGTTAGATTTTTGTTTTCCAAAATGGCTGATATTTTTTTTTTTTGTGAAAGCGGTTTTTTTATCTGATATTTTATGTTTAAATTCTTGATGTTTCGATTGAAGATTTCAGAGAGACTGAATACTGTCTGGCAAGTTATTGTTCTTTTTCGCTGATTTAATAACACTGCCATAATTGTTATTTGGTCATGACTGAGAGTTTATTTTATGCTGTTCTGGCATATGAAACATTCCTTGCAACTTTGATGACCTGCGCTTCCTTCTTGGCTTTCCTATCAGGGAAATTGCATGAGAATGTTGCATATAAACCCTTGCAACTAACGCAATAATCGCTGAAAGACACAACAGCCGCTGTCATGTCTTTCCCTAGGCCATCGGACGCATGTAGGATTATTGCGGAAGAGTATTTTAGGAAGACTGAAACCCTGGCATTGAATTCGTTATTAGTTTAGGTTGAGGAACACAAGGTCTAACAGGACAATTTAAGCAACCGCCCTAATGCTAGTCGGCTGATCTAGCGTGATGAGAGTCACGATAACAAGTTTGGTATTGATCATCTGACCGTCACTGCGCATCTTGATCCACTGACATTCACGTATAGTTTGTGCTGCAAGTTCCTCCATGAAATCCTCTCTTGAAACAGACAAAAGATCGAATTGCGAGGTAACCCCTCGATAGAGAGCCTTGTGAGCAGAGATAAAGATATTTACTTATCTAGTTCTTGTAAGCATGAGATCAGAAGCAGGTACTGCTGTCGATGAGATGATTTCTATAAGGATGTCTCTAAACCATAAACGTTTCATATTTTTCAGTTTACCAAAAATAACAATTTGTAGACCCATTAGGCTTTTTGAAGCAGTAGATATGATAAATGCGCAGTGTCTTGCCGGAACTCGAACCTGGACCTCTCGAATACGCGCTGAGTGTGCTACTGTCACACCACGAAAGCATGCTGGAAGGAGGAAGAAAATACCTTATATACTCCCTCTTTTGAAGGACGACTGGGGATTAGGGGACTCAGTCGCAAAATCTTGGGGTAAAACATTATTGTCTACCACGTTTTTGTTCAGGCGCCACTGTATAGTCATTAAGTTATTTTCGAAGCATTACACGTGAATAATGTGCAATGCAGTCGCCGGGACTCGGACCCCGGACTTCTCAAACCCCGACCCTCATACGTGTCGAGTATGTTCCAAATTAAACCCGAAGGCATGTGGAAACGAGGGAGAAAATACCTTATAAGTTATATAATAACCTATCATAAAAGGAGCTATGCGTTCTGTTCAACAGAAGAATTTCTAACTGAAAAGGGAGGAATATTAGATGCTTTATCAATTTCAGATAAACACGAAAATTAAATAACATTAGCATTTGCGTATATTCTTTGTTTTCTAGCTGAGGGAGATATCATATTTCTGCAGTTGGAAGTAAAATAAAGCTTCATATCCGTGCTAGGGAAGGTCGCTGTCTAGCGACCTCGCTTAGCATGGAGTCCAACAAGAAAACTGTGCAAGTACTAACTGGGTCTCTATGCAGGTACCGGGGATGTTTGAGGCTCCCCTTTTATCTATCTCGAAGACAGGAACTCCTGAAAGCTTATTCCCTAGCGTATGACTTTAAGGCCAAGTGACCACCCGATTGACACTTAGAGGGAACACCTAAGTGACTCCCGTTTTAACATGAAGCAGAGGCCGTAGCAGTATGTTAGGTACAGTACGTCGGCCCTCAACTGCTAAGATCCTTCTTTCTGGCCTTCAATACACACAATACACGGCAAATGCGTAGGCGGTTTTCTTTTCTTGAGAAACTAAAAAGAAAGCCATGGAATAGCATTGCACTTTGAGCCCAAGCCTCAGAAAAAGAGAATTACAATTAAGGAAAAATGGAAAAGTATAGAAAAATTGGAAAGGAGTAAAGATTCTAGGATTGTGACCCTCATCTCACAAAGAAGGGGATTTCTTGAAGGGCTAGAACCATGAGATTGCCATAACTGTACTCACAAAGAGTGAGCTCCTGAGAGGTACAAGAACAAGGGGAAATGGGAACAAGCAAAGAGCCCCCAGGCTCCGGAATCGTGACCCCGTCTCACCAAGAGGATGATCATCTGAAATGATAGATTACCGCGGAATCGCCAATTCCGCATTCAAAGTGAGTTATCCCCTGTGGGCTTTGGTAATTATGTCCGGGTTCGAACACAGGCCAACGGGTTAGTTTCATAGTTGAATAACATAAAATTCCCCATGTGAGCACAAAACAGCTTTCCATAGAAAATTCGCCAGAAGTTATTTCTTCCCTTAGGTAGATTACCCTCGTGTGCATTTTCCTATTCATATAATCTAACTGCATCTCATTTTAACACTGAAAAGTGCATGGAGGTTAAGTTAATGATATTAAATATCTAAGAATGCCCAAATTTAGATAAGCTATATTGCGCTATTCTTTATTAGCGTAACACGAAGTAAAAAAGCATTACAGAACGTCACGGCCGAGAAAATTAGAAGGCTTTCCATATAATATTTTTAGCCTCAAGAAATGATATTTTATTCATTGAACATAAAATTCTGGAAAATGCTGTTTTACTTTAATTTCAAGCGACCACATTACGCATAGTATTGGTTAAACTGTTTCCTTTAAACTAGCATAATCTTACAAATACAATCCGTATGAGTTTATCGCCAATGAGTATGAGTTTGTTAATTATTAACTGACAGATTAAATATGAAAACTTGGAAGTCGCAAGCATAGCTTTTTTTTTTCAGGTAGAGATACCCTTCCGAAAACGGTTGGTCCCCCTGGATTGAAGTGTAGAAATTAACACCTCAAGCTGGATAGATCTCAATTATATTGATTTCAATGATGGTACCCGTCTTCTTTTGCGGCAAGAGTTTGCAAACTACAAGTCGACGAAGTGAGGCATTTCACTTTTAGACTGTAAGATTTAATGCGATTTCTGAAACCTCATATCGTAGGAAAAATTGCATTCGAATAGCGTTTTATGATAATGAAATCTCTCCAACAAGTCGCTGATTAGAGATGGATGCTTAAAACATAATTAGCTCTTTAACTATCAATGCAATCTCTTATTTTGCGTAATCTGACGCCTTTTCACTGTTTGGCATTGCAATATCAACGTTTAGTACTGTAATTAAGGACGAAAATGTAGATCGCTTCCTGTTGTGCATCTTGGAAAATATTGTCAGTGTTGAGATGGGTAAATGACCTATGGATTATGCTGTTCCCGAAGATGGCTTACCGTGAAAGTGACCGACCACTGTGGAAGAAACGTATTAATATCCTATACACCAACCACTAAAAAGAAAAAATATAAAAGTCCTATACACGAAATATGAGTCTTAGTTAAGGTAATTTATAGTGCAGTGAAAAATGATATGAAATTTTAAAACTATTTTGTGCATCAATTTTATAATACATTCTTATGGATACTATAGTTAATCATTAAAATTGCGTACTTGATAATCATGTATGGTTAGAGTTCTAAATGTCGGCAAAACCTAAGCCCATTTTAATAAGAAAATATCATTTTTTTAAAAGATTTTATTTTATTTGTATATTTCATTTGAAACTGAATTTAATTCTCAGAATCGAATTAAAATATTTTTTTAATTAACCTGTCAGAATTCTTATAACTTTCTTGTTACTATAAAGTTGTCTTAAACTGTTAAGGTCTGATAGCAGTAATAAAAATAATCAAGCGTTTATATATTTTTATTGAAAACAAATATATTTTTATTGAAAACAAAATAGAATATTTATCCATTTTCGAAGTGAAATACGCACTTATTTCTAAGTGTAAATAAAAAATAAGCAGCCATGGAAAGCTAAAACTGTAATAAATAATAATGTTGACTTTTCAATATCTGAATGTAAATACTGTTTACTAACTTAAAAAAAACATTTCGCAGAAAATCTGCCAAGAAATATTTTGTACCGCAATCAGTATCAATTAAAGGCAATAAATCATAGTGAGGTGCATTATGATAACTAACCGAATGTCATCGCTAGATAGATGCACTATAATAAGTGCTTGAAAAGCATATATCGTGTATGTCCATTACGGATATAAACAGATAATCAGCAAACACGTTTTGGGAATCCAGAAATCACTTCTGTGCCAGCAGCAAACTTCCGAGATGTAGAGGACAAGGAGATACTGTACCCTAATAAATCACGTACAAGCTAGAGTGCCGTCATCTAATTTTCCTTATGTGATGAGAAACGTAGGAATTTTTCTCTGGTACGATATATTTATTACATCTGCAGTGTACTCCGAATTGCATTAATGCTTCAGTCTGGCCTTATCTCAAGTGGGTGGAACTAGAATCGAAGCTTCAACCTGTTATATTTTCGGATTATCAATGAGGGGTTAATAAACTACTAAAATCTATCTGATGAAAATACTAGTAGAATAATATTTTTAAATTTCGTTTCAGTGATAGATTTTTGACAATCATAAAAGAAATCATAAGAAGCTTCAGTATTTCATTAAAATAGGTTGGACTAAATTTTTATTTTACTATAGTAAAATGGAAAGTTTTTGCAGATCCTTTGGGTTATATGAATAATGAATTATTTCCTACCTTTACGTGAAAGATATTTAAGGAGTCTTTGTATTCCAAAATCAATGAAATTACCGATTTTGCACTTTTTGGGTGAAAAAATACCTCAGTACCTTTACAACATTGAGAAAAAGTTTGGAAATGATCGACGATAAGAAATGGTGCGGAAAGGCTTTTAGTCTTAACAATCCTTTAAATACCACATCCTCTTCCCTGTTATTTTTTTATTTCTTAATTGTTTCAGTCACTTTTTAAAAAGCAGTGTAGAACAACAGGAATGCGATTAGATGTAACTGCAACTATCAGCAAACTCTGTTTATGTATAACCTGATTTATTTTGAATACTAAATGAAGTTAGAAAAAAGATTCACTTTTGAACAGGCAGTTTTTTTCTCTTTTTATACTTATTAAATATTGCTATGTGTATTATCAGTCACTTTTTTATGCTTTTTCAAAAATTGAAATTATTGTCATAAGATATAAACAGAAAGAGATGGCGTAATGAAAGTTATAAATTCCTGATTGTAGCATTATAGAAATCATCCAGGAACAAGAATTAAACTCTTTTATTAATTAAAATACTCCTCAATAAATTTAAAATGCAAATTAAATATCACAATTTTATGTCTGTTCAAATTTCAAATTTTACATTTTGAACAAATGGATAAAACGGCGAATTAATATGATTAATATTGATTTTAAATACTTTAAAAAATCTATTAAAACTAATTTGAACGTGTTTTGCAAAACAGAAACAGACGAAGAAAATTCTCCTTGTATTGTATGATTTTTTTTTTTTTTTTTTTTTGCAACATTTCTGATCAGATGTTACAAATAAAAGCCTGTAATTTTATAATAACCAACTGAATAGTAATAAGTTCTATTTTAGATATATATGTATCGAAATTCAGTAATAAACATATTTTAGAAAGTTTGGAATTATTTAATGATATTTAGACAGTTTACGGTTTCAGTACTACATTTTCTCAGTTTGCATTTTTTCAATAAATTCTTTTAGTAAAGCCCTAAATCTTATACGGATATGGACAAATTGTTCAAAAATTTTACTGATTGTTTAAAATTATGTGTTTATTAAAATCACTTTAAAATTATATAATATAAAAAAGGATGCGTTTTGCAAAATATTAAAAAGAAAAATTATTAGAAGGGAAATGTAATTGAAATCATATTTTTTCAAAGTTTTTACATATAAATGAGCTTTTATTTTTTGTTAAGAAACCAATACATTAATTGCAAAATAGATCCTTTAAGATATTAAGAATATTCTAATATGTACAATAAAAAACTTTGGGAAAAACATTGAAAATTGTAAGAGAAGAAACACATTTTAATTGTTAAAACTTTCTTCGTAATTTTAAGGTAAAAAAAGTAACCAGCAATTTTTTTTTTTTGTCTTAAAATCATTTTATCTTTCAAAAACCATTTTATAATATTCATATATAATAGTTTGAAGTTCTTAAAAAAAACCTTTCAAAACTTACCAAATTTTGTTAAAATGCGAAAATATTTATACATTGAGGTATTGATGGAAATAAACGCAGCTAATGTTAATGTGCTGTCACTATGTAGTGCATATGTTGAGCGTGGTAAACTGTTGCTTCTGCTTTCCTAGCAAGTGAATTTTTACATTAAGATTCAATTTGGAACCCAACCATTTATATAAATTTTATTTCTGTGCGCTTGTGACATGGTTGCTATATCAACTGGAAGTAAGAGTAATGGCTGTGTGTGAAAGAATGAAACATATGAATGTTGAATGTAACCTTTCTTATAACATTGTTCGAAATGCTCAACGGCTGTGCGGTGAGATATAGCTTCCCCGCAAAGCGGGTCGAAAACGACGCTCCTCCAGAGGAGCAGTAAAACAAGTCTGCTGTCTGAGCAGCGTTGAGTTAACGGAGTGCTTGGAGTTGCCAGAAAGTGGCGAGGAAAGGCTGATTTGCCAAATTTGGAGCACAATCGCCCATTTGGCAGTATGTCATAGACGGAGCGAGATTATTCTAGAAGACATTTTTAGCACTTTTCTCGGAAATATTCCTTAAGGTAGGTCAAAGCTATATATATACCCTGTCTGTATGAACAGAAAGTAGTGTCTTGAGTTTAGAAATCAGTTTGAGAGCGAGAGACCGAGGGTGAGATCGGGAGATCGGGAGCTGTACTTTGCTTTGCCGTGAAGCTGTTTTCACCGTTATAGCCTGAAGGCTGTGTTGCTGATTGTTTCAGAGCGTTCTTCGTAGTTTCTCGACGAGTGTAAACTGGAACTGCCCTGTGTAATAGTACTTAATGAAGAAAAATTTTTTTCATCAAATGTTATCATCAGTTACTCCAAATCCGCGAACCTATACAGCTTAACAGTATTGTTTCTGTCACAGGTATTCAGAAACAAATACAGGCATTATTAAAAAAGTATAGCAAGAAATTTAAAATCTTCATTACATCACATTTTAAATCATTGTATATTTTATTACTCATATTACGAGGTTGACGTTCATTTAAGTGAAATTTTAAAGTTCTAGATTTTCTCAGGCTGGGGTCACGAAGCTCTTCTGAATTTTTGTCAACATTTTTATTTATTGAAATTATTTAAGTGAATTTTTTAACGCATTCTCTTCCGTAAAATGTTTATCGTCATTTATAGTTAAAATTTCTTTGCTCTTCAGAAATATCTTTAATTTTATAATTCTTCAGTGGCCAAAATGTTTTATTATTGCAGCAGCACTGGTAACAAAATTAAAATTCAATATGCAGTTTACACCATGATTCATAAACATACATATCGAAAAAGGCAACTTTATAGTCAAAACCTCAGCCAAATTTCCATTTATGTATTTTTTAAGTAACTCCCGTTATTAATGCTTTAACGAAGGGTTTTATTTTACTGTTTATTTTCTGCTAAAATAAAGAAATGGAATGCATCTGATCATTTTTATGCTGTTATGGGCAGAATTACAGTTCTATAAGACTTCTCTACAGCATCAAAAATAATAAAACATTTCGGAACTGTTGACTTTTATGCATTCAGCATACAATATGACTACGATTTCTTAAACTTCGAATATTAAGTTCAACGATATTAAGAAAAATTTATTTAAGTCTATTGCATTTTTAATTATTATTGTTTTGCTTTTAATTAGACTTCTAATCTTGAAGTCTTGCAGACCTAAAATGTAATTAATGATTTCAGTAAAAAAAAAACGTATGCAGTTCGTAAAAATAACTGTATGTTATAACAAAAGAAAACGTTCAATATAGTAATATTTTATTGGCACCATTATTTCAATTGAGATAATAAGATAAACAAGAAGATACATATATAAAAGAATTTGGGTGAGATAAAAGAAGAGTGTAGTTAGAAAATCTATTCAAGATTATCACTTCTACTAGAACCATATTTTACATTGAGAAGAGTACAATATTAGACATACAATCACAAATAAATATCACAGTTAAATTATGAAATCATCCTGGAACCTTATTACTGTGGTTTGCATGCTTATTTGAACAGGTACACGTTTGTAGCATAGGACAATCAAAATACTTTGTACAAGAGTTAGGTCTCTCCATTACATGTCTTATCATGCATAATATACACACGAAAAATTTTAATTTCTTTTTTTAAAAAAAATGCCATGCATGAGAACTAAACTGAATATAATTTTCATTTGTTAGATATTTTTTGATGACGAGAAGTCTAATTTTTCAGATGAAGTAAGCGACTATTTTACATAAATTCCTTATTTAATTTATTATTTTTAATGAATCGCACAATTTAAAAAATATTTTGAATCACGTATTAAAATATTAATGAAAAGGTAAAGCTCAAATATGAGTTACATATCTTTTTTACAGTACTTACATGAAGGCTGGCATGGACAATTTAAATTAATGATACTTTTCAATTTTTGCTTCTTAGAAAATAATATTTTCCATTCCATAATTTTTTAAAAACATGGAATGAGGAGCATTTATAAATAAAAGAATCGAATCCCGTTACAGCTACACTTAACCCAAATATAAATAACGAGAGAATTAATTTTCTTTCTAACAATTATTTTTCTATAGAAGTTATCGAAGATAACTTGACGATTTACTTGGAGTTTTTCCTGTAAATCGTTTCTATTCTAATCTTTCTTATAGAACAGCTTACCTGGAATCTTTTTCGTGTAATGGGTGATTTAGAATTTTGCTTTACGTAGCAATTTAGAAAGACATAAGAAATAAATTTATTTAAATACTGCAAAAATTTCATCGAATGCATTTAGGATAATTTTATGAACTTTTAATTTACTACTACATTTTGAGGTTACTGTTATTATTGAAAGAGCATCATGTTTTATCAAGCTGCAGAGAATTTTTGTAACTTTTACTAATCATAAGAATATTTCCAGGTCAGCCCATTTGGAAAATATCAATAGATATAAACCAGAATGGTTCATCTGTTTAACTATGTAACATACCTTCAATTATATACATTTAAGACAGTTACACAGATACGAACGAATAACAGTATCATTTTCTGATATTATATTCAGAAATTTAACTTTATAATGCATATATCATATAATACTTAACTGTTCGAATGAAAGATCTTTTCTTAACAGAATACTTAAAAAATCTGGTCTGCCTGGACAAAATATTATTCTTAAATGGATAAAAGGATAACTGGAGAAATATAACGGCCAAAAATTACATTTTATGCTGGATTTTCTGTGTTTTCAAGAAGTTTTATAATAGGTATCTTTTAAACAAAGCATCATATTTGTCAGGAATGGGAAGAGATTAAGCTAATGAAAGAAGAATATAAATGCTTTATTTAACTTAGTTAAACAAGAGTACCAGAGCAAACTACAACTATACAACCAAGTAAGCCGAAATAGGAGCCTTTCGTATTGCGAATCAGTTTAGAGTCTATGATCATAAGTATAAAGTCTTTACCCGAGATCTGAACTTAGACTCGTTAGAACAGGCATCTTCTCCATTAACATTAGGGCCACGACAGCAACGTCAAAAATACAAAGAGCAGAGTCAGAACTTGTAATGCAAAATAATGTAAAGCGAAATTATCAAAATAATTAAATTTTATATCATTTTCCAGGTGCAAACGGCATAAAATGTGCAAAGAAAAAAATCTATAGGAGCTTCATATATTTAATATAACTTAAAAGCTTTTCTGACATTACTAGTCTTTCAAATGAGTTAGATATTTGCCTGTGTAAATTTGGGATGCATAAAATAAAATGCGTAAAATTTGGGAAGAATAATCGACATGAATTTTTTGCACCTAATTTGTGAAATGAATTGTAGGGACCGAATTCAAACTAATTACGTGTTAAACAGGCGAATGACCTATAGTGAAGAAACTATGTATTGTGTTAGTAAGAAATATTATGTTCTTTATGGAAGCAGTTTCGTGACTGAGAACTTTTGGACAGTTATACAAGAGCAGAAGATTTTACATTGATGTTATATGGATATGTTGTCATGCACTAAACAAAATTAATTGCAAATTATAACAGCAAATATGTGGATGAGTTCAATTATATTATAATATTGATATCATACATAAGGACAATTTGCTCACGGTTTTTAATGAAATTGAAAATTAGCTAATTTCCTTTCCTTTCTATTAAAGCCAAAGAAGAATAAATCGGAAAATTCGGAATCGCTTTTCTTGCATTGATATACAAATTCAACTTTGAAGAACCAAACATTACATGATTTGGAAAGCGTTGTAATTTATAATGTACAGGAAACCTCCTAATCTAGGAAGCCAGTCTGTTTTAAATATTCACGAAAATCGAGAAACAGAAACTATAATATTTTGTTCAGGCAGTCCCCATTAAATGAAACATGTGATCTAAACGTACTTGTCTATATACATAATATACAGCATGTATCTCGAAAAATCATAAAACACTTTTCATATTAATAAGTAATTTTACTTTACTTTCATCGAAAATGGGAATAAACACAGCATTCCTTCACAAATGGTACAGACAATATGTTAACAATTCTACATTAAGCATATGCGAAACATACAGTAAACATTGTAATAGCGTAAACATTCTGTGACAAACGAGTTTCGTCACAGACACATCTTCTTTAAATGCAGTTAGATATGATACAGGTCGATAAAGTGTATTGTCAGTTCTTTCAGTACTGAAGACGGTATAAAACAGTCTTGAACAGGAATGACCGACTGTATTGTCACTACTCGAGTAAATTTAAAATAAGGCAAATCTTTAGTCTGGCATCTGTTCATACTGACGAAGAATTACAACACTTTTGAAGTAATTCAATTAAAATGCCAGTGTTCATAAAAATATTTTACTAAAGTACGACCAGAAAGGAATACTTTCCATAAGGTATAAATACTTTAGTGTATTAAAAGCTCAGATGTATGAGTATTGTAAATATACAGTCTAATGTTAAATCGAGAAACGGAAATTTTCCGCTTTAAACAACTCTATTTCATTGCTTGTATAAATAGTGACTTCGAATAAATGATCTTTTAATTTCAGTTCTTGGTTAAAATTGTATTCTGGTGCTAGCGAGTTTTTCTTTCGCTAGTTAATTCTACATGTTCCTTACTAGCATTGTTTTTTTTTTGTCTGATAAATTTGTAATTTAAACTCTCAAAATTCTTGAAAAAATAATCGTATTATTAAAACGCAAATGGTATAAATCTGAAAAAAAAATCCAAAACTTTCTCTAATTCAAGACATAAAATTTCATGACAAACAAAGTTTTTTTTAATCCTTTCCCATTAGTATCAACTCTTTCCCGTGATATTTTTTCAAAATTCTGAGCCAAATGACTTGTCTGGTGACTATTGTCCTCATTATTTTGCCACATTTATTTATATAATAAATAACGCTAAAATGTTTCGCTATTTATATGTGTGTAAAACTAGGGCAAAAGTGTATAATGTTTATTTATTTTCACCATTTTACATACATATGCTCTATAACATGCAGTCTCAAAATCTCCCAGATATTAAATATAATTTCAAACACTTAATAAAACTTATTAGAATCTATCATGTTTGTTTAAACGTATATATGCTGTTTTAGGTAAACTGAAGTGTCTGAAATTGATGTATTTTCATCCTTAAAATACATTTACTAAATCATTACACTACTTAAATTTGATCATTTATATCGTCAAGAATTTAATTCTTCGTTTCAAATTCCTTTCCTTACCTATCAAAAGTAAAATTTATAGTTGTGACCGCATCGAAAATTTTGGAAACAACATTTGCAGAGTTTTCCTTTTAACTAGTAAAAAATTAATTTGGACGGGATGGCAAAAAGCTTTTATCTTAGAGAGCTACAAATGGTAAAGTATAAATTATTTTAAACTTAGTAAAATATCGAAAAGATGTTTTACTGTAAGTTTTGTTATTTTCTCATAAAAATGTCATTCTGCTTAAAGAAGAAAAATTCTTAGATTAATTCATAAATGAATCTGTTAAATAAACTAGAAGAATTTATAAAATGATATGGAAAAAGATTACATTCGAAATGGTTATACTATTTGTATCATAAAACTGTTTTCAATGCAACAGTAAATACATTATTCTTATTATGAATTCAGGAAAATTTGGTCACATTAACTTATTAAAAAGAGATAATAGTTACTCTGTTACAAATAAAAATTACAGCCTGTAAGGTAAATTAAACATATTTCTTCGGAAAGTTGTTGTATTCTTCTTTACACTAGAATTTCTATGAAATACATTGAAGACAGTGGAATATGCGAAACAGTATACATAAAACTTCAAAAATCTAAAATACAGACTGTAAAATTTTTTAGGTACTATATTCATTCTAAAAAGCACTTTTTTTACCTTGAAGTTTGGATTAATTACTGCTTCAAGTAAATGTAATAACGTGAAATAACAATTACTGTTTTGCAAACAAAACAGGAACTAACATTTTGAATTTATTATTATTTAAAACTGAAGTACAAATTCCTTTCACTAAAAAGATTAAGTATTTAAATTTAGTTTTATTTGGTTAAAATGCTCCGAAATTCTTTCTAGTTTTTTCGAAATGCATATGTTTAATTCAGTCACACACACACACAGATTTCAGAGTTATAATACTTATATATTGTAGTCGTTTCCAAAAAATAGTTATTATAGTATAACCTAAGTAAAATGCAATGTAAAAATGTTATATTCAGATCATTATTTGCCTGAGATAAATGGGTCTCATATATTCAAGCAGCTATTTTAAATCAACTAACGATCAGAAATGTCTTTGAAGGCACTCAAAGAACATTCTGCAGTATTCGAAAGATTTACACAAATTATAGTAATATAGAGTAGACGCGCTTTTTGGAAAAAAAAATCTGTTTGTACAGAAGCATTTGAAAAAACAGACAAGTCTTTTTCCCTCCAGAAAGGAAGGCTATCATAAACTCCTAGCAAAAGTAATTGTAAGAAAAGAAAACATTTTCATATATCATTTCTTCGAAAAGTCAGAGACAAAAATTTCCTGTTGCCAAACAGAGAGTAAAAAATATCTTCATGTAATTTCTTTCTTTATAATAACAAATAAAAAAAATTCCGCACATATACATTAAAAAAAAAAAAATGTCTTGAAATAATACCGAATAATTTTAATGAAAAAATTCTTCTAACGAACGAGTAATTTAGGAAAAATATTGTGATGAAGAAATGAAAATAAAAATTATATTATTTTTCGGCAGAAGCTCCTGTCGTATTTTGAGATATTCTGGTCCCGCTTAATAATGACACAGTTTAATATCACTTTATAAACAGCTTGTTATACAGTATTGATACAGAGCCATGGTATTGCTTAGAAAGAGGAAATAATATTGAATTTTATAGCATTTATTATTTCTAATTTCCTGCATATTTAAATTAGCATTTCTTTTTCCTCAAATATTTAACTTTTGGATTTATATTTGGAACTAAACCGACAGTAATATATTTACTAAATTAACTACAAACCTTCGAGGTGTCTTTACATATTAAAAAGACAAGAATTTTCAGTTTTTTACTAAAAATTGCTGTTGAAAGCTAATGCATTGCATATACTATCCCTATTTTAAGGTTCTAGGAAAAAAGCCACAGGACAAAAGCCTACAGGAATAATGCTCACAGGTATAAATGCTCACAGGAAAAAAGCACACACAGAAATATCCCCACATAGAAAAATACTCACATGGAAAAATGCTCAATTAGAAATATATTCACACGGAAAAAAGCTCACATAGATATATGCTTACATGGAAATAAGCCCACTGATAAATAAAATACGTAGAAATATCCTTACATTAATCAATCAATAAATTAATCGATTTGAACATCGTACACCTACTTGAATTTTTTAAAGAAAAATTATTTGATCATTTGAAAAAAATATTGGACGACTGCTATATTAACCTTTTCAGGGGCCGTATATAAAAGAATGAAAACTATAGTAAAATTCTGCATGTACTGTAATATTTTATACCCCTGGCC
Source organism: Stegodyphus dumicola (assembly GCF_044657685.1). Classification (NCBI taxonomy): domain Eukaryota; kingdom Metazoa; phylum Arthropoda; class Arachnida; order Araneae; family Eresidae; genus Stegodyphus; species Stegodyphus dumicola. The sequence continues at coordinate 60,777,931 of NC_140775.1, read as the reverse complement.
CCTGTACAGCATTTTTCCCTGTAACTGCCAAAAGTTTATTTATGTTTTCTATTTACTCTATTTTTGCATACTTTTGATGCGTATCTATAGAAATTGATGTTTGAATGTAGTTAATTAAGTTTGAAGCCATAAACTTTCTAGAAGACCATAGTTTCCAATCGAAATGCGGAATCATTATGAGGCAGCTTTCGAAAAATCTCCTACAACAACAAATTATTACGAAAGCTTTTCATAAGGTACTAAATTCATTATTTAATTGTAGGCATCCTAGTACGCAGTTTTTGTTTGATGAACTGGAAAAAAGATTTAGCCTGTCAACGTTTATTACTAGCTACTGTAAATACAGGGCGTACTGAAGGGGAAAAAAAAAAAAAAAAAGGAAAATATGAAAACTTACATTTGGTAATCTCGAATCATGTAAGAAACTATGATGAAATCGATGATAAAATTAGATATTTACATATATTAGCTAATATTCAGTAAGTTTGTAGAGATATTAGGTATTTTGGGAGCAGGAAATGTGAAAAATGAGCAAAGCCTTCGTCGTGAATGGAACCATGGACCTCTGTAATACGTTTCCAGCATGCAGACCATCACACCACGAAAGCATGCTAGGAAGGCGAGAGAAATATCTTACATAACCCTCTTTTAAAAGGCGACTAGGGTTTTTAGGAGACCTAATCGCCAAATCCTGGGTGTGGAGAATCATCATCCAGCATCCTTTTAGTTCGGGCACCACTGTACAGACATTAGGTATTTTGGAAGCAGCAGATGTGAAAAACGAGCAAAGCCTTCGCGGCAAATCAGATCACGGACCTCTGGAATACGCTCCCAGGGTGCAGACCACCACACCACGAAGGCATGCTAAGAAGACGGGAGAAATACCTTATAAGTTTATGTGAAATATACATGATTTATATATAACAAGGTGTTTTACGTAATTTAAATAAAATAATTATTTCTATTTGCTTATTCTTCTAAATGTTTATATTATAAAACGTGTAAATTATACTTACTATTATTTTATTTTTTTAACAAATAAAATTGTAATAATTTTTCGCTGTATATTCTGTTTAATTTTTCTTCCTTTCTCCTCTCTTTTTCCTATTTTAAAACGGCCCATTTGTTAATCTTATATAGCAACTAAATCTACACATAAGTTATACAGTTTTTGATATATATATATATATATATATCAATTACAAATTTCTTTTTACAATTGAAATTTTGTTATTCATGATTTAATTCAAGTCCCCGTTAAATATTTTTAACAATTTACATTCAAGTTACTTTGAAACAATTTTCGAAATTGAACTTACTAACTATGGATTCACTCTTTTAAGATAATTCTACTAAAATTAATCTTAGATAATATAATCAATATTTCTTTAGTAAATATATATATATATATATATATATATATATATATATACACAATATAGATGTTTTGGTAATTTTAATCATTTTTCTTTGAAAAATTCAAGTAGATGTAAGATGTTCAAATCGATTTATTATTGATTTAATAATCTAAGGATATTTCCACGTATTTTATTTATCAGTGGACTTATTTCCATGTGAGCATATATCTATGTGAGCTTCTTTCCGTGTGAGCATATTTCTAAGTGAGCATTTTTCCATGTGAGCTTTTTTCTCTGTGGGCATATTTCTGTGTGGGCCTTTTTTCCTGTGAGCACTTATACCTGTGAGCATTATTCTGTGAGCATTTTTCCTGTGGGATTTCTTCCTGTGGGCATTTTTCCGGTCACCCTATTTTAAATATACTATGCGATCATAATGATACAGATACTTTTAAAATAAAGTTACATGCATGTATATGCCTTTACAGTATCAATTAAAATAAAGTGGAGCCTTCTTTGGTTACGTACACAGAAATGCTATCCATTAGAAGCACGCATTTAGGAAGGTTATCCATATATGTTTGGTCAATTGTTACTGGGATATCACTATTTTTGTTGAAAAGTTATAATAAGTTCTGTACGAAATTTTAGGCATTGTTGCCAAGCTCGCAAACAGTATTCCAACTTATCACAAGGCTACTAAATGGGATTAAAATTGACACTCTGAGTCTACCTCCATAGCATCCATATCAGAAAACCTTCTGATAAGAGCAGATGCACTATAGCTTGGAACCTGGTCACGTTGAAATAGAAAAGCTCCTCACGAACATGTTTCCACAGCATCGAATGCGTTAAACTGATCTAAATATCAGATTAATTGGTCAGATTGTTATTAATTATCAGATTGTAAAATTGTTCTAAAATATCAGATTGGTGGTCTATATTTGAATTTCCTTTCATTTGAGCTAGAGACTCAAGGGAAACCAAAAGAAAAAAAACCACATCATAAAAATATCCACTCCATACTTGACTTGAAGAATACCAAACCTTGTATATGTTGTTCATTTCGCTCTCCACACATTGACACAAGTGTCGGCCTTCCATTCAGTGTTTTTCGCTCCATAGGACATACTGCCATTGTCCCAACTAGGTCTGTCTCTTTGAATTGCCACTGTGCTGAAAGTTTCTGCGAAAGCATTACGCAATTTTTTTCGAAAGATTTCAGCTGATTCTTTACGATTTAGCTTCTCTTCTATAATAAAAGCTTTGCATCTGCTGCGTATCAAACTACTTAGTTATTCTGACACGGTTTAATTCAAGTAACGCCTCATCTTTCACGATCGCATAATGCTGTTCGTCGTTTAATGTGCATCTTTATTGACGGCATTTCAAGAATGGATTTTCCGCAGTGAAAATTATCAATTGGCGCACCAGAGGTCAAGCGGTAAAAATCGCTGAACACTGGTAGTTCGGTCAGGGGTTCGAGTACTGGCGAACGGGCTGGTTGCATTGACGATTTCGTGATTTTCCCTATGTGTAACATGGATATGAGTCAGTTTCCATTAAAAAGAGCTACACGGGGCATCCCTCCCTTTCCGTGTAGTGCCTAAGGGCGGATCACGTAATAAGTAAAAAAGGTAGCCAATTATTTTTCTTCTTTCAAATTCACTGAGCTAACATTTCTAATCTATTTTGCTATTAAAATCGCTGACTACGAACTTCTTCTTTTAATGCCTGATCAGCGTTTACTATTATTTATTTATTTATTTATTTATTTATTTTTGCCAATTAGAAAGTTCTACTTCTCAGGATACCTGGATTCTTTTGATAAAATAATGAATTTTAAATCACCGCTCTTTGAAGATACCAATTATTTAATATAAAAAAAGACTTAATTTTCGATTATTTATTTTATATCCAGCGTTTAGAAAAAAGCTCTAACGTAGCCTTTTTTGTGGAACGAATGGCACCACTATGTGACTATTAGGCATGTCTCTATTGAAAGAGACATGCGAAATCTGCTCAAATTAAAGTACTTCTAACAGATATTTAAGGAAATTATAAAAACGATAAATGTAGATGAATAAAATATTAAATCAAAAATAATAAATACCGGAAAACAATACTTAAAGACTTTCTACCTTATTTGTCACTCAGTAAGCTTTCTTTTAATATGATTCAAATATTATCGTTTTAAAAACCAAAATCATTATATGAAATTTGAAATGATTTTCTAATCTTTTGAAAATATGAATGATTAATATTTTAATCATAAATGTAATACTGAATGAGGTTTTTAAAAATTTATTAAAAATTCATTTTATTTGAAATTGGATTACTTATTTATTTGAGAAATAAATGTATAAATATCTTCAATTATTATTAATAGGCTGTTAAAATTTTCGAACTCGTTTTACAGCCACAAAAGTCAAAAGATTTCAAAATATGGTTTATTTAAACTTGCGATTTAAAAAGGCGATTAAATTAATTGGCGAATTAAATTTAAAAAGGCGATTTTTATATTGAACTCATAGGCAGCAGCCGAGCGCTAAAGTCGCTGAACACTGGTAGTTCGGTCCGATGTTCGAATCACGCGAACGGGACGGCTGAATGGGCGTTTTCGTGATTTTCCCCATGTGTAACGTGTATATGAGCCAGTTTCTCTTAGAAAATCCTCCACGAAGGCATCCCTCATCTTAGGCAGGTAGCTCTTGTGTGATTTGCCATAATTAAATACACCACTACCATAGTGATAGGAATCATTAATACAATTTTACCTAATCTTATATTGCTTTACGATTACTTCTAGATATTTTACCCCGGAGCTTAGTGAAGCCGTTATTAATCAATTTCTTTAAGGATCTAATTACAGAATTAATTAATTGAATATCGCAATCTAAGCTTCAAATAAATGGAACGTAATTACCGTTTGTTTATAATTTTTCAATTAAAAGTAATTTTGTGGATAATGGTTGAGCTATTTAGTCGCAAAGCCTATAAATGTAGTCTTCAACAATTAGTTTTAAATCAGTCTACTCTAAATCTAGTATTAACAGCACTCCCGCAGCGGTTCTCCATTTTAATGCATGAGCTCTTCAAACAATTATAGTTAACTATGCGAAAACATGAGGTTATAATCTTTGCTCTTTCACGAACACTCAGTTTACGAAACTAGCTTAAATTAGGGAGAACAAATTAGTAAAATGTTATAATTAGCACTTTGGCTACATGTCCCGGCATATAATTACATTTAAAGAGCAAAGCATGCAAGCACCTTATTAATGTGCATGCAAAATAAGTGAGAGAATTTAAATGCATAATAAATTATTTAAACGTTCCTCTTTTACATGCAAATGTTCCTCTTTTACATTTCAGAGATCTCAACAGCGTTGTCAAATACGACGAACTTTATTTACTAGAATGCTGAAAATTAACCTTTCAGTGAGTTAATTTATATGTATTTGCTTTGCTTTCGTTAAAGTTTTTAGTGGATTATTAATAACGCATTATTTCTCCTGGACTACATGTAAATGTATAATTTTTATTATCCGGCAAATAATGAAACAATTAACATTTATTTAGAATTCTAGAATTCTAGTGATCTCTTTTGCTATTAAAATTTCTGTTTGATTTCAAAAAGCTTTCTTTAGCTCTCAGTTGAAATTTTTGTTTTTCTGTAAATCATTAATCTTGGATTTTTAGCAAATTATTATGTTTTATTTCTAGTTTTTATAGAAAAGCACACATCACCTTGCAAGTTTAAGCTGTCGCTTCCTTTTTCATTCTCGAAAACGACGATTTGGATTAGATATTGGACTCTCACCATAAGCTAGCTAAAATAGAGCCATTATAGCTGTCTGAACATTTTGAAAGCACAAAAGGCCAGGTTTTGAAGAAACAAAATAACTATTTTAGAAGCTAGTATAAGTCGTTTGTTATGATCGAAATAGCAACTTATGTAAAATATTGCACTTCCTTCCATTACTTGAAGTAAAAAATTGAATAACCAAAGCAGTATTTATGGAACAGTTATTTTATTTCATTAATACGATTCCTTATAATTTTGATGCTGTTTAAATAAATATTCAAGCTGATTTTAAATGTAAACTTTTATAAGCAGTCATGTTAAATAGATTCGAACAAAAATCTTTGCTGAACATTACCATGGCTCCTCATCTGGCGATAGCAAGTTTCTTTTTTTTATAGCGGTAAAAAACATTTGCCATTCGTTTTAGATTTATACAGTATGCAAAACGAATATAGTCATTTCGTTTCATTTCTAAATTGCTATAGCAGTGTAGTATAATATTATTCGTTAAATAGATAGAAAGACCAATACGCTGCATTTAATATCAGAAATAAAAGAGGAAAGGTAATTCTGGAAAACTTGTCGACTCTTAGCGCCCATTCTTGCTTGTGACTTAGTCGACCTGCAGTTGAAGATGTTCGATATTCGGTACCATTAGACAACTGATCTCTTTCTTCAGCACTCTACAAAATAAAAAAGATAGTCACCAGATTTATGGCGATAGCAATTTTTTTAATATTTTTCAAATATTATAATATTACACACAAAAATCATCACATAAGCAGTACTTGAAATAATTTCGTTACCTTTTGCAAAAAGTAAGTAATAATATACATTTGAATTTACTCAATGGTTATATCTATTACGGGCGTGCAAATATTTGTGTTTTAATTATAGAAACATATTTAACTTTTGAAACATTCCTTTAAAAGTTATTATGATATGATAGATAGAGTCAGTTACTTAAGAAATGGCACCTCAAAGTAATCTTCGTCTTATCGGCGTGCCTCGTAACCAATGTAACCAAAGCTACGGAAGAGAGTTGAGTCCCCTATTTTTTCTACTTTTAACATGTTTTGCTAATTTAATAAGTCCCCTATTTTTTCTACTTTTAACATGTTTTGCTAATTTAATAAGTCCCCTATTTTTTCTACTTTTAACATTTTTTCTACTTTTAACTGTTCCCATTTTACATGTTTTGCTTTTTGAAAAAGCGTTCAAATGAAGGCTAACTTGAGTTACATTCGCAAACAGATAAGTACTGTGCTGTGATACCCATTATGATCATAAATGATGGCGGTTAACCAAAACCTTGAGATGCTTATTTTAAAGTAACAGACAATGGCATGTTATTTTTCGTGGTTTAAACATAAAGTCTAATCACAGTTCTAAATAGTAGCCTGCAAGTAAATTACAATTCTGATTACAACTATAATCCAAAGAAATAAAATTTCTAAATTATTTAAAATGTTACTTATAAATTGAAATATATTGAATATTGACCCAACATTTAACAATTTTTTTTGTGTGGAAAAAGGCATTTCCAGTGAAAGGCTCAGGTATTCGTTGATAATGTGATTCTCTGACAGTACGTCTACAAAGATTTAAGAGTAACTCTTAACTAACTGAAGGTCGAAAATCCTGCCAAAAAATAATTAACCGATTTTATGAGTTCTCGTCTTATAGTCTGCTTATCACAATTAAAGCTCTCGCCTTTTAGCCTGCAGCTGTCTGTTGCTTTAGAAATGAGCTTTGACCCATTTTCCGTAGGGGTGCCTTGAAGATTTACTTTTGAGTTTGCCATCTTGGCGCATTTAAAGATGAATTGGCAACCCTTGTTTCGCCCCTATTCGAAATATACTATCACTTTTGCTATAGCGCCCGCCCCCCCCAGACACTGTGACGGGAGCTTTTCTTCTATTAGACAGACAGCACTTCCTATAAATTATAATTTGCGTCACACAAAGCATCGTATGAGATTTCTCTGCAGTTAATCGAGAATTTTGATTTACTTTATATAATGTATATGAATTCGAAAGCTGAGTAAACAGCAGCAATGATATTGATGATTTCTCAATGGATACTACGGATGTCGCGGACGGATGAGTACACGAAAAAAATTTACAATTACTTCAGACAATCCTCACTTATCTCTTCGAATGGCATAAGCTTGGAACAGTGCATTCAAAGCCAGCTTTGCACTTCATGATTTGACGAAACGGGAATCATCTGTTTGTATTGTAGAAGGTTCACCATGGACGCAAGAAATTCGATTTCAGAAGTCTAAATGAGATCTTATTAGCGACAACATTGATTGAAAAGGGATAATTCACAAGAAATGTGTTCCTGGGTTACAGACGGTGAATACCACAATTTATAAAGACATAATAAACAGACCTGAGACAAATTAAACTCATTAGGCTTGAAAAGTTTCAATTGAAAGACAAATACCTGCTTCACAACGTGGCTCAGTCACATAAGTATAATCTTGACAAGTAGATTTTGGCAAAAAGAAAAGCGTTATAATGTTCAGGTATTTTCTTTATTCACCAAGTTTGGTACCCGGAAGTATATATGATCTTTTTTATACATCAGTTTCACTTCCAATATGTGAAGGAACTGAAGAAAATTAGAGAACCACAAATAAAATTTTAACAGTTATTTAAGAGATGAGTTATGCAAAGTAGCTGTATGGATGTGACATATACATCTTGATATTCTATACACAAAGTTAAGATGTAAGAATACTGTTTTCTTCAGCTTTCGATTTTATATGAACTTACTGTCAAAACTTCATAGACATATGTTCTGTTCTAATCCCTTTTTTAAATAGCCAAAAAACTGGTAGTTCTTTGAAACCATAATAGTATATGTACTGATGATTAAAAGTATCATACTTTAATCATCATAATATCATACTTTAATAAAGAAAAACTCACTAATAATTATATTTATTTCTTACTTTTCTACATTCAAAGGGGGAAAAAGTTAAATTCTGAAGAAGGAAGAATCTTTCTGGAGTAGAACCGTCAAAATTGATTTTAAATGCTTAACTTGATACCCTAACAATTTTACATGAAAGATAAAGTATTTAGTTTGATTCAAGTATAACAAATTTCAGAAGGCAGTTGGTGTTAAAATATATTTATTTAAAGAGCTTTCTGTTTTATTAACACATAGTTTTCCGGATGTAATATTAAATGATGCATATTCCGTTTGTGAAGATAAATTTAACCACATGTATGACATATGTTGCTATTGAAAGTGATATAAAATTCTGTTGTAATCTCAAGCTGATATATAGGGTGATTCTAAAATAAGTGTCAAAAATATAAAAAAGTATTTAAAAAAACTTTTCTAATGAAATATGTGTGAAGCAATGACGCTCTGGCATGGTATAGTGCTTTGTTGAAATTGGCAAGCGAGAGCTCTTCTCTAACGTAAATTTTCATTCTTCCTACACCACCAACCTCTCCAGTGGACTTTCGGCTAACCACATATTTAGAGTGCCCCCATGTCGTACGGAGACTATTCATTTACAAACATTCATGTTTTCTCCGAGATTCGAACTCTGGATCTGATGTTGGAAACTACCGTAAAATACTATAAGTCATTTTCACAAATGCTCTTTCAGATTTAGAAACTTCAGAGAAGTTCCTAATAAAGTATGAAATAAATAATATTTAATTCTTGCCGCAAAATTAATTAAGCAATTTAGGAGGAGAAAGTTTTGAGAAGAACACATATTTAAATATCTTAATGCGTAAACTTAATTTTTATAAATTCCATCATTCTATTCTGTAGTTTTCTTAAACTTTATGAAAGTACACGTACAGATTTCGCATTTTATTGCATACTTCATTGCTTGTTTTAGCGTTTCGGTATTTTAACAAAATGTTCCATTTCAATAAATTATATCTGATACCGTACAATATTTAAAACACATTCATAAATTGTAATTGTGCAACAGAAGCAAGTTTTATTTACCATAACAGTGTTTTCGCAGTTGGGACCTACTTGCACTTTGGTCGTTATAGCTGAGTTTGATACCACCTTTTTTAGGCACGAATCTTCTTGACTACCGTCATCATCAGCGTCTCCCATAAGGATGTTCACGAGGGCATACTCCATAAGTGATGCGAACACGAATACCGTACAGGAAGACATGAAGATATCGATGGCTTTGATGTAAGAAACTGGTGGAAGGGACTTCTGAGATTGGGCGTGTTGTGTTGAAAGTGTGAGCAAGGACGTGACACATAATGTGACGCGTGCAGGGACGGCTTCAGCCCTGATCCAGAAGGATATCCAGGACATGATGACGATGAGACATGTGGGTATGTAAGTATGGAACATATAGTAGCCAAGGCGTCTCTTAAGAGTGAATACAACTTGAATGCATGTGAAGTTACCTATAAAGTAAATTCAAAATTTCAAAATATAAATAAAATTAAGTATGCAGGAAATTAAAAAAGCTTACGTATAATGATACCAACTAAAACATATAATTTTCGGGGAAAGAGACAAAAAAATCTAATCAACTCGAAATTTGGCATGGAGTGTTTTCTTCCCAAAGTGTGAAACTGGTTGAACGTTCATAACTAAAGTATACTAACTTAGCGCGTAAACAGTCATAGCGCGTTTTTCTACTACACAACTGGCATCTAATAATACAACGGATAGTAAATATTGTCTGATAATTTTGCTCACTTTCAATCTTATAGATTTCTTACTAGACTACTATTATTGTCAGAGACTTTTAAGCAGAAAATAACTGTCTTAAAAGAAGCACAAATAGTCAGGTGGTGGGCTTACTTAGAGTAACATGCCGATATCTGCGTTATATTGGCATAAACATATACAAATGCTGGTAGCAATACCGTTGATACAAGGTACGCGCTGACTTCAAAGGAAAAAGAATTAGAAACAAGATCAGGTGACTGTGTCACAAGCCTAAACTGATCCAGAATAATTCTTGTCACTACAAAACGTACCATGTGTTCTTGCAGACCACCTACCATATTCTCCTTCATGCCGTGACACTTGGCTGAATCAGGATTACGTTCACCAACACAATTTCAGATACGTTTTCAGATCCTCCACAATATCGAAAATTTAGTTTGGATAGTACATCATTTGGGTGATTCGCTGCTGACTTGCATCTCATCTGCGTATGGATGGGGTTTGTCAAGCATACATTATCCTGGAGAGGCAAATGGCAAAACTCCTGGTGTGATGGTATTAGATGATTTCTCTCATGGTAAAAGGTGTATCACAGCTACGGGTAAAAAATCTAAAACTCCAAATACTGCTAAGTTATCTTTTATGTTAAGTCATACTGAGATCATTTCCTAAAAACGAAAAGCTAAGTCTTTTGTAACTCACATATCTCTGGTATATTCCTGAGCTGTTTAAACTCTTCCTTGACCATAAGGGTTCCGAAATCTTCGCCAACTAGAAATGTAAGAGACATGACTTCTTTTCATTAAATATAGGCGCCGCAAAATATCGGAGATCTGAATAGCAGTTCAGGAAAACCTACCGAATAATAGCATTATATGTCTGCATCGTTCTCTACTTCGCATTATAGCAGCATGCATTATGACTAGCGAATATTTCACAAAATTACCATTGTTAGAGTTAAAACGCAAATGCTGGCCATTAATCTGCTCTAAAATCTTAAAGCTGCAATTATTTCATTATATATGTATGCGGTATGCACATACATAGATAATTAAACATTTATTTAAAAATAGAAATTTCCTTCTAGGTGCTTCTTACATCTTTTATTCCAAAAAAGGTTAATTGGCGATGTGAAGATCCTGCTGCAAATTATCTTTTATGATCATTAATGCATTCAGTAAACAACATTATGCGCAGGCAATACATTTGAAACTTTTGCATAAATAATATTATGCTTAAAATCAGTTGCAATTACGCTGCTACATGCCACTTTTCTGTTTTTTGAATGCAATGTTTACACTTCTTTAAAGTTTCTTTCCCCCATGGGACGGGGAAAAGGACAAAGATACTGCCAGGGAGACAAATAATTTGCTTCCATTTACGATTACTTATTGGCTAGTATTATTACTTATTCGCAGTCTTTAAGAATGATTGGATGGCTTATTATCTCTTTTAAGCCACACAAGTTAGCAACAACTGAAATAAATTTTCTTCGTAGAAGGAGACTACTGTGTACAGCCTTTTTGAGCGATTGGTACTTACAAGTTAATGGCACTTTTGTTGTAATCTTAGTAGCAAGATTTCCCTCGGAGTTATCCATGATTGCAGAGTACTTCTCGAAACTGGTGTGTTCTCAAAATTGAATACTTTATTTATGTTCCCAAGATACTGCAAATTGCCTATTTTAGATAGCCACATTAATAATAAAAGCGGGAATACTTTTTAACAGCTTAAATTAAAGATTAACATGCGTTTACCTGCATTAAATTTGGCGTTTGTCTTATTGATTAGAGGTGATAAAGTAATAGTTATTCTGCCAACTGAAATTCGAACGATCATCAATCGTAATCCTATTACAAGGCAAAACCCATTATCAACGGCTAAAAAGTCTAAAAACACAACAAAAAGTTATAGAAGAAAATTTATTTTATTTTCTCATTAAGTAAATTAAAAAAAAAAGATTCAAAGAGAAAATTTAAAAAGTTAGAAAAAAAAAAAAACGAAAGTGGACATAAGAATGAATTTAATAAAAGTAAAATATATATATATATATATATAAGAAGCAAAACAGTAGAGAGATCAGTAAAAATAACTAAAATAACTGGGAAATGTTTTTAAAACGTAATGTTCAGAAACCTTTCATGATATTTAAATTTCTTGTTAGTATTCTTTTAGTCACTTATTTTAGATTACACCAGTCCAATTTTCAAGTGTTTTAATTTTTTAAACTCTTTTCAATCTATTTCCTTCATAGTTTTGTTTCGTTTTTTTCATTGTTTTACGCATTTTTGAACATTTTATATATTCTAGCTTTAAATATTTAGTTTTTGTTGAATAATATTTTACGCTAGCTTCCTCGCCCTAGTTTTGCGTTATGCACTTAATGTTGTCAAGCACAAACTACCTGGAACAGCACTGCACTGTCCTATATTGGGATAAGAAAACAAAACAAACAAAAAAAAAAAAAAAAAAAAAAAAAAAAAACCTCACTGATCAACACAGATTATGATGGGTATTAGAGTTACCGGTACCCTTCAGTTTCTTTCAGTTTCGACAGTTTTTAAACTTAATCTATAGCTCCATAGTGGTTTATGGTACCCCACGTAAGAAAATTGGTATTACTCTTATATACGCCCTCAGATGTACGGCTTCGCCAAATGTGGCGATATGTGTTGTGCGCTGGTTTTTGGCGCGATAGTGTATTTTGTGATGGTTTTTGGCGCGATGTTGTTTGTATGGCAACCCTTTTGACGTTGAAACTTTGCTGGAGTGGTTGGTTTGGTGGGAGTTTTGAAATGGCTCATGTTGCAATGAAAGATGTGGTGGCAAAATTTCAGTCGTGTATTTTCGGTTGTGTGCAAGATAAATTTAGTATTCAAGGGTACGATGTTGGAGTTGTTTGTTGGATGTTGGATTCTTTTGTTCACGGGTGTGTTTATGCCGAATTTATTCATGAATATATGCTGGACTTTGTATGCTCTGTGTCTCAGAAGATAGGGTGGAAGGATAAAATGGTGAGACTTGATGAGTTTTGAATTTAATATTTCTTCTGTTTGAAGAAGCATGAATAGTGTAGAATGTTATGTTCATTATCATTTTGCTATGAAATTCTGTCGTTATTGTTGTTTTTTGAATTGTTTGTAATTTATTTTAGTTATTTTAGTTTATTTTGTTGATATGTGCGCAATGCTGAGGCTGTGCGCGATGCCTAGATTGTGCAATTCACTGATGTTTTTTAAAAGTTAAAACAGAAAGCTGTGTGCATGGTATTGTCTGAAATTTAATGTTGTTATGTTAGTTTATTTTAGCGAGGCTCCTAGATTCCTACGTTCCATAGATCGTGCAATTCTCTGATTTTTTAAACTTAAAACAGATCGCTGTGTACATGGAATCTTGTGAAATATTTTTTTGTTAGAAACCTTGCGTTTTTGCTATCTAATTATTTTGTTTTTGTTTCGGATTTTTGGCGTAAATTGTGTGTTAAAAACGTGGTTTTTGCAGATACTTTAGGCTTAAAGTTCAAAATGTAGACAAAAAATTTAGATAGCAATATGGCGCCATGGAGTTTCTCGCCAAAATTATTTGGCAAGAAATTTGTCGCCAACTGAGGGCGTGTATAAGTGTAGTTCCAGAAAATTATATTAAGATATTTTAATCATAAACTGATCCCACAATAACTGAAATAAAGATTCAAATCAAATTCATCTTGTAGTATCTAATTAACCTCAAATTATATAACAGATAAGCTTAAACTTATCCACGTAACAGTGGAAAAAATGTAATATCTTCCGATGTGAAATCAACGTTTGTTGAGAACATTACTATTGTGGTAGGGATTTGGATATCTATTGAGACCCAAAAAACCCATGTCAATATATGATACAAATTATATGATGACAAACGCGAAATCATCATTGAAGAACAGGAGACAGCAGGAAGCAGTCTTGAAACATCACACAAGTGATTAATTATTTTTAGACAAAATTCTAGTACAATTTTTTAAGACTTTAAGAGTCGAAAAGAAAACTGTTCAGATATTTTTTAGTCGAAATACACGATTTTTTGAATTCCCGAGCTTCCTCTGCCTCGTGTCCCAAAGTAAAATAATGGCTAAAGAAGTGTGCAGCCACCTGCATTTACGGAGTTTTTTTTTTTTTTTTTTTTTTCATCCGAGCATGGTGTATCATGAGAAACTGTCGTGGTCGACATATATTATTCATGTTCATATATTAAGCAAAAAATTATTGACCGAAGATGAACGAAAACTTGGCATTCAAAACCGTGACACCGAACTGAGAAAGAAAAAATTGCCAAACATCTTTCGCCGCCTCTATTCAAGATATTTACAGCCTCCTTAGAGGCTTCCATTGCCACACGATCGAACTGAATCTTGCAGTGAAAAATGTGAGGCCTTGCCTTTACAACACTACAGTGATCTCCAATTACAAACATCCTATAGATCACTTATGACAAACAGCCTTGTCGGGCATCGATATCATTCGATTCAAGTTATAATGCTAGCTACGTTTAGAGCTGGCCACATATGACTTCCATCCTATATGATGCTTGCTAGGTTCTCAAACTGACCCTCTTTCCAATATAATCGCTAAACAAGTCGTTACGATCATGTTCGGTTTAATTTGCGTTAATAATCTACCTAAATAATATGTAATAATTTTAAATATATATAATTTGTGATATATCCAACTTATGAGCATGTTCAAATTTCAAGTGTTATTTTATAAATAAATGATGTTCTTAACACATATATTTTGCAGTTGAGTCAGAAATGTTGATATTGTACAATATTTAATAAGTGTTTTTTCGTATTTTACTATTTGGATAAGTTGCCGAATTTCAAGAATAATTTCCTTTTATAGTTGAATTTTAGAGACTTTAAGAGTCATCAAGATGAAAATTTCAAATTTTTAGAAAAAGCAGTATATTTTTATAGAAAATTATATTTTGGAAGGTCTAGTCAGAGCATGTTGAAAAGAGGAGTGATTATTCTAAGCGTTTATTTAAGTAGCTCATAATGTTTCACTGTGGATGGAATTTTACCAGCGTTGTTTATGTTGCATTGTTTTATCATCGTTTTATATGTTGCAACGCGTTTTTACAAAATTCGATTTAGATTTTTATTACGTAATGTTTAAACGATTTTTATACATACCTTTGTTTAACGAATAAACTAAGCACATCAGAATTTTACTGCTTGCATTGCCGAAAAGAGCAGACAACAATTTTCATTGAAACATACATGCAGTTGTAACTCAATTTCTGAATATTTCGCAAACTTGAAAATAACTGGAGTTTTTAGTCTATTTGACGGATATGATTATAAACTGTTAACATCTAAAAATGTATCGGATATAAAGTTTTAGAATTTTCGGAAATAATAAAATATTTTTTTCGCTAAAAAGTATTAATTGATCGAATTTCTACTTTGGGAACATCTGTTGCAGATAGGATAAAAAAGCATTCCTCGAGGAAAAACTGCGTCTGAATTTGCCATCTTTGCGCATATAATGGCGAAATTTGTCATATTAACGCACTTAATGATGATCTAACGAAATTACGTTTTTCATTTTAGTTTCAAATCAATTGCTCATTAAGTAACATTGCTATTACATGTAATTTCCGAAGCTGAATTTCTTCATTCTCTAAATAACGTTCAGTTAATTTTCTTTATTTCATAATTTTCTTAAAATCAATTTCTTGTTTTTTAATGGTGAATAAAAACTTCATCATTGATAATATGTAATTTAAACTAAAAAACAGAAAATAAAACGAAATTTTAAAAAACGTTTCTATACGCTAAGCTTTTATTTAAAATGGATATGATAATTAATCTTCTAAAATAAAAAAAAAATATCATATATTTTAAAGAGAATAATTATATTTACAAGATTCTTCTAGAATCTTATATAGCGAATAATAAAAGCGTAGTGTGCTCATAATAAATTTTAAAAAGATAATAACTGGTACATTTCACAATGCAATTAAATGAACATAAATACGACAGCCGGCAACAGCGTCAAAAAAAAAAAAATAAAACAACCTCAGAAACTTTTTGGACAATGCGCTCGAAATATGAAAGTGAATATTGAAAAATTGTAAAGTATGTGAACATGAGAACGGAAATTAATTTTTTTTTTCCCCGGAAACAATTTTCTTGAAGAAAAGTAAATCAACGTTAGTAACTACTGCATTATTTATAATATACAAAGGAAAGAGTATTTTTTTCTCCTTTAACACACAAGAATAAAAATATATTTCTCAATTTAACTATATAAAGGCTGTCAGAAATTAAAATCATTTTACAATTATTAAGAAACATAGAAACAAGACAAGCTGAACGCTTAGAGCAGATATAACTGATGCAGTTGAACATGTATATAAATACACTTGTAGCTTTGCCATTACAATTCGATGGGTTCCAACATTAATGCGATTAATGTTCTGCACATCTGTGACATCTTAGCGTAGAACGAAAGAGGAGATTATATTACAATTTTCTTTACTTAAAACTAATCACGTTCAGAAAAAAAAAATGCTTCAGGCTCTAAACTGCATTATGGTATAGTTTAAGCATTTTCTCTTCCTCCATTTATTATATTTTCATTGTATTAAAAGAAGACTTTATGTTAGTTTTCTAAAAAAAATTGGAAAAACGTTTTTCATTCACAAGGATACAAAATCAGTAAGATCACAATGGCATCCTGGGTAAACGAGATTCCATTTCCTTCGAAACGACATCTTAGTTTCAGCCATGTTTTGACCAAGATTCTGATATCTTTCCTAACGTTCATCTCCGATGTACGGGATTTCTGTGTTCGCTGATTCCCGGCTTTAGAACAATGCAGTTAATATCCGGTGTCAGAAATGAAAAAGAAATTCCTTTCAGAGAAGTATCTTAAATTTGAAATCAAATGAATCTCTAACCAAAAGCTATATAAAGGAAATTTATTCATACGTGTGGTTAATATCCGGCGTTAGCAAAAAAAAACGAAGCATTCTTTCAGCATGAACTTTTATAGAACTCTCTTATCTTGAATCATGTCAACAATAAACTTCATAATCAACAACTGAAGAAAAGAAGTGCATTTTACGTCACTTTAAATGTTCAGGGTGATGGGACTTCATTTCATGTCTTTCATGTTTTACTAAAGGTCCAACTAAAATTGTATCAGCACTAATGTTTGCAGAGCGAGCAGTAAGTTTAATAATGTTTGCAGAAAAGGTGGTACTTTATGTTTGGTTGTAGAGTAACAAAATGATTGTGAAGCTGAAATGGATGTTACATTACTGTCAACAGCACTAGGCTTACTTTAATTCCATTTTAGAATTACATTCCGACTTAAAAGTTGAGATGTGCAAAAACCTAAATGCATGTTATTGTCTGCAAGAAATTTAGTTCCTAAGAGCGCTCCATACTGAGACAAAAGAGGCGTGTCAGTGATCAAAAATTCTGTTACAAAATATTGCTGTTGAAATTCTACAACTAAATTTACTTTCTTATTTACTTTTAACTTTTCTGCAGCTATTACCTTTAAATAAATATTACAACTATCCAATGAGATTTTGCTACCAAAACAATTAATGTATTTAGATTCTATAATACACTCATGTCCATAAATTAAGGATAATGCAAAATCAGGCAAAGGAAGAGTTAGAAGCAAAACAAATTTGACTTATTTGTAAAGCTTATTTATTAAACAAAAGATAAAAAGCAAAAAAAGATGCTATGTGTTTGATATTATTAAAAAAATTAGCGATTTCTTCTCCCTGGAGCAAATTAAAAAAAAAAAAAAAAAAAAAAATTATTTACAAAAAACCAATATTACATGGTTGGTATGATTGTTAATACATTGTATGTCTCCCAGACGATGCAATACAGTCCGTACAACGTCTAGGCATGCTGAGTATCAAATTATCGACCTGATCTTGGGAGATATTACACCACTCAAAAAGCAATGCTCTCCGAAGTTCCGGTAGACATGTAGGAGGAGGTTGACGGGCTAACTCGTCGGCCAAGCATGTCCCACACGGGCTCTACTGGATTCAAGTCCAGTGAGAATGCTGGCCAGTCCATACGGGTGATATCCTCCGATTGAAGGCATTCCCTTACGATGTTTGCACGGTGAGGACAGGCGTTGTCATCCATAAACACAAATTGTGCGCCCATGGCACCCCGGAACAAACGTACATGTTGTTTCAGAACGTCGTCCCAATAGATTTGGCTTGTCATAGTTCCAATTTGAACATGCAAGTCAGTTCTGGAACCCAGAATAATTTCACCCCAAACGAGCACTCCTGCACCACCGTAACGGTGTCGTTCAATGATGTTTTCTTGGTGGTAACGGGTACCTGGAGCTGTCCATATGAAAATCTGGCGAGAATCAGACTGCAAGCTAAACCTGGACTCGTCGGAAAACATCACACAAGCCCACTGTTGCGGTGTCCACAATGCATGCTCTCTACTCCAGGCTAACAGCAGGCGACAGTGAGTTGCAGTAAGTGGAACGCATTTGACAGGTCTACGAGCATATAGACCAATCTGCCCTAAGCGTCTGTACACGGTCTGCCTTGAAATTGTCGTACTAGTGGCTGAAGAAAGCTGACGAGACAGGTCTGAGGCTGTGCTCTGCCTGTTTCTTTTGGCAGTAACTGCCAAATACCGGTCCTCATTCGGCGTTGTAACTCTGCGGCGACCTGTGCTGTAACGTATACTCACATTACCATCATCTTGGAATCGTTGCCAAAGCCTGGAGATGACACTCTGGGCAATTCCAAGTTCGTCTGATACTTCCAGTTGGGTACGCCGACATTCCAAACGGCCGATAATTCTACCACGTAAAAAATCATTCAAATGCGTCCTTTGTGTCATAACTATTCGGTTATTGCATTGAAATGCTTATAAAGCGCCTGCGAACAATTTTACTTCTTTGCCTGTATTCCTTATATATCACTCTCTTACACTCTCGTCATTGTGACGTACCATCGGTGTCATCTGGTTACTTCCTGAAATTTGCATATGATTCTTGAAGATGTGTGTATTGATTTTACAGGTGATATATTTATTTTAGAGTTCGATTTCCACGTGACTCCAAATTATCCTTAATTTATGGACATGAGTGTATTTACTGTTGCGCCTGAGTCCAATAAAAACTTTACTTTATTACCCAATATAGATCCTTCTACTATAGGCAAAGGCGTCTCGCTTGATGAAACTATAGAAACAGAAGGTGCCTCCAAAAGAGCTTGGAGTCAGGGGTTTCAAAGCATTACTAGTCACATTCGAGTTATTTTGTGTATTCGAAACAGTTGGTGTGGTGGTGTTAGGATTTCCCCGAGCTGTTTGATTACCTTTTAATCTCTGCTTACCCTGTCTAGTGGGCTGGTTAGGCACAATATTTGCATAACAGTCTTTACTAACACGTCCAATTCTGTTGCACCTATAACAACGAGGCTGTATAGATCTCGAACGAGTATTTTGTGACAACAAGGACTGCACCTGGGTCTGAAGTATACTCATCATTTTAGTGAGCTGAGCAATTCTCTCTTGCTGGAGCTTAATAGCTGTAGTGAGATCAGAGTTAGCTACTGTAGGTGTTGTAATACTTTTCTGAGGTGTTGACTTAGCAGCATGAACTGCCCTAACCTCTGCGGTTGGAAAATCACTACTAGCATGGGTCTTAACCTGCATGTCTTCTATAATAGCATGCTGTTTAGCAGCTGAAAATGTTTTGTGATTCTGCCACAGCAATAATCGTCTGAAATGTAATTGTAAACCCTCTATAAACACTGATAGTATTAAATCCTGCCTTTGAGCTTCAGCTGCAGGGTCACTGCTTCTTTCCAACGGTACAGTTTGTACGAAAGAGCCTCTATAAGTGCATCAAACCGCCTCACTGATTCATGTGGCTTCTGAAAAGCTTGGATAAGAGCACGGATGTTAGAGTGCAAATTGTGCACTGAAATAAATCGTTCCTTTAAGGCATTTACAACATGCTCAAGACTAGTTTCTCTTTTTAACCTAGGGTTAATCCTTATGAGATCAGCAGCCTCAGCCGCAACTTTAATTACAATCAATTTGTCTTCATCTGACCAACCCACATGAGTGGCAATGAGGTCTATTCTATCTAAGAAATCACTTAGACTAGTTCCACTGTCTGCACCTGAAAAAACAGGGACTGATTGCAAAGGATCTGACCCCAAAAATTGAGAGACCCAGAACTTTCTGACTCTTCTCCATATTAAATAGACTACTATTAGCAGCTCGAGCAAACAACTTTACTCTTTGACAACTTTTTGGGCATATTAAACTACATGTTACCCACAAAAATGAAATCACAAAAACAGGAGGAATGTATCCCAGTCTGTGACAAACAGGTATGCACCAAAACATTTACCGTTAACGCATTCAATCATGAGATTAAGATAAAATACTTAAGTGACAGTTAATATGAACTCTACTGTGATGCATTTCTTGTAACAGTAAGAAATGTGTAACACATAAAATCAATCAGTAACTAATGTGTAAGTAGTAAACCAATGTGTAGCACATGAAATTAACACAAAAACAACAGTACTTAAAGATAAAACCATTTAGGTTATCTAATGTGTAGATGTTTGTGTTGTAACAATCATTAGAGTCCATTAAATGTGTCAAATGAGTACACATCTGTTATGCAATTGTGTAAAAATATACTAAATATGCAATGCACAAAAATACAACCACTGTATATTGTTACTGTAACCGTTTAAATGATTGGTTTTTAATATCAAGTCTAGACATATGGAAGAAAAATTTCAACATTTATATTATTCAACATAACAAATGACAATCACCAGTCACAAATTCGAAATCTAAATACAAATAGAAGTGCAAACAGAAAGTGGTGCGACAGTCACGGCACGGCACCAGATGTTAAGTGCTTTTTCACGACACCAGATGTAAAGTGCCTTTTTTAGGAAAGACACATAAGACACAATAACTAAATTTTCCTAACTACCAACACAATTCAAATTATAAATATTCATTGTTTCTTTCATTGCGTTGTGTGTTTAACCGAACAACTCCCAATTCAAAATTTAAGGGTCTATTGGTGAAAAGTCATGTGTAAGGTAAAATAAAACATACAAATAATTATTCAATGAAACATGACATTTATTGTTAAAGAGAAAAAGGTTGATCTTTACAATATGGTAACTGGTAGTTTGGCGACATTTTGGAGGCGATAAAGGTTACTACCTGGGACTTTGGTAATAATGTGAGCAGTACTCAGTTCCGATTACGCATTATTTTGCGTGAGGGAAATGAGAGATCATGGGATATGTCATGTGATATTAATGGACGAATTACGGTTCTTTAATCGGAAAAGGGGGGAAATCGGGAAAAAATGTGGAAATTTTGTATTTAGCTTTATTCTGTGTTGTGTGAAACAGTGTTTAATTTTTGGATCCCATGGCCCTAACTAAAGTGAATTCGAAATGGGTATTTAGGCATTGTGATAAAGAGAAGTTTGGTTTTTATTTAGCGGAGGAAGTATGGAGGAAAAATTCGCAGAAAAAATCTTTCAATAATTTTATTGAATGAATTAGAAAAGTGTCTCCGCCACGTAATCAAGATTCTGAAGAAGATTAGGTAAGTTAGTATTTTTAATTATTTGAGGATATTGTTTTTATGCATTGTTCTAAATGTAAGGTGGAAAGGAATTTGGTATTATTGGGAAAATTGTTATTAGCAATGATTTAGTTTAAAATAATTAGGATTGTAAGGTAATTTTTATTAATTTAATGTATGTGCTCATTTATATTTTTAAGTAGTGTTTTTGAATTTAATTATATTTTAATGAAATGATAGTTATTTTGTGAATTTTATGTTTGTAGGAATTTGCTATACGTTTAAGTTGAAATAAACGTGCATGGAAATAATTTAAATATTTGATACTAAGTATTTGTAATGCTTGCGGTATGAATTCGTTGGTGACGTGTATAATGTAATAGATGATTTAGAGGTAAAAGTTTTTGGATATTTTATTTATTTTATATGTGGAAATGTTCATATTTGTAAAGGGTAAATAATTTTTCGCGATCAGGTAATTTCATATATGTTCTTTTTACCGGGTTTAAAGATTGAGAAAATTGTCATGTATTTTCGTGAAATTTTTCTAATTTATGAGAAAAAAGCAGTGTACATGGATATAGTGAAGAGTGTGCGCAATGCCATTTTTGTGCAATTCTGGGAAGTTTTTTTAAGTAAAAATAAGTCGGCGTGTACATGGTTTATGTGTATGTGTTATTTTCAAAAACGCGTAAGGAGTATGGTATTGTGCACTTTTTCCCAATTTTGCAGTGAATATTTGTCATGATTAAGCAGTTTTGTTTGATAAAATTTCTAGCATAAGTGTAATTCGGCTAGTAGATTGTTGGAAGAAGTGTTCAGTAGATAAAAAGAAAAGAAACATGTCTTTACTTCGTGAAGACAAAATGGCGGCGGGGAAAAAAAGAGGGTTGCTGTAGGAGAGTTGGTTGCCAAATTTTCGCCAAAAAATCGCCAAGTTACCATAATGTAAAGATCAACCGAGGAAAAAAAAACATGAATATTTAAAATCATTAAAATGATACTGAGAAAATCTTCAATAATAAAAGAAAGAAAAACATATTGATTTGTACTCCGGAAAAATCAGAAAAAAAGAACCCATCATAGGATATATTGTAGAGTCATTAAGTTAATTAATTGGAAGCAAAGATGAAAAATAAGCAATCGCCTTCGCCGGGAATCGAACCACGGACCTCTAGAATACCGGCCCAGCGTGCTACCGTTACACCACGAAGGCACGCTAGGGAAGTGGAAGTAATACCTTAGATACTCCCCTTTTTAGAGGGCGACTAGGGTTTTAGGGGACCTAGTCGCCAAATCCAAGGTGCGGAGTATCATCATCCACAACCCTTTTAGTTCGGGCGCCACTTGTAGAGTCATTAGGTTAATTGGAAGCAGACAAAGATGAAAAATAAGCAATAGCCTTCTCTGGGAATCGAACCACGGACCTCTGGAATACCGGCCCAGCGTGCTACCGTTACACCACGAAGGTACGCTAGGGAAATGGGAGAAATACCTTATAATGTATTGCTCATTCGATATCTATCATGTTTAACATTTTGTCACCGAAATCTATTCCTATTTCACCTTCTTAATCGTATAATCGAATTATCATCATACAGGTTATTTGATAACTTTTGAAAAGCAAATTATTTTCCAACATATTGCATATAAACATCAGTTAAAAAAAAACAACTTTTAACGAAATTCCTAGCTAGAAAACTTTACTAATAATCAATTTCAACAAAATATTTATAGTTCATTGAGTTATACGAAATCAACAACAACAACAACAAAATTCTCCCTAACATTTCCTAACTCTTAAGCATTAAGAGAAATTCGGTAATTATTAAGATTTGGGATTAAGAAATTATTCATATTTGGATACACCTACAGTCCTATAATAGTAGCAAGGTATTTGGTTTATAAGCCTTTTCAAAAAAAGAAAATTACGTTAATACTTCCTACATAATAATTTTCTGAACGTGTACAAGAGTTGAGAAGAAAATTGAACCGAAAGTTCTAGAGGTGCGTTTAGATGACATACAGCCTCAACGATAACTTCAATGACCAGTACCTTCCAGGACATCTTAGATGACAGGTAGCCTCAATGATAACTTTGATGACCAGTATCTTTTTCAGAACATCTTCGATGACAGGTAGCTTCATGACATCTTCGATGACAGTTGGCTTCAAGACAACTTCGATGACAAGTATCCGGCACGGTTCTACCTCAATTATTGAAGACACTCGGATAATGGAGAAAAATCTTAGGAGCACAATCGGAATTTAGAAGATATTTAATCGTGAGTCGGACCATAGTAGCTGTACGTTGATCGAAAAGTGAATCTGCAACCAGTAGATGAATTAACTATGCAGGGACTTACTATCGGCCATGATTTGAGTGGTCGAGTAGATTAATGTCCGTGAAGACCTGCAATGTCACTTGGGAGAATGGCCCCCATAGTTTCAGAGTGAAGCCAGTCAGCCTTCTAGAAGTCTGAAACATAGTGTGCGAGAACAAGCAAAAAAAGTACAACCAGCGTCAAAAGTGAATGTCAAGAGAACGAATTCCCGCGAACTAACCCCTTTTAGATGTGATAGGGTAGCCGCATTAGCTAAGCCCCCTCCTGAAAAGGTTAAAAAAAACAGTTTTGAAAATTTCCGCCTTAAGCTAAACAAAATTTCTACTTTTTTTTCGCGGTGTTGAACTAAACTCAAACTTTAATCTCGCCAAATTCGCGCCTAACTAAGGCCACGCCTAAACAGCTGCGAAGGTCAAATATGACAACCCCAAAACTCCCCGGCCGGAAATCGCTTCCCGCGTTGGGCAGAAACCCGAAATTTTTGTTACCAAGTGAGCTTTTTTCGAAACTTCTTTTCCCCCCCTTTCAAACAATGACTTAGCAAGTTTTTCGTTAATTAAATGGCTGTAACTTAAAATCTGTTAAATCTAGTATTATGAAAGTGATCTCAAATTAAAAAGCTAATTTTTCTGCATCTAATGGTACTAAATATTGAGAGTTAAACTTAAATTAAGTCACAAAAATCCTAGTTTTGGAGCGACTGACTTAGATTTGCATTTATTCCTGGCACTAAACTCCTTAACTTCGACTGGTTAACCAATTATATTGTTGGCACATTTTAACGATTTTTCAATTGTCAAAGTTATTTCTATAGTGTTATCTAAACTGATATTATCCTGTTCAAAAATTCTATCTAAGATAGCCCTATTTCTTAGACCCACTCTCAAATACGTCCCGTAACATCGCATTTAACATTCTGTGATTGTAAGTACACGGTATGGCCAATGATCTTAACTCTGCACACCATATACACACTAATTGTTTTCCCTTCGTGTTGCTTTCCATTTAAAACAAATGCCTGCTAGGAATTATAAGTGGCTTAGAATTTAAATGGATTCACATTGCTGTTTTAACACATCATAATCCTTATCGGATGGATTATTAGGGGTAAAAGTATATTTACGTGTACCCCTTGGAGAAAATTGGCGATTT
The DNA here is from genome assembly GCF_044657685.1 of Stegodyphus dumicola. NCBI lineage: Eukaryota > Metazoa > Arthropoda > Arachnida > Araneae > Eresidae > Stegodyphus > Stegodyphus dumicola. The sequence goes on along the minus strand of NC_140775.1, from coordinate 60,752,956 downwards.
TTGGCGGTACATGGATATCGAGTTTGTGCAGTTCTTTGACTTATTATTTTGGCTTTGCGTAGAGGCGATTTTAGAGCCAAAAATCGCCGTTACACAAAGACAAAATAAAAAGTCCAAGAATTGCACAAACTGCACACATATCCATGCACACATTGATCTATGTTCACTTGAAAAAGGTCACAGAATTGCACAAACTAGGCATTGCGCATTTCCTTGATTCTATTCATGTACAGGTTGACCTATTTTCACTTAAAAAGCATCAGAGAATTGCAAAAATTTGGTGTTATGATCCTTGACTTTTCACTCGTTCTAAAGTCTTGACCCATTCTACTTTGTCGGTTCATTTCCATCCACTTATGAATATTATTTCTCAACTCTCCTTACGAAAAATAAAATGACACACTCACGCATGATTAACAATAATAAAGTAAGCTATATTTTCATTCTTGAAATACAAATTATCTCTTCATAAAGTATTTTGTTTAAAATTACGTCGAACGCACAACTAAGACTTTTACCTTCCAGCTATATTAAAGAACCAAAGGAATACACACAATAAGCCAAAGTACTTTCCCACGAGAGCGCCGTCTTTCTCGTCTCAACCACGCTTATTTTTCTCCGTTGCCAGATTTTCCCTCTCTCCTTTTAGATAGAGGTCGTTAGCTTAAACCTTCTTCCAGCAGGGTCGTTAGCTTAACCGTTCCGGTCGGTAGCTTCCTCTGACTGAGTATGTGCATGAAACTTGGCATTGCGCACTCCCTTGACTTTGTCCATGTACACATCGATATATTTTCACTTAAAAAGTCAAAGGAGCACCGAATTCTACAGCCGAGGCAAACAAAAAATACATAATCTGAATAAACTACATTTTAAACCAAACAATAAAAAACATTAAAAGGGAAAGAACTCTTATGCGTCTAATCAAGTACACAAAGCATATATCCATTTACCTTTTTTAGAAATTTCTTCGTCTTCAGTCTGTGAAACACAAATTTCCTAAAATTTCCTAAAATTATCTGAACTCGAATCCGTATATCGGCGTCGCCACATAAATTCGTAAAAATAAGAGTAAAAAATATCCTCCGTAGTTCCGGACTGTCCGGAAAACGGCTACTGAGTAAACCTTCATTTACCACACCAGTCAATAAATGCTGTTTTCCCCTTTCGTTCTAAATCGTACAGAAACTTCAAATTAATCTTACTACATTCAGCCATTCTACCGCCTAAACAGGAAAATAAGCAATGCACTTCCTAACCAACACACACTACAAGCCCTTACAAAACATACCATAATTCAAAATTTACCGCAATCATGCAACCGATTACGTCATAATAGGGTTCCATAACATTCATCTACTCAGGTTACCATAAATGAAACAACTTGTCGATAAACGAAACAACTTAGCGGTAAATGAATGGAAATCAGTACTTGTCCTGTGAAACATTTTGTATATCTAAATAACTTTCGAATCTTTCTAAGAATGAATCACAGTGTTGTTCATGTTCATTATACTTTTCAAACTGAACAGAAAGTTTAGAATTATCTATTGATGTAGTTATAACTGAAGTAAGTCTCTTCAGAGCTTTATTCTGCTTTATGAGCTCAGTTACAAGCTGCTCCATGGTTAATTCCTCCGAATAAAATAATTATAAAAGTTTTACCTTGAGCCGTCTTCGGAGAATCCCCTAATCCACATGAACACGGATTGCGCTAAAACACATTGCGAAAGCATTCTTCTTATTCTTCTAGAAAATATCTCATCCTCGACGCCACCTCTATTCTGCCTTTAGTCGGTATTTATTACACACGACAATTTATTATACGCCACTTTATTATATACAAGACATAACACACGTGAAACTTCCACGACTGGAACTTACGGTCTGCCCGTACATACTCAATTCGAGAGCTACCCAATAATTGTGCATGCCAGGTCCAAGTTCGATTACGATTAAGTTCTCGATACACCATATATATGTTTTAATTATTTGTTTCACAGTTTGCAAACTTGAATGAATTTTTGATTAACAAACTCATTTTGTAAGTGGAGCAGTGACAACACTGTACGTAATAAAACATTTTAATTTTCAGAGCACAAAATTGTCAAAAATGGAAATTCTAAAGGGATGCTGCTTTTAAATATTTTGTGATTTTTCTTTTGAATAGAATTTTATGTGTTTAAGTACGAAGAACGTGATATTTAATTAATAAATTTAACATACAAAATGTTAATAATAAAAAGATTAAAAAAATTGTAAGCTATCTTATAAAACTGAAAACTGATCTGACTAACTGAGAAAAGAATGCAAAGATATAAAATGCATGCCAATACTTAACATTTTAACGGGAATTCTAAAATATGTTACTATATCGCTATTAAAATTTGTGTAGTTTTGTTGCTAGATTGTATATGGCGTAGGTGCGAAGAAAACTTTTTTTTACTATTGAACCTAAAAAGATAAAAAAAAAAAAAGGGGGGGGTTGAACAGGAGGTGAGTGCAAGAGCAGACTAGTAGCCTGCGAGCTTAGCGGGAGCGTAAAAAAATCTTCAAAAACCTTTTTCGCCCACTGTTAAAACCTGAAACCTTTTAGATTTTTAAAATTATTTTTTTAAATACATATTCGTTATTTAAAGCTGCATTTAATCGGTAATCGTTTGGGTATGTGACTCATTTTTGATTAAATATTTTCCAATCTTAATTTTTTTTTTTTTTTTTTTTTGTTATCTTCCTGTTACTTTACAATAGCTTTTACGCTGTTCTTTCTCAAAGAGCGTCACCTGAACGTTAATTAAGTTTTCCAGAGAAACAAATTATCACAAGTTTTATTGTAAACTATGTTTCAAAGTCTGAGTTACAATATTTTAATCATTCCATTGAAACTTCTAATAATCACTAAAATTTCTGAACTGGAAATATTTTAAAAAAGCGAAATGTAGGTGTAACTAGAAATGTAACTTCGAAAAATAAAATGAATACGTATTCTGCCTATTTCAGAACCAACACTTTATCTTGCATTAATGTTGTAAAGAAACATTTGTCAGAAACAAAAGATAAGAATAACGCAGGCGATTTATGAGAAAATAGTTTAATTAATATCAAAACTTAAATTATTACAAAATCGAATGCCCTCTCCCCCCAAAACTGGTATTTCATTACAAATTAATGATTGTTCAACTGGCATTTTGAACTTGTCATTTATTACTGCTCTTTAATTGCTCCTGTAGAATAATACTTTCATTTGCTCTTTCAAATCTGACTCTGTTCAGAGAGAAGGAAAACGGTCTACAACGTAGTAGTCAAGAGGTATTTTATACTTTCTATGCTCTGTTGCATTTAACTGCGATCTGCGAGACAGATTCTAAAAAATTATACTACAACTTACAGAAGATTAGAAAGATAGCTAAATGGAAGCTTTAAATTTATTACCAGCTGAATTGGAAGGCGAAATGAAAATACGTGAAATGTGTTTTAGATCAAGAGCTGATATCTTCGGGGTAAAGCACACAAGTAAAATTTCAACATCTAAAACAAGGAATACATTTTGAAAAAATAGTAACTTTCCCACTCCTTTTAAAAACACTTTTTTTTTTAACCAGGCAAGAAATATTACTTTGCGCTAGCCAATGTAATCAGCACTAGCAAGTCAAGGTACAATACATACTTCATCAAACCATGCTAAACATGTTGTTTGAAATACCTACAGATCAATACAAATTTAGAGAAAACGGTAGCTTGCAAACAACGTGGAATGGAAAATATTACTATAATGACCTTTAATTTATGCATTTCTTTCAAAATCAATTCCTTACTGCCTGACATCTGATTTTATCTGAGTCAAAGTTTATTGTCCGTTCAACAAAACCTCTTTTCGATATATAGGCAACCTGAGGAAATTTTCTTCTGAAAAGAAAATAGTGTCTAAAGAGGGAAGGAAAAGCGTAAAATTGCTGGTACAATAATACAGAAAGAGCTAATAGATGTGATGAGGCTTTGAAAGAGGAAGGTGACAAAAATGGAAGAAGAATTGCTGTTAAGGAACGGTAAGATAAAGAAGAAAAAGAACTTATAACAGCCTGGATATTAACGACCCCCAAAGACGATCTGTTCCTGGCAACTAAAATTCTGGCGTTGCTAAAAAAACTGTCTTGTTATTTCAAGCGTACTTTGGGAAAAAACAGAAATAAAGGGAAAAAATAGAATAAAAGGAATAAAATAAACGTTGCGTCCTATTTCCTCTGCAAAAGGAAAAACAACAGCATGAACACTTGGAAGAAACAAGGAATTGGACAGTTTTAGATGATGTTGTTTTAGATGCAGTTTCCTGCTGCTTAGTTTACTTCCGTTCCTTCAACTGGGCCATAAATTATTTCTTCACATTACTTTCTGTACTCGGAATAAGGCTATTTATAACTCTAAACTATCGAAATTTTCAGAGTATAAAATTAGGGAAAATCTTCAAATATAAGGCGAATCCAAATGCATGCAGTAAAAAACTGATTTTTTCATTTAATAATCTTAATTAACTATCACATAATACATAAAATAAAGTACAATATAAGTACAGGTAATATTAGTAATATAAGTACGTAAGTAGTACAATATAAGTATAGTAAGTAATAAGTGTGAAACTAAAGTATTATAAATTTTACATTTGATTCCGAATTGTTTTTGTCATCCTTGCAATTGTTACGATTTTTTGTAACTATGTTAAAAATATTAAATACTTCTACAAGGTGGCGCAGAAGTCGTGCATGAGTTGAAATTCCTCGTAATATTTTTTTTTTGGGGGGGGAGGATTTTTTTTTAAAATTTTTTTTTCTTTTCCAGGACCCTGAATTACATTTGCGAAGGAATTGATGAGGCCCTTTAGGAAGGATTTTTTCTTTTTGGACTGTGAAATCATCATGGAGAGACTGAGGCCTAAATAGCGCACAAAACCGATAGAAGTCTATTTTTGAAAATTGAAGATCCATCATCCTTATTCAAAGAGCATACCTCCGTCATTTCAGGTGCGTAGCAGTACTCCTCAGATTAAGATACTCCCATTTTGCTCTGATCCGATACAAAAAACTGATGAAAAACTCATAATACTGTCACAAATACCAAATTGTTTCAAAAGTGTTTAGGGCATGTAGCAAATAATAAAAGCTGAGTGATTGAGGATATATCTGCAGAATACCTTAAGAAAATCATTAAATAGTTACAGTTAACTTGAGGCACTACGTCATAAAGCAGGAAATCCCTTTTGCACAAAATTTAGTAATTCAAAAAAATACGAATCGTATGTGAATTTTGCTATTTGAATTTCAATATTTAAGAAATGAATATTTGGAAATAATGATAATATTTTAACATATTGTTACGAAATATCAAGGCGCGGTGAGATGGCTTCCCCGCAAAGCTGTTTTAGGGTTGCCACATTTTGCGAGAAATCGACCATTTGGCGATATTTTGGCGAAAAAAATTGACGATATACCATGGACGGATCGAGAACCTTCTGGAACGAGTTCTTACCGGTTTAGCCCAGAATGTTCTCGAACATAAGCCGAAAGCTATATAAACTCTGCTGTTCCGCAGTCAGTTAGTGTGTGCCTGTCATCGAGTGTGTGTGGCTCGTGTAGCGATTTGTTAGTCAGTCATTGAGTGAGTGTCTCAAAGTCTAGCGTCGAGTTGGTCGTCGAGTGCATCGAGAGAGTCTTTTAGTGCATTGCGAATTAGTGCATCGTCGAGTTTTGTCTTAGACTGTGCTGAGTCGAGAGCTATACTCCTGTGTATCGTCGAGTGCATCGCGTGGAGAGTCTCGTACGTGGAGTTCCGAGAACGACCAAACAGAGTCGGAAGCTGTACTCTAGTGCTTTGCAGTGAAGCTATCTTCACCGTTATGGCCTGGCAGTGTGAAGGCTGTGTCGCTGATTGCTCTAGCGTGTCTATAGTAGATCTTCGACGACTGTAAAAAGTGTTATTGGTGGCTGTCCTGATTAATACCGGACAATAAAGTGTGTTTCGATACTTCATCAAGTGTCGTCGTTATTGACTCCAAATCTACAAATCCCGTACGAACGTGAAAGAAGAAAATAACGTAACAACTGGTATCAGGAAAAGAAAAACGTAACAATATTATGAATACGATGACAAATATCTGTTAATCAATGGCATGATGTTGAAACTGCGTAAAGTAGTGGAAAACTGTATGTACGCATATCATTATAAATTAAAATGTCGATTATACACCCTTTATATAGCCTTTCTGAATTATTTGACTGAAAGACATAACAACTTGAAAGACCTATTACGGCAGAATTTCTTTTCTCCTGATGAAGAGGGATCTGTACCTGTTCGCCCTCGAAATCGATAGAATCTTGGTTAAAATTTATTCTAAACACAATGCTATTGCTTCGCCTAATTGTATATTAAATTGCTTTACTGTGTTTTCTCTTTTAACTTATGCAGTTTTAAAAGACATCGTGGCGTATATTGAGTCATAAAGTATTTTACTGAAAGAAATGTAATCAGATACATAAAATCAAATAAAAAGTTATATGAATAAATATAATTAAAGTACACAGTCGGAATGAATAAGTAGAAATGTTTTAAATAATTGTCGGAGAAATGTAGTTTAACCACTCAACTCAAATAATTGAAATAAAATTCTATAAAAGAAAACTGATATCTAAAATAGTAAGCCTGATGAGAAAATATGAATTTAACCCATTAACCGCCAAAACTACAAGGAATGTTTCTTTTCTCAAAATAACAACAAATATTAAATTAAGTATTAATAACATAAATTTACATTGGAAATAAAAAAATGCTCTTACCTGTGGAAAACGCGAGTGTTGCGTTCGCGCAACGTCAGCGGAATGAGACTACGGATGTTTAGTGAGTAGGACTGTACTCGTGTGATGTTCTTTAGAATGGAGAGCAAGATTACGTTTTAGCTGTATAACGTTTTATAAATCTACAAATCACTTTACTTGTAATTAATTTAATATTGAAATATACATTGTATTTCTTTTACAAATACAGATTATTTCAATTGAAAAATTCAAGCATAAAAAGCTTGATTACAATCATGATCTAAAGCTACATTACATACTTTGCATCTATAAAGAGTCTGGCTATGGTACTCTTTACAACAAAGTCTTTTGTTATCAACGGACTTTACGATAAAATGTCTACCATCTCCATGTAATGGTTTTTGAATGCTGAATTTACTAGGTCTTCCTGTTGCTGATCTATTTCTGGCTAATTCTACACTCTCAATAGGAGTTTGCAAAAGAAACAATTCATTCTCGCGTCTGAAATCTAAAAGAGACTTTATTTTTCCAGTAGTAAAAAGTGGTGATATTTAGTAAGTTTAGATACGGTCTCACCTCATATAATTTATCAGTATTGTCAATTTGACTATTCTCAAATGCAAATTCTGCTTCATATTCCTGTACTGCAAACGTGATGTCAATTCTCGTACAACAGGAACAGAAATGTCCTTATCAAAAGACCAATACATTTTTTCTTGAGGTAAAGAATGATATCTTGTAGGCAATAATATTCCAATAAATCTTCTCATATAGGGTTCAGATGCAATAAATTCTTGCTTTTTTTTTTGTTTTTGTTTTTGCTGAGCGTATATATTTGTCTGTTCAACGAGAAGAGAGTAAATGTCTAAACCAAAAAGAAAATCGAAAATCTGTGCACTAATTTTACCTTGTATTTTGTCTTTTATAATTTCTCTTCTATCTATTTCTTCATGTTCTTCCTGAGACATAATTAACAGTTCCTTTTTTATACACTTCAAGATTTCAGTCTTCTGCTTTTTAAACTTTTTGTATGACTATAACTGCTTTTAGAAGGCTGAAACTTACTTCTTACGTGAATTTCAACTTCCCCAGCAGTATCATTTGCTAAAATATCATTATCATTATTTAAGACATTGACATTCCTTTCTTCTTCGTCACTAGATTCTGCAATTTCTGGGAGAACAACAACAATATCAGTTTCATTCTGGTCATTATTAAGATTATCATCATCTGTTTCTTCACAAAAAAAAAAAAAAAAAAAAAAAAAAAAAAAAAAATATCTTCGAAGGGGTTCTTCTAATGTAAGATACCTCGTTCTAGGCATTTTAAAAGCCAGATCATGAACCAGAACATCGAAAGGAATGAGTGAAAAAGGAGATTGACAACCCGTTTCCTGCTGACGTTGCGTCAGCGCAACACCTGTTTTCCCTTCCTCCGAACACAAATATAAACAGCTGACTGATGTAATGTTCTGATAAACGGTGACCTTGCCTAAAAATAGATCACTCATAAAGACGGCGATTCTTTCGTTAATATTATTTTCAGCAAAAATACCCGGTCGAAAATTTTGCTTAAAATTTGCTTAAAGTATGATATTAATTATTATAAACAAAATGATTGTTGAAGGCAAATATTTTTTTACAGAAATAATCTTCATAATATTCCCTACACAAAATCATCTGCTGGTATAAAATATTTTAGGTAGTTATATTTATATACGCATTTATTTTGACCGTTGCGTCAACGCAACATTAGCGGCTAATGGGTTTTAATCGTACGTCCAAAACAAAACTGAAAGTGAAAAGTTAAGCTTTGAATCGAAAGTTCTCCATTCCAATCACTCTTGGCTGAGAGTGAAAAAAAAATGCGCCAGTATATATTCTCAAATTATTCCGTTAAATCCTTCACGAAATTTTACAAAATTTGGTTCTTAAGCGTAATTTAAAGAGTCGAAGTATGGAAATTTATTGGCTAGTGAATTCAGAAAATATCCGATTTTTGACAAATTCGCATTTTAAAAAGGCGCAATATACAAATCTAATGCATATCCTTAAATCGCGCTTTCGACACGTAAGAAAGATCGAGATTCTTAAACGCAAGTTGAAGATATTGGCCAATCGACCGAACAAAATAGTGACCATTTTTTGACTCGGAGTAGAATGTTGTCCATAGCCACCAATTCTTACAACTAGTAATTTCTCATTATCCTCACACCAGCATTTGCTGTGTTGTATATATGCTGTGAAATAAAATAAATCTTTTCATCTCCGCTCGAGTCAAAAATGCGTAATTGTGTTTGCGAGTTCCCCTGAATAAACGTGATTTGCGGTAGCATATTCTATGGAAATTGTATATCTTTTTTATGCCTACTATCAGTACTCTTAGTTAACTGCCGCATTAACATAACGCTGTATGTTATTTAGATATTTAATACTTTTTTTGATAATTTCTTCACTTTTAAGAAAATGCCAAGGGCTTCACAAAGCGGGCTGAATTTTGATCACATTTCTCGCGTAAAAAAAAAGACAATGCAAACACCTTTTTTTAAAGTTTAAAATTAAAAAAAAGGGATTACGTAAGCGCAGGCTAAAAAAGAAAACCGTTTCAAGCATAAATCCAGTATTATTCACGAATGAACATTCAACAAGAAGAATTCGGTACAGTTGAATTAATCCTTTTGCTATTAGGTGACTAAATCGGAGCGTAGAAATTGTTTTTACATCGGAAATGCACATCTTATTTAAACATAGTAAGATAAGACGGCATGCTGATCAGTTCTTTTGTATGTAAGAAAAAAAACAAGGAAAAAAATTAGCTAGTTACAGTCTACTTTCGTATTCTAAATCAAAAGAAAAAAAATTCATTGAACATAAATCGCTGTTAACGAAAACAACTTTAAATACTGAATTTCCCCCCTTTTCAATGCCAAAATACGTACCCTTTGTTCTTGTATCATACAATGCTAAATGTAATTTTCACAGAGTGAAAATCTACCAACCTTTATTACTACTCACTTTATTACTAGTATAGTACTGTACTATAAATAGTTTAATAATACAAACGAAAATACTAATATTCAGCAGCTTCAAAAGACGAATTGGGCAGTTTTTTGCAGTATTATGTAACTAACCAGATTTAATGTAAAAAAAATATAGCAGAAAAGTTATGTTTTATCTCATTGATAGTAAATAAAAAGAAATATCCTTTAACAACAACAACAAAAAACTTTTAAAAATTCAAATAAAAATTGAAATGGGATAATTTAAGGAAAGAATTTGGATTTCGTCTTTTAGTCGGCATCAGGGAAAAAAACATGATTCTTTCGGAAAGTAAACCACATGTTGATTACGAAACAGATTGAATTTTCTTTAATAAATAAATTTTAAAATGAAATAAAGCTTATCAATCAATTTTTTCGTGTTGTTTTTTTATATTAACCTCACTTGCCTGAGAATGGTCAGCACAAGCCCACACTATTCATCGTAGCAATGAGTTAAATACGCCTGTCGTTGGCATGAGCCTTGAACACCACACAGGTGACAACACGACTTTAGCTCAGTTCCACCGCCATTTTTGAAGGACAGAACCCGGGGAGATGGGTTCGAGGGTTTTCTACCCTTAAGAGAAGCTTTTCGGGTCTCTGCATATTTAGAGTGTCCCCACATGCATGTCCACACACTATACATTTACAAACATTCACACCTTCTCCGGGACTTGAATCCGAGGCCTTCAGTACGTCAATCAGAGTCACTAACCACAATCACAGTAGGGCGGCTCAGATTTTTTATAAAATATATTATTAAAATTGCGTCTGTTTCAAAGCAGTGGGGAGCGAAAAGCAATACGGCTGAAGCAGATAGGAAAAACACGTGCAAAAATGGTAAAAAAAAAAAAAAAAAAAAATAGGAGGTTGTTTGTTACATTTGTTGCAAACCGTCTCTGGGCTTAGATGTAAAGTACTAGTTCCTAAGACCTTTAATGCTTCTTAATTTTTATTTTATTGATTAAGTGCTCTTTTTTATTTTACACGTTAATTTGTTACTTTAAAGAATGAATGTTTAGGGAAATTTAGAGAAAAATAAAATGAAACTAATAGTTATGTATTTTTAATTTATTTCTTAACATTATTCCCGAATATAACGGGGAGTAATTTTAGTTGTCCCCCTCAAATTGCAAAGAGTGTACTAAGTCTTTTCTGGATCAGAGAGATCGGCATAGTACTTATTAGCTTCCTATATAATATATCTAAAACAAGAAACATTTGGTAGTGCGGTGTTATCCAGGAAGAAATGAAGAAGCCATCGCTTTTAGAATTAATGGCAACCCTTCATCAAAGCTGACGACAAACACTTTAGAAGCAATTCCCAATAACGTGGTTAAAGCTTTTATGGAAACCGTCATTTCGGGATTTCATATAGTACAAGCAACCTGCAAACGGCCGAAGAGAATGCGCCTATATTTCCTCTTAAATGCACTGATATCTAATTGAGCTTAATGCAGCGTGTAAGAAGAGAGGATTATTTTTAAGCACTGCTCCTTTGTGTATTACGGAAGGCTTAGGGAAGAAGAACTGCATCGCCTTCATTCGGCTTAACTTCCAATCGCCCTGTGAGTATTTCATGGTTCGAGAAAATGAGCCGGCCGTTGCAGCATATTTAATAATACCGACGGAAAAAAAAATCACTGAATTTTTTATTAATAATGCTTAATTTTTTATATTAAATATAGATACAGAAGTTGGCAAGAAAACAAATGAATCTGATAAATATTGCGAAACGCACATGATTTACTGTTTCTTTTTTTTAGAAATTATCTTTCACGCGTATGGTGTTATGTAAATTCTGATGTATTTTTTGTTGTGTATAATTATTGCGTGTTATTTTACTGTGCATAATGTATTCTTAGTTATTATATTATTTTACTGGGTTTAATGAATTTGTATTGAGCTTATTTAAAATTAATGTATAATATTTAATATTGTTAAACTTTACGGTAAAGCTCCCTTAAGTTGACAGAATATGTGTTACAGTTAAAAGGGCGCTGGTATATTTCCGTTTCTCACGAGTCGGCTTTTTTGGAGGTTAGAGGTCACTGTCCAGCTGAATTTTCCTCTTTTCGCGGGGGTTGAAAACACGTGTTTTTCTCGTTCAGAGGCGAATAGTTCTAAGGGGCGGCGATTTTTTGACAGAGTTATAGGTGGAAACATTCTTCTGTTGCGTGGGAAAGAAAGGGTCTGTCATCTTGTAGAAAGTTCTGAATTTCTGAGAATTTTAAACGCTATTTATTACTTTTCTTCTGGTTGGCGAAAGAAAGTCCAAGTTTCCTTAAGATTGGCTAAATTTTTAATTTTAGTGTTGTTTGAGCCAATAGTTATTTTGAGGCGTTTCTTGGTGAGCGTCTACCGAGGTTTCTTAATCCGTTGCACGGAAGGCAGAAAACTGCTTTTGGACTGAAAAAAGAGATTTTTAGAGAAGACTTTTACCAGATTTTTTTGGAGCCTTAGCGCGTTTGCTCCTTAGACGGCGGCCCCTTTGGGGCCGGCCGTGGTCATTGAGGTGCTGGGGTGGAGCGGAGGAAAAACGCGGCGGTTCTTCGGGGGGTTATAGTTTTATACCGCGGTTTATAGTTAAGTTTTTATCTCCGAGAATCTGGGTACGGAGGATCCGAGACAGTGCGGGTGCTCGTCATGTTGACGGCGGCAATTCTTGCGGCCTATTATTTTCAATTTCGTCGCTGATGTTTCTTTCCCATTTGTGGAACAGTCTGAACTGCTCGTTCGTGCTGGAGTTTCTATTTTGCTTTAGAAAAGATGGAAATATGGAAAGTCGTCATCGCCTGAGAACTGCCTTGGTTTTTTGTCTCCAGTTTCGACCTCCTTCTCTTATCTTCAGTGGAACTTCGAAATGGGGAAGTTGATTGAGTTGAAATGTTGCTTGACGGTGGTTACAGCTGGAACTGTGAAAAAAAGTCCGGTTCCTGAAAAGGATGAAGATTTGGCAGTTATTGTTTCGGCGATTTGTGACTGGATCCGGGCAGCTTCCTGTGTCCGCAGATTTCGTGAGTGACTTTTTATTTTCATTGATGTTTAATACTAAAGCAAGAGCTGTCATGTTAGGTAGATAAAAATTGAATATTTTTACTAAATTTCTAGCTGAGAAGGTGTTTTTTTTTATTAATAGTCAGAAGTTAATTGAACCAATTTGGAGGAAGTGAAACTTTGTTTTAATGTTTAAGTGCTATGTTCAATATGATTTATTCTAAATTAGTTTTTTTAAATGAATTTAATCTTCTTGAGTTCCTGTTAAAAATGATTAAGAACTGTGACGTGTTTCGCTATGATTTTTGTATTGATGGATTAATGTTAAATATGAGATTGATATGAAAAAAACTATGAGTAACGTTAAAAGATTTTTGTAGGGGTAGTCTGGCCAGCTATCTTAAATTATAATGTGTGGGAATTTTCAATAAATGTGTTTATTACTTTTATTATTGTATGTTTCTTTTGTGTATTAATTGTGGTCTACTGTTGGTCACCCATGTGATCCTTACGGAAACATGGTTATTTAACCGAACCTGGGTAATTATATTGCGGTAGTAGAAAAAGTCAGTTTTAGTGTTGGTGACTATACGATCTGTTTACTGAATTTATTTTGATTTTGTTGAGTAGACTTCTTAATTGTGAGATTGTATCTTTCCATGGTGTTCTGAAGAGATCTGTGTGGTATTTGAAATGTTAAGGATTTAAGGCTATCTCTAGATTTTGTATTGAAATTTATGTGTTTTCAGGTTGGAGATATAAATTAGTTTTAATTTAGTGAGAGATAGCGTGTTAAAGATTTTGTTGTGGAAGTGTGTTTTCGAATTTTGTTTTTGTCAATTAATTGTGATTCTACCAAAACACCAGGGAGGATATCTTTCTTTGATGTCTCTTAGATTTAAAAGTTTTGATTATGTAAAGTACAAAGTTTAGTAGTTAGTTTTGTTTTTTGGTCACGGTACCAAAAAGAAGAAGTCAGATTTTTTAAAGTTAAATTTAATTTTTTACTACGTAACAATGGTACACCATACAACAATGTAAGATAATAATGATTTTAGAGACTAATCCCTTTTAAAATGAGCGTGGGAACTATCTCATTATCTGTTAATGATAATGGTAATGCGGATCAACAACTAAATTACTAAATTGATTCTAAATACTTATTAAATTGCAGTAGCAATTTGATAAGTACTCTGAAGAATAATGTTTTTCCTTTAAGTACCCCAACAATCTTGATATTTTGATAGAATAAGACTAGCTTTATTATGCACATTATCATGGTCACTTTAAGCAAGGATTTTGATATAGCATTTGTGAACTGTGGTGTCCCTATCAACTCTTGGTGATATAAATTGCCCAATAAAGAAAGTAAAGTGTTGATGTACGAAACGTTCATTAAATACAGAATAGAAAATTAAGCTCAGATTGTTGATAAAATTGCCTTTTCCTAGTTTACATTGTGATGACGCTTTGCAAAATATCGTTTGTAAAGTAGTTTTATTGAAAGTAAAATTTAATTTCATTAAATTATCTGCTGCATAGATTTTTACCACAGGAAAATTAAAGCAAAGCAAATTTGTAAAGTCACCTATTCTTAAAATCATTTTTAGATATATTTTGCAGTTTTTGTTGTGGTATGGTACAATGTTTTACACGATTACGCTATTCTACAGGAATTAAAGCAGTTCAATACATGCATTAAATGTGGGTTTCAGCCCAATCGAATTTCTTTCTTCTTGCATTAAGCGTAGAGAGTCCTTTTACACCTACAGAAAATAAGCGAAATACTTCTTAAGAGCTGCGCTGAAAACACAAATTTTATCATACACACTGCAAGGTGCAAGGTTCAAAGAATAGCAAATGAGCATAATGGGAATTGCTGACTTGATATTATCTTGCTACCACTGATGTCACAGAGCATAAAATATTTTGAACGTCTTAAGCAAGAATGAATTTTGAAATCTCAGGAACCATTTGCTTCTATGTTTTCTAAAACACATGCTTTTTTAACAGCCATTAGATATTTATAAATACATCTGGAGGTTTCCCATATCATATATGACATCGTTTTCTTTGGCAGCCTAAACTCATGAGCTCTAGGAAGATTATGGAGGAATAATCCCCTTGCCTTAAACTGTGGACAAAGTCAGAAAAAGGGTGTAAAATTTGAACACAGAGAAATAACAATGACCCAGCTTTACACAAGCCAACACTTCTGGCTTAACTGAAACAAGTAATGTTGAATTAATATTAAATGTAGTTAGATCAGCCTGAAGGCTCAAAGGATAAAAGTAACGAGTAGTAAAGCTGCTGTTTGTAGAAAACCAGTGGGACATGCCTAATAGTTAGAAGCATTCAACAACCAGAGCTAGAACTACATTCCCATTATGAAAAAATTACTTGCTTATAAGGGAATTGCGGTATAAGAAGCACTCAACACACAGAATCAAATCGCTATTTAGTCACGGTAAC
This sequence comes from Stegodyphus dumicola, assembly GCF_044657685.1. NCBI lineage: Eukaryota > Metazoa > Arthropoda > Arachnida > Araneae > Eresidae > Stegodyphus > Stegodyphus dumicola. The sequence goes on along the minus strand of NC_140775.1, from coordinate 60,737,647 downwards.
GGCATGGCCTCAAGCAGACAGAAGACGCTCTAAAATAACCTGCGAAACCTTCGTACATCTTTCTCCCTCAATTTCAATAAACGCACGCTATGCACTATCTCATTTACATTTCTGGCATCAAAAGCGTGGGTGAAAAGGAGAGCGACAGGAAAGTTAACTCAAAATTAACTATTAGTCAAAAATAAAGACAAATTTCTAGATAGATAGATAATTTTAATATATAGATAACCATTTCGAATTATTGAAACATCTGTTAGTCTTAAATTTGGCCAACAGTTAAAATGTGCAGATTATGCAGATGCATCTGAACTTATTTCAGCATACATATTCTCACCAAAACGAACAACGGTGTTACATTTAACTTTGTGTTACACCTTGCATTTAGAGTACAGTAAGAAAAATTTCGTTGAAAAAATTATTAGATTAAATTACCTATTACTTACTTGCTGCTTTATTACATTATATATTTCGATCGGAATTTGCCAGGAACTGATGTGCTTTAATAAAGAAATATATTCCGCATATTATTTAAGAGAACCAGTCATGCATTTCTTAAAAATGCCAATGGATTTTTTTTTAAAACTTAATGTTCATCTGAAGTTATATTGCTGAAAAACAAAGTAATGCGAGGTTTTAAAGGTAGAAATTGCATGTCTAATAATGTTTATGATATTTTCAGTCTATATTTGCCAGATACTTTACAGTGACATTTTCCAATTGAAACAGAGCAGTGATTTCATAAAAAATACATGTTTGAACAAACAATAGCATGATGTTTTATGATGTCATAGCATTTTAGGTAAAAAATACATTTTGGAATGACATTTATTTCAAATAATTATAATATTTTGAGTTAACCATGAATTAAACAAATTATGAAAATTTACCATATTTTCACAGAAATTTTCTCCAGTGGAACATCACTTAAGAATAAAAACCGATAACAAAGTCTTTTTTCTTTACATATTACTTTGTTAATCTACAAGTTCAGAAAAAATATATATGATTGTATGTAAATAAATATACATTTCTTTATTTTTTACTACATCTCGTCACTTTATGCGGTTTCGAATTCGATAACGTTTGTAGCCTTGGGAAAAAAAAATTACTGGAAAGTATCATCATACAGGACTGTAAATGTTCATCGAGGCAATTGGGCCCTTTTGTAAGACTTATTAATTTTCAACCAACTAGTGACCAAATGAACTTAAAAGTACTAACTCAATAGGGGATTTAAAAACAGGCACACCAAAATACAGAAATTTTTTCAACGTTCGTCTGGCGAATAAATTTATTGGTTTTATCGACGTCCCAACTTAGTCTAGTCACGCGGCCTGATATGCAAGCATACAAAATGTACAATTTTTTCAGGTCGCTGACATCGTTAATCTATCCATTTGTTTTATTTCCATTCACTATCAATAGCGCATATAAAAAGAATCCATATTTTTCTAATTTTGCTTATATTTATGCTTTAAATTTTCATTCTTGAAATATGATAATTAATGACCCTTTTTCTTCTAGCTTTTTTTACTGGTCTGTCAAACCATTGTTATATATATGCATTACAAATGTAGTTTTGGCTGTGTGCCAGTGCTAGCTTCGAACGCAACTGGAATGCAGTGACTGCTGAAATATTTGTTAGCGCTTTTCTTAATAAACACAGTATTGCAATTCACTCCCCAATGAATTTAGACTACATTGAAATCTGCAAGCGCTGTATTATAATAAATACATGACTGAAATGTATCAGCGGGCCGTACAAAACTGCTTCGGAGGCAGCATGCAGCCAGCGAAGTTCTTTTCTGGGTAAAAACAGGATGAGTTATATTGAACTTTGAAAATGCCTCTAACGACAAGCCCGAGGGAGTTAATTAATCATCTTAAGAGTTTGCAGTTGGAGAGCTAAAAGAAAAAATAATACACTTAAAATCGATAAAAAAATTCTTAGAACTACAGATTAATTTAAAGTTCCAAAAATCAGAACAGTGCAATAGTCTGAAATTAAACACATAGATGACTTCAAATAAAAATTAAATAAAACCAATTTTTGAAGTTTTAATTTGAAAAAATGACATTTGTGTACTTTATTGGCTATTTTTAGGAAACGCTGAATTAATGAAGCCCTTAGGAGAATCAATCAATCAAATTTTATTAGTTTTCCCCTCTTATAAAACAAACAAACCCAGGCCCTTGAGACGCAGGAAGAATTTTAATCGATTTCAGAAAAAAATGCACTAAGAAAGATCTCCTTTCGAAAGTGCAATGCATCTATTTTATTTCGTTTTCTGTAAGGCATTGGAAATCATAGTTAAACTAAAAATAAGAAAAAAGAACATAGTCATACCAAAAAACTATAAATATAATAAATGTGCGTAAACAGCAGGGTTTTATTGCTGCAATTGATTTAGGATTATGTTTCGATAAAGTTGAAATACGATAACCGAATAAAAAGTTTTCTTTAATCCATTTATCTGCTCCAGGGAATTTCTGAGCACAATTTAAATCATTGGAAAAAGAGCGAAGTTTTTTCTTTAAATATAATGCGTTTGTTTTAAAACAAGCACGAAACAAAATCATCATTTGATTCTAGTATTTCTACTATTTGGTTTTATTCTTCAGTTCTGACCATTATTACAGTTATGTTAAGGGCACAGCACAGAGTAGGGGAGAATCTCTCACATCAAAACAACTGTAACAATGGTGAAAACTGAACGATAAATTCAAATAATACATGTATTTTCGTGCCTGGTTTAAAATGAAAGTATTGAATTACTGCCCATTACGCAACATTATTGATTACGCAACATTATTGATGCTCGATAACTCTCCGTTGGAATTTGTAGAAAATGTTAAATATCTTGGTGTCATTCTTGACCAAAAATTAACATGGAAAAAGCACATTGAATTCCTTTCTGCTAAATGTGAAAAAATCATTAATGGCTTTCACCGAATTGCCAAAAATACTTTTGGAGTAAGCTACGATGTTAAGAAACTCATGTATAAGCAGTGTATTGTACCTTTCATTTTGTACGGCTGTCGTGCTTGGGGACATGTTCTTGCCAAGAGGGTTAACAAAAGAAATTTAAGAAAGATTCAACGGAGAATTCTTCTTCGTATTATTAGTGTTTATAGAACCTTAAGCTATGAGGCTACTTTTGTTCTTGCAGGAGTTCCGCCTATTGATTTTGAAATTGCATATAAGAATAATATTTTTGAGTCATTGGCAACTCATGCTTCGGAAGACTGTATTAATGGAATTGTCCCCTTCACTGATCTTCCTCATCTCGCTTCTTTAGAACCCATAAATTTCTGCGATTATAAAGACACTGCTGAAATAAGTTTTCATATGGTTTTCTTTACAGATGGCAGCAAGATGAACAACAAGGTTGGCCTTGCATTTGTTCTTTTTGAAGGCCATTCCGAGATTTGTTTTCTTAGACACCGTATACGGAATGAATGTGCAGTTTTTCAAGCAGAACTTCTGTGCATTTATCTTGCCGTCAAATGGATCCAGGATCATGGGACAACATCCTCAAAGTACCTTATTTGTTCTGATTCTCTTTCTTCTCTTCAACTTTTGAACAGTATTACCAGCTGCGATAAATTAGTTATCGAAACCCTGGTAACTGTTAGTTCACTTAGAATTAGAGGTATTGATATCTGCTTTGCTTATGTGCGTGCTCATCATGGTTTCTACGGAAATGAAAGAGCTGATTTCTTAGCTAAAGATGCCTTAAATTTACCCATTGATATCAACATTAGCATTCCAAAGAGTTATTGGAAGTCCTTTCATTATAAAAAGCTTTTAGCTATGTGGAATGAGGAATACATTTCATCTTGTAATGCTGAAGTCACCAAAAAGTTCCTTCCTTCTATTTTCCATAGACTGAATTCCGAGTCTTTCCTCATTAAATTTTATAGTGTCTCAGTTTTTATCTGGTCACGGTAAATTTGCAAGTTATCTGTTTCGTTTTAATCTACGATCAAACAATTTATGTGAATGTTCAAAAAGAGTTCCTCAGGATGTGGACCATTGGATTTTCTCGTGCCCTACATTTGATGGCCCTAGATTATGCTTACAGAACGATTTGAAAATGTTCGGAGTGACTTAACCAGTGAAGTTATCTGTTTTCGTGAAGTCCAGACTGCTGTTCTCTGCTTTTGTTCGCTTTATTTATGCATGTAATTTTTAATGTTTATTTATACATGTAACCTTTAATGCTCTAGTTAACTTACTTCTGTAAGCCCCGTGTTGTACATATGTGGTGCACGGGGAGTCTGTATGTTCTCAAAGGAAAAAAACAAAAAAACTCAGAGGGATGGTTGAGCGTACTAAAACATGCAATTTTTGTGTAGGAATGCAGGGTCTAAAGTGACGGGTTAAAGCATTAAAGCAAGAACGAAAAAAAAAAAAAAAAAAAAAAAAAAAAAAACCCACGACACGAGACGAAAATGTGTTTATGTACAAAATCAACGCAAAGTGCTTCTTTGCAGCAGCACAAGTGACAGGTGACGGAGGACGGACACCTGATGTTTAACAGAGGTAAATAGGCATGTGTCCCACGCCCTCCCCTACCTAGAGGCAAAAACTCCCTGGAGCCACAAGAGGCCCGCCCCGGAAGTTTATTGAGATATTAAAATGAGTGTGTTCACGTGGGCAAACGGGGGGGGGGTCTTAAGTGTACAATGGATACTTGGTAGACATACGATTTGGCATCTTAATGGTAAGTCCTACATGCAGCTTAAGCACACACATTTGAAATACATGACAAATAAATATACATAGAGTAAACACAGTTCAACACAAAATATACAAAACATAACAGTACACGATACAAAGCACACACAATACGACATTAAACAGCATAAAACATATATAAACATTACGTTAAACACACACATTACATTAAACACATAAAACTACTTATATAAGAAAACGAAAAATACATGAGAGCAAGGGGAGAATCAAAACACACTATGTTTAACACCTAGGCACATTACGTTTAACATGCGGAACAAAAAGCAATGCGTTAGTCATACATGGGCAGTACATATTTACATTCATGTTGGTGCTTTTTCGTACAAGAAGTTAAATTGCATTACAGTATTCTTACATTGTGTTAACAGTTATGTACAGCTGTGATTGGTTGGCAATGCAGTGGTAGAGGGCGGTAGTGAGCCGGACAAACCACGATCCGATGCATTTGAGGCTCATTCGCAATTATGATGTCGAGCGTGATGGGTGAGTTTACGCACAAGGAAAAGGCTGACATGCATCTCATTTATGGTGTTGCTAATGGGAACGGCAGAGCAGCGCTACGGTTGTACCAGGAACGGTTTCCGAACAGGTATATGCCGAAGCACACAATGTTCGAGAGGTTGCATCGTTCTCTGTGTGGAAACGGGACATTTGAAGCCACCTCTGACACTAGGAGTGGAAGAAGTGCACGACAACCTCGCTTTGAAGAATCCATCTTGAACACTGTGCATGAATCACCTCAGACAAGTACAAGAGCTATTGCACGTCATCTGCACCTGATTCATTCCACCGTTTGGAGAGTATTGCATGAAAATGGTTTGCACCCACACCATTTGCACAGAGTCCAAGTCTTGCAAGAGACAGATTACTCTCTTCGAGTTCATGTCTGTCATTGGTTCTTGCAGTAGTGTGCGGCGGATTTCCTATCGGATGTGCTATTCACGGACGAGGCAACTTTCTCACAGGACGTCATCTTCAATAGCCACAACATGCACGTGTGGGCAACTCATAATCCACACAGTACACGTCCACATGCATTCCAAACCCGCTTCTCCGTGAATGTTTGGGCGGGTATTGTTAACGACTACCTCATAGGCCCATACCTCTTACCTGCACGTACAAATGGCTTATGTTATCATATTTTTCTGTAAGAGGTGCTACCGGAATTGCTGCAGGATGTTCCGGCTGTATTCGTGATCGCAATGTGATTCCAGCATGATAATGCACCAGCCCATAATCACGTGCGATTACGCAGTTACTTGGATGGGACATTTTCTGTCCGATTAATTGGCCGTGGTGGACGCGTTCGATGGCCACCCTGTTCGCCAGATTTATCCAGCTAGGATTTTTTTATGGGGCGATTCTAAAGAGCATCATTTACGAGACTCCCGTTGACTCACTGGAGAACCTCGGTGCACGACTATCCATTGCGGCTGCAAGCGTGCGCGAAATGCCTGTCGTTTTTAAAAATGTTTGTCAATCCCTTCTGCGACGTTACCAAGCATGTATTACTAGTGGTGGTCGCAATTTTGAACATCTATTGTGAATACTGTATTGCTACAAAAAAGAACTCTGCGTTAATTTTGTACATAAGCACATTTTCCTGTCTTTTTTTTTTCCAGCCTTAACACGTCACTTCACACCCTACATTCCTATACAAAAAATGTATCTTTTTAGTACGTCCCACCACCCCTCCAAGTTTGTCCCATGATCTATGAAGCAACCTGTATATTTTATAATGGCGCTGGAAGTGTCACTTTGGATTACTACACGAAACGACGATTTATAATTTAGGCATATATTTGAGACGGGTGGCCTAAGAATCGACCAGAGCTACAGTGTCTCAAAAAGACGGCTGTGGCCGAAATATCGGCCAGCGAATTCCCCTCCTCCCATCCTTCAGGGTGTGGAGATGATCATTGTCCGAATAACCTCCCTTGCCACTTATGCAAAAGGTTTCGTAAATTCCCTTTCGTTTCCCTCAGCAGTGAAATCTTAGCAATTTTACATTAGTATAAATTTCACCAACTTTTCAGTGTCACTAAATATTTATTTTTTCTTTATATTTCCCCTTTTTACTGTAATTTTTGTATTTAAAATTGCTGCTTGAAACATGCAAAATGCAATGAAGTGCAATGCAATGAAAATATAATCAATAAAATCTGTTTTTAAAGTAAAGGAAAATAATTTAAAAAAAACGCTGAAGGATAAAAAAAAACTTTAATCACAAAACTGCAAGAAAAAACAATGAATAATAATGTAGTAGAAAGATGAAATAACTTACGATAATACAGCGGGGGGGGGAAACCATTAAATTAAACTGAATAAGAATACTAGAATACTAATGAAAAAGGTAAAAGAAACTAATATAAGAAAAATACAACGGGATTTGTTTTGATATATAAATATAAGCTGTTACACAATGCTTGGAAACAAATAAAAGCGAACTGCAGATTTATACGAGAAACAAATCGTTAAACATCATTTTCGAGTACTATAAATTAAAAATTTTAATTAGTTCATATAATTAGGCCAAATCTCTGTAGAAACCTGTAGAACTGTAGGCACCATAAACGAAATCCCAGTAAAAACCCATAGTGAGAAATCAGAACTTTAATGCGTGTCCATAGGCTATATCTCCATTAAAAATGGATATAAGTCTCTGCCTCGTAGAAACCAGTAGACAGAAACACATATACCTGTATAGGTACCCATAGGCCAAATCCATATAAAAACCAGTACACAAAAAGCCCCAGACCAATAAAGGTACCTCTTGTCAAAATCGCTGCACAAACAGTAGACAAAAACCCATAAACAAAACCAATAGAGTTATACCATAGCGGAGTATCCACACATAGAATCGTACATAGAACGGGTACCATATACGGAATCCCTATACAAAACGATACACAAAAATAGAACTGTAGATCAAATTTCCGTAAAAACTAGTAAATAAAAACATGAACCAGCAGAAGTACATAATTAGCACTGATGAAATGTACAGAATTAAATGGCGGAGAAAGCATGTAGAGTAAATTTAAATAAAATTTAATGCGAATAAACTTAATAAAAATTTTAAAATATCTAGAAGCCTACAAGCCCCTGTCCTCCTCAATACATGTCAATATCTATAAACATATTACAAAATATTTGTATAAAATCTCTTTAAAAAATTTTAAACTCCCTTTATATAACTTTGAAAATAAAATTCATAGAAAAATAATAATCAAAGGGATGATTCATAACCATTGAATGATATATGTACAAAGAAAAATAAAGAATATGTAAAAGATTAAATTAGCAGCGTAAAATTAATTTTCCTTTTCTATTCTAAAAATAGTAATTTCTCTGCACTGCATCATTTCGAAATTAATCGATGTCGTATGATTCTTACATAATTTAAAGTTGTAAATGGAACTAAAACAGCCAATAGTAATTTTACAGCAGTGTTAATTACCAAATAAAAATGAATTAAGAGCGAAAATTAACTCAGTCTGAATTAAGATTTCACCCTTAACATAAGGCATTTTCTTTCTACTCTTTGACCTAGCCGGACTGCAGAATCCTAGCTGGCAGAGCAGGCTGCAGAGTCTGTCTGCTCCTACTTTTTTTACTATTTATTTATCAAAAATGTAAACTTTTGGAATAGGCATAAATAATGTGCCAACTTGTTTGTTGCTGCAACATATTTGCTGAAAGAAAAGTTGAATTAAATCTACCTCGACTGTCAAATTTCTTATTTATTGCGGTTTGGAGTTTCAACATCTATAAGCTATCAAAATTCTTGCTGTTCTTTACGGATATATATCTATATCATATATATATATATAAATATCATTTGATGGTTGCGAATCATGACTTGTATATATATTATTGATTTGATTGTATATATATATATATATATTATTGGTTTGAATGTATATATATATATAATGTTGTAAGATCTTAAATCCATTTAGTGCGAATACTAGTTATTATTACTTGCGCAATTGCTGCAAAGTTAGTTAATAATAATTTATTTCCTAAACAGTATTGATTAATTGATTATATTATCTCCTAAGTTTAATTAAAGTAGAATTATTTTAAAAGTGTGCATCCATACTGGTAAGTTATATTTTGAAAGATGTTTTGAAGTAATTTGAAAGCACAATGTTAATAATGTTTTAACGGGGACTGGAGTTAAATCATCACGAAGAATAATATTTCAATTGTAAAAGGAAAAATTAAAACATGTAATCATTGTCATTGATCGGAAATTAGTTGACTTTTCAAGGGGAACAAACCAACTCCCGTTCAATGATCAATAATGGATAAAAATACGTAAATACGAAAGTGTTTCGTCTTTACTCGAGTTATAAGTTAAAGCCAAACCGGCAATCCTAGTCAGGCCAAATATTTTCGTGAATAGTAGGAATTATGAACTAATGCTGATACTCAAAGAACTTATTCTCATGAAGCATTTTAGTCAATTCAATTTGGAGCAAAAATCAATTACTGTAGAGAAATCCTGTAAAACTCGAGTAACCGTCCCCGACACTTTCATCGTTACGCATTTGAGTACTATATATTATTGGTTTGATTGTATATATATATATATATATATTATTGATTTGATTATAAATATATACATATAGTACTGTATCTCACTGCATATATTTGTATTTCAGTTCTTTAATTGGGAAATTAACCCTTTGAGGGGCGGTATATAAAATAATTTAAACTGTGGTAAAATTTTGCATGAACTATAACTTATGGACCCTAAGGATACAAAATTTAGACTTAAAAAAATCTAGAGCGAAATCCTGAATTTTGAGAGCCGGTATATATTTTATACCGGCGCCCCTCTAGGACATTTTTTTCCAGGTAGCTGTCAACTGTTAATCTTTGTTTTTAAAATTAATTTTGGGTATTTTTGATGTGCGTCTGTAGTGATGAGTGCTTGAATATAGTTATGTAAGTATAAAGACAATTTTTTTTTAATTTTAAAAATAAAATTTATGTTTTTTATACACTTTGATGACGCAACCCAGCTGAACATACTTATGTAAAATATGGGTAAAAAGCTTTTCAACTTGATTTAAATTCAATATTATTTTATAAAAAAATTTAGCAAATATAACACTGCATGTGTAAATCGTATCATGCTGTAACTGAACTAGTATAATATTACAAGCAGATGTAACTCAGCCGAAAATTAAAAAAATTTAAAAATGAAGCACTACGACCGACTCAGCTGAGAAAGTATGTTGCATTTTTGAAATTGTATTTTATACTTTAAATAATATGTGAAAAAACAACCATGCTTCATACTATGATACGAAGAATCGCCGCCCCCCTCCACGCACACACACTTTAGATCATCAAGGACCGTAAGGGTCCCTTTTTTATTTTTTGTAAATATAGGTTGTAATGTATCTTTTTGTTCAGGAAGAAACGCCGTTAAACAATTTTATTATTTGATACACCTCAAAGCTCTTATTCTGATTTTCAACCCCTTTGGCTGCATAGGGGCTCCTTTTCAACTTTGGGATAAATTTTAGTTTGCATCTAAAACGGGCCTTAGAAATATTTTTCCTCCTTTCACCAACTGTGAGAATTTATTTCGGAAACAACCTATTTGTATCAACGAGAGCGCAGATTTCTCTTGTGTTCTCTAGTCATTCATCTGAAATTAACAAAGAATTTCCCTAAAGAATAAAAGCATGCTTTCAAACCAGCAGTTTTTGTGAAGGAAGAGCGACGGAGAGCTCGCGACTTCGGGTGAGATGGACCTGAGTACGTTTCCATTTTAAGTGAGCTTTCCCTTTGTGTGATCTTATCACACCTCACAAAGGGAAGAAGGCGTGACTCCCGAATGACAAATTAGTTGTCAATCACCTCTTTCATTTTCCTTGCATTCTAGAATTTTGGAAAACACGAAGCAACGGGTGTCTTTTGGGGGCTAACATGCCCCATTTAACCCCCACAATTGTGTAAAGTTTTGACCCCAGATGGAAATTTTGAAATCGATGAGTCTTTCTCTTGGAAAAGAGATAAGTGCTGAAATAAAAATTTTAGCTAAACACAGACGAATGAAACTCGAGCTGAGTACACAAAGAATAAATGAAACTAATATACTTGTATTCAGTCCTAGCGCAGAGTCAATAAACTCCCCATTCCTCCATGAACATAATACTGAATCCTAAACGACTTATAAATTAATCATGAAAAATTATTACATCATAAACTGTTATAATAATAAAGAAATTCTGTCATGTCACAGAGTATAAAAGGAGAAGACTGGTGCTGCCATCTATTGGCGTGGTACCCTCAGTGTGGGCGCCGGTATATATTATATACCGGTTTTAAAATCGTATAAATAATCTTCTGTTAATTATCATTTCTGACAAAAATGAAGTAAATATATAAGATTCAGCATGTGTACGTCATATATTTGCAGGTTTTGAATCTTTTCCTTCCCTCCAATAGAATTTATCGATCTTCCAACACGATACCTTGCAAAGAGGTATATTAATTTCATAACTAACATATTGAGCATTCATAGGGTGATAACACTTAGAATTGAAAGGAAACACTAGAAACTTACGATTATAGCTTTTGGTGTAGAAAAATTAGCATTTTTTCGGAGGTTAAAAAATTGACAAACAACCGGTATATACTATATACCGGTTATATAGTATATACCGGTTGTATATTACCGGTTATATACCGGTTGTATATTACCGGTTATATACCGGTTGTACCTTCAAAGGGTTAAACAATGGCATTTAATGACATCAACTTGTTTAACAATTTGATACCTAATGAGAAATGTATTGCCAAGGGATGGTACTTTCTAGCATCTGCTTAAATTTTAAATTACCTACAATGCATTAAACCAAATTTAAACAAAACTAGATGAAATCCTAATTTTCAGGAAGAGAAACACTATTAACAAGCAAGCAAAAAGAATAAGGGACCTGTTGAAATTATTTCTTTTCCCTCCGATGGAGCCAATTTTTCTTTTATTTTTTATCGTCTGTCGCCGACTAGGTCACGTGACTGGAGGCAGAGAAAGAATGTAATAACTCTTTTAGTTTAGTTTTAGTTTGACGCTTGAAATGATCTGTTCTTGGCCGCATAGCGGTAATCAACAATTATAATAATTGTTCTTGATAAACTAATCTTTGCCCTATGATGATAAATTTATATTATTTGTAAATTTTGTGTTTTGAATAATGTAAATAATGTACATACGCTCTTCATTAAATATTTCTGTGTTTCAACTGGAAGTTCTTATTTTCAAGTTAAGTCTTTACGTCAAACTGGTATATTGACTCTTGATTATACTAGTATATTCTTGATTAAATTGATGCTCTCACAACTCGTGAATAAAATAGAATCGTGAATCGCGATCATAATGTTCAAGTTTTGTAGGACCTGCAAATTAGAAACACAACATAGAGTTCAAATTTAGCATACTTGATATCTCCTTAACTCGCTTACCTCTGATAGCAACACCCTGCAGCTTATTATGACTCGCACACACATAGATGTTTTGCGTGGAAGAAAGTATGAATCCTAGAATATAATGTAGTGAAGAAATAATAATATACAAACACTGTGTCGACCACCTCTTTATAGTACTTTGAATGTTACTTGTATCTCTCAGAATATAAAGGAAACATAGATATAAAATATAATAAACTTAATAATATCCAAAATACAATAAATTATATTGTAACAAAACGAACTTTAAAAAATTTACAAGTCTCAACAAATACCAATTCTCAACCCATAGTTCGGGAATTAAAGAAATATTTCATAGCGTATAATATTTTATTCTGTATCTCACTTTTAGTGCTCTATAATTTTCCACAGACTTTATATAAATAAAATATGTAACATAATAGGTATTTATACTATATGTAGTTCTCGACGTAAAACAGATTAATTATTAACTTTCATACTGTAAAAATTCCATAAATTTTGGTTGATCACAATAGATTGCAGTTAATAATGGCAAATTTAAGCTAAACCTCAGTAATCAGCTGAGAAGCTTGCTGGTCGTCGCTGTAAAAACATTTAAAAACAATATCCTTTACATATCATTTCATATTAATTCCATTTGCTATACTTTACAAATTTCAAGAATTTTTTACAAAGAAATCAAATATTGTGTTGTCTTTATATTGCTTAATGGGTTAACCCATTTTATGCATGAAGCAAGATAATTTATCAGTAGTTTACTTAGTTTTCAGCTTTCGAATAATTTAGAAATGTAACACTTATATTTTAGGAACTTTTGAATCAGTCAAAAAGCGCTTTTATAGATATGGTGCAATCTCTGACGTCACAAGGCATAATGTACCAAAATGTTTTTTCCCTACAGTTTTCCACTCAATACAAATTTTAAATTAGACTGAGCATGGAAATTGCATGATATTTAAAGCTTTTTAGACTTGCTGCAAGTACTTTATGCACCTGCGGTAGCTGCGAAAAAGTTGCTAATCATATTTTTCTTGAGTACGTTTTTCATGTCCAACAGCGAATGATACTTTAATGCACGTCCTTTATCCTGGCCTCCACATTTTCTGAACTTTTATGGATTTAAGAGGCGTTTTAGATAATTGTTTTTCTCTTTATTTTACTTCCTTATTTAATTTTACAATTTTTTTTCTTTTACTTAATTTTTTTAATGTTTTCCCCTATTTCAATACTGTTGTGCATTTGTTTAGTTATTTGCATAGTACTATAACTTGCTTGTGTAAACTTCGTGGTACACGTTATGGAACACAAGGAGTTGGATTTACAGTTAAAAAAAAAAAAAAAAAAAAAAAAAAACTGAAATTACCAGAAAGGGGAAAAAAACCTCCTATTATTTTCCTCTTTAAAAAGTGCTTAAGATTCAGCATCAGCACCAAAGGAAAAACTTTTATCTTTATCTTTAATACACTGAGTATTAAGCTGGCTTTGAATAAACGTAATGAAAAATATCATCACTTCATAAATGGTGACTCGTTTAGTGACTCAATTTTCTCGAAGGAAAAAAACTATTCTTACATTAATGGGAAAATGCAATCGCTTTCCTTCAAAAACAATAAACAATGCTGATGAAGCCTTGGGAAACCATTAATTTTCTAAAAGTGTAACGTTATTAAGAAAGTAAAGTAAACACATTTACATTTCTAGAAAATTAATGACTTTCTTTTATATGCAAAAAACATGGAGAGAAATTCTTTTTCTATTCGATCTGCTACCAATATTTTTAAATGGCGCAACACTTTATGTATTTCCTTAGACAAGATTACTTGGTGCCCGCCGAAAACATCACGGATGAAAAGGCCGCGGAAAAAACAACGCAAGGCGAAACAGTGGTCGTATATAATATCGCGAGAGAAAAGAAAGTAGGATGAAACCATCACAATTCTAAACATCGGGGGGTCGTAGGAAACAAAACGTTTAAAAAACATCGCGGTCTTAAAACAATAATATTATTGAACATATCATTTGAAGCACCTACAAATTTATCAATGCTATTAAGTACTCTCTTTTAAGTATCTATCGCAGAATTTTATCATCGATAATAGTGCTTTAGACTGCAGCTCAGCCTCCCAGACGGTATGGTGGGTAGGAAAGTCTACTGCGATACCAAAGGTCTCGGGTTCGAGTCCAAGAGAAGGCATGCTTTTATTTGTACGTCCCTTCATAGGAGACAAAGCTGGCTTACCTATTATACCTCCATAATAAAGTGATGGCTAACGTCTGTGGAAAGTTTGGGTCCGCCATTGGAAAAATATACTGCAGTTGAAGAGCTAAAGGAATTTTAAATAAATTATAACAATTTATACTATTTTTTGATTAAATAAGTTTCCCTCATTTTTAACTGATAACTGAAACAGACGTATAATTATTGTTAAATATATTATCTTAAAAGCAGCTTTTCAGGAACTTCACAATGATATTTTTTTTTTTTTTTTTTTATTTTCGCACACGCATACACACACAAACATAAATAAATAAATAGATAAAATTTTCAGATTCATCAAGGATGCATTACAGATAATAATTTAATCTGAGAGCAGAAAATGTGTTTTTGACCTGAAATAAAAAATAAAGTAGTGACAAAATATATAAATATTCACAGCTTTGAGACAACAAAAATCAGACTCAAATAATCCATTTATAACAATAACAATCCTAAACACATTTTATATTGATAGAAACCATAAGCCTATTTAGGCATGTGGATTTTTATCAAAGTGGATCGTTTATTAGAGTTTTCAGCCTTTGAGGGCTTTTATCCCTATGTGTATATATTAGTGCGCACTTTGCAATGTATGTTAAAATAAACATTAAATATCTACTTAATTTTTCTTAGTTATCGTATAATTAAATATTTCGTTAGTTTGAGAATATTAGACTGAATTTTGGTTTCCATTTAAACTGGAAAGCAAAATATTGATAACTGAACTAATATATTTATTGTTCTATCTTCCATTTTGCTGACTTCCTGCAATAAAAAAAGATAGGTTCCGAGATACTGGTTAGCGACACTGGCTACCGTACTGAAGGGCTCGGGTATTTGTAAGGGATGGACATTTGTAAATGTATATTAGCATGGGATTAATACGAGTAATATATATATAATACAAATATATATATATATATATATATATATATATAATACAAATAATATATATATATATATATACAAATGATATATATATATATATATATATATACCCGTATCCTCGGGGGGGAAGGTTTTTCTTCGAAATTGGGGCGGAACTGAGCAAAGTCGTAAAGTCGTACTGTCACCTGTATGGTGCCCAAGGCTCTTGCCAACGACATGCTCAGTCTTGACTCCTTGCTACGCTGACTTTAGTAAGCTTGCTCTGATTTCACACAAGCGAGATGAGTCACAGCAAGAATAGAAAGAAGTTCTAATCTGACACTGCAGAGCCTTCCTGGATGATTGTTTTCATCATTTTGAAGTAATTGCATTGACTTCTTGGACAGTTTCGTTTAGTTCTGGGTAATTACTCAAAGCAGTTATTTAACAATGGACAGCTATCAGTAGCACTTTTTACGAAATTCTGGCTGATGAACAGCAGCATAGATAATGATAAATAATTTGAAGTTCTACACGGTACATCACTAGATCCCTGCTTCTCACCAGTGCTATTTATTGAAATTGCAGCTTGGAGCTAGAAATTAATAATTTTAAAGTTTATTCATGTGATTCTATATTATGATTAATGAAACTTAAAAACCATAGATTTAAGGATTGTTTTGACAGCCACGTAGCATTGACTTTTCAATTATAAATACAGGTTAACATTTAACATTTGTTTTAATATTACTCGTATGATGTGCATTTACCTGCGTGTAATGCACAACACCCTTCTTATTCCATAACACTGATAAGTTTAATAATTTATTGATTAATCAGATGTCAGCTACTTTAAATAAATAAAGTACTTCTTCCGCCTTCTTAGCATGCTTTCGTGGTGTAATGGTCAGCACACAGGTTGCATATTCGGGAGGTCCATAGTTCGAGTTCGGGTGAGGGCATTGCTCATTTTCCATCTCTCCTGCATCAAAAATCCTAATGTAATGCGTCAGCTAATCAATCTACAAGTGAAGCTGACGATTAAAATTATATATTTAAAAATAGTTGTAACATTGATATCTTCTGATTAGGAATACAATTAATCGCAGAAATGTTTTAAATATTCACATTAAACCGCAGTAAATCTTTGCTTTCTTAACTACGTAGAAAACAATAATCGAGATACTCATTTCTGACATGCTCATTACGCAGTGTATCATTAATTTCCAAATTCATATTTTTACAAAGAACACCTCAGGAAAAGAACTACACTGAAATATTTATCACAGGTCACAGAAAATCAAAGCAATTAAATATGTTGAACTTAATACATCAAGTCTTGAAAATTAATTTGCATCTCAAAACAAAAAACATTATTTTTTTTCCAATGGCAGATTGTGAACAATTACAAATGTAACCCAGTCCATAAATCTATACAAGGCCGGATGTGGTGGTCTCTTTATTATGGAGGCACCTAAGAGGTGGGCCACCATCGCCTTTCCTATGAAGGGACGGACAGTTACAACCATGCCTTCTCCGGGATTCGAACCCAGGCACTTTGGGCATCACAGTCCGCTTCCCTGACCACTATACCGACTGGACGGCATAAAATTTTAATAATTTCTTAAATAAGGCACGACAACTTCTAACTCTCTAAGATACAATACCGTTTACTCACGAAACTATTCTATGCTATGTTTATCAAATAAATTCAAATCAAATTTAGCAAATATATCCAATACTTTCAGACAGACTTCGATGAAATAAAACAGTGTTAAAAATAACTAACTGCAGAAAATGCCCGATTTATTGAATGACGATGTTAGGCTATATACTCAGAAAATAAATAAATAATTATTAAAAAATACTAAAAAGGAATTTTTATTTCCCACTTTCAAGAGAGCAGATTTTCTCACACTTACTAATTCAGTGATGAGACAAAATCATAATCAAATACACACTAATTGCCAAAACCAATAAACATGCATCAATAAACTCTCACTAATCGTTTATAATTATGTCTTTCTTCTCTACAAAGAGCATTTTTCGATGTATTAAAATCAGAATCAGAATTAAATATATATAAGAATATATATGTGAAGTACATTTTACTTTTTAGTATAATTTTTCTTATTGAACTCATTGAATTAAAGCATTTTTGTAAGCTAAATTACATCTATTAAACTAATTATATCTACTAATATAACATATAAGCAAAATATGCTTCCATTAGTGTAACAGATTATCGAAATCATAAATGTGTTATTTACTTAAATATGTCAAATGATGGCAGTGAAAATGAAATTTAAGATTTAGCATTATAAAATAGAAAGATCCTTAGGAACTTTCAATGAATAATTACAGTCATTTCCTGCTAAGAAATTCTACGATATCTTGGCTTAGCAGAGAACATAAATTCGGAAATCTCCTAGTTCTGCAAACTGCCACCTGTTTACGGAGAAAAATATCAAGAATATTGCATTTACAGAAAAATCGTTGGTATCGTCATATCGTCACAAAAAGAAGTCTGAACACATTAGTTTCATTATTATTCTTAGGTCACGCAGGATTCCTGGATTCCCTCAGCCGCAGACGACGTTTCATTCAATGATAAGTTCTAATTAACAAAAGAGTTAACATGACAATAAAAATTGAGTTAATAAAAATTGCGTTAATAGATCAGAAGGCAACAGGTCTAGCCTTCTTTCAACGCCTTTCCCACTTTTCCGAGCAGAGTTTCCTTATACATTTTTCCTTTTCTTTTACATACAGAAAATGCATGCTTGAAACATTTGAGATGCATTGTCATTACATTCAAAAGAATTACACATTGGTAATTATTCTATTATTTTCTTCCCTTAATCCTAAAATGCTACTCAATTGACCTGAATTTACTTTTCGACACTTACCCTAGAGAGAAATTCTTATGGTATTTACAGCAGTTTTTGCGACGGTAGCTGATTGGACTCATCAGATTAGTGTGAACATTTCCTATTAATAAAAATGAAACTTATATTCTTAAAAAATCCACTTTTCTTTTGCCAGAATTCTCTAGAAAATCTACTTCAACTAGCGTTTATTTCCGAGACAATTCATTCAATAGTATTACCTAGCGATTTTCATGTCGATAAAACTCATTCTATTCTAGTCCATAATTCAAATTCTAATCCTTATTTACATTTAGTTTTGTATCTTTAGCTTATATCGTGATCTGGTTTTTATTGCATTTTCCTTCAGCAAGTTACAAAAGGTCTTTTTTTATCTTTTACTGCTATCATTTTCTTGCGGAACGTATTTCATTTTTCTCCTTGAAAATTAAAAAATAATCTGTGTCTAATTTATGTATAAATTAATGTAGAAAGTATGATCAAAATCTTTAAATAACTTCTCTAAAAATTACAAACATTAATTAGAGTTTCGTTGTCATCTTTTATTTTTTTCCAAGTTTTGAGATCTCTGTACTGGGCGATTCTAAATTTAACATATTCTAAATGAGAACATTTGTATTAATTTTTCGTTTTCAAACAGCGAAGATGTCTCCGATAATTTAATCAGAAAGAAGTTATCTGCCGTAATGCTAAGAATTAAAAATAGAATGATCTCAAGCTTTCATTGACGGATTTACAGTCCAAATCAAACTATATCATTTCCCCACAAGACTTAAGCCTTTTATTTACCTACTACTCAGCCAGGTTTACAAACAGCCAGGTCTCTATGTGTTGCCTTCGACATGGCGCAAGGGATATAATGTACCTATACATAATATATACCCTATATTAATATAAATTGTTGTAATGGTAGTTGTTTAAGACTAAAAGCGATTCGAAAGCTGTAAAAATATTTCTTAAAAATTAGAAATTTAATTATTTTTTAAATAAATGTATCGTATTAATAAATTTATAATACATTTATAGGGGTATAATTAAGAAATAAAATATGAACATTTGTGTTAATTTTCTAATGTATAAAAATGTTACTGACTCCATATGCTTCAAATGTTTCATTAGAATTATCGTCTGCTTTCGACCTAATATAGAGTTTTTTTTAATGTAATTTCACTCTGCTTCCTCTGTTTCTTTTAGTTTTTTAAAATATATCACATACATTTTCATCTTAAAAAGCCCTCTCATGTAAGGTTCGACCAACATGTAAACATCCAAATCGGGTACGAAAAGAAATAAAAGATAAATTAAAAATAAAAAAAAGAAAATGAATGATAATTAACGAAAAGTTGGAATTCAAATGAGAAAATTTAAATGAAGTTTTCATGATTTATATCCTGTGTAATGTAAAAGAAAATATCTGAAAGGATTCAGATTTTAACGATCGCCCTAAAGGATTTTCTAAGGGTTTTTTTTTAAGCTCTCGCTGAGCTCGCTCACCGTCTACCAGCCAATTGTTGCAATCACTCCTGTTAACTTTTTGTCTTCCTAGCTTTAATGTCAAGCATTAAAACCAGCATAACAACACATGTTTAGAATTCCCGATGCAGCGTTAAGTGCTGGCATACTTTTTTCTATTTTTTTCAGTCTTTTCTCAATTTATCATATCAATGCTTAGTTTTCTTACCAAGATGGCTTACAAAACCTTTTTTTCTGGTCTTTTTATTATTCACATTTTGTTTGTTAGCTTTATTTATCATTTTCTACGCACTTTCAATTGAACAACAAAACATCACAAACTATTAAAAAACAACATTTCTTTAGAATTTCCGACAGAATGTCTGGCGCTTTGGAGATTAAAATGTTTTATTTCGTTTGATGGTATTTCTGCTCGCTTACAAATCTTTGAGTTTGTTAATCGAAAATTAATTATAGTTTTACAAAAATTGACACAAATAATAGATAAAATTTCATATTCAAAATTCGGGCTTCTAGGTGCGCATTTTCGGGTGTAGGACAACCTTACTCAAAATTTAATGGGTCTAGTACAGTCTTTTTTCTCAATTCTAGGAACTTGCATACTACACACATGTACATTCTTCATTATACAATTTAAAAAGAATACTGGAAGTTTATGTCTGGTGGCAACAATTTGAAAAGTGATACGCCGTTTATAGCGAACCGACGCAAAACCCCATTTTTAAACCAATAACCTCTTTTGTGCTAAAAAGTACCTTCCACAGATATTAATTCTTATCAACACATGACTTAAGGGAAAAAAGAATATATTTAAAGAGCCGGTAAAATAATATTTTGTTCGGCCATCCTTAACGTTTTTTTTTCAAAGGAATATATGAATATCGATTTTTTCATTCCAAATCTCAGATCTCCAAATATTATCTAAATAAAAATTATTACCTTTATTTCGGTAGTAATATAGACTAAGCTCTAAGACTTGTCCTGGCTGCGGAGAGGAAAATCGAAACCGTCTGAAAAGTGAGATAAAAGTGCAAGAAAAATGTTCTACGGACGTGAACGTGAGACATTTATGCTTCTAATCTTATTACGAATGGAGCATTAGTTGACATGACATATTATTACGCTTATGCTTGGTTTGTGTCTGGCACTCTTTGGGCGTTATGTAACTAAATATAAAAGACGTAACATATTCTACCGCATATCTTAATGTCATGTTTCTCCAAGAGCATTAATTTTAGGTATGTCATTCCCTTGTGGCATGTATTATGCTATTGGGCTTCAGATATTTTGCGAATCGTTTTAAAATGAAAGAATATTATAAAATGTCTTTGCAAAGGAACATTTTTACTTTCTTCTACGAAATAAAGGAAGTAAGTATTGCAGTAATCTCGAAAAACTTCCAATACCATATTTCGATTGAAATATCCATTTTGACTCTTTTGGAATCAATTTGGACAATTTTTTGCTTGTTATCTATACGTACAGACGGAATAGTTGACCATTCTTTCCAAAACGTATTATAAAAGCCATTTAGAATGGTTCAAAAGGCAATTTTTCGTGATGTCTGTACTTATGTATGTATCTCGCATAACTATAAAATTATTAGACGTAGAGCACTGAAACTTTGAATATGGGACTGTATATAATATGTGTGTGTGCCCTTTTTCGGCTTTTATTGCGGTTATCTTTGGTCGTACTCATATGCTTTCAATCATAGACGTGTTTTAAATGAAGAAATTATTCATGCTTTGGCAATATCAGATTCACAAAATGTAGTTTTCGAAAACTAACGAAATCTAACATTTGATGCTGTCTCAGGGTTCCTACATTTATATGTGGGAACGTTTTATAGTCGTTATGGAAAAATAAAATTAGAAGTAGTTTGACTACCGTACGACAAAAATTAAAAGGACTATTTAATTTCAAAGGTTATAATTTTTTATGCTATTTTCAATTTGCCTTGATCGGTTAATTAGAATAATCAAGCTAACTGAGCTTAAATAAAAGGCAGCAAAAAGTGTGTATAGTTTAATAGGCCGTACAAGGAAGTCATGTGTTGTCAACATCATATTTTTAAAGCATTTTTAGACATACAATTAAACTTTTAATAAAAATAATTGTGTTTCGGTTTACTATGCTTTTCCAATAAACTCTTGATGAACTATAGCTCAAGGGACAGAAGATAGTACCATTTCAAACTTTAGGACCTACGATTAACGTTTCTCTATTGGTATCAATAGTGTGGTGTGCGTGTGTGTGATTATGGCAAAGCATCGAGGGCTATCTGCCTAAGGGAAGGCATGTCTTCGTGGAGGACTTTCTAAGGGAAACTGGCTCGTATACACGTTACATATGGGGAAAACCACGAAAACGCCCATGCAGGCAGCCCGTTCGCGGGATTCGAACCTCGGATCTTAAAGAAAGATTACATTCATAGATACATTTAATAATTAATTAAGTAAAAAATAATAACAATGTAAAATTAAAAATAAAACCGTCTGCTGCCTCTGATTGCAGAAAAATCAATTTTGCCCAGAAATGAAATTCTCGTGACATGGACGTTTTCGATGCTTTCTGCGCTATGCGATAGGGCTCCATTCCTCAATAATATTTCATTTGATTTAGGAATCCAATCGAATTATGCCTTAAATTCATGAGACTGATAACAACGCAGAATTAAACTTTTTGTTTAAGGTATCGATTATTGTGAACAATCAAAGGATAGCTAGAAAACTCGAATGAATTTTTTAATTAGGAAATATCAGATTAATTATGTTTGAAATTTGAAGAGAACTTCAAATGGAAAATTAATTTTTGACCCAACAAATGTCAAAGACCAGGTGACAAAGGTGACAGACTTTGACAAAGGTGCAAAGACCGAAAAAATGCGATTATGTTACCAAAGTTCACACTAAATTAAAAAAATCAATAATGAACATTTGTAAATTTAAGTACTCATGCTCTGACCAAAGTAGATGTTTTCACTCAATCTTTTATTATTGATAGCTTGTAAATACAAAACTATCGATGAAATTAACAATCTATTACAGATTACTAATCAAAATTACTACAGAAAATATTACAATTTATTGTAACTATTATAAACTATAACAATTTAAGTCTTTTATGCTTAACGTTTTATTACTCCGGTTAACTCTTGAGCCACTGATACTCATTTTTTTGAATGAAGTTTTGTGAAGTCGATTAGTAATATCTGAAGATGAAAACAAAAGATTTGTTTCATTACATTTTGAATACAAATATTCAATTAGAAATGCTGGACTGCAGTCGAGGCTTTATAATAATAAATAAACGAAAGCATAAAATTAAATGAAATTTTTAATTAGAGAAAATGGATTGGCTAGTTATTAATAATGAAATATAAAATATATAAATTTTATCTTAATGCATATTATTTTTAAATTGTATTTCATAAGACTATCATTCTCGTTAGTAAGTAGAAGGGAAATTTGACTGCAAAATGTTAACGCCAGTAAAGTAATTATTCTCAGAAAATACATTTTTAATTTCAGAGCTTCTCAAACATTTTAGAATGTTTTAAAAGCATTTTCATTGTCTTTTTATGTGCATTTATTATGTTTGCATTTCTGACGCTTTTTATTCGCTTTGAGTAAACTGCTGAAAAACAAATTAAAGTGCTATATGTTTATTCTCCTAAAACATTTTATTGTGAGATAAAGATCGACATAATTATAAATTTAGAATACATAGACATATAAAATAACTCAAATTATTTTATTTTCTAAGGTGGTGTTCTAAACTTTGTTTCTAGTTTTATTCCCAAGTTTCAAGGTACTCAAAATTTATAGCCATGGTACGTTTCTGTAAAGTATATCAAATGCGAATTAAACACTGAAAGAACATTTCATGGCTTTAAAGAGATTGTAAGAATAATTTTGCATAAAATATAAAAACGTTTTCGACCAAAATTTTTTGTTTTCATATCTTCACATTTCACAACATAAAGAACATTTCAGACACAATCGAATTCCTTTAATTTTAAAAGCCTTGTAACTACAGGAAAATCATGCATTAAAATTGCATTATTCATTCATTAATAATGATTAATAATGATTATTTGATGCAGCATTAAAAATTATATTTATACATGGAAAGAAAATTTTGGACACTCAGTTTTGCAATATTTTTCATTAAGTACATTATATTACTATGTTGGACTTTTCATTTAAAAATACCTTCAGATAAATATAATAATTTCCTTTGATTTATTATACTTATCTAAATTAATTCTAGTTGATTTCATATTTTATTGATTGTATTATTTAATAAACAGGAGTGAAAATTTAGGAAGATTTGTTTTCAGAAATGTTTTATTAACATTTTCAAAAGTATTTGCGGATAATTTAATAATTTACCAGTGGAATATTCTTGTGTGCAGTCCCCAAGTCTTGTTTCCACTAAGTTATGTTGTGGCAATTCAATGGCATCGTCGACTTCCAGAGGAACAATTTCCTCCCAGTCGAAAATCAGATCATCCGTTGTATAAGATACTGAAAATAAGAAATACTAGTGAAACTAAAAGAAATTCGAATGCATTTCAGAATTATAGAATAATTAATGGAATAAATCTCAAATAACAACAAATTTTAGGCTTGATAACGTTATTAATTCACAATGTCTAAAGTATCATAATGAAACAAAAACTAACATATGTAGAATTGAAAGATTTTTGTCATTTTTGTCATAATAGAAGATATTACAATGTATACAGTGTTGGTCAAAATTGTGGACACTTTTGGTAATTTTTATGTTTATAGAAAATATTTGTATGCTTATAGAAAACGTTACGTTTCGCAAAATGCAAACTTGTATATATCATTTGAAAGAGAATTTGTTACTGAATTCAATACAAAACACAAAATTCAATTATTTGCAATACAAAAAAAAGTTATATGTACTTCAATATAAATAAAAAACACAATTATCAAGTGGTTTGCAATCTCTAGCTTTACTGGCCAATCACTGTTTTTGTTCTGAGAACCAATCAAATGTTAGTAACTGCCAGTAGAAGCTGACATCATGTTTACACTTGAAACAATTCATTATTTTGCTTTGTTCTGTAAAAGTTGGACCTGTTTTTATACACTGCAATAAAAAGCATGAATGTTTGTAAAAATTTTTAATATTTAGTCAAGAAGCAATGACATCAAATAAAAGAGTAGATTCGACACCTAGAAAGAGATGTAATATTATTGTGTTAAGAGAAAGTGGTCTTTCCTATGCTGAAATTGAAAGACAGGTGGGCGGTTCAGTGACTACATCTGGAGTCCGAAAGTTTTGTTTACGATATCAGGAGACAAATTCAATAAAAAACAAAGAAGGAAAAGGCCGAAAAAGGTGCACCACATCTATTGATGACAGAAGAATTGAATGCCAGAAAATACATTGACACTATTCTAGAACCAAAACTTCTACCTTCCATCAGAGATCTCTTTCCCAACAATGCTTCGTTTATTTTTTAGCAGGATTCTGCTCCTTGCCACACGGTCAAAATATCGAAAGAGTGGTTTCGTACAAAGAGCATTAAATTGTTGTCATGGCCAGGAAACAGTCCTGATCTCAGTCCTATCGAAAATTTGTGGCACCGTTTGAAAACTCTTGTCCGAAAGAAGCGCCCATCAAATAAAAGGGAACTAAGGCTATAATTGTTTCCTGGCATCATGTAGTAACGAAAGAAGAGCTTAAAACTCTTGCCAGCTCAATGAAACGTCGATGTGAAGCTGTAATCCAAAATAAAGGGTACCCTACTAAGTAATGATAACTCACTGCAATCATCACTATCTAATGTATACCGATAACGATTATCGTTTAACTTTTTTTTGTATTGAAAATAATTGAATTTTGTGTTTTGTATTGAATTCAATAATAAATTCTCTTTAAAATGATATATGCAAGTTTGCATTTTGTGAACGTAACGTTTTCTATAAGCATACAAATTTCAAAAACATAAATATTTCCAAAAGTGTCCACAATTTTGGCCACCACTGTATATATATATGGTGTGTGCATGTGTGGGTTTGATAAAAATTATAACTTAAATTATTAATATATCCTAAAGTCATCATTTTAATTTTAGTACTTCCCCTTCCTATTCTAAAAATAGCATTTACTTAATAACTTTATGAACTGCGTGGTTTCTAGATTAATCCATCATATGATTTTTATATAATGATAACGACATAGCTATTTCGAACCAAAACCGTTCTCCTAAAAGCTATAAGAAACGTAAATGTTTTCAATTAGACACGATTAGAGTGCCAGGTGAAATGTGGCCGCAAATGTCAATAGAAATTAAAAAAAAAATAATGTACACATGACCAATCACCATGAATCTATGTACATACACCAAAAGATCTCTGAAGTTTTCTGAGTCTAAATTAAATAAAGCTCAGCACTGAAAATTGAAGACACAAGTATTTGTTCTTAAGTTGCAGTAAATGTAACTTTGATCTAAATTCTACGAATGCCTACTGAACATTTTAATCGCATTGAAAAGCTTCAAAATGACGGTAGATATATACCAAATGGGTAAAATATCAGATTTATAATATTTCTAAGTATTTTCAGTGCATTATTTATGGTACTTATTAAAATGATTAACTTAAATTAAAATGCAATTTTAATTTGATTTTCGTTTGATTGAACAGTACAGTTTTGTACAACTGAACAATTTTCTATCAGATGTATCATATTTCAAATTCTTATAATAAATAAGAATTAAATAAAACTGATGAAAAGATGTGCAACAAAATGTTAAAAAATTAGAAATAAATCAAGATATTTGAAATAAATAACAATGCTTAGAATGACAATAAAACAGAACGTTTAATAAATAATTAAGTAAAAAAGAAATCTCAAATGTTCAAAACGTGCAAGACAAGTTTTTAACGTTAAAAGTAGCAAACTGTTAAAAATACGTTCTCTAAAATTGACTGTCAGTATGCAAATATTTCGTGCTAAATTAAAGTAAATTTATTTTTTATTACTCATGTGTGATATTTTTCAATTTGTGAAGCTTCCTGAATTATGTGGCTTTAGATTTAAACTGACATGTATTGTGACAATCAAATCAAACAAAAACGAAAGCAGCTATTTGAATAACGTGAAAAAGAAACTTTAATTTTCAATCACAATAGAAGCTTATTGTTTTTGTTATTATTTACCCTTTCCATTGTGTCGTGTGTAAGCCGCTGTAATTCAAAACTTTTATTTACCTTAAAATTATTAAAGAATAATTAATTTAAAATGAAAAGTAATTATCACTTTTCTGTTGTTTAGAATGTTATATGTTGGCTGGCACTTAAACGGGGTATTTCAAAAAAGACTTAAGGCTGCGCATAATGTGAGAAAGTAATTAGAAATTGAAAAATTGATTCTATTATTTTGCAGTTAAGTTTGCTAGAGCGCATTTAACTAAACTGTCCAGATTGTTTTGTATCTCAGTTTACTAACACTCGCTCAACTTCCGAATGTCTTTCTCTGTCCTTTTGAAAAGTTGTGCGAGCGTTGCATAAATATTCAATGGCTGTGAACATTATCAAGCTGTTCACAGAGATGGAAAATATTCTGCTTTTGCAATGTATCTTTGGATATTTTATTCAAAGAAAACATAAGTAAAGTAAAAAAAGGAAAAGAGAAAAAAGAAAAATTCGATGCATCTGCTTTTTGCTGCATGTTTCTAACTATATATCATATTTCATACGAAACTTAGATACAAAGGAATCGAAATTTCAATATCTGCAGCAATGTGCTGCATAAACATAGCTTTAAAAATGAAATATTTCTGAAACATTTGAGAGTTTTCGTACAACATTCTGGTGTTTTCAGATAAACAGTTCCAAATCTTGAGAATTTCATGCACACTCTGAGATATCTCCTAAATCAATTTGAATAAGTAAATGTAGCAAATATTACTTAAAAATATTTCATTTTTAAAGATTTAAATTAAAGTGTAATTACGTTTAACCTGATAATGTTAGGTTACATGATAATGTTAGGTGGGAGGAGTCACGATTTCATATCAAACAAAATATTGGGTCATTTACGTTCTCTGCAGTTATAAAATGAAATGAAATAGTGTATATAGTAATGTTAATAGAAGAATATAGAGGCTATAAAATCAAATAAAAGGAATCAATTTTACATTTTAGGTAATCAATAGAACATCAAATAAAATAAATTCCTATGTAGAAAATTTAAATAAAGGAAGATGTAGCTCAAAAGTGAAACAATGTCTTAATTTAACCAAATAAAAAATTGCAAAATAACAAATAGTGAGTCAAACTTTTTTACAGCGAACTTATCGCATCGAATTACGTCAAAATTAAAAAACTTTATAACAAAAACATTAACTGAAATTAGAAGACTAAAATATACATTTCAAAACAAATACCGGAGGACTAATCGATGTATAGAGTATTTCATATATTCTTTAGGAGCTTCAGAATGCACATTTTATTTGAGATAGATGCATCTGTCAGTTAGCTAAACTATTCTTTAGACGAAAAGATTCTGAAAGAAGAAAAGCCATAAAACATTGATACAAAATTGTAGCATCCTACAATTTTGAACAAGACCTTATAATTTTAGCTTTGACAAGGCGCATTCTCTACTTTATGACATTTCTTTTAAAAAAGAGCCTGGCGTTAAAAGTAGCAGCGAGATGAAAGCGAAATATTTGTAGTGTTTTGCAGATGGAAATTATGCATAAAGTAAAAGAAATAAGTAAAAACTGCACAGGAGTGAAAGAATGTAAAATATCACATGATGTGCGAAATAGAAGTTTAATAAAAAAAAGGAAAATAACAATAAAAAAACCTGAAAGTTTCACATTTTATATTATTTCCAAAGAGTCTTTTTTTTCACGTTTATTGTGCTACCTTTACTTATTAATTATCGTGTTCTTCGCATTTAAACCTAAAACTCACTTCGAACATAAGTAAAGTAAGTAAAGTAAAAAAAGGAACAGCAATATCGCAAAATAATTTAAAAAGAGTATTTCTTTAGAATTTTCGATACACAGTCTTGCGCGCTGGAAATAAAAATGTTTTTTTTTTTCCGTACAGTGTTGCCACTGATCGCTTTGAAATCTCAGTAAATAATCAAAAACTCATAAATGCTTTATAAAATATGAAACAGATAATAAAATAAATTCCATGTTTTGTAGTTCAGTTGGAATTAGTTTAGCAGCTTTGGAACAAATTTTCAGTTTGGAGCAAATTGCAGAGAGTTGACGCTTGGTGTTTAAAGTTTATAAAAAATGTGAGGAGGAATAGGATTTTGAATCCTTTCTTAGAAACAAGTGAATTAGAAGAAGCGCATGATATTATAATCAAACTAGTCCAAAGAACTCAGTATAAAAAGGAAATAGCTACTTTAGAGAAAGCGAAAGTGTTAAAGAAAAGTTCTTTAATTTCTCTAAATCCGCTCTTAGACAACAGTGACATACTACATGTAGCAGGACGACAAGGAAAGCCAGCTGAAATATTCAGTGATTGTGGAACGAACTCTATAGGTGCAAAGAATTACTTAAAAGCGTGTACGATGGAGGCACTTGTTACTTACTTGACCAACGAAGGTGTTAAATGGACAATGAATGTTCCATCAGCCCCTCATTTTGGAGGCCAATGGGAGGCTGCCGTTAAATCCATAAAGTTTCATATGAGACGTGTTATAGGATCGCAGATCCTCTCACAAGAAGAATTTTCAACGTTTTTAATGGAGAGTGAAGCCATACTTAACTCCCGTCCGTTAGTGGCTGCTTCTGAGGACCCAAATGAATTTTCTATCATTACACCGGGTCATTTTATTATCGGTTCTTAGTTAAAAAGTGTTCCTGAGCCTGATGTAACAAATGAGACAATTCCCATCCGTGAACGGTGGAAATTAGTCACATAGATATCCCAATCGTTTTGGAAATCGCGGTAAAAAAATAATTGATCTTACACAATTAGCACAATTGGGTGGAGCTGAGCAATTTTTAATTTGATGATTAGAAGAGCACCGGGCGCAGGCTCTCTCTTTTTCACAGACTGTGTTCGAATGTCCAAATGCTTGGCAAGTGAAACAAAGGATCAATCTAAAATACTGTTCAAATCTCTACACGTAGTAATCCAAATCTCTGCACGTAGTAAATCGAAAGTGGAATTTTCCTTGTAATAATAGGTCACTTGGTAGCCCAGCTCTGTTAAAGCTTCTCAAATCTCGACAGGGTTGTAGTATGTCGGGATGCTGCGAATCACTGCTTTGATATGTTACTCGTCCGGTAGCATATGAATGTAGTATTTGATTTTCTTTGAGTCTAGCAGACTTGGGATCTGACGATGAATAGCAGACTCAAAGGCTTTGATTTCGAAATCAAAGTCTTCTCTCATAAGAAGTGGGAATTTCCCAGTGCCGATTTACATGTGAATGACTTGGTGCTAATCAAGGATGAGAACTTGCCGCTACTTAAGTGGAAGATGGCAAAAGTAATTTGCACTTATAAGGGAACTGACCAAAGAGTAAGGTCAGTCAACTCAAAAACTGCGTTAGGTGAAATGAAACGACCAATACATAAACTAATAAACTTCCTGTAAATGATTGATTAAATTATTTCTTCCATGTTTGTAATTATATTTACAATTTGCTTATTTTTTATGTGTTGCATTTATATTTCAGTTTATATTTCTAGTTGAGCTGATGACGGGGTAATGGGGGCCCAGAGTGTTACGTCATCCATTGCTCTCTGTAAGAGGGCGATGTTTAATCTTTCTAATTTTTCTGTATCATAGTATATGTATAGTGAGTAGGAATAAATGTCTTGTCTCGAATGGAGGCGTCGATTATTTAATGAGTGTGGAGTCCAGTTTCCGCTCCTCTTCACAAAAGAGGTGAACAGGTATGATTCAGTAAAGCTTGAAACCGAATATTAATGATGATAAAAACACATCACAACGATATAATTTAAATGCAGTTTGGAAACATTTTCGTGTTGTCGAAGAAAGTTCTCTAAAGTTTGAGCAGATGGATGACTGGATTATTATAGGCATCGATGGCAATATCTACGTTACCCCTGAAAGAATGGAGGCTGATATTTTCACTCATAGGATATGTAGTCAAGCGAATATAATATGGGAATGGCTAAGGATAAAATAATCTGCACAATAGGACAAACACCAGAAAAGGGGTTCTCAGCCAGACGGGGAATTTAATACTTTCAGTGGGTGAGGGGAAATGTGGCTAGCTTGACTTGCTCGCTTGACTTGAGACTTGTTCAAGCGTGACTTGAGAAATAATAACATACATGCATATTTCGAGTTTTGGAAACGGGAGGGAAAATGATCATCTAGCAATGGTGAAAGGGAACTACTGCACTAGAAGCTAAAAATATTCTACAGTTATATTGCAAAAGTAGTACAATGACTGTAATTTTCTGATGAAGTACAAAAAACGGATAATGGAATTCTAAAGCACGGAATAAAAAAGATTAAAGTTTGTTTTTGGAGAGTAATAGTTTAATCGTACACATTTTCATTACATTTATGCGAATATTTAAGGCAAAAATTAATTTTCAGTGTTTAACGCACTTTTTCAGTGTTTAAAGTTTAAACGCACTTTTTCACGTAATAATTTTAGTTTAAAGTGATATTCATTAGTCTTTGTAACATTTTTTTGTATTATATTTACATTTTATAAAATATAACATTTATCTATTTGAATTTTATTTTCTTTTTGCTATTTTAGATATCGAAATACTTATTAAACATATGAAATCTAATTTTCAAATTAGTTTTCCTGTAATAACAAATTGCAAATATACTACATAAATGCAGTTTAAGCAAATGAAATTCATTCATAAAATTTAATATTTCAAACTTAATATGCACATTTTCCATAGTAAAAAAAATTATAACAGGTATGTTATATATGTGAGCATCAAAGCCAACATATTAAAAAACTTGAAGAACTTTCTCAACAGGTTTATATTAAGAAAACCGTAGGAAAGAAATGAGCGAATGGAGGAATTACAGAGAAAGAAGAATTTAAATACAGATTTTAAATAAATTAGAAGAATTAAATAAAGTTCTGTTCTCATATGATTGTTAAATTTTTTTCTTAAATCTTATTTATTAAACATAAACCTTTATTTACGTAATTTGTCTCAATTGTGATATTTACAAGTAAATCACTTTGTTTAAGATCAGCTGCACTAGATTTATGGGAAATAATTAAGCTCAGGGTTCTATCTTAGTACAAAATTTCATAATCCATCTTGCAAATCGTATAGTTAGAAAGAATTTCGTCTGTTTATATACATATGATTATCCTCATAATAATGTTAATGCAAGGCAGATGTATAAAAATGTAAATTAGTTTTCACTTTAATGGAAAGGTATTTTTCAGCTACAAAAGAAGAATATTTCGGAAAAGAATCATACTTACAACTCTCAATTTTCATTGTGCAAACCTGTGTGTCGTGTGGATAGGATTCGAATTTCATGGCACAGGACAACAGAAGCGTTAATCTGAAAGAAAAATTAATAAATAGAATGATAAATATCTAAATGGTTAAAATTATACTTTAGACTATTTAATTAAAAAAATCCCTTCTTGTACACGTGGTTTCTGCTAAAGATCAATTTTTGCTGAATAAGATTAAATTACCTTGTCCAGATAGAATATTTACACATTTTAAGACATGATTTAATACGTGCTATAAGTAACGAGAAAAGTTCTAAGAATGGCTTTTAAGAAATGAAAACGATTATTTTATCCTCAGTTCAAGTAGGTAGACTTAGTCGCTAGGTAAACCTGAAATTACTTTTATACGTTTAAAGTTGTTCATACAAAGTGCATTACGTACGACGTGCCTCTATATCTATTTGTTTTGGTTACTAAATACATATCATCGTTGTTATTACAATAAATGATATTCAAAGCTATTCTTGCTTTAAAATTGAGGCAACTGTCATTAGGAAGGAATGGTATTTAGTTTTCTACAAAATCTTGCATGAGATAAGAAAGGGAGTACCTACGAGGATCGGGCGAAAGTACCCACCATGTGTCTAATTCATTACAAATTTAATCCAGTTTTTCTTCCTCTTTTGCTATACCACTATTGCAGTAATAATGACGTTATCCTCCTGCTGATGCAGAGTTACGTTTTTGGGATTAAAAATAGCGTCCTTTGATTTTCTTTGATTGCATTAATGGAAGTCCTGTATTCAGTATCAATATAAATACGTAAAACTTTTCCATTTAATCGGGAACTAAATCAATTATTAGTCTGTTATTTTCTGAAATAAAAATTAGAGTAAAAGTACATGAATATTAAATACATGAAAGCAGTTTATTAACTACTTTATGCATTTAAATCATTAAATGTTTCTTTTCGTGTAGGTGTCAGCAAATGTTTCAAAGAACGCTCAGGTGTAGTATTAAATGCATAATGATGTCAATAGCTCACATTTTTAAGGATACACATTCTCAAATATTACTGGAATCTATTAAAATCTCAAAACACACAAATCATGATTATTTCCCTATGATAATTAACATTAGTTCAAAGTATATGAAAACGAATAAATACTTAAAATATTTAGATGCACTTGGAAAATTATACGTCCATACTTTTCATGTGATTTAATCCTTTATTGCAGTGTATTTTATTTGTAGAATAGCATAACTTCATATCGGTAAAGCAATTTTAATTTTGAAGGTATGTAAAGAAGATAAAATTAAAAAAATCTGAAGGGGAAAAATCACATTTTCAGAGGTCATTTATTTTATCGTTTAGCAGCTGTTACATTCCTGACAGTAAGCCAAATGCGCTTGAAAAAAATAATTTAGTCATTAACGAGTTAATATGCATTTTGCTCTCGTGAACTTAAGACTGATATTTTTTATCAATAGTGTCAGAATTTCAGTTAAACTTTAGATTTTTATCCATAGGCAAATATACCTGTATTCCGAGCTTTCGATTTAATTTTAAACTTGCTCCGCATTTTTTTCATATGCCTTAAACCACCAGTTTTAGATGAATTAATTAATAAAATTAACTGTAATTCACAAAAGTCTAGAAGTAAAACTCTAGGCAAGTTTACTGTTGAAATAAGAAATTAAACATTACAGACTACTAATTACAGCCCTAACCATTCTATGAAACCTAGATGGACATTTAGGGCTACTGACACTTGATTGATACGAAACCATTTCATACACGTCAATGTAATTTTTTTTGGTGTGTGTGAAATATAAAACGGTTACCAATTAAAACGATCACATGTACAGAAGGTGTTAAACACATTTTTGAGAACTACAATTTCGACAAAGTATTAAACAAAAAGCAAATGTTTTGGAATAATCATTTATGACAACAACCTATTATTTAGAACGAGAAATATTATCCACTGCTTTTAAATTTATTCCTTCAAAATGCCTCAAGTGAACAGAATTTTCGAAGAGAAATATTCATGTTCCATGATAAAAAAACGTTGTGAAATCCAAGGTATTGTACATTGTATGTACATTATTAATTGAATCTAAGCAACATTATTAATTGGAAACGGAGAAGCGTCAAGCATTTCTTTTACATGGAATGAAGTATCCAAACGAATACTAGAAAAAGGTACTTAACTATTTCAAATATTTCTAACGTTAAATCATTAGTATCAAGAGAAAATCCACCGAAGCAGAATCTTTAAATACATCTGTAGCAGCAATAAATAAAATAATAAAATGGAGATTTATAATTAAAAAGCTAAAAATCATAATGTTCATCAGCTTTTGCCTAGGTATATCGCTCAACGAAGAACAATTCATAGAACCCTGTATGAAAACTATTTGGCGGAAGATAAATGCAAATACATTAGGACCTTCGATGAGGCCTGGGTTTACCTAAATGATAAACAAAAAAAGATTAGTTTATTATCGAAAATGAAGGACCGAAAATATACAAACCTAGTTCTATCAGTACAAAAAAGAAAGTTTCAGTGAGAAATTTATGATTGTAGTAGCATTGACTTATAGTGGGGAATTAAAATTAAGAATGAGAAAAATATTAAATCAAAATAATGTACTCTCAGAGGAGTGTTTTAAGTCCGATACGCAGAGAAGATATCCCATTTCTTTGTCGGATTGTCTTTCAAAGAGTGAAATTTCATGGAGACTAAGCAACAACTCATTGTTCGAAAAGCATCGAAGCATTCCTAGTAAAAAATGAAGACTGATACAAGTATCGCATATATATCTTTTCAGTGTATTCCTGTGATGTCCCCTGATGTCCTGTGACGTCGTTATGGGCTATTGTGACTTTAATCACATGAAATGAGCTCCTTCTAACAGCAAACTCATTAAGAAATCAATACTCCTGTTGTTTTACGAAAAGCCCATCTATTAGGAAAATCCCAATATAGACGTGTAAACGATGCAGTCCAGAAAATGGCTATAAGATCAAACATTAAAAAATTAAGTTTCAATTTTAAACATTTATTAAGCAGCCTGGAAATTGTTCTAAATCTA
This sequence comes from Stegodyphus dumicola, assembly GCF_044657685.1. Classification (NCBI taxonomy): domain Eukaryota; kingdom Metazoa; phylum Arthropoda; class Arachnida; order Araneae; family Eresidae; genus Stegodyphus; species Stegodyphus dumicola. Next base: position 60,702,387 of record NC_140775.1, on the reverse strand, counting down.
TATAAACACCTGCTGTATACATTAGTTTCATGTATTCCTCGTATCTATGGAACAGATAACATTATTAAATATCTAGATATTCGAAAACTGATCTCAAGACAAAAATAAAGATACGGTGTATGTAGAGATGTGATAAAAATCATATCTTATTTCATCACTTTATACGAATCCTCGTCACATTATTTGAATAACATTTTCGTCACGTTAAATGAATAACAGAAAAAAAAATACTCTGATATTTTTGCTGTGGACTCAAATATAGCTTAGAAGTTCAGTTAGTTTGGAGATTACATTTTAAAGTGTAAATTAACACATAAACTATAAAATTATTCAAATTTAAGTTTTTAACAAATAATCTTTTGTGTTTACACCAGTTTATTAAAATATTCCATAGTAAGGTTTAAAGTCAGAATTATATTTTTAAGTATTAAATCTTCTTAATTTCTAGCTCACTCAGCTTTTAAAGTGAGAACTGTGCTTGACAAACAATGGCTGTCTTAGTGGACGGTCTAATACTAATACATTTTCTCCTGTGTAAACTCCATTTCTTTTGCTGAATGCAGAGTAATCAGTAGTTCTAAATTTACGTAGATCAGCAGTTCTCAACATTTTGACTAACGCGCACCATCTAAACACAAATTGGAAAACTTTAGTACCACCACTACATTTTGTAATGATTTTTTTTCAATTTCTCAATAGAAATATTAAAAACGTATATACATAATTGCCATTTGCATTGCATATTTGCATTAAATATGCACACAAAAATATTAGATTAAAATTAATTGCCATTTTAATTAGCAAAACTTAAGTTATAATACTTTAATTCTAAAATTTAGCGTAAAGTTTGGACCTGTTTAAGAGAGATCAGTTTCGTTATGGTCCCTAGTTATGGTAATTTCAATGATCTTAGTTCGATTAGTTTTAACCATAAATTAGGATCCAATTTTAATTTTGTTCTGTATTTATTTTTCAAATAAATGGAAGAAAATCCTTGTTCGCACAAATAGGTTGTGGAAGAAGGCAATAAAAGTTTAATAGCCTTATTTAAAATGCTTTTAAATTCTTTTTCACTCACCAAACTTCACTGAACCAAAAACCAGAAAACTGATCCACTGAACCAAGAAACAATTTTTTTTGGTTCAGTGAAAAGTTAACGAGTGTGTTATTTTTGAAATCTTCACTTAGAGTTCGATTACAGAAAATTTCCATCAATTGTTCTTTTTCTTCACGAGATTCCTTAATTTAATAGTTAAAAATACTTTGTTTCTTTGCGTACCACCTATTTTTCTCTTGAGTACCACCTATTTTTCTCTTGAGTACCACCTATTTTTCTCTTGAGTACCACCTATTTTTCTCTTGATTCTCAACCGGTAGTACGCGTAAGACATTTGCAGTGCCAATAATAAAAAGACTGAAACTGAAAGCAAAAGATTGAAAAGGAAATATTATCTAAATTTGTTACTCACTTGACCATGTAAAGGATGGTCTTGTCACTATACAGCCAGATGTAATGATTAGGAATAGTCATTTCTTGAAATGTAACTTTTTTGGCATTTTTGAAAAACGAATCTGGTCGCCACATTTTCTTCAACCAACTAATTGGCAGAAGGCGATATTTCGTTGTCATATTTTCTGGCAGTTGTAGTCTGTGATCTTTCCAACTTTGAGACATAAAAATATCTGCGACATAGGTCTATAGAGTAAGCAGTTAATTTCGTTCTGTTAGCATTCAACAAACATTTTCTTGTTACTTTAGACATACATATATTTTGAAAGTAAAATAGTTGATAAAGAAAATAATACTGACAATATTATTGGTACATTTTATGCATGCATATTCTGAAAAATGGCAAATGTAAAATGCATAAAAATAACTACGACGATTAATGTATGAACATTTTCCTAAGAACTTGATACCAAAAACTCTCAAAATCTGTTATTAATAAATAGATTTCTGAAGGGGTAACTCAAATTTCTTAAAATTGTCTTTACATGGACTATTTTCGGTATTAACAAAGCTAAAATTCCAGTTGATCCTTAGAAAAGATTTTTTCATTTTTGAATATACTTCCTAAATTAATATTTGTCTTAATATATTATTTTCAATGGTTTGTATATATAACAAGAAATTTAGTGAGCAGGTTTTTAAGCCAAAGTAAAAATTTAAATAAAAGTGTAATTAATTAATGGGTTAAGATATGTAGGTAATTTCAAAAGTTTTCGTCCTCCTACATAAAAATTTCTTATATAAAAAAATCTCATCATTAGCGTTTCAAAAAGCAGTAAAAAGTAGATGTATAATAGTAGGATGGCAAACTATGACTATATAGGCCTACCAAGATATTCTAAATGCTAAGAGTTTGGCAACTAAAAGAACAAATGCCTATACAGAAAGTGCTGTGCACATTGCAGTCTAATACTTCCATCGGCAACACGCACAAGAGAAATAGCCAAATGCATAAACTGGACATATTATGCAATAATATAAGGAGTTCTAAATATGAAACTATCTTTCATACTCATTAAAATGCTCTTTTTTCCTATATGAAATTCAAAAGTTTAAAAATAGAACTGAGTATGTAGATAATGAATAGTAAACATCAAAATGCAAATCTAAATCTCAAATATGTCAATACAACCCAAAACCATTTTCAAATTAATCTCTAAAAGGCGAAATATTATACAGCAATGTTAACCCATTTTGATTCCGAAACGATCTTCGACCTATTTGTGCTTCAAGAACCGTACTGCATTAGAAACAATTTCTATGAATTTCCAAATAAGTGGGATATTTATCAATAGAACACAAAAGAAAACCTCTCGGCTAGAGCGATCCTAGCATACAAAAATAAAACTTTAATACTCTTTTAATTACAATTCATGCAAATTGAAACATTATCACAATTTCACTAAATAACGAATAAAAGCGCATTTTAATTAATTATCTCTGCATATTCCTCATAAAAAGAAGACATCAATATTAGTTTGAATATTCTTGAAGACCTTATTTGTAAGTTTTTAAAATCTTTTTATAGAGGACTTGCACTCTCACAATGCTATTCTAGGGTATCCAAAAAAGCCACATCAGAGGAACCATCGTAGAAGATTTTATCTTTGCTAAAACGTTACTCTACATACTAACAGATTAGCTCCTCCAACATTTGAAATAGCTAAAGCAAAATGAAGGCCCAACTATATCAAGATATCATTTAAGCAACAATAATATTAACTGGCAAGTCATGAAGAGTTAGTTATTTCTGATCATGAGGTTATTTCATTTGAAATAGGAAACGCAAACTCAAATATTACGATTAAAGGATACAAGATTAAAAAAGGCGACTGCAATAAGTTTTCTTATATTCAATGGCCTAAAGAACTATATTTTATTCGTCAAAAGATAAAACTTGTTAACTCAAGAAGAGAAGTTAAAGAAGTTGCTAAGGTTTTAACAACTAAAATACAACAATGTTGCAAGGAGACTTTTAAAATAAAAGAACCAAACCAAATCAATAAAATAAAATTGTGGGTATCTAAAACAAGAATGGAATAAAGTAAAAGCAAAGGCACTTCAAATAAAATTGAAAATAGCAAGCAAATTTTGAACCAGGTATTACTGTAGCAATATTATGCATACAGTATAAAGTGCAAATCTATGTGATAATGTGTCAAGATACCCTAAAGCACATTGACTAATAGATGGGTTTACAAGTAATCCACTGGCGATGTCAGGGCCAGGTTTATGGAACAAATCAAGCGTTTACACTTGCAGACTCTAGAGATCGTCTGGAACTCTGTGGGGGTGCTGAAATTTCTAGACAGTTAGTATATAATGCCTGTGCATGCTTCACAGTTTCGTAAATAACTGCTGTCCCATGTGCCAATATAAAAAAGTTATTTGGAAATAAATACCTCTCGCAGACATCTAATAACAATAAAAAATGAATAATTTGGAAAGTTTTATTACAGAAATCATATGCATATTTTTTACTGTTTATCGAGCAAAAAAAAAAAATGCTTATTTGTATTGAAACGTTTAAACCTGAGTACCGTTCTGTGATTATACAGTATGCTTCTAAATGAATATCGGGGTTTAACACTTTGTATCAATTATTACGTAAAACGTAAAATTATAATTAATACATGAAATGAAAGACTAACTCAAACAGTTATACTTACAAGCTTACAAGTGTTCAGTGTAAGCACCTTTCGTCACACGGCGCATATCAAGTCAATAGCCCAGTTCTTCCCAAACGTTGATTAGTGTTTGTGATGTAATTGTTCGCTACAAGGTGGGGAAATTGGTAACAATTGGGTTTGTCTGTTTGAAACTGTACCATCTCGTGAGGATTTTCGGAGCCCCAGACGCGCATATTATGTGTGTTCACATGTCCACTGAGGTGAAATGTCGATTCATCACTGAAACCAACATGATCGAGAAAATCTTTGTACAACAGCATTTCATGTGCAAAGTTGGCACGTAAACTATGGTCTGTAGGTTTTGGAGCCTGTACTGACCAATAAACAGAACGTTTTTTCATTTCATGCATTAATTCTAATTTTAAGTTTTACGTAATAAATACTAAAAACCCGATATCCATTTAGAAACAACCTGTATTTTCGACTAAGAAGAGCTTAACCCTAAAAAAATGAACATGACCTCGATGAATTGCACGTTGGTTCTCTCTTCTTCTAAAGCGAAAGAAAAGGTAAAACCATTTTCATGGGGCAAGAACTCGTCAAAAAATATTCTACTGTAGGTAGATCATTAGAAGCATTTTAATAATGATTCTAGTGATCAGTATCATTCCATTGAACAATATACCAGGAAACAGTGTACGTGTACAGAACGAAATAATGATTGACAGTAGATTAAAATTCCAAGTGGTAGCAGCAAGATTGGATTCATGTAAATAAATATAAATCTCGTATATAATGTTTCGCACATTATATACGAGCACCTTCCCACGAGTAAAGCTTTTGCAAAGTACCTCAATTTCTTTCAGCAACTGAAAAACAGCAGCGTCTCAATACAGTTCATAAAGAGCAGTGTCGGTTTAAAAATCGTCGTCATTCCTCATAAAGCAAAGATTTAACTTAGATGTTATTATACCAACGAACTATTATCTATTCTTTGGACTGAAACTACATCTTCGTCGAAAGAGATTTAATGATGATGATAGTCTGAAAAGAGGAATAACTAATACAAAATTTGTTTCAGCTATTAAGCGCACGGACATATTAATTAAATGATATGAAAAGTATTTCGAGGTGCAAAAAGGATATATTGAAAAATAAACGACCGAAAGTTTCTTTATATTTGTTAGATGTATCTAAGGCTGGAAATATCTGAATCTACCTACGTATGATTTCTGAAGCCTAGATATGTAATATTCCTTTCTTATTACTTCTCGGAAATTCATAAAATTGCATCAAGTCAGATGAAAGATCTTCAATTATAGTGTGTGTCGAATACTGGAAATGAAAATGTATAAGTAATTTTATACAGTGGAGATTTTGCGAAATGATACTTCGTAGAAAAGATCATAGCAGTAAAAGAAGGTAATGCTGTTATGAATTACGGGTGCGCATGTCAAAATGGAACATAACCAAATGTTTCAAAAAACAAATATTAGATTTTGAGATATTTTTCGTTTAAGGTGTAAAAACAAACAACTCATGTATATTGCGTAGGTTGCGACATAGACGTGGGAGAACAAAATGAAAGTACTAAACATAAATTTTGGAAAGGGTTTTGGTATGCTTTTAATGCTTCTTTGTTTCACAACATTTTATTGTTTTAACGTTCTACTGTAATTACAATTATATTTTAAATTTAGGCTATAATCAAACTATTTATATTCTAATATGCCAGTGAACGATTAGTAATTAATTAAAAAAATTATTAATTTAAAATTAATACTTGAACTAAATCTAAAACTAATTGAACTCACGTTCATATAATAATATAAAGTTAAAATATTTGGGGGATGGGGAAGAACAAGATTGTAATCAAAGATAAATCTAATTCTTCGGCATAGCAAGATGACGTAACAAAATTCTACTGTATGTCTATTATAAAGGGCACCTTTCTACAATAAAATGATTTCGAAAACGCTTTCATTTAAAACGAATGTCTTGAGTACTTAAATAGTGTTTCCTATATGTTGCTAACTTTTTAATATTTCTAATTTCAGAACCTGCTATTGAAACGATATTTTGAAATTTCGAAGAGTAGGAAATAGCTTAGATTTGCCAAATTAAAATTTAATTCTTATATTTGAACTGCTTATCTACAACTTAACAACCAGCTTTTATAATTAGTATTTCTGGATGACCAGAAGCATGTGTATGCTTTACGAAAATACTGAACATTTCAGAATGAAACAATTTCTGAAGTCTAACTTAATTATTTGTTATTTTATAATCCCCTTTCTAGATTTGATTTGATTTATGTGATTACGGTAAAGCCTCGAGAGGAAGGATATGCCTTCGTGGAGGACTTTCTAAGGGTAACTGGCTCGTATACACGTTATACATGGGCAAAAACACAAAAATAACCATGCAGTCAACCCGTTCTCAAGATTTGAACTATTAGTGTTCAGTGACTTCGCCGCTCGGCAGCTAACGGGTCAATATACTTTCTGGGCCCACTAGCGGCCGAGCGGTAAAGACGCTGAACACTGGTAATTCGGTCTGAGTTTCGAATCCCTCGAACGGGCTGGCTGCATGGGCGTTTACGTGGTTTTCCCCATGTGTAACGTATATACGAACCAGTTTCCCTTAGAAAGTCCTCCACGAAGGCATCCCTCCCTTTAGGCAGATAGCCCTCGTGTGCTTTGCCATAAATGAATAATCCAATCCAATCCATTTTCTAGAGCTGCTTTAATTTATAGGGAGAGTAAAAGTAAAAGGTTAGCATATTGTTGTTCAAAAATATTTGTTAGTTTTCATAAAACTTGTTTTTGAAAGTAAAAACCAGTAAATTGATATTCTAGTGAAACCCAACCTGTGTTAAGTAGTTAGCTGTAGGTTTTACGCTTTCTTAAAAAAGATACGTCATTGCTGTATACATCAACTTTATTCAGTAGTCTTTAATTTAAGTTGAAAATCTCTGTTTTATTTTAAGAATGTGTCGTTCAAGTTCTAATTAAAAGTTTAAAAATTTATATTAAAAATACGTATTACTTTTTTAGTTTAGTTTTAGATTTCTGAATTATTTATATTCATGTAACATTCTCCAACCACTTTAAAAAGTGAGATAAACTGTTAGCTTACTTTAAACATTATATGTTGTCTTCTAAACAAAATGTATGCATCTTTCTTTTCTGTAAACTAAAAAAGTCTGTTAGACAAGCAACGTGCTAAGTTTTAATTACGAATAGAAGCAAGTGGATAACATTTATCGGAAATTTTAATATTCATTGCTCCATATTTAAATAATGTAAGAAGTGACATTCTACTTGAATTTTATAACACAATAATGCTATGAAAATAAACAATGCATTCATCAGCCTGCTTTATTTTAAATTCTGATTGCTTATAATAAAAGTTATTAAGCTTCTAAATTCAAAGGAGTTCTTGAAAAGTGTATGGATATATATATATATATATATATATTTTTCATTCATATATTCATATATATATGCGTGTGTGTGTAAAATATAAAAAATACAATGGCTTTGCTCTACTCGAACAGGCAACCTCTAATTAACTTTCCGCAATTTCAGGATCTTTCCTTGGACCAGTACTTTCGAGAACATTCGGGCATGTTACGTAACCGCTGCAATAAATGAAGAGTTCGCGCCATTTTTCGTCAGATTGTTTTTCTTCGCCTGCCGCTCTCTGTAACACCTTTTTGCTGCCGCTCTTTCTTTGTTTGAATAGTATGACGCAGTAAATTTAAGGCTAATCGTATTCAGTCTAAATTACTATCACATATGTAATCTTGAATGATCTGCCATTTGCAGTGAATAAAAATATGGAGCTAAGAAGTTAAATTCGTCTGTGTCGTCATTAGATTACACTTAGCCACAACAATGTCCGGAATTCTGATGTGACCAGATTGACAAGCTTCACTCATGTGCCCGAGTGCCACAATATTACATATATATTAATTTTATTAAACATGAGGTTTTTATGATATGTAACTAATATTTCTTATAATAATACACAAAAGATCAAGTTGTACTAACATTACAAATCTCATAGTCAATCATAATTTATCAAGTTTTCAGAGTTTATAAAATTATGACGCAATAAAAGGCTCTTTTATTTAACAGATTTAATGTTCTATTGCGATTTATGTAATGCGGTTAAAGAATTTTTGCAATTCTAAGTGCATCTGTAAAAGCTTTTAGAATGCTTTCTTATGAAAGGAAAACTCAATATTTACATATAGCTTAAAACCTTCGTTGAAATTACAAATACTTCTAACGATATAATTTTAGATTTGATTGATTTTTTTTAAATGACAATAAAATTCAAAATATTTACCATGGATCCTTCATCTATTGTATCCAAACTAAGCACTGTCACGTGGAATCTAACAACCGTAGCTTTACCTGAAAAAGAATTATACTTTTACTAAAACTGCATTAACTGAATATATCTAACTCTAAAATGCATAAACTGAAATAGAAATATTCAGTAAATATAATTCGAAACTGAAACTAATGGGAGAGAACGTAATAAGTAAAGAAAAATATTCATTTATTTTTCTCTGTTTTTAACTCATAAAATTAACATAATTCTTCATAGTTTCTTTTCCACATTATTTTAACTTGAACAAATGTTAATAAACTCCGTATTTGAGATACTTAAAGTCATAAACAAGCTCTAAATTTTCGTAGAAACAATAAAATATATAATATATATGTTTATAGACATACTGAATAAATTGAGGAAGGTTTGAAATTTTGCGTTAGAGAACAGGAATATCTTAGACTAAAATGAAATTAACTATTAAATTTCTCTATCTCGCCTGCTGATTATTATTGATTTTTCGGTTCATTAATCAATTAACCAGATTTTGTTAAACACATCCTACAAGAAAATATTTAAATAAAATTTTGTGCAAATATCGTAATTTCGATCTTCATTACAGAATTGGTATTACGTGATATACACTGGTGTGCAAAAATTAAGGACGAAGTCGAAAAATTAGCATATCAGCTGAACGAAGCGGCAGAGCGAACAGAACGACCAATCAGGAGATTAAGTAAGGCGATCTACGGTAGCACATGCGCAGATATGCAGGTAGACGTAATGGGGGGAGTGTCTGAGTAGTATAAAGCATGTTGTCGGTGTAAGATCAGTATTTTTGGCAAAGAGATTGCACGCCGTATAGCAGTTAAAATCACACCGAGTTGCTGCCTCAGCGAGAAATGGCGAATAATCAGTCTGTTAGACGACATCTGGATGCTTTTACCCGAGGTCGAATCATTGTGAAGTTGGAGGAAGGCTGCAGTATGACAAGTGTGCCTGCAGAGTTCGGAATTGCTCACAGCATCGTTTCACGACTTTGGAGACAATTTCAAACTACAGGAACAGCTATCCGTGGGTTTAGTAGTGGTCGTCCACGAGAAACCACACCCGCAGATGACCGGTATATTGCCTTACAGGCCAGAAGAAACAGGCGGCAGACAGAGGGAGAAATCGCTAGACACACGACACAGGCGACTGGACGACAGATTTCGCGTTTTACCGTGGCCAGAAGACTGCACGGTGGTGGTCTGTTTGCACGACGCCCTGTACGGTGTGTACCTCTAATGCCTGCTTATCGGAGAAGGCGTTCTCTGTGGTGCCGGGAACACCTGAATTGGAGAGACAATGAATGGGGACGAGTACTCTTTACAGATGAGAGCAGATTCAGTCTGAGTAGCGATTCTCATCGCATACTCATCTGGAGAGAGCGGGGAAGCCGCAATCATCCCTCGAACGTCATTGAAAGGGACAGGTAGGGAGTGGCGGTGTTCTCGTTTGGGGAGGCATCATGCTTGTTAGTCGTACAGACCTTCACATCTTCGACGCAGGTTCAGTCAACGGGACCCGTTATTGTAACGAGATTCTTCTTCCATATGTGCGTCTCTTTAGAGGCGCTACGGGTCCGCAGTTCCTTTTCATGAACGACAATGCACCATGTCATCGCATAGTAGCTGCCGAACAGATCTTAGAGAGTGAGGATATTGAACGTATGGATTGGCCGGCACGATCTCCGGATCTCAATCCCATCGAGCATGTATGGGATTTTCTAGGCAGACGCTTGGCAGCTCGTACCTTACCACCAGTAACGATTCCGGAGATTCGATTGGCGCTGCAAGACAAATGGGCAGCAATGCCTCAACAACTCATTGACACCCTCATTCTCAGCATGGGCAGACGCTGTGAAACCTGCTTAGCAGTCAGGGGAGATCATATCCCTTATTAAAGACCGGATGTTTCTTGCTGTACACCCATCACCGGGATGTTTCGGCCTTCAGTCGCATTGCACTCCATGCTACTTTTTCAATAAAGCTTCTTTTTATCCCTCTGATTTCTCTTTTAGTAAGTGTTGCTTACATTACTCATGTCCTTACGTATTGGGGATCTTACGGTATTAAATGTGTTGATTCGGAAAGCTTTTGTACAAAGTTATATTGAAAAAACCATCTCGTCCTTAATTTTTGCACACCAGTGTATTGCTATTAACTTCTTTTTCATGCTTTATAATTTTTATTCAGCTTAGATTATTAAATTTTCCTTGCATATCCTTTAGAATTGAATTTCCTTGAGTTTAGAATGCTAAATATATGTTTCCTTAAACGAAGCCGTTAAGTGACATCTATGACATTAACCAAACCTAATTTTTGCTGCTGGTGTTATCTAAGTATTTCTTGAAATGCTTTATATAAAATGCATTAAACGTAATTAAAAACGTTTAGAATTCTGTCCGATGATTTGGACATTACATACTCATAGACCAAAGAAATTTTAATATTAATGTGTATCTTAGAGACCTTATTCTCGACCCCAAAATCTTTCAAAATAATATCTCCCGTGCAGACATAATGTAAAGTTAAATGAATCTCTCAATAAAGACCTCAGTAAAAGCATTTTATTAACGAATTTAATAATTCTACATACACGTGAGCTAAATTATCAATATGCATTATTCAAATACATTGATGTAGGTTTTAAGATAAACGAATAAATAAAGACATCTTCTTGTATGCTAAAAATGAGAAAAGAAATTTAATCTGGAGAACATAAAAAGAGTAAAAGTTCTAGATAATCAAATAAAAGTAATGCATCTTAACTCTGAATGACCTCGTTTTTATATTTTGAAGTCAGTTAATGAAGTCTGTGTTGCTCTTTCCTTGTTTGCTGAAAACAAATTTCATTTTAATACAAAAAGTAATTCCCTTAAGGCTAAAAAAATGAAAACAAAATAAATGCAAAGGCGCACGGTAAGTAATGAATATGCGTTTTGAATAAAAAATTTCAATACGATGAAAAACACTTTGGAAGACCTTTAATGAAAAACGCTTTGTTTTAAAAAGTAATATTTATTTCATGAAATGCATGTAAAATATCCACAATATAAGTTGCCAGTATTTAACAGGAAAAGTGGTACATATTAATTACGCTGTCAATCTAAGTAAGCTGCTGTCTTTCTTAAGTACTGCGTTTCAAGCTTTTTTAATAAGTAACTAACTGCCTTTGGTATCTACATACATTTAAAGATAATATACATTCAAAATTACTACAAAAATCAAAAGTAATTAATCACTTACAAAAGTCTCATTCAGAATTTATGTCAAAAATCAAAACAATGTTTCACAAATTTAAAAGTATGCAAGTTTCTTTCAAGGAAATTTAAGAAAAGGAGAAAAATATATTTTAATTAATAAACACGTCTATGGCAATTTGTAATAAATAAATATCCAAAGTTAATACAATGAAACAAACATTCAGGAGTAGGGAAAGTAAATGAGAGAAATGAATGTTTTAAATTAAGCGATACGAAAGCCGTTAATGTGCACATTACCAGAGTAAAATCCGGAAAATTCTTGATACCGCACTATAACGGAGCAAATACGTTAATCTGCAGATTAGCTAGAAAATGTGCACATAAACGACGTTCAGCTTTAGCGGTAACATGGCCATCACATGACATCTTTTTGAAGCCAATTAAATATTTTTATAGAATAACAATAAACTTATATACTGTTATATATTTACAAGAATGAACTCATATTATTAGATATGTATTGTTACACTAGCTACATATATAAACTGTTATTCTATAGACTGCGTTATTTGACGAAATTAATTTTTTTAATTTTGACATCGTATGAATATTTTCTTCATTTAAAAACACCTCTGTAATTGTAAAATGTATGACTATGACTAACGACTGTGAAACTAAGATCAGGTAAGGACTTAAATATAAATATGAGGATTATTATGCGCGTAATATGCATACACGCATGGTAAGGCTGATTAAAAGGAAAAAGGAGTTCCACAACTAGATGCTATAGCAGTTCTATATACAAAATTTCAAATTTCGACAACTAAACGTTTTTGAATTATGCGAGGTACATATATGCATGCATAAATGCATACGTACGTACATACCTACAGTCGTCACAAAAATACCTTCTGAATTTATTTCACAATCAGTTTTGTAAAAAAGATTTATTTTTTACTATCTGAACTTAGAGACGACAATAACAAAATCATCCAAATGGATTCGCGAACAATCAGATTGGATATTTTCTTCGATTATGATATCCTATATTTTTTGTGTACTATACTTCCTTTACTTCATACAAGGAAGTAAAAACACTTTTGATGCTGTCTGTTAAACAATCATAAGCATAACTGTTTCATTTTACATTATAATGAATTTTTCTTTGAATGATCTTGCTTTCAGTATTATGTCTCTCTGAAGTTGTTTAAAGTTAAACCTCTTTCTCTGTGTTACAAGGATAAAGCTCTGGATTTGTTAAATTCGCTTAAATGGTTAATAGCTACACATCGTCAGGACCTGATGAATTGCTTCATTAAATTGATCAAGCCGTTGTTAGGTCCTCTTATTAGTTCAATGATCGTCGTACCTGCCATCACAGGTTTACCCAATCTAATTTAAATAAATTGAGCAAGCTTGAAACGCTTCCTCTCTTTGTAGTACTTAACGTTATCCAACAATGTCACAAACAATTAACGAAGGAAAGCAGTAGAATACGAAATCATCTTCAGGTAAAATTTTTATCCAGTGATGGTATAATCCTCTGTTTTTTGAAAATAACATTATGTAATTTACTACTTACAGTATTACATTACAGATTATAATTTTATTAAGTTCCGTTAATTTGATGGAGTACCTGGAAGGATGTAACTCCTAAGAGTACTTTACGCTCAGTGGCTAAACTGTTAATTGAGTTCCCTTCACATGAAGATCAAAGAGTTGATATGTTGACTTCGTGCAAATGCCACTTAGGTTTTAGATAATTTGAATAAGGACAAATCAGTTAGGTGTTTAAACTACCTATTACGAATTACTAAGTCATACTCAGATTATTAATTAAAATCTCAGCATTCTTCATGTAACTGATAAACTATATTTTTATATAGTAGATAGCCTAGACGCATATAATGGAGCCAGTAAATCAGTAGTTTTTGATTATCATTTCGCAATGACTATCTTCTCATCAAGTTTATATTTTGCTGCATTTATGAAATACTTTGAAATAAATGTAATTCGGAAAATTTTAGACACAATAAATATTTTACGTGCTATACACATTTCTTGATAGATAAGGAACTTTCGCTTTCCTTGCTGCATGTTGCTATGGTGATATTCGCAAAACGTCCGCTTAGCAGTTAGAAAATTCGGGTTTTAAATCTCAGTGAAGGTGGAACTAATTTTTTCTGTTTTCCGATTTGGAAAAACCTACGAAGGTGTACAAACTAATGTTCATTTTTCTAAACTTATAAGGTATTTCTCCCGCCTTCCTAGCGTGTTTTCGTGGTGTAGTGGTCTGCACTCTAGATGCATATTCTAGAGGTCCACGGTTTGATTCCATGCGAATGCGTTGGTCATTTTTTTCCCTCCTGCTTCTAAATAACCTAATGAGTGCACAGTGGCGCTCGAATTAAAAGAGTGGTGAATGATGATTCTTTCCACCATCATTTGGCAATTGGGTCCCCTAAAAACTACAGTCCCCTTTAAAAGGGGGTAGTGTATAAGGAATTTCTCCCGCCTTCTCAGTATGCCTTCGTAGTGTAGTGGTCAGCACGCTAGCTGCGTATTCTAGAGGTCCACGGTTCGACTTACGGCGAAGGCGTTGCTCATTTTTAATCTTGCCTGGTTCCAAAAATACCTAATGTCTCTACAAACTGTGTTTTGCAGTGACGTCTTATGTTTTTATATCTATATAAAAATATGCAATAACAGTTTGAAAACTATTAGAAATATTTCATGTGTTTCTCACTCACTCAATAATTAATTAACTTCTAAGTAATGAATTTCCTGCTCTGTATCAGAGATGCATATCGCTAAACTTTACAACCAATAATTCACTCAAAAATTTGATGGAGTAATTTGTTTAAAATTTATTGATGCAGGATATGTTAATAAATTATTAGTTAAGGTAAATTAATGCCATTTTAAAATTGCTGAAGTGAATGTAATCAACATTCAATTCGTTCATTTTAAAAGCCTATGATTTCACTTGACTATGTATAAATGGATGAATTATTATATTTTATTTAATATACTTACTTAATTGTTTCAGTTTAGCTTAAATGTTTAGTATTTTTGACAACTGGAAGTATCTAATCTTCTTTTTAATATTATTTAATTCGCAAGACTAGGCGTTTGCGGAAGCACATCTGATTTTTAAATGCATTACTTATATTAACAGTATCAAAATGTCATATAAAAATTCGTTTTCCTGGCACTTCAGTATCAGAACTGGAATTATCAGAACTGGATATTGAAGGATTGACATTATTTTATTCTCGCTGTTCATGACTATTAGACAGTCTTGGCGCATACATTTGCTTATAACTGCATTTGTTAATTTCGCCGCTTATAAACCTTTTAAACCATTTTGCACAAGCATTGACAAATATAGCTTTCTCTCTAAGGGTTTTGTAAGATGATCTGTTTCGTTTCCCTTCTCATATAATAAATACGTAACTGTAAATTTAAGATCCCATATATATATGTTAAGATCTTAATTAACATTTTCTGAAATGAGTAAAATCTGTGAGAAGTCTACAAATGATTTATATTTTTCAATACTTTACTGAAATATTGTCTGTATAATAACACATAAAAGTAAAAGCACATTCAATTCCTGTGTTTAGGAGTACAAGTATAGCATTAAAGCAGACGATTATATTAGCTAAATAAACTTCATTCCGTTACGGGCGTACGACTGAATCCGCACAGAACTGATAATAACTTAATAAAATTTACTTTCGCCCCCATAAAATGCTTTACATTTCTGGAACTCTCCACAAATGTATTGACAGAGCTCTTCTAAGCAAGACAGATCGCAATTAGTAGTTAACACTTCAAACTACTGAGAACGTTAAACACAACGCAATGCAAAGCGCATCTAAAGAGCGAAGCTCATAAGAAGATCCCTCCGTATTCAGAAGTCAACACTAAACTAAAAACTGAGAGCTCATGCTGTCTCCGGTCTTATATAGCTTTCCCCCGACGGCTGAGAAATCTACATTACTGGAAGGCATATACAGTTAAAGTAACATCTAAGGGTTGGATAAACTTGCAGCTACCTATAGGGAACAATTACAGTTATTACAATTACAGTTATTCCGTTACAGTACCAGTTACAGTTATACAGGGACTGGACCGTTTGGCGACCATTTGGCAATTCTTCGCCAAATGTGGCGACAAAAATTAGCACCAAATGATCGTCAGCTTAGAGCTATCTGGCCAATATGGCGAGATAGCCATTTAGCTCAATGTTAATGGACCTCCGCCTGTAATCTTATTTTTCCAATAGAGCTTCATTTCTCGAGACGTGTCATATTACGTTACATAGGAACACAAGTTTACATATAACTTCGCTGAAATTATTAACAAATGTACAAAATTCGTAGCAATATAATTATTGTAACTATTGCAGTTTTCTTTTTTTTTTTTGTCTTTTTTTTTTTTTTTTTTTTTTTTTTTTTTTTTGAGTAGAGAATATTATCTTTCTTGCTCCCATGTGAATCCTGATAATATTTATTATATTATTACCCTGGTCAACTAAGGCACACTAGTGGGAGAGCCGTTAAGTCGCCGAACAGTGGTGGTTCTGTCCGGGGTTCGAATCCCGCCGAACGGGTTGATTGGCTGGATGTTTTCGTGGCTCTCCCCAAGTGTAAGGCATGTACGAGCCGGTTCTCCTAGTAAAGCTTACACGAGCATTCCTCCCGTTACGAAAATATCCAATGATTGCTTTGCCGTAATTAAATAAACTAAACCAAACTTTGTCAAATAATATACTGTACTATTACTTGCTTATTAATGAAACCATTTGAAGTGCGCCAAATTAACTCCCTTTTGATACAACTTTTTGCATTCGTTTATTTTTGACAATTATTTTTCTAATACTTCTTAAGCAAATTATTCAATATAAGTTTTAAAAAAGTATTTACAGCACTTAACAAACAACTGGCCGTCTAATTTTTTAATTCACAAGTTATATGTTTAGTCACTTTTCTGTTATTAACATATTGATGAAGATAATTTCACTATGTTTACGTAAAGCGTGTATAATAATTTAGAACACATTATGCATACAGCAAATATTAACTATATGCCTAATGCATTAAAGTAAACGGAATGCTTATGTCATAATAAATAATGCACTCCGCATCATTGAGGATGGAAAGATATTGTCAATGGTAGACGCTACTTACAATGATAAATACTGCATATTATGGAAAATCATCATGAGCGTAAATAGTGGTTATATAAACTCCTGCCATTCGTGCTTTAAAAATAAAATTATACATTCAAAAAGATTATTCAGATAAGAAACTTTAACATTATGTTACTCACATAAAATATACTTTCATTTTGAAAAGTTTCTTTAATCTTTATGCATATTTATTATGTGAGAATGATAGCTCCCCAAAATAAGTACAACAAGCTGTTAGTTCTAAATTACTCCTGCGAATCTGTGTAAAGAAAACACCCATAAACGGCAGCGTTTCTGTCTCTCCTTGTCTGTCACTTTTCCTAAATGAAGAGCAAAAAGACTTTATTTTATCTTTTGGGAACTGAGCACTGTTTCCAAAGATTCCTTTCCAGCGAGGTTTTTTTTAATTTAATTTATTTATTTATTTTAAGATTTGTCTCATAGAAGAATTTTTTCTTGCATCCAGTTAGAGGCCTGAACAATCCTAACGCGTGACTTTGCGATAATTTCTGTATCCGGATAATTAATCTTTTACGTGTCTTTTACACGTATGGTGCTCTTTTTCCTACAAGGATTAAATCGCTTTCATGCTATAAGCTTCGAAACATATGTGACAAAGGTAGCACAAGGTGTAGTTTTACATATTTACATGCTCAGCAGAAACTAAGCAAGTAAATTAAATTAGAGAGAAAATGAAAAAAGTTAAATCATTTTCTTAAACCCTTTCAGTTTAAAATAAGCAGCTTATTAGTTGAAGATTTTTTCTAGTTGCATTGTTTACAGAATTATCCATGTAAAAGTTTATAGAATTTCACTTTACCTATCATATGCTGGAGAAAAGGAATTTGCAGAAGTAAATCGATTTTACTAAATAAGCTAACATTCTACCATATTTTTCAATCATCTTCTAAATATCACAAAGATTTTCAAAAGTGGAAATCCTTATTGATTTCTTGTTCGTGGTTCATTAATTATTCCCGTTTGAGAAATTGCATAGTTTAGAATTCTAATCAGACAACATTGTTTTGGAAAACTCGGAGTTTTACTAAGTTCATGCTTTTCAGAAATTGTATTATAAGGTATTTCTCCCACTTTCCTAGCGTGCCTTCGTGGTTTAGTGGTTCAGCACGCTGGGCCGGTATTCCAGAGGTACGTGGTTCGATTCCCGGCGAAGGCGGTTGCTAATTTGTCATCTCTCCGGTTTACAAAAAATTCTAATGTCTCTACAGTATAATTTAAGAACCTACTGATATGGATGCAGACATTTATGTTATTTAACGCAACCATCGCATTATTTTTTTGCCTTTGCCATTATTTCATTTTTCGTCCATTGCGACTAGAATGTATTTACCTCTGAAATCTTGAGTCTGGAAAATAGCGTTTGGCAGTTATTGGAAGTATACTCGGTTTTACATCCCTGCTATTAAACTGATTTAGTAACTTAACCTTTGATAGTCATTGAAACATTGATAACATGAAATGAAATACTTATAACTGAACAAAAATTTATTACGCGCGTGTACTTAATATTCAGATTTTTCTCGAACATCTGCGGAGGTGCAAAGGTTGTGTTCTGACATATTAAGTTCTGAGTATTATATCTATGTTACCAGGTTATATTGTGCAATACTTTTATCCTGAATCTAAATGAAGCACTATGACAATCAGTACAGTTACAAATATTTACAACCCAAAGATAAATATGACAATATTAATACAAACACAACCGCATCTAATTAACGCAAGGCTCGATTTACATATACAGTTTACGATTCCTCAATTACGTCTGTCGTAGACAGGAAATATTATCTTAAATAAACTCAGAATCTCAGCTCTTAAACTATTCATTTTCCTTATACATTTTTCTGAATTCTCCAAACATATTAAAAAGTCACAATAAACGTACAAATAAAAGCTTTATTCTAAACTCCCGGATAAATATTTACCATTCAAATGAAATTCAAATTTACATAATCACTCTACAAATTTCTGCATAACATTTACTAAGGTACTGAGAATAATCAAGCATGTCATGCTGCATAATCATACTTGTGCAGCAAATGGATGCCAGCAAGACTGAGGACTGCATTAGTGGCAGTTGTCTAAAAGCCTTTCTCATATACAAATATTGGACGACTTTGGCAGATTATGATCTGGTATAATGTATTGCAACAGATTCTTAGATTTCCCGATTAGATACTCGAATACTTCCTGTGATGCATCAATGTTGTCCTGAAGAGCTGTTTTACCGTTTTATGTTTCAGAGGGTAAGGCATGCATGAGTCAGTAGATCTCTTTTAAATATACAGTTATTAAATCACAAAACACACTTTTCTTGATTAGCCTAGATTATATACGTTACAAAAAAAAAAAAAAAAAAAAAAAAAAAAAAAAAAAAAAAAAAAAAACTACATTCATGAATGCCTTTCGGCATGTCCTACTCGTAAGTCCTACGGGACTCTCACAGCGTTCATTTCTTACGGTATACTGTAATTCCTAATCCTAAAGCATCGATGGCACATTACTTATCAGCATCTTGCAAGAAGCTTAATTAATAGGCGGTGCAATTATTCGCGAGAGAAGAAAGAAGATTTCTTGTAGATGTGCTTGAAATTAGCGCACATGGTCGTCACTTCGAAAATCCAGTTATCAGAACACGTGGTTATACACGTGGAATCACAGCACAGGAATCATTTTTAATCGCAGCATAACCAGTAAAGTTTACCGGAGTTCTTATTGCTCATTTATGCAGCTTTCTTCGTACAAGAACATGTTTTCTCCTTCATCTTATGCAACGGAATATCAGCTCGATTACATGATGTTTTACAGCGGACGATGGCGAGAGCTGTGTGTGTGGCCCGAAGGCCCACACACTCGTTAACACGACGACAGGCAGAAAGAGACAAAACCAGTCCTTCCAGTTTTTATCCACTGCGACGCATGTGGTAGGGCACGATAACGATTCAAGAATCGATAATGCCACCGTGTTCACTGTGAGAATTATGTGTTCTCACATTCCCTCCGGCCGAAGAAAAAAATTGTCCGATCACTGGACAAATGCAATCCCTCTGTGCTGGACATACCTGAACTTTCGTCTGCACTACATACACATTTCACACCAATCTTTACATCACTTGCAAAGGCACTGCAGTTTATCATTTCGTTGGCACTATAT
Source organism: Stegodyphus dumicola (assembly GCF_044657685.1). Taxonomy (NCBI): domain Eukaryota; kingdom Metazoa; phylum Arthropoda; class Arachnida; order Araneae; family Eresidae; genus Stegodyphus; species Stegodyphus dumicola. The sequence goes on along the minus strand of NC_140775.1, from coordinate 60,682,284 downwards.
AAACATTCCACATTACATGCACACAGTTGAGCTCTCTTATGCACTATACACACATATTTCACATTAATTTTTCACATTGCTTGAAAAAAAAAACACAGCACTTTAAACACTTTGTGATACACAATTTTTACATTCCTAAATTAGTATTATTCTTTTACGTACTCATGCATGTCTACTCTTACCTAAAATATCACCACATATGTGATTCCATAAAAGAAATTTTGACATATATAATTTGTAACTCACATGTGATAAAATCAATTTATCAACTACTAATGATATTGCATTATCAATTTGATGTTACTCCTCTTAACCATTGTTTACCTTTGTTACATTATCTCATTCTTTACATTTTAGAATCACATGCACTATTTCATTTAGCTACTTTTATCATTTGAACATATTCATTTCACATATACATTTCATACACCAATGTGTCATGACATTGTTACAAGCTACATTTGTATTAGATCCACTACTAAATTACATACCTTCAATTTGATTCAGCAGTAAGACAAGGAGATTTGCACCACACTCTTTCTTTTTAATCTGCTACCTAGTAATCAATGATACCCCGTAGAGTACAATTCAATTCTTCTGGTATCTGGACAAGCCAACTCTACCAAAATCGTGGAATTAGCGCTTTATTACACTAAATTGACCCATACCACACATGATCATCATTCATTATCTAGCTTGTACACATGCTACATTCTTATCATAATCACAACTTCTTTACATCTTTTTTTTTTTTTTTTTTGATTTGCTGATATACAATTTACACCTGTGTTACACTTCTAATCCTCAATCAAAGTAACGATACTAAGAGTATCAAATGCGAATTAATTCCGCGTAAATAGTTAAACAAAAATTTAGTGGTTAGTACATTGCATGATCTTTAATCATAAGAATAAAACGACTTACCCAATAAGGTATGCATGAGTCAGTAGCTCTCTTTTAAATATACATTTATTAAATCACAAAACACACTTTTCTTGATTAGCCTAGATTATATACGTTACAAAAAAAAAAAAAAAAAAAAAAAAAAAAAAACTACATTCATGAATGCCTTTTGGCATGTCCTACTCGTAAGTCCTACGGGACTCTCACAGCGTTCATTTCTTACGGTATACTGTAATTCCTAATCCTAAAGCATCGATGGCACATTACTTATCAGCATCTTGCAAAAAGCTTAATTAATAGGCGGTGCAATTATTCGCGAGAGAAGAGAGAAGATTTCTTGTAGATGTGCTTGAATTTGGCGTACATGATTGTCACTTCGAAAATCCAGTTATCAGGATTATACACGTGGAATCACAGCACAGGAACCATTTTTCCTCGCAGCATAACCAGTAAAGTTTACCGGTGTTCTTATTGCTCATTTATGCAGCTTTCTTCGTACAAGAACATGTTTTCTCCTCCATCGTAAGCAAAGGAATATCAGCTCGATTACATGATGTTTTACAGTGGACGATGGCGAGAGCTGTGTGTGTGGCCCGAAGGCCCACACACTCGTTAACACGACGACAGGCAGAAAGAGAGAGACAAAACCAGTCCTTCCAGTTTTTATCCACTGCGACGCATGTGGTAGGGCACGATAACGATTCAAGAATCGATAATGCCACCGTGTTCACTGTGAGAATTCTGTGTTCTCACAATTCTTAAGTAGCTTTTCTGAACTTTGAGATTCTAACAGTGCTTCCTTGTTATTTGAAAATCAGTTACAGATATCGGGTTATCTAATCGAGCAACCCGATAACTATCTAAGAATCACTACTACTTTCTTTCGGTTTTGCCGGTGTAACTTATGGTCTCAATGCAAGCTACTCATCAGATCAGCTGTTGTTTTCTACATTCTTTTCAAGGCGGTCTCGGTCACTTGCTCTAACCATAATTATGAGACGGTCGACGTGGGTTTGGGAAAATATATTGCTGCGTTTTTTTTTTCTGACACCGGCTGTTACGTTATTTTATTTTCCTTGATGTTCGTACGTTACGGGGTTCGTGCGGATTTGGAGTGAATAACGACGACACTTGATAAAGTATCGAAACACATTTTGTTTAGCCAATAGTAATCAGGACAGCTCCAAAATCACGTTTAATAGTCTTCGAAGAACTACCATACATACGCTGACACAATCAGCGAGACAGTCTTCACACTATCAGGGCATAACGATGGAGGCAGCTTCACTGCAAAGCATCAGACTTCAGTTCCCGACTCTACTTGGTCGTTCTCAGAATTCCCCGTACTCTCTAGACTCTCCACGCTACAACTCGCGATGCACTCGACGCACACAGAGTACAGCTCCCGACTCTTTGGTTCAGTCGTTCCCGGAGCTTAACACATTCTCTCGACGATGCACTAACCGCGATACATTAAGAGACTCTTCGATGTACTCGACGATCCACTCGGCACTCGCTGCCCAGCTGTCAACTCGATCGACTCCGCACGGACTGACTAACTATCTCGCACTCTGACTCTCCGCGTACCAGCAGGGTTTATATAGTTTTTGGCTTGTGTTCGAGAACGTTCTGGGCTAAACTGGTAAGAATTCGTTCCAGAAGGTTCTCCATCCGTCCATGGCATATCTCCAATGTCGTCGCCAAATGTCGCGAAATGTGACAACCCTGCCTTCCTTTGCCATTTTATGGCAATCCTAAACCTGCTTTGCGGGGAAGCCATCTTACCGCGCCTGTGCATTTCTTAACAATATATTAGCCTTTTTTTATTGTGTAGATGAAATACGAAAACCTAGTGCCATATAATACCTACTCAGAAGCGGATTATAGTCTGTTGTTCATTTGTTTATCTGCAGAAATTTGAGGGCATCTCAGAAAAATGTTCTTCTTGAAGAAAACAAATATCACAAGCTTTCTTAAGTATAGAACGTTCTCCTACAATTTGTTGAATATACAATAAGTTGAATTTCTTAGGCAAAATAATTGTTTGAATGTTGTTAATTTGATAAAAAGATGACATAATAATAGAATATAATTTATCTATCCTCCAGAATTCTTTAAGAGTGTCGCTGTTTTCTTTACAATTATTCTGTAGGCTATAATATTAAAATTCAGTAAAAAGTAAATCTAAAAGCGAACGATAGACAACTACTTAAACAATCATCTGACAAAGTCTTAAACAAACAGGGATAACGGAATTTATTCCTGGTGAGATTCTTACCTTGTTCTTTGGGCGGCTGAAGGTTGTCATAATCCTGAGGATTTTCTGGCAAAATTGTGTCAAAATCTAAGCTCAGAGATCTGAAAATTAAAGAAACACACGGTCATTATTTAAAGAGATTTCTATTCGTTATCTTATTAATTGTAATTACATATAGATATTTTAAGTAAAATGAAGAAATTTGTAAGAGAATGATTTGTAAGAGTTACCTTGAAGGGTAACTGCATTGTAATTAAATAAAAAGCAGGCTTTAATAATGCATAAAAATAAATTCATTTTATTTTTCTATCATTTTAAATAAAGTACAAAAAGTACAGAATACGAGATTCAGATGTACAAATCATTAGTGGATTTTTAGTTCTGCTAAGTTCACTATCCTCGAATATTCAAAGGTTATCCGAGTGAAAAGGAGCACGCCTTAGTGAAGGGCGGAAATTGAAGTGGTTCGGATTTATATCGAAATATAGAAAGAACCATTTCTCACTAATGTACATAAATTGCATACATCAAGGTACAAGGAAGTCTAAGTTTTTGCTATTTTTAGAGCAGCATTTCTGAAATAAGCTTCCTCGGATCCCTAAGATTCGATGAGACTTTCCCAAGAAATTTTGATAAATTTAGTTATATGTTTTTCATGATTAATGCTTGTATATTTTTTCGTGTTTCACGAGCTCCACAAACATAAAATTGCTGAAAGAAAATGTTCTGAGTTATAAACAATAATAGAGCATACAACAACAAAGAAATTACAGATGATAAAAATGTGAACCTTAATTTAGGAATTTAAAGCTTAATTGGATAACATATATGTCTTTGAACTCAATGATTAAATTATTTAAATAAATAAATAGGAATGCAAGCAGTAATAAATTCAATAAAAGCTGCCAGTTACAATAAAAATCTTACAAAAAATAAAATAAAATTGGTAAAAAAACACAGACAAAAAGCATCTTTTTTCTTCAGTTAAATTCTTGTAAATCTTTTAAAAGAGTGAAAAAAGATAGAGAGAAAAAAAGTCAGATGAATCTTGTAGTTTATTCAGAGCATGATGTCGCTAGGCAGCGCAAGTTACTAGTTTGTCCTTGCTGTTACGCTGAGTTTCTGATACGCCTTTTGGCCATTTAATAAGTACATCGCCGGGTAGGTTGTTGAGTCAGCCTAACTATCCTTAAACGAAATTTTTAGACCAGCACTACTCTTTATCTTTGAAATTATTATTGTGTAACTATTCTGAAGTTCCACCGCAAGTCATCGGTATTATTGTAAGCACGCAGTTCATGCATTTGTGTTCAAAGTTTGACGAATAATGAAGGGTTATTTTCCCTTTCTTCTGTGCCAATATTTTTTTACGCCTGTGCGAGAAGTCGCCAGGTTACCTGGTAAGATCACGCTATTTGTATAATAGCTAAGAAGGTCAGATCTTACAACTTCATGTCCAAAACAAAATATCCTACTGCAAGAATTTTGCTTATTTACTTGTCTTCATTGTTTACGTTTTTGAATATCATAACGTTAAACAACTTATTCTCCCACACATGAGACTTTCTTGAACAAACGCTTGAAAAAGGATAATGTAATCTTGCAAAATATGTTTCTTTCTTTTTTTAACCATAACTTAATTGAACTATGGGTAAAAGCATCAGATAAAAATTATCATAGATATCATCAGAAATCACAATTAATTTAGTACTGGAGTAGTCACAGGTTTATGATAGCTAATGCTGGGAAGCGGGGGGAAAATCCCAGCATTCTATCGTCCTTACCATTATATAAATTCCTTATTCATTCGATCGTCACTTCTCGCTTGCATAATTAAATAAAAACGAAAAGACCTCATTATTCCTATAGATGTATACTTGCATATTTTTTCAGTATCGGATCATTATCGAACTATATCCAGATTCCAAAAACTGGTTTTGAGTTAGATTTCTAAGAAAACTTCCTTTCACACATTTATAACATTCGCACATTTATAACATTCCATATCCAAATTTATTAGAAATATATAGGGTAAAAGATACTAATATTAAATAACTAGATATGGGTTAATATTTACTATATTTTCATTCTTTGCACAGTTACGTAATTCACATCACAGAAAGTTTTAATTGCTAATTTTTAACTCCTTGCAAAGACAAATCTGCGAGTTGCAAATTCATTATCGCCTTGAAATCTGTTACATTTGTCTATCATGATTATTATGGTTTATTTGATTACGGCAAATCAGGCAAGGGCTGTATGCCTAAGGGGAGGCAATCTTCGTGGAGGACTTTCTTATAAACTGGCTCGTATCCACGTTGCACATAAAACAACGAGAACGCACATGCAGCCGGCCGGTTTCCCTGTAATTGAACTACCAGTGGTTTCGGCCGCTAGAGGCCTCATAAATATTTTGATAAAATTTAAATTTCTAAGCTACTTTTATAATATTACATCATACAGTTGTATAGTATACCATTGTCTAATATTTTTCAGAATTGTTTTCTATCCTATTGCATTTCTTCAAGAATATACACACATTTTCAAAGAACTTTTTCAGGTTCTTAATTTAAAACTGTGCAGATGATTGTGTCGATATATCTAACTTCCAGTTCCATAAAAAATACATATTTTTCGGTGACGATTGTTATATGTATATATATATATTGAGAAAAACATGTTTGCTATCCAGAGTTTTCCTGTTGTAAAAGTTGAAAGAAAACATTATCTTTTTATCAGATAAATTCTATATCATTGTTTAGAATCTTGAACGTTTATCATTCTTTAGATTTGAATGAAATTTCTGTTTAAAAAGATAGCTAATTCTGAAAGTACATCCCACTCTGTATTTATATACTCTCTTGCGTAAAGGCCTCATACTGAAGCATGATGCCATCTGGCCATGGAAGAAGTAAACATTAATTCATAAACTCTCAAAAACTTGTTTCTGCTCTTATTTATTCACAATTTTGACGATAACTTCTTAGATTTCTTTCCCTGACTCAGAGTTGTGATTTGTATCTTGATCTAAGGTTACCAATAGTTAGACGTGAACGGTTTTGGTACATAACGTTTTCTGATGTATAGATCAAAGTTTACGAAAGCAACAAATCCATTCTGAAATCAGATTCTCTATTGGGAGTGTCCGTGAGATATTGATTTGCTTCATCCAGTTTTGCTGATGTGCCATGTGTCAGAGTTCATTTCTTAGATTTACGAGAGTACCAACATTTACGTTGATACGTTGATTTCGCATTTATACATTGTAGCATTGGTTTTTGTTACAACGTTGACAAAAACAACTAAAATTATATGAGTAAATTCTGCTCATTATCACGAATTTATAAAGCCCTTTGTTGCTGCAGTTAAACACCACTTAAATATATTCTTACTCATTGAAGTAAACAGAAATTAGTAAGCCTTCAGTTCTTGGTCTTTAAATTGAGTTCACGATGCGCTGTATCAAAGATAATAAATATTCTACGAAATACGTCCGATGTTAATACAGGTGTTAAATATGTAGCAAACATTATTATCTTACATTTTTTCATATTTGAACTTTACTAAAACAAGTGAAAACTAATCTGATTAAGCGAAGTGATGATAAATTTTTTTTGAATATTTATTCTAAATTCGGTGCTAAAATATTTATTAATTAAAATTCGACTGAAACAATTCCTGGTAAATTTAGCGCTAAATAGAAAGTACTCTGCTCTAATGTTCATAGAGAATGTTCGGAAACCCTCTTTCTTGAGTAAATTTATATTTTATCATACACTGTCTTGTTGTGCTTTCAAAACTCGGACATCTTTGCTTCCACCTTTATCTTTCGCTCTTATTATGCACAACTATTCTATAGAATTCTGGAAACTAGTGAAAGCGCTTAGTTGCAATCTTTCGTGAAGAAATGAAGTGATTATTCGTTCAATAGGAATTTTTAAGTTGTACATATAGAAATGCATGATATTTTTCAGTCAAGAAGTCTTGGTAAAATTTATTATTTCCGAGCAATCTTTAGACGTATAAACGGTTATGTTATGTAGAGAAATTATCTGATAGCGTTATAAAAATTAGGTGAATGATTTTATGATTTATGGAAATCTTAATTTTTATTTGATTATGAATTATTTATTTTAAGGCTTTAATTTTGGGGAAAAACAGATGCTTCTGGGAATATTATTTAGTTTAAATGAATATTATTTATTTTCTTTTATTTGCAAATCTTGTACAAACTTTTATTCATTGTGAAAGAAGCAGGGAAAGGGAGGCAATTTTTTGCCAAGTCATGATTTCGCGCGCTCTGTCCTTTAGAATGTTCGAGAAAGAATTTTCATTGTTAGTTGACCTTAAGAGAGGAAAGTACGTGACAGAAAGGTCAAAGGTTGCTACTTGTCTTTCAATGTAAGTCATTCAGGTTTTTGGCGATTGAGGGTCCGGTTGTTGGCTAAGTGAAGAAGGGCGCGCATGCGCGATCACCCTTATTTCCGCATTCTGGAGTTGAAAACGAAAATTTTGCCATAATTAAGGGGGAGATAAGTGAAGCCATAGTGGGAGCCCGTTTTGTGAAGGAGATGAAGGAAATTCGAGTTGGACTTTTTTTTTGGCTCACTCTCGGACTGACTCGCTGATTTTCGGGCTTGCTGGACTTACGGGCTTGCTGGACAAAATGTAATTACGAAGAGAGATATTTTCCGGCGGGGAGCGGCAAATATGCTCCCCGGCCGCGTTTTGGGTTAAGAGGCGACTCTCTTACGCACTCACTCTTGGACTCGCTGACTTTCGGGCTTGCTGGACTTGGGGACGTTGCTCTTGAAAACTGGCTTGAAGGAAATTCGAGTTGGATTCTCTCTCTTACTGACTGGCGGGTGGAACTTACTTGGGACGTTACTCGTGAAGCTTGCTCTTGGGATGAGTAAGAACAGGCGAGCCGTAATTGCCTAGGAAAAACGTTTCTGACCTGAAGCTGAAAACCCTCTTCCTTGCGGCGTGCTGGTAAAGAGGCGAAATTTGAACGAGTTACCTGCGTGTTGACTTAGGACCTTCAGGACCAAGCGGATAGCCGTCCTGGGCAGCAGTGCTCCTGTTTCTGTTCTACAGTGGTGAAGTGGAGTCTACATTTTTAGAACCAGTGTCAAGATGAGTCCGGCCGACATCAACGCTTGATAAGATAAGAGTCCTCCACTTCAAGATGTCCCCTCAAGATAAGTTTTATTATTTTTTTTGTTTGTTTGAACTTTAAATCCTCTCACGGCGAAGCTTTTAAATTTAACATTGGTGCCGTGACCTCTGCTTAGTGAAGGATCGAATCAGTAACTTATTTTTTGAATTTATTTATTTCGTATAACTTACTGTTTTAAGAAGGTGTTAAATTTTATGTGCTAGGATTAATTAGAGTTTTTGATTTGTGTTTGCTTATTTGTTAACACAAGAGTGATAAATTTTGAGAATTTGTGTGAATTTCAGGAATTTTGGACTTTAACGTTAGGCAAACAGAAATGAACTTTAAAATTAGGAAAAATATATTTTTTTAATGTAGCAGAATAGGTACTGTACATTCTATCCTTGAGTGTTTTCTAGATGTGTATTTTTGATTTTCGACGTACTGATTTATGATACAAGATGGAAAATGAATTATTTCACGATAATCCTATGCTATTTGTATATCCTTGTAACAAGTTTCGAGTGCTTGTCTTTAAAAACTGGACTCATTTTTTGAGCACTTCTAAGAGAAAGAGATTAAAGACTCTAAATATTTTACTGAATGAGACAAGCCATAGCTATGCGTAGCTAGAAATTTTTGTGTGTGTGTGTGTTTTTGCTAATTATTTAACCTAGAATCTTGTGAAATGTGTAATCGTGAGGGGTAACGTTAGAGAAATTTTGATTTTTTTGACTTGATTGAATAATATTTTGTGAAATGTATGTAATGTTTTCATGATTCTCTAGCGTAGTATATTTATTACTTTTCGATTTACAATGTTTTGATATGATTCCAGTATATTGTGTAATATGTTAGAAAATTTAATTTAGTATTGAGCAATGAATTTTATAAGTTCTTAAGGCATAATGATACAAATGAATGAGTTAAAAAAAAATTGAAGGTTATTTTTCAATTGCTAAATTCTGTTTTAAGTGAACATGGGTTAGATTTGAATTTTTGCCTGAGATCAGCAATAGTGATGTTTGCACATTTAATTTTTTTTTGGGATTGAATTTTTCAGCTTGAGTGAAGTTCTAATTAGTTTAATGAGTCAGAGTAATTGAGATTAGTTATCTTCTGAGTTTTAAGTTTGTGAAGAGTTGTCATGTGAGAATTTTTTAAACAGTAGAAATTTAGTCTTGTGAATTGTAGAAAGTGAAGTTTAATGAGAATTTTGTGACAACGGAAATTGGTTTTATGAAATTTTTGAAATAAGTTTGATAAGATTAGTTATTTTTGCTCTGTACTCTTGTGTGGGAATTTTCTGTTGATTACAAGTAGTTTGTATTGAATTTGCTAGTGAATCGTAATAGATTTGATTTGAGTTACTGAATTTTCTTTCTTGGTTGGACTTGTTGCTGAATTTGGGGTCAATTCTTGTTTTGGTTTGACTTATTAGTATCAAGATAGTTGTATCAAGTTTTTGTTTTGCTTTCTGGTGGTTTCTGCCAAGGTCCGTAAAATGTAAGTTCTCTGATGTTTAGTTTTTGTGAAAGAATTGAGATTTCTGTGGTTATAGGAAAATGGTAGAATTTGAGTTGTAGAATTGATTTGTGAGATATTTAGAGATTTTTGAGTTATGAGTATTTTTTTTTTTTTTTAGTTTAGCACTTTTGAGAACTTTGCATTTGTTGCTTGCAGTTAGGTCTTGCGTGAAGTTGTAATGTCCTGAAAGCTGGTTTTCTTGTAAATACTTGCACTTCATGGTGGCACTTGACCTCTTGCACCGGAGGAAACAGGAACTTGTTATCTGAGAAAACTATTGTTGTATCTTTTTTCATTGTGTTGGTTCAGGATTGTAACGTTTCAGTCAGCGCACTTTCCGAGATAAGAGATCTTATGTTCTTGTTCAACGTGTCTGGAGGTTTGCTTGATACGTAAAGTTTGGGTCTGTCATTCATAATACAGCGCTTTTCTCAGCTTACATGGACGCGGTAAAGAGTTACTTTGTTTCTTTTGTTTGGGTGGAGGTGTTGCTGAAGGCTGCTACTTAGGTTACTATACAACGTTTTGGAAGAGTCTGATGCAGAATAGATCTCAGATTTTTTTTTTTTTTTTTTGCCTAAATTGGGGGGTTTGTTTTGAACACCTTTTTGATTTGTGATATTTTATTTAGTGTTCTAGTAACGTGCTTCAGTCCAGCTTTGATTGATTTCTTTGACTAGTATGAATTTTTTTTCTCGTGGACTTAGTTGATTTTTAGAATTACTGATTTTTTTTTTGTCTTATTAAGGGGACTTAAGTTTGGTGTTGTTACTCACTAGTGTTTACTTGGAGGTTTGAAATTTTTAGCGACACTTCACTCTTGCTCGTTGATTTTTTTTTTTTGGATTGATTTGAATTAAAGTGAAATATTTTTGACTTGATATGGTTTAACAGAAGGACTATTCGTGTATTTGTTTAGGTATTGCAGTTTAAATTTTTTTAAGTATCACTGATCTCATTGCTCATTTGAATTATGTACGAAATTTTTACAGTTTAATTGTATTTTCATTTTATGTGTATATGTGTATCTTGGTATTATCTGTAAATATTGGCCAAACGTTATTTTGTACATGCATTAGGTTGTATTATTATTATTATTTGTGTGCCTTGGATAAAATTCTAATTGGTATTTGCACAGCGTATTCTGGATGCTATTTTCGGAATTGATTTTGGTTGGATCGAATTTTTGGACAATCACGTTTTCTTTCTTTCTGATTTTTGTGTGGGGTATTTTCGGCTGGTTCCGAGGTTCCTTGTGTTGTAACGTTCTTTTCTTTTCTAATGCTTGGTTCTGATAAGGCCGCTTCTGTTCTAAGACGTAACAATGATTTCTAACTACAGGGTTTTCCCTCGCTTGCATTGACAACTCCGTACTCATTTAATGTACTCCATGATTGTGCTCAGCAGAAATTGTCACAATAGTAGAATGTGTTCGACCTCAGGTGAAATTGTTTACATTAATGGACTGAAAAGGAATGAATAGATAAATAAACGTTCAGAAATGTGGCCACACAGAGACTGCAACACTAATGTGATGCAATGAACTGGAAAAAAAAAAAAAAGAGAAATTCTTTTTGTCATTATTGATTGATCTTAGACATATTTTGTTTGTGATTAGCGCCTTATTTTTATTTTTATTTTTGTATGTGTTCTGAGTATTTCTAGGTTTAATTAATTAAGTGATTTAATTGATGTTTTTGATGATCTTCCTTGAGTATTTTAATTAGTAATTGCTTTGATTAATCTTGTTGTTTTACTTGCACATTTTGGACTTGAAATTTAATGTGTCAGTAACGTCACTGTACCAAGGAGTCGTGTGAAATATTGTTACATTATGTTATCCTTTAGCCTTATTGCACGGTATGAGTCATGGTATTTCAAGAAATGTCTGTCTGCTAAATTTTGGTAAACCAAAATTTAATTCCTTAGGGGAAAGGAAAATGTTATGTAGAGAAATTATCTGATAGCGTTATAAAAATTAGGTGAATGATTTTATGATTTATGGAAATCTTAATTTTTATTTGATTATGAATTATTTATTTTAAGGCTTTAATTTTGGGGAAAAACAGATGCTTCTGGGAATATTATTTAGTTTAAATGAATATTATTTATTTTCTTTTATTTGCAAATCTTGTACAAACTTTTATTCATTGTGAAAGAAGCAGGGAAAGGGAGGCAATTTTTTGCCAAGTCATGATTTCGCGCGCTCTGTCCTTTAGAATGTTCGAGAAAGAATTTTCATTGTTAGTTGACCTTAAGAGAGGAAAGTACGTGACAGAAAGGTCAAAGGTTGCTACTTGTCTTTCAATGTAAGTCATTCAGGTTTTTGGCGATTGAGGGTCCGGTTGTTGGCTAAGTGAAGAAGGGCGCGCATGCGCGATCACCCTTATTTCCGCATTCTGGAGTTGAAAACGAAAATTTTGCCATAATTAAGGGGGAGATAAGTGAAGCCATAGTGGGAGCCCGTTTTGTGAAGGAGATGAAGGAAATTCGAGTTGGACTTTTTTTTTGGCTCACTCTCGGACTGACTCGCTGATTTTCGGGCTTGCTGGACTTACGGGCTTGCTGGACAAAATGTAATTACGAAGAGAGATATTTTCCGGCGGGGAGCGGCAAATATGCTCCCCGGCCGCGTTTTGGGTTAAGAGGCGACTCTCTTACGCACTCACTCTTGGACTCGCTGACTTTCGGGCTTGCTGGACTTGGGGACGTTGCTCTTGAAAACTGGCTTGAAGGAAATTCGAGTTGGATTCTCTCTCTTACTGACTGGCGGGTGGAACTTACTTGGGACGTTACTCGTGAAGCTTGCTCTTGGGATGAGTAAGAACAGGCGAGCCGTAATTGCCTAGGAAAAACGTTTCTGACCTGAAGCTGAAAACCCTCTTCCTTGCGGCGTGCTGGTAAAGAGGCGAAATTTGAACGAGTTACCTGCGTGTTGACTTAGGACCTTCAGGACCAAGCGGATAGCCGTCCTGGGCAGCAGTGCTCCTGTTTCTGTTCTACAGTGGTGAAGTGGAGTCTACATTTTTAGAACCAGTGTCAAGATGAGTCCGGCCGACATCAACGCTTGATAAGATAAGAGTCCTCCACTTCAAGATGTCCCCTCAAGATAAGTTTTATTATTTTTTTTGTTTGTTTGAACTTTAAATCCTCTCACGGCGAAGCTTTTAAATTTAACATTGGTGCCGTGACCTCTGCTTAGTGAAGGATCGAATCAGTAACTTATTTTTTGAATTTATTTATTTCGTATAACTTACTGTTTTAAGAAGGTGTTAAATTTTATGTGCTAGGATTAATTAGAGTTTTTGATTTGTGTTTGCTTATTTGTTAACACAAGAGTGATAAATTTTGAGAATTTGTGTGAATTTCAGGAATTTTGGACTTTAACGTTAGGCAAACAGAAATGAACTTTAAAATTAGGAAAAATATATTTTTTTAATGTAGCAGAATAGGTACTGTACATTCTATCCTTGAGTGTTTTCTAGATGTGTATTTTTGATTTTCGACGTACTGATTTATGATACAAGATGGAAAATGAATTATTTCACGATAATCCTATGCTATTTGTATATCCTTGTAACAAGTTTCGAGTGCTTGTCTTTAAAAACTGGACTCATTTTTTGAGCACTTCTAAGAGAAAGAGATTAAAGACTCTAAATATTTTACTGAATGAGACAAGCCATAGCTATGCGTAGCTAGAAATTTTTGTGTGTGTGTGTGTTTTTGCTAATTATTTAACCTAGAATCTTGTGAAATGTGTAATCGTGAGGGGTAACGTTAGAGAAATTTTGATTTTTTTGACTTGATTGAATAATATTTTGTGAAATGTATGTAATGTTTTCATGATTCTCTAGCGTAGTATATTTATTACTTTTCGATTTACAATGTTTTGATATGATTCCAGTATATTGTGTAATATGTTAGAAAATTTAATTTAGTATTGAGCAATGAATTTTATAAGTTCTTAAGGCATAATGATACAAATGAATGAGTTAAAAAAAAATTGAAGGTTATTTTTCAATTGCTAAATTCTGTTTTAAGTGAACATGGGTTAGATTTGAATTTTTGCCTGCGATCAGCAATAGTGATGTTTGCACATTTAATTTTTTTTTGGGATTGAATTTTTCAGCTTGAGTGAAGTTCTAATTAGTTTAATGAGTCAGAGTAATTGAGATTAGTTATCTTCTGAGTTTTAAGTTTGTGAAGAGTTGTCATGTGAGAATTTTTTAAACAGTAGAAATTTAGTCTTGTGAATTGTAGAAAGTGAAGTTTAATGAGAATTTTGTGACAACGGAAATTGGTTTTATGAAATTTTTGAAATAAGTTTGATAAGATTAGTTATTTTTGCTCTGTACTCTTGTGTGGGAATTTTCTGTTGATTACAAGTAGTTTGTATTGAATTTGCTAGTGAATCGTAATAGATTTGATTTGAGTTACTGAATTTTCTTTCTTGGTTGGACTTGTTGCTGAATTTGGGGTCAATTCTTGTTTTGGTTTGACTTATTAGTATCAAGATAGTTGTATCAAGTTTTTGTTTTGCTTTCTGGTGGTTTCTGCCAAGGTCCGTAAAATGTAAGTTCTCTGATGTTTAGTTTTTGTGAAAGAATTGAGATTTCTGTGGTTATAGGAAAATGGTAGAATTTGAGTTGTAGAATTGATTTGTGAGATATTTAGAGATTTTTGAGTTATGAGTATTTTTTTTTTTTTTTAGTTTAGCACTTTTGAGAACTTTGCATTTGTTGCTTGCAGTTAGGTCTTGCGTGAAGTTGTAATGTCCTGAAAGCTGGTTTTCTTGTAAATACTTGCACTTCATGGTGGCACTTGACCTCTTGCACCGGAGGAAACAGGAACTTGTTATCTGAGAAAACTATTGTTGTATCTTTTTTCATTGTGTTGGTTCAGGATTGTAACGTTTCAGTCAGCGCACTTTCCGAGATAAGAGATCTTATGTTCTTGTTCAACGTGTCTGGAGGTTTGCTTGATACGTAAAGTTTGGGTCTGTCATTCATAATACAGCGCTTTTCTCAGCTTACATGGACGCGGTAAAGAGTTACTTTGTTTCTTTTGTTTGGGTGGAGGTGTTGCTGAAGGCTGCTACTTAGGTTACTATACAACGTTTTGGAAGAGTCTGATGCAGAATAGATCTCAGATTTTTTTTTTTTTTTTTGCCTAAATTGGGGGGTTTGTTTTGAACACCTTTTTGATTTGTGATATTTTATTTAGTGTTCTAGTAACGTGCTTCAGTCCAGCTTTGATTGATTTCTTTGACTAGTATGAATTTTTTTTCTCGTGGACTTAGTTGATTTTTAGAATTACTGATTTTTTTTTTGTCTTATTAAGGGGACTTAAGTTTGGTGTTGTTACTCACTAGTGTTTACTTGGAGGTTTGAAATTTTTAGCGACACTTCACTCTTGCTCGTTGATTTTTTTTTTTTGGATTGATTTGAATTAAAGTGAAATATTTTTGACTTGATATGGTTTAACAGAAGGACTATTCGTGTATTTGTTTAGGTATTGCAGTTTAAATTTTTTTAAGTATCACTGATCTCATTGCTCATTTGAATTATGTACGAAATTTTTACAGTTTAATTGTATTTTCATTTTATGTGTATATGTGTATCTTGGTATTATCTGTAAATATTGGCCAAACGTTATTTTGTACATGCATTAGGTTGTATTATTATTATTATTTGTGTGCCTTGGATAAAATTCTAATTGGTATTTGCACAGCGTATTCTGGATGCTATTTTCGGAATTGATTTTGGTTGGATCGAATTTTTGGACAATCACGTTTTCTTTCTTTCTGATTTTTGTGTGGGGTATTTTCGGCTGGTTCCGAGGTTCCTTGTGTTGTAACGTTCTTTTCTTTTCTAATGCTTGGCCCTGATAAGGCCGCTTCTGTTCTAAGACGTAACAATGATTTCTAACTACAGGGTTTTCCCTCGCTTGCATTGACAACTCCGTACTCATTTAATGTACTCCATGATTGTGCTCAGCAGAAATTGTCACAATAGTAGAATGTGTTCGACCTCAGGTGAAATTGTTTACATTAATGGACTGAAAAGGAATGAATAGATAAATAAACGTTCAGAAATGTGGCCACACAGAGACTGCAACACTAATGTGATGCAATGAACTGGAAAAAAAAAAAAAAAGAGAAATTCTTTTTGTCATTATTGATTGATCTTAGACATATTTTGTTTGTGATTAGCTCCTTATTTTTATTTTTATTTTTGTATGTGTTCTGAGTATTTCTAGGTTTAATTAATTAAGTGATTTAATTGATGTTTTTGATGATCTTCCTTGAGTATTTTAATTAGTAATTGCTTTGATTAATCTTGTTGTTTTACTTGCACATTTTGGACTTGAAATTTAATGTGTCAGTAACGTCACTGTACCAAGGAGTCGTGTGAAATATTGTTACATTATGTTATCCTTTAGCCTTATTGCACGGTATGAGTCATGGTATTTCAAGAAATGTCTGTCTGCTAAATTTTGGTAAACCAAAATTTAATTCCTTAGGGGAAAGGAAAATGTTATGTAGAGAAATTATCTGATAGCGTTATAAAAATTAGGTGAATGATTTTATGATTTATGGAAATCTTAATTTTTATTTGATTATGAATTATTTATTTTAAGGCTTTAATTTTGGGGAAAAACAGATGCTTCTGGGAATATTATTTAGTTTAAATGAATATTATTTATTTTCTTTTATTTGCAAATCTTGTACAAACTTTTATTCATTGTGAAAGAAGCAGGGAAAGGGAGGCAATTTTTTGCCAAGTCATGATTTCGCGCGCTCTGTCCTTTAGAATGTTCGAGAAAGAATTTTCATTGTTAGTTGACCTTAAGAGAGGAAAGTACGTGACAGAAAGGTCAAAGGTTGCTACTTGTCTTTCAATGTAAGTCATTCAGGTTTTTGGCGATTGAGGGTCCGGTTGTTGGCTAAGTGAAGAAGGGCGCGCATGCGCGATCACCCTTATTTCCGCATTCTGGAGTTGAAAACGAAAATTTTGCCATAATTAAGGGGGAGATAAGTGAAGCCATAGTGGGAGCCCGTTTTGTGAAGGAGATGAAGGAAATTCGAGTTGGACTTTTTTTTTGGCTCACTCTCGGACTGACTCGCTGATTTTCGGGCTTGCTGGACTTACGGGCTTGCTGGACAAAATGTAATTACGAAGAGAGATATTTTCCGGCGGGGAGCGGCAAATATGCTCCCCGGCCGCGTTTTGGGTTAAGAGGCGACTCTCTTACGCACTCACTCTTGGACTCGCTGACTTTCGGGCTTGCTGGACTTGGGGACGTTGCTCTTGAAAACTGGCTTGAAGGAAATTCGAGTTGGATTCTCTCTCTTACTGACTGGCGGGTGGAACTTACTTGGGACGTTACTCGTGAAACTTGCTCTTGGGATGAGTAAGAACAGGCGAGCCGTAATTGCCTAGGAAAAACGTTTCTGACCTGAAGCTGAAAACCCTCTTCCTTGCGGCGTACTGGTAAAGAGGCGAAATTTGAACGAGTTACCTGCGTGTTGACTTAGGACCTTCAGGACCAAGCGGATAGCCGTCCTGGGCAGCAGTGCTCCTGTTTCTGTTCTACAGTGGTGAAGTGGAGTCTACATTTTTAGAACCAGTGTCAAGATGAGTCCGGCCGACATCAACGCTTGATAAGATAAGAGTCCTCCACTTCAAGATGTCCCCTCAAGATAAGTTTTATTTTTTCTTTGGTGTTTTTGAACTTTAGGCAAGATGTTCAAAACGTCCTTAGCAGTAAAAACTATGTCGAATCTAAAATTTAACTCTCATGCCTTAAATTGTTTCCCTTTCCTTTCTTTTAAATTACCAGACAAACCTTAAGTTTTTTTTTATGAATTTAAATGAAAAGACTCTCAGATGAGGTTAAGATTTTTCTTATTGTGATGTAATTGAATAAACTGATATTTAATCTGGAACCTCTTACAGTATGTTTTCTTTATATATTTAATATGAACTTTTCCTTTATATTTTGTATATGTTTTTCTTATGTTTTCGATCCTCTCACGGCGCGGTCCCGGGATGCATTTTTTTCACAACGCAAAAATGCTGTACACGTTTCACTATACGATCACTAAAATTTTGTTAGTTGTCAAATTCTTAAGAGTTTAGTTTTCCTCCCTAAGAGGAAGTAGAAACCTTTTCACGGCAAGTAGTTTCATATTTAACATTTAACATATAGGAATTTAAGACATAACATGGTACCTTGAAGTAAAGCTATTTAACCTTGGTGTCGAAACATTTTTCTTCATAACAGTTACCAAAGAATCACATTGAATACAGCTTTAATATGCTCAATATTAATATATGGATTATGGCATACTACATAATATTCTTCGAAAAATAGAAGTCAAAACTGAACCTAGCACACGATGGGCTTCTAAGCGCGCTAATTCCTCGAGCAGCTTAGTAAACACTAAAAAAAAAAAAAAAAAAAAAAAAAAAAAAAAAAAAAAAGATGAATGAATACGTTTAATAGATGATTTAGCTAAGGGATTATTTCATGTAAGCAATTAACCTGTCGTCTTTTGAAGACGTAAATGTAATAAAAACTATACAATTAATTTAGCCACAGTTCTCATCAAGAAACACGTTTTGTAAGACATCAGCAACTAACAAAAATTTAAATAATTTAGCGTAGAAAAGTCTACACGTTTCTAACGCAACATTTAACACGAAATGTGCGAAGTTATTAAGAATTTTAACAGCAAGTCAGAATGCAATTATAATATATGACTGAAAGAGTAATCAAGGTACGCTCGGTTTCTAGACCTCAAACAGTGGAAGAAAACGTCCGTCTTAGAAATGGCTATTACAAACACCTGTCATGTAACTTAGCCTAAATACGTGCAAGCGCGTATAAGGCATTAAGCATGAAAATGAAATAATGGAGGAGAATATGAGTTCTATGGAGAGGATAAGACGTCATAAATTCGATTCATAAAGGAAGCAAATTCTTTCACAATTTCATCAAATAGTATTTAGGTAAAGATGGAAGCTACTTTATTTGCATTTAATGTAGTTTAATTCTTTTTACGTAACTGGAAATACGTTGATTCATATTTTAAATTTCGACAATAATTGTATAATACCTGCTACTGTTATTATTATGCATTACGATCAGTTAGCATAATGTTTCATTGTATAACGATTGCAACAAATCAGAGTTGCTTGAAAGCCTTCGTATTACCTTGATAGCAATTGTTGAGACCCACTTCTTTAAATTGCCAGAATTTCTTAGATTTAAATTGCCAATGAATATTATTTATGAAGTATTTTTCACGATATCCTTTCTCTTTAATAATTGACTAAGAAAATTAATTTTCGTGGAAAGTAGCTAGTAATGTACTAGAAAAAGTTACAAAAATACTGCACAACATTAATAAAAACGTATATGTTTACTAAAGACAAAGGGTGATACGAATTCACAGATAAACTAAAGAGAAAAGTTCAGTTGAGGTTATAACTGGATTATAACTAATTTATAGCATTAATTATTATATAGAAGTGTTTTACGATATGAAAGCATTAAGCAGGTAATTAATTAATTAATGCATCTAATGTAAACCAGTAATTTTCATTATATCGTACCCTAACTTATAGAATTCTTAAATTTGATGATTATCATCATTATTATTCTTAATCTGCAAAATGTTCTTAACTTCAAGTATTTATTAATTACTTTAACAATTTAGTTTTCGGATTTACTGAAATAACTCATTTATTTTAGCTTTTATTATAAGGGGAATATATAACAAATGAAAGAAAGGTAAAACAATCTGCTAAGTCATTAATGACTTTCCAAGTCATTAAAGACTTAGCAGATTTTTTTATCTGTTTTTTTTTATCTGTTCTGATTAGAGTTCAGAATTTACATTCAGTACAAATGTGTGCGGACTGGATTAGGGGTTTTTTTAGACCATGGGTCGAATGATAATTTTTTAAATATTCCTTCATAGAATAGTTATATTTTCATTTTAAATAAATAAAAACGGGAGGGAAATTGAAACTTAATAATAATCGAAGGTAGATGGTACTCGAAATATCTGTTATGGGTGGTATCATTAAATCAAAGATTTATTGACACTCCTTTGTCAATTTTTAATTCATGAAACTTTTTTTATTATTTGCCATGAAATAGTGCGTTTTAATGTATTTTAGTGACCTTGATTGCACTGAAAGTAGAAGCATTCTTAAGACGTATATCTTGTTTTAGTCTCCTCTTAAATATACTTAATTATTATAATGATTAAAAAATAATGGGCAAGTAAAATCGCTATTAGTTTACACCTTCATTCCTAGACCTGCTCGAAGCATTAATAATTATTGTTTTGAGTAAAAACATGAATGTATAATAAAAGGACTTACGGTATGATATTTATGTGAAAAATGGCTTGAAAGATCCAAAATAAGGCAGTAGTCTGGAGAATATAAGACATCTTCCTTCCCTCTATATACTACCGCTTCTTTGGCTATCTCATTTACAAGCCTGGAAGAAAAGAGAGGAGAAACCTAATTAAAAATGAGTTTAATGGTAAAAAAAGAAGCTAATTTAATTAGCGAAGTATTTCAAGTGCGTTTTTGGAAATTAAACACTTACTGAAAAACTTCCAGTGGAGAAGAAAGATAATATATTACTTTCGAAACTTGAAATAAGTGTTTATTTAACCAAGAAAATTTTTAATTTTTGAAAAGGGCTGTAAAATATGGTAATGATATCGGAAATACATATTTCAGAGAATTTGCATACAAATTGCTTTCCTGACTGCGATTTCACGAGAAACGTTAAGAAATGTATCTTCAAATAATTTTTCGCGTTATAAATAACAAGGTATTACATTTACAGTAAAATCTATGAACTGGATGCAATTTCAAAACCTTTTCTAAAATACTTGTTGTAACTTGAGATAAACAAATATTTTTGTGAATCTTGATTTTGCCTTGTATGAGTAAACTTTAATATCATTAACATAGTAAGCATTAAATTCCCTTAAAATTATCCAGATCTTTTACTATTTGAGAATGAATAATGATAATTAGAATTGTGTTAAAAATGATCAGCTTCTTTTAAGATGTTATATATTAAAGAAACGTGTTACAAGAAAATTTATTCTCAAAGATTCAAATCTCTAATGTTAAATCATCGTTGTATGTATTTTCAAAATCAGTGGACTATATTAAATACTCTACTTTATCACGAAAAACTATTTCAATTGCATTTTAAATTTGATTACCAATAAAAATTGTTATATAGTTCGAGCGAAAAACATATGAGATCATCTAAGATTTTGATATTCTATAAAAGCGTGAACTGCCCACAGTCCTTTATGAACTTATACAGCTACGTTAAAATTGCCGCAAACTCAGTTGAAAACAGCCCCCTAGCGTGATTATGAGATGAATTCGATTATTGACTCGACGTTATTTGGTATGAGGTTATAATGCTCGTGAGAAGAATTGTATTTCTATCTTTGTATGTACTTTAATACTTTATAAAACAAAATATCATGAAATTAGATGAATTATTTTGAATTAACACATAGATACATAAAATGTAAACTAAAATAAAATATGTGTTTAAAATTCATATCATATTCAATATCGCATGCAAAAACCAAAGAAACAGAGTGGCATTTGCAAGGAATGGTGTTGCAAAATATTCCAAACCCAAAAATGAAATATGGAATTTACATCTTTAACTACGTCGCCATCAGGAGGTTGGTTTAACGAAAGAAGTAAATAAATAAAACAATCAGTTTCTGACACAGTGTTTAAAATTTAAAAATGATCTTAGGAAAGCAGTAAAAGTAATCTGTGTCGTTATCAGTCCAACCAATACAGGCCGAAGTATGCAGTGCAAAAAATTGCAGAATTATAGCATCAAAAACATAGACAAAAATTACGAAGCGATAGGCAAATAAAAAAAAATTGATAGACTGAGTCCAAAATCAGAACTTGCAAAAAAAGTAATACAGTACTTGAAAACAAAACCATACGCGAATTTTTAATCCGGTATTTGAAAAAACAAAATTATACGAAATTTTTGAAAACATATAACCAGGTTAAAAAATAAATGGGTTGGAAATGAAATCGCGTTATGTTAAAGGGGTGTAAATATTTTTGTGTAAGAATATGAGTTTAATTTGTTGTTTTATTTTTATAATTTTGATTCAAATAGTCAAGAGGGACAAAGCGTATTTTAAGTACTCGTTATTTGCTCGGGATTTAATGTTTCAAAATATTATCCTGAATCCATTCAAAATGTTCTTCAGCATAATTTTACAAATTGAATTTTCTTAGTACGTAATTCTAAAATTTAACAACAACGCACTATTTTCTTTTCTTTATCTTAAATTTTAAAAATCTTTCTCCTTCTAAATTAAAAAAAATAACCTTTTGTAAAATATATATGTAATAATAAACTGATACGGTATGGTAGACAAATGGAACTCTTTTGAAGAATCACAAAATTACTTGATATCGCTTTATTACTTGTCGATTCTTATCAACACATGTAATTGCATTGCATAACGTATCTCATTACATATCACAGCACACTGCACTCCAAAGTTTTAAACTACACAGTTACATTTTCTAAATAACAGAGAAATAGAACTTAGAAAAGAAACGCGATTTATCAGCACCCTGCAAAAGGCGAAAGAATGTAATGTATAATAATTGTATGTGTAATAATTGCAGTAGTACTTAAAAGCTTGTGAAATCTTAAAATTAGAGACAAATTGGTAGAAAAGATTTCAATTTTATTCAGAACTGCATAGGAAGTACAGAAAATGTGCTTTTGTCAGAAGATAAATGTTAAGTTTATAATTTAATTCTCATAGCTGTAACATGCAAAAAGCGATAATAACGTTTATAATAACTTTAAAAAGTATTTGCTTCAATGCAAAAAATTGTTACATATAAATTATTGAAGATTTGTTAACAGAAAAATCTCTCCGGCACTGTATTCAATAAACACTGTTTTGTTCAGTGACTCAAGAATATTGGTACAATGCCATATATCATTTGAAATGTAAATAGTTATCACCTGATAAAATGTATCCCAGTCTTGCGAATTATTCTCGTGGAAACTGTACTCGAGTGTACTCATTTATTCAGACATGATAGATATTTCAAATCGTTAGTGTCTTTTAAATGACTGCACAAACTCACTCTGCCGTAGGATAGTATTCATGACAAGCCGCTTTACAACAGAGCCTACTAACAAATGATTTTTCTGTGAAGTAAGCTTCTAATTAATTTTGGTAAGCTCAAGAGCTCTTACATCGGATTTTATAAAACAGGCCAAGTTTATTGAAACAACGAATCACAATTAGGAAACGTTCCGACAACAGTTTCAACTGTGATCGTGTCAAATTATTTATCTTTTTTCATTGATTATTTTCTGAAAAGATTTAAGATGGTCAAACGCTTGTCGCACTTACATAAAGAAAATATCAAATGACATTTTATTCTTTTTATTAGTTATATCTAGCTTCACAGTAACGTGCTCTAAATTTGGATATGTTCCAAGATTATTGACAGGCGAGTTTCAACGTGACAGTCAATATCTTTGGAACTCCATAGCCAATTCCTTTTGATTACGCTACATTTCTTGCTTAAAATGTCTGCTTTTGTTATTATGTTTAAATAAACTTCTCAGATAAATAAAATTTGCTCTTTTATACTCACGTTTCATGGGACTGCAGAGTGAAATTTTGATTCTAAGCCAGGAAAAGATACAAATAAAAGCTTAAGAAATATATTTTCTTTACTATCATCACATTAAAAGTTCCAACTTTAGGCAGTCAATATCAAAATCATTGAGATGAATTGAAATCTATATCATAAATGCTAAGAAATCGTGAGTTTTTTATAATCATCTCTGAATACGTGTTAAAGTTTATGGCATCTTTTGAAATCATTAGTTTGCCAAATGGTTCATACTCGTTTAATTAGGAAGCTAGAAAAACTAGATTTTTAATTTGGATGTTATTACCGAATGTTGATGTAATAAAAGAGTTTTGTATGTTGAGCTCTTACAATTTTATTTCTTTTTGCAAAATGTATTATCTTCATTTGCAATCTAAGCAAACAAGAGAGAAATTTGCAAATTCTGCTTTACTGCTGTTACGTTGGGAAAGCTTGACAATATTATACTTTAATATTTTATATTTGTTACGTATGGTAGTTCTTGATGAAGGCTGGTTGGGATTGGATACGGGAATTTTTGATTTAACGGTTTTTGTTGGAAGCTAAAACTCTTAAAAAAATGGAGATTTCGGATCTTTACATTTTTACATATTCCCTACACTTTTAGCTTTCTAAAAATACCATTCTTTAATCTGTATGAAAATTAGAACTGTAAAAAGCTAGTTTTAATGTTTTAATTTGTCATCGAATGCTTTGATAATTGGGGAATTTTACTTGAAAACGCGTTTTTCTTCAAACGTGATTGATTTTATTTACCCGATGTACCTTTTCTCAGGAACTAATGCTCAAAGGTATCTAAAGTTTTTATGGATTATTTATTATGTTTCCTAATATTTACTGAAATGAACCTTTTGTGATAAACTATGAAAAGAAAGTTAAAACAAATTGTGTGAGAAAAGTGCTAAATTTTACTATGTCTGACAAAATATTCTGTAAATTACTCAAAAATTCAAAATGTTTCAAAAGCTCATTTGAGTATAATCAGATAGGTATGCTTTAATTACACAAAAAAATTCAAGCGTGTATCTACAGCAGATTTTGAGAAAAGGTACATCGAAAATAACCAATTTAACATTGACGGTATAGGGGTTTCTAACTGCAATCAAATTATTTTATAAATTTTACTGATATCTAATTACATATCAGTAAAAGTCAAATGAATTTTCTAACTCCAATCAAATAGATAGCAAGATTTATTCAAATCAAATAGATAGCAAGACAAAGGAAATTCCATAAGTTTATCACCAAATACGTAACCGAATATGTATCCTTACTTAACGATAAATTTGTGTAACAGTATACATATTTAATGATAAGCGTATTGATTTAA
Source organism: Stegodyphus dumicola (assembly GCF_044657685.1). NCBI lineage: Eukaryota > Metazoa > Arthropoda > Arachnida > Araneae > Eresidae > Stegodyphus > Stegodyphus dumicola. The sequence continues at coordinate 60,657,367 of NC_140775.1, read as the reverse complement.
TGATTTAATGATAAGCGTATTGATTTAAAAATAAGCTTTAAAATTGCAGTTTAATATTCAAACTTATTTGTATCACTCAAGAATAACTTCTTCTGCCTTGAAACATGAAAATTCCGAAGGGTTAGTTACCAAGCAGCTGATTTCAACTTTCCAACTGAACATTCGCTGTGAAGTATTTTCTAATCAATGATACGTAAATAAGTCTTATATTTGCTTCACTCGCCTTCGAAGAAAATGTAACGATAAGATATATGCTAATTTAACTGAAATGAAATATAAAGAATAAAAGCAATAAATGTCATTTTATTCATTATTCTTAGAGATTAGGGCGGGTAAATGGAAGAACAAAAAAATATCCTTAGAAATGAAAAATTAGATTCTTTTCTGAGATATAGAGAAATTTGTAAAATTCTTTTACATTTTCTATATTTATACTTTTCTCTCAAACAGACCAAAAGAAAGTCAATGTTTTGAAAAAATTCTAAAATTGCAGAGAAAATTAAAAAAAAAATTACTAAAGAAATACTGAATTAAATTGGAGAAAAATAGAAATGATAAAATATCATTGATGTTTCCAGGTTAGAGACTTCAGACTTCCGATCTGAACTCTAAGCTAAGCGAAATTAATTTCTTAAAATAACATGTGGTATTAACGGCAAAAAACTGAAAACTTAGGTTCAATGTCAATCTAACTTTTCAATTTTTGCTATAGCAGGTCTCCGTTAAGATATTTTTGGTTATAGTGCCTTTTCTACTTTTATTAAAAAAAAAAAAAAAAAAAAAATGGCAATACGGAAAACAGCTTGGAGCAATAAAACACTACTTCTCTACAACGCATCCACACAATAGGTAAAATTAAATTAAAAATCAGTGTTTTAAAAGCAGAGTATTTGATAAATGGGGTACCTAGCTTTTTCCGGATTTTGCTTTCGTGATGATGTCACATTTGTTCCATAAACATCTGAGCGAATATTATTTGTCATTTATATACAATAACAAAAATCCTAATTTTATGGGAAAGAAATGAAATATTTATATACGTCGCTGTTAAAAATAAACTGTAATTAACTGCGCTGATAAAGTAAAAAGAAATAATGTTTTCAATAATTGCAGATACCAGCATGCAATTTTAGTTATATTTAAAAACATCCCACTGAGGAATGGAAAAGTAAACAATTTCCAAGTCAAGAATCATGTAAAAAATTGAAAGTTGAATGAATTTTATAAAGGAAAGTAAATGAATTATTATATATTATAACTTATGTATTAACATATAGCAATGAGATTGTATAAACCCGAACTTAATTTCCTTGACACTATACTCGGTAACTTAATTTTAATACTACTACTAATACTAATTTACTCGGAACTACTCGGTAACTTAATTTTATATAACAAGTAATCGCATCGATCACAGGGGATCAAACAGCAGCCAGTTAGTAACTATCCGCCGTATGCTTAGCATGTTGCTAATTCATTTTTTTACACTAAGTCTATTTGTTTGCCGTGGGCATGCTGCACATAAAAATGAGCTATTCATATGACTATAATACTTAATTAAGAACAGTTGCTATCTAATTCGAATTCAAACTTTATAATAGCAATAATCAGTGGCAACGTCACTGATGAATTATTCTATAGGCTTATTACAACATCCACAGAATCACACAGAATCAAATTGAATTACATTTAACATTATAAGATTTCACGTGCTTATGTATAGAAAGATAGTATATTAATTTATGTGATTTTTATAGTAATATACGTTTTTCGACACGAAACTTTAGAAGACAAAGTTATTGTTAGTAAATTGTCTCCATCATTTATTAGATAAATATCTTTTAAAATAATTAGGAGAAAACAGAAAGTTTTGTACAAGATTTAGCTATGAATACGTCAGTAATTCATCAAATATATAAAGAAATTAACGAAAAGAGTACAATGGAAAATACTTAAACCATTAATAACGATATGGTAAGTTAATTGAAAGCTTAAGCAGTCACCGAAATGAAAAAACATTTTGCCTAAGGCTCAGTGCTAAATTTTGATTACAGTAAAGCTGAAACTAAGTAGAAGAAAAATCAAGCCTTTTAGAATTGTGAATAAATAAATACGGTGCACATTCAACTAAACGTAATTTCCTTGAAACTATAACTTGTTACATAAATTCGGAGATTATGCAAATCTGCTCCAAGAAATGAAACATTGCGCTAACTTCAGTGCTAGAAAGGTTTTCTAGAAGAGTAAATGAATTAGGTATGCATCTCAAAGGAAGGAAATGAATAAACCTACACTTAATGTCTTTAAAATAATACTCACATTTATTCATTTTTGTGGATAATGTATCAGCTAATTACAAATGCCTATCTCACTTGATTTATTATTGTCACATTAAAAAATATTAAAATAGACATTATAGACGATCTGTGTTTTAATCTTTCTAATTAGATTTTTAAGTGAAAAACTTCTTGCAGCTATGCATACCCGTATGTTTACTCGAGTTCCGTTCGTTTTGATGTTTCTTCCAGAACTATTCATTCACTGCATCTGTAGTGATTTCGGTTTCTTTTGTAATATTGTACACTTTGGCCTTTTAATTCAGCTATTGCAGCAAACGCATTTTATCACTCACTGCTTAATTCGTGTATTAATTGAAATGATTAAAACTGGTTCAGGTTTAAACAGGCTAAACTATCATTTTATATTTTAAATTGCTCAGAATATTTGCGCTTTAATTTTAATTATCAATCATAAATAAAATTCATGGATAACCTATTACAGCGAAATCCTTTTCCCAGCTCGTTGTCCAATCCAGCTGTCGCCAACCGGTGGTCCATGAAAACTTTTTGAAAGTCTGCACAAAAATCCATGAAAACCTTTTGACAGTCTGCAGAAAAATTCGGACATTATTTATATTTTTATGAAGATTCAGTTTAAAAATGATGCGTAACAAAACCTATTATGGAATATGGATTATACTTCTTTAAATTTAGCTACTAATTTTAGCAACATTCCTTCTGAATTTAGCGGCTATTTAGCTACTTTTGCAGATGTATCTAGCGACATTTGAAAGTGAGAGTTGGCATCCATGCATATGCTGCTGTTAATAATAGCGCGAACTAGAATTCTCTTTTCTTTTGAATTACAAACACATACTATTGTAGTCGTTAATAACACAGTTTTTCTCCGTGTCAATAGGTAACTTGATGGATTTTTATGAGAACCATCTGCATTCTTGTATGTAATTGCATCACTGGAAGTTTCCGTTTTTGTTTTGTCTAACTATTGATCGATGACGCCATTGCTGAGTAAGCGATGATTATTATGTTTAGAATAATTAAAAACTGGCCGCATAACAGTGATATTGCTTTGCGTTTGCCAGTTTGTTTTTGCTTTTCGTGAAGTTCCTATTCAGTGATATGGAAATGTGAAGCTTTCTGTACAATAAGGTCAGATTTTTGTACTTTTCATATAATTTTTCAATGTGAACGAAATATTTTTATCAGTGAGATGTTAATAATGTTTTAATTTTTACACAAAATGAGGGGTGTAGCCTGACTTTCCATAAAGGCATGCTGCTGAACACCGAATGTTTATGTTTCGAAAATTACATTAACAAATGAAAATTAGAATTACATGTATTGGAAAGTTGAATATTGTTTTTGCGTGTTAATATGTTGCTTTTAAGGTCTGATTTAAGGAGTTTTTTTAATTCATATTAGTGGTTCGCCAAATATAGAATTATATATGTAGTGGTCGTGAAGCTCTAAGAGTTGAAGATCGCTGGTCTAATCCATATATTATTAAAATGGTTAAAAATATTGATGATTAAACTGGTTGACTTATTTCAAATATTAAATTGTTCAAAATATCTGACTCTTTATTTTTAAAGTCTGAACCACAAATAAAATTCGTAATTAATAAACTCTTTGTAAATAACTTGAAGTAAATGAAATATATTATAATAAACTGTAGTAATTTAAAGATTTTAAATACATTATATGAAATTTTGTAAATATAACGCTGATTTTTGTTGTTTGTCTTCTGAATTAGTATTTATTCGGCTTGTTATTGTGTCTTAATTATATGAGACTTTTGCTAGCAAAAACATACAAACTCTTGCCTGCAACCAGTATTTAAATATATATTGAATAAATACGAATTATCTATGATTTAACATTTCAAACACTCAAAATTGTTTCTGGGGATATAGAAAAAACTTAATCTTCAGATTAAATAGCAAGCAATGGAAACAAAGAAATGTCTCATCAGATATGATTAACTACGTTATATCCTTGATAGTAAAACATCTAAATTATTTATCAGATAGCCAATGCTTGCAGTGGTCTGGTGCTTGCTAGGCGTTCAAAATAACCTTCTTTTCAAACTGACCCAATGCTTGCATTTTTACTTACAAATCATTTTGACTTTTATCGATTTTTGTTCTCTGCTCTATTTCGTAAGACATGCTTTATTAGTGTACTGAGCCAAATGTAAGATAACTGAGTTTACTAAAATGACTATCCGATATGAGCAGATTAATACTTGAAGGGAGATGCTGTTATATCCCTTTGTTTATAATTCCGCATGCTAAGAAAACCAACTACATGTTGTTTGTTGTGCGTTGTTATCCCTAATGCTGGAAAGGAGAGTCTCAGTATTTCAGGGGCGAGGTATTATCCACAATTCTCTGCACTGGCGTTTGCTTAAGATTAAAACGAGAAGCACTTCGCTGTCCCTGCTATTGTCAATCGGTTAATCACTCGTCTTTCGAGTAAGTGGTTTGGGGATAGATTCTCGGGAAAGCTCACAGTAGGGCTTCAGATTGCATGTAGGCCTTGTTAACCCTCGTTCAGTAATCTGCGCCCCCTTGTTGGATTCTGTAGAGAGCTGGGCTGCCCAGTCCAAACCTTTCTTTCCTTTTAATACGGATTCTTTTAGTCAACAAAGTGCTGATGTATACGAGATGTTTTCAAGATCAGTGGAAACGTATGAAAATACGAATAAACTAGAATAAAATCCACCTGGATTTCTAGTTATCAATAACCTTGTCTCCGGACAGATACAGTGTAGAGACATTAGGTATTTTTTTTTGGAAGCAAGAGAGATGAAAAATTAACAACCGCCTTCGCCGGAAATCGAACCACGGGCCACTGGAATACCGGCCCAGCGTGCAGAACCACTGCGCCACGAAGGACGCTTGAAAAGCGGGAGAAATACCTTATATACTCCCCTTTTTAAAGGTCGACTAGGGTTTTAGGGGACCTAGTCGCCAAATCCTGCGTGTGGAGAATCATCATCCACAGCCCTTTTAGTTCGGGCGCCACTTGTAGAGACATTAGGTATTTTTTTGGAAGCAAGAGAGTTGAAAAATTAACAACCGCCTTCGCCAGAATCGAACCACGGACCTCTGGAATACCGGCCCAGTGTGCAGAACCATTACACCACGAAGGACGCTTAAAAAGCGGGAGAAATACCTTATAACAGATCATGTCACAGTTTTCATGTGTAAAGGACTGTGGTCTGGTTATCTTCTAGTCGAAACTGTCTCTTATACTCTATTTCCCTTCTTGGATTAAAAAACTTGGACATATAAATTTTGCTGTTTCACTTCACAAAACATCGAATTATTGTCGGAGTGTTATCTTTGAGATTGATCTTCTCTTGTCTCAGAAGTGAAAATCAATCTCAGAACTCGTCTTATTTTGTTTGCGTAGAATGTCTGTGCTGCTAGAGGGATCAAGATGCGCAAAGAAGGTCTGTTGATGAATACAAAACCCCCTGATCCTGATTTTCAGTTCGTCTGATATGCCCCAAAGTATGAACGGGTATATACAATGACCGCCGGGTATATACACTGACTGTCTTGCATACTAAATCTTCTTCGACATTTTCAGTGTCAGCGCTTTGGCCATTTCAAAATGGTCTTGTCTTGGCAAAGGCAACAGTTGCAGTTCAAAGTCTTCATGCAGGGATCATACTGCAAACTCTCGATTATGCCCAAAAAGAAAATCCGAGAAGAAAATGCAAGCCACCAAAGTTACGATGAATGTTTCATATGGGGAAGCCAGACGAATAGCAACAGAAATGCTAACACGAAAATGTCTGTCCTATGCTAAGGATACAAAATCAGCAAGATTAGCATCCACTCAAATAATAGCTTGTGCTCAAACTAAATACTAACTCAAACTTTGCAACAAAATCAATATGGGAAAAAAAAAAAAAAAAAAAAAAAAAAAAAAAAAAAAAAACATACATTAAGGAAATAAAAGATAATGTAAGTGAAAATACTAAAGAAGAAAGCCAATTTCCGAGACTCTCAAAAACTCAAGTGCGGACTCTTTTGGAGGCATTAGTTCTGGACAACTGAACTTTAAGATAGATATGGAAAAGGGTCTAAATATCTCAAAGCACATACTTCCCTGTAAAACTAAGTAAGAGCACAAAAATATTTCCTATACTGTCTGGGCGACTGTGCTGATTTTATAATTATGTTGCTTCACACTTTTCGAGTAGCATAATACATTTTCATGAGCATATTTCGGCTGATTTCTTAATTTCATACTATTTCTAAATGAGCGAATAGATTTACCATGCATTCGGCAGATTATGATCTTAGAGGTTATGCGCCGAAATATCTATCAACCAACTAAGTATCCTCGTATTTTAGGACAAATTTTAAGAAATAATAAAGCAGCTCATTATATGATGAAAGGACTGACGATGCTGATTGGAATCAAAGAGAATCTATTTATAACTATGTTTTATTAATTATTATAATTAGGGAAAATTACCTACAAATTGTTACTTATTTGTTTTCAGTTCTTATCAGTATAATGGGCTGAGACCTAAACGGAAATCACTATGCTAAATGTGGCTCTTGTAATTAGCCATAGTTATGTAATTTATGTTAATTATTTAGAATTAAAAAAGTGATTTTTCCCTGTCATACTAGAATTAAACTCCTTCCTGACATTCTGCAATTTCGCGTATGGAAATACTTGCTTATTTAGAATAAAAATGTATCGTAACAGTTATGAGTGTATAAGATTAAACATTTGTAGTTTATTCCGGATTAAAATTCCAACGAACTAGTTATTCTAGAAGCGCTTTCCTGAGCTTTCTCATGGGTCATATGAATACATCTCATTTTAAAGATTCAAATAAGACATTCTTTTCCCGATGCAGATAACACGGAACGCACTGTGTCTCCAACAATATTCGAAATCTCGTATTTTAAATTTCTTAAATATGTATAAGCGTGCCACAGTGTAAATGACGGTTATTTTTAACCACGTATAAAACTTAGAATTTTCAATATATGAGACAGTTTCATTTTCTAGCCAGATAAAGTCTCACATTTTTCACAGTTATAAGGTGAAAATAAAAGTTATTTTAACAGAAAAGCTTTATAGCAATTTTTTTAACCCTAATCAACATTTCTTTGCTTTTTGTGCGAGAAACGCAATTATCATAAAAATATTTGTCCATTTTTAATTAAGGAAGTCGCACATACTAATCACAACACTTAATATCTCACTTTCATAAGTAAACATCATCTACGTTAGAAATGTATGTACCCATTACTTAGGAAATGATTTTCCTCTCCAAAACTCCAATGAATTACGTTAGCATTTAAAAATGCAGTGTATATGTTCAAAGCAATAGCTGAAGAATGCTACTGGAATAGCTCGAGATAAAATAAATTTTCAAGAAAGTCACTTTTAACGATGAATGGTTTCACCAAAATTGTCTGAAACCTTTCTGCAAAATTTTCTAAGAAAATTAGATGGTACCTAATATATTGCTAAACAAAAATTTCTTGCTCCACCAGCGAATGATGGATCTCTGGACATAAATAAATATGTAAACGTGCAACCTTACTTCCTGAAATTACCATGTGATAAAACTTCATTGACACAAAGATTCATGAAATGTCAGCCCTAACTAGCACTCAAAGAAGACAGGCCATAAGCAATTAACTTAAATTCTTTGAACTGTATTATAGATGAAATAAATCATGATATACATAACACATCTTTAACAACCGTAATGCTAACAATAGGAAGCATATAAATTTAAATATTTATGCCAATAAAATAAAATAATAATTGAGCAGACATTTTACAAGGCATTTGAATATCTTAATTATACGCATGTGTGTGAAAGGGACAAATGGGGCAATCTTGCGAGTAATTTGAATAATGCTTATAAATCTAACAACTGATTAGCTGATGTAAATTTTCTTATTTATAATAAAAGAAGTAGGGGAGGTTCGAACAACTACGTGCAAAAAAAAATGTGTAAATTGACAACTTTTTTAGTTACAGCGTCTCTTTACTCACATGTGAAGCTAATCTATGTACCTTTATACACGCATTTTAGTGCAATATATGTTCTATATTGTATGAACGTTGATTCAGTAGTTTAAAAATTGGAATAATATAGTATTTATTAGCACAAAGGGCGTTAGCTCAGGAGGGCTATTAATTTCGTTTTGACATTTTGCTTCCAAAACTTCAAAAGTCTGAATCATTTCTCAAATATTATCGCCAGGTATTATATAACGGTACATAGGGCCATCAAATTTTGAATAACGTACATCTCCACCCGGATATGGGCATTTGGAAGCCTAATTTGGAATTTGAAATTTGTTTTATTACCTAATTCATATTTTGTAAAGTATTTATGAGTTTTAGATTAAGAAACTCAACGATTTCAAAGTGAGCAGTGGCAACACTGCACGAAAAAAAAAAAAAAAAAACCTTTTGCTGTGCATCTTAAATTCTAAAGATATGCTCTTTTTAAACTATTTTGTGATATAATAAATAAAGGTATATGTATACAGGTATATATAGTTCCATCATTTGAATAATATTATATCATTCGAATTACAGATAAATGAAATTCAGTTTAAAATAAGTTTCATCGAGATTAGTTAATTTTAATCATTTGTTAGTAAAGAAATGAAATGTAATTCAGATCCTATATTTGTGCCTTAGTTAAAACGATATCAAGCAGATTTTAATTATTTATATCAAACGTTTAACTCTAAATGAATCCGTCAGTGGGATCATGAGATATTCTAAATTATCTTTTATTGAAATCATAATCATGAGAAAAGTAAAGATGAACAGTTTATATGTGCAAAAAGATAATATTAAATAAAAATTGGAAAGGAAGTGAAAATTAAGATAAAACAATTACCTTAATTTTTCTTTAAAAGAGAATATGTAAGACATACTATATTTTTTATTTATAAAAGAAAGTTTTGAAATGTTCAAACGCAAAAATTGGTCAGTTTTATTAAAATATGTCGTTTTAAGTAAAACTTAATAAAAAAGTATTAGAAGAGTCTCGTATCGGTATTCAGTTTAGGAAGTATAACTGAAAATTAGTTTTAAGGTCTTAAAAAAAAAAAAAAAAGATGAATCCATGTTTGTGATAACATAAAATATTCCGCTAGTTTATGAAATGCACCTTAAAACTGTTTTGAAGATTTCTATTTTCATTTCATTTAAAACGTATTGTAATAAATAAAATTTCCAGTTTTAAATTTGTATATTTTAATTAATAAAAAGTGCATAAATAACTAAAATAGCAACTTTAAATGGAAAATATTCTTTTTTTTTTCAGCTTTGCTAAGAAAGCTTTAAATGCGTTACTGAAACTTCTTTTCAGGATATTTGTTTCCAAATTAAATTTTGAGCTTGATACGGACTAAATGTGCTAAACTAATAAAACTTTCGTATTATATCTATGTTGCGAAACAAAACATGTTAGAAATATTTTATATTTCAAATTTAATTTCCTTTAATTGAAATATTTGTAGTTGCTCATAACTAGAAATGCCAATAACTATGTATTCTATTGACAATTATTAATTAAGCGCTGTATTTTAATTAATTACTGTATATTCTAAACATTCTAAAGTATTTCGCTTAAATTAATGGCTTAGAGTTAAATCTAGTTTTAGGCAACGAAAATTTTTTTATCCTGAGAAGAAGGATGAAAAAAGTCACATTTAATCTTATGAAAAATACTTATTTGTAATTAAAAACTAATGATTTTCAAAAAATTGGTTTGGGGGAGTATTACACATAAGCATTCAAACTACGCAATTTTGCATCTTAATGCAGTGCACAATGTTGCCCTACGCTATTTCTAGCTTTAGAGCAGCAAAATAAAAAATTAAAATCTAATGTGTTGAGAGGAAAGCAAATATTCATTTTTTAAAAATTTATATGATCGGACATTAAGCTGGGGATTCGAGTATACATTTCTAATTGAATATTATCTTCCTTCTTCTAAGAATTGATAATATCTTACATGATCCAAATGAAAATTACGTATTTTTGCTACCAAATTATGCCTCAATACTGCATTCCATAGAGTGACAGAGTTATTGCCGTTCGTAGAGCGTAAAGGCATGGCTGCTAATTTTATTTTACGGTAAGCAAATTACTGGGTATTGATCCATTTAACATATTCCAAGTGGGAGACCAGCATCACAAACGTGAGCGAAGATCGATGTATGATTTTCCTGCGCGTGGTTAAGATGCGTTTGCTGAGCCCGCATACAATGTTTAATTATCTTGCGGATTGGATTATTCAATTAAAGCAAATCCCACAAGCGCTGTCAGCGTAATTCCCTCCTCCATCTGATCGACAGTACCCACAATTATATTGCGATACTTACTGGAAAATAATATATAGATCCTAATGCTTAAACAGGGGCCATGACGCTTATGCTTCGTGGGCACTGCGTTTTACGTGGTGGCATTAATATTAAGTTTGTTTAGTCAGCTAGCCGCCTGCATTTTAATTCGCATAGTAAAATTAGTTCGTAAATTTAGGTTTATAAGATTTCAATCTAATTGATTTTAAGCTTAATTTATAATCTTGGTCATAGTTTCCTATAATCATTTTCATACTGAAGGCGATAACAAGAATCCTTACACATCTATAGAAGAAGAGTAAAAGAATTTGAAATTATCCCCTATACTTTAACAAAACAAGCGTACTCTTCGATAAAATGCATGTGCATGATGAAAGTTTATCTGCACAGTGACTTTCCATATGACAGTTATCGGTGACTCTTCATCAGACACATTGCAAATGACATATATGACCAATTCATTCACAAATGATCTTGAACCACCACAGAAATTGCTAATACGAAGTATCAAATGATACCATAATATGCAGAGATGAATGGTCGGTAAGTATAATTAATGGAACTAAAATGTGAAACTGACGAAAGCGTATTTCCATGTGTATAAGCACTAAGTATTAATGTATTTGACATAAGTTTTAAAGGAAAGAATTATTGAACAACTCTTCAAAGTTCGAAGTATATATTAACGATTTAATGAGAACTTGGAAAATAATGTCGTATGCGATATTACCAATTATTCATGTCGCTTTAATTATGAGGGAATCTAAGTTTGAGCAGAAACTTACGATGAATAATGTATGTTCCGTGTATTGTCAAATTCTAGTAACGTACACATTTGCAGCAAATAGCTCATTTATTTTCGTTACTTGGCTAAAACAATCTGCAGAATAGACTCTTAACTTACCATCCTCTGTATAATTTATCTTCTTGGAAACTGCTATTTGCTCTCCACTTAATGAAGGACACTCAGATTAAAGAGAAGAAGTAATTACAACTAAGACGTGAATGTTTTCCGTCTTTATCACTCGTTTACAATTTTGTAAACGAGACAAAATTTACTGTTTCAAGTCTTTAGGGTACAATGTTTAGGGGTATTTAGATTTTAGTTATAATAAACTGTTTTTATTTTAGAACATAAAAATTTTTCAAAGGAAACAAAGCTTAACTCTCCTTTTACAGTGGTGATAACATCCATTTAGAAAGGTGGAAGAGTTTAATTGGATGCTTAGCAACAGTAGAATTTTTATAGTGATTCCTGCCGTTGAATTGGGTTCCGTTTAGTTTATTATGGCAAAGAACACTAAGGTCTATCTGCCTAAGGGGAGGAATGCCTTCATGGAGGAATTTATGAGGAAAACTGGCTCGTATACACATTACACATGAGGAAAACCCCGAAAACGCCCATAAAGCCAACCTGTTCTCATGGATTCGAACGTAAGTTGGAACTACCAGTGGTTCAGCGATTTTACCGCTCGGCCGTTGTTGGGCATCCGACCATTGAAAAAACAGATCTAAGTACACTGATAATAAAGTAAAAATAGCAGTTTTGTAATCTTGCTTGCAACGAGGAGAGGGAATTAAAAAAAGGAGAAGCAGAAAGTATTTGGTTGAAAAGCGAATGCGAAAATTTTATAAAGGGTTGCGAAAAGTTTATTAAAGAAATGTTAATACCAACTTACCAATTTTTCTTATCTTGCCAGCTGAACATAATATATATATATATATATATGAGTGTTTTGAAAAGGAGACGGATATTACTGGTTAAATCTGTAGGCAACCATTTGTTGTTCATTGCAGTAAAATGAGATTATTATGTTATTTACATAGAAGCAATATTTTAAAATTTCTCAAAACTTATACAGCTATATTTTTCCTTCGTTAATAGGACTGACAATTCTATTCTTTCTTTTATATTCTTTTTACAGAAACTGCTCAAAAATTGTTTCTGAGTTTGATATGTAAATTTTTGTGTTTAGCTTCATGTCCTGGACAGTTTCCTGATTGAATGTTAAATACAGTGTCAATTTATTAATAATGCGATTATTCTTACGTTCATAGATAGTGAAATATCCCAACTCAGTTGCAGAAATAGCTGCAAGAAGCCATAAAATTTAAAATAAGAAACAATAGTGAGTGATAAAAATAACATACCACTGTAAATGCGGAAAGGAGATTTCACGAAGGAATATTATGTGCTTGGTAGAATATGGAAATAATTATTATCTGTTATGAGCTGTTAATGAAAATCATACATTGAAAAAGATATATTGTAACACGAAAAGTAGTTCTGTTATGGTTAAATCGAGCTTAGTAATGAAACACTATCTGCGCTAGAGTCAAGAAAAGATATGCTGTTCCCTTATATCAAAATATAACATGACATTCACGAGAAATGCTTCAAAAATTACAATGATTTTCAGAGAATATCACTCTATCTTTTAAACTATCACCAACTATTTACCTCCTAGGAGACTTCAAAATTACTTTAAACATACTGAATTTAGAATAAGGTTATCCGAATTATCTCAATTTATTTCTAGGCTATATTTTAGACCATCTATCAGCAAAGCATTAAAAATGTAAAATTAAGATGAAAAACATCTGCAAAGGATAAGTGTAAATATAAATATATCTTAGACTGAGCACCGAAGCTCTTTAAATTTTCTCCAAAAACCGAATTCCATAAGACCTGACTTAGTAATTGTTAATAAGTAATTTCTCAGTAACGCAAAATTAAAATTAAAATTCAACGGAGAACAGCATTTGCAAAGGATTTTTTTATTGAATTTTAATACTTTTCACAATATAATTATACGCCAAATGATTTCTGAATTTCATATATCTAGAATATTTCGTTGTTATTAATGTGTAATTATCTTTAGGTAATGATTAACCTTTTGCTTTCATGTATAACTTTTCTTTACTCTTTTCCCACATTCATTGTGTAAATAAGAAATTAACCAGAAAATGACAAAAAGGCTTAATTTGGAAAGATATAATTTCTGTGAAATTAGCTTTATCAGCTTCTGAATTAGAATGCTATCCAACGTTAGCTATTGATCTTATTTTCAAGGAGCCATTGCGTAGCCTAGGAAAACGCAAGACTACTTGTAGGGTAAGTTTGATTTTGTATAAAGTTACTTCGATCGATAATGGTGAAAACCCAGGTGGGTTTCATTTAAATTTATTTTTCTTAAATATATAAAATTTTGTACATTATGTATGAAATATATATAAATTTTATATAATATACCTAAATATTTAAAATGTTATATCATATATTTTTTTAATAAATTGTTGAGAAACGTACTATGATCCTGTGCCTCAGATTTATGAATGGTTCCAAATGGGAAGTTATTAGTGTGCAAGCATGCTGCAACTCACAGAGCTTCATTTTGCTGATAATTTTTGCATTATAAATTCGCGTAATACATTAGGTTATTTTATTTCACAACGTCCGATTTTATTCACAGTATTTTATTTAGAGATGTGATTTAGCATTGAACTTGATCATTTGAAGAGAAATTCTTCAAAAGCACAGAGAGCAAGAATGTAGAAGTATCAAGAAAGTGCTCTTCCTTTATGTGAAATTTATATTTGCTCATATAGATTTCTGAGTAATTTGCAGAGAAACATGAGCATCAGACATAGCACCTTTAGTGTGTGATAGTTCATTTCAACAGAAGAATGTATTGAGATTACAAGATATGAATTATTGAGTTATTGTAGTGCATTATTATTATTTCTTTTTATAATCATTTGACACTAGAAAGAAATATGCTGTCGTTTAATAATATTACAAAGAGTGTTTATTAATTATAATAATGGCTCAAATGTTTAAAAAAAGATCACTTATGTATATTTTAAATCATACAAACTGCCTGTGGTTATTAATAAATTTTTTAAAAAATGCATATTATTAAGAAGTATATGCATTGCTTTAAAACGCTCACTTGGCTATATTGCTTTAATATGAGAGATACATTAAGTATCTTATGCGCAATTTGTAAGCAATATTTTTGTGAACTAGAAATTTTGCATGCTGACATTAAATAGTCAGCATTAAGAACAAAATTAATAGCATTAAGAACAAAAGGTCAGAAAAATAACAAAACTAAGTGGTGAGCCCTTTTTTACTATCAATTTTTGCTTTGGAAAAATGATATGTTACGTTATTAAAGTACAGCCTCACCTTGAAAACTCAGAACTCTTAATAATAGAGAAAATTATTCTTAGAATAAATTAATAGAGTATCATTTGTTATTATTGAAATTTAGATAGTCTACTCCTCTTCACTGTTTGCTTCAGCCAATTAGAGAAATTATTTAAACTTAGGATAAGTAACTAACAGAAAGAGCACTGGGTAAACGTTCTTTGTTATGTATGAATGCCAGTTTGGAACCGATTGACATAAAATGCTTCACTTCAGAGGTGAACAAGAAATGTTATACAAAATGTTGTTTTGAATCTCCAGCCAGTGGAATACGGGTTAGCTTATGTATTAAACGAAACTAAAATACTAGAGTTCAAAGCAGACACGAATATCATCAGCTATTTAATTTAGTACTTGCAGTTTAACTGAATTTCTGATTATGTGTTATTTTCCGATGTGATATAGTAATTTATGCTCTTCTTCTGTTAATTCTGTAAACGTTTTAATAACTACAAAAGGGAAATATTGTATGATAAATTAAACTAGATAAGTTGAAATGAAAATGATATATCAAATTTTCATTTTGCGTTGCATTTCAGAACCGTTAATTTTCAGTCTTATACAGCACGTAAACTTAAGTAATTCGTAACTGGTCTAATAACATAACTGGGTGCATCGTTCAGGTCATATCAGTTGTCTAAAAAAGATCAGTTGTATTTATAAGCATTTTAACTTCCATATCCATATCATGTTTCATTATTCAAGATACATCTGACAAAAAGGAAACCTGCTTGATAAAACTAACCTTAATTCTACTATATTTTAGGAGATACCCCATTCGTGTAGAGTAACTTAGAGAAATAAGAAATAGTTTGGAATCCATTTCGAAATTATAAATGCTGAGAAGAATCATTAATACATTACTGTAGAAACTGGATTCAAGAACTTTGCCCTCAAACATTTTATAGAAGGAATAGAACAAACTGATTGATACAGAAAATTAAATACATTCATCTTAATGTACTCAATATCTATCATTTCAAAGTAATATAATCGCATGGATCTATATCTAACAGATTTTGTATCATTAGTAATCAGATTTCGCGTTTGCTGAATCATATGAGATATTTAAATGACACATTATCTACTATGTAATCTGAAGATTTTAAAAGTAATGAAATCAGTATTGCTTCTGAGCAATCTCAATAACCTTATCTAAAAAGTTGAACTGCAAACCTGAAGCTTTTAATGACTTCATTCTTTATAGTCCATGCCCCATAATTCATGACGAGTAGACCTGGAAAATGCAGCATGGGCCACAAACCTCTATTCTCCATCTTGATTAATAAGATACAGTCAAGCATGTGACACATTTTGAAATGAAACGATGAAGTTTTTAACTTAATTTGACATTCTTCATTCCTCATTGCAACACGGAGTAACTTTATAAACTGGAATAGGAAGATGTGTAGATGTGTTTCCCACGCGCTGTTTACAGTCCATACGAATACATTAACGTCTGGAAGGTGACATGGATTCTCGTCCTTTTTCAAATTCTTAAGGTGTCAAAATAGTGCCGTCTAGGTGTGTCTTGCTGCCTCGTTAGCTTTACATTAACACTGGCGGAGTTTTCATGCATTCATGTGAAATGACAAAATTTAGCACTTTATTAACATAGGAAATGGCATTCTATGAAAATGATCCTTTTTTTTCCTTGATATGAAAAAAATCTTCCAACACTTAGTAAGTGTTGGTAAAAACCTAAATGTGATGTTACTTAATTACGAAAGCTTTCTGACAGGAAAACTAAATAGTATACTTATTAGAAATTATCCAAATTTTCTTTTATTCAAATCGAATTCATGAAGGTCGTTGTAACGCTAATTTAGCTGATTAATGAAATGTTATGTTAAAAGAAAAATGACATTATGCTAATGGACTATTTTCGAGATTTTTCATGGGTTCTTAAAACGAGTTAGGTTGTTATATTAAGTGGCAAAAATGCGAGTTGGTTGTTTTTTTAATTAAGACCTGCTAATCATTTTGCATGCTTTTGCTTACCTGCAACCTCATGTAGAATTTCTAATTATCGTTACAATATTCATGAGAAATATTTAATGTGAATTATAGCGCCATCCGCCGAATTATATTGAGATATTACTAACTTAAGAATGAGGATATTAAATGAGGGATAAAATGAACTATATTATGTAAATCATCAGTAGCAAAAGATGAAAAGGCTTTCATACTTTGTTCACAAAATACTGATTAAAATATCCTAAGTTTCGAAGAGTAAAAGATTAATTTTTCGGATCCCTAGTGTATCTCAGATATGTATAGCTTTACTAAATAATGAGCTCCCTAATCTACGCATGTAATTAATTTCCCAAGGAAAACATTTTGTTCACGGAGTAATCCCAGGTAAGTAATTCTTTCTGTATTTTGTTACTTTACTTAAATACATTTAAAGCAACACCCGTGAAATTGAATTTTTTTAATAACGCGTCATAAAGACTTTTGTAACCCTTTCAATTAAAACATGGATATAAGGAATGTTTAATTCATTTTCTCCTAATTTTTATTGTAGTAAGTATTTAACAAACGGGGTATTGGTAAGAACTGTAGTACCGGGTATATGAACACTTCAAGAATGCACATTCATCTCTGTCTACTTTATGTCAGAGTTTCTTAAACTGTGGGACCTGCAGCAGAGGGTCGCCAAACATTTTAGCAGGTATTGATATTTCTTATTATAATAATTTTAAAATTACCAAATATTTTTACACAATGTATCTGAAAATAGATAGAGATAAGACAATACAGAAAAAGAAACGAAAACATTTCCACGCATTCTTTTTATAATATAAACGTTCATTTTACTTGCTTTGCACGTGGCGCTGTTATTTCGTCTGTTACTTATTTAAAATTTTCACATTGTTCTATGTCTTAAAATTAAAAATTAAAGTTATTCACCTAAAACTGTAATACAGTGCAAGTGAAAAGATTTACAGTTTCACTCACGCGTGTGTCGGATTTGCGCAGTACTTATGGGGTCCGACAAAATTTTTCTAAATAATGTGGGGTCCTTGGAGTCGAGAAAAAATCTCAGTGATAGAAAGGGGTCGTGGTTGAAAAAAGTTTAAGAAATCTTGCTTTATGACATACAGCCACTCAAAATGTGTATTTATTTCAAACGGTCTTAAACATTCTCTGAAATCATTCTTTAAGCTATATGTGAATTTCTATACTTTAATAGAAATAAAAGATATATATTTTGGACAAGATTCCTTTAAGTAATTTATTTAATAAACGAAGATTTTATAGCATCCATTGGATTCCATTATTTCCTAAATGTTTTTTTTTTCAGAAAAAGTAATATAAAGTTCATTGGATAAGCACGATTATAATAAAGCATTAGACAGTTAATATTCTTATGTCAAATAAAACTAGCTCTCATTTGTTTCATGCACTGAAGAAAACTCCCCGAAACTAATGCTTGAATTATTAGTATTAGTGCTTATCTTAAGTTCAAGATTGTAGACGTATTCCTTATTGATCCTAAAAGAAGTGATCAAAATATACTTTAATTTCTTATCATAGATCTTTGCACGAAAGTTCTGACTATAGTCTAATGTATTCCATCCCAGTTTTTGATGAGAAACTCTTAGGAATCCAAGATCCTCACATAATTCATTATCTTCCATCAATCACTAAAGAGAGCTTTTCTAGCTGACAGATTTTCAGAAGTAACTATTTCGCACAGATTTTGCAGTCGCAATCACATATAGCTGACCAAGCGTTCGAAGTTTAAACCTATACCGAAAGAACAGCTTTCCGTTTTATTACGAGAAAAAATATAATCCATGCGAAGCTCTGCGGTAGTAGTTTAAAAATGGGATTATTCAAGGTTTTTCCAGAACTGGAATTCAGTATTTGATTTACCAGAAACTCAAAACAATTCTTTCAGGAAAAATGTAATAACTCCTATATTAAATTTCTTGCTCAACCAAAAAGAGCTTTTTTTTCCTTCACATAAGGCTCAGTCATGACAAAGTACATATTTAGACACCATAATCTATATATTCGTCTCTGAAATTGTTTTCTTTGAATTTTTCTATATATCTAATTTAATTACGTTCATCTTGGATATAGAACAGATTATGTAAGGTTTAGAAATGGTCTATTGGAAAATCCATAATTGGAGCAGAAATATGATCTGAATTGTTTCTCACATTGAACTCAAACATTACTGTTGATGACGACTGACTACACATTTAAGGTATTATATAATTAAATATCAGACAAAATTTCAGCAAAACTTACAATGTGAAATATACTAATCTACATACTGTAATTAACATCTTCTACATACTGTAATTAAGCATAATTCCGATTTTAAAAGATTACCTACCGTCAAGAGATCTCAGAAATATATGTGTAAATATTTTATTAGTAAAAATCATGAGAATTCTCAAACTTCAACGATATCATTTAACGTGATGAGTACATCGCCTTGTTTTGAAAAAGCATGAAATAAATTACCTTTGAAAACCATTTTTAAGATTATTAAAAAGAATCTAAAGCGAATCTGTAGAATTGTTAAAAAGAAGAAAGCTTGATCATTATAAATCTACAAATCTGATCAAGTACTTAAAAGCTATATTAGGCCTAAGATGGAATTGTTTTCATCATTTCTAAACATTTAAACTTTTTTATTATTTTATTTTATGTGTTCTAAGTATATTACCAACTTGAAAGCTCATTCTTTATTTTTTTTTACGATTTTTTCCCTTAAGTTATACAATTCTTCCCATACTATCCTCAGACACTATTATTCACATACTATTATCAGTTTCAGGAAAGATATGTTATTGCAAATTTCACAGTTTGTATATTCTTGTTAATTTGCGTGTTTGCATGTTTTTTTAATATTGCTCTTTTCGTCTAAGTTTATTCATTAAATGAGTTTGATAATTAAGTAAAAGACATTTTCTTAAACAAATTTATTGTATTTAATATATTTTACTAATTATTTTTGCCAAATGAAACCGAAGATTTACTTTTTTCCTTTTGTGCTTCACTTGCTATTGACCAAGTTCTCATTGAATATTGATAAAATATTCTTTTACTTTGGAGGAGAAATTGAAAGTAGGTTAAAAATCATTCCATTATTTTATATTCATTAGTTACTTAAATGTTTACGCGAATTTTACTGATTAAAGTGTGTAGGCAAATGTATGTGATTGATTACATGCAAGAAATGACAACAGTAATAATCAAAAAACGCTGAAATAAAACTATTATCTTAAACAATACAATGGAATTATACATATAGATAAACGACATTATAAACTTTAATAATATAACAAAATTAATGTAACATTAATAACCAACTCAGAGCTAGAGCAATAAATATTAATTTCATATAAAGCATTTAATTTTGAAAATTAAAGGGAATTCAAATTAAGATGATTTGTTGTAATTTAACTATATTCAAGGTGCAAATAATATCTAAAATATATGTCTTTAATATAGCGTGATTTAAATAGTTCAAATTTTGCTAATGATAACTGATTGGTTCCAAATATCCATTTTGTTTCTTCATCCTGAACTAATTAGGGTTTGCATATTACGAAACAAAGCGTATATTTTTATTCTATACCTCCCACCTGTCTTTTTAGATAAATATCGCACCATTCGGAGTCTTCAAACAATATATAACAACAGCATGGCAGAAAGTATGGGTCAAGATGTATGTAAGTGTAAAATGAACGAACAATATTTTAATTTATAGTGAAGTTATACGCGAGATTTAACACATTTAACAAGTTATATGTGAAGATTAGCACATATAAGAAAAAAGGATGCGAAGAACACTTGTCCAAAGAAATTGTAGTCAGTAACATTTTCCTCTGTGCTAAATTTTACTTTGATCTAGTAGTTGGTTAGTAGAAAATTATTTTCTTCAAATGTTTATACATCAGTATTATTAAACAGAAACTTTTAAGAAAATCTTAAATATATCCAATAATGTAAGATTAAATGAAGTATATTCGCAAGATATTGATGTACTAAGTTTCTTATTAGCACCTTATTAGAGACAAAATTTAACAACTGACATAAATTTTATATAAGACATAAAATTAATGATTTTGGAAACATGGATCACCTTGTTTAAAAAATTTCCTTAGTTTTTTCAGATCAATATTTGGGCAGCATGATGAGAATCACATATCAGTTACGCATGGCCGGGCTTTGAGAGACGTTCGAAACCAAGACAGTATATTCATTGAAATAATATCTGTAATCTTTATTAATTTACATTTCTCAAAGGAGACGAAACAATTGTACTCTCGCACTAGAAGATGTTGCAGATATAATCAGTTTTAACTTAATAAAACAAATCCACTGTAAGAAAGACACGTATTTTTTTAAGTTAAAGAAAAATATCTGGTTAAGGTTTCATACACATTTCATTCAGGGCATTTGTTACCTGAACAGTATTTAAATGGTAATCTCATCTTAGAATGTCGGTATTTACTTTATGAACTACTTGTACAATTTCCATTTTTAAAATTTTGAGATCTGAACTAATAATGGCATAGATCTCAGCCTTGATATAAAATATGATGGTGATGATCAAGTCATATGAAGTCTTCTGGCATCTCTGATGGTATACTTATATTCAACTCCATATTATTTCCTTGCTCTATTAACAATAAAGATACTGAAGGCCAAACTTTTAATTGAAACATGCTTTTATAAACACTTTATATCCCACAAAATATATTATTATAAAATTCCCTACATCTCTGAAAACGTATTTGGAAAATCCTTCCATAATCTGAGGTTTCGCAGCAAGATTTGTTAGGTAAATCGCATCTTTACGGTGCTTAACTATGTGTCTGAGATTTGACAAAACCAACTGTGACATGTAAATGTAGGAAAATATGTATGGTAATTTATAATACGTCAACGTCGTATTTTAAATGATCACAATTTGTTACACTTTAATTTGAACACTTCGAATGTTTTTGATATTTGCGGCTACTATCTAAAATAAGCATATTTTAAACATCTGAACTCAGATCAGATATTTCTTATATGATTATCTCATCCAGCAAATACAATGTTTCACATTAAATGTTTATGACACCTGTTCGCAGACACCTGTATCGAAAAGAGCTTCTTTGAAGCTCTTTTCGATACAGGTGTCTGCGAACCAAGTCTGCGAACCAATTTTAACTTTAATTATTGGTAGATAATTAGAATTTTCAGAGCTACAAGACTTTAACAATTTGGTCACATTTTTATTTTTATTATTCTTATTTTCTACTAATTTATTTTGGAGTTGATTGCTATTTCCTTCAATCATTTTTTTATATGTATTTTGTCTGTTGAAATATTTTTTATGCCCCAAGTCTTTACGGATCCTTGCAAGGGGTCTAAATTTAGTGTCATATCTCTGGAAAGAACCCTTAATTTGTTTAAATGATTGTTATGCCCTCTTTTGTACTGAATGTTACCTCTATAAGGATGATAAGTCCTACACCAATTATTACGAAAGTCTCTATGATCTCTGAAAGTTTTACTAGAATAATTATGTCTATCTTGCTTAGGAAAATACCAACAATCTGTTGTTAAGTGTCTTTTGCTACATATATGACAAGATACATTATCAAATCTGTTCCTATTTTGAGATGTAGATGCACTCTGATTTAATTTCGATTGTGAGCTATTCATCTGCATATTTTGAGACAATTCATTTATTTTATCTTTTAACTCCTGAATGATTTTATTTTGTTCAAATTTGTCTTTCAGCAGAGTGTTAATTTCCAAATTTTGCTCAGCATTAATACTGTTAAGATAGGTTTTTTGGTCATTCGAAGCATTCTCTAAATTACTAGCGAGTTCTACAGCCTTATCGAATGAAGATGGACCTAACTTTTTGACTTCAATCCTGATATCAGCTATAAGAGCCTCAAGAAATTTTGTGAGTTTCATATTTTCTTTTAACTTCTGCAAGCTAGGATTGTCAACCGAATCTTCATTAATGTACTTTATGGCTGCAGTGTTTATCTCTTCAGCTAATTCTCTGACAGACTCATTACATTTTTGAGATATGTTTTAAAATTTTTGCTGAATAACCTGAAAAGATTCAACTTTAGCAAATTTCTCTCTTAGTAATTTCCCTAAATTTTCAAAATAATTTTGCCTGGCTGCCCGTGGGTCATTGACCAAGAATTCTAGAGCTTCATCTCGACAATTAATTTTTAGAATAATTAACTTTTTCTCATTGGGCCATTTTTCAAGTTCTGCCACACTATTTATCTGATCTAAGAAGAAGTTCACATTTTCTGAAACATTAGCACTAAATGTGGGTAGAGCAGATGCTAAAGAAGTAGTCATAATAGTAGTTGACTTAAATTTTGATTTTGGCATAGATGAACTATGTTACTTATTTTTTTTTTTTTACATTATAACATTCAATTTCAAACACATTAAGATACACATAAATTTTTGACATAAATACTTAATGTTAAATTTTGTAAGATACAAAATTTTACTTATCAACATGCATAATTATAGCAATAATCACATAGGGATAACAAAATATATTTTTTAAAAATAATTTCTTAATCAATTATCATATGCTTTAGATACTTAGCATAACACTATACTTATCAAATACACGACAATCCAATGTTAGATTATTAAATTTTACTTCTGATTTAAATCACATATATCTGAATTTATTTAAATATCATACATTAATTTAAGTCACATGAGTAGCAAACAATATTAGATCACACAATTTATCTCAAGTTTACAACGCGAATTGAAAAAATTTTGTGCTTCTTTAATTATCTGAAATATCCAGGTTCTCAACATTATTTTTTTTTTATTTTTGGAACGGCATCAAATGTAATAATAATAGGTGTGCCAAATGTGATGATAAATGGGTGGTTTCCGCAATAACCCAGAAATACAGGATACGTGCAGGATGAAATGCGTGATCTGAAAAAAAAAAAAAAAAATATGGAGTTAAAGTTACTTACCCTCAAAGGATGACACTTCAAATAATGTGAATTACGAGAAATTTATTGTATCTTGACATCGTGAAATTTTAAATTAATACTAGTATAAATCGAGAAAACATAGCCAGACAGAAGACAATAGACGGCGAACAACTGTTGTTCATTTCCCGCCCACTTTCGCGTTATTTAGATATATTTTATGTAGAGTCATAAGGGCATGGTAATACTAAATTAGAGTAAACACTTAAGTTACTTAAATTTTTCGTTGATAATTTTCTTAAGAGCCGTTTAGTAAATCATCTTTCAATTTCTATTGTATAATGTAGTACTTCAGTAGAGTTTTATGATATTCTGCAAGGTGAAAACGATAATGAGTAAGATTTAAAAAATTTTACTTTATTTCTGACAGGTTTAAAAAAAAACTTCTCTTGCTTTTTGTAATGTGAGATAAATTTTTGTAAGAAGGTATATAATGTTTGCGATGAAAACTAAAGTATTTAATTAACTTTATTAAAATAATATACTGCATGCATGTGAATATAACATAAATACAAATTAGAATATTTAGAATATCCAAAGCATTAAACCTAATCATATCAACTACATAGAATAATTTGAAGATATGGATTTACGCACATATTTATTAAAATTGCATATTTATTTATTGCTTCTTAGCAATTTCATTTGTTTTTTTAGCCATAACATTATGAGTTTATAAGAATACCAAAAATACAATAAGAATATTCAATAAAAAGTTACACAAAATTAATTTTCAAGTTCCTGAATTAGAAATTTTATAAGAATATCCGATTTCATGTATTCTTGCAAATTGATTTTATAACACATTGTAACTTTAAACTTATACACTGTAATAATAAAAGTAAATGAAATTTTAAATAGAGTGTAATTTTATAGCAGGAAACGTCCTCTTAGTCTCACGATGATAATTTGCTAAGTAATTTAGATTCTCAGTAATCTGGAGAAATAAATTATGTGTTGGCCCCCTTAAAAAAAGGTATAAAAAATTCAAATCATTATGGAAAAATTCTTTCGGTTCCCTTTCACACTGTCGCAACGTTTAATAGACTACGGCTTCCTAAAGTATCATTATCACATCTTAAGCAAATAAAGGAAAAATCCGTCTTGTTTTTGAATATATTGAGAAACTAATTATCGGAAAACTCTTACGTTGTTATTTAGCATATATAGAAAAGAGGTAATTGTGTTTTTTTTAACGACTTAAAACTCATATCGTTATTTGCATGAAAGACTGCTGAAGAGATTTTGAGAGCTATTTACGTATTCAGGCCACGATGTTGGTGAAATCAATTGATATTTATATGGAAGAGGAATGTATTTTTGAATGAGGATATTAAGCAAAAGTAAAGTGTCTTTTATAATCAATATATAAAATATTTCTTTAAATTATATTAAATTCTAATGAAAAGAATTTTCATGGTGTATTATTTCATTTGTTCTTAAAGTATATATATATATAGTATTTCAGATCAAGAAAACTACAACTATGCAATACGAAGAACAAATGATGTAGAAAAACTGGCAGACGTTGGAGGTACTTAGCGATACAAACCGATAGGTTCTAGAAAATAGCACATTTGGAGAGCGTGAACTTAAAAAATAAATGAACAATCTTCCAACAATAAGCAAAATAGTACATTCCGTGAAGTTTGTTTGCTTGAAGCAATTCCTGAAACATACATTATGATATGAACTATGTAAATGGTTTTTAAGGTCCAACTGGATCGCGATTCTGTAAACGAAGATCATCTAGAATTATGAAAACACACACTTTAAATTTTACATATTTTTGCGTTATTTTCAAAATTTTCAATTCGCTGCTATACAGATCATTTTTCAGTTATCAAACAAAATTTCTATTTTCAAAGGAGAAAATTAACGAAAGATATTCTTTCGACATTTATTACAACACTGTAAGGTTTATCCTAAGTTTTAACAGTTATCTTTAGTTACAGCTACTTTCCTATCCCTCTTAATTTCAGCTTATAATCTCCTACCAGAATATGTTTTTAGAATCGCGGTTAATGCAAATGAGTAAGAGCGGTGTTTAAGTCGAAGTTCCACTGACTTCGTTAGAGAACTCCCGTCCTTTAGTGGCTGCTTCTAAGGACCCAAATGATTTTCTGTCATTATATCGGGTCACTTTATTATCGGTTCAGAGTTAAAAAGTGTTCCTGAGCCTGATGTTACAAATGAGAAAATTTCCACCCGTGAACGGTGGAAATTAGTCCCACAGATTTCCTACTCGTTTTGGAAATCGTGGTCAAAAGACTACTTGATTCAGTTGCAAGTGCGCAACAAGTGGAAACTTGTTAAACTTGTTAAATTGTTGTTAATTCTACAAATATTCCATGCAGATTTACTAAAGGCATAAACACTTTAACTGAAAGATAAGAACAGCATAATTCAATCATTTATAAAGCAAAAAATGCGCAGTTTATCAACATATAAGAATAAAAAAACTGAGCTCACTGAGCCGAGTAACACACTAGTGAGTGGGAATATAATATGTTTATATTTTATATACTTTTTGGTGCCGCCGATTGCAACAAAAAAAGGAGGTGCACATCTACATGTTGTAGCAGTCCTATATAGAAACTTTCAATGTTCTGAGGCTACTCGTTTTTGAATTATGCGAGATACATACATACATACGTACGTACAGACGCCACAAAAAATATCTTCATAATCCATTTTAAATCTGTTTCATAATGCGTTTGCGGAAAAAGGGTACTTTATTCTGACCTTACGTACATTGTCATGCAAAACCATCGTTAAATTGCATGGATATTTTCGTTGAAATATGGTACCCAGAATTTTTGGTGATTAGAATACTTCCTTTACTTCGTACAAGGAAGTAAAAATGCGGAGAATGCTGAGAAAGAAATTCCCCGACGCGTATATATATGTTTATATATGTTTGTATATATATGTTTCTGCCGATTGCTGTAGAGAAGAAGGTGTATAGCTAGATAGTTATAGTAGTCTTATATACAAAATTTCAAAGTACCTACCTACGTACTCACATACTTACTAACGTATGTATGGGCGTTAGTACATGCAAAGTGCGTACGTATATAGATACGCGTGTCGCAAAACGAAAAGAATTCCTTTTGAGTTAATTTTAAATCCAGTTTATAATCCGTTTTGGAAAAAACAGTCCTTAATTCTGTATAGACGTATAGACGTTACGCGAAATTAAGTCCTCCGAATCGATTCTTGAAAGTCAAAATGGATATTTCTGACCGAGTATATTACTAAATGTTGTTGGAGAATCCAGTAAAAACCCAGGTACCGTCTAAATATTAAAAAAGTGATAAAATATTCAATTGTTCGCTCAGAATATTGAGTGAAATGCAGACTCAGGAAAGCTTTTATTGACATCTGAATAAAGTGAAAAGTACCCTTGGGACTACCGTAGTCATTTTACGCATATTCAAAGCATTATACTGGCACCTCAAAAAGAAGAGTGCATTGAAACGTGACCTGGTTTCTCAAGCGTAAAAAAAATTAAGAGTAAACGTGAATGAACCGGAGAATAAAATACTCAGAAGGAAGATTCTGTACTCGAGTTCACACTGAAATACGTTTCATAAATCTGGCAGACCCATATTACTAATCAAAACACTGATGGTACCAAAAAAAAGCAGCTAATCTTCATGATCTCAAATTAATCACTATTTTTGTTTTATTTATGATAGAAGGATAAAACATTTAAGCATTAAAAACAGGAGAGCAATTATTTATTCACGTATTTTTGTAGAACTTCCAACATTTTTTTATATATTCTTTACTAGTAATATTTATAGGACCACTTGATTTTAAAATGAACCTTTCACAGATACGTTAAATGTGCATATTTTTGAGGCACAGTTTCACTATAACATATGATCGAAATGGTGTCCCTCTAGTTCAGTGCATTTGTGTAAGATTTTTCTCATGATCCTAGTAGCATTGTCAAGTGTTTCCCATTTTATACTCTGGCTGATAGCAATATTGTTTACTTTTAACCCTTTAGAAGTCTCCGCAATATTCATGACCACAATTTGTATAAAGCTACACCACAAAATGTAGTCTTAATTGGAAATGACTAGAAACATGGGTGATTACAATCTTCAGCTAAGATAACGAGAACCTGGAACAAAAAACGGCCTCTCGTATCTTCATAATAGAATCTGCTATATCACACTTTTCTCCATCTTGCTGTGTCTACGAGTATTACGTTTTCTTCTGCACTATGATAATAAAGTTTCAGGCGTTATCTTAAAAATGTTTCACTATCAGTGGCTGCTTCTACAAACAATAAAAATACAGCAAATAGTTGGTTCTTTTGACATGGCTTACCAGGCAGTTGTTTTCAATAGTCAAGATATGATCAGTTATGTGACAAGATCCAACATCTGCTGCTAACCAACGCTCATCAATCATCTTTCTGTTTTAAAAAAAATTCGTGTTTCACCCACCATATTCTTTTGTCAACTTCTTAGATAAAATGGAGCAGTGTAGGAATTGGAGACTATTGGAAGCAAAATAGTGAGTCCTGAAGTATAGTATCCTCATGTAAACTAAACACTGTGTACATATCTAAATGGATATCTACCTGCCTGCATGTCTGTATGTCTTTAATCTAAAGACAGACCAAACGCACGAATTTTTCGGGATCTCGTTAATATTTCCAATTTTTTTAAAAATAGATAACGTAACATTTGATAGTGCTGCTCTATAGCCAAGACGACGCTTTTGTGGGATTGGAAGCGCCTTCAATGAATAAATAATCGTGCAAACTGTATTATGTTTTAGGGAATAACAAAGTCCTCCAAACAGCTGATTCAAACGGCTAATCACCTGATAACATATTATTATATTATTACGTGAAATGTAGCATTTAGGCATTCATGATGTTACGTAAAATATTAAACAATTGTGCGAAACAAAACAGAATAAATTACCATAATCAAGATAAAACTTACATAACTTAAAAAGATAACGTATAAATAAAAAAAATCTATATATATAAATAAAAAAACTGTATATATAAATAATCCATCCATATATATAAATAATATATATGCAAAAATATTAAAGTCATATAAAATAAATCCGTATTATTTTCTGAAAATAATCCTTTCCTACAAGGAATAAATATATTCTGCTCATTAAACCGAAATAAGCTACTATAGATGAAATAATATTCTATATAATACAGAAGAAACAATTTATATAGTTCCATTTATCGATAGAAATATAATTTAAACGCATCTCTCTTTTTCAAAGAATAAAGGTATTCTGCACTAATAGATCTGCGGGAAAAAAGATGACTTTAGTGAAATAATGTAAAACATATTAAAAAGGAAGCAACAGGTTATCGCTGGATCTTGGGAGTTGTGTTGGGAGGAACATTTTTATAGTTATAAAGAATAACAAGTAATTGAATACATCCTTATTTTACATATATTATTTTGTCTTATACAGTATTTTTAAAAAGACAGGAAGAATCGTAGCAGAAACATGTAACTTCAAACTAATTAAGTAACTTTCGATAAATCCAAAATGATCCTTACATAACATATTAGAATATTAAAGAATATCCTTTTTGAAAATTAAATGAATTATCATTATATTATATTATTAAATGAATATCATTAAGAATGGATATTATATATGAATTAGTATTGTAGACTTCCTATAAAGAATTCATAATTGTATTAAGTGCGATTGCTTTTGCAATGAAAATAAAATGTACATTTAGAAGCAAATATTAAAAAATGTTTTAACTACTTAATCATGAACTACTATATTTAGAGGACGACATCACTTTGATGATTTCTGATAATGCAATATGAAATTCTTCTTTGAACTTGAAATCGCTAGATCTCATGTGGGGTACACGAGGTATCTTAGGGAATATTGGGAATAAAAAATAGATGCTTTTATTTGTTTGTAGAGGAAAGTCGAGGAGCAATTTTGATATCCCCCGAGAGCGGTGTGGTATATGTATTGGATTTACTCAGTGAGATAAGCAAACATGGTTACTGGAGTGGAAGGAAAATTTTCGAAATATCAAGCTGATTACTTTTTCTGGCTAAAATTCTAAATAACTTCCAGTGCTAGAATATATTTCTCAATGTTAGAATTTTCGAAGATAGCTGTGTAGCATGTGAAATAAATAAATTTAATGTTTTTTTATAAATAATGATAATTTACTTTACATAATTTTTTTAACCCAACAGCCAATATCTTTTCATATTTAAATTTATCGGTGTCTTGAACCGACAACGTTTTATGGAGACTTTTTATATTTATTAGAAACTACAGTTAAATTTACAGCAAGAATTCTTATAAATACGCATATGTATCCCAGTTACAGTCATTGTAGGTAACGCATAGTCTTCATAGATAAACGTAGCCTATGGTGATATAGTGTTATGAGGGACAGACTAATAGCAATATTGTGGTGTTATATGGTACACTAAGAAAAAAAATGACACACTTCTTTATCTCCCATTCTACTGGATTGATTGGAGAAATTCAACTTGCGTCATGTCATTCATGTCTCGAAAGCGCGACTTAGGATATGTATGAGATTTATATATAGCATTGTTCTAGTATAAGTATTTTGACACAAAATCGGACTTTTTCTGAAATAACATACCAATGTTTTCCCATATTTCGATTCTATGACTCAAATTATGACAAACTACCAAGTTTTGTAAAACTCGCACGAGTACTTTTTAAAAAATTAGCTCTCAAAATTTTAGCTCCGCAATGTTAATTGAGTTTGGTAAATATTTATTCATCTCTCTTTTTATCAAACTTATTTGATTCTTCTTTTCATTTTTCGAAATTCAGATTCATTCCAAATAAAATTCACCCATTTTTATGATTTATCTTTAAATAATTTTTATAAATTATTCAAAAACAATTTTGAATTATAAAATTTTTATCATCATCTTAAAGTCGACGCATTTCTAAGCATACCTGCGAAAAATTGTAGTTTTTTATTCAAAATTTCCGAAGATATACGTGAATTTATATATTGGCGCGTTTAGATATTTGGCATATTTGTTGAAAGCGATAACACATCAAATGCGCTTTAGAGATTTTTCTAAAATTATTTGGAAAGGGAAACGATGTCACTTTTTTCCGCTCATGCACAATGTCAAAAGCTAAGAACGAAGTGCCTTTTTTTTTCGCTCCCGCATAATGGAAGGGAAACGAAAATTGGTTGCCACATATTAAGAAGTCCGCCAAGTGAATTAATCTTAGCGAAAATTGAAAAAAAAAATTGTGCCAAGATAAATTTGTGAATTTCTCCGTAAATATCGTAACATTTAGTATTTAGACATAATTTGAGTCGTAGAATCGAAATATGGAAAAAACATTGTACGTATTTCAGAAAAAGTCCGATTTTGTGTCAAAATACCTATGTTAGAACAATGCTATATCTAAATCTAATACATATCCCAAGTCGTGTTTTCGAGACATGAAACACTCAATTTGAATTTTGTCAATCGGCCGAGTAGAGCGGGGGATACAGAACTGTCCTTCTTCACTTCCTTCTACGAAGTAAAAAGGAAGTATTATAATCGCGAAAAGTTTCAGGCAGCATATTTCAACGAAAATATCCATTTTGACCGCTATCAAATGCAATTTAACGATGTTTGTGTGACATCTGTACGTAAGAACAGAATAAAAGATCCAAAAAATTAGAAAACTGCTTTAAAATGAATTCTGAAAGAATTTTTCGTGGCGTCTGTACGAAAATACGTACGTACGTACGTACGTACATACATGCGTTCGATACGTAGATACGTACGTACGTATGTATGTATCTCGCATAACTCAGAAACGAGTAGTTTCAGAACGTTGCAATTTTGTATATAGGACTGTTATAACATGTAGATGTGCACCTCGTATTTTAGTTGCGATCGGCCGCCCCAAACGTATAGAAATATATTTATATATATATCCACTCTGTTAGCCGGCTCAGTGATCTCAGTTTCTTTACTCTTATATGTTTGTAAATTGTACATTTTTTGCTTTAAAAGTGATTGAATTATGTTGTTCTTATCTTCCGGTTAAGGTTTTTATGCCCTTAGTAAACCTGTATGCAATATTTTTAGAATTATCAATAATTTTAAAGTTGTTTAAGTGCCGCTAAGCCTAATAATTTTTTTGATGGCGGCCATTGCTTAATTACATTTGAAACAGCAGATTAGTGGATTTGTTGCCAATCTAGAGAAACGTAGCTTCGCAACAACAAAGATAACGCCTTCATTTATTATTGCGAATTAAATCATGCTTAATCCTGTCTGGAATGTTTTCGAGGAAATATGTGTTTAAGATTTACTTCGTAATTTTTAATACAGATATTTTGAGTTTTTATGTATTTTTGCCTTGTCGCGAAGTGAGAACTGAATTAATTGAATGAGAAATACTAAATCGTCTGTGAAAAACTGTTTTTTTTTTTTTTTTTTTTTTTTTTTTTGTTGTTGTTTTGTTTGCTTAATTTCTTTTATACATCGTTCTAGCTTTATTATAGCATTTGAATAGAACATGTGGCAACGATTAGATAATTCTTTAAATTATATAAATTTTGTGCATTCTGAGTTATAATATGAACGAAATATAATACTGTTAAGTGTACCTAGCGCCAGAGTGTCGCTATGGTAAACAAATATAGTGAATTTTAAAGAGTGCATTTATTCTATTGTGGTTTACGCGCTGTCGACGAAGTAGATTTAATTCAATTCAATAAGTTTAAATGAAATGCAAGAAAAAATGCGTATAATTTAATATTCCATACAAGGAAGTCATGTGGTGTACACATCAGAATTTTTATTTCTTATTTTATTATTATTATTATTATTATTATTATTATTATTATTATTATTATTATTATTATTATTATTATTATTATTATTATTATTATTATTATTATTATTATTATTATTATTATTATTACTATTATTAGCGCAGTGTACATTATAGTTCAACCTTAAATGAAGGGGCATGGTATTTATAACATGTAACAGGAGTTAGAGTCTTTGTAGAGAGGGAGCATTAACAATCTGTCGATTCAAAAGAATTCATTTCCATAGGCTAATATAATTTAATAAGCGTATGGGATCCTTGGCTTACATCTTTCAGGACCTTTGCATTAAAAATTGCTGGATCACTATGCAAAATCGTACAAACACTATGAATGTTAGCATATCAACTGTAGGCATAAAGGCACTTTATGACTTTTTTATGAGGCCTGTACTTACTTGTACTGAACACAAAATCTCATATTTGGCTATCCTTTTCACTAAGGTCTTGTAAGGGAATAACAACAAGCACATTCTCCTAATATTCTACATTCACAAACATCCACGTCTAGTTGGGAGTTCACAAGTGCAAATGCAAATAGCATCTGCATTTCATCACACTATCTGTGGCAGTTTTCTTTACATAGAAAACTTTAAGTTAACTTTCTCATGCCTATGACCTGTATTAAATATACCGTATTTATAAATGATTACTTGAGTTTTGCAAATGGCGGAAGAGATCTAGCAATAATAACTTCGAAGTATAATTTGCCTGAATAGAGAAGGAAGGTTGTGCTATGTGTTGGATGGTGAATGAGGTAGATATCATAGTAATAACAATAGCTTACCTAAAGTCTGTATCTGTGTGTTTAGATTCCATGCATGACGTGGTGTAAGAACGAATGTCCAGTAAACAATAAAGAACACACTCAAGTCCTCCGGAGTGGCGATTTCACTCAGTTTTCATAACAGGATTGTGATTCATTTTGTACAATAATAATAATAAAAATAAATCTGATATAGATTCTGTCGGAGTGCAGTATCCAGCATAGTTTTTCAAAGGCATCATAGAATAAAAGATTGGAGAGCTCCCATCCTGTAACAATACACTATTTTACGAAAGATGAAAACAATCGGCAGGCATTTTGAAGGTAATCAGAACATCGCCTGGTACATGTTTAAATATCCTAGTTTATATACGCCCTGGAATAAGACGACATGAGCACTTGACTTAGAAGACAATAAAATTAGTTTACAACAAGAAACCACGAATAGCTCCTCCGTGGGGAGAAAGGAAGAGGGAGGCCCTTACCTTCGAAGTACGAAACGTCTTGTCTGAAGGAAAGCTCAGATGTGCAAGGAGATGCAATTGATACAAATGTATCAAGTAGAGTCATCACAGAAGATCAAGATTTTTAAAAATCTTCTGCTTCGAATGTTTCTAACACTGATAGTGCTATTTTCAGTTTCTGAAATGGAAAATACAAATCCCGATGTTTTAGTATATTCTATAAATTTTTGTTGAAAATTACTGCGATTTGTTTCCTGCAAAAACATCCTTCACTTGTATCGTGGTGCGTTTTGCAGGAGGCCTGTTCTTAGAGGAAGCTTTGCTGGTTCCGTCAGTGTTGTTTGTAGCTGACTTTTTATTTACATATTTGTTGCTAGACTTTGCATAAAGGTCATATTTTTTGAAAAAAGTGATCTGATGAGCATGCCATTTAACATACGAAAGTTTATCATCTTTCCTGGAGTTGGGCAGGTGTGTGTTGTTACAAACGATTTGACCATGACTGAATCTTTGACACCATAGGATGTATCGCTAGTTAGTCTCGCTTTATATTTACTTGAAAATTCAGTAGTTATTTGAGAGAACAGATACTTTTCCCTGCATTGGTACAGCTTATTGGCACAAAGATCACAGAAAGCTTCTCTTTATGTTCTTGAAGAATTCTTCTGATAATTTTTTTTTTATTTTCAGCACAGAATATCTCTTTTTTTTTAATTTCCTTTAGAATTTCTCCTTCTTCTGTGCCAGCAGGGAGGCCTCTTGATGACCACTTTTAAACGTGCTAATCTGAGTATCTTCTTTGATCTTACAATCTAAAGCTTCGTCACGCATAACTCTGCAGTTAAAAGTGATCGCAATATTTTCTCTAGACAGTTTTTCCACACAATATTGAATCACATAAATGGATAATAGTACAACAATCAATTTCTTTTTTTTCGATTCTCACCCAATTTACCTCCGCTCTTGGGCAAATGCTAAAGAAAGTCTTTTTAACACTGAATAAGCATGTTGTCTGGAACCACGTCCATGCTTTAAAGTTCATTTGTTAAATTTCCATCATTGAAGTAAATATTTACATTACTGGTAATGTCAGCAGATGAGACATGAAATGTATTTGATATATATATATAATAGTAGTGTCACCTGCTACTATGTTTGCTTAGCTGGCGTTTTGTGAAAGTTCAGTCATTTTCTTTTCGTGGAGGGGTTGAGTTCACGACCGGATCTACTTTTATAGTGGCGGCTCTAACTGCGGGCTTAATATGCTTCTGACTTGCTTTCCCTTGGTTGGAAGAAGATTCTTTCCTAAGAATTCGCTTGGATTCCTATATCGGAGTAGAAACCTTAAATAAATGAGGTATTACACCTTCGGTGTCCATCATTGCAATAAGTCAATTTCTAATTTCTTGAATCTAGCTTGTACCGCTTTACCCGTATTCAATTTACGTTATAATTCATCACTTTCTTTAGCATAAGTTGAGGCCGTTCATCTTTCGTCGTGTATCCATCCATACAAATAATTTTCTTCACATTAGGAACGTTAATCTAGAATTGATTCGAACTTATTATTCAGATGGACAGATTGAAATAGAGACTGCACGTGGCGAGTAAAAAGAGGTAAAAAACAAGTGGCAGGCCGAGAGAGGAGCGTCAAAAGAGGCAACCGTCACAGTTATAGGAAAATGGCTGGTTTATCCGGGTCTTGAGACTTTTTTCTTACTCTTTTATTTATTTCTGACAGTTAATTTCACATTTACACATATTGACAAATTATAAACATTAACAGGGAGTGGATCAACCATTTAAAAATATCATTTGCGTGCCAGAAGAAATGAATGAAAAGAAATACTGTGTGAGCAAATCATTCTCTCAATAAACTTTGCTAAACTAATTCTCTTAAAATTGCCAACACAACTTATCCCGAAAAGAATTTGATGCAATCTCAAAGTTGCTTGCATATCATTTGGTAAATATATGTGGAATTTAGTATTTACTATATCAAATTAACATGGCATCATCAGAACACTGTATCGTCATTTCCAATATCTAAGAAAATGTCATCGATTTATACTCTCCCACTGGGAACCCCTTTCTGTGCGAACCTGCTTTTGCGTTATGCAGAAAAAGTGTGCAAGATTTGGTGCAAGTGTGGTGATTTTCAGCAGAAAAAAATTATATCCTGAAGTTTAAAAAATTAGGGCTATACTTCCTGTACGTAAGTATTACAACTTACTTAAGTCTCCGTTTACTTCTAGTAAAATGATTATGTTGAAAATGTGATCCCTACTATAACATGTCATATTAGCTAGAATATGGCAGTAATTAGATTATCGAATATATGCATGATGAACTGTTAAGAGATCCGCGTTGAAGTATTGCAGCATTTAGTTCTCTAACTTGAAAGATGGTTTATTTTATCAGAGCATTTCATGCTCTTCATTAAAGGTAAACAATGTCATTCTAGCTCATAACGCTGAACGCGTATTCATAAATAGTCTAATAGACAAGATTTAGAGACAATAGTTAATAAACAGTAGTCTAGTATATATTGTTTCGATAGTATTCTAGTATATATTGCTTCGATAATCTCTGTATACGCCTTATCCTCGTCAGGAATATGCAAGTTATATTTTTTCCGGTTATCTTACTATATTCGTCGTTTAATTTTATTTCGCTCGGCAGTTCACTGTTTTTACATGCCTACTGTACACTGTTTCTTTACTCAGTTTTTAATTTCGCAACCTTTGGTTGTAAACATACACTTCCAAAAATGCTGTAAATGGCGCAAAGAGTCACGTTTTCGAATTTTTAAACTTAAACAATATATATATTATACAAAATGTAACATTTTATATGCCATTTAAATGTAGAAAGGTTCATACTCGTCATAAAAAATAAAATACAAACAGTTTGACTTCCGTACAAAAACATTGATAGGGACATTTCACAGTAAAAGATCGAATCACATCTATGGATCGTACAGAAATTGAATGCCTGCATTTGTACCTAACTGAAAATAAGAAAAAATTTACCGTCTTACGATTATAAGTAATGAAACTTCATACGAATATTAATAACGCATTTTTAGACTTTGAGAATTTATAAGTTACTCGTATGAAAGTTCTTTTGTCATACAAAATGTAATAGTATTATAAATAAGTACACCAGTGCAACATAAAAGAATATCTTTGAATGGCATTAGGGGGGATCAACTTGCATTAATGTAGTTCATTTATTAACAGACCTTTCAATGCAGTGGTTAGGGGAAACTAATGGGAAACCGCAAGATCCGAGTTCGAATCTTTGAAAAAAAACTTAAAAAGGCTTACCTTGAAAAGGCTTCCACAGTATAGTGGCTACCACTGCCGGCCTTAGTAATGGCCAACTCTAAGACGGGAAAAATAATAAAAATATATATTTTACATCTTTCTTCGAGTCGGAAGTCCTTATGAGAGACTAGTGGAAGGGAATGAGCAATACGGGGCTTCCGAATTCGCTCTTCTCGATGGCTAAACTGGTATGAAAACAGACAGCTATCCCTAACGTTTGAATAAAGTAAACTAATGCAAATTTAGATTACTTTGAAATTACGTTACCGTAAGCAGCACAATACTAATGCAATCTAATAAACATGTTCTAGAGAATTTTACTAATTAAATGAGTTTGAATATAAGAATTTAATTAATTGAGTGAGTTTTAATTTAAAAAAAACAGATTTTTTTATACTTCAGCTTCTGAATGATTTAATAATAATAATTCACGTTTCTAAATGTAAAGATTTCTAAAGAAAATTTTTTTCTGTTAACTTTCTGTCGAAATATGTTTAAATTTTTCTTCAAAATTGATTTTATTTTGACATAAGGGCGTATTTTTGTACCCAATTTTAAGGCCATTTTGTGTTTGATCGTCACTAGAAGATCATGCCAGAATACCCTTAAAAGCAATTACGTCGAATATTTGGGGCACTTACTTGAATCAGGAAAAATGTGCATTCCATGGGAAAAAATAGTTAAGGTTTTAAATCGTCTTCAAACATTCCCCCCTCTTAACTTTTGTAAGTAATTTGCCTTTTCCTTTTATTTTCCCTTTTCCTTTTTTCTCTTCCTTTTTTTTTTTACAAAATACAGAAACTTTATGCGAGTGAGATATTGAAAAAAATAACAGGAATCTACTTACGATATAATCGATACCTAAAAAGCCCGTTTGCGTAATATAGCC
Source organism: Stegodyphus dumicola (assembly GCF_044657685.1). Lineage (NCBI taxonomy): Eukaryota > Metazoa > Arthropoda > Arachnida > Araneae > Eresidae > Stegodyphus > Stegodyphus dumicola. The sequence goes on along the minus strand of NC_140775.1, from coordinate 60,619,140 downwards.
TGAAAGCACAACGATATTACAGGCTGGAAATTTCAGTGTCATCCCGAAACTCCAATACAGTGCACACGAATGGTGATTGTGATGCCCTTAGGATATTGTAACGTCGTCAGCTATTTTCCCACGGGCTCCCACGAAGTCTGGGAAAAGAAGACTTCAAATGGGCGCCAGATGACCACCCTGATGACACTTACGAATTCTTGAGGTCGAACGTGACCCCCAACAAAGTGCGGAAAGCATATTGTTTTTACGAAAGGAGAAAACTTTCATACAAGTTCTCACGGGTTGTGGAGTGTCCATTGTGTGTATGCGACAGACTGTCGCCAACTGCCTGTTTCTCGAAATAATTTAGATAGATCTCCCAAAAAGACGTTCTGAATTTTCCCACGGAAAATTTCAGTTTCTCAGGCTGTCAAGACAGTATCTGAGAACAATCAGCGCCTGTTGACCAATGGAGAGATGCTCCGAAAAAGACGTTTAGCGAATCACTGCAGCAGACGCACAAGACACGCCCTGAAAACCTGGAAATAAAATCAGTGAGTGAAAATAATTAGAGAGTTTTTTTTTAGTCTGAAGGATACGCAGTCGTTGCGTAGAGAAGAGAGAGCCTTTCTCTTGTATTTTACGGCTCTTCCCGAGTCGCTAGTAAGCTTTAGAGAGCCCCTTTCTCTCTTGTGCATTTTACGGCTCGTCCCGAGTCACTACTAAGCTCTGTCAAGAGCGGAAAAAGAAACCCTCAAGGAAGCGTAGCCGGACTTTTTCTCCGCTACCTCTGTTTGAACTCAAGTGATTATCGTTTCCTTTTGGAAAAGGACTACTTTGCTAAGCAAACTACTTTGTTATGATAAGCAGTTGAACTTACCTTAAAATTCAATTTGTGAAATTTAACACTTACCTTATTTTCAATCACGCTACCAATAAAAATTGCTACAGCTAAAATCGCTACAGCTAGAAGGTATGTGTTAATTGGTTGCAGCGGTTTAAGTTGAACCCAGAGACGTTCCGCGTCAAATTTGTTCAACACCAGCGTCGTGCGGGTAGTTTATATAAAGACTTTGCTTTTGAGTTAAAAAACTATCTAGATGAATGGTTAAACGGAGTAGACGTACGAGATTTCGATGCGCTAAAAGACTTAATGCTGACGGATCAAATTAAACGTCGAGTAAACAGCGAAATTCGCGAACACTTCGTGGATGAGTGGCCGAGTATAATATCTTCTGCCGAACTAGTGAAGAAATTAGATGAATATGAAGCAGTACGAAAGTCCGTAAAAAAACCAACAGGTTTTACTAAAAATACCGAACAGGATTCAAATATTAACGAAAGGAAAAAAGGAGAATTTTCAGATCGAGTACGTCGCCAGGATAATGTTTCGAAAGAAAAAACTGCGGAGAAATGGAAGTCAAGTGTTTTCGAACAACGGAGAATACCTAGATGGAATGTAATTCAGATATGTTATGAATGTAATTCAGATAGTCATCTCCGACCTCAGTGTCCTCGGTTAAAAAGACAAGAGGCCGCTGAAGTTGTAAACAAACTAGGCATTTCAGGATCTCCAGATACATGGCTAGCTCCCTATATGAGTATAGCGAGAGTAAATAATCGAGAAATGCCTGTACTCCGAGATACTGGCTCCACTGTCGATTGATCGGATTGGACCAAGTAACACATCAGATGCTTCTAGGAGAGACAGTGTGGGTTAAGCAGCCGCTAAATTTACATCCCTGGTGTTTACCCTTGGCTCGAATTGAATTAGAGGGAGAGGACTTTGGGAAAGTCATTACTAAAGCCGCAGTGATTAGCTCCGACCTGAATCAAGAATATTATCTGCTGGGAAATCGAACAGCCCGATTGATAGAACAGAATAAAATGCAGCCCCATAAAATCAATGCTGTTATGACTCGCAGTCAAACGAAAGCTTGCAGCAGGAAAGAAAATTCCCCTAGCCAAGGTCCAGAGAACAACGAAGTTGAGCGCCCCGCGGGGCGAATGAATGACGAGGAGGAGGGTGAAATTTTCCCCGTCCAGTCAGCTAACGTCCGAGGCAAAGAAAGGGTGAAGTGTCCTCACCCTTCGGAGAACAGGTCAAGAAATGGACAAATCAAGATAACAAAAGGGGTCATTAACCCACGAAGTGCATGGACTTCTTTAGATTTACGAAGAAAGCGAAACATTTCTAAGAAAAAAACGCTGGTCCGTCAGGACGAATTTTTGTCTGGAATCCCGGAAGAAAAAACTCAGAAAGAAAGAAGTGCAGGAAGAGCCCCGGAGCGTTTCCATTCACGATGTGCTGTTCGGAAATCTGAAACTGAACATCGAAATCGAACAGATCACTGGCAAAGTAGTTTTCAAGATAGAAACACAAAATATTTAGCCGTAAGTGGGAAACCCACAGACATAATGAAAGCTCATAGGTGCGAAAACGCACCAAATAAATTGAGATTTTATCTGAATTAGGTACCAATAGGAGCCGACAACTTGTTTTGAGTACAATAATTTTTTGTTTGTTTTGTTTATTGTAGTACTTTGTATTTGTATATTGAGTGTTGATCCTTTTAGAATTACTTAGGATTTATTGTGTTCTTTAGCTTTATAGTACAGTTGCAACCTTATAACTTTGAGGTAGTTTACCGCCCAGGCAAATTGAATAAAAATGCTGATGGGCTGAGTCGTTTCGAATCGGGCGAAACATAGAGTGTATAAGAGGTGATCATGCCAGTTTCTTATCTGAATAAGTATTTTGTATACAGTAAAAGTGTAATATAAGAATATATCATCAGTTATTTTGTCCCTTTGTTAAGAATATTTGTGATGTGTATGTATATATATATGTGTGTGATTCTGATTTTAAATATTCCATTAATTCTCGCCTCTAAAGTTAATGCCTTATTGACTTATATGTGAACTTTTCAATAGTGACATAACTAGTACTGTTATTAATCAATGTAGCTGTGTTCCTGTATAGGTGTGTTTGAAAGTGTTATCGAGAGAACAGTTTATTTCGTGTCATTTTTTAAGTTAGTGCAATGATGAGGAGAACTTTCCTCTTCGTTTCAACTCGAGAAAAGTTCTTCCGAAGGGGGAAGGAATCTATAGCTGTAACGTCGTCAGCTATTTTCCCACGGGCTCCCACGAAGTCTGGGAAAAGGAGACTTCAAATGGGCGCCAGATGACCACCCTGATGACACTTACGAATTCTTGAGGTCGAACGTGACCCCCAACAAAGTGCGGAAAGCATATTGTTTTTACGAAAGGAGAAAACTTTCATACAAGTTCTCACGGGTTGTGGAGTGTCCATTGTGTGTATGCGACAGACTGTCGCCAACTGCCTGTTTCTCGAAATAATTTAGATAGACCTCCCAAAAAGACGTTCTGAATTTTCCCACGGAAAATTTCAGTTTCTCAGGCTGTCAAGACAGTATCTGAGAACAATCAGCGCCTGTTGACCAATGGAGAGATGTTCCGAAAAAGACGTTTAGCGAATCACTGCAGCAGACGCACAAGACACGCCCTGAAAACCTGGACATAAAAACAGTGAGTGAAAATAATTAGAGTTTTTTTTTAGTCTGAAGGATACGCAGTCGTTGCGTAGAGAAGAGAGAGCCTTTCTCTTGTATTTTACGGCTCTTCCCGAGTCGCTAGTAAGCTTTAGAGAGCCCCTTTCTCTCTTGTGCATTTTACGGCTCGTCCCGAGTCACTACTAAGCTCTGTCAAGAGCGGAAAAAGAAACCCTCAAGGAAGCGTAGCCGGACTTTTTCTCCGCTACCTCTGTTTGAACTCAAGTGATTATCGTTTCCTTTTGGAAAAGGACTACTTTGCTAAGCAAACTACTTTGTTATGATAAGCAGTTGAACTTACCTTAAAATTCAATTTGTGAAATTTAACACTTACCTTATTTTCAATCACGCTACCAATAAAAATTGCTACAGCTAAAATCGCTACAATATGAATAAAAAGCATGCAGTGGCATAAAAACTACCTCCGCTTTGAAACTACTGAAAATTTTACATAAAAAGAATGGTAGGGTAAACTGTATTGATGCTACTCCTTTAAAGGAAAATGAACTTGTCGATTCCCACTTAGAATATGCCACGTTAAGTACCCTTCTTCTCAAAAACTGTTTCATCATAAACTTCTTTTATTTTCAGGGTTCTCTTGGGTAAAAACTGCTATTGTGAGAAAAGCAATTATCTTGAAATATTTTTTCACTGCACGATGTAGTATATTTGGCAGGCTATTTTTCTTTCAAAACCTAAGAAAAATTTCAGAAATATATTTTTTTTTTACAGTGGTAAGAAAATGTCAAGTGTTAAGTATAAAGTTTTACAAAACTTAATGCTATACGAGTAGCACATAAAATTTAACTCTTGTTTGAACTTGTTATTTTAGTTTAACTTTCTAACCGTAGAGAAGTCACGTGTTAACAATTTTATCGATGAAAGAGAGATCTTGATTTATCAGCAATATATTACTATGCGTTTTAAAGAAACCTTTCAATTAGGCCAGTTAGAGAAATGTAAGACTGATTTATAAGCACTTTTACAAATATTTGTATTATCCTCCGCAATTTGATTTGAAATTTAAATTAAGCAAATGAAGTTATTTTTCAACTTCACATTCTATGAGTATGAAAAGTTATATTTATTAATTTTTATTTTAAAATCTTGGCTTTTTCGCGAAATATATTGATATACTTAATTAAAAATATAAAATTTTGAGTAATTATAATTTCCAGTAAATGTAAAATAGATAAAAGATTAATAACCAAAATTTACAATTGCCTCGTATTAACGGTAACACAAGTGTTCAAACACGTTATTAGCTATACTTAAGTTATATTTTCTTAAAATTTATTTATTTATTGTCGTGCACATTTCATGCTTATTTATTTAAAGGAAATAGTAATTTCCCCCTTTTGATGTAGTTTTCTTTAATTTAAACTTGATAATATGTGTTCGAGATGTGTTTTAGCGAAAATACAACGTGCGTTTTTATTTTGCTTCTTTTAAATCTTTGTAGCTAATGAACAAATATCTCTGGCACTAGTTATAACTGTGACGTACATGATATATGTCAAAACCTTCACGCATTGCTCTCTCTATTGATATATTTGTAAAATAAAAATTTAATTTGTACTAATCATTCAAGCTATTTCTGAATTAGTTATTGCCCTCTTTTTGCCTTAAAGTAATAATATCTTTATACTTAATAGTAATACTAAACTGCGTCATTCAGAATTAATGAAAATCATATAATTCTTATATAGTGCAAAAGTTGCGCATCTTACATAGCAGTGAAGGTACAATCACTTATTCAGTAGCAGTCATAACAAAACATTTAGTATGCAGTAAAAATAAAGCGATACTATGTTGAGAAATAAACTTTGCCATTTTAAAATCCATCACTATAATATATTCTATGTTTTTGCTGCTTCTCTTATTTGCTTTTGTGCGTCAAAATTTAATACAAAGCATCTGTTTTACATTTTTTCATTTGCCACGAGTTGTAATATTTTTCTGAAATGTAAGGTCTTACAAACTAAAGATACATTTTATTAGGTAAAACGCGTTTGAAATTTCTTAACTACTACATTATGTATATAGTATAAACGTGTAGTCTATCTGTGCTATAGAAGGGTGCAGTATCAGCGTAGGTTTGAACATACGTCAACCGATATTCAAGTCCATTCGCATGTGAAAATAAATGCAATTTATTTGACAATTGTTGAGTTAGTGAAAGAACTAAAATTGAATAGTGACTACGCATAATTATTTTTTTTCAGTTAATAAATTTCTTTTATCAGCGTTAAGGCCGTTGTTGAAAAATGCGGGAAACATAATCTGAATGATTGGGAGGGAAATTCTTTTTAACAGAGAAATACAACGAATCGTCTCTATAACGATCAACATATTGCTTCAAGAAAGATTTGGAACATTTGTAGAGTTGATTGTCTTAAAAAAGTTGCTTCTGGCTATGGCAGCTATGTATGTTTCATGACGGCAATTTTTTACTAAAACTGCGCTGAAGTATAAATGTTATATTAGTTGTTTAATTATCTGAAGTGAATAATATTTTTAAATGGAAAAGGTAACTCAAAAATTGTACACGTTGTATTTTGGAAGTTTCATTTATTAATTTGAAAATCACTCATTGCTTATTAAGTATTTGTATTGTGAATTCTGCTAAAAGCTTTTGAATGGGAATTTGGGATTTTCAATGAAGACCTCTAGCAATATGTTAAATAACCTTTATTGCGTTTCTAATTTAATGATTTGTATTCTTAATTTTACAAACTACTTAATATAACGATTTAAGATTTCGGAAATGTACTGAAATGTAAACATAGAAGTAAAACTTGACCTATTGCAATAACGTCCGATGAACAGAAATGAATCCCCATGACGCCAGTGGAATACTTGTTTATTACACGTTACAAATTGTGAAAATAATAAATACGAAATTACAATAAACTATATAAAAGTGTGAAGAATCATTTAAAGACAGTTTCTTAATAGAAACAGAACTCAAGTTGGGACTGTTCTTTAATCCAAATCAAATTTATATCCTAAATTACATCTTACTAAATTCATGATTATCAAGTGTATCCCAAAAAACTAATTTTAAGATTATAGCAAAGACTGGAAAATAAAATGGATTTGTTAGAAGATTTAATCATTTGATGGTCGTCTTAGGTATGTTCTATAAATATTGCACAGCTTAAGAGAAAAACTTGCGTAGGAGGTGAACACCAAGAGAGAGTTCACCGTTTTTCAGTTCGGTATAAAATATATATTATTAAATAAACGCTTTGTAAATTATTTAGTATTTAAACAAACCACAACTCTTGAAGTTGACTAGATATATCCAATAACCAGTTCTACTGCAAAGTCATGGATGTTTATTTCTTGCTGTTTTCACTTACATCCGTTTCCCTTCTCATTATTCAGTGTTTTACATTGTGCTAGAAAATGATTCATAATCTACGAAAGTAATGTGACAGAAGTATTGGGTAGGAATCATAATACGACTTCTCTAAACCAGGAGCATATTAAACTTTTCACCTCGAAGCAAGGCTTTATAAACTCATGAGTTTCATAAAAATTTACTGTGTTTGGAAGGTGAAGTCTGTTTCTTTTAAAAATTGCAATCTGAGCATCATTTATCTTATTACCAGAAAAGACTGTACAAATTCTATCAGACAAGTAGTTACTAAAATGTCCCAGTTCACATTTTTGAAAAATAAGAAATATTTTCTCTGCGCAGGGTAAAATTAGTTACCTTTATTTTATACGCTGGTTAGAGAAACTATTATTTTTTATAAGAGAATAACTAATACATTTATATGATGCACGAGCAAAATAAGAGTAGTTAAGCTTAATTGTATATTAAGGAATTTTCTGAAAAACAAAGAAGATAAAAGACATTGTGCAAATATTTACGAACGAAAGCATGAAGACACATCATATCTTGATTCTCAGCTCTCAAGGTTCTTACTCCATCATGTCAATTTATGCCACTGCTGGCACGTGACGGAAATGTAGAGCTTCAAGTAATCCCAAAGGAAGCATAGTTTGAGGGGTAAAGGAAAAAAGATAAAGCCAAGTAATAATCCGAAAAGAATTGCTGATCGAGTGAGATAATACGAAGGTAATTGAAAAGGAGAAGAAGACAAGAGGGGACAAATCGGAGTGAACAACGAATCCTGCTGTGGTTTAGGGAATGAAATGAATTGAAGACATTCTGCTTTTGAAGGTATATAAATTTAGAATGCTAGGACATTATTACTGCTAGAATTTGTAGAAAATGACACTTAATTCTTTTAATTAGATGGCGAATGGCTATTCGGTAGAAATTTAAGAAAACGATTTGTTCAAAGAAAGCGGGGAGTATTTGTGATGATGCGAAAAACTTGGAAAACATACCCCTTGGACAATATTTGCATCGTGAACTTTCCCAAGTCTCTAATAATAGTTGATCCTGACAAGAATCATTTCAGAACACTAGAAACGTTTCTTAAAATGTAAAGTTGCCGGGCTTTTTTCTGTGTGTAGCGGGGAATTTGAAACTTGTATTCGTTGTTAGAATCCTTCCAACAATGTTAAGTCTTAACCTCTCAAACTACGGCAAAATACTTTTTAAAATTCAAAGTTATCATTATGTTTTTTGTGTGCGGGGGGCTTGAAACTTATATATTCCGACGATGTATATAAGTCTCGCCCTCTAAAACTGTCTCGAAAGCCAGAGTCTCCTGCAGCTGCGTAGGATCCGGAGACGAGAGCTGAGTGGGTTTCTTTCTTACTCTAAGAACCCTTTTGAGCTAAATTATTCTTTTGTTTTCGCTTTCTATTTTACTTCAAAAATAAACTTGATGCACGATAAAAGTTTTGGTAATCGTTTTTAATACACTATTTGAGAAATGTACAGCAGAGATTCCAATACATGCGTGCCCAAACACTAGATAAAGAGCAAAAATCAATTGGTTAAATCAAATAAAATATGAAATAACATTAAAATATTGAGATCGAAAACTTTACAAAAGAGATTTACAGTATAATAAATTCAAGCTACTAATTTTTTTACTGTCGTTTTGCAAAGTATCCATATCAAATAAAAATTCTAAACAAAATCTACTATTCTTTCGTTTTGTTTGCTTTTTATTATTTCTTAAAAAGGCAACTGAAAAAACTGTAGCAACTTATCACCAACTCAATGAAGTCTTTTTATTAATAGGAATTACATTAGTTTTCAGAAACACTAATTCGTTCTTATTCATGAAAGAGGAAAAACATGTTAGAATAACTAAAACATTGAATTTATTTTTATTTTAAATAAGACGCTTAATTTTGTCGATGCTTTTCAGACCAGTGGTAGCACTGGCTTTAAATAAAAAGTGTGCTAGCCTAAGCTTTAATTCAATAAAAAGAATACAACTGTATTCTGAAACCAAACATTTTTTTAAAATTTAATTTGAAACTTAAAAGCGAAATCTAGTGATTGAACTAATAGAATATCTAAAACATTTGTCTATGCATTTTATAATTAAGGCATTCCCATTCTGTTTTATTCCCATGGTGATAACTGTTACGATGTCTTTCAAAACTGTTACGATGTGATATCTGTTACGATGATAACTTTTACGGTGATAACATCTTACGATGGCATTTCAAATTTTGGCTTTCGTATAACTTACGTAGGAAAATGTAAAATCTTCTGCATCTTATGAATCTTTAACACTCTAGAAGAATGTAATCTTTAATTTTAAGAAATTACTCTTTAACAGCTTTTAATTATCTTACGTAATTTTTATAGCCGCTGCCTATACATAATTGTTAATAATAATAGTTGGCTAATGCTAAATACGTTTTTCCTAATAACCGTTATGAAGGGGTTAGGTACTACCTTTCAAATATTAAAATTGGTCAAAACATTTATTAAAACGTAATATATTTATAATTAATTGGATTAAGATCCGGAAATATCGTGTATATATTCTGATATCCTTTATATTGAATTTTTACCTTTACTTTATGTTCCAAATATTAAAATATTTAAAAAAAATAAAATACCTTCGTCGTCATCGACATAAAATTGTAATATGCACAGCACTCAACGTTATGTATAAACAAATCATTATTATTGTTTTTAACTTATCTTGTTTTCACATTAGAAAACTAATTTACAATTAAAATGAGATACCTTAAACATAATCGAATAATATTTTCATAAAACTAACATTTTTTTATTTAATTTGAATCCCGCAAACGAACTGTTATATTAACAGAAAAATTTAACGTAATTTCTAAACATTTTACTCGAGTGACATAAAAGTTAGTCATTTTATAACCATATAGTTTTTATATAATAGCTTAAATGATCCTGAAATTCTGACCAAAGGTTTTAGAGAAATCATGCACGTGATCAGAAAAATTATAGGTTTGAGAAAATTTTTCTTGCAGGTATAATAACCTGCAAATCCTGTAAATGCACATCATTTTCTTAAAAAAATTAAAGAAAGATAAAGGTATATTTATAAGTTAAAATTCGCACGTATATATAAATTATGTATTTAAACTCTACTGCATACATAATAATCATAACTTTGTTTGAGGCAATGAATAGTGAGAGTTGATATTTTCATATGATTCCAAGTTGATTTATATTTTGATATTTCTTAGGTGAGAAACGCAATATTTGACCATTTTACACAGATGCAATTTTTGCACAATCCTGTTAAATGTCTTTAAATTATCAGTAAATTTAAGAAAATCATGCACGCAAACAGGAAACTCTTATGTTTATGAAATCTTAACAGGAAATGAAAGAACTTGGAATCATGTAAGCGAGTTACTTTATTAATATATATATATATATATATATATATATATATATATATATAGTTTCTATCAAGGTTAACTATATATCTGCGAATAATTGTGAAGTGAACATTTTATAAGCTGTTTAGGGAATTTAATGCCAGGAATTTCTTGAAATGTAAATATAAACAAATCAAACCGCAAAAGGTTAAAGTTTTTATACCATATCTGTTATTCTAGCGCGAGTTTTAAATGAGGTTTGTTTAGAATGCTTCTACGAAGTCAAACTTTAGTGTAAGAACACAAAATTGTGATTTCTTAAAATTATTTAAAAGTGATTGTCTCCTTAAAATCTTATGTTACTCTAGTTTTAACATGAAAAATCGAATTTCATCAACAATTTTTAATGTGACAATGTTATAGGCTACTTTCTCGTGTTATTATTATTTATATTCTGGTTATAAAGGCATGTAATGGACTTTTTTCGTGAAGGATCAGGGATTCCTTCCTACAGTAATTGTAAGCCGACTCTTACTTATGGAAAATTAAAACACACAACCCTAAATGATAACGTTTCGATGTCGAACGACAATTTTTGAATCGGGAGAAGATTAAAAACAAACAACTTGTAATCAAATAAATATATTAATTGAAGTTTATTACCTAAACGCTAATTTTTTTCTGTTAGCTGGTTAGAACATAGAATTTTTTCTATTGCCTAGTACTAGTCTATTTTATTGTTTACGATTACGAAATTTTTTATATTCTTTTACAGTGACTTCCTAACTTTTTAATTTCATTTAATCTTTAATGAGATTGTGTAATTATAGAGTACCTCAACTTTTCCTCCAGAGTCTATGGTCCCCTATTTTTTCCAGTATTTCTGTAGTATAACTTACTACTGTACTATTTTAATGCTATAAACCTTATAGATTGTAATATATTAGTTCCGAAAACTATAATTAAACACAGGCTGATCATTGTATTATTTATTTGAAAATAAACCCAATAACACATATTTGTATAAGTAATTTACACTTCCTTTTACACATAACAATATTACTTTACTGTAATTATTTTCTATATTAGCCTTTGTAAAAGGGAAATGAGAATATAAGTGTATTATGGAATTTGTTGACTATTAATGTAGTCTAGAACTAGTAAAACATTCTATGTATTCTATGTATCATTTAATACACATAACCGATAAAAAAACATTTTACCATGGAAAGAAAATTGGTTAATTGATATTAGATTATTTTTAAGACACACTAATGCACTTTTATTCAGAACGAAAATAAATTTAAACGGATAAAAAGCTTTTTAAAAGGTTTTGATATGAAACCTTTACTTTGTAGACTTCTGAATTATTCCTGTCAGTGGAAGCTTCAGTTTCGAATAAAAGTGTTTCCACCCTAGCCATTAATTTAAAGAGAAACATAAATAAATAAGAAAAGGATACTACCACCCTGTGAAACCAAACTCTTCTCTCTGGAACTTAGAGCACCTTTTTCAATATGCATGTTATATTTATATATATGTAAGAAAAATAATAAATACGTAAAAGATTAAATTAGCAGCTTAAAAGTGAATTTTCCTTCTGTATTCTAAAAATAGCAACCTTTATTTGCTTCTTAATTTCACTATTACCTTTAGCAGATGCTCGATATGGTCTATAGGCTATTGGTACTTCAGAAGCTAATACAACTCTGGGGGTGTAAGAAAAATAAAGAATACGTAAAAGATTAAATTAGCAGCTTAAAAGTGAATTTTTCTTCTGTATTCTAAAAATAGCAACGTCTATTTGCACTTGTTCATTTCGAGAAAAATCTATGTCATGATTCTTACGTAATTCTGGTGATGTAAATTGGTGTAAAACTCAAACAGCCAATAATAATTTTACAGCAATATTAACTATCCAATCAAAATGCTTTAAGAACCAAAACTAACTCAGACTGAATAAGATTTCACGCTGAAAATATCGCACTTGCTTTCTACGCTTTGCCTTAGCTCCACTGTAGTCTGTCCTTTTTTTCGCTGCAAATCTATGAAAAATGTAAGTCTTTTAGAACAGGTACATTTAATGTGTCGACTTGTGTGTAGCCGCAACATGTTGCTGAAAATAAAACTGAAGATTTAATCTGCCTTCGCCTCCAATTTCCTAGTCATTATGGATCAGCACTTCTACACCATCAAAATTCCTCCTCCTGCTCTTTATTAATCTAAAAAATTACAGAGCTAAACAACAGCTTAACGTTAAAATTATTTGCACTCAAATGTACCGCAACTCATTTTATTTTGCCCATTTATACAGTTTTCTCAGCATTTTAGTTTAAAAGCTGATTTGCTTAGTTTTACTGTGAAACGTAATATTATATTCTTCTATGACACTTTAAAATAATAACATCGTGAAATGCAATTGTTATTAAGATTAGAAAGGATAAAAAATAACTTCTTCACTCTTTTAATTGGGTTAATTTTATGAATTTGCTTAGAAAATATAGATTTGAGTGGCGGATGCGGTTTAATCACTGATAATATATATACATAAATCTATAATATAACGTGGTAAGGAAGTGTGCCATAAATCATCGACAAAAAGCATTGTGTTGGCACTCTTCAAAGCATAAAGATGTTGATATTCCATATTTAATCAGAAAACCCGCCTATATAAAAGAAGTGTGTGGTCTCTGACCAAATTAAAATATTTTTATCTCGCATAAGGTAGCGTTTTGTAATTCAACAGAGTAAGATATTTAATTATTATTCAGAGAGTAAGATATTTAAATTTTCTTTCAAATTTATTTTTATGTTCATTAACATATTAAGCGACTTAAACATATTAAGCGACTAAAAGCCATAAACGCAGATTCATTTAAATTATTATCAATTAATAGTTGATCTTCTAAAATTACACTAAATGTATTCACTAAAATCAGTTTATACATAAAGAAGAGGATCCGTTTATTTGTTTATGCGTGTGTGTAATTCATGCAAAACTACAATTTTATTCTGGTCTTGATGAATTTGCACACTTGATCTTCAAAGTAAGAGAAAGATCACAGTATATATAGGATTTCGAAAAACCACCCCACAGAATCTGCCTCAGGGTGTTTATACTAAAACGCTGTGACTCATCTTAGGTTTACGTCACCGTTGATGTGTTCTCGTTATATCGTTATCAATTAAAATCATAAGATGGCGCTGTGTTTATTTACTCTTAGAAGAGTGCAGAACATTTAAAGCAGAATTTAAGTGAGCTATCTTTCAGATTTCTGCTAATGTTTCTTCGCAACAGGCGTAATCGATAACAAAGCAAATACCAGGTCTCACTAAATCCGCTATGTGGTGCCGTGATAGTTCTACACGGTTCTATGGTTTTATTCGAGCTTGGTAAAACTTTTCCCAATTCACCTTAAACCGAAATAAAAAAATCACTGTTTACCTGAGATTTCGAAAACAGAAGAACACCATCCCTCTAAGTGAATGTTACGTCTCAATAGAATAATCAGAATTAGCGACAACTGTAAAACGAATATACCTTCTTATATAGATAGCTTATAATAATCTCGTTTGGGGTATAAATTAAAAATTTTTAAACAGTTCTAATTAATCTCTTAAATCTGCTGGTAAACAACACATCCATTGTCATACAAAGGTAAAGTCTATATCTAACAATGACAAAGCTGAATCGAAGGTAAAGTCTACTTGATAAAGTATATGGAGAGTTCCGTGAAAATAATAAAGAATAAATAACTTATGAACTGTTAATTTGCAGAATTTATAAAAATTTCATTTCTGTATGCAGTGAAACAGTGCATGTCTGAAACTGAAGTTAATGATTAAATGAATGTAGGTATACTTCTTCCCTCCATACAGTTTTGCAGCTGTCGAAATTTAGGATTACCTGTTTGTATTCTTTTCCTTTGAAGTATGCTAGCATTGCCTTTTTCATTAATATAACATCTTCAACCGAGTAGCAGAAATCGAAACCAGATGATGCTAATGCACACAACGAGGTTTTTCTATGTATTGGAAATCCAAGTTATGAAACCAGCATTTGTAGTTTTTATGCTGCTCAGGTAAACTATATTTTCAGTTTTGTCCATTTTCCATTATATTCTGGAATTACCCAATTAAAGTATCTCTACATTCTAAATTTTTTAACATTTCGAAGACTTTTTTGACAGTTCTGCCGCAAACACATACAGTGATTCCCAAAATTGAGGGTACACTTAATGCTAACTTAATTTGTAGGCTATTGAGAATAGAAATTATTATGCAAGTTTTCCTAGTTTTTGTCTCATTAAAAAATATACATTTTTCTTCTTAACTACACAAAAAATAAGTTATAAAACTCCGTTTAAAAAAATATTATATTACTTAAACGAAAATCTTCAACTTTTGAAAGTCACAAAATTGAGAGTACACTTTTTAAATGACTGTGTAAAACTACCAGTAAAATTTTAAAAATAATTTGTACCTAAGATTTATACAAAAATACAACCTTTTAGTATCCAAATATTACAAATTTGAGCTTACTACCTTTCTGTGTGACAAATATGGAGAATAGGAAAGAAACGGCGATTGAGGAAAGAAAACTGGCCGTTAATTTGTCTAATCAAGGAAAATCTTTGAGAAAAATAGGAGAAATACTTGGAAGAAGTGTAAATTGTATAAGAATCATTTAAAAATTTAGAAAGGATGGTACGCTGGAAAACCAAGCAGAGAGAGGCAGGAAGAAAATTCTCAGTTCAGCAGCAGAGAGGAGAATTGTACACAAGGTAAGGATTAATCCTACAATAAGTGCTCCATAAATTGCTGCAAGTACTTCGGAAACTGTGGGTAAATCTGTTTCTGCAGAAACAGTGCGCAGAATCCTCAGAAGGGCTGGTTATAATGGCAGAAAAGTTCCCAAAAAGCCCTTCATTAGTAAAATAAATAGAGCTAAGATATTTAAATTTGCTAAAGAGCACATTCTAAAGCCTAAAGAGTTCTGGAATGAAGTTTGTTTTCAGAGATGAGAGTAAATTTAATGTTTTTGGCAGTGACGGTCATCGTATGGTGTGGTGCAAGAAAAATTCAGCTTTAGATCCAAGAAACACAATTCCAACTGTGAAGCATGGAGGTGGGTTAGTAATGGTTTGGGGCTGTACGGCATCATCGGGAGTTGGAAAGCTAGTGTTTATTGATGGAATAATGGATAAAATGGGTTATCTTATTATATTGAAAAATAATTTGAAGGACAGTGCTACTTAATTGGGACTAGGATCAAAATTCACATTTCAACAGGATAATGATCCAAAGCATACAGCAAATACTGTCAAAGAATGGCTGCTGTAACACTGCCGAAATCAGCTGAACACACACCCCTCAACCTCCTGATTTGAACGTGATCGAAAATTTGTGGTCCCACCTTGAAAAAGAGGTCCGAAAACATCAGATCACAAGTAAAGAACATTTGAAGCATGTACTAAAAGTGAAGTGGGAAAACATTTCAACGGAAATTACGAAAAATCTTGTTGATTCGATGTCCCGGCGGCTGGAAGCTGTCATCAAAACCACTGGGTATGCTACAAAATAGTAATGTGTTGTTTTTTTATAATTTATGTAATAAAACAATTACATGTACCCTCAATTTTGTGAGCTCAGATTTTTGACGATTTCGGTTGTACATTTTGTTTCTGTATTTCATGCATTTTTTTATGTCTATTTATGAATAAATATTAAGATTAGATATCTTTCTACATCCTCGTCTAAATGTTTTGGTGACTGTCTTTATCTTACAGTTTTTGTTTTCATTCTAAACATGAATTCTTTTGTAGAATGGAGTGTACCCTCAATTTTGAGACTCACTGTATAAGGGGACAAACTCATCTATTCAACATTATTATTTGTCAAAAGTAAATTTATCAAAGTATCTGGAAATTTCTGAGCAAATACAGATGACATTGCATGAGTTTCTTAAATTCATGCATGGGGTATAACTGAACTAAACGCAAAAAGAGTTAATTAAAGCTAATTATAATGATGGGAATTTTTGCATGTAACTCACAGATGAGTATTGAAAATTCTACACAAGAAAATGGTCCAATTTTTGTTGGTTATTTAAACATGAAAAACACATAAAGACTATTAGTCTAAGAAGAAGTATGAATTCGGGAAGGATTTTCTAAAGCAAACAGACTCGTAGTCCTATTACACATTGAAAAAACCACAAAAACCATCCACGCACCCATACACTTCGAACCCGGATCTTAAACACTGATAAAGATTTGTAAATAAAATGAAAGTGAATTCTTTAAACGATAGAAACGCGTATAAAACAAAATATTATTCCTGTTTAACAGCATTGATTTACGTCCACTTTCTGAGTGTAGGTGAGCGAAATGACTGAAAAAATCATTCTCGAATAAGAACTCATCCGTTATTCTCCATTACCCTTATGGAAAAAAAAATTAAAGAAAAAAAGAAAAATTACAACTGGAAGTTGCATTAGTTAAAAATTATATGAAGAAAATTATGTTATCATAAAACGTTGATTTTGCAATGACGTAATTACAAGAATAACGACATTATTTGAGACCACAAGTAGCGTGGCATAGCAAAGCTTAGAATTTCTTGTAACTCATTTCATAATAAAACTATGCAGTAATAGAATTTCAAATACTCAATTTATGTAAAAGAAGAATATTTTAATCGCCGGATTTGATTTAAAATAATATGTCTCTAAATTGTTTTATTTTATAAGATTTTATTTAGTTCATTCATGGTGTTTTACTATAAGTGAAATTTTGTCATCGATTTTAACCTACTGATAAGATATCGAATTTTAAATAAAAGCTTATTATATAAACATCTTTCTTTAATTGTATTTAATTGTTCTTTTGACTTTCACTGCTAAGAAGGTTTGGGGAAACATATCATAGTTTAACTGTTTTTTAACCCGTTTAGGAACTTAGCGAATTTTTTGGAAGAACATAATAAGAATTGCCAAAATATTTCAAAGTCTGATATTTTGGAGTCTACGTTTTCCTGAAATACGTAAAAAAGTATTTAGATGTGTTAAAATTCTACTGTCATAGTTATACTTCTACTGTCTTAGTGCTGAAACATAACAGGCTCAGTTTTTAATTTTTTTTTTATTCTCATGTATTTTTTTTTCTTATTTCCTCTTAATTTGAACTTAAATTGATTTTAGCTTAAGTTAAACTTAAATTTATTTTAAGTTAAACTTAAATTTATTTTAGCTGTAATTAAACATCCATAATTAATTTACATTTGCCTCCTGGTAAGTAGGGGTAACATAATAAATACTTTTACATTTTTTTTCACTGACACATTTGACGCATTAAAGCGTGTCAATTATGAGTAACTAACAATGCTTATACCAGTATTTAAGTTGATTGACCGACGTACGTTTTATGAGCATATTAATCAAGGATTTCACAAGTTGTCAACATATTGAGCATATTAATCAAGGATTTCACAAGTTGTCTAATTCATTCAACAGAACCAGTGTAGCCAAGTGAGCAGAAAGCTCAGACTATGGTATCAGACAGTAGCGAAAGGAACAGCCTTGCATGGAGCCTCTATGTGAGATTCTCATATCACAAAATGTATGTGCTTGTAACTCAGATCTATACTGCGATCTTTTCTGTTGAGCGTCTGTTGGACTGAACAACATTCCCTACCAGTGCACTCGCCCTCTTTTATCTTGTTGTGAAAGGGAAAATACACTTAGGCTGTGTTACAATGTAAGCAGACAGCATCGAAGAAACAGCAAAAAGAAGCAAGAAAATGGCATATCGCAGCGGCCAGGGCGAGGACAGACCGAAGCCCGTCCTACACCCTCGAACGCCAGCGGCAGAAGAGCGAGAAACCGGTTTTTGCAATCTTTTTCGAGTTGTCCTTGAGCGGTTGCGGTTAGCACACCTGACGCTGAATAATGTGGAGGCTTGCCTGCACAGGCTGCACACCGATACATCTTTGTGAAGCAGAGAATTGTTCAGCACTGATCATGAAAGCAGTAATCAAGCGGTACCCTGCAGTCAACAGAATTCGATTTTGATAAGAAATTACAAGCCCCATCAGATTTCGAGTCATATGTAGTGTATACTAATGAATCAAAGGTAGACCAAGGCTATGGCTTTTGTGTGACAAGAGGCATATTTGCCTGGGAACGAAAACTAAATTCTTTCTGTCAGTATATTATATCAGGCTGACCTTCCAGCACTGAGAGCAGCAATTTATTGTTTCCTAATAGTGCATTATAGCTGAGAATTAACTATACTGTCTGACTCAACATGAAGTCCTCCCTTTTATAGGGTTGGAAAAGTAGGAAACTCGTAATCACGGAGATCCTCAGCATACTATTTTCTTTGCCAGCAAATATCAAGCAAACCTCCAAAGAGTCTGTGCACACACTGAAGTGCACGGCAGTGAGAACGCAGACGAAACTGCCAAATTGGCAGCCACTGAAAAGTGTACGCGGACACTGTACATGACATGCCCGAAGTTACACATGAAAGTGACCACTAGAGCCGTTTTAAGGGAACTGTGACAAACTTCCTGGGACACCGACGACAATGGCAGGAGAGTATATAATTATCTTCTTAAGATCATAGATAAACTAACCAGTGGATTTCTGAGCTAACACAATTCCTGATGAAACATGTCCCATACATGAGTTACTTATTTTTTTCAATGAATACTATGGCGGGGTGTTAGAGAGTCTAACCATTACACTTTTGGCATCCTAAAAACAAATGCTTATCATCTCCACATTCCATCAGCTGAAAACAAACTTGTACTGGCAAATAATATCTGCTGCAGCGCATACGTGCTCAGACGTATACAGAAATGCACTGAAATAGCACTTCGAATCTCCAGTTGACAAAATAATTAGGCAGTTCTCTGCCACAGCTAATAACAGTATCAATCTAAAACCACAAAATTGTGAGGACTAACCGGCCATATTTTGAAGTAAAGAAAAAAAAAAAAAAAAAAAAAAAAGAATTGCCATGAATTTCAAATATATATAACATGAATATTTTAAGGAAAATAGTATGTATATCAGCACACTAGACATCTTTTACATTCTGTTCGAATTTGTATTTCGAATTTAATTTATGCATATTATTAAATGAGTTCAAGAGTATATTTGTAATAGCATTGCATTTCGAGGGAAAAAACAGCTCTATTTTAAACCCAACGAACTGCACAAACACTGCCACCTCCATCATAATAATTTTGCAATCAAAGCAAAATGCTTTTAATGACACGGCTGAATTCACTTCTTACACTGTATAATCGATGCCTTTTGCTGTAAAGACAGGTCACTGCACGGAATTGTGAACCAAATTAGAATCACTGGCAAGGCTTAAACTGTCTGATAAGGAGCACGTCTACCAGTTATTCTATCGGTGGATTAAAGCAGAGTGTTTTAACTTTATATATATATAATATCTGTTGCATATATATATATATATATATACGCATCTGAAATTTATGATAAAACATATGAGTAAAATGAGCAAAATATGCTTTGAAGTTAATGCATTTTTCGTAAAACTACTTAGGATAAACTCATTTATTTTCTACATATTCAATCTATTAATTAGCCAATTAAGAATATATGAAACTGAAGACTGTGGCTCGTGGATTGGCAAATATTATAAGCTTTTTGGTGTTCCATCCCTAAAAATGTCCTCTTTATAGACATTATTTCGAGAGAATTGTGGACACGACACTCTTTTTTCAAGTAGTGAAAATAGTGAGGCCTTATTTTAAACGTTAAAAATTAAAGGAAATGTACATTACTCAAAATAGGGGGTCTTTAAAACAAAGGGGAACATCAAATTTCATTTTCCCAAATGCCAGAACGATATAATAAACTTTTATATAAAAATAAGTTTGTACGATAATTAAACTAAACTGTATTTCGTCCTACAGAAGTATTATGAGGGCCGCCAGCGTCCCGAGCGGTAAAATTCGCTGGGTACAGGTAGCTCGAACCCCTGCGAACGAGCTGGCTGCGTTGATGTTTTCGCTATTTTTTCGATGAGTGACGATTATAGAAGTAAGTTCCCCACAGAAAGTCTTCTTCGAAGGCTAAGCAGATAGCCCTCTTAGCTTTACCGTAACATAATAAACTAACCAAACTAGAAATGTAAGGAATTAGTATCTGTAAACGTTCCTTAATTATGTAAAGTACCATATGGCTGTGCAAGGTTTTGAAATAAAAATAATTCAAGAACAGATAGAAATCTGCATTTAATGTTTCAGTGATTTTTTTCCAGTCCACTCTACAATTTTTACTTCACATATTTTGACCTAAATAAGTAAGAAACGTTAAAGGTTAAAACTTATTACAAAATTTAAAACTATTACTCATGGATAAGTAGATTTACATAGTTTTCTTAGCTGTGAAATAATTATAGCTTATCTTTTTATCAATATGCACTGATCAGCATGTAATAAAATTAATGCAATATTAGGGAAGAAGGCTAGGAAATTTAAAACAAGTAAACTTTTAAAGGTTATATAAAAGTAAGGGATAAAAGTGTATTCCGTAACTCCTTCGTAAGAAAGATATTAAACATTAAAAGGAAACATCTTGCTTTTTTTTAGTAACACCTATCTCAGTGATAGCATAAATACTGCATTTCATCTATTCTTCGGGGAAGAATAATTAATTCCATCAGTTCTGATATTTCCCTCATTGTATTTCCGATATATGGAGAAGAAAATTAAGAATATATGCGTTTCAAAAAATACGATATGCCTATAAGAGAAATGGCTTTGAGTAAGTAACATCCTGTTGATGACGAATTCACCATACGTCTCAACAACCGTCGTCATTCTTGTAAGTTATGAACTTAATACTGTTCAGCTGCGACGCAGGTTTTAGTTATAAACTTCAGAATACATGTGCTTAAACGATCCCAAACTAAATGACAAAATGTTTTACAAACTTTTCATTTCACAGCGTTACTCTTAATCACTTCGAAGGAGAGTCACTTAATAGCTCAACATTCTGCCTCGTAGATGAGAAAAAGTTTCAGTAATCTCCGGAGAATTCTTCTACTTAAACTAAGTAATAAAAGTTGCTTAAAAAATCTTCAGGGAAGACTTTCTCGAGGCATTTTAATTTAACGGTAACGGTGTGGGCGAAAAATAACTAGAAAATTTAATTTTCTTGACAATCCTCTAGACATTTAATGATTTCGGCATCCAATTTGTAAGCAAATTTTACTGGGCTTGGAGAAATTTTGTAATATTAATATTGGAAGTCGTTTGCAATTAAAATAGAATTAATTTTTTTTTCGAAAATGTAAGAACATATTTGTAAGTTAAATATCTTCCCTTTATCATAATAAATGATAGCTCGAGTTTTGAGGTGCATAACTTTAATTCATTATCTTAACATTTTTTGCCAATCTTCATAAAAAGAAGACTGGAATGTTTTAAATGTATCATACTAAGTATTTGCTGTTGATTTTAATTCCTTTTTAAAATGTAGAAAAGTGAAATTTTTAAGAATGAAGCATTATAAATTTACTTCGACAATTTAAATAGGATTATTTTTATTCATTTTAAATTCTTTCTAAAATGCTGAAAAAGAACTAATATTTTAAAATTTGAAAATTATGATTTAATTTTCTTTGTATCCGAGAAATTCTAGAATATTATATGAATATTCAATTGATTTCCTCTACTAAACATATGACAGCTACATTCGTAAAAACCTCATATATTACAGTGACTCTATTCACAATGCAGTAATATAATTTTTCAAATGCTATTCTTACAAATTCAGCAGATATATCAATCAATTAGTCTTACCAGCCTCCTAACGGGGATAGCGGTTAGCGACGCTGGCTGCGGTACCGAACGGCCCGAGAACGAGTCCAGGAGAAGACATGGATGTTTGTAGTACGGCGTGAGAGCACTCTAATTATGAGGTGACCCAAAAGTCCTCTTGAGAGATTGTTGGTAGAGGAAGAAGGGATGGAGGACCGTCGGACCCGCCGCCCGGGTGCTCGTCATCAACACTGGGGCCAGAACTGGTCAAAATCGTTCTGTCACCTGTGGGGTACTAAAGGTGTTGAAAAATCCCACAGACGATTTTTGTATCGCCGTTGGAGGGTGCTTCTGTTCTGAAAAAAGAATATTAGTTAAGTTTGCGACGTAGTAGATAAATGAACCATCGATGCAATCCAGGTTGCTTTGTAAATAAAATGATTATTTTTGTACATTGCTAAACTATTGGCTTCAATTAGATTTAAGTATGATCAACTCTCTTAAGGAAGTCAATATAATATATATATAATGTATTTTTTATATCTTGGTCATAAGACCGGGAAAAGGCTGAATACGCTGGTTGTGCTTAGAATCAAGAATATAGTATACAAGTGTTGCTGACTTTGGAAATATGTGCTGCTATCTTTGGATACCTTGTTCCAAGTAAGATAAATATGAAGATGGTTCAAGGTAAGATTTAATATTCTCCTTTTGTTAAGGGATGAATCTTATATTGCAAATTACTTTCATTTTGATTGAACTGATGATTGAACAAGTTGCAAATGACTTCTAACTCCTCTCCTTTACGTAATTAAAATCAGAAGAGCAATTTAATTAATGAAGATATCAAGTTAATTTGAAAGCATTGTTAAAAGTGATTTCGAAATGAAAATCGCAAAAGCTAAAAGAGCTACGCTTAAATCTCTTACAACGAGATTAATTTTTAAAATCGAAGCTCGAATTTTAGAAAATGAAACAGAAGAAGAGTTGGAAGAACTTTCAGAACAGATAAATTTGAAATTTAAACAGTTAAAAGAAATAGATTCAGAAATTTAAAGTCAAATTACGGATGTTAAAGAAATAGAAAACGAAATTATTAAATGTGATGAGTATCATGGAAAATTGATTAATTGCTCATGTAAGTTGAAAGCTACTATCACTGAATGTAAACTAAGTACACAAAGAACGCAAAAACAACCTATTAGCTTGTTAAAATTAGAAAAACAAATCGTTAAATTATCATCGTTAGCAATAAGAAGATATGATGGCGATCCTGCAATTGGCAAAGATTTTGGGATCAGTTTGAATCCCTAATACAGAAAAATGAAGATTTATCTAACGTAGACAAATTTAATTATTTGCATTCATATTTAACTGGAATAGCCGCAAATGAAATTAAAGGTATTACACTAACAAATCAAAATTACGAAGCAGCAATAGAAACCTTAAAGGAAAGATTTGGACAAAAAACTTTAGTTATTAACTCTCATTTGAATAAGCTGTTAAATCTAACACTTGTTAGAAAACCGACAGACGTTTTTCTGCTTAGAGAATTGTTAGATACTTGTCAAACAGAAGTTCGTAATTTATTCGTTCGCAATTGTTAGATATTTGTCAAACAGAGGTTCGCCTTAGGGGTGAATTCAGAAACTTATAGTTCTCTATTATGTCCCATATTGATTAAATTAGTACCGCAAGATATTGTTCTAGAGATCCCTAAAACATGTGGAATAGACGAAGATTGGAAGATCTCGAAAATAATTAATATTCTAAAAATAGAAGTTGAAAGCAGAGAAAAAACATTATTTTTGACACGCAAGAAATATTCAATTGAAGAGGAAACAAAATTTCAAACACAATTAGGAAATACTAGTGATCCGAGTGCAAAGTTTCAAAACCGAAACACTTCCGTGAAAAGAATTCATAAAAGTACACCGTCACCAGTGTCATTCAATATGACACAGTCTACATGCATTTTCTGTTCTACGCCACATGATTCATATAAATGCAAAATGTCACCACAAAATAAAATAGAAATTTTAAAGAATACTAAGCGTTGTTTCAAATGTTTCAAAATGTATCACATTGGTAAAAACTGCCATTCTAATATACTTTCTTGTTTCAAGTGCAAAAGCGAAAGTCATCATAGTTCCATTTGTCTGGGTAATAAAGGAAATAATAATTCTGCAACAATGAATCAAACGAATAATATTGAGGAAAAATGTGAAGAATCATTGAATTTAAATTGTAATGCTAAAGATACTAAAGAGTTAAATAATTCTAATTCTGAAACTGCCAGTTCAATTTCACAGTGTAATGCAAGTATGACATGTTCCAAAAATGTTTATTTACAAACATGTGCAGTTATTGCTAATTCAGAATTTAATTCTAAAGTAACTATGCTATTCTAAAGTAACTCGATAATGGAAAGACGTTTATGGTCTGAACATTTAGCGGATAAGCTCAAGTTAAAACCTATTCGCTATGAATTACTTTCTGTTTATTCCTTCCGAATGGAATGCGCTTCAGAAAAGAAATATCCAGTCGTCGAATTTGAAATCAAAGCTAAACATAATACGCAGTACTCAATTAAAATCTAAACTCTGGTTATTCCAAGCATTACTGGTGCCATAATTTCACCTCCGGATAAACAAGTGTCAGAATTCACGACTAGGCGTAAACTACCGCTCGCTGACTCATGCTGCGGAGATAAGTATTTGGATGTTGAAATCCTAATAGGATCCGATATATTTTGGAAATTTATCTTCGACGAAAAAAATCACAATTAATAAACATTTAGGTGCATTAAAAACTGCCTTTGGATGGGTAATTACAGGTTCGAAATTTGGAAAAGCGGAAGCTTGTTTACAAAATGCGATAATGAATGACGAACAATGCGATAATGAATGACCTAAGAGTGTTTTGGGAATTAGACTCAATTGGTGTTTCAAAATAAAACGTAGACTTCTCTGTAAAAGATAAACAAATATTTGATCAATCTGAAAAATCTTTATCCTTTGATAAGGGAAGATATCAAACTAAATTTGGAAATCTAACCCTAATGAATTAAATAATAATTTACATATTGCAAAGAAGCGTTTTGAGATTTTGAGAGATAGATTGAATAGGGATGAAGTAATGCGTAAGGAATACACGAAAATAATTCAATACTTCAACAATTCCGTCATCGAGTTGATTTTGAATTATTTTTGTTGAAGTATATTAAAATAAAGATTTCGAATCAGGTTATTATATGCCTCATAGAGCAGTAATAAGACCAGATAAAGAAACTTCTCGTGTTATAATTGTTTTCGATGCGTTATGTAAAGGAGAAAATACTAAATCCTTAAATAATCTGTTACAGGTTGGACCTAATTTAAATCCTAATATATTAGATGTTATTCTTAAATTTCGTGAACACTATATCGCTTTTTTCGCTGATATAGAAAAGGCATTTCTAATGATAAGTATTGCCGAGGAAGATTGCAAATATTTTGAAATTTCTTTGGTTTCAGAATGACAACAGTGAATCGTTCAAAATTATGAACATGACACGTTTACCATTTGGTTTTAGTACCAGTCCATTCATTACAGCAGCCGCAATAAATCACCATATTAAAAATACATCACTAAAAATCCTAAAAGTTATAAAATATTAAATTCATCTTTACATGTCGATGATTTGTATTATGCAACGAGCACAGTAGAAAAGGCATACCAATTGTCATCTGATGCAGTTACGATTTTAAAACATGCGAATATGAATCAACGTAAATTTAATTCCAATTCTAAGGAGTTAAAAGACGTGTGGTTAAAAAACGGTTTATCAAAGAATGATTCCTTTGCGCAAGCTAAAATTGTAGGTCTTGATTGGGATACAGAAAATGATACTATTAAACTAGATTTAAAATCTTTAAAATTATCTTCAACTAGTTGTGTGTGCTGTATACTAAAAGAACAGTATTACAAGTTACTGTTAAAATTTATGATCCAAATGGATTTATATCACCATTTGTATCAGAATTAAAATTCTACTACAGCAGATATGGGTAAATGGTCTTGATTGGGACGCACAGCTTCCAAATGATATTGAAACTGAATTTAAGAAATGGCTTACAGAAATAATTTATTTACAAAAAATACCGATAGATAGAAAATACTTTCGAGATGTTGATAAGCAAAATAGTGACATTTCACTACACATATTCTGCGATGCAAGTAATAACGCATATGGATGTGTAGCGTATTTCAGATATACAAATAAGTTTGGTGAAATCAAAACGAGTTTCATTTTATCAAGGACCAGAGTAGCTTCTCTTAAAAGCTTAACATTGCGCTGATTGGAATTGATGGGAGCAGTAACGGCAGCTAGAATTGAAGAATATCTAACTGCATTATTTAATAATATTTGTCAACAGATATATTCGCAAATCGTATTACACTGGACCAAAGAATTTTCTAGCAACTGGAAACCTTTTGTTTCTAATAGGGTTGCAGAAATTCAAGCCTTCACAAATCCCAATAACTGGAAACATTGTAATGGTAAGAAGAATCCTGCTGATTTATTAACCAGAGGTTTGAGTGTCAGTTCTCTGAAGACTTGTTCACTTTGGTGGTTTGGACCAGAATAGTTACAAAACAAACGTATAGACTGGCCAGTTCAACCGAAGTTTGACGTGGGAAACGATGAACAACTAGAACGCCGTAGTAATATAACTGTTTATGACATTGCTGTGAAAAGAGATGGATTAGACGTTTTTCTGCTAAGGCAAGAAAACTGCCTCCTAATAGTGGAACATTAAGTGCAGTGGAATGCTCCTAATAGTGAAAATTCAAGACGCTGAAATATTTTGTGTCCGTAAAGCCCAGATGGATTTCTTCACATCTGAAATTAATGCTCTTCAATCTAACAAGTCAATTGTTCCAAGCTCTAATATATTCAGCTTGGCACCGTTTTTTCATGAAAATAAAATTCTTCGAATTAAGGGAAGACTAGAAGAAACCGAATATACAGTTGACGAAAAACACCCAGTTCTTCTTCCTAACGATTCCAAATTTACTGAATTAATTGTAAAAAGGAAACATAATTACGTTCTGCATGCGGGAGTTGCAGCAACCTTAGCCAAACTACGACAGAAATTTTGAATTCCTAAAGGCCGTCAGTTGGTAAAGAAAGTCTTACGGAACTGTTTAATTTGTCGAAAATATGCAGTAAAACCAGCGAAACAAATGACAGCTCAGTTACCTAAAGACCGAATTGTTGAAACTCCACCTTTCTATGTTACATGCGTGGATTTCACAGGTCCGGTTTACATCAAGTCTGGAAACGACATTCAGAAATCATACATCGTATTGTTTACGTGTGCTGTTACACAAGCGTTACATCTAGAACTCATTTCCAATATGTCTGCAAACAAATTCATTTTGGCTCTCAGACGTTTCATTTCGAGAAGAGGAAACTGTCACACCTTTTATTCAGACAACGCGAAAACTTTCAAATATTCTGCCAAAGATTTACAGTATTTTTACAGCATAATTAAAGAAGCAGACTTTCAAAAGTTTCTAGCAAATGAAGTTTTATCTTGGAAATGTATCGTTGAGCTTGGTCCATGGTGGGGATCCTTTTATGAACGCCTTATAAAAACCATAAAGGAACCGTTGAAAAAGATATTAGGCAGAGTTCAACTGAATTCTGAAGAATTTATGACTGTGTTGACAGAGGTCGAAAATATTGTGAATAGACATCCTTTGACCTCCGTTTACAACGATTTACATGAACCTGAACCGCTTGCTGATTTTCTATTGATTTCTTGAAGCGCCGGCTGATTTTCTATTGATCGGAAATAAAGATGAATATCCATACAACTTTGCTGATATCCTGAATAGATATCTCCAACAAGAAAGAGTCTAAAACGAAAAGAATATAAGAAAACCCTCATAAAACAGTTCTGGAAAAAATGGAAAAGTCAGTATCTTCTTGAGTTAAGAAATGTTCACTTCTTCGGTAGACCCGAAGCCAAGAAAAATCTTAAAATTTGTTATATAGTTTTACTTGAAGGAACAACTAATGGGAACAACTATTTCTCTAAGATTGAAGGAAAAACTATTTTTCTGGGATTTAGGTCTAGTTATTCAAGTTTTTAAAGGACGTGATGGTCTTGTACGATCTTATGTGGTAAAAACTAAAAAAGGGAACTTTAAGAGACCTGTGCAACTGTTATACCCCCTTGAACTATCTGACTGAAAATGAACTAATTTCGCAACTTTTTAATTTTATTTCTTATATTTCATCGTCAGTAACATTCATTTTAGTTAATTAGTTTAGCTATTACTAAAAATTTACTGTTAGTAATACGAATTAATATTTACTTATTGAGTAACATTTGAATTGATGCTGTTAACTATATTTGTTTATTTTACAGAATTTCTTTTTGCTAACATAAACAGCAAAAAGGTAAATGTACTTGATATTGATATGTAAGTTGCTTTTTTACATTTGAATTCTTTTGTATGCTGAAATAGTGATAGTTTTTGCAAAAATTATCAGGTGGGGAGTATTGAAAAACTCCACAAACGATTTTTGTGTCGCCGTTGGAGGGCGTTTCTCTTCTGAAAAAAAGAACGTTAGTTCAGTTTGTGATGTAGTAGATGAATGAACCATCGATGCAATCCAGGTTGCTTTGTAAATAAAATGATTATTTTTGTACATTGCTGAAGTATTGGCTTCAATTAGATTTAAGTATGATCAGCTCTCTTAAGGAAGTCAATATAACATGAATATAATGTATTTTTAAACAAGGCGCTTGCCAACAACAGGCGTAATCTTGACCCCTTGCCACGGTGAATTTCGTAAGCTTGCTCTGATTTCAGTGATCTGATCTGATGTTACTGTCGATCAGGTGGGATATATCACAACAGCAACAACAACAACAGCAGTCTTACCAAAAGGGACATTGCTAACACGATATTACTTCTAGCGAAAACAGTATTTTTGCTAGCAGTACTATCGTGTCCGTTATGTAGTTGCGTACAACGTCTCTAACTTCTAGTTATGTTTGATAAGGCAGTCTTACAGATCATACAGGAAGAAAATTGAGACAAATAATTAAATATTTATATCCTTAAATATCTCTCTAAGTCATTGAAATAATTTAATTAAAAAGAGGCAATTTTTCGAAATTTTAGCATCTGCAGGGTGTTTCAAATTAATTTAATAATTTTAGCATCTGCAGAGTCATTTTTCAGAAATGCACGCGGATGTCCGGAACACGATAACAGGTAATAATCATATAGAAACATAGTATTGTAAACGTAACCCCGACCCGCTACATTCCTAAAAAGACAGAGAACAGGTAGAAGCAAGAGAGGTCACAAATAATAAGTATTTAATAGACAAGAGTATACACAACAGTATTGTTTGAAATGAAGCTATTAAAATAGGCACTTGAAGTTGCAGCCTACAGATACAACACACACTTTGCAACGACGAAGCGTACTTGCAAGAATGTTGTGTGTATAAGTAACACTACAACATGCAGCAATGATCTATGCCACTAGGTCCATGCAAGTAGGTCCAAGATTTTCTTTTCATTTAACCCCTGAAAAAGGTTCATTAATTTCTGTGAATAGAAATAAGGCTTTCTATCCCTTCATCCTGCCCACACCGCCTCTCAAATTTCATTGCCCTCTTGCGGGTCGGGATTGAGCAAACAATCCTATTTTCCTATATGAGTGTTGCCTGTTTTTGTGTTCCGAATCTTAATGCACATTTCTGACCAATAGTTACGAAATATACTGTATATCACGTGGAACTATTGGTAAATCTAAGTTTCCACTAGTCTTTTACTTCATTCACTGTTTTACTAAGCTATTAGACTGAGATATAGTATTACTTCTGGTGATTTATCATCCAAATAAACGTTAACAGCAGAAACAAATAGCTAAATCTGAAATAAAACTAAATTAAAGTGCTTTATGAGTCCTTCAAATAAGAGATGCGCATAATTAAATTACAACTTTATGAAGCCTGTGTAGATTAAATGTAAATCGACAACACCAGTAATAGAAATTCAATATATTTTATGTCCAAGCAGTTCTGAATTTGTCAAAGGGATTGTTAACAAACTTGAAGCCGCCCCTCTAATTAGGTTTTATAATTAGTAAAATAAAAGTTCGTTTACTACTTTCTAGGATGCTGTCAAAATACCTGATTACCATTAATTTCCATGACGGATTACTTTTGTTGCCTTTTATCATATAATTAATGCAAGGTCTCAAAGGTATCCAAATTTTTTTTCATACTAAAGTATTCAATATAAGTTTTCACTTAATTCCTGCGTAACATTTATAAGCAGAAATGGCACAATTGTGTATAAGAGTTGAATTTCTATTTTTTGTCCTCCAAAGATATTTTTCTAATGCATTTCTCCGTAAATGTTGCTGTCTGAATAATAAAGTTACCTGAGTTTAGTCATTCATTCAGCCTAAATAATATGCATTTTCTCAAGTTCAAATTTACGAAAAAGGTGCACTAATGCATTTTGCTTAAAACCTTATTCCCTGTTACGGAATTAAGAGGGTTCATTAATTTGTTCTAACTTCATGTTGCAATAACTCCTTTCCGGGTTCTCATTTTCTGCGGCACTTTCTGCTTCTTTGTTCTGAAACAAAATCTATTCTTTTAAAAGTATATGCAAGCTAATTGACCAGATCTCTCCATTAGCAGAACCTTACAAATCTCGGACTGGTGGATAGATAGAAACTTACGGTTGAACCACTTTCAACTCCCGAGAGCTGATGTTTTCAACTACAAAGCTAATTAGGGCACTAAATTAAGTTGGAGATTATTGATGGAGTCCAATTTACGGAAAGGAATTTAAGGAAGTTAATGGTTTGAAAAATTGCTCAGGTAATGCAGAGAATGAAAATTCAGGCTTTCGATTAGTGGATTGTTAATTGGCTTTTTGAAGTTTACTCGAGCAGATGTAATAATTATCAGCTCAGACCCTTGTTAGGGAAAAATTACGTTTCTTCGATTTTTCATTTCGTTTTTTATTCTTTTAATCATTTCATTAGAATTTTCATTTCGACATATTATTTGCTCCCTTTAAACACATTTACTGCTTGGGAACTCATTTTCATGAATGAATATCCCCAACATGTATTATGTTGCATAGGTTTCAGGATAGGTACAAGTTTCTTGCCGCTTAATTGTTCGTTTGCGGCTCTTTAGAGTGGAATGAAGAGAGCGTTTATTTTTTTCATGTGAAAGTAATTATAAGGACCTTGAAAAAAAGATTTCATGACAAAGAACAGCTTGCATAAGTAGAAAAAAAAATCTGTCAATCGTAAAAGTCGGGTAATTCCTTATTTCTTAAACAAAATTTATTGTTAAAACTGCTTAAAGAATATCACTACACAAGTTCATTCGAGGTCCTGATTGGTTTAAACACTTTGTATGTTTAAAAGTACGTTTCAAATACTAAAAGTGCATTCAATAATTTTCTTTGAATTAAACAGCAGATGCACGGGTTGTTTAAAAAATTTTATTTTTATAAATTTCATTTGGCTGCATTTGGAACTACTGTAATATTTTCCACTAGGTCTGGAGGTGCAGCAATATAAAGATTATTTTTGTGTGTTGTGTTGGAGGTCATTTCTTTGTGGATTCCTTATATGTGTTCTTCAAGCTTCTTGAAAAGCAGCATGAAATAGAATTTCCACGCCAGACTACTGAGTGCGTCAAACTAAATTATTTTCTCCAAGACATTAAAAATATTTATCTCTTTTTGTAGAGTTTATGACGTTTATGGGATGGTGCTATGATGCTATGAGATCGCTAGTCGTATTTTATTAATTTTCTAAAGGTACAGTGAATAAGTTTCTTGAAATTAAACAGTGGATACACGGGCGTTTAAAAAAATCCCTTTTCTATAAATTTCATCTAACTCTAGCAAATAAAACAAAATATAAAGGGAAATAAATTGTTACAAAAATAGTTAACCTTGGTATGTTTTGTTAGAAACTACCTTCCATGGGTCTCTGATCTCGAGTTGAGATTGCGCTTATGTAGATATTTTTGGATATCCCTTGTTGATCTACCATCTGTAATTATCTAGTACAAACGTTTCACCAATATGAACTCAGTGGACTTTTCCCTGGAGTGGAGAGTCTGAAACAGGAATCGGAATCGTGATGTTTTCATGAAAAGAATCATTTCGCAAGTGTTCTGCATCGCCTTCATAGAACTTTGTTGCATATAAGAAGCCCCTGCATACGCCGTAAAAACAAAAACGTTTCCATATGGAAAACATTATACAATAAATATCCATTAAGTATCCATCCAAAGTATCCGAAAAAAGTATTTACATATATCCATATGCCTAAAATCAATTTTACAAATAGATTAGGTCTCTTCTGAATATAGATTTTATTAATTACTTGAAATATTTTGTGCCTCAACAAATGTTTGTTTGTTAAATTTTTATGGAACAAAATTCTTTGAATAATAATAATAAAAAAAAAACATTAATAACCCTTCAAAGTACTCAACAGTTTCTGTTTGGAAGATCTTTAAATTCTGGTAAAATTTATGGATATGTTCTTATACAAGATATGGCATTTAAAGTATTTGCATTAAATATTTTTTTCAAGATATATATATATCTTGGAAATACCACCAGCATAATTTATGCTCTTCTTATAAATCTGGCTACAACAAACAAAGCACCTGCTCTTGGGATGAAGTATAATACAGCGTTTTTGATAGATACTAATTCGATGTACAGAGTAAGTTTTTGGTTTTTAAAATTGTTCTAGCCTAATTAATTGATAAGGTATTTCTCCCGCCTTCTTAGCGAGCCTTCGTGGTGCAGTGGCCTGCACGCTGAGTGCGTAATTGAGAGGAGCGCGGGTCAATTCCCGGCAAAGGCATTGCATATTTTTCATCTTTCCTGCTTCCAAAATACCTAATGTCTCTACAAATTTTAAATTTAACATTTCACTTAATTGAATATCTTTTATATATTAGATACATTTTATTTACATTTATGTTATAATGTTTTATTTTCGCAGTTTTACATGTTAAGCTCCTCTCATTCATTCGATACTTACGTTTTGTTCTAAAAGTATATTTGCATTTAGATAAAGTTTGTCATTCCAAATAATTTAAGTTAATTTACATCGTGTAGGGAAATTATTGATATGAATATGAGTATGTTAAATTTGGGGAATTAAATATTTACATTTAATTTCATTTCTACTTTCGATTTGCATATGCATAGCAAGGACGAAACACAATGTTTGAACGATTGAGGGGAGTGTGGAATAAGCTAATTTCCTCTGAACAGTCGGTTCACTATCCTACCGGCTGTTCATTTTTAATTATCATTAACAAAGTTTTGTCACAATTTTATGCATATCCACTACTATTGACCATTGCTGGTAAATAAATGTTTCTATACCAATTTGACTTTTAATATTTAATACTTTTAAAAAATTTAATATTACTTTAAAAACAATTTGTAAATTGAAATTCAACTTCAAATTGTAATTTTCTTATTTTTAAATAATAAAATTTTAATAGGAGTATTCCCCTTTAGTTATAATTATGTTTAATTAAATCATTCCAGCCTCGGCTCAGGATTCTTAATGCTCCTTCTTTACATTTAGTTATTTGTTAATATTGTTATGTATATACGTATAGATAGATGGAAAGGTATAGATAATGAACCAATGAAGAAATTTTACCCTATATGTAATATCCAAGCAATAAATTCCTCTGTATAGTGTCAAGCAATAAATTCCTTTGTATAGTGGTGCCTTGTGTAAGGAAAGTATCAGTTACAGAACAACATTCGTAATGTATATCGTTTGATACAAGACAATTTTCATTACTTGTTTATTTTTTAAGTTTGATTCATTCCCAAGCCTCCTTAAAATCACAAAACACCGTCAAAATTTTTCAAAGAATATTAGAACCGTTTCCAATATTGGAAATAGTAGGCACGCATGTACGCCTTCTCAGAGTTTAAACTGAGATTTTCCAGCCGCAGAAATGAAATTCAATTCCGTACGGCAAGAACTAGGACGGATGTCATCTTCGCGGTGTATAGTCATCGGGGTTGGAAAACTTTATCAGCTGTTTTTGTCATTTTTTCTCATCTTCCTTAGGATTGTGGGAGATGCAGCTTTCATAAACATGTATCTAAAGTTTATTGCTTTTCAAGAAGACCTTAGTCAGATTTTGAATTCCTGTTCTTTTAAATTGATTTTCCTTATTCTTCAGGAAGATTCATAAGTAAAGGAATGGCATGATAACTAAACGCATCTGCAACTTTGTTTACTTTATCTTGACTAAAATGTCACAGCTTGATTGTGACCGCAATTTTCTTCCAGCACTTTAGAAGACAAATTTGAATTTTTAATATCTAAAAGTAGTGAAATTTTATACCAAGTATAAAGACAGTATCTGGCTTATTTCAAAGCCTCATTTAGGTCTGGAAACAGTCCTAGCTTTATGTCGTCAAAAAGACAGTTTTTCTGCTGCCCAGACTAATTTGAGAACAATATTCTAAATTAATATGATTCTTGGATATTAGCGATAAATTAAGTATAGAGGATTTGGGGTCAGCTTCTAATTTAAGTGGAATAATTGTGAGAACAATTAATTCATTGCTTCTTATAGAGCTACAATAAATATATTTTTGAAACAAAAACGTAAGCAGAATCTAGTTGAATAAAACGTTTAAAGGAAACATAAACCAAAATGAAATATTTCGAATAAATATACTTCCGAGTATATTAATTACTTCTCTAGCATATAAAACATTTTTTTCAACTTTATATCATTTTTTGCGGCAAGGTTCTTCGGCAACTTCTATGTGTAAACTTTCGAAAACAGTAATCAGGAAACAGGGAAACATTTTTGAATCATATAACACATACTCAACAGTTAGGGAAATATTACTTGCGAGCTATATGAAAAATACTGCTAAGAGAAACGTACATAACTGTTTTCTTGAAGGAATAGGATACGTTGTGAGTATTCTTCTCTTCCGAAGCGGCTTGCAGCATCATATACCTTTTTGGAACGAGTTATATCTGATATCCTTATTAAATTTTGAGAACTGAACAAGTTGACACATAGTGCTTGCAATGTTAGCTGAGTGATTCATTTACTGAAAGGCTAAAGTAAAAACTAAAAATAACATAAATGAAATAATAAATATTCATTTTTCAATTTTATTTTATTTCGAAATTACGTACTATTAGGTGTCATGTATTTCACATGCAAAGTTCCATTTCCTAACGTTTTTGCGTCACACCGAGATCAAGCATGACACTACTATAAAGCATTTTCCTATTGCTTCTCACATACATGTTCTAGACATTCATTTCTTTTCTTGAACATACATTTTGAAAATAAATTTATTTAAATACGATTAAGTCCATTTTACAATGTTCATTACATTTCTCATCTTTTCTTAGACCCTATATGTTCTTTAATTTTATATTAATATACTTTAAACCTTGGTAAAATTCTAAAAGATATTAACTTCACTCAAATTTTAAGATCTAGTCATACTGGAAAATTATACATTTTTCTTAAAAATTACGTTAAATACATTACAATAGTTAAAAAATATCTTACTTTTGAAAAGATATGTAAAATAATAACACGATTGCTGAATAATTTATTTTTAGAGCCACCTAGGGAATTAAATCTTTGTTCATTCTCTCAATAACTGTGATCCAATTTAATAAACGAAAACATTCTACTTTACTTTCAAACAACGGGGGGGGGGACATTCTACTTTGATTTAAAGCAAGGGGGAAACTCATTATTTCAAGCGAATAAAAATAGTATCCATCATCAAAGCTAAATCTATTTATAAAATATTTTTAAAGATAATAGTTTTCTCTTGTGGAAGATACGTTTGTGCTCCCTGTGTATCTTGAAAATTTCAGAATCTCATTTGTATTTAAATTAAAACCGAAGAGTAACCAGTCTATAAATTTAATATATTATTTTTGTATTTATCAGTGATTTGAGGAGATTAGAATTTCTGTTCCAAGAAGCAAGACGAAGGATACTTTCCCCTGCGTTTCGCTAATTTCATTTGAAATCCAGTGCTTTATAGATTTTCCTTCTAATCATCTTAATTCTATTCTATTAGGCATTGTTAAACAGAAAATAGTTTCACCAAAACTGTGCCATTTTGCTTTGGGTAACATTTTTTTTGTTTGAATACGGTGTTTCGTTGAATATGTTCTATTTTGAATTTATGCCTTCTCAAATATTGAAATAGTTTATACTTTCTTAAATTAAGAAATAATTGCCTGAAAATCATTCCTATATTGTGTATTTAAACTGCAACATACCGATAGTTAGCAAATCCGTATCATGGTCATTTGAGGCTGGCAACTTTGCCGATCGACTAATCGTGGGTATAAGTATAGACATTTAAAGTAGTGGATAAGAAAAGGTCTGTACTTCAGTGCCTGTTCTTATCCAGGATCAGCCTACCTAGGTTTGAAATCATGGATAAAATATGGGTATTTCATTAGTGCTTCTGAAAAATTTGGGAAATAGAAGTTGTTTCCATTCAGTTGTCATCTTCAAAAATTAAGGGAAAATTAAGGGAAAACAATACAAAACTATAGAATTTTACCTTTCTGGACAGCTCAAGTCCAAATTAAGAGTGAACTGAGAAAAGAGTGTAATACCATTAGTAATGTTCATGTTTATAATCATTGTTAGAGACAAGCTTGATCCTCGTAACATTGTTTACTGTATTTTCTATAACATGAAAATGGATTTCTTTGACGAAATTTCTTAAAGACTTATAATTGAAGTTTCTTGAATTCTCACCATGCAAGTTACCTTTCGTGCCTAAAATTAGTATCTTTCTGAAGTCTACGTTTTAAAAGAGAGTATTCATTAGAATTGCATGGCAAATTTTAACTACTTCTGAAAATATACTTGCAACCACTATTTTATCAAAATAAAATTAGAATTTTAAAACATTTCCTTTTCGTTAAACTAGATGGATTCAGCGATTTTTTTATCCAGAAAAGACTTAATTTCTTATCCATTTCATTCTGAGTTAATATGAAATCCATTTTAACTCATGAAATAGTTAACTAGTACAAATTTAAGAGTCCGTTTTTCTCTTAAATCTTTTCTAACCAGAATATCAAAAGTAATTCTACGGAATCGTTTTCTGACATTGCCAGTTTGTAAAATTCCATAATATTTACTTAAATCTAGCAGTCTTAATGAAAGTAGGAGCTACGTTATCTTGTTCTAAAAAATATTTTTAAATGTTTAGTTTTGTTTTAAGTACCATACTGAAATAAATATTATTAATTCGGTATTTTCCTTTACTAAACTGGCGTATTATTGGATAAAGAGACCATAAATAGTAAGTAAATTAACATTTATGAATGAACTACTGAATAACGCTCACAAATAGTACACTATATCTGTAACTGAACTGCATTAGCTATTCTGTAAATTCCGTGCTTGAACAAACGTGTTCTTTCTTTTCGGCACCTAGGCCTGGCCCTAGCCGAGAGTAACATTCCGAACATTAACATAACATTTTTGTTGCTGAAGTAATGAAAACTGAAATTTAAACTAGCATAAGTATTCGTAATTTTCAGCAAAATCCAGCTTAGTGGCTATAGAGGGAGAGAGTCATTTCTGCGCAGATAAGAAATTTGGTAGGCATTGAATACTACTCTGCCGATAAGGAGGGAATATCTCGGCTAAGCGTGCTGTGCACAAAGTGAAACGGGAAAGTCAGGATTAAGCCTAATTGGACGACACGTGATCTTCGAGTGTACATTTGTAAGGGAAAGGCGAAAGATCTCTTCAGATTATACTAATTTACAACAACTTTCTGAACCCGGTAAGAGTGGGGAAAGGGGTCATATAAATAGAGATAGTAATATAAAATGTTTACGACTAAGCCAAAGAATTCTTTAAGAATGACAGTGAAAGCCGTAAAAAAGTAATAATTCAATGAGAAAGTTAAAAAAAGTAATAATTCAATGAGAAAGGGAATGCGAGTATTAATTATTATTATTAGTATAGATATTAAACTCTTCGAATATTTGGAAAATACATAATTTTCACTCTGCGTTTTTGCTTCTCTGAAGTTTTCAGTGCGAGTATTAATCAACTGGGTAATTTTAGAAAGATATTTATTTCCAAATTTTTTTTGAAGTTCAAGGCCTTAATAAATCCTATAAATCCAATGTTGGCATTTCTAACATTTAACGTCAGAAAGTAAATTTTGCAGTTTTTATCACTATTTTGGTGGTTCGTATCTTGAGTTCTCCGAGTATTTTCTGAATAAAGGTAATTTTTTTTCTAGTTGGGGAATTTTAGGAATACAAATTATATATGGTGCGACATTTTTAGTGCTTTTGAAGACGATTTATTGACGTTTCATGGGTTAGATATTTTTTTTTCGCGGGAATATAGTACAACCACGATAGGAGGACAGATGCGAATTTTTAGAGTTTTCTCAAAAGGAAGATAATCTATTTTACATCGATTTGTTGTTCATGGCACATTTAACTTACCTGATGGCTAAGAAACAGTTTTCTGAAGCGGAGTGTCACGTTTGACAGTTGTGACACTGTGGGGTAAAGCTTTTATTGATGTAGTTTTCAATTTGGAAAACGAATAAAGATATATGGGTCATATTGTTAATATTTTATACATTGGAGATATGTATATCTGAAGTTTGGAGGGAGCTATATGTTGCCAAGTACAGGTTTTAGTCATCTGGTCAATTTTGTGAATTTTGTATGCTTGTTCAATAAGAATGGAACTAATTTCTTCCTTATACATAATAAATGGGTGTCCTCGGATTACAACTTTAATAGGTTGTAACGTTAATGTTTCGAATTTATGACATTATGTTCAAGTCATTACTCTCGGAGAAGTTTAGTATTTTCTCTAGGATCTCGTCTAAATTCACTGACAACTTTGTCAAAGAAAGTGGCTTGTTTGGAGAGAAATTTTAAATTATTACTAAATTTGGCATTTTTGGGGTGCCTGACCGTAAAGGAGGATATAGAGTTCGCTTGTGGACTAAGTTATATTTTTGAGACGAAGTAGTGGGTTGATTTCCTAGGTTTAAGTCCGGAACATTCAGCGTTAAAATTTTATCCTTGCTAGAGTCTAGCAGATTAAATCTTTTTCTTATGGAGATGTAATTTTTTATCTTTTCTGAGTTTCTATTAATATTTTAGCAGTTTTTGTAAACTTAATAAAACCATGTGGGTCTCCAGAGTTAGCATCAGAATTATCACAATTAGTGTCCTTTTGCATTTAGGCAGGTGATTAAGATGGTTATATTTAAGTTTTACTTGGTTTTTGAACTTGTTTGTTTTTAACTCTCAAGGTTGTTTAACTTTAATTATTTTTAAATTTTGTTTTTGCACTTTTCGTGCGTTAAATTTTAATTTTTATTTAGGTAACTTAATTGTTTTTCCTCTCTTTCTATTAAAGTTTTACCTGGTTTTTGAACTTGTTTGTTTTTAACTTTCAAGGTTGTTTAACTTTTAACTTTAATTATTTTTAACTTTTGTTGTTGCACTTTTCGTGCGTTAAATTTTAATTTTTATTTAGGTAACTTAATTGTTTTACCTCTCTTTCTATTAAAGTTTCTCGAAGTCATATTTTCTGACTGATGGTAAGGCCAATCAATTATAAATGGAACTCAATCTGGATAAGGAATACTTATTTCTTCTGAAGAAACAACTTATAATGTGTGTATTTCAGTAACTGAACTTAATTGTTAAATAATAATTTAATTTTTACTGTACTAAATTCGTTTATTGTGTTGAAAACTATTCATTGGTTCAGTAATTTTCCTTCCAAAATTTGTCGGCTTGGAATTCGTTCCTCCAGATCTGTGGACAGCTGCGCTTCGAATTTTTTTTTTTTGCCAAGTACCTTACCATGTGTTTCGTATTACTTCGACAAGTGTGCTGATTTGCATATTCCGCACCCTGCTTGCTCAAGCATCTCTAGCATAGAAATGTTCTGCTGGGAGATTTGTTTACGGGGGTGAAGTTTCGTCAGTTAGGCTGCTCGCCATAGTAGAGAGACACACCGATGCGAGGCTAATGCTTTACCCTTTTCATCCAGCATGGAGATAGGAAGTTAGATGGAGTAGCTCTAAACCGGTTTTCCCATACCCTACTTTAAAGCACTGGCGATCTCTTCTTTGGTGACCAAAACATTGGGTAATTTACCATTGAGTTCAATGGATTTTGACAGGATCGGATGTAAATATTTTGTAATTACGTCGTAAATATGCATATAAATGTATATATTTTATTTTTCAACAAGACTTCAGAGGCTTAAGTATATGAAAAGAATACATTTTTAAAACACATTTTATTCTGACCGGAATTAAATGCTATACTTTTCACAGAACAGTTTGCTAAGAATGCTTTAATTTGAAATATTTTCACAAGTTTCCGTTAATTACATTAGAAAAAAATTAAGGTAATTCGATTTGATTCGGTTAAGGATTACAAAAATTAAGATCAAAGTTTATTGTATTATTAAAATTATCATTATTTCTTTTCTATTTATAGAATTTCTTCCTAAAATACTTTCTCAAATATGACATGATTTTTTTGCTTCTGGAGCATCTTTTAAATCGAAAACTATAAGTCAATTTATAATTAATGCTCTATTTCAAATTAGCGCACCTTTTAATTTAATAGCGAAATACTTTAAATAGTACTTAACTTTCTCTGAGTATTTCTAAAAGGGAATAAAATAAGGATTATTTTTTAAATATTATTTAAAACTTGTAACTGACTTATATAAGGGGAATATATGACTGATAAGGGAAATAATTCTTTTAATTATATTAGATTTTTTTACCCTTAATTTCAACAATACATATTCCAAAAGTTTTATAACGTATTTGTCAACAGGATGTCACTTTCTGTTTACAATTCAATGTTAAGGTTATTATATACTTAGATAATATTTATAATCATTTTAAATTTAGATGCATTTAAGAATTAGATTTCTTCACAGTAACTTTTACAGTTATTTATGAATGAATAATTACTTCATTTCAAATACATTTATAAATAATTAAATAAATATTTACGTATTTTGTTAAAGGCAGATACATGCTTTATGGAAGCACATACCCATACATATTTCATATTTTTCATTTCCGGTATGTGGAAATCTTTAATTTCTGTGCATTCACTATATTTTTTAAGTTAAAAAAATTACACTAATTTTAAAAAAGTACATGTTACAATAATATGTGACTGTGAAAAAAATTTATTTTATTTAAAACATTTTGGCGCTTGGAACATAAAATAAAAGTAGCGAATACTGTATTAAGGGTATCGAAAAATGTATATAATTTTAAAGGTACAGTGAGGTATTTTTCATTCTTTAAGCATAACTTTTTTGCTAAAATCTATATTTTTGTAGTTCAATAGCTTAGAATTTTATAAAATAAATTCATAATCAAAATCGTTGTTGTTAGTTATCGAAAAATAACCAAGATGTGATTTTTGCGTAAATGTTGCTAAACTATACAAATTGCTATTATCCATCATACTAAGAATGTTTCTTTTATGCGGAAGTGTCTCGTTTTTAGATTTGTATAGAACTGTCGTGTGTCGAAACACTATCAGAGCGCTGCCAAGTGAGCTTCTGAATGTAAACAAAAAACAGCCCATCTGGTGACCGAAGCTTCGAAGCAGTGCTTCACTTCTAGTGCTGGTTTGGCCACTCCTTCATTTCTTACCTCAATGTCTTCCAGCAGAGGGGTATTTGACCTCGCGCCGTTGCCTCGGAGAACTGTGCTGCTGAACCGCGTTGTTTGCCAAATTCTGGTAGACGGGGAAATTCTTCGAAATCCTTCACCTGAAGATATCTCTGTTTCTTCGTTTGGGGTTGGCGTGCTCGATGATTTTGGATATCTCATATTTCGCCAATGGTTAATGATCTCGCCAGTGCACAAAAAGTTGCTTCAGCGTCGGAGGAGGAGAGCTGCGAAAAAAAAAGGGCACGTCAACTGAACAGCGTGAAGAGTAGCTGCGGCGGTCTGAATTTGACAAATATGCTATCTACTTCTATCATCTTCATGGCTAACCTGAGGGAGCTTCAGAGAGTTGGACGGACCCAAAATTTGAGACTGTTTGCTGAAAAGGAATGTCCTAACCTTTTTTTTTCCTACACCGAAAATGGTCTACAGAAAGTTGGAAGTTCGGAACCATCCTGAGGGAATTTCTGTCCAGGGGAAAATTGGAGTCCTCAATTCCTTACCATAAGTTATTTGCACTTTGCTCATAACTTTCTTTTATTCCGGCGGATTTGCTGCATTCCCGTTTATCACCTGAATGTCTGTGATCCTCTGCTCAAACAAAACCGCATGTTCAAAGAGATAATTGCATTTACTCCACTAAGGTTGTGGGGCCCCCACTTGTTAGTTAATTATAAAGGTATGTGCCTGTTTATTTTGTCTTGTCAGCTAACCATGTTAACTTTTATGACCCGTTACCACCAAGTTAAAAATGTAACTGTAAACCTTTGATGTCACTAAATAAACGTAAGATGGATTTTACTTACTTATTTGTATTGTTTTTAATTTGAACAGTTTAATTTGTTTTTAATTTTTGACACTGGACCAATATACTTCTATTTAACTGTGTTATTGCAAACTTCCACACGCATTTAATATTTGTATTTTGAATTGTTTTATTTTTATGTTCACTCTGATAAATACACAAATTGTTCTTGAATATGATTTACACAGTACAGATGTCGTATTACACACATTGTAAATGACTTATGTTATAGTGTTCTATACTTAACACAGAACAATATCTGCACAGATCAATTCATCAACTGTATCTTATGATGTGCTTTGGCATATACCATATTCCTTTCCGAGCTGTGTTTTATGAACAATCGTAAGGAATACTAAGGAAAAACGATCAACTCCTCTAATTTTGTAAAATCTCTGAATATCTTCTGTGCTATAATCACGACATGTATTATAATTGAAAATGAAGGGAGGATCACTGTGACAAGATCTTATTTTAAAGAAATAGACTATAATATTTTTTCAGCATCAAATGTTATCAAACAAATTTCCAACGGCTTCTCCCCTTTTCATCTTAAATTAATTTATGAGAATAAATTGTATAAGCTTGACTTTTTAAATGAGAGAATTCCAGTTTTTAAATTGCAAGTGAATCATTAACCTGTCGATAAAAATTAAAATAAAATATTACAATGTCAGTGGTTTTTTGTTGTATGATAATAATTAGAAAATAGAGGACGTTTAAACTGTGAATTTTACAATGTGCATTTCGTAAGTTTTCTCTTAGGAAAAGCACCAAAATTCTGCTCTAAGCTATGCACATCAGAATGAAGATTTTATAATGCCATTATTTGTAATGCTGAATTTACAGCAAATGCTGAAAATGGGAGACTTGTATTTCTCTAATGTAGTAACGTATTTAGCAAAACTTAAATGGAAAATAACTTCATAATAAGGACGTAAAATTAATTAATGTTAAAAAAGGAAAATTAATTAATTCTAAAGCTAAATCAAAATGTTAAAGCAATCTGGATTAATTATATAAAATAGATTAAGGGAGGAAAGATGATTAAACATTAAAGAAACAGAGGTAGAAAGAAATTACTTACTCTAGAAAAATCTCAATAATCGTGAAGAAATCAAGATGCTTTAATACTTGCCTGTAGAATGTAACGTAAACGTTAGAAAGCCATAAATTAAACTACTGCTAGATTGAAGAGATTTTAATGGTTGAAGCATTCACGTTTGATGGAATTCCCAGCTAATGAGACAGGTTCGTAAAATTTGCATTTATTTCATTTAGATGGAAATAAGGTGTCCATAACAGCACGGAATTGCATTAAAAATTGTCTTAATACTTTTTATAATTGATGACTTACATTCAAAATTTAGTTCTCTAAATATTTTTA
Source organism: Stegodyphus dumicola (assembly GCF_044657685.1). Taxonomy (NCBI): domain Eukaryota; kingdom Metazoa; phylum Arthropoda; class Arachnida; order Araneae; family Eresidae; genus Stegodyphus; species Stegodyphus dumicola. The sequence goes on along the minus strand of NC_140775.1, from coordinate 60,575,004 downwards.
AGAACCATAATTTAACTTTAGGTTTTTAACAACTTAAAAAATGCTAAATTTAATGTTATATTAACATTAAATAAACTTAAAAAATGCTAAATTTAATGTTATTTCATATATTTGATTTACAATAAATATTAGATATATAAATAGGAGTGTAAGTTACATCAGGAATGTACGCTACTAGAAATATAAATCGTTCAGAAAATACAAGCGGCATAAAAATCAGGAAAGAATGAGACAGACGTCTTTGCAACCTAAGCATAGTAAATAGCTTATAAAGGTAGTTACGTATATGCACATTCCAACAAAAAGGAAAGTTCTGTCTTCTTACTTCTGAAGTGTAAATCTGCAAGAGAAAGGCTAGACTTTATGAATTTTACTTATTTTATGCTAATGAGTTTGTTACGACTTCAAACTTTTCTTAGCTTCTCAATATTGCATCTACTTCTTTCTAAGAAATGGGAGTTTATGCAGATAAGTAGAAGGGACTTCGGAAACTTAGCTCTGCGTGATTGCTTTGTTTCTTTGTTCGTTTCGAAGCTTTATGTTTCTAAAAATAATACACTTGTATTTTCTTCCATTGAGCTAATATATGCCTCTTACCTGGGTTTGAGATTCTGTTCATTGTTTATATTTTGATGAATATTTCGATAACTTGTCTTTTGATAGGCATGTAAATCATATGCAAAGCACATAAAAAGCTTCAAATTTTAATTAAAAGAGAAAGCATTGTTTATTTCAATTTAAACCAATTTCATTAACCTACCTAATTCATTTTTTCTCTCTCTAACTGCAATTTAAAGAAACTACTACTACAACATAAAGTGCAGTGATGAATATATAACACTGAATATAATTGTATGAAAACACATAGGTTCAAACATTAACTTTTATGCATTAAAATGTTCAAAAGCTGCCTTTAAAATTTTGAACTATTATTTCACTCCCATCTCCGCAAATTAAGTCATTAGTATATTTTTCGTTTCGCCGTTATGTTCATCATATTCCAATACAAGATTTTTTAGATTATCCGTTTTATACTTAGCTTATGAAAATTTGTACAGACATTAGTTATTTTTTTGGAAGCAGGCAAGAGGAAAAGTCAGCAATCGCCTTCGCCGGGAATCGAACCACGAATCTCTGGACCCAGTGTGCAGACCACCACACCACGAAGTGACGCCAAGAAAGTGGGAGAAATACCTTATCTTATGAATTTTTGGTTTTATGGGTGCCCCTTTAAGATAATAAGATCACTTCGTGATCAGATGTGTGGGGAGCACTCCAGCAATCTCTACCTTATGTACTCCCTCTTTTAAAAGGCGACTGGGGTCTTTAGGGGATCCAATCGCCAAATCCTGGGTGGGGAGAAATCAACATCCACCACCCTTTTAGTTTGGGCGCCACTGTAGAAACATTAGGTAAATTGGAAAAGCCGGAGACAAGAAAAATGAGCAAACTCCTTCGCCAGGAATCGAACCACAGACCTCTGGAATACCGGCCCAGCGTGCAGAAACACTACACCACGAAGGCGGAAGAAATACGTTATATATAATACTTCCTGAAAGCTATCGAGTTAACATTTTGTCAGACATTTTGTGATTGAGAATGCAATATAATACATCGAAGCTTTAATTTTTTAACGAGTTTGCGAAAATTGCTTGATTTTTCAGTTAATTGACGATTTGCTTTAAAATTTCAACATTTAAAAATGTACTATTTACAAATTTGTTTTTTAATTTATGCAAATTATGAAACGCATTTTTCATCTTCTTATGTAATAGGAATAATAATGAGGTATTATATCAGCGATTGTTTGCAGTTTTTTTTTAATATGCTATAATCTAAAGCAGAAGGGTATAATCTAAAGCAGAAGGGACGTAGCTTTCTTGGGCATTACGCAAAAATACAGTTTCAGCTTCCTAATGTTATTACTCCATAGGCCATCGAGCTCAAATCGTGCACACAGAGTCACATTTTGCACGCATGGATGTGGGAGTCACCAACCAAAGAAACTCTAGGGGAAAAGAAGGCAAGCTCTCGTAGACACAATGTAAACCAGTTGGCTCGCCCTCAGGCAAATTTCGAATCCAAGTCAGTATGCGGTGAAGCAAACACGCAGGGTGTAGTCGAGGCGGAAAATCGATCTTACTTTAAACGCTCGTGAAGCAGAAAGCGTAAATCTTTTATTTGATAATTAGCTTTTACTATTTTTTTTTTTGAAAATTTTGCTTTGCAGTATATGATTTTTTTATTTTACATCCACTTTTTTCGTTTCATAATTATTCATATTAATACTTAAATATTTCATAAATGGTTACTATTAGTTTAATACTTCGTTTAATTACGGCTTTAAAATATGATTTAATTTTAAATGCCATGTAGTACGTATGTACACAATTTAATAAATGTAACGTTTGTTATTGCACATGACAGAATTACTGAGATATGGCAAAGCACACAAAGGCTATATATTTAATAGTCTGAAATACATATCAACCGTTAGCAATTTTAAAATAAATAAATGATGCACTCTTCAATACAATTTTATTAAAGATTTTTGCTTATTCAGCTTGAAAGAAATAAAGACAACACATATAAATTAAGATATTAAAAAAATTATTTACACAAAATTTCATACTAAGATACACAATTATCAAATCACTATGACATAATATATAACAAGCAAATGTATGATTTTTCATACAATCGCTGATAAAATCTTTTTCCCTCTTTTGTTTCAAATAAGTTTTCTCTGAGCTAACTTTTAAAGATTATTCTTTGTTTACCAATCCTAAAATGTAACTTAAAAACTATCTGAAAACCTCTGCACATTTTTATATTAGTTCAAAGACTTTCCTGTTCATCATGCTTTAGAATTTGTGAGAAATACTGCTTAAGATAATTCTAACTTTATAAGGTAATAAGCAAATGGTTATTTATAATTTATTCAGTGATTAATTAACACAGTATAACAATAATTAGATGACATTATTTTCGTGTTTTTTAAGAATAATACATTTTAAAATTTTATTGTAATTTATGTGTTTTATTAGAAATTCTTTTTTCTACTATTTAAACAAAAAATTTGGTAAAATATTCATAAATTTTTGTTTTAGAGATATATAAAATTTTAGATTTATCATACAGAAAAAATAGCAAAGACAAAAAAAGGAGAGAAACCATTAAAGCTATGCTAAGAATGTATACTAACATACATTCTTAGCATAGCTTTAATGGCAGAAACTACAACAATAATATATCTTTTAGAAATCAAATTATTCTGAAATTTAAATACTTAGATCTCACACAGGTCATATTTCTGTAAATTAGTAATTTTCATAAAATAATAAACTCTGTAATACCCAATGTTTAGGAGCACATATTAGAGATTAAGAGATAATAGTTAAAAAATAACTTCTATATAATAACAAACAATCTATGTTAGTTCTTTAAGAAACATTCAATATCTGACTGAAAATTTTAGATTCAGTCAATATTGTTTTGGAAACAATCTGAATTTGTCACTTATGGCTACTAAAAACAGTTTTGAGAGAATGTGAAAATTTTGGGATTATTTTCCATATTAAATTCATTGTTTGCTTTCCCCCCAAAAAAGGAAGGGGTGGCAAATTTGAAAAGAAAATATATTTTACAAAAAGAAAAGCAAACTAAATCATTCTATACCAATGATAATAATGCATGATGTTAAAGCACCATTATTCAATGCTTACAGCAATGCTGCAAATTTTCATAAAAATGTCAATAAATATATCTTTTAACGTGCTGAATGCAGGAATCTTAAAACTGCACATTTGTAAGAGTATGAGAAAAATCATCAACTGAGGGGTCTGAGCAGTATAATGCATTTCCATTCATCAAATCACAAATAAAAGCATCTACATGGAAAACAATATCTTAATATATTATCCATAAAAAATGGCTTGGTATGCATTTTGTATTAAGATAATTTTCAAATGATTTGCATAACTAGTAAAAGAAGGAAATTTTTATTATAAAATCTCAAATAATGGAATCTTTTTGTATAGAATGAGATACTGTAGCAATAAATTTCCTATTATGCACTTCACAAAGTATTTCATATTGAAAGGAAAAGAAGTAAGATATGTGATAAGATTATTCTTTGTTTACCAATCCTAAAATGTAACTTAAAAACTATCTGAAAACCTCTGCACATTTTTATATTAGTTCAAAGACTTTCCTGTTCATCATGCTTTAGAATTTGTGAGAAATACTGCTTAAGATAATTCTAACTTTATAAGGTAATAAGCAAATGGTTATTTATAATTTATTCAGTGATTAATTTAGCAGTTTTAAAAGAACACATGAAGCGGTGTAACAATAATTAAAATACTACATTTCCAAAGAAGACATACAAATATTACTTTCAAATCACTGCATAGTAGGTGCCACTTAATGTGATCATGTTTTTTCATATCTATTTTCATAATATTAGCAGAATAATAACATTAATTTTAAAAAAGCACTTCAGAATGAAAATGGAATTTAACTAATTTAATTAAAAAATATCAAGAACACAAGTATTTTCACAGCATTTTAATTAGAAAATGCAAAAATGTGTTTGTGAACTGCTCATAATGTTCCTGGATATTATTTTACTGCTTCTGTACACGTAATCTTAAAATTAAAAATGCATCTTTTGTTTGAAGACTGCCAGTGTAAAATTAAGCAAAAATGCAACCATTATTTGCCATCAGTGTTTTCAGGATTTTTTTTTTGGGGGGGGGAGTGGCTTCTGAAAAAGAAAGGAAAAAGAAAGGACTTATGTGTGATTGTTCTTAAAATCAATAGAGTTCCTCATAGGATACGTCAAACTAAAGTTGTTGTTTTTTTAAACCTGATTTTAAATAAATGACTAAAGTTGAAATCAAGGTGTTTGGAAACCTAATCTCACACTTCGCAACATTTCCGTGTCACCTGACAATTTTTTAAATTTAATCTAATTTGGCAATGATAAATTTTAAAAATCCATTCTGTATGAATCTGGACATATTAACTAAATTGTTGATCACAATAAACAATATTAACTGAATTGTTGATCACGATAAACAAAGTATTTTCCAAGTTTTCATATACAAATGAGTGAGACTTCACCACATCGATGACAATATCCAATTAATAACATTAACCATGACCACAATAAGCAGCGTCTACTGTATTCTTTTAAGTTACATAATGCACTTTTTTTATCTCTCTATACTTTGTATATAGCTATAAATTACATGTCTAAATACGTTGAAAAAAAAACTTGAGAAGAAAATACAGAGCAGGATGCAATGTTAGCAAATACAGCATTCAGAATTTTTTTCACATGTAAATTTAAAAAAAAAAATAAACATTGTTATTGTCAAAATTTATTAGCATAACACAGCTCAATGCACAGTGGAACCTCAGGTTACAAATATGTTTCACGATGAACAAATTTCCTAACCAAAAAAAAGAACTGTCTCGAAAGACAAACATACAAGCTATCAATAAATGAATTTCCTACATGTTTTGAGGTCACTTCTAACAAAAATGAGCAGTTTTAATATTCTCTATTATTCAATTTTCATGGACAAAGCCTTGTAATACATAACTAATGAAACAATGAATTCAATCTAGAAGAAATTATTACCAGAGATTTTGAAGAAGTTGACAGTTAAGGATTTTTCTGTTTCTATATAATGCCTAAATCCTTTGACGCGCGGTGGTCGTGCCCTGAAACCACCAATTTTGGAATTTTTTTTTTCTTCTTTCCGAAATTTTTGAATGAAAATTGATTTATTACTGATCTTTTACCAGAGAGTTTTCTCTGACCTCAACACACTTGCTTTCCAAGCTAGTATTGTGATTTTATAAATTATTTCCTGTGGTTTAAATTTAATGTAAATATACTTTGCTGTAATAAAAATTGAAATCGCTTAAAGTTTTATTTAAATTAAAAATATTTTCTGAATATTTTGGGATGAAATATGAATAAAATAAGTATGAATGGGAAACGAATGATCCGTATCAAAGCCAAAAAGACCAAGCCCTCCCCATTAACATAAAAAACCACAAACGTCATCTGATGAAAAGAAACTAAATAACACTGGACATATACCAGTGAAATTTAGATCCAGGCAGTGTATACTTTGTAGCACAAGGAAGAAACCTCATAGAAGATACATGTGTGAAACATGGAATGTGAGTCTATGCATGTACCAAAAAGACAAAACATGCTTTGAACAGTGTCACAAATTTTTTTTTCTTTGAAATTTAACAACAAAAACACTGATTATTTTTTTAATCCTTATTTTACTGAGTTTTTTTACTCATTTAGCCAAACGTCCTTATTATGTAAGTACTTATATTTTCACTGCTACAGAAAAATTACATAAATGTTTATATTTTAAATTTTTCTGACGATTTACCTTGTAAAATAATGTTAAAAAATTATATATAATGCAATTCTTACATACATTTTTTTTTTTTTAAATTCGTAATTTTCTATTAATTCAGGATATTTGTTAAGTTTGCGGGAGTATAATGGAAAAGTAACCCTTTTTTCTATCAGCAAGATTTATTTCTATTTCATTTTAAAGATTAATAACAATATTTCTTCCCTTTTCATTTCTCATTATCTTGTAATTATATCACCAACTCTTTTTAATACATGTATATTTCTCTACTACTGAACTAGTTTCTTTCTAGTTTAGATTTAATGATTTGCACTGATTTTTCAATTGTAAACTGGTGCAAATGTTACCAATGCAAAAGTTTAAAATCTGCAATCATCTGAGGCGAAGGAATGAATCAATAATATATTTTACAGAAGTTCCTAAAGGAGAATTAGGTTTGGTTTACAGAGATTTCAGATGACCTCTAGGAACAAACTATATTCGTTAACTGAGGTTTCACTGTACTTACAGACAATTTAGATACTGAAGTTACATTTGAAGATACACACATAAATCCAAATTTCATATATATACATAAATAGAAATTTCATATATATACATAAATAGAAATTTCATATATATACAGAGAGAGAGAGAATTAAATTACATGAACTTTTGTAAAATTCAACAAATTACATTACATTACAAAAACATTAAAATCCAACAAATAGTAATATAGCAAAAATACAAAATCAAAAACTTCTCACACATACTCTTTACATTAATATATTTTTCTTACAAATAATACATATAATATATACAAATAAGACTTTTTAGTGTAATTTAATAATTTTTTTCTTTCCTCTACGTCTGTTTTTCAAGCTGTTATTTATACTTTTCAGCTTATAATATATCATAAGCTGAGCATATGAACTGACAATATACTGAGGGGTAACACAATCCATTTTTCACTACATCAAATTCTTTAAAATACAAAAAGTAAGTGTGTTCACCCAAAGATTTATCAACAAGAAGAATATTCTTACATAAAGTGCAAGGAAATTGCTTCAATGCCCTTCCAGCAATACATCCAGCAACATAAGTTGCTGAATTTTGTGAAAATACATCATATGATGTACTTGTAATACAAGCACTAGTATCAGAATTTTCATTTGCTACCAATAAGGGATCATCAAAGTCAATTTCCATATCATTTACATCACTGCCATTTCCAGGCTCAGTGTTATCGATAACTGTCAGCAACTCTGTAGGTATCAAAACTGTATCGTTATCAGGTTCACAGTTTGATAGCTTACTTGTGCTTATGATATTCTGTGCCATTAGTATTCTCATCCTCTGTTGAAAATCATATGCAGTTGGATGGTCATTATTTCCACCTCTGCGTCTAACAACAGAGAAAAAATTTTCCAAGGCATCTTGGGTGAAACGACACATTAATACAAATGGTACATCTTCCAACAGAACTGGAATTAACTGCTGAACTGCTGATAGTGTTAATTTCCAGCCAAATATACTTGGGAAAGATATTTTTTTTTTCTGTTTGAAATTCAATGCCTTTGATGAAATCCATCTTTTCCTTCCAGGTTTTTAAGTGAATCGATGACTTGGTAACTCCTGCAAGAAAAGGATTAGAGTGCTTAAGTGTTCTACTGTTCAAACTGTCAAATAAAATATTTATGTTTGAACAGAAATCTGCTGTAAGACTAGCCGATGCGGGTAAGCCATTTAGTGCACTAAGGTAACACAGGCCTGAAGCCACAGAATGACTGAAGACCTGAGCTGCTAATTTTACACTCATAGCACTAAGGCAATCCACATTTACATGGCGGTCTGTTAATTTCGGAACACATCTGTGAGGCATTTTACGATCAAATTCCCACAAAGATACAATGTGGTTCCAACTAGCAATTTTGCCACCCTGAAATTTAACATCATACTTTCTAAAATTATTTCGCAAGCACTTCAAAAGGTGAGGCACATCAAAAAGTGTGAATACCTTTTTGTCTTGACATATAATATATGGTCTTTCTTCTGTGACTTTCATAAATTTTTTGTAACAAACTACATTGTTTGCACCACCATCACAAACAACAGCCACAGGTATCAAACCACAATCAAATAATTTTGATAGGGCTTCCATGACCAAAGTACACAACATAAAACCTGGAGTAGTGTGAGAAGAAAAAAAATAGCCAATGACTTTTTACACAGCCCACGGACCATAAAAACAAGACCATGAATTGCATATTCGGGAAACATTTTTAGTTCAGTGTAGGAACCATAATTTTCAAATCCAACAATGTAATCACTTTTCTTATCATAAGATAAGCTTTGCTTTAAAGTGATTTCATCGAAGGATAAGATGCAATACCTGTCATGGATTTTCAGTTTGCTAGCAACTAATTTTATGGCATTGAGCACAGCAACTGAAAATCCAGGTTCCATTTTTATACCAGATACAGCTTTCAATAATGTAGGCTTGCTGGGCAAATGCAAAAAAGCCTTCAGTGTATTATATGATTTTGGACTACTAAGATAGATCTGAAGGCACAAATTTTTATCCATCAGTGATCATCTTCGTCCGTATTTTGACACATTTGATGCTTTTATTTGTGATTTTATAAAAGTGAAAACTACAGAACTAACTAATGAGCTAATCAGCTGGAGTGCCTTTTCGACTCCAGCTTTGTTTGCTTTCCTTTTTGCTGAATGTTTTCGTTTTAAATATGCCAGCTTATGACTTAACTGCCTTATTTTTAAAGATTTTGGTGTTAAATTTTTGTTGCATTTTAATCTTTTTGGTGTCTCGGTGATATTATTTAGTTCTATGGAGTGCTGGTGTGAACCAAGTTCTAGAGAGCCAGAATCTGTGAAGTGCCAGAATCTGTTTCTGCCAAAGGACTTGAATTATCATCGATACTGATTGCATGCTGCTGCAATTTCGAGCACAACTTCATAGACAGCTGATGAACATTTACAACTCTGTCGTTTCTGGACAGCTCATCAGCTAGGAAGGAAAAAGAAAATTTATATATATATAACAAGACTAATGCATAAAAATTCATAATATAATCATTATCAATTAATTATTTTATGAATATTTCATCTCTAAACAAATAAATATTTAACTAACCTTTAACACGGTTTGACATTTAGTTTTAAGAAAAGAAGTTTTGGTTAATCTTCGGATTATGGTAACTTGGCGATTTTTTGGCGACCAACCCTGCTAGTTGTTTTTTTTTTTTTTTTTGGACGCCATTTTGTTTTGACAAAGTAAAGGCATGTTTTTTTTTTTTTTTTTTTTTTTTTTTTTTTTTTTTTTAACTACTCAACATTTTTTTCCAACAATTTTCCAACAAACAAGCCGAATTACGCTTATGCTAGAACTTTTATGGAACAAAAGTGCTTAATCATCACGAAGATTAGGTGCGAAATTGGGAGAAAGTGCAGAATCGCCCACTGCTTGCAGCGTTAAGAATTGCACATACACGGTATCATCCATGTATACGTCGATCTATTTTGACTTAAAAAAACATCACAGAATTGCACAAAAATGGCATTGCGTACACTCTTGACTTTATCCATTTACACTGCTAAAGTCCTAGCTAGTAAACTTTATCGCCTTACCAAAATGTCGCCAAACTACCAGTTACCATATTCCAAAGATTAGCCGAAGTTTTAATTTTATTTTTAATTATCGTTAATTTCATTTATCCTGAGTTTGTAAATCTGATTCAAAGCCTAAAATTATACTTTGCGTAAATATATTCTGCTACATCATATTCTAAGAACATTCTGCTATATCCATAAAGGATTTACTAAGGAAAATTTAATGGATTTTAAAAAAGGGTTACTTTACATTCTCTCATACCAAAATTGACTATGTAAGAAACAGCAGAAGAGTCCTTTCATAATAAATAAGTTATATTATTTATGTAAACAAATGAAATTTCTGTGGGAGATTAAACTAAATTATCCTTCAGAAAAAGATTTATCACTCTTTTTAAAGACAGCAGACTACTCTCTTTCTAAGATAACATAGTAAGTTGTTGATCAGTACAATATATAAGAGGTTAAATTTTTAAAAATTTTTGAAATATATAAACTTGAAATTAATGCATACCTGTTTCACCAAATTTTGTTGGTTTAGCACTCGAATGCAAAAAATGCTTCTTAGTTGTGGAATATGCATTGTCTTCAAAATGTGCGGAACAAAGACGACTTCAATATAAAAGAGAAGGTGGCTTCTTTAATATTTCCTTGTCACGTCCAATCAAGTAAATTCTACATGCTGCAAGCCATTGTGCTGATCTATAAAAGTTAAAACAACATGAAATTTACACCTACTTTACACAGGGAACACTAGTTTTAAGCATTCATTTAAAATGTAACTTATTACTGTGCAAAACAAATACATATTTTAGTTTTTCCAGAAATTTGACATGTAGATAACATTTAAGTACTAATTTATGTACAAAAAAATTAATATTTATGCATTTTACTCAAACTAATGTTAAATTTTTAAGCATTCTGCTTATGAAAAAATTCATTTTAGCTGATGCATATATTCAACTAATGCTTCTACGATTTTGTAATATTTACATAAATATTTTATTACTATTGTATATATAATTAGGCTAAACAGATAAGGCAACATTGAATATCACACAAAGTATGTTAATGAATATAACGTTTTCATTTGAAAAGGAATAATTTTTTTAAATAACAGAAAGTTAAAAAAATTTCTTCATCTGTCATACTGTACTTATTTTCATGCATTTTAAATAATTAAAATAAAAATTAAATTTTTACCTCTCTGGATTTTTAGGAAACCGAAAGAATTTTCTTTCAGGAAAATACCAAGAATTGGCATTACACACCACACAACGCACATAAGCCTTTGGTGAAGGATCATTTAACCTAAATGAATTATTATTATAAAGATTTAAATCACATCAGTACAGAATATATAAAAATTGAATATAAAAATAAAATATGGATATTTAATAATTAATTTACAGAATACATTTAAGTTGCAAGGTTGAAATAAAATAAAAAAGAGCCAATGAATATCATGACACCAGAATTATGCAGCTAATTTACTTTAATAATTTTATTTTTAAAACTGGAAAAATTATTAAAAAATTAATTTAAAAAATAATTAAAGATTGGGATAATATTGCAGTTCTTAGTAGCAAAAAAATGATATCTGTGAATAGTTTATTATAAAGATTCTTTGATTATAAATAATGCTCAATGTATAGAATTAGAAAATATCATGAACTAAAAAATTGATACCTGGTTAAACGAAAATAGAAGAAGTTGCAATATACATTACATATAACTGCAGGAAAGATCGGATATGAAGAACTGAAATAATTTTCATTAGCAATCATAGTAAATCATCCATGATTGCTTGATTTTATCCTCGCAATTATATACAAATATACTAATTTTGCGTAAGAAGCTTTGATAGAGATATTTCGAAATACTTCTGATTTCTTTAACAGTAGGAATTATAATTTTTCAATAAAATGTTCCAATGAAACTTTTAACTTTTTTAATGCCAACTTAATTAATAATCGTTCATTACATGATATTTGATTACCATCCCATGTTATGGAATGGATTTGAACATAACTCTGGTAATTAAAAAATAATTCTACTATGAAAAGGTATAAGAATTAAATATTTTTACGTACCTTTCACACGCAGGATCACTAGAGCGTGATTCATTATTTTTTTCCATTTCCAAATGTTCAAAATTGCTGAAATCCTCGTGCTTAGCGTTCAATATGGCGCGCTATGACGACTTCTACGATGTTGTTGACAAACTCTCTGGCTCTAGCGCGCATGCGTGAATGAATTTCAGAGAACCTGAATTTACGCCTGTAAAGTTGTCAAAAAAGACACATTTTAGACTCAGTTTTTCTCCGTGGCGTTGCTGTGCAGTCGAAGCTTGACTTCTTCTCACTATAGATTCTTTGGTCGAAGCTTGACTTCTTCTCACTATAGATTCTTTGTCACCAACGTCCAATGCTGAATTAGAATACCAGGATTATGACGTCATCAGTATAGCATCACCCAGCGCAGTAAGAATCATCCCAGACAGCGCTGAGACCTGGTCGAGAGCGGAGGGCAGAAGTGAGCAGACGGCTCACACGTCTTCAAGAGTTTATGAACTTAGATTGAGCTTTTGATGTTATGCCTTTAGGTGTAAAAGGACTGTTGGTGCATCATTATGTTAATCCTGCATACCGTTAACTTCATCTTTATTTACTTTTCTTATTTACTTTTATTTCTTTCTATTAAACAAACAATTTAAATATTACTTCGTGCTCTCATGCTGTGAATTAAGTCAAATTCTACATGGATAACAATACAATGTGGCGAAGCGATTGTTCCAAAATTTTATTTGAATTTTTCAAAATTGAATCTTAAAACGATTTCCTGCACATACATTTGCTTAATAAATAAACTGAAACTCTCAGAATTTTATTATTTGTGCCTTTAGAAGAACTGAGAAAATCTCTTAAGTGAAGTTTTAATGAAAATTTAACAAAATTTCTGATTTTTTGACAAAATCACCGGAATTATTCAACCATTTTATCTCACTGTATATTAGCGTATCTAGTAACATTTAGTTTAAGCACATAATCTACATATTTTGCTTCCAGATGAACAACGGAAATACATGCAAATATACAGTGCCTCTTTGCTCACCTAACGTTTGCCTCCCTAACGTGGGCTCTACACTAGAAAGTGTCAGAGATGAGGCAAAACCGAATAACCTAAGGTAAAACAGTACCTAACAGTCATCATCTTCTTCACCAGTCAACCATTTGACCTTTTTTTTTTTTTCGGGGTTGGGGGGGGTACGTAACAGAACGTCGGAAGTAAGCAAATAATTATTCATTGCTGAGAAATTCTTTAACTGAATAAGTTAATTGGTAACGTGAGAAAGTTGAAAATAAAAACTTTAAAAAAAGTTTTTATGAAATGAGCTTTTATTTAAAATTCATAAAATAGTTTAGCACTTAGTTTAAAGGAAACAAGGGATTAGATACTTCCGTTTACAAAATTCATTTATAGTTTTATATTACGAATAATAAAAGCGCAAGATCTTAAATAAAAAAATATCTAATAATCAAATTGCATTGTCAATAATATTAGTTATTACCTTTTAAAATTTATTTAGGGTGCCCCACGCTTTTATTATTCCTGATAGAAAATTGTGTGGATTTTGTAAGTCTCTTTACAAACTATTTAGACTATTTAGTTTAACGAGAATATGAGACTATTTAGTCTCTTGTTCTCTTTAAAATATACGATAAATTACTCGTATTTTTCTCCTTTCAGTCAATTAATTATGAATTTTAAACAAAAATCCATATTATAAAAATACTATATTTGAGTTAGATAATGAAATTTTTTACTTAAAATCCCATTGGGAAGGTGATTAATGGATGGCTGATTCAAATGATCTAATGTAAAAGTGTAAAGTTAATTCCTCTCGCAACTCCAATTTTACTCCACCACGTTTGGTTAAGTACTTCAAATTCTATTTTTGAACAGATGTTTAAGCTTTTTCTGGTCATACCTTTCCTTTTACTGATTTTATGGGCCTTTTCCATTTCTAGTAGCTTGAAAGCCCTCTAGCTTGAAGAATTACTACTTCAATTAACAATTTACTGTATTTTTTCAATTTCTACTTGATGTCTGGCCAATTTTTACCATTTATTGGAATTAGCCATTTTGAATTTCACCTCATCCCATCTTTCTGGAATTTGTGTCGAACAAGACGCCATCTTGAACAATTTCTTCCTTCTTCAACAGTTAACCACCCCACTCACTCTGAGACAGGTTGTGCCAACGATCAGTTACTTTTAATCGGCTGTTGCTTCATGACGTTTCTTCCCCCCTTTAACGTCATTACACCTCGTTGGTGAGCTTCTTTCTTATCTTTTCTGAAGGCACACGTCCATTTTTACTGCATAGTTCTTAATAGTTGTTGTCGCCGAGCGAGGTTTGTTTAAAATTTTTTTTCTTTCCCTTGTTTTAATTTTTGCTCATAACAAGACCCAAATTAATTCGCTTTTAGTTTCAATTTTTAAGTTTTTACTTCGTTTACTAAATGTAAACTCTAAGCTAATAGGTCATCCCTAAAAGTCTTGTTTTTTTTTGGCCTAATAGCAATTCGCTGTTTATTTTTTAAATTTTATTTTATACATTTGCCTAACCAGGCCAGTTTGTATAATTTCTTTCTTACACCATTAATGTGTTTACCATTTACTTTAAACAAGCGGACGCGTCGGGAAATGTAGAATATTCTTTTTACCTTGTTTTCTACTTTTTGCAACTCAATGCGAAATAATACTTGATCACAAAAGTCTTTTTTAGTTTGTTCTCTTTCTTAAATTATATATATAGTGTATTTATAAAATGGTCCTTTGTTTTAAACTCATATGTATATGTAATGAATACTTGAAGAGACTGCTGCATAATTAGAAAGATGACATTCGAGGAGAAGTTTCTAGACCGACTGAACATGATCTTTATTCCTGGACACGAACTAAATATCGAAAACATATTTTTTATTCCACATAATCATGGACGTAACACGCAGGCCACAATTTTATTATAGGTTATCAGAATTTTAATAATGGCGCAGTCAATACGACAAAGCACAAACGAAATGAAATAGCATCCAAACAGCGCATTTATGTAATATAGCAGCTTGTTAAGAGATAGATTGGTTTTGGTTTACGGTTAGAAATGTTTCAGTTCTCAGAGTTAAATCATCAGCTTTGCGCTGGCCATGCAGGATAGAATGATCTAAAAATGACGCAATCCAGATAGGTTAAAATAGAGGGGGAGAATTAAAGGGTTGCCGTTAATTTAAAGTATAATTTTGATTTATTTATTTTTTATCTTACATATATACATATGCATATATATATATACTCTCTCTCTCTCTCTCTATATATATAATTTATAATTATGGTACTAGTGAACAATTTAGAATAGAACACATACTGTTTATCTAATAAAATATTAAGTTTTCATACAAATTTTCGTAAAAATTTTGTATTTGTTTACAATGCGAAATCTATTGAAAATAATCAGTTTCACCTTAAATTCCAAGCAAAGTATAAAAGAAATATATTTTTACCTAGAGTTCTAAGAAGAGAAAGAAATTTTATTTTGAATAATCTCTCATTTAAGAAATATGAAGAGCTGGATGTATCAAAACTCGCACAGCTACTGGAGGATAGACATATTTTTCAATTTCTTCTCTAGTAGCTGTTGGTAAATTATAGGGTACCCCAACGATTAAATTCATCTGTTCTCCCAAATTCGAGATCTTTCCATGTTACATAACAACCTAAAATTAACCAATTACAGATTAGCTGTACTTTTGCCTCATACTTAGTATAAATAATCTTCGCAAGCAACTACGTCATTCCTTTTCCTGAATCTGTCATGAAAACAACTCTACGCCGCTTATGCTGTCCTGTCTAAAGCGCTTACGTCGTACTTTTAAAATCCGTGTACATAAAATTTATCGTATTGAACTATGATTGGATAAATGCCTATTCAGATGATTTGGTATTTGTGTAAATAAAGATTGGTGAGTCATCAAAGTCCAGTTTTATTATCGTCGGCTGTATGCCTTTCCATTCAGTCATTATGACTACGCGCTTAAAATATCACATTTATATATGTGCATATTAGAAATTCCAGATGGCCTAACTTGTAGCTTTAAAAATTAAAGAAACTCTGCAGAATATTTTAGAAAATGTACTTATTTCTTATATTGCTAGCTGATAACTCTACTTCTATTTAGAAAGAAAGGAAAAAAAAAAAAAAAAAAAAAAAAAAGATTGAATGCAAAGAAGAATAAATTTGGAAAAAAGTAATTCTTCCTTTCAAAAAATAAGATCCTGTTCTAAGCTATTTATAAAAAAAAGATTTGAAATCCGAAAGTCAGTTCTCAGACATTAAAATGCAAATGAAATTTTGAGCCGATGGAGAAAAACATATTTCCGAATTTTTGGAGCATAATGGAATTTTAATACTTTTCTTCGATACTACTTCTTCACAGTTTGCAATCGATAAATTAAAACGGACTGAGTATCAAATTGAAAGAGTTCTTCCAAGTCCATAAATTGGTTGTTTATTTTTCTATATTTAAACAAAATGAAAAAGTTTTGGACAATCTGGTGATTACTGATATATGAACTTATTAATTAAGTAATATACATTAGTAGTTTTGTTCATTGAATATTTTCAATAAATGTTTGAACACATTTGCTAGAATTTTAATTATCTTCTGAATTAAAGCAAATAACTTTTAATATTTAAGTTATATATAATTATACTGAAATAATTTGTATTCATGTTAAATAAAATTTTTATTTCATAGTAAACGTTGACTGCTGATGGTTATGTTAATAGTAAAATCTATAATTCGATTCGCAAACTACGTAATTCCTGTATAATTTGTCTTTGGGAAATATGGCCCATCAGCTTTACAAACTGACTGCATTATCGCAGCTTCCTTGTCTTGAAAAAGAATCAGTTATTTTCAACAAAGTGAATACTTCATTAGTTCCATCGTAATATTTCCAGGAGCCTGAGAATCTGACCTAATTCACTAGTGTTTGCATTATGCAGTTGTGGAATGACGTCGTAATGTAAATTCATTTCTACAAAAAATCTCTTTCAAAGCAATCACATCACTCATTGTTGCTTCAGACATTACAATTCCTTGAACACAATTATAATGCTAATTAAATTATGTAGAACAAGAAACTGTTAATGCAATCTTTTGTTATTGACATTAAAAATCGTGAATAATGTTAATATCGAAGTAATTACCTCTCGATTGCATGCAATTTTCCAATTTCCTCCGCTTCATTTAAAACTGTAATTATGATACTTTCTTTTGATTTACTGTTTTTATGACTTTTTAATAATACGATAAATTCAAGAATTTAAATTTTTTATTCATTTATAATGTTCGTAACTTATAATAACTATGAAAATTATTATGCAGCAATTGAGATAAAATAAAATAAAACTAATAAAAGTTTTAAAAAATCTTAAAGAAATCAGATTTTGACGATCACTTACATTGGTTCTTTTAAAGTTTAATATGGGCCAGGAGATACATGGACAGACAATGAATTGAAACAGATGACCCAGGTGCAATAGCAAAGCATATTATAGGCTAGTAGATGAATATTCATTTAGATGAACATAATAACTTTATATATCTTCTGTAGATTTAGAAAGTGTAAAAAATTTATGATGTAATTCTATAAAAATATCTAAGTTTTTTAATTAGACGTAGCATGAATCAAATGCATTTTTATTCGCATCAATTTCATTAAAAAGTGAAAAAGTATTTTTAGTAACAGCATCTCTGTCTGAATATTTTAGTTTGTTAATTAATAACAGACATATTAAATATGACACAATAATGTCTCACATTTTTCCTAATGACAACAAACTGTAATAAAAAATGAAACAATATCAAATCGTCTTTCGAGCCGCTTTAGGCTAAAACATTAAATAAATAAGTAAAATTTGAAAATAAAAATGTGCCAATGTATGGGTAAATAAATTTATGCGTAATGTGAAAAGTGTTGCATGCGCTCGTAATGAAATTTCAAATTATAGTAGTACGTTGTTTATTATGTGGTAAATGTGGCATGCTTGTAGTACATGATGATTTCAAGCTGCAGAAATTCCTTGTTTATTGCATAATAAATGTGTCCTGCTTGTATATGATTGTTTCAAATTGTAATACTACGTTGTTTATTATGTAGTAATAAATAATATGTTCTGAAATTTTATATTCTGATCATACGGGGGTAAATAATGAATAAAATAATTTGCAGAATACCGAGTCTGCACCTTAGAAATATCTAGGTATTTTCAAAAGCATAATGGCGGCTAAGAAATACTTGCCGTTTGACATGATTAAGTGGCAGAAGATTCAGTTACTTATAAATAACAGTTTAATAAGCTTACCTATAAATAACAGTTAATGTTTTAGATTCTTCAAATACTTACGCATGAAAAATAAAGAAACGAAACAAAATCAGATTTCGGATGATGAATAAGCCATCATTATATCCAACTAAAAGATATACAGGAATATATCGCCTTTGAGATTAAATTCATAAAGCGCCAGTTCGTAGAATTAGGTATGATTACTAACTCTTACTAACTCGAATGTCACTTACCGAGTTACGTTGCTATTGGTACTAAACGATAGTTGACGCGGATGGAAATCTTTAGAAATACGTTTTATATGTTTAAATTAAGTTAAATTTTTGCATTAGAAAAGGAATTATTATTTATTTATAAAAAGAATTATTAAGTTACATTAAGCGATTATTTGCAGACGTTAAAATAAAATTATATTATTAAAATAATTTTTAATAAATAAAATTAAAATAATTATTAAGTTACGTTAAGCGAATATTTGCAGAATCATGACATTATATATTTACATATATATGCATCCCATAACATTAATTCGTAAGCCTTATATCGTGCATTATTATTATGACAGCAATTAATTAGTTAACGAAAATTCTCATTCGACTTAACATATTTATATATTTTTATGTGTATAAAATTAGCTTTATGTGTAAGAAATGCATCAAGTGCACGAAAATACACTACGTGTTTAATTACAGTATTAAGTGTACAAAAATACACTACTTGTTTAATTATGGTATTAAGTGTATCAAAATACACTGCGTGTTTAATTATGGTATTAAGTGTACGAAAATTACACTACGTGTTTAATTACGGTATTAAGTGTACAAAAATATCCTATATGTACCTACAGTTCAATTATGTTAATGATATTTCATGGTTGTTTACTCTTAGCTACGCAATATTAGCATATGTTCCTTTGCAAATAAGCAAGTTAAGAATATTCCTAAATAGATTTCTCAATAAAGAGATTTAAAATAAAGTACATCGCTTTTATGATATACTGGGTTTTTTTTTTTTGTTGAGAAAAGAAAGAAAATACAATATATCCTTGTTTTAGTCCTTCCCTCGCACATGATAGGAAAGAAGTAATTCTTACTAAAAGAAGCGAAAGGAGGGACTGGTTCTCACTGGGAAAACGTTTTGTCTCATCCATATATGCGGTAAGTACCTTCACAAGCGGTATCGTGTGGCTCTTTAACTGATACTATTAAGGTTGCGGGAAACTCTGTTAATGTTGGAGAAACTTTTTATCTCTTCTACAGCAAAGAGAAGGAAGGGAATATGCTATTAGAAGTCTTGACATTATTACTCTTGTTTTAAAGGATATGTTATAATAGCATTTTATTTATGTTTATTCCTTATGATTAAGAATATATTAATACAGCATTCGATAAACTTTTATTCATATTACATTTCATTTTATAATTAAATTAATACTTACTTAGTAATAGGCACTGACTAAGTAGGTTCTTTGCTTCAGGCAAAAACATGAAATGTTGCTTTACGCTCTAAGGTACCCTGTATAATTAAGATGCGTTTTATTTTTTAATATTGAAAGAAATCAGTATTGTAAGCCTTTGGAGATCAAGCTATTGAATGGATAACGCATTAATATGTACACAGAGATGTTGATTGAGAGTTCCTTAGATGGACGAAAACAGAAAAGGATTCTAATTGATGATACATTAGGATAAGCACCAGAGATAGTGCAATGAAATGTGTCTTTTTAATTTTAATTGTTGTTTGACTTTTATCATTTGTCATTTTTAGAAATACGTAGAATAAAATATATCCAATTCAAATTTCAGCAAATCATAATTTGTGATAGTTCATAAATAACCACTATAAAGCTTTTGTAAAACAGGATCACTTTAAAAATAAATTGCAAAATAATTAAATCCGAATGCACAGTTTGGTACTGTGTTATACAGTAAATCTGCATCTGTAGTCATTTTACATTTTTGGAAAGCTCTGAGTTAGTAAAATAAGAGACTCAGCAGTACTTTACTCAGCAACACTTTTTTTATAGCAAATATTAAAATATCTTAGAATTTGTGTATTTTTAAGAATTCATATTATCTTGGATATTTTTTTATAATCCGTATATTTATATCCCTTTCCTGTTTACACTATTTAGCTTTTAAAAAATTTCGCAGTTCATATTTACTAAACGGTAATTGGTTTACTATACTTGTCACATATATACAACTGGCATTATAGGTAATAGACAAAATATAAATTGAACGTAAGAACTTTTTAACGTCATTATCTCCAATATATCGTATACACACTGATGGCAACTAGGAGACTTCGAAGGAAGAAAGAAAATCCTCTAATTGAGTGGTAAAGCTTCTGGTTTTAAGGGTGTCTCCTATTCGGATGTAGGATTGTGCTTTTTTCTTTTTGCTTGAAACCGTCTTGGATGATTCATCCTCAAGAGTACAAAAATAATTCACCGACTGACCGAAAATTTTGAAAATCCTAATTTAAAAGATATCTTAAAAAAGTAATCACCTATATACCTTAGTTGAAATATTTATTGCATACAAACGAACTTAGCAAAACAATTGATATGAACATTTGTTGTTTTCAAGGAAAGAGAATGAGCAAGGCTTTGTATTTTACTAAATCCAAAACAACAAGTAAGAAAATTCTTCTGTAATGGTAATCCGTGGTATATTATTACCCTTTTGAAGCGAATATGGGAAATATATATATATGATTTCTTGCAGGTTTATATTTCTTAAAATTTCATTATTTCTTAGAGCACGAAAACTTGTTTGTATTTTGTATTACATGTATGCAAAGGAAATTTACACATTATAAGTTTAAAATTAATTGCTTTCCTGATAGCTCATATTTTGAGTAAAATAAACATACGAAAACATATTCTTCAAAATTAAAAATGAAATTCTTATTTTCGATTATTTCGCATACTTAGTCTGTGAGAAAATCTTTTATGTCAGTTTCTAGGTATAAACAAGAATTAAGCAGAGTGAAAAACCCATGATTCTTGTAATTTAAATACTGCATTTTCAGCAATGTGTTCGTGTATAACAGCTACTAAATGCTAATCAAAATGTGTGCTATCATTAGCATCCGATATTTAATATTTTAAATAGCGATGCATTTAACTTACATACTGAAATGTAAGAGTATTCTTAAAAACGTAAGTTTAATTCCTTAAATATTAATCCTGAACAGGCATTTTCAGTTAAAAAATTTCTGAAGAAAAGCCTCAGAATTATTGAAGTCTTTTTGCACATTAGAATAATGATAATGTGTATAAAGTTTTAAATCTTGCATGAGTCTTTCAGAACAAATACTTTAATGAGTAAAATATTTCCTATGCTTTATTACGTTAAGTACTGAAAGTTCCAAACATGATATACGAATCGTCTTTGAGTAATTTATTCAATACTTCACAGGACACGGTTCTTATATGAGTTATTTCAATCCCTTTGGTTTCCGAATTAAATGGTCAATGAACGCGTGAGCCTTATATGATCCCAGAAGTTACCTCTTTGGCCACCCACAGACAGCTAGCTGACATCCAACTTCCCTGCTGCAGGTAATACACAAACTTGGGAACACATCTGCGCTTATAGGAGAGGATAGGCATAATAATAATAAAGTCCCACACTCTTTAGATTTATTCGTCCAGCTTTTATGATTCCGTCAGCATCGTATTTGTGAATACTTTTTGTGTCATTATGTTTTCTTCTTTTTTCATTTGTATGTTGTAAACAGTACCGGATATTGTGGCACTGCCACATACGTTGGTGTGAAAAAATTTAAAATGGGGCTGAGAAATTAGCCCAAAAGCGAAACAATGCAACAGAATTGACCGCAAGACTAGTCAGGAGATACGACTTGTGACCCATGCGTTATATGACATATGTTATATGAAAGGGAGGAGGAGAATCGGAACGGTATAAAGTACACGGACGGTTACACTCAGCAATACGGTAAAAGCTAGGGCACGTTGTACAATGATTTCAACTAAATCAAATTTTTATTATCGTGAGATATTGCAAACATTCAATTCAAGAGATATTACTTTACCTAAGCTCGCGTAGTTGGAAAATCGGAATAATTTTGAAATGTGGTTGAGAACGATGGGATTGCTCACAGCATCGATTTACATGCCTGGAAAGACATTCAGACGGGAAAAAAAGCCGTTCCAGCTTTCAGCAGTGGTCATTCTCCAGCAATGGCGGTGGAAGGCAGGTCTATTGTCCTATTGCTGACACGAAACTGCCAACAAATATCACAAGGCACATCAAACAGACCACTTAATATCCAACATTCTATTTTACCTTGCCAGAAGGCTGCATAAAGGCGGTTTATATGCATTTTGTTTATATGCATGACGACCAGTATGGTGCGTGCCGTTAACCTCCGCCCGGTGCGGAATTTCCACTAAGCAAGTCCCAATTTCCGAAAACTGCAGAGAGAAAAAGATATTTTCGTGATTTTAATACCAAACTGCCCCTGGTTCTTTATACCTGGATTTATGTACTTTTAAAATATGCCCTTAATTTCTAAGACATATTTCAAGATGCACATCTATACACTCACGTTCTTACAGATATCACAAAAGCGCTCTAGGCTGTATATATACAGCCTTGCCGGTCAGAGCTAACAATGTGAGAGCAAAATGAAGTGCAGTTTTCAGTATGAATTTAAAATACTGTATTGATTTTCATTCCGTATGAATTGATTTTATTTCTATTAAAATGAAGAGAATTTAATTGTTATATATATTATACTTTTGCGTATATCGTTTTGTTTAAAAAAGTTCAACTGTTTAATATTAAAGTTTGATTTGATGTTCATTTAATAGGTTCGCTTCGAATAAGAAGAAATGGATGTCACTGAGCATCGACGATATAAATTAAATCTGGACCTAAAATTGAAACCAGGAAAAAAAATTCTGAAAGCTTTCAGAATTTATATTACCCAAAGGGGCGTTTATTTAACGTTTTGTGTGTTACCTTTATTTCTTAAATATCACGTTCTTCCCACTTACACGTTTCGTATAGTTTTGCCACTTAAACTTACACATTTGTATAGTTTTGCCATTGCTCGCTTTGTAATCGTTGAGTTTTTTAATCAAAAATTCTTTACAGTTTTACAAAATATGAAATAGATGATAAAACAAATTTCAGATTTCAAATGCCCAATATGGAAAAAATGCCCAATATGGAATCTAGTGGAGGACAACTTGTTGAAAATTTGATGTCTCTAAGTACACTGCGGAAAAAAAAGGTTTGGAGAATTCTATATCTCCCGTTCTACTGGGTCGATTGACGAAATTCAACTTGCGTTTTTCATCTCTCGAAACGTCGACTTAGGATATGTATTAGATGTATATATAGCATTGTTTTAATATAGGTATTTTGACAAAAAATCGGACTCTTTCTGATATGACATACCAATTTTTTTCCATATTTCGATTTCGGTAAACAAGATTGCAGAACAAGCCTCACGCAAGCTGAATTGGTCTAAAATTGCCACACGGTTTGTGCTCACGCATCAACACATCCCTAGTAAAGTATACACTTAGATTAAAAAAATAGATGAAAACATGGGATAAGACTATATGCTGCGTAAAGCCTAAAATGTAAAACTACCATGGAATGGACGGTTACATTTAGAAAATTAGTTTACCATGCTGCTATTTTTGCCATCAAAAGCAATCAGACACTGCAATCAATAATAAACGCAAGCGGTTCACAATCCAATCAGACTATTTCTACATGAAACAGGAAACTTCAAACACCCTTCCATAAAAGCACAAAAAGTTATTTATCTACTTTATGAATATAACTAAATTACAATTTCCGTTTGGATGAGTAAACGCATGTACGAGGAATACTTTGGTTAAGATGCAAATATTACACTTGATTCCGAAATTCTAAACTTAAAATAGCCAATGTCATATTTTAAAAGAAGAAGAGCTCAAAAGTTGTTTAGTTTTGTCAGAGCAAATGAGATTTCTGATTAAAGAACTCAAGCGAGCATAGCGCTTGGCTACATCGAACGTTATAGTCATCCATGTAATTCTCCCAATTTTAAACTCGTGAAAATCATTAAAGTCTGCTGAAATACAAATTGATGCTGTACTACAGACGGTCATTTTATCCGTTCATTGTTCGATCTGGTAATTCAGAAAGAGAAACCTTTCTTATATACCTGCTAGTTAGATTGCAACCAGAGCGATTAAGATGTTGCATCAATTGAAAAGAAGGATATTTATAATTACAATTTTAACAGTAACGTAATGCAATAACCTTTCTGAAGAACGCCTTCGGTTCTGAACAACACGTTCTCTTACAGAGGTGATCATCACTAATATACAAAATAATATACATGCAATTTCGTTAATAATAAATGCTTTACTTTCAAGAAAAATACGATTTAGCATTATTTTAACAAAACACAATAGTCTTTTTTTTTTTTTTTTTTTTTTTTCAAAACGAAAATAAGCCATTTTTAAAGAAATAGTATTAGCAATTAACACTTTGTTTCGTTAAAGTTCCAAACGTTATATCAGGTAAAACGCTGTACAATTTGAGGAAGAGTTTTCAAAGTTCATAACAAAACAGAATATCACAGATGAAGTGAAGCATGGCAAGTCCTACCACATGAAAACTTATCTCCAAGAAATGTGAGCCGCTTATGCTTCACAGAGAATTCCAAGTTTTCGTTTTGCCTGTCTCTTTGTTGGTTTTGATCCATTTACGTTTTTCAGCTGCTGGTATTTGATATGAGATCAAATATGAAGAGCAAGGAGAGGGAAGAGTGCGTGAATTTATTCCAAGGAACATAAAAGGCTCAGAAGATTCTCTTTCACAGCCCATGTAAAAGTAAATTCGCTGCCATTCAAAGTCGCCAAGACATATTCTTGGAGACAATAGAACTTACGAATGTATTTACCAAAGTAATAGAGCTGTATATGGGAGTGAAAAAACTTATCTTTTCTGTATGTCAACGAGAATTTTGCTCACCATAAATTGACATGCACTTAATTTTTTTGGAGGAAATATTATCCTAATTCGAAAAATATTAATAATAATAATAATAAAAAACTAGGTTGTAATTTAAATTGTATGCTTTGATTTAGTTGAAATAGGGCTGCAATATGTTTTATGCCAAATAACGGATATTTTGCACAGAATGGTTTAAACGGTCTGATTTAAAGATTTAAATTATACATTAAACATAATTTTATAATGCGATTATTATGAAAATCAGATATGAATTTCCGAATGAGGTTAGATAATACGTATAACTTTATAATGCCTGAAAAAAATATTTTTCTTTCTTCTTTTCCTAATTAAGAGCTGCTGAAATACACTCGAAATCAAGAAACGTGTTTTATGGTATAAGAAAAAAGTTTCAGTAATTGGTTATCCATTGGATAAATTATAAACAATGCTATATATTTAATCAATGACGTATTTAAAGGATTATTAAAAATTATTCGGTGGGTTTCATAACGATGAATTCCATAAATTATTGCAAATAAAAATACGTAAATCATGAATTATTTTAAAACTTAGTTATAACATTATAAATGTTCGATCCATGTTCCTGTTGTTAGATGACACATACCTAAGAAATATTCCTATTCTGATCATACTCGTCGAAATATATTCTTGTAGATGGCCACTAAATCAGTTATCACGCTTATTCAGAGTACCCCTAACTTTGCTCGAAGTCAAGGCACATAAGCATTATCTTTCACATTTCCGCACTAAAAATGAGCTTAGAATTGATAGACCACGGTAGGCATCTGAACGCTTTCGAGTCCTGTTCTCCACATCGACGAATATACCGATGTGAGACCTCACCATTTAAGTAGCTACATACATGAATGTGGAAATATTCCAGCATTCTAGGATTTGAAATTTTTGAATCGTCTCTAAATGTATTCTAAATTTAAAAAATGTCCATAACTGAAATAATAGCAAGTTGTCTCACACCTATCATCGCGTCTTCGAATAAACAAAATATCCGTATACTTCAATCTATGGGAAAAACGAAGATATATTAGAGTTTCGATAAATTTTGATCGAGACTGTGGTAATCTTCTAAGGTCTCCATCCAGACAACTTTGACAGTTTGCCGTCGTTAATGCTTGTTAGATGGGTTGCAAATTCGTAATCTTGAAATACTTTTTGCATGATAAAACAAAATTTCTCTCACTTTACATAACCATCTGTTTCTAAATATGGCAAAATCTAAAAAGCAATATATCTTCATTTGCAGTCGCCTTTTCGAGGTTTTCTAAATGTTTGGCTACCGAGGAATAAAAGGTTCTCGGCTAATGCGATTTATTGATTTTTTGTAGGCTGTAAGTAAAACTCCAACTTTTCCAATCTTTAGCTATCCAGAGCCTTTTCCTTTATACATGCGATTAATGTTCTTAAATTGTCAGGGCCAAATGTAAAGTGATGTTTTTGTTGACTTATCTGATTTCTATGGCACTGACTTTGAGATGCATGTTAGATGGCAATAAAAAGCAAGCAGTTTGCATATTCTAAAACATACAAAGGAGTTCTTGCTCTAAACCATTCACCTTGGAAATGGAACTCAGTTCTGTAGATGCGTCACATAAAAGCTTGTATGCTCAAATTTCAAATCTTCAGATATTTTTCTTACTTCATGTGAACGTTAAGAACTTTTGATATAAGAAACTTGAAAATTATTGCTTTTTAAAACTCCGTTAGCCACTTATAATATCCATCTTTGAAACTCTACAAATTTAAGGATTCTTTACCAAGATATGCTATATGACGTGTTGAAAACCTCTTTTAATATTTACAATTACATGCAAACATTCATAACAATTATTAGTTAAATATATTATAAAATAAGTGTATTTTAAATTTAATCAGTTAAGTGTTTTATTAAAATTGCATTTTTTAAAAGAAAATTTGTTGCTTTTAAATCGCTGAATTTGTGTTCCGTTTAAAAGTTTAATTATGTGTTATCTAGAAGATATCAAGTAAAATGGATAAAAGAGTAATATTTACGTAATTAAGTAAAAAGATGTTACAATGTGTATAATATGCCACTCTAAACAATAAAAACGTTTATTCTCCTAACGTTTGTAACTCTTGAAAAATGTTACACAATGTGGTGAATATAATATGACAGGACTTTCTGTGTCCCCAAAAAGCCATCAATTCCTATTCGGACAACTGTCAAACTTATCATGATTTCTGTGTATATAAACGTTGGAAACTCTTTATATTGCAATTTTTATGAAGTGACTTGAACCAAATTTCCAACAAATTCCTTTTCTTGAGCATTTCCCATACTTGGAGTTAGATTTTTCTCTTGGAAGTGGCTATCATTTAGGAGAGTTTCTAAAGAAAGTTGAAAAATCTGTTCTTAACGTGACAGCTTCTGTCAATAACTGAAACTTTTATGAATCTCAAGAAAGAGAAACAAAATATTCCACAAGGGGAAAAATTCCAATAACAGGTTTCATTTTAACAATGTTTTAAAACATAACGTTATGGATTTAAATATGATAAATGAAGTTTTCCTTCGTCTTTATGTTTTTTCTTTAAGCGAAAGGTTTGTTGCATATTTTAAAAGTTTTTGCAATTGATTTGGACATTAGGGATTTTCCATGAAATAAATTAAATCGAGATATCTAGAATTTCAAACATTAAAAAATATATTATAAAATAAATTTTTTATTTTTTTAAAATTTTTATTTAATTTTAGAAATCTTCACAGAGAAAATTTCCAAAGTTTAGAATCATAACATAATACTTTTCTCGTACTGAACTTAAAAATCTAAAGTGGACTCCACACAACTTCCTTGTACGGAAAATTAAATTATACACATTTTTGGCTTCATGTAAATTTATTTTTTCGAATTGTTCTAACGTAGTTAAATAATTCCTCAAAGCAGTTTTCATCTTAAATATCCCTATCAAATTTGTCATCTTGTCAAACTTCTTATACAAGTTATGAAAAATAAAACTTTCGCAAATGAAAGTATAGGAATCGGGACCACATATTAAATGAGTAGTTTAATAAATAAATAATTTTTATTTTAATTTGAAGTTGCCAAAACAAGCATATTTTCGTCATTTAAAATACTTCTGTAATTGGAAGTATATGACGAACGATTGCAAAAATAAACACCGGGTAAGTAATTTTTAACGGGTAAAGGGTTTGGTGGGAGGCCCAGTGGCGCAGTGGCTAGCGCATGGAACACCACAGGTCCGGGGTTCGATCCCCGCGCTGGGCAAGGTCGACTCAGGCATTTATCCTTTGATTTCCGTCCTTTGTGTCAATAAAATGAGTACAAAGTTCGCTTGGGGGCTAACCACTGAGGGTTCTGTGACAAGCTGACTACTTGTTCAAGGCATATGCTTACGCATCCTGTAGCCCACGGTCAAGAAAGCAGATTTCGGGGCAATGCCGGCCTTGGTCTACTAGGGCTCTTGGTCCACTAAAGCTGTTGCGCCACTGAGATTAGTTTAGTTTAGTTTAAAGGATCTCGCATATGTAGACACAAAATTATACATACACATTTGGTACTTCCGATCGTAATATAAAAAGGACGTGCACAACTAGATAATATAGCAAGTTCCATGTACAAATTTCAATGTTCTATGGCTAATTGTTTAATACTTAAATAGGTACGTACAGACGACCCGAAAATATTCCTTATCAATCCATTTTAAAACTATTTTACAATCCATTTTGGAAAAATAAGTCCTTTATTCTATTCCTACATGCAATGAATTCGGGGACGGTCAAAATCGATATTTCCATTGAAATATATTGCCTGAAACCTTTCGCGATTACATACTTATTTACTTCGTACAAAGAAATAAAAAGCACATTATATTTTTTACAAGATTTGAGTACATTTTAAATTTTCTTGCCAGAGTCGTTTACATAGAACAAAATTAAATTGATTCATCCTAGAAAAGAAGAATACTGATTACTGAGCTTACACGATTTGAGCTAAATAATTTATTACTGATTATAGTAAAATTCTGTTTAATTGAACATGTAGAAAAGATTATGTAAGTTATGTTATCCATCTCAGGCGCATTTGAAAAAACAAAACAAAATTCTACTTGTAATCACAGTTACGTAGTCCCAACTATGCTTTATTTATTGTAAAGCTTATCAGCCAAATTCAGTATCAGATATTTAATAATCTTAGAATATTCTCCTTAAATACTAGTTGCCAAATTTAGATAATTTAAATAAGCTTGCATTAATCATCTCCAAACGACATGTAAGACACAAACCAGGTCGATATGTCCGCAACTTCTAGAACATTGATCACGTAACCTTTATTTATTTCATGCCAGCACGTTCTACTCGAGTGCCATTTATTCTACCCCTTCTCAGCGAAATATGAACTTTAACCCTGAAAATGCAAATTTATGGAAACGATTACCGTCGCCACGATTTGTTTAATGTGTCTCTGGCTAACTACCTGCTATTGAGTGAATAGATAATAAGCGCGCGATTTTTAATTATGTATTAAATTTGACAATAGTGCGTAATTCAGTCTCCTCCAAATGTATTCGGAAATAAACATATTATACTGACATAGATTTTACTCGTTGAGCAGAAGGACAAAATGCAGAGGGTGTTCATACATTTTTACACCGATTTCGGGATTGTGTAATTAACATTTAAAATGTAAAATGTATTTTCTTAAATTTTCGATCTGGTAGAGCTTTTTCTGGAATGTAAGTCTGCATTGTGATTATCCTGATAGAAACGTTTACGCAACATTTCCAGGGGTACTTATTTCCATTCCTTTTTTACTACTTAAAAGAATATATCAATCTTTAAATAGTCCATCATCCTAGGTGCAAATCCAATAGATTTGCGCCCAGGAAGAGCTCTTGTCAAGAAACCAGATATACATTTCATCTTATAGATGAAGTGTACTTTACAGATGAAATGTCAGCAAACTTCGCAGGAATACTCTGAAAATACATATATACTCGTATATATATACAATACTTGCATCAGTCTTTACTTTTTTAAGGAATGCAGTGGTACTTTTCGAAGTATGATGTCTTAATTTGTCTTGGTGAAGTCTCACTCTTTAAAATTTATTCGGATAAATGAATGAAATTTGTTCTGTAAATATCAGACTTATATTCTCTTGATAAGATGTTGCATTGCTTTTAACAATTTTTAATACTTATTTTACATTTAATTAACCGTTATAAGAAAATCCTACAACATTCATGTACACTTTACTGGAATATTTTTTTGCATTGGCGGAACCAGATATGTACATTTTCTTCTCTTCGTTTTTGATAATAATAAAAAGACCTTTTTTGCTGTAGCCGCTAAGTATACCCATGCTTCATCAAGGGTCACAATGCATTTTCATTTATATTCCTCTGAATATTTTCTATACAGAGCTTGCTTTACTTTGAGACATATGACTTGGCAAAAGTTGGAAATAATTACGTTTTTTAGATTTTTTAAGTAGTATATCTTGACACAATAACACGTCGAATAAATACTAATTCAGAAGTCAAACAACAAAAATCAACGTTATATTTACAAAATTTCACGAGACTAGTTTCGATGGTTTTACCGAACCACCATCCTCAGCTGCAAAACCGCAAATGAACAAGATAGGAAATAATGATTAGATAAGATAAGAAAGCCTGGACAAGAATAAGCAAATGGCGCCATCTGTTGGTGAAACCAGAACTAAAACGTAATTTCTTTAAAGGCCGTCGGCAAATTTGAATTGGAGTTAGGATCGTTAACTAGAACAGAAAGATTTTTATGAATGTGAAATGCCTCTAGAAAATCCAGCTCTGCAATGGAAGATGTTTTTTGAATAATTTTGGCAGCAGAAAAATTGAAAGTGTGATTTTCGGATTAACAATTTTGAGCAACAGAAGACTTCTGTGTTTCCTTTTTTCTAACATGTGCGTCATGTTCCTTGACGCGAAATTTTAAGGCTCTCTTAGTTTGGCCAATGTAAATTAAACCACACTGGAATGAAATCCTATAAATACCCCAGGAATTCATATCCGGAATGGGGTCCTTGAATATGGAGCCAGGAATTTTATTGATGGGAGAATAAACAACACGAAAGTTAAATTTCTGCAAAATATGTGATACTTTATAGCTAATTGAGTGAAAGAAGGGAATTACAACCGAATTTTTATAATCTCGTAAAACAAGAGTGTGCATTTTAGTGTGTTGAAATGAGAATTTTTTAACTGCTTGATTAATAATGTCGGGTGAAAAACCCCTGTCAATAGCTATTGCTTTTAAACAAGTTAGTTCTTCATCAACGACTAGTTTAGAGGAGCAAACTTGAAGAGCACGGAAAACCTTTTAGTCGGATGACATGATTTAAAGTGTGGTGGAAGGCAAACCGATGAAGGTTTACGGTAAACCATAGTACTGAAGTTGGATGTGTTACGTGTGACCAGAATGTCGCCAAGAAAATTGTCGGAAGAAAATTGCAAGTCTAAAGTTCAAAAGTGAACTGAATAGCAAGATTCATTGTTGAAAGAACTTTATTTAAATCATCTTTATTACCTTCAAACAGGTTAAATGTATCGTCTACGTAGCGGAACCATGCCGGGAGGTTTAAAGTTTCAAACAATTTTGATTCATAATAATGCATGTATATATCAGCCAGGATGGGACTGAGGGGGCTTCCCATGGCTTGTTTTAGTTTGCTTGTAATATTTATTTTGGAAAATGTGTCTGTT
Source organism: Stegodyphus dumicola (assembly GCF_044657685.1). Lineage (NCBI taxonomy): Eukaryota > Metazoa > Arthropoda > Arachnida > Araneae > Eresidae > Stegodyphus > Stegodyphus dumicola. Next base: position 60,542,813 of record NC_140775.1, on the reverse strand, counting down.
TCTCCTCCTGTTGGCTCCTATCGAAAAAACTTTCAAGTTCAGTAAAGTTTCAGATTCACAGAAAGAAATGATTAGGCATCTTATCGCTCATAATGTGAAATTCAATAATAAACCTTTGAAACCAAATCTAACTGCGAGAGAAAGAGCTACATTGCGTGAAATTCATTCTAACCCGGATATTATTATTTCAAAGGCCAACAAAGGTGGCCAGATAGTCGTCATGGATAGGAACACTTACATCGATGGTGTCACTAAACTCTTAAACGAAGGACCATATAATCCGATCCCTAAAGATCCTTCACCTTCGGACTTGTCAAAAATAAAAACTGAGATCAAATCTTCGCAAATCATTTCACGCAACTTAAAACATTCACTTATCCCATCTGTTGCGAATTGTGCCAGATTATATGCTCTTCCCAAAATTCATAAAAGTGGTATTCCTTTTTGCCCTATTGTATCAAATTTAGGTACTGCCTCGTATCCATTAGCTAAATATTTAGTTTCTAGATTTTCAACTCTATTAGACAATAACATTTACACCATAAAAAATTCAATAGAGTTTGTAAAAAAAGTTAAAAACATTTCTCCTAGTAATTTACTCATGGTTTCTTTTGATGTAAAATCATTATTCACCAATGTCCCAGTGGAGGGTGCATTAAGATGTCTAGAAACCAGACTTCGCGAATTTCATTTCTCTTGCATCGAAATTGATGAGCTAATTTCTCTCACTCAACTCTGTTTGAAACAAACACATTTTGTTTTCCAAAATAAATATTACAAGCAAATTGAGGGATTAGCCATGGGAAGCCCCCTCAGTCCCATCCTGGCTGATATATACATGCATTATTATGAATCAAAATTGTTTGAAACTTTAAACTTCCCGGCATGGTTCCGCTACGTAGACGATACTTTTACCCTGTTTGAAGGTAATAAAGATGATTTAAATAAAGTGCTTTCAACAATGAATTCTATTGATCCTGCTATACAGTCCACTTTTGAACTTCTCTTCCGTTTGGCGACATTCTGGTCACACGTAACACATCCAACTTCAGTACTACGGTTTATCGTAAAACTTCATCCGTTTGCCTTCCACCACACTTCAAATCATGTCATCCGACTAAACAAAAGTTAGCTTGTAACGTTGTGTGCCTCCAACTTGCACGCAACCAAGAGGTGACTGTGAAAACAGGATAAAACACATAGTCTTGTAAAGGGTTTAAGTCCCTTTTTATTCAACGTAATAAATTACAATTGCGTGCTCTTGACGCTTACAGACGGCGCCAACTCGGCGGTCAAATAAAAATAATAACCTGAAAAGAAACTAAAGACAAGACTCTAACTACGAGGCTCTCTAAAATAACTAACTCACCGCGTTTTACAACACCGCTGCTAATTCAGCAGACTTGAAGCTCACTTGAACGATTAACACTACTTCCCGCCAAGCACCTAGGCCGAAACGCGGGGTTCTTCAATTTCTCTAACTACCTCCAATTTCTCGCTAACTACCTCCGCGCTCGTGAAGTAAGAATATCACACCGAACTCGTTTCCTTCTATTTAAATCAGAATACTTCCGCTGATAATTTGAATCCTTGCGCGTTCTACTAAAATTTACATATTCTGGCATTGGCAGTTCCAGGGGAAAGTAAGGCTTGACAGGAAAGATGGTTTAAACTTAAAACAAATGTTAGTTAAAATAAATATAAACCCTACAAGCTTCATTTTATTCCTATGTTTTCCGTGCTCTTCAAGTTTGCTCCTCCAAACAAGCCCTTGATGAAGAACTAAATTATTTAAAAGCAATAGCTATTGACAGGGGCTTTTCACCCAACATTATGAATCAAGCAGTTAAAAAATTCTCATCTTATCACACTAAAAGGCACACTCTTGTTTTAGAAGATTATAAAAATTCTGTTGTCATTCCCTTCTTTCCCTCAATTAGCTATAAAGTTGCACATATTTTGCAGAAATTTAACTTCCGTGCTGTTTATTCTCCCATTCCTAATTCCATACGCAAGGATCCCATTCCGGATATGAATTCCTGGGGTATTTATAAGATTTCTTTCCAGTGTGGTTTAATTTACATTGGCCAAACTAAGAGAGCCTTAAAATTTCGCGTTAAGGAACATGAGGCATATGTTGGAAAAAAGGAAACACAGAAGTCTTCTGTTGCTCAACATTATTGGTCCGAAAATCACATTTTCAATTTTTCTGCTGCAAAAATTATTCAAAAAACATCTTCCATTGGAGAGCTGGATTTTCTAGAGGCATTTCACATTCATAAAAATCTTTCTGTTCTAGTTAACGATCCTAATTCCAATCCAAATTTGCCTTCGGCCTTTAAAGAAATTATGTTTTAGTTCTGGTTTCACCAACAGATTGCGCCACTTGCTTATTCTTGTCCAGGCTTTCTTATCTTATCTAATCATTATTTCCTATCTTGTTCATTTGCGGTTTTGCAGCTGAGGATGGTGGTTCGGTAAAACCATCGGAACTAGTCCTGTGAAAATTTTGTAAATATAACGTTGATTTTTGTTGTTTGACTTCTGAATTAGTATATCTTGGTTTATTATTATATTTATTATTACTATAGATGAACTGAAAATTTTGCAATTGATTTCCTCTTCTGCGGAGTGTCTTGTTACGAATGATTTAACTTTGGAAACATTAGAAACTACCCGTACCTTTATCGCGTATTCATCTGGAGACTTCTTTACGTACAAAAGTAATAATTGACATAGTTTTCCATTCCGAATAATATTCTTGCTGATTTTGAACTTCGAATATTTTATACCTTGGATTTTACAACGCTTTTGATTTATGGAATAGGAATATTTCTCTTCGAAACGCGCCAAAAGAAGTATTTCAATCCATATGCAACATCTACGATTTGATCAAAATCGTAAAAACAACCTTGTATTTAGCGTAAGTATATTGAAACACTCAATCGATTACGAGGGCAGCTAAAGGTCCTTCCTCATCAGGAGAAAGAATCACCTAGAAAGAAGAAAATAAAAATAAAGGGGAAGGAGTCTCAGAAACATGTGGTACTCATCAGCACTGTGCGTGGTTATAACCGGATTTTTAATCAGAGTTACGCTGGCCGCCTACTTTTACTGAGCCAGGCTATCTGATCAAACATGTAACACAAAGGACAAGAAAATTAGCGAAGTTAAAAATAGGGAGCAAGGGGCAACTACACCTTCAAGCTCAAAATCTGAACTTCGAATAATGGAAAGCAACCACTGAACTGATTTTTATACCCTCTGGTAGTACCAAACGCGAGGAAGTAACGCCATCTATCGGCAAAAATGGTAAATGAATTAAGATAATAGAATTTTAAAGGGATTAGGAAGGACTGGATTGGACTGGATTTCATTAACTAAACATGCTAAATCTTTGTGAATATGAAAAGCCTCAAGAAAATCCAATTCACCTATGGAAGAAGCCTTTTGGATAATTTTTGAAGACCCAAAGTCAAAATTATGGTTAAATGTCCAACTATGATACGCTATTGAAGACTTGTTAATTTCGCCTTTTCTGACATAAGATTCATGTTCCTTGATACGAACCTTCAACGCTCTTTTTGTTTGGCCAATATATCTTAAACCACACTGACACGATATACTATAAATTCCCCAAGAATTCAAGACAGAAACGCAATCTTTTAGAATCGAAGGGGGAATTTTATTAATAGGGGAGAAACCGACTTGAAAATTGAATTTCTGGAGAATACGTGCAATTTTATAACTAACAGAAGGATAAAATGGAAGCACGACAAGGTCATTAATATTATTTCTAACAGTGGAATGTCTTCTTTGATGGGAATCTGAAAAATTTTTAACGGCTTTATCAATAATCCCGGGAGAAAATCCACGGTCAATCGCAACTGCTCTCAAATAATTAAGTTCATTGGTAAGCAAAGATTCAGAGGAACAAACTTTAAGCGCGCGGAATACATAATAGTAAAAAGAAGCCATTCTTTGTTTAACAGGGTGGCATGACTTGGCATGGGGTGGTAAAAAAACTGCAAAGGGTTTACAGTACACAGTAGTGCTAAAATCAGTTTCATTGCGGATTATAAGAATATCAAGGAAGGGGAGGGAATTGTTGGATTCAGTTTCAAGAGTGAATTGGATGGCTGCATCAATTGAATTCATAATAAATAGAATCTCGGATAAATCCTCTTTAAAACCGTCAAAAAGCGCGAAAGTGTCGTCTACATACCGAATCCAAAGACGAAAAGATAGTTTATCAAATAATTCATCTCAAAATAGTGCATATAAACGTCAGCAAGTACCGGACTGAAAGGATTACCCATAACCTATCCTTCAACTTGACGAAAATTTGCATTTTGGAAAACAAAGTGGGTTTCACTCAGACTTTAGTAAGCGAAACCAACTCATTAATTTCAGTATGTGTGAAGTGAAATTCCTGAAGCCTAGTTTCAAGACAATTTAGGGCTCCTTCGACCGGAACATTAGTAAACAGTGATTTGACATCAAATGAAACCATAATGGAACGAAGTGGAGAAATATATTTAAGTTTATCAATGACTTCAACAGAATTTTTTACAGTGTGAATATTGTTAGCAAGTAAAGGAGAAAATCTGGAAACTAAATATTTTGCCAAAGGATATGAAGCAGTACCTATGTTGGAAACAATTGGTCGAAAAGGAATACCGGTTTTGTGGACTTTTGGAAGAGCATAAAGCCTAGCGCAATTAGTAATAGGTGGAATAAGTGATTTCTTCAACTGCGTTGGCAGAATATGAGAAGATTTGATAGCACTTTTAACTTTCGTGAGGTCCGAAGTTGAAGGATCTTTAGGGATAGAGCAGTATGGACCTTCATTTATCAGTTTAAAGACTCCAGTAATATATGTGTGTTTGTCCATAACAACGATCTGTCCGCCCTTATCAGCTTTAGAGATAATGATATTAGTATCAGAAATAATTTCACTTAAGATATAAGTTTTCTTTTTGTTAAGATTCGAACCCAAAGATTTGTTGTTAAAATTAACGTTATGAGTAATTAGGTGGCGGATTATATCCTTTTGCGTTTCCGAAATTTTGGAGAATTTAAAGGCTTTCTCTATACGGGCGATGATTTGAGGAATTGAAGGTTTAGATGTCTTTGAAAAGTTGAAATTATATTTTCATACTTTTAACTGATCCTCCGAAAGATTCCTATTGGGGATATTAACGATGGGGTTTACGTTTACAGTGGGAAGATTAGCTAGATAGGTGGGACTATCCGACTGGTGTGTGAGCTTAAGGAATTTAGAAATAAGCACATTTTTATGCCGTTGACAAACGGTATCGGTTCTAGACCAGGATGTATGTTCAAATGAGGAAACATTTTCAGTTGAATTAGCAATTTTTAAATGGAGGTAATATAATTCAAATTCAATTTTAGATAAACGTTTGCGCGTGTCCCTTATAATATGACGAAGAAGTGCCAATTTGAATTTATGCAAAATTTTTGAAACGTGAACGGAAGCTTTAAGGCTACATTTCACATGTATAAAATTAGGAATGATATTTTGATGTTTGCATTTAAGTAGAAACTGTAGATGATTCAAGAATGTCGTACGCCGCTTTAGGCGTAACTTACAAAATCGGTTCCTGTCAGTGGACATATTGTAAAAAGGGTACAAGCAAGAAACCAGTGAAGAAAAGAAATATAATTCTGAAAGTCCAAAAAAAAAAAAAAAAAAAAAAAGAATTACTTATAACATGAAAAACACCAATAAATAATGAAGACAATTTTCATCAACATATGACAAAAACATTCCAAAAGGAGAGAAACATCCAATACTGAAAACCAATGGCCACGTGGAAAGAAGCAACGAAAGTCAAAATCGTGCACGTAGAAAACCGATATAAAGTAGGATTTCCTCGAAAATGCCGGTTGATAGCATAAACCAAATCCGAAAAAACTAATAGCCACGTGGAAAGAAGTAAATAAAATGGTGCACGTGATAAAACAATAAACAGTAAAATATTCTCGAAAATGCCGGTTGATAGCACAAACTAGACTAAAAGAGAAACACGCTAATGTGACAATCAAAATCGTAAAAACAACCTTGTATTTAGCGTAAGTATATTGAAACACTCAATCGATTTCGAATCGGCAATCTACGGCTTGGTTACTCATAACATTTTAAAAAATGAATAAATTAAAAAATATTAGATAATATTTCTCATTTTAAATAATAAGATATTGTCAGAATTATTATTTAAAATTATCTGATTTTTCAAAATTCTTTATCGAAATCGTTCTAAAAATGTGTAAACATCCTTTGTAATCATTTGTGATTTGAGTTCCAAGTATAGGAAAATATGATTTAGCTCTGTAAATATACCTGATTTCTTTTGTCAAAAGTAAATCCTTACAAGTTCTTGTTAGTTAAATCCTTACAAATTACTTGTGGTTTCTTACAAGTTAGCCTTAGCTTGTGTAACCAAAATATGCTTTATTTCTATTTTCATTGCGTTTCGTACGTTTGCTTGATTTCGTTTCATCAGTGAAATTAGTTAGAAACTTCATAAGATGGAGATAAGTAATTTTATATTATTAAATAAATTAAAAAATTTTAAATTATTAAATATGAAAATATTTTTTTCAAATTATTCAATTGAAAAATTAGGTCTTGCTTGCTTTTAACTAAAAACTAAGAATTATTGGTATGAGCTTAAAGATGTATCGAATTACAGGCTAAAGATATGGTATTTTAAGCGAAGCTGAGAATAGAGATCTCAACGAAAAGGAAAATGCTTTCCGTTTTGAAGAAAGTTTAGAAATGCTAGCCAGCACGAACTAACAAATACGTATGCAAAAGATCCTCATTGTTTAAACCCTCTCTTTATTCAGACGGTAAAATGTAACGTAATAATGCTTCAAAAAGACCCAGAAGTGTACCACAAAATTTGCGAAAGTAACGAAGTATATTATACTTTTAAGAAATACCTTATGTCAAAATATTGAAGGCTAGCCGTTTTTGTACAAGTACTACTGACAATTAATGGATGTTACTTCAACCAAGGGAAAAAATCTATCGTATTGATGAATTCATAGTTCTACTATTAACAATTATAGGAGTTAGAAACGTTTATAGATCCATAAACTTTCCGATATATATCGTTGCTACCTAATAAATTTTATCAATGCATTTATCATCCACTCAGTCTGCAACTTTTGAAGAGGCATAAAAATCTTTCATTTACGATCCAACTGACTTGTAAAATTGCCATTTATGAGACACACCCATTTGATATTCCACAATATATTTAATTTATATGAAAAATTAAAACAGTATACTTCCAGATAACTGGATGTTTTAAACACAAAATACATGTTCTTATTAAACTATGTATTAATTTTATATTTAATAATATCTCTAGCTGATAATTTTCTATAGCAAAGTATACCAGTAATTGTAATTAAATATTTTCAGTGATGATGTTGTAGAATACTCCGTTGTATGCCATCTAACAGTAAGGTCTTAATTGTTTTTTTGGCTTCTTATTTTATCTGTTGCAACAAATTACTTATCAGATTGCAACAACCGGAATAGTATTTAATCTATAACCTTTCTTCTTCTCGGAATGAAGAAAAGGAGAATTTGAGAAAAGTCAGTTTAGCGATTTTAAACTTGTCATTTGGTAAAATGAAAACCAATGTTCTGACGAGATCTGTTTAGTGAAAAGAAATCATTATAACCTTTTTACAGCAAATTTACAAAATGTCATTTGAATTTTGATGGATTTTAATGGTATTACAGGATGTCATTTCCGCGATAAAATGTCATTTCAGTGGTGTGTATTCAGAATACGGCAAAGCACACTAGGGCTATCTGCCTAAGGGGAGGGATGCCTTCGTGGAGGACTTTCTAAAGGAAACTGGCTCGTATACACGTTATACATGGGGAAAACCACGAATACGCCTATGTAGCCAGCTCGTTCGCGGAATTCGAACCTCTGACCGATTTACCAGTGTTCAGCGACTTTACCGCTCCGCCGCTGGTGGGCCGTCATTTCAGTGGTAGCAAACCTTTTTGAGTTGCGAAATCTGCGAACTCAAATGACTCAGCTTTAATGAAAACATTATTTTTGACTAAAGTTCATTTCCTAGCTCTTCCGTTGTTACGCGTTACAGTCACAATTATTACCATAATAACTCATTTCTTTGCTTATAAACTGAAGCCGTTAAACTTTCATGTTGCTGGCCACGAGAGGACGCAGCTTTTTTATTTTATAATTATTATTTTTTCTTACCGCTTTGCGGATTATTGGATAGGGATGTAGTGGCAACGATAAAAAATTATGAATGTTCTTTTGTAAGAATACGAATTGTAAAGAGCTGTAAATATAGTTTCCTGTGTGATAAAGTAGCAAAACATCCAAGTGTCTTGTGGATTTCAACAAGCAAATGTAAGCAAAACAATTTCTGGTCGAATATTGTTAAATGTTAAAGGTAAAAATAAGAAAATACAAATTCGAATTACAGACAGTAATTCTAAAGAAGCCATGAAAGCAAAATTTGATAAACTTCAGTATCATGCGTTTTAGTTTTTGCACATTAGTTTACGTGAAAATTCGGATGCAGAATTACATAGGTACCTGATTTTATGCACAAAAAGGATAACTTCATTACACATACTGTATAAATAATAAGAGTCTACACTCTTTATCCTATCGGCGGAAATAATGTTTCTATCCCCAAAATATTAAAAGTAGAAACGTTACTTTGCAGCTGAACTTTCATAAAGTTTACGGCGCGACACATATCACGTGCATTATTTTATCGATAGATTTGTATGTTAAAAGGAATTTAGTTCTGATAAGAAACATCGTTGTTCAAAAGTTAATTGTTTACCTTTACATCAAAATATTATAAAATAATTAATAATTACTTTTTTTCTATCCTTTGCACGCTCATAGTTTGTGCATAACTTGACACAATTCATGGCCGAATTTCTCTCTAAGAACGACTGAAAAGCATCATACTTGTTTATTTGCTTATTAGATCAAAAATCAATATTTGAAACCTTGTACATTGTCTTTTGTTGCCTATATATTCCATTGTATAACTCGTTTTTTAATTATTGTCCGACTAAAAGAATCTCTTTTATTAGCGTTACTGTCTTCATTAGACGAATGAATGACCAAGTGAATAAGAACACTGAATCAACATTATTCTGAGACCTCATGCCCCTCTATTCTGAGATCTAACTGACCGTCTGTGTGGGGGTTTCTTCTACTGTATGTGAATACGTGTCAGTTTCCCTTAGATAGTTCACCAAGAAGGGATTTCTGCCCTGAGTAAGGTAGCTTTCATCTCCTTTCCCATAATCGATCAAACGAATAAATGGTACTATTCCGTTTTGAGGACCGTAAGAAATCTCCAAACTTTTGTTGATGCCAGTGCTGCGGAAAATAATTGCGGCAACCCTAACGCAAGAAAGGAAGTGTAATAGTAAATAACTATTTAAAGATTCTTGTTTTAATTTATATGAAAGGTTAATTTCATATAACACTTTTTTATTATTATAATTTATATAAAAAAAGGCTAAACATAACTGAATGAATTCCTGCATCGCTATTTCGCTACTGAGTTATCGCTAAAGCATAATTTCATCTCGTTGGTTGTTCAAACATAATTTTCTATAATGAATGATGCCTTTTCTTTGAAAAAGTTCTATTGCAGACTTTTCGTCATGGGCAGTTCCCAAATTGTTAAATCCATAGGATATCAGAAAATGATTTAAAATAAAAAAAAAAAAAATGATTTAAAAATTAAACATTTCAATGGCGTCTTAAGAAATATAGAACTATCTAAACTTACGCAAATTGAAATCAGCGCGTACGCTAGATTTGGCGCACTGTTAAATGTGCGCGTTTGCTATATTTGGCGCTTTTGCGCATACAGTTTCGCTGCACATTTTTACGGTCCTCAAAACGGAATAGTACCAAATAAATTTACCTTCTGAAACACATTTTATCTAACAATTAATTGAAGTTTAAATAACTGCATCAAGTACTACATTACCCTCTACATTTTAAAATCATAATGCAAAAAGAAGCAGTATCATCATATTTCAACATTGCTGACGATTTAAAATTAAAATATCTGAGAAAGAATTTAAAGCTAATTCAGTGTAAATAAAGATATATCTTCTGATGGCTACTACTTATAGTTATGCATTTGTAATGGAATAATGTACTTCTCGATCCAGTAAAGGAAGCTTTCTACACTTTTTTTGTGAAGAAATAAAGTTACTGCAACATACAGAACCATAAAAAATAAACTTTTTTCCGAACACCTGAGCAAATTAACCGTAGGAAGTTTAATAAAATATCGTATACTTTGAATTCGAACATCATGATGGTTTCTCTCGGAATGAGATAAATTCGCATAAAATGAAACTAGCGAGACGTTTAGAGTAATAACATTTATATGGTACTCTCCAAATAAACAGTGTTCGATCACTGATACTGAACGGATTTGGTTCCTTGCCCTTGCAGCGATAAAGAATGCCGTAAGTTTTATGACCTAGCTTGATGTATAAGCTACATGTTTTTGATCTGCATTAGCATTCAAGTTATTTTCAAACTGGAAGAGAAATAGTCTCTTGATCGGAATATTTTTCCATTTTAAGTTCTTGAAATGGTAATAAAAGCAAAATTAAAGTGATAAGGTTATGTAGACTGTCTTTGAAATGTAAGAATGAAATCCAAGATATATCATAAAATATATATATATCATTGGAAAAGGCCCAATCCTTGGAGACTTTCAATACAATTGAATTGAATAAAAAGTAAATTGGCGTTTGAGAAATATTCCACAATGTTATAAAAATTTCCCTTCCACCATTTCTTTTTCTACCACTAACCTCTCAAGACGACTTTCGGCTCGCCGCATATTTGGAGCGCCTCCATGCCACACAGACAGTACACGTTTAAAAACACCCATGACGTCTCCGAGATTTGAACCCAGGAACTTCGTTATGGTAGTCAGAGCATTTTTTTGGTTCACCATACATCTAATTCTCTCAACGTTGTACATTTTTGAAAAGTAAATAATTCGTTATGTGCTTTATAATATTACACGTATGCATAAAGATGTTATAATATTATATGTAAGTATAAAGATAGATCTAGTTAAGTATTAAATGCTTTAAGTGCTTTTTACTTCCACGTACGAAGTAAAGGAAGTATCTATACCTAAGTGGTTGCTTTATTATATCCACTTGGATTGGGGCTATACCCTCAAATCATATCAAGTCTATGTGCAAAGTTTGTTTTATTATCAATCATTATTTCAATACATTTTCTCTGTTAGGCAGTATGTTTAAATAAAGGGTACTTTTCTGTTTTAAATCTCGCCAAGCAGATTTTATTGGCGACAACACATTGTATACACATAAAAATGTTAAAAAATGTTAGTTCTAAGAATTTTTTTTTTATTTCAAAGGCATAAACATTTTAATATCGTTTAAAATTTTCTAAAAAGACAATAAATAAAGAAAATGAATGTGTAAATTAATTTAAGAATTTACTATGCTGATTCACCAGTTCATATCACTCCACGTTTTCTCATCTCACATAAACTACACTACAAAAATCTAATTTTCTCAGTACTTATCTACACTAATTTCAAGTTAAATCTTAAATTACATCTTATGGAATACAAGTTTAAATACAAGAATGGAATACAAGTTTAAATACAAGAATTATTTCAATTCGTACGAATAGCTTACTCAGTCAGAAGTTATGTAAAACCGCAATGCTTTACTTCGCTAGAGCATTCTCATTAGAATTGATGAATTTAAGCCTTTTCTATATTTTCGCCTTCAGGTGAGCAGTGTGATTGCACCTTAAATAAGTTAATTACCGCAAATGGACTTAGGATATAAAATTAAACTATCTGGTAAAACTTCTATGTAGTTGTATGCCAGTATTGAAGGAAACAATCAATCTGATATGAAATGGCTGCTACTTCTCTTGAAAAGGAGACGTAAAAGGTTACCAGCGAGGATATTCTGTTTGGGATCGGTTGTACAATTTTTAGCGACTTTATCGCCTGCGCGGGCAAAATTGAAAAGTACCAAATAAGTTTGTACTTATGCTGTACAATACATACGTTTCCTGTGTAACATTGTTCCTATATGTTTTGGGTTTATTTGCAAAATGAATTACATGGATTAAGACAATGTGTTATCCGAAATGGGTTTTCACTGTTTTAGCTCAGATAATCGCAATTCTACTCTTATTCGAATATTTAAAAGCATACTATATAAGATAGCAACAAATTTACAAAAACGCTTCTTCTCAAACGCTTTCATACGTATTACTTAAAAATAAAATGTTGTATTGAAATGCAAAACTTTCCCTGTAATAATTCTTCAGAAATACAAAATGCACACTTTTGACTTGACATGCTTTGCCATTATCTAATAAACCATCAAGAAAAGCGGAATTCTTGTTCAGAAGAACAAAGAAAGAACTGACAAAGAAAGTCTTTAAACCAAACATAAATGACGAAGAAAGTCTCTAAACCACACATAAATAACGAAGAAAGTCTCTAAACGACACACATAAACATTTTAATTCAAATCAATGCAATGTTTTTATTTATTAAAAGACTTAATTATATATGTATGACTTAAAAAATATATGTCGTTTTCAGAGTGTAAGCTGAGCTAAACTGCATGTGAATTTTTTAAATCTGAGGATAACCTTTGATCACTGAAATGGATAACCTTCGACCATAGGCGAACGAGGAGACGCGTAACCATAGGCGACAGAAGATAATCTTAGGATAACCTTCGATCGCTGAAATGGAATGTTCATTAACTGGATATTTTAACATGAAGGAACATGAAAATGAAAGATTTTAGTGTGTTTTAAATGTATGCTATTAATGTCTGTTTAAATATATACCCTTTAATGTTACCCTATGATCAATATCGTAAAAACAACCTTGTATTAGCGTAAGTATATTGAAACACTCAATCGATTTCGAGGGCAGCTAAAGGTCCCTCCTCAGGAGAAAGAAAACATGGAAAGAAGAAAAATAAAGGGAAAGAAGTCTCAGAAACACGTGGTCTTTATCAGCACTGCACGTGGTTATAACCGGATTTTTAATCTGAGTTACACTGGCCGCCTACTTTTACTGAGCCAGGCTATCTGATCAAATATGTAACACAAAGGACAAGAAAATTAGCGAAGTTAAAAATAGGGAGCGAGGGGCAACTGCACCTTCAAGTTCAAAAATCTGAACTTCGAATAATGGAAAGCAACCACTGAACTGATTTTTATACCCTCTGTTAGTACCAAACGCGAGGAGGTAACGCCATCTATCGGCAAAAATAACTGAATTAAGATAGTAGAATTTTAAAGGCATTAGGAAGAACTGGATTGAACTTCAAATCATTAACTAAACCTGCTAAATCTTTGTGAATATGAAAAGCCTCAAAAAAATCCAATTCACCTATGGAAGAAGCCTTTTGAATAATTTTGCAGACCCAAAGTCAAAATTATGGTTAAATGTCCAACTATGATACGCTATTGAAGACTTGTTAATTTCGCCTTTTCTGACATAAGATTCATGTTCCTTGATACGAAACTTCAACGATCTTTTTGTTTGGCCAATATATCTTAAACCACACTGACACGATATACTGTAAATTCTACAAGAATTCAAGACAGAAACGCAAACTTTTAGATTCGAAGGGTGAATTTTATTAATAGGGGAGAAGCCGACTTGAAAATTGAATTTCTGGAGAATACGTGCAATTTTATAGCTAACAGAAGGATAAAATGGAAGCACGTCAAGCTCATTAATATTATTTCAACAGTGGAATGTCTTCTTTGATGGGAATCTGAAAATTTTTAAACGGCTTTATCAATAATGACGAGAGAAAATCACCAGTCAATCGCAACTGCTCTCAAATAATTGAGTTCATTGGTAAGCAAAGATTCAGAGGAGCAAACTTTAAGCGAGCGGAATACATAATGGTAAAAAGAAGCAATTTTTTGGTTAACACAGTGGCATGACTTGGCATGGGGTGGCAAACAAACTGCAAAGGGTTTACAGTACACAGTAGTGCTAAAATCAGTTTCATTGCGGATTATAAGAATATCAAGAAGGGGAGGGAATTGTTGGATTCAATGTCAAGAGTGAATTGGATGGCTGGATCAATTGAATTCATAATAGATAGAATCTCGGATAAATCCTCTTTATAACCGTCAAAAAGTGCGAAAGTGTCGTCAACATACCGAATCCAAAGACGGAAAGATAGTTTATCAAATAATTTCATCTCAAAATAGTTCATATAAATGTCAGAGAGTACCGGACTGAGAGGATTACCCATAGCCAATCCTTCAACTTGACGAAAATATGCATTTTGGAAAACAAAGTGGGTTTCACTCAGAGAGACTTTAGTAAGCGAAACCAACTCATTAATTTCAGTATGTGTGAAGTGAAATTCCCGAAGCCTAGTTTCAAGACAATTTAGGGCTCTTTCGACCGGAACATTAGTAAACAGTGATTTGACATCAAATGAAACCATAATGGAACGAAGTGGAGAAATATTTTTAAGTTTATCAATGACTTCAACAGAATGTTATACAGTGTGAATATTGTTAGAGGAGAAAATCTGGAAACTAAATAAACATTGAATCGATTTCGAGGGCAGCTAAAGGTCCCTCCTCATCAGGAGAAAGAAAAAAAAGTTGTTCAAATCCTGTTGTCAATAATGACAAAATTTAGCTAAGCTGAACCTATATCTGCACTATGTTGCTTCTCAGTCCATATAGTGTACCAGATGAACAAAACATTTTTTATACCAGAGATGATTTTATATAATCGACAAGTATAAGCGCTCGTTTATTTTAAATCTGAAGGCACGAAACTTACATGAACTTGGAAAAGTAATTAGATTATTAAAATAAATGTTACACTCACAATAAATTTGACAGAAACTCGACTAGCTGAGAAAAAAGTAACTTAATGCTGAAAAAAAAGTTATTTAAATTTAATAATTTTTTATGTTAGTCTCTCATTTATATTAATTATTAAAAGGATTCTATTTACGTATACAGGGAAATAATACAAAGAAAATCAGGGGTTTGTAAAACGCATTTTTCAGTGAAACATCCTGTAGTGTAATCAGCTTTTAGGTATGAATGCTTTACTTCACTTCATTTCGCATTCAATGTTCTCTACCACGTGTTACATTATTATAAAATGTTTACGCTATGTAATAGAAGTCATATTAAACCTGATTTTGTAAGAAAATATTTTTCTGTTTAATGAAGATTACGCAGAAGTTGACTTAAAAACTGTATGAACGCGAAACTCGTATTAATATAATTATAAGTATTTTAGCAATAAATTAAATTTATACTTTATTGGTATCACGATGCAAATAGTAACGTATTAAGCTTATAAGCATTATGTATCACAACAGAAGCTCTAAAAGTATATCTGATTTTTAACAGCATGAAAAATAATTCAGAATTTTACATCTTTATTGGTTTAAATAAATATGACGATATTCCAGAATTTTCCTTTCTAAACAAACGGTCTTATTTTATGGTATTTTGCTCCATTTATGTATTTATTCTGCTCAGTAATACAGACTGACTTCAGTTTCAGCATTTGCACCATAAAAGAGTTTGCCAATCTGTTACATCACCGTTTGGGAAAAGACATTAGTAAATGATTATTACATTAGGGAAGTGAAAAAATAATTCCAGTAAAAATAAAAATAAAATAGTTAATAAATAAAAAAAGTGAATTTTTATGAAATCGGTAAGGAAAACAAATAAGATCCATGCGAAAAGAGCTCAGGAGTAAATTAAAAGGAAAAGTGTCAGATAAAAAATCAGAAACAAAGATAGAGAAATAGAAGCTTTTACTCGCTTACTCGACCCCCCAGGCGGTAGAAAATGACACCACTTTAGTATCGGTCCTTTTTTAGACTGTAAATGCATTTTCGCTCTAGGGAAATGCAAATAATCCAGTCAAATCGTCAGACTGTTGACATCTATTCTTTTAGCTTCCAAATGCATTTTCGTTCTATTTCTATTTCTAATGCAATGTAAGCTTATATAAAAAAACATTTGTGATCCACAGGATATTGCGGAGACTAACCAAATTTTGTGTGTACTTCTCAGGAGGGTCTGAAAGGATGCTTGTATTTATTATGTTGATAATTATGTTTCGGAAAATCTTCTACTTACAGGTTTAAGATTATTTACATAGAATTTTATTTCTTTGTTACAGAAGCACTGCACCTGAAAATGAAATTATCTAAGACCAATATCAAAGGAAATAAATTCGATAGTTTTTTTATTTGACCATATTATAAAAGTATCACTTAAAATTTCATGAAAAATAATTACATGCTTAAAACACGAAAACACTTAAGAGTTAAAATTAATAAAATCTTGACCTTAAATGTTATTCTGAGGAAAGGGATGAAAATCGCCCATTTAGATCACGCTTAAAAAATATTGATTCTAATTAAATCAGAAAAAGAAAGATAGGAATCAGAAAAAAAGCGTGTTATTCTTTGAAAAGTATTGAAAAATTGAGAACTGACTAATTATTTTTTTCTAGTTTTCAGCTAGTTCTCCCTTTATGGAAGTATAAATTGTTGTCCTATTTATCTCATTTTCGGTATCAAGGACGGATAATGAGTCAATCATCACCTTCTATTCTCTCTTTTTATGAAATATTTATTTGGTTTTGGGGAATATATCTTTTTTGTGTTTCACGCTTCTTTTCTCCATTTTGTATTGAACTCACTGCTCGATAATTCACTACTTTGTTTGCTTTCTTATCGCTGACATATATCTTAGGCAAAAAATCAATAAACTAATAAAATCTACATTTTCACGGAATTCAGATTAAAAAAGTAAAAATGGAATTTTTTATTTTTTTAAGTTTTTCAAATTTAAGACTCAAAACCTAAACTTGATTTGTAATTCAAATGTGATTTCAAAGCTGTATTGGATTTTAAATCAATAAACAATAAGTAAAACACATAAAAAATTTCAAAAAAGTAAATCACAAAATTTAAAAGGTGAATCTTACTTCTGAATGCTGAAACGTTGTTTATATTTAAGAGGACTAAGATTGCTTAGTTCAGAATAATATACGAAAGTATAAAGGCCGATTTCTAACCAAATTAACCAATTAAAATAATCGACAGAGCTCAACTCATTATATAGGGCATTAAATTTTATAATTAATATTCTTATTGCTACTTTTAAGAGCTCATACACAAAAATAGAAAAAAAGATGGTTATGAGTTTTATTTCTTAAGTCTTTTACCTTTTTCTCTTGAAAATTTAAAATTCCTATAAGTACACCTTGCTCAAAAAATAAATAAATAAAATAAAATAAATAAATAAAATAGGACAGTTTAGTATCTCCCGTTCTACTGAGCTGACTGACGAAATTTAACTTACGTTTTTCATGTCTCAAAAACCAACCCAGGATATGTATTAGATTTATATATAGCATTGGAAACCAAAGACGTTTTCTGAAATGACATATCTATATTTTCTCACGTTTCGATTCTATGACTCAAATTATCCCAAATTGCGAAGTTTTGCAAAAATCACACGAGTAGTGTTTAAAAAATTAGCTCTCCAAACTTTAGCTCCTCAGTGTTAATTGAATTTGGTATATTTGTTATAATCTCATTTTCTATTAAACCTATTTGATTCCTTCCTTCGCAGTTCAAAATTTAGATTTAATTCAAATTACATTCACAGATATTTTCTTATTTATTTTTAAAATTTATATTTTTTAGTAATTTTTATAAATTTTCGAAAATATTTTTGAATAATAACATATAAAACTTTTCCAATCACCTTAAATTATATATATTTCTAGCAATACCTGCAAAATATTAGGGTTTTTTATTCAAAATTGCCGAAGATATACGTGACTGACGCGTTTCGAAATTTGGCATGTTTGTTATAAGCGGTAATAAAGGCCAACACTGTGATTACGCATTTTGCTAAAATCTTTTGGAAGAACGAACGATGCACCTTTTCCTTTCCTGCTCGTGACCAGTGAAAAAATGGAAAATAGGTTACTATTAATTAAGAATTTCGCCAAAAAAATATTCTTGTCGCAAACTCAAATAAATTCGCCAAGATAAATTTTTAAATTTCTCACCAAACTTTACAAAATTTAATATCTGGGCATACATTTAGGCGTAGAATCGAAATATTGGTATAACGTTTCTGAAAATTTACTGCTGTTATTATTATTTCTAATGGCGGGTACTGGCCTATGGCGGCATCGGCCACTCCAAGGCCAGATCGGTGGTCTCTTTATTATGTAGGCACCTAATAGGTGGGTCCCCATTGCCTCCTATGAAGAAGCAGAGAAATTTTACATCCAATGCCTTCTCCGAGATTCGAACCCAGGCCCTTCGGAATCGAATATTACATAAGCTCTCACAGTGGTATCTCACTTCAATACCATGAGCTAAAGGCACTTCTGAACTTAAACTGAGAACGGATGCTCTCTCCAGTCTTAATAGGTTTTCCTCGGACGCCGCGAAATTTCCAGTACCTTCAATTTCTCGAAATTGTTGGAAGTCAAACACAGTCAATTTTTCACAGAAAAGTCCGATTTTTCGAAAATTTTATAAAATGTTTTCTTTGTATTGTGTTAAAATTACTGTGTTAGAATAATTGCTATGTATAAATCTAATATATATCCTAAGTCGCGCTTTCGAGGCATAAAAAACGCAAATTAAATTTCGCTAGTCGGAGTAGTAGAACGGGAACTATAGAAATGTCACACTTTTTTTTCTTTTGTTTTTTGGGACAAAGTGTACATTATAAAATAAGATCCCCTGCAAAAACCTTAATTTTAAATATTCCGTAAATATACCTTTAGTAACCCAGGTACAAATAATTGGTTACCTATTTTTAAAGCTAAAAGTAAACTGCGTACTTGTACAACAATGAAGTAACAGCTAATTGATTAATAATCTTTGACAGTTTTATCCTGTTTAAGCTGCTCAAAATTCTATAAATTTTACTTAAACTCGTAAGCGAGTTATCTCTTCGCTTGTGAAAGTATAAGAGAGTACCAACAAGATTTTAAGTAACCTCTTCATTAAACATTTAATTACAAAAAGGGCACAATTTGTGAGCGCAACTTTAAACTTCACTGCTTGTATATATTAAATAACAAAAACTTGAATTCACAAATTAAACTGAGTTTGTAGCCAGAGATTACAATATAACTGGCCTAACTAAGCGTTGGTCCAAAATTTTTCATTGCACAATCGATCTTCGGCTAGCAAAATAGCTAACACCGGAAACTAACTTAGCGCAGATGGAAAGATTAAACACAGTTAGCGAGGGGAGCTACCAAAATCTCTATATATGAAACTTCCAAAAGTGTCGCTTTAAATATGCTTGCTAATTTGCATTTTGGTGGACGCTAAAGAACAGAAGAAGTTATAGTATAGATCCAAATAAAAAAATGGTTTAATTAACTTGAACTCTACAACCGTACTTAGCATTTTTCATAAACATCACCTCAATAGCTTGATAGTTTATATCTTGGAATGATGTTTTCCAGAAGTAATCAAAAGAATTATTTGGGGGCTCCTAGAAATTTCTTTAAGCAACATAATTTCATTCAGATCATTATTATCTAAATGTAGAGGTGTTTTTATACTAAAAAATGTAGTTATATTTAATTGCGTACATTGCGCTTACGACAGGGGTCTATAAGCATGGAGGAATTCCCATCTAGAGAAAGGAATTTCATAGTTTCCAGGGGGGGATGCGGTCAGTCTTTTATTTTGCTGTCACGTATTTAGTATTAGTTTATCAATATAAAATAAGAGCCCATCAGTGGCCTAGCGGTAAATTCGCTGAACACTGGTAGTTCGGTCTGAGGTTCGAATCCCGGAAACGGGCTGTCTGCATGGGTGATTTCATGGTTTTCCCCATGTGTAACATGTATACGAGCCAGTTTCCTTTAGAATGTTCTCCACGAAGGCATCACTTCCCATAGGCAGATAGCCCTCGAAGCTTTGCCATAATCACACACACACACTCACACAATATAAAATATAATTATTTTTCGAGTTTTAGTATTCAATAATGTTTTCTATACTTTCTTTGTTTGTTTTAAAACAGGATATAAAATGATATAAATCTAATTAAACGTATATAAGTAATTTTCAAGTTTGCCGAGGGGGCATGATCTTCTAACAATAGGAAAGGGGGTGCACGGTGTAAAAACTTTTGAGAACCACTGACTTAAGAGATCTAAAATGAATTTTAGGTGAGATCCATTTCTAGAATATTGTTTCTGTAATTTCAAACTATATTATTTAATTTTTGAGTTCTTTCTCCCTTCATAAATTCTTTCAGTGCAATTCTTTCAGCTCTATAAAAATTAAAACTAGAAATGTGTCATATGGCCTTCTACTGGTACATAAATGTATCATAGTTAGGCAACGAAGGCTTAGCATTGTTGATATCTTTACATTATTTAACTGCAGGGAAATGGTGAAAGAAAAGAGAAAAATTATGCATTAGGTACACAAAGACCTACACATTTTGTTTCAACTAGATAAAGAAAGTAGAATTGTTCAACGGATCAAAACTACTGTTGTTCTCCGGATACTGGGTTTTTTTGCTAGACAAGAATACATGTACGGAAAGCAGCAAAATTCTCAAACAGTGACCAGTCATTATCTCAGGAAAACTTAGAATTTCGGAAAGAGAAATGCGCGTTACTTTTCTTAAAGATCCTTCGCATATCCAAATGTGATGCGTTTAAAATTTAACTACATTCAGACAATGAATCAAACAATAGATTTGAAGTGGCTGGTATCGTGTCGAATTTTATATATATGTAAATAATTTAGTGAAATTATATTCAAATTGTAGTATTCCTTGTATAATGTAACATGAAAGGCCTCAAGAGTGTGAAGAAGCGTTGCAATGGTAAGTCCATTATACATTGCGGTAAATTGTTCCAAGCTGGCGAGGGTTTTGGAACTAATTTTCGTCGCCAGATTTAGCGACAAATCGTCAAAAGTTGCCAAACTTGACATTTCGGTCCTATACCTATGTACTGTAGCTGTATCCTACCCTATACATAAATGTATTTGACTGTGTTTGACTTCCAACAATTTCGAGAAATTGAAGGTACTGAAAATTTCGCGGCGTCTGAGGAAAAACTATTAAGACTGGAGAGAGCATCCGTTCTCAGTTTAAGTTCAGAAGTGCCTTTAGCTCATGGTATTGAAGTGAGATACCACTGTGAGAGCTTATGTAATATGCGATTCCGAAGGGCCTGCGTTCGAATCTCGGAGAAGGCATTGGATGTAAAATTTCTCTGCTTCTCCATTCATAGGAGGCAATGGGGAACCACCTATTAGGTGCCTACATAATAAAGAGACCACCGATCTGGCCTTGGAGTGGCCGATGCCGCCATAGGCCAGTACCCGCCATTAGAAATAATAATAACAGTAGTAAATTTTAATGCATTATTCAGATTTTCCATGACAGGGAAAGGACATTTCAGCAGTGGGAGGAGAGAAACGATTTGATAAGAAAAGGAATGTATCATGATGTGTAGAGTAAAATAGTAAATGTATTAGAAATTTGAAAGTATTATGAAGAGCGAGATTGAAAAATTAATATCATTAAGTAACCAAGAAAAATTATAAATGATGTGAAAGTGTTCAAATAATCCAGTTGATTAAATAAAGAAGCGTTACGGTCAATTTTTGCAGACCCCCATATTAAAATGTAACTATGAACGTCGTACTTAGCTATTTTTTATCCCTTTCGAAAATCAATTCATATTCCCTGACGAGAAATTTCTACGCACTTTCCATTTGGCTTATGTACATCAAACAGCACGATATATATATCAAACTATTCAAAATTGCACAAGAGTTAAAAGCACACATGGCATCTTTAAGAATCAAAAATTGAATTTTTATAATAGGTGAAAAAAATGACTTAAATATTGAACTTATGGAGAAGTCGAGAAATTTTGTAATTGATAGTGAGTTTAAATAATTAATGGGTACGTGTCAGCTAAACGTCCCTGTCGGCTTAATGTCATGTTGAAATGACCCGCAGCTAAATGTCCTGACGACTAACTCTCTGTGTCGGCTAAATGTCCTGTCGGCTAAGTGTCGTTGTCGGCTAAATGTCCTGTCAGCTAACTGCCCGTGCCGGCTAAATGCCTTGTCGACTAAGTGTCCTTTTTTGGCTAAATGTCTTGTGGGCTAACTATCCGTGTCAGCTAAATGGCCTATAGGCTAAGTGTCCGAGTCAGCTAAATGTCCTGTTGGCTAAGTGTCACGGACCCAATTCAGTTTTCTCTTTTTTTCGAAAATCATATTTTGGCAAGCATATTAGTCTCAATATGTATTTTTAAATGTAATTTTTCATGTTTCCAGAAGTTATGCATTTGAGTGACCCCCTTTAAGGGAGGGGCCTTACTATAAGTTTCAAATTTGAATATGAAAAAGTTAAAACATTTTTATGTAAACTTCAGCATTTTGTAGGAGTGTTGACGTGACTGATATAATAATAATAAAATATGAAATTGATATATTTATGCTAGAGTAAAGTTTCTATGGTAATTGATTGAGTACCGTTAAAACTCCACTACTGCTATTTTTATCCATTATTTGGCTACGAAATAGTTTGGAATATCTAGAAGTTTTATTTCCATGGAAAAAAATGTACGTTCTTTTTTCTTCTTCAGACATTGTTCTATTTCTATTCCACAACCAACTGGGACAATTTCCCTCAGATATGGAAGGACATTAGTCCATATCAAATAGTTATAAAGGATAGTAAAAAACCGTATTAAATAAAAAAGAGATTTAAAATATATCTAGAATTAAATATGGCGTGATTCGAGCAGTTCCAGGAAAAATAAAAACTGAACTAGAAATTCTGAAGCAACGCATCAGTTAAAGGTTTAAATATTGATTTTTTAAGTACATTCTCGTTTTTTTCCGAGAAGGAAATAAAGAATTTTTTTTTATGTAACTAAATGCTAAATGATTATAGAAGGTCCTGTAAAAAAGTAATTTCTTTTTAGTCCCTGAATTTACTATTGATAAATCAATCATAGGTTTCTGTATGTTCAGCTAAAATGTTTCACTACATTTACGAGAAAAATTGGCAGAGATATATTTTAAAAGAATTTTTTCCGAAAACGAATATGGCAGCTTTAGATTTAGGCACAAATGTTGGACGAAACTACATATCACCAAAAAGTGGAACTTTTGTTCAGTACTGCTTCTTAAACTTATTTTCGGTAATCTTATATTTGAATTAGCAACTTAAATTAAAAAGGATTTTAAAAACTTTGTTTTTCAAAGTCTTTGCGAATTTTGAAATGGTTTATTTTTATATAATCAAAATAAAACTAATAGAACTGATTAAAATATGGTGTATTATGCGAAGTGACTTATATAATGGAATTAAAATGTACTTAAAGCAAGGCTCTTAACTAAAACACTACTAAAAGTAAGTGTTCAAGAATTTGTTATTAAATCTAAATTTTTATTTCAGAGAAAGAAGTAACTATTAAAGTGAAAACTCGGTGTGACTAAGTGTGAATAAATGTAAAGACTAATTGTGAAGTGACTAAAGTAAGACTCTATTAAACGTAAGTGTTTAAGAATTTGTTACTAAATCTAAATTTTAATCTACAGAATTTACTTAATACATAATTCCTCTTTCCAAGAGAATTGTTATTTGCACTTTAGTTCCACTAATGTAAATGAATGCAAGCAAATGGAATGTTGTTAATTTTTGCTTCTTAGCCCAAAGAAGCTTTAGCCCAGAAAATCTATTTGTCTCGAAACAGCATTTTGCCTTGGTTCACTATAAATGTCCATTTCTGTTTTGAGATTACTGCCACCAAATATTATCTCCTTGTATTATATTTAAAACACATAAATGAAGAAGAATCTGAATAAATGTATATATATTTCTCGTACTGTGAAAACAGCGGTACCCATACCCATCAAATTTTGAATAACGTATTCCATTTGCTTGCATTCATTTACATTCGGGGAACTAAAGCGGATATCACAACTCTCTTGAAAAGAGGTATTATGTACCCGAATATGGCCATCTGGAAGGTCGAATTTGGAAATTAGAGTTTATTTGTTGCCCATTTCGTATTTTGTAGACTTTTGATGAATTTTTGATAAACATACTCGATGGTTTCAAAGCAAGATATGGCGAAACTGTGCCGAAAAATAATTTTTTCTCCAGAACGCGAGACTCTCTATCATAAATTCGAAAGAAGTGCTATTTCTAAATGTATTTAGCCCAAAGGAACATTAGCCCAAATGCTCTCAAAATGTGTATGTGTGTGTGTAAATGAAAAAAAGCCGCATTTGGTGTTTGTTTTTTTATTTATAAAATCTCAAAGCGTCCAGAGGTTTTTTCTTTTTTTCTTTTTTTATTTAATAATTTGATCGTGCTTACACTCATCAAAGTTCTATATGTGAATTCTCCTTCTGTGTCATTTTCGCATGTGAGTAGCAAGATAAATTCTTGAAGTGGTTTTGATACTCAAATGCCACAGAATATTCTACTTTTGTTTAATGAAAAGCTTTACATTTAAGTAATAGTTAAATCTAATATTTTTGCTTTTGTCTATTTTTTAGAAATATTTTAATGTGAGGATTTAAAGTTAAGAATGCAACTGAAGATACCTCTCTTATCAAGTTCAATAACCTGCAGAAAAAAATTAATTTGCGAGCTTGTTTCTAAGCCTTGTTTTTTATCTTTGCATGTCTTTTTCCTTTTCTTCATTTTTTATAACATTTAAATTGCGCCACACTCATCTAAGCCCAAAGTTAAGTATTTTCACGAAAAGACAACACTTGGGGTAGAAAAGATTGATTTCAATCTTGAATATGTAACTTCGTAGAGATGTAAAGCATATGCTTGCAAGGTACAGAATATTAGAGGACTTAGGGAACAGAAATTTGAACATATTAAGGAACAGGAATGTCCTCTTCCTTACCCGAATCCGAAAGGTAAATAAAATTTCAAAACCGAATGGTCTTTCTATAAAATGAAGTAATAGGAGACAAGCATCAATTTAGAATGACGCAGTAAATGATGTCTGCTGAATAACGATGATAAAAAAAATTAGTGTACACGAATAAAAACAGAGCAGCATAGTATTTTGAAATATATAACATAATAAAAGCAGAATGTTGTGTTATTCAAGTGCTGGTTTAAAGAGTTTGCCTGTATAATTCGTATGTTCTAGCTGGAAATTTTATTCCTTGTTACTTCCGTAGACGTTTAAATTCTTATTTTATAGAGGCCTCTTAATTCAGAGAGTTCAGCAAGTATTCTCGAATCTTAGCGTCATATTTTAAACAAACATTGTTGTGTAAAAGGTTTAGGTGTAATGCTGTGAGCGAAATCACATGCAAAAGTCTGAGAAACTACAAATTTTTAATCTTACTGCCTCAGGATCATTTTGAAAATTTAGTACAAAATTTGGCAGTAATTAGAGTATAACCCCGGTTCGATCAATATAATGCAGTATTCAGTCTCTTAACTATACTGACATGTGCAGAGAATATAACCTAAATAATAACATAGCCTTGCTATACAATTCTAAGCATATAAATACCCTATTTAGCATATTAAATGCACACAAAAATGACAATCAAGGAACTTGTCCTATCTAAAGAAAAATATAAACGATTAAAATTTCATAATCAAATACACACTGAGAGAAAGTAGAAGAATTTACGTCAGCAGACTTCAGAGTCCTACACTAGTCAAATTAAACCGAAAGGTTAATTAAGATATAAATTTTTCTACTGCACTCTGAGCGTTAAATTTCAGTCACTTCCTTTTTGCTTTAAAGTCCGTATCGTGTCACATCTCACAGTCGGTAGCCGATTTTATGTCACTAAATCTTGAAGTTTGCACGTTTACACTCATCTGTTTCTCCGTTCATTGGATAACAGTCTCGAAAATGCATCGTTGATTTTCGTCGAATTACTGATTGTTTAAGAAAATCGGCATCGATAAGTCTGAATATTTTAGTACATTCACGCTCATTTGTTCCGCCGTTCATTAAATAACGGTCTCGAAAAGTATCGTTGATCGTCGACTAAGGGTCATTAACTTCTGAAAATCGACATCGCTAGGTCTGGAAATTTGGTATGTTAACCCTCATTTGTTCCTCCGCTCATTAAATAACAGTCTCAAAATCGTATCGTTGATCGTCGACCAAGGCTTCATAGCTTCGGAACATCGACATTGGTAGGTCTGGAAATTTGGTATGTTAATGCTCATTTGTTCCTCCGCTCATTAAATAACAGTCTCAAAAAGGTACCGTTGATCGTCGACCAAGGCGACGATCAATGGTCAACGGTCGAACAAGGAGACGATCAATCGACCTTCGGAACATCGACATCAGTAGGTCTGGAAATTTGGTATGTTAACGTTCATTTGTTACTCCGCTCATTAAATAACAGTCTCAAAATGGTATCGTTGATCGTCGACGAAGGCTTCATAGCTTCGGAACATCAACATCGGTAGGTCTGGAAATTTGGCACGTTCATGCTCATCTGTTCTTCCCTTCATTAATTATTAGGTTCAGCTGTCCGTCACGCACGCCGCCGTCATTTTCGTTCTCTCCTCCACCTCTCTTTGTTTTTCTTTTCCTTCTTCATATTGCTCAACTCTCTCTGATTAAACGCTAAATGCTATACGCTGCTCTCCACACGACTTAAAACCAGTAGCTTAAAATGTCCATCCCTTCGACGAAATCTCCTTTTAACTTCTCGCGTAATTATAAATTATACAGCAACGACTGGTTCAATCACGCCACATTTCATTTAATTGGTGAATCCCAGTCTACTACGACCTTATCTCAGCCAATAATAACTCCATAAAACTTTGAGTAGGCGTGGCACATCCTTCTTTATCAACATCGTGCGAAAACCTTAGGTTACTTTCCTCTTCCTTGGAAAAAAATCTAAAATCATCACGCCTCGACAAAACATGTCCTATGATACGTTTGTATACATTTTCTGTTTGCATCACAAATCAAGCAACGCATAGCAAAGACTGGTGCTTATTTTCATTCAAGACTTACTTTACAAAGGTAGCCGCCTGCACATAAACAATCTTTACTTTCCCTTCAAGCCTTTATCAAACACGATTTCCTTCAAACCGCCCAGCGGCCAGGTAAAAAAAAAGTCAATTTCACTATCTGTACAACCCGAAAGCGAAAAAGAGACCTTTATTCTTTCCTCTTATCCAATATTACTTATCCCTGCTTCGCAGCCCAACCTGTATAATAATGGCAAATTTCCTGTCAAGGAATCCACAATTAGAAAAGCCCCTGAGACCATAATTACTACTTAACAACATGTAAGTACATGACTCATCAAAATTTAAGAAAATAAAGTATGTTCTATTTTGTGAGCTGTTAAATTTTACCTTTTTATCGGCTATGGAGATTCAATTTTTAACCTTATTTATAAAAGAACATTCACATTTAGCAATAGTAGAAATGTAACGTAGTAGTAAATATCCTAAGTACGAAACTTTCTTTAGTTAGACTTTAGTTGCATGTCTTAAAAGTCTTTTCCGGAAAGTTAGGAGGAAAAGGAAAACTAAGCTTTCTTTTTATAAAAAAGTTCTTTTCTTACTTTACTGAAATGCGCACACAAAAAAGAAACGCCACTTTTCGTTAAGATACCTCGTCAAACAAGAAGAGCATAAAGCAGTTAAATGTTCTTTATAAACGAAATTGCGACCAGGCTGTTGAAGCGTAATGCTAATGATAAGATTCCGAGCCAACTGTTGTGTGAGGGAGATTAAATTCTGGTTCTTATTCTTTAACTCTGCGCATGTAAACGTTAAGAAGTTTGTCTTTTTTTTCCTATAAGAAGAGGACAGTGTATAATGGATTGCAGGGATGTTTTTGTCACGTCGAATTTTTTTATGTTTAATGCCAGACAGATTTTGACTAATCTTTGTAAGGTAAGTTATGCTTTATATTTAGTCATAATACTTCTCAATACTTCTAATAAAATTATTATTATTTAAATTTGTTTGAATTTTTATTGAATGAACAATCAAAATTTAAATAATCAATGGTTGTATGTTAAATCAGCAATGACTGCTATTAGTATTTTAGGTTGGTTTTTTAAATAGTGTATACCGCTTATTATAATTTCTTTATCTCTCCAAATAATGCCAATATATTTTTATATTAAAACAAATGTCAATTAAAAGCATTGTAATATATTTTAAATCAAATTAAAGACAATATCGATACGGTTTCTTAATTAAAATGTAATATAAGAATAGTAAAGAAAAAGTTTTCAAATTTAATCCACTAATGAATAACATGAACAATAAATTGGATGGCGAGGTATTTATATGCTTTGATGAATAACTATAACTTCTTTATCAGAATTTTTATTAACTTCTGTGAATTGGAATTTGGATGAATTTAGTTTTGGGATAATATTGAAGTTTCGGAAATAGTTTTAAAGTTTTATTAACTGATTACAATTCAAGAAGCTAATTTAGAAGTTTTGCGTAACTGTGATTGGCGATAGAATTATAGTGCAGAGAGGTTTACAGTGTAATTTTTATTATTAATTACAAATTGTCTTGTCTGTAGAACGAACTTCCTGTATGCTTAATGCAGTAAGTAAAAATATTCCTTTATTAGATATTAGATTATTCTGATTATCACTCCTTTGCATTTAGAGCCTACGATCTCAATTCCAAAATGAGAGAGATTTTCTCACAATTAGCAGCTTTATCTTATCAGTTTTAAAAACCCGTCTTTGTTTCTGGTATGTTTCTATTATGCATTTTGAAAATAATTTTTTATCAATTCTTTAATTTCAAAGTAATCAATTGATAAAATAATTGATAAAATACATGGGAACTTTCTAGGAATTTTACCAAAATCTGTAGATTTTACCTTATCTGTTTTAGTTTTTTTTCCTCGCGAATTTCACATTCAAATTCAATCAGCATTCAAACTGGTATCGAATTCAGATTCAATTCAAGAGAGAATCAAATTCGAATTGGAATTGTGTTATGAATTCACTAACGCATTTTTGCTTGTGTTTTGATTCTGTGTTTACATTGCTGATAAGCGTTTTTTATTTATTACTGAGTAATATTCATTAATTTTTATTGGTATAGATATGGTAAATTAGGTATAGATAATTGGTTACTACACTGCAAACGAGTATGAAAGGTTTGATGTTAACCATATCGGCAATGCAAAACAACATTCCCTGATTTGGCTTTAAAAAGCAGAGAAACATTTTAAAAGCTGCGAGAAAGCAAAAAAATGTAAATTCTGAAAAAAAAAAAAAAAAAAAAAAAAAAATAGGGCAGTAGTTATAAATCAGTGGAATTTTAAGTTTAAAAACTGATTAAAAGTTGATAATCGAGTGTTTGAATTCTTTAAATGCGTTTAATTCGTTTTTAATTTTGCGTGTTTTAATGTTAACAATAAACACAATATCTTTAAAAATTATGCATCATTGAAATCTTATGAAATTTGGTATACATGTTTAGAACACTTGAAGTAAGGAGACAGACTATTTAATAATTAGTAAATGAATTTTTTATAAAGTTATTATGTGTTAAACATGAATTTTAATGAGAAAAGATGCTTTTTCTTTGTTATATTACACATTCTAGCTTAAAAAAATTTAATAACTTCCTAGCTTTAAAATAATAGTCTACCTCCTTGAGAATATAATTATGATGGGTTTTCATTTTACAAAACGTGAAAACATATTACAATTTTTTTAACACAGTGTTTCTAATTTACTGTAAATATTGCTGTTTTTTTTTTTTTTTGCTTGTTTTCTTACTTTACTCCAAATATACAAAATTAATGGTCATTAAATAACTCAGCTTCTTCATTTTTTTCATCATTAATAACTTTAGAGCCAAAATTAAATGCACAATCTTAAAAATTAAAAAAAAAGTGTTCGAAGGATAACATAATTTTTTTGTCAAAGATATTACATTTGAAGTAGTTGCAAAATACTTTAACTTCTTGAAGTTCTTCGCCTTTCATAGTTGCTTTGTGATGTCAGAAGGGGATTACTTTGGAAAAATCAAAAATCTTTATGTAACTTTAAGAGCGTTTAAACTGCCAAAATGCGTACGTTTCCTTTAAAAATTATACTGGATCTCTTTTTGTCAGCATCGCAAAAATAGTAAAAAAGAAATATCCTTAAATTTCCATCAATATCAAATCATCGATAACTTCTGTCTCCCGATTTGAAGGGAAACAACCTATTATCCTATATGCCGAAAACCATAAATCCGTGTACTAGCCAAGCAGCATGACATAAAGCTACTGAAGGTGAAAAGGATGAGAAAAGGAAATCGGAGATAATAGCACTCTACAATAGCACAAAAAGAACCGTACACATAATATATCATACATGTACCATCTATTCAATATCACTAAGAGCAAATAAATTGCCATTAGCTTTCTTCTTCGCAATTATGATCACTGAAGGAATAAGCACGCAATTTCTCGGGGATTATGAATAGGTGATAAACTGAGAAGAGCTAAGAAGGGTACTACTAAAAGCTTTATTCCTGTTGTCAGATGTATGAAAGAACGAGAAAAAAAATATTTCCTTATTTATTTCAGCCATAGTTCTTTGTAAACTGAAAGAAAAGTAAACGAAAGAGTATTTCTGCATCCACAAAGGAACCTCCTAAAAAGGAGGGGAATATATCCCTGTCATGGTAAAGCAATAATAGAACAAGTATGCAAAAATATGAGTACTTGTAAAAAGATTTGAGAAACAGTAGAAAGATTAAAATACATAAAGCAGAATTGAAATGTTTCCTTTAAGACCAAACTATTTACTATATAAGATATCGACTTAAATTTGGGATACTTTTGTATGTTTGCATATCCTAGAGATATTCGTTTCAAGTTTATATTTTTTAGAAACTCAAATGAAACGCGAAACTACATTTTTATGCATTTATATAAAGGTGCTTATTTTATAAAGTGGAAGAGATCCTCACCGATTTAACTATGTGGTCAGCTATGAGGTTTTAAGTGATTTGTTTTTAATCGTTAAACAAACGATCCCACATTAGTTTGTAATGATCTTATATTACTCTAGCCAATCATTATCATTTTCATCTATATTAAAATTTTTCTCCGTACACCTCACGAAAATGCATTTTAGCTTGTAGAGTCATTAGTTTTTCTTTTAAGCAGATGACATTTAAAATATGCAGTGCCCTCGCTGGGACTCAAATACCGGACCTTCAGAATACGCGCCGAGTGTGCCACCTTTACACCTTGAAGGCAAGAAGGAGGGAGAAAATACCTTATGTATTCCTCCTATTAAAGGGCAGCTGGTGATTAGGGAACGCAGTCGTCAAATACTGGTGGTGAGGATTTATTGTCCACCACCTTTTAGTTTAGACACCATTTGTAGACACATTAGAATATTTTGTAACAGGGCACATTACATGAAAATAACGGAATGCCTTCGCTGGGACTTGAACCCTGGACCTCTCGAAAACGCGCCGAGTGTGTTACGGTTACGCCACGAAGACATGTTGGAAGAATTGAGAAAATACCCTTATAAGCGTTTAGAATACATATGCTAAGGATTTTGAATCTTAGGCACTCGCGCCGGGCTGTTAGCATTTTGCCAGCTTTATCTAAAAGTGATTATTCCGGCTTTTGCATACTCTCGCAGTCAAGACTTACGCGCCGGTAAATGTAATTGAGCCCGATTGTAGTTTATGTTACTGAATGTATAAGTCTTTGACTACGTTAACAACATTTAAATTTATTTCACTCTTATTATTTAATTTACTTGTCACAAGTAGTGGTTTCTGTCTGTAGCATAAATCATGCCTTTCATATTAAAAGTTCCGGTAAATTATAAAAGTTGTTTAAACCCTTTTGGAGGCTTTGTTCTTAGTTAAGACGTAATAATAACTCGTTAAGTTATCTAGTAAAGTTGTAGGACTTGAATTCAATTTCTATAGCAATTGCAACATTACAAGTGGAAATTAAATTGAACGAGTTCAAGAGCTCTCAGAGCTCAAATCGCAAAGTATGGAAGATTGAAAACTGTTTAAAATCAGGCTACAATAAGAACGTTAATATAAGCAGTCAAGATAGGTAACTAAGGCTGATAAAGCATTCTGTATAAAATGTGTTTTTACAGCTTACACAACGTCATTTTTAAAATAGTTTATAATGAACCGCATGCCAAAAAGATAATTACGGTAAAAAGACACAAATTAATAATCTTAATTAATAATCTTTTATGTATTTACTCTTTTATGTATTAAAAATAAAACTATAATAATTTTCAAGGTATTGAATAACTAATTATTATTAAAAATTCTACTGTTTAAATATTCTTAAACTTCATTTGACTACATGTAATGTATGAAAAAATTTAAAGATTCAATGATCTAATGAAATCACGAATAGTGCTTCAAGGAAAATAACCATTAATGATGCAATTTTAATTTTGTTTTAAATTTGTATGTATTCATGAACACTTAGAACAGAATACAAATATGTTTCTCCATCAGTCAACACCAATTATTATTCGAATAAAAAGCAAATGGATAATATTTAACCGATAAAATAACCTTTGACATTAACGATTTCTACTCTGTCTCTATAAAATAATTTATATCGAAACAGTATATACTTTTCGTCACAAAAGAAAACAAAAGTTGAAAAACAATAATATCGGTAGGAGATAAATCATTGTCAATCACTCAGCCTATCTTAAGTTCCTTTCAAACTGCAAGTGTAACATAATGAGTTTAAATGTAACATTATTATTTTATAACAGTCTGGTATTATCATTTCATAACATTCTGGTTTAAACGTAACATTATATTATCATTTCAAACAATGACAATCGGATTGTTAATACATTATTTACATATTAAAATGGATTGTATTTCTTCATAAATATCAAAATTGTTACCGGCGTACGTATTCGCAAGGGATTGAATGCTAGGTAAAATTTATTTTAACCAAAAAATGCTCTACAGTTCTGAAACATTTTACAAAAGTAGTTGTGAAGCTCTCCCCGGAGGAACAGAGCACAAGTAGTAGGTATCCCTTCAAACTACTTCGAAAATTAAACACAGCATAAAGCAAAGTGCATCTAAACAGCGAAGCTTACACAGAGACCTCTTAATACTCCGAACTCAAGTCTGAATTAAAAATGAGAACTGATGCTATCTCCGCTTTCATACAGAACTTTTCCGGGCTACGAAAAATGTACAGTACCTTCGATTTCTCGAAATTTTTAGAAGCCATATAAAGTTATAGTTACATGTAGGGATCAAACCAATTACAGTTATACAGGGATCGGACTAAATTTTCGCCAGATTTGGCGACTTTTGGCGACAAAAATTAGTCATCAAAACCTCGCCAGCTTGTAGCTAACTGGGAAATTTGGTGAGGTAGCCAATTACTTCAATGTTAAATAGTCCTGTTCTGTAATCCTATTTTTTTCGTTTCTAGAGGTTTCTTTGCTTTCTAGAGGCATTTCATGTTACAACATACAAGTGATACTACGATTTACATATAATGTCACTAAAATTAGTTACATACATACCAAATTAATAACAATATTATTCCTATGTTTACATCTTACATGTCTTTACAAAAAATAAACGAAATAATAGTTCAGAGAGTGAAAACGCTGCCGAAGGTGGATCAGAATCACCAAGCACCAAAATAGTAAACGATATAAATGATATGCCATTATATAAACTTATTTTTTCTTTGATATTATTCTTAATTATTGTCAAAACGTTGATATTTTACATGTAATAAAACAGATATGCATTGATATAGGTGTAATAAAAACATATATATGTTATAGATAAAATTCCAGGGAAATTAGCACTAAACTCATTAACTCTAATATTTAATGTTTTTTATAGATGGTCTCCTTTTTGGCTGGGTTGTCCTAACGTATTTTACAAAAGATTTCGATGTTTACTATCATCGCCACTCTTTTCACCGATAAATATTATTTAAGTGTTAGAAATACGTTAGAATCCTTCACTACCTTCAGAATGGTTTTACTTATTGCTTGCGAAATCTCCATATATATCATCACTTATGTCACTATCTATAGTAATTAAATAGTGTGAGCCTTTTCCAAACCATTAGATAGCTTCTGTAATACAAATGTTGCCTGTTTGCCAGATCTATGTGTAAAATGAATTTTAAAGCAGATGTATTCAAGCAAAGTAATGCTGCATACAGCACATCAGAATGATGTTACGCAAACTACAGTTATTGTGAGCTAACTGCGAAAGAAAAAGCATTTAAAAGAGACGTAGTTATATTTAAATCTTGATTACTTTTAGCCCTTTTGTTGTCCACTTTGAAGAAGCAAAACACATAAACATATAATACATGTCAGTTATATTTCTAGCAACAGAGTATTAAAAAAGAATGGATTACTCAATCTTTTTCGCTTTCAAAATCATTTATGTTCACGTTTTTTATTAAATTATTTCATATGCAGCTACTAACGTTTCTTGTTTTGAACTCCTTATGTTTTAGTGCG
The DNA here is from genome assembly GCF_044657685.1 of Stegodyphus dumicola. Lineage (NCBI taxonomy): Eukaryota > Metazoa > Arthropoda > Arachnida > Araneae > Eresidae > Stegodyphus > Stegodyphus dumicola. The sequence goes on along the minus strand of NC_140775.1, from coordinate 60,508,132 downwards.
GCATATATGAAAGTTTTCGTCAAAGCAGAAACGCTTTTATTACTTTTCTGAAGACTTGAAATAAATGTGAAAGCGATTATTGCTTTTTCGCTGATGTCCTTAGTCGAAGATGGTAACAGATACATTTTAGAAATAGATCGATTGCTCTCAAAAGCTGCTTTTTGTATCAAGGATAACATCACGTATTTCTGTTCTAAAGTTATGTTAATACATGCATCTTTTACGATAAAATCAGTACTGTTTTTATCACTAGAAATACAACTTTTGTATCTTAAAATCAAAGAAATGTGAATATTTACCATATTGTTGTAGTAATTTTTAGAATGTCCATTGACGTCACGTATTATTAATTGCTTAGTGTAATGCTAAGCAGAATATCTGAACCAGTTTGACATATACCGTGTGTAATAATACGTTTCACTTAAGTATGTCATTTTAAATTACTACATTTTGTGATAGTAATTTCAAGTCTTTTAATAAGTTATAATCTCAACGTATACAGCTAACTTGATATAAAGTTTAGGTTTGGCTTATTTAAATACCGCAAAGCCCAAAATTTGCTTTAAAAATTTATATTGTAAATTGAGTATAAATTTACAATATAAATTTCTAAAGCAAATTTTAAAAGAAAGAACATTAACAGTTTTTACATAAAATTCTCAGATGTAGAATAAAAGTAATAACAAATATAAAATTTATCAATGCATCAAAAAGTGAAAAGTCCGACAATATTAATTCAACTAATATATTTTATGAGTTTTATCTAAATTTGGACATTGCGTTTTGAACGTAAATTATTATTCTCTCCTGCTCCTCAGCTCATCTTTAATGTAATTTTAAAGAAGAAATATAGTAATATAAACCGTTCAAATAGATAAAACGCCAAAGAAACTAAGTATGTATAAATTTAGTAATTAAATAGAAATTATTGATTAAGAAATACAGTCCCAAGCAAGAATAACTGAAGCAAAAATTGGAAAAAGATTAAGTAAAAAATTAAAAATAAGGTATATTATTATGATTAATTATTATGACTAATTGACCAATTATTATGGTTTATTGGTTTTACTATAAGTTTCCCTTTCTGCCAAAATGTAAATTAGCTTTTTATGTATTTAAGCTTTAATTTTTAGAGTTTCATGCAACCGCGTTTGCTGTAAGTATTTCCTAGCCGATGTTTTAAATTAGGTGTCGGTAAAATATTCTGAGCTAGCTCTTTTTAGTGTATTTAATATATAGTTTTGTACTGCATTATCAAAGCTAGAAATTAACTGTCTATAATACAAATTTAAATATTCACAAGTTTTCAAAGTTTCATCTGTAGCAGACGTTGTACCTTTGACTTCAGTTTAAGATAAACTAAAAAGTATAGTTAAAACTTCTTTTAGTATTTTGTGAATTATGTAAGACGTAGCGATTATCTAGTAGAGCATGAAAGGCTTTACTCTAGATTCCAGTTACACCAGAAACCCTACAAGTTCAAAATTAGGAAATTTGTTTTAAAGTTTTTAGAATTTTTTTTTTTTTTTTTTTATTCAGCTTCCTTAAAATGATTAATTGTTGTTCTTAAAATACGACAAACTCTCGAATTTATAAAACAATAGCATTTATGTAAAAGACTGCCGTTATGAAATTAACTAGATAGAAAAGAAGTGATTAAAATTTCAAGAAGATAAGACCATGTTCTCGCATATAAAGTGTAATAAGTGAAAATAGCAGTACTTTGTGATTGGTATTGCTCATAATGCAGTAAAACATGCCTTCGTTCTTGGAATATTGCCATCTTGGAATAGTATTCCATAATCTCCGAAGTTCAAAAGAACGCTTTGTTATTTTTTTAATATAACAACGTGTGCAAGTTCTGTTTGATTACTCGAAAGAACGCCTTTATGATTATTCCAACGGAAGTCGAATGTATTTATCTAACAGATGATAATTACCACGAAACGCCAGTCGATTCATCGAGATCCAAATCCGTGTTTGACTACTAGTGTTTAGCAACTTAAAATTTATTCCGTTAGCTTCTACAGACAATTCAGTTACAGATTTTGCTGATTACATACATACAGAGAGAATACGTCTTTTTCCTTACAGCATATATTTAAAGATGAAGAATGTTAAGCCAGGACAGCTAAAGAGCGTCATTTGTAAAGCAAGAAAATCCTGTTTTTCAGGAATAAGGCATATCCTAATTGATTCTGAAAGAATTGTCTTAATACAGCAAAACAGGAAACATGCCGCAATTCTATAAAAAACTTAATGAAAATTTTTATGGATACTAAGGAAAAACAAAGCTAGAAGATCTTTATATCTCCGGTTCCAGTTCAACTATCAATGCCGTTTCAACCCCTTTATAAACTGTGACAAGGTAAAGTTGGCTATCTTACGATTTCATAGAAATACTATCAATAGAGTTTTTATGAGTTTGTTTTGAAGTGCTATGTTAATCATTTTGAAAAGTACTGCAGCTCCTCTCTACATTCTTTTACTGATCATTATATAAACAACTTTGGTTTTTGTATAAACAAATTTGGTTCTTTGTATAAACAACTTTGGTTCTTTGTATCTGTTTACTAATATTTGTGTATGAGGTATAGATGTAAGTTTAATATCCATCTTAAAGAAGAAGATAAACGATTTTTACGTTGTTTTCTTAAGTTGTTTTACGTTGTTGTATTTTTCAAATTAGAGTATCGCCTTCTGTGATAAATGGATAATTTGCACCACTAAGATTGCAAAATGTCAGAAGCTTTAAGAATACAAAATGTCAGAAGCTTTAATAATACAAAATGTCAGAAGCTTTAAGAAAATAGCAGCATAAATAAGCCATGTACAAGAACTGGAATAAAATATTTAAATATTAGTATAGTAATGACTATAGCTTTTATACAATATAAACTTCAAATATCTGGAAACGAATAGCCAGCAAATGACAAAAGTCCTCAATATACTAAGGGAATCACTGTAAAGATTCTGTATGGAAAAGTCAAGAATTTTTTCTTTTCTGATGTCAATTGGTAAACACACAACAGAAAACTGGGATTGTTAACGAGTTTCGTCGGAGATTAAAATTTTACCCGTTTCTTAGAATATTATTTAGAACTAAAATTAAACTCTTCTCAGAAGATTGCCAGATATAGAATTAAAATATTCTCATTATAACTTGTGGGCATAAACAGTACTAACCAATTGCAATGGAAGTTAGATAGAAATAATTCACAACTTATGGTGCAAAGCAAATCGACAGCATTTTTATTACAGCTCACACAAAAATACATAGATGATGCTGATTATGAATATGCACATTTCAAGAGTGTACATACTTTAACGCTTATTTCGCATATCTCGATATATATTTAAGTTTTGAGAAATATTGCTTCAGTTCCTTCTGCTTACCTTTAAACGGTGTCCGCCGATAACATCGCGGCAAAAACATCGCGGACGAAAACGTCGCGGAGAAAACAACGCAAGGCGAAAACGTCGTGCTACAAAACATCGTGGGAGAAAACATCGCAAAGAGAAAACATCGCAGTTCTAAAACATCGTGGTACAAAACATCGTCGTCGAAAATAAAGCGGTCCAAAAACTTCGCAGTTTAAAAACATCGTCGTCGAAAATATCGTGGTAAAAAATAAAGTATCTACAAATCATCGCATGACGATAACATCGCAGACATGCTTTTTTCAGGCTTTAATAACTGTAAATGGATATTCCCATAATGATTTGTGAGCGCAAGATGTAAAGAAGAATAATTTTTACTTTCATATTTTTTATTAAATATTAAATTTTTGCTGAGAAAATAAGAAGAAAACTTAAGCATAGAAAATTAATGCAACTTATAGCACTTAATAGAATTTTAAATCGACGTAGTTAACTAACAAAGACCATTAATAAATAATTTTTTATAAAGATTTTACACGTAATTTTTCATAAAAAGTATAATTTATTTAAGTTGCATTTAATTTTCTATGCTTAAGTTTCTTTCTTATTTTTTCAGCAAAAATTTATTAGTTAATAAAAAAATGTGAAAATAAAAATTATCCTTCCTTACATCACTTGCGCTCACAAATCATTATGGAAATATCCATTTACAGTTATTAAAGCCTGAAAAAACATGTCTGCGATGTTATCGTCATGCGATGATTTGTAGATACTTTATTTTTTACTACGATATTTTCGACGGCGATGTTTTTAAACTGCGAAGTTTTTGAACTGCTTTATTTTCGACGACGATGTTTTGTACCACGATGTTTTAGAACTGCGATGTTTTCGCTTTGCGATATTTTCTCCCACGATGTTTTGTAGCACGACGTTTTCGCCTTGCGTTGTTTTCGTCCGCGATGTTTTTGCCGCGATGTTTTCGGCTGTAACCCCTTTAAACACTTTACCGTTACCCCCTCTCGGCTGTCAAAATCCGGGAGAGGTAAAAAAGTTTCCGGGAGGGAAAAAAAAAAGTTTTTTTTCGTATTTTTTGAGCTGCAGGAGCAAGCACACTCTCGCAAATACTTGTACATTTTGTTCTACCACAAGAAATTGTTTTTGCCAAACACGAATTTGGAAACAGAGCGCTATGCAATTTGTTTGTGCAATTAGGGCTATTAAAACTATGATGGTGCTTAATCCTATGATAGACTGAAGTAATTTCAGTTGCTGATATATTGTTTTGTTCTTCTGAAGATTTCTCCATGAAAAAGTTCGAAACCGATTGCGATGAATCCCTATTCAATATTAACGACTGGTTGTTCTTGGTTTGGGAATGAACAGTTAAAGCTCTAACATCATCAAAATTAATATTAAACGTTTTCCGACAAACTTTACATTCTCCGTTAAAATTATCTCTCTTCATTAATCAAATCGAGTTAACCAGTTGTCTTTAAACCACGTCGAATATTTTGTATTTGTTTCTAGCACTTGTTCACTTGCAGAATCATAATCGTTTTTTTCGCTAGACATTATTATGAAAGCATTTAAATAATTACAAAATATGTACTTGTTTGTGGATAGCTAGCTAATTGGACCAAGGAACAAGGAAGGGTTCATTTACGAGAAACTTAGGTTTGGAGCCTTTATCCCCACATCATCAAAGATAAGTACAATGTACGTCAAGAAAGTAAGTTCCGTTTGGTAATAAAAGTAAATTGTGTACAGCTATAGAAAAGTTATTTATTGCACAAAATTCAACAACTCTTAAACTACTTTTCCACATAACTGCCGAAATATTGCAGGCATTTGTCATAGCGTGGCACAAGTTTTTGTATACCTTCGTCATAGAAATTTGCCGCCTGTGTCTTCAACCAGTTGGAAACAGTTTCTTTCAGCTCGTTATCATCAAAAAGAAGGTTCCGCAAAGAGGTAAAGATTTGGTGTCTAAATTTTAAAAAATAATAAATGAAAAAATGGATTGAAAATGAAAGGGTGCGAAGAGATGAGGGCGCGTGCGCGCGACACGCCGGCATGAAACTACTACTCATCCCGAAAGACGCTTACTCACCACTCAACGTAGATCGCTGCTGTAAAGAATATGTATAGACACAGACGTTCTTTGGCTCCTGTGCGCGGTCGTGTGATTTTCGATGTTCCCAACCATTTCGTCCGTGCGCATTGTGTCGTTATTTTCGAGAAACTTGATATTCCGGGAGAGTAATAATTATTTTAAATTCCGACCAAACCTGGGATGTGTATCCTATAAAATGTTTAACTCTTAAACGAATATGCTTTCCATATGTTTTACACATTTGTTGATATTTGCCTTAATTTATTCATATTCCGTATTTTAATTCATTTAGATAAAATGTTTTAAATAGTGTGACTGAAATTGCAAAATGGTGATATACTTAAATAACTTACTGCTTGAAAATACTCTGATGAAGGTAACACTTCAGTGCGATGCCTTCCTTCCAGCAGAACACAATCTGAAATAAATAATAATGATAAAAATATGTTACGATAATTACAAAGGTAATATAATTTATTAAAAAGTTTTGAAAACATACGATGCAATGGAAACGAAATTCAAGAAATATACATTTAGTACATTAAATAAATATAAATTTCTCTTAATTACAATCTCAACAAATTGATAAATATTAAAATTTATCATTTTGTACATCTTACACTTTGAAGGTCATCTTCTCGACATACATTCCCATCGAATCGAATCCGGATCTTATACCAAGGGTGACGGTCGTTACCAGATGTAGAAGAAAAGCTTCCTAGCCACTGAAAACGCGGTTATTTCACCCACGCAAGAATACTTATAAACATTTTCATCTGTATTTGTATGATGTTCAATCGGATGATCTCATTTCCAAGCTAAATTTTTGTATTAAGCAATCTCTATGTAATATGAGATATCAGCAGTTTCTGTCGTCAGTATTTGTGAGAGTTTAAGCGCAGTACTGAAACGGATGTTTCTGACATACTTTCGCTAAAAACTGATTTGTTATTTGAATATTTCTAGAGCGAATGATATTTATTTAGACGTAGTTAATGCGAATCTGGTTCAAGAAGAAATGACGATGGAATTCAAAAGCATGCTTTAACAAAGATTAATATCTATATAATTATATTCAAAATCAAAGGTAGGATATAGGTAATTAAGAGAAAATTATTCTTGAGCATTCAGCAACGAATCACATTTACAGAAAGAAAATAGTAGAGAGAGAACCTTTTGACTATACCGTTATCCAGAGTCTTAAATTCAGAAGTATGGTTTGCAGTTATGTTGATTTAGATAGCACTGAAAGCACTGAACTACTGTATTAAATTTGTTTTCCACTGTGCCTTAAAGTTACTAGGGATCAAATCATGGTATTAAAAGCAAAGTGATCTTTCTCGAGTTGCTTTCTGGTAATATTACCGACGCATTTCATTATCTTTTTGCATTATCTCTTCATTCTCAGCGTAATCCAGAATCATTAGCAGTACAGGTAATTTGACAGAGTTTCATCCAGGTTACCGATCAGCAATTGCTTTAAACGGATAAAAATATACAATTTAAATTACACGTGCATATATGACATTATAACAAAAGTGTCTCTATCTTTAAATATTTTTAACAAACATAGAGAACTGCTCCAGACCTCAATGCGCCTATCTACGTAAAACAGATAGAACAGTTTTTTTTATCGGATTATTCTACTCGATGCCGCTATTTTACAGTAAGTTTCCGAAACCTTTAATATCTTTCTGGTCTTTGAGCTCCATGTCCATGAGAAAAATAATGAATTATGAGTGGGTCTTCGGTGATAAAATATTATGGAAGACAAGTTGCTAAAGGAGTTTTCTGAACCGTTTTCCAGTTTTTCTGCAATATTATTTGCAATGATTTTAAGAGTCGAAATGCATTTGCCTGTCTTTGCCGCATGTGCTAATTAGTGCAACATTCATTAGTTTCAATGACCAGATTATTCGCGGATTAATGAGTGACAAAATGGTATCAAATAGTTTCCCCGATAAACGCATTATACTGAACTGCAAAGAAAGTTTGTTGTTGCATAATTTGCCATATTTTACGACCCATTATTATAGACTATCCAGTATGTCATCTTCAGCATAACGTAATTCACTATTTAAAGGTATTCTAAAGAAAACGTATTTTGGAACAAGTACTTAGTTAATAGGCAACTGGAAGGTTATACCGCAGCTGACATCTGTATATACTTGGTTCTATATTCACCTCCATAACTTTTGACCTCTCAGTGAATGCAGAAAGAATTGAAAAAGCAGCCATACTGTATAAACCTAAAACTAATCGAACGTGTAGAGAATATGAGGCATACGTGTAACTAATGATATTATGAAAACAGGAACCTTTTTAAATACTGTGCACTTTCTTTCTAGTAAGAGCATTTTAGCTTTTTCTACATTAATTCATGGTCCAGTTTAACTACGAATGAGCTTATTATATCACTCTTCACTTAACAATAATATAGTTAATTTGTGAAAAATTTGGAGCTATGTTATTTATGCTGAAAATGTATACACCAATCGTTCTGAAGTAGGTTGTAGTGCATAAAGTGGGAGTTTAAGTATTTGATGCTATATTACATAAAAGCAAAAGTATTCAGCAATACAAATTTAACACGAAATTACGGATGAAATATTATAAAATCAAGATTACTGTTATTTGAATTTAAATCGTGAAGAAACTATAATACAGATTCTATGTTTATGCCAAAAAAATTAATTAACCCTAGAGTTTTCTAGAAAATAAATTCGCATGCACGTTTCACACGATGAAGGCATCCTGAAGCCTTTCGCGGAAAACAGTCACAAAACCTTCAGAATTCGTTTACTCTTGAAGAAAAAAGAAACGTGATTGATTGTCCTCAAACTGTTAAACTTTTGTCTAAAACCTGCACCAAAATAAGGTTATGGTTTTTCTAACTTTAAATATTCCATGATGGTAGACGGTAAAAATGAGTAGATAAAGAAGAGTTGTTTATGCAACTAGTTACAATTTTTCAAAAACATCGTTTCTGGTAATACCTGGAAAATAAATAATAATAAATTAATAAATTCTGAGTTATTTGTAACTCAGAATTTATATTGTTATTATTTGTAATAAAATTCTGAGTTGTTTGTGACAAAGTCCGATTATATTCTTATAAATTAAAATTCTGCTCATAGAAATTGAAAATAAAAATTACATCAAGAAGAAAATGTACTCCAAAATTTATATATATATATATAACAAGCAAGGTAGTTATTACAATACTGAATGACCAATTTGGTCTAGACAACATTTTGCGCAATATGCTCTCTCTCTCTCTCTCTCTATATATATATAATAAAAAAGCGATTAAATTCGAGCTTTTAGGGGCTCATGTTCGGGTGTCAAAATTTGATGGCTCAAGGTACTGTTGTTTTTTCACATCGCGAGATACATACCTATATTCCCATACATTCTCCTATACTTAGTTTATTTTAAAGTAATACAGGGCGATAACATTTGATGGCAACAATTTTAAAAGTGATTTAGCCTTTTACAGTGATTTAAGGCAAACTTCCGTTTCGATACTAATAGCCCTTCTGAGCTCACGCTCCTTTCGAGTAACAAATAGTAATGACCAGTATTTTCAGTAATGACCAGGTAAAATTACTTCATAATGTGCAAGCCTTCTTTTAAATTATTTAATTGTAAGTTAAAACTGTTCAAATGCTTAAAACGAAGCGTTTCATGTTATTGACATTCCAATAAACATGACGCTCTGTCAAAGAAGTTCTACAATTTCAACAAACTGGTAAGGCTACTTGTAAAGCTACTGTTCATAATGCAAGAAGTGTAAGTCTCAAAACGTGAATTAATATTAATTAATGAACTAGATTTGTACCAATATGTAAAATGTAGAAACCACAATTTGTACATGTATTATCAGCATTGTAACATAAATAACTTTGTATTTAGTAATATATATATAGGATTTAATTATTAGTATGCAATAAAATAACGTACTTAAGTGTATTTACATAGTCAGAACTGGTATGAGTACATAAGATGTTAATCGCTACAGTTCATCATGGATTGGTTTAAATGTGTAGCAAGCACAGTACAGAGTATTAGTATTTAAGTTTTCCTTCCAACTTTCAGCGAACTGGTTTCATCATCTAGTCTGTTTCAATGATCGATTTTCGAAACTGTTCCTTGCAGAAATAGATATTACCAGATAAATTCATTATATATCAGGCATTATACGTATTATTATTTACCAGCCAATAATATAATTTATTTCCAATAATAGAACAACTCATTATTTACCAGCCAACAATGGAAATCTTTCATATGAAAAATAATTATTACACAAATTGAGTAAATTAATGCTTTGAAAGAAATTTCTTAATCGGGTTCACCATTAAAGATCAATCATATTTCATTTAAAATTCATTTGCTATTCTCTCAATCCTCAAATTGAAGTGTAATGAGAAAATATGGTGTATGGTGTTGTGGTGTATTTAATTATGGCAAAGCACACTAGGGCTATCTGCCTAAGGGGAGGGATGCCTTCGTGGAGGACTTTCTAAGGGAAACTGGCTCGTATACACGTTACACATGGGGAAAACCACGAAAACACCCATGCAGCCAGCCCGTTCGCGGGAATCGAACCTCGGACCGAACTACCAGTGTTCAGCGTCTTTACCGCTCGGCCGCTGGTGGGCCAATGAGAAAATATGAAACTCTGTTTTGTTTTATTTTAAGAATTTAAACAAGAATCAAATTCATGTTGAAGTCCTTAAATTTCCATTGTACAATTTTCCGTTTGGCATAAAATTTCTTTTCTCATATTTGCAAAATACATTATAAAAATCTATTCAAGTTCATCTTTCCAAATTTCCAAAGTAATTTAAAAACCAATGATTTAACACCTGCAATATAAGTTCGCTCAATCCTTCAAGACTTGCATCGGATTCCGGCAAATGCTCGGTAATATTAACATAAAATGCAGAGTTACACATACATTCTTCGCCGTCAAATCCCTTAAAAGGTTATTTTTTGTTTCCAAGAAATATTTTATTTCTTATTTTAATTTGTCAAGGTGTTTCGTTCTACCTCAACTTAGCCAACGATTCAGCAAATTAAAAGAATGTATTAATTTATTTTAATAGAGATTATTAAAATATCACAGTCTATTATAGTATCACAATTTATGATATGAAGACGCATTTCTCGAGTACGTGTGCATAATCTATATTTTTATATTATCAAGGTATATAATATCTGTTTTATGGAATCTTGTTGTCTATGTATAAACAAGTAATATAAAGAATATTTTTTAAAGTCAATTCCAAATTTTATTTTAGTTACTTTGTATTAAGATTATTAAATTTTTTTTCGTTTCATATTAACGTTATTTAATTTCATTATTAACATTTTTCCATTATATATGGAATATTAATTGAAGAACTGGACTGCTCGAAACTCACTGGAAAGGTTCCTTTCAATATTGAAGCATTACAAGAAATGGATAGAATGAGAAATTATACAACACCATCAGCTTCATAAATTAGAAACGAAAAATGTTAATAATGTTAATAAAAAGTAACTAAAATAAAATTTTTCTTTGTTGACCTAAGTAGGAACTTTAAAAAACGTTTTTTATATATTTTTGTATGGGAAAAACTGTATTAAAATCAAGTGTCATCCACTACAAGTTTAATGAATTTGAACTTGAGTGGATTAATAAAAAGTGTTTTATTAACAATTGAAAATTTGAACAAGGTATAGGGGTAGTGTGAGCTAATAGTAGGAATTTTATAAAAGCAAAATAAGTAATTTTGCTTTCCATCTAATACATAATTCTATGTTGTTGTGCCTTGGTTACTTCAATCGACACAAGCTAATATCGGTACTGAAACAAAGAGAAAATCTCACTAAACAACTAATAGAGTTTCAGGCTTCTGGAGCAGTTAGTGAATTGAGTTTGTGCTTGTGTTTGAAAAGGAAGTACCGAGTTACTGCATGGAAAGCTTCTAATGCAGTCGGTAGATTGAGTTACTGTTTGGAAAGCAAAACGTGGAGTGTTTTGTTCTGCTGTAAGGCTTGCCAGTTAATACAGTGTATGAAAATACCCGTTAGAATGGTAGTTAATTGATTCTTAATAAACTTGCTGTAAAGAAACCAACGTTTTCAACTGTCATAATCTCAAAATAAAAAGCTAGAATTTTCGCTTTTTTTTTGTCTTAGGGATACGTATAATATATATGTGAAATATAAAATTTTTACCTAAAAATTATTAACTTTAATTTGGCAGAAGTCTTTTTTATTCCCCATTTTAATTCCCCATTTCCCTACCCTCTTAGAAATTGTTTATAATACTGTTTACAATAAGTTTTGGACTGAGTCTTTTAAAAATCTGGTATTCTGGGTAGATTTCGAAACGTGATTTAGAGCTTTTCCTCTCCTCATGTCCGGTTTTTGGAGAGCTCACATAACAAATTTTTAACGAAATCACTCTGGGAAGGAAGAAACGAATGAGGTAGGAAAAAAGCCAGGTTGAGAAAGTCAAATTTTAGCGATATTCTTCACATTTTAAGATTTAGAACCTTCATAACAATACTTGTTGTCGAAAGGCCTTTCATAACGTTTTATACAACATCACAGATATAAAAGTTTTATACACTTCTTACTTATTTTGGATAAGGAATACAGGTTTCGAAATCTTATAACTGTTTTTTTTTTTTTTTTTTTTTTTTTACAAGTTACGGTTAACTGGTTTACAGTTACCGTTTTTATGCCTTTAGTTAGCTTGCATGTTATATTTGTAGAGTTATCAACAATTTAAAAGTTGTTTAAGTGCAGCTAAGTCTATTTCTTTTACCATAGCAGCCATATTTGTTTACATTTCAAACTTAGCAGAACAGTGGATTTGTTGCCAATCTAGAAAAACTAAGCTTCGCAACAACAAAATAACGTCCTCTTTTATTATTGCGAATTAAATTATGCTTAATTCATTCTGGAATCTCCATTAAGTTAATAAATTATCCCATATATTAACTCAGTATAGCGTCCAGAACAAATTAAGTCAGTTTTTGTGCCTTCGTGTCTATTTGCCGAGTGAGGTCAAAAGTAAACTTTCAGTTTTGTGCAACGAAAAATATGCTTTCTTGCCCGCTAGCCGAATCGCTTGGTTTTGATAAGAAACTGTAATTTTAATTGTAAAAATTGGTTTTTAATTGCGTTAACTATATTTTGTGCTTTACGTTTTTCTATATGTATCAATTTTTAATATAGATATTTTGATTATTTATGTACTTTTGTCTTGTCGCGAATTTAGAACTGAATTAATTGAATGAAAAATATATCTCTAATGAAATTCGAGGAAATAAGTTTAAATGAAATGCAGGAAAATATGCGTATAATTTAATACTGCGTACTAGAATGTCATGTGGCATACACATCAGATTTTTTTGTGAGAATTTGATTTTCCGTCAGTGTAAAATTTACGTGAATGTTTTCATTGAAGATAATGATACTGTGTCTAAATAATTAAAATAGTTCTAAGTTCAAGCATTTCTATCTCTCTTAACATTTTAGCAGGTGGTAAAATGTTTAAGTGTTATTTAGGATCAGTATTATTAGCCCAAATGGCGTTAGCCCAGAAGGGTTATTAATTTCGTTTTGGCATTTTGCGTCGAAAACTTTAAATGTCCGTTTCACTTTTCAAATTGCTGCCACCAAAAATCTGAAAGCTTTCAGAATTGTTTTAATATTACATTTTAAATAAGGTACAATAATATGCCCTTGTGAAACACTGAACAGCTTTTGAGCCCTATAAGTTTGAGGAACACATCTATTTCTTGTTATTGGCTTACTCCTTGACTTTTCTCGAAACATATCAAATTTTATTTGCAAGAAGATAATATAAGCTTTATCTGACTAACTTTTACAAAAGATAAATAATCATCACTTATCACTATTCTAAGTTTAACAGAACATATTTTTGGAAGCCTTAATGCTACTCTTCTTACAACAGAAATGAAGCATTATAACCCGAATGAAGTATTTGAATAAAATAAAAGTAGACGGGCAATATCATAATGCTTTATATTAGGAAGGATCCTATATGGCAGGCTGTTCCGTCAATGTCATCGTGGTGTAGCATTCTATTTCATAGGATCCTCACTTTCTACGACATTTTGTTGAAAATATTCTTGAAAGCATCAAATCAATACTCTCTTTGCATACGATGTCATGCCTTGTAAATGTAGATGCCAATATTGTAGACAATTTTTTTAGGTTTCAGGAAAACATTCAAACGCATTGTGTAATGCAATCGTCATACAGAAAACAGGAACTCAGCAGCACTTAATGCCCTAAATTTAAAATTAATGTAACAACTACATGATTCTGACATAATATTTTCTTCCTAATTGCAGTTAGAATAAAATTCCTCTGCACGGTGTCATCGATATATTTTTCATACACAAAAATGTGTCTCCTAGTATCGGCGGTTAAGATGTTTCATGAATTCACATATTGTACAGATGGCTATTTATATAATGTTATATTTATATGATATACACATGTACAGTAAATGTTAATTGATACAGTTAAGCACAATAAGACTTTACAAACTATACATAAGGTAGTAATTATTACACAAGAGAAAAAAAATCAGATGTGACACCATACGTCTTCTTTGTACGGGGAATTAAATTATACGCATTTTTTGCAGCATTTCATTTAAACCTATGTCCTTGAATTAGTCTAACTTAATACCCAATCCCTTAATGCAAGTTGAAAATTATATTAAAAACTGCAAATCTGGAAATTATATATTCCGGTCAATTTTTGTCTTAGGGAAAAATAATACAAACCAAACTACCTGACAAAAATGAATTCTTCTAATTAGCCCAAAGGACGTTAGCACAGAAGGGCTATTAATTTCGTTTTGGAATTTTGTGTCGAAAACTTTAAATGTCCTTTTCATTTTCTAAATTGTTGCAACCAAATATTATCGCCCTATGTTATATTTAAAGAACTGAATACATGTATGCATGTTCCTTGCAGTGAAATAAAACGGCGGTACCTAGAGCCATACCATTTTGAATAACGTAATCCTCCACCGAATATGGGCACCTGGAAACCCTAATTTGAAATTTGGAATTTATTTTATTATCGATTTCAAGATTTGTTAATCATTAAAGAACTTTGGACTACCAATCTCAACGATTTCAAAGTGAGCACTAGCAAAACTGTACGGGGGTTGGGGGAATTATCTCCAGCACGCGAGGCTGTGTATCGGAAATTCTAAACATATGTTCTTTTAAATGTTTTGCGATACTGCTGTTGCAATGAATTTCGTGGTTTGAGTGCGAAGAACATGATACGTAGTAGGTAAAGGTATAGAGACATTAGCTTAATTTTGGAAGGCGGATAGATGTAAAATTAGCAACTGCCTTCGCCGGGAATCGAAACACGGAACTCTGGATACCGGCTCAGCGTGCAGAACCACTACACCACGAAGGCACGCTAGGAAAGCGTGAGAAATACCTTATAAAGGTAACACACAGAAGGTTAAAAAACGCTCCTTTCTTCGTAATATAAAATCTGAATGCTTTCAGATTTTCTTTCTTTCTTTTTATTTGCCGAAAGGGAGAATTTGCCATGAAGGACTATTAATTTCGTTTTGGCATTTTGCGTTGGTTCACTATAAAGGTCGGTTCACGTTCTAAATTGTTGCCACCAAATATTAGAGCCCTGCATTATATTTAAAGAAATTAAATAATGAAGAATCTGCATAAATGTATGCATGTTTCTCGCATTGGGATAAAACAACGGTCCCTAGAGCCATCCAGTTTTGAATAACATACATTTCCACCCGAATATGGGCATCTGGAAGCCCAAATTTGGAATTAGTTTTATTATCTATTTAATATTTTGTAAAACTTTAACGAATTTTTGATTAACAAATTCAGCGATTTCAAAGCGAGCAATAGCAACATTGTACAAAAAAAAAAAAAAAAAAAAAAAAAAAAAAAAAAAAAAAAAAATATTTCCAGCGCGCGAGACTGTGTATCAGAAATTCTATATATATGCTCATTTTGAAATTATTTTGCAGTATTGCTGTTGAAGCGCAACAGCAATTATTTTATGGTTTAAGTGCGGAGAACAGGATATTTAATAAATGAAGGTAACCCACAAAACGTTAAAAAACGTCCTTTTGGGTGTAATGTAAAATCTGAAAGCTTTCATATTTTTTATTTAGTTTTGTTTTTATCAAAGTTTAGATTTTTTAAATTTCTTATAACGATTATAAAATATCCCCAATGCCGTGAATAATTCCATGGATAATTTGTCATTTAAAACACTTCTGTGATTAGTAGTATGTGATTACGAGTAGCGATTGCGAAAGAAAAAGCCAATTAAGGATTTTTAATGAAAGTAAGGCAGGTGTAATATATATAACATATATTTTTGTTAGTGCAGATATCAATAAAAAAGAGAGATGCGCACCCAGATACTAGAGCAATCCCACAGATAAAATTTCCACCTTCTGCGGGTTCTATATTTTTAAGTTTTGCGGAAAGCATATATACACTGCGAAAAAAAAATTTGACAGTTCTATATCTGTCGTGCTACTTGGCCAATTGACGAAATTGAAATAGAGTTTTTCATGTCTCTTAGGATGTGTATTAGATTTATATATAGCGTTTTTCTAATATAAGCATTTTGAAACAAAATCTGAATTTTCTGAAATGACACTCCAATACTTTACCATATTTTGATTCTACCACACAAATTATAACAAACTGCCAAGTTTCGTAAAAGTCGCTCGAGTAGTTTTTAAAAAAATTATCTGCCCCATGATAATTCAATCTGATACATGTTTATTAATATCTCTTTTTTTAATTAAACTCACTTGATTCATTCTTCCAGAATTTGAAATTTAGGATTAATCCAAATATAATTCGCCCTTTTTTAATTACCTATTATTAAAATGTCTATCTTTAAATATTTTTTATAAAATTTTCGAAAAATATTTCGTATTAAAACCTAAAAAATTTTTAACATGATCTTAAAGTAGATGTATCTCTAGGCCCACTTGCAAAAAATTATTTTATTCAAAATTTTCTAACATGTACATGAATACATGAATTTACATGGAACGTTTTGAAACTTGGCATCTTTTTTGGGGGGAGAGGGGTGGAGGAGCGATAACACGCACTTTGTTAAAATTACTTGAAAGTATGAAGGATGACTTTTTTTTCTTCTCGTTTACAATGAAAAAAAGAAACGGAAAATGGGTTGTTACAAATTAAGAAGTTCGCCAAGTAATTTATTCTTGGCAAAAACTGAAAAAAAAGTACGCCGAAATTAAATTTTAAATTTCTCCTTAAATTTCGCACCAAATTTTGCAAAATTTAATATTTATGCATAATTTGAATCGTTGAATCGAAATATGAAAAAAAAAGGGCATGTCATTTCAGAAAAAGTCCGATTTCGTGTCAAAATACTTATATTAGAATGATGTTATAAATAAATCTAATATATATCCTAAGTCGCGCTTTCGAGACATGAAAAACGCAATTTGAATTTCGCCAATCGGCCCAGAAGAACGGGAGATACAGAACTGTACCCCCTTTTTTTGCGCAGTGTACGTACGTACAGATGTCACTATTAAAATCAATTTTGAATTTATTTTACAATCCATTTTGGAAACGAAGTCCTTTATTCTATCCGTGCGTACAGACATCACGCAAAATAATAGTCAAAATGGACTCAGGAATGGTCAAAAATGGATATTTCATTTAAAATATGATACCCGAAATTTTTCATCATTATAATACTTCCTTTACTTCATATAATGTAATAATAAAAATGGAGCTGCCTATAATTTTATTTATTCCTTAACACAATAAAAGTAAAGAAATTTTCACTTGTAGAGAATAATTTCTTGTTCGTTGCAGCACGCTAGTAATAAGTTGTATTAAACATTTATGATTCACTTCGAAGAATATATGAAGTCAAGAGATTCTGCCATTTTAATGTATAAGAGATGATTCAGCAAGAAAGGGATTTTGTAATCGCACTGTGTAATATCATAATTTGAAAAGTCCTTCATGCACCACACACACAGGCAAATCACTCTAATGTACATCTATGATAATCATCGTTAGTTTTTTAATACTTAGAAATTTTTATATTTACTTCATTTAAAAAGAGATACCTTATAAATTGTCATAACTATTTATAGGAATAATTTTTAAAAGCACATAATGTAACTCACATAATAAAATAAAGTAGTTTTTATCGCTATATACATTATACGCTTTGGCCACAAAATCACATAGAAATGATCTTATCTATATGTATTCAAAAGATGCCTTTTACAATAATTTTCAGTTAATGCTCAATAGAGTACCAAATATTAGCAAAATAAATAAAACGGAAATTTTACAAACATGAAGAAAATTCCAAACTTGTTTAGTAACTACATTTCTTGATTTTATACTTTTTATCATAAAGATTATATTACTATTTACCGATGAAAAATGAGAATTAATGTAACTTAAAATACTATAATTGAAAATGTAAATACAATTAAACTGGCAATAGATTTTCGGTTTAAAACTCAAATACAAAATGTTACTTCTCAGTCCATTCTCTATGATAATCATGAAATAGTGTCTAAAATGACGTTCCATAAGAACTAGACTAGATTCGATAAGAATATTCGATCAGTCGTGAAATAGTGCCGGAAATGACATTCGATTTAACGTGAGTTAATATTTTTTACTCCAGATTTAGAGAATTTGAATGCTCCGAAGCATTGTATAATTTATTTTCCTTGAAAAGGAGTTAAAAATTCCATACCAATTTTATTTCTTTCAGATAATTCATATTTCCATTATTTTGAGCTTGCAAAAATAAGGTAATTATTTGTAATGCTTTTAATAACACTCCCTTCATGTACGTGATTTAGGACCGAAAATTTTGCATTTTAATGTCATAAATGTTTCTTTAATAACTATGTGGAAGAATAACAGAAAATGATAATCAGATAATATTTCTTTAGTTAGGATTTGCAAGTATCAAGTTCCTAAAATCACGTCAATAAAACAATACGGAAACACAATAATACGTAAAAGGCTTCCACTGAATACAGTAAGACCCCGCTTAACGCTGTTTCGTTTAGCGCTGTTTCGGCTTAGTGTTCTTTTATTTCAACCCGGGGATTCCACGAAATCGCTCGCAGCATAAGGGGATTTCCCGAAATATTATGCAGCGATAGGTTTCAAATACATATCCGAAAGAGTGTACTTGTATTTCTTGTTTGGTGCGGTATTGTACAGACATATTTTGAAGGGGTAAATGTGGAAGATGTCGAAGAAATAATTCAAGAAGCAGCTGCTAGTCATTCTAATGATGAGCTCAAGGAATTAACTGAACAAGAAGAAAACAAAAATGTTGAAAACAGTGATTCAGAAGAAGAGCAAAAAGAACTTTCGATGGCGTTTGTAAAAAGGAGTTTGTCTACCATAACTGAAATAATGGATCAATTCATTGAAAATGAAACGAATTTTGACAGGAGCTCAAAAGCAAGGCGTGATGTTAGAGATGCTCTATCAGTTTATGAAGAACTTTTAAGAGAACAACGCAAAAGAAAAAGGCAAACAACATTAGATGCTTTTGTCACAAAAAGGCAGAACACTGAAAACGCGGAAGGCTAACTAAATATGACTGACTGAGAATTTTATTTGTTTTTTTTAAGAATATTCGTTTTGTTATTTATATTTCGTTTTTATTTTTGCAAGAAATAATAATGTGGTATTAATTTGGGCTTTAAGAAATAAATGTTTGGTTTTATTTTTATTAAAAAAAACATACTTTTTAAATTTAATACCCAACCAATTTCCTAGCCATCCCTAACCCCAATATTTACATGTAAAGATAGCCTCGTTTAGCGCTGTTTCGCATTATGCTCTACTTTGATGGAACGTATTCCCCGCGTTAAGCGGTGTCTTACTGTACTAATATAATTTCTTCATTCGTAGTGCATTTATTTAGTTTGCGCTCGTAGAGCTTTTATAGTTAAATTTATTGTTCGAAGAACTTTTGATAACAGCTTTATTTTTTCATTTTTGAAGTAAAACAGATATGCAATTGCTTTCAAAATCCAGCTGCATAATATAAAATCTTATCCAACAATTTTGAATGAATTTTTTACTTACGGTTCCTCATAACTTGCAACTGATTCATTTAAACCAAAATTATATATATATATATATAATTTTTTTTTACTTTAGGTTTTGGAATTCAACAATTACATAAATTAAAATAAACAGAAATAACAAAGAAAGGAGAAATAAAGTAAACTAAATAAATAACTAACATTATTATAGAATTACCGTAAATATCAGATTAAAGGTACGTACGTACATGCATACGAACAAAAATCTCTTCTAAATCCAATTTAAATCCATTTTCAAACTGTTTAGGAAATCAAAGGCCTTGATTCTGACTGCACCTGCAGATATCACGCAAAAAACTCATTGAAATGGATTCAGTAGCGGTCAAAATGTATATTTTTGCTGAAATATGATATGATTTGTTGCGATTACAGTATTTCCATTATTTCCTACAAAGAAGTAAGAGGCCAAACAGTATTTCCTTTATTTCCTAGAAAGAAGTAAGAGGCCAAACAGTATGGATAAATTTTACAAAGAAGTAAAAGGCTTCTTCTTACAAATAAGGAAAAGACAAAACAGTATAGATAAATTTAAAAAAAAGTTTGGTTGAAATATTGTTACGAATTTGGTATTTAAAAAGCGAATGTTAGTTCAATTATAAATTAAATGGTTTTATTTCTCGCGCAGTGCAGCGCGTGACGAATATTAAAAGAAAGCTAAGCCGGAAAAATTAAAAATACAAGAGCGCGTGCATTAAATAAATAAATATCTCTTTTTGATTTCGAGAAAGTACTGGAAAATTCTAGCGCGTGATTTTAAAATCTTATAAAAGGAGGAAAACATCTCAGTTTGTAGTAGTTGCTTAGTTTGTTGTTGTTTAGAGAACTGCTCTTGTTGATTGTAGCGAATTCGCGGATTAGCGTTCTTTAGCTGTTTTGAATTACGTTCTATTGGACATTTGAGTAGTTAAAAGATAACTGTGAGATATTGTAATACTGCATGATAATTTGAGAAAAATTTAAGCATTTTTGTTGTGATAATAATAAATTTTTGTTCATTTTTCATCGGACTTGTGCATTTATTTCATAACGAACCCGTACGCACGCAACAATTTTTGGTGCCAGAAGTGGGATTTGATGCCAATAAGAAGAGCGATGGGGGAGCAATTGAAGCAGCTCATCAGTGCTTTTGCTGCGTTCCAAGAAAAGATGGAAGCTGGCCAATCTGCATTTAAAGAAGAAATGAAAGAAAAGATGGATGCTGGTCAGGAGAAGATGGAAGATTCCGTTAAAGGAGAGATGAGATCTGTTAGGGAGGAAATGAAATTGGGCCAGGAATCGGTTAAGGACGAAATGAAAGCCGTTCAAGTTGGTCAAGAAGATATGAAAAGAGAAATTACCTGCATAATAGAAAATAAATTTGAAGCTATGGAAGGCAGAATTGACATAGTTGAAAATAAAGTTGGACAACTCGAAGAAAAAGTTTCTTCCGTAAAAGTTCAAATTGAAGAAAGAGTTTCTTCGGTGAAAGAAGAAATAGAAGAAAGAGTTTCTTCGGTGAAAGAAGAAATAGAAGAAAGAGTTTCTTCTGTAAAAGAACATATAGAAGAGCGAGTTTCTGCTGTCGAGCAACAAATTGATGATAGGGTTTCAGACGTTGCGAAAGAAGTCGATACTTTAAAGAAATTCGTAGCGACGGCAGGAAGCAGGAGTGATGATTTTAAATTCTTACCGATGCCTGCTCTGAACCCCTGAAGCTATCCACATATGATGGGAAGACATCCTGGCAAGTGTATAAGACCCAATTTTCTATAGTTGCGGATGAGAATGGATGAGATTCCCAAGCTAAGGCCTGTCATCTCGCCGCTTCTCTGCGAGCAGACGCAGCGGATATACTGCAGACGCTTCCCGAAAACCAAAGACTTGACTTCGAAGCTCTATCCGGCGCATTGGAGCTGCGCTTTGGCGAGAAATGTTTAAAAGACTACAGCAGGCTTCAATTAAAATCCCGTTAACAGAAGCCCACCGAATCACTTCAGGAACTCGCCACGGATGTTGAAAGGCTGTCCTACCTCGCCTTTACGGAGTGCCCGAGAGAAACGAGGGAAATTCTGTCGCTGCAGTATTTCGTCGATGGCATCCAGGACCCTGAAATACAGAAAGCTCTTCGAATGGCAGATTTAAAGGACACAAAAAGCGCTCTGTTGTACGCCATGAAGTTCGAGGCAGCCCAGCAAGCAACTAGTAGAGATCGCTACCCAGTTAGAGCTGTGCGAGTGCATGAGCCAGTGGATCAACTGATGGCTCGTTTACATGATTTAGCCAGACAAGTCGACGCTTTGATACGGAGTAGGAGCTAGAAGAAAGTGGCTCTTTGGTGTTGGAGATGTGGTAGTGAAAGTCACCTAAGACGGAATTGCAGAACACCCCAGGGTACGGAATATAAAGCAGATGATTTTACCAGACAAGTCAGTGGCTTGAGACGGAACAGAGGTGAAAAGAAACTAATTCTAAAGTGCTGGAACTGCGCATTTGAAGGCCATATACGAAGAAACTGCAGAACACCCCGAGGTACGGAAAATAAGACCATTTCCCAGCAACGACGCAGTAAACAAATTAGTGACCATATCGAGGAACGGAGGTTGCCAGATAATGTAAAACCTTGTTTTAAAGCGCTTAAAATTTATACAGTGAGTGGCAACAGTAACGGAATGTCCATTAATAGGAATATCGATGGAGTTCCTTGCAAAATGATCATTGACACAGGAGCTAATGTTACCATCATTAGGAAAGATTTAGCTGAACAGTTTAAAGATAAACTTATTTGGACGCCATCCTGTGTTACCCTTCAGACTGCGTCTGGTAATAAGATCGACATAACTGGGAAGTTAAACGTAAGCATCACGTTTGGAAATGCCGCCTACCATCACACGGCTTATGTGGCGGATATCACAGATCCATGCATACTCGGATTGGACTTTTTAAGGAAATACAATTTTTTCTTAGACTTGAAAACAACAAACTGCTTTCAGCATCTGATGGCATGACTATCCATCCTCAAAAGGTATCCTCACCTGGAAATGCCGACGCCTTGTCCGAAAGACCCAGCTCAGGAAGCTGCCGAAATCGTGCTAAGGCCAAAAAGAAACGCAAGACTACGCTATTCTCCATCCCAGATGCTCTTCGGTCGAGACCTTCGTCTGCCTTGTGACCGCCTGTTTGATCGCCGTACGGATGCTCCTTCATCGCCTGAGGAACACATCTAAGATGTCCAGGCCCGTTTCGAAGTGATGCACCGTTCCGCACGAAAGCGAGTGAACTTGGCGACGGAGGAGGTGAAGACCACATACGACACGAAAGCTACTGGACATAAATTCAAACAAGGAGACAAGGTGTGGTTGTGGAACCCGATTCAACGAAGAGAACTCAGTTCTAAATTACAGTCACCTTCGGATGGTCCATATACAGTCCTGAAGAGACTGAATGACGTCATGATCCGTATTCGAACTCTAAACCTAAAGTCATTCATTACGACATGTTAGCTCACTACAATGGCCATAGTACGTAATGTAAATGATTGTAAATAGTATTCAGACCATGGTCCTTTATGTTTTTAAATGTGTATTTGATTTGATTTGTATTTAGTAATTGATTTGCATTTAGTATTTGATTTGTATTTAGTATTTGTTTTGTATTTAGTATTTGATAGCATTTGATTTGTTTAAGTTAGTTATTGCATTTATTGTTCATGTTGTTTGATATTGTAATGTAATGTTTATGCCTCAGTTGCATTTATGCCACAGTTGTAAGTTTAGCTTCCTGTCCAGGGATTGTACTGCCCGGGACGTGCAGTCCTTGGGAAGGGGGCAGTGTTACGAATTTGGTATTTAAAAAGTTAATCTTAGTTCAATTACAAATTAAATGGTTTTATTTCTCGCGCAGTGCAGCGCGTGACGAATATTAAAAGAAAGCTAAGCCGGAAAATTGAAAATACAAGAGCGCGGGCATTAAATAAATAAATATCTCTTTTTGATTTCGAGAAAGTACTGGAAAATTCTAGCGCGTGATTTTAAAATCTTATAAAAGGAGGAAAACATCTCAGTTTGTAGTAGTTGCTTAGTTTGTTGTTGTTTAAAGAACTGATCTTTAAACGAATTAAACGGTTTAAAGAACGAATTCGCGGATTAGCGTTCTTTAGCTGTTTTGAATTACGTTCTATTGGACATTTGAATAGTTAAAAGATAACTACTGTGAGATATTGTAATACTGCATGATAATTTGAGAAAATTTAAGCATTTTTGTTGTGATAATAATAAATTTTTGTTCATTTTTCATCGAACTTGTGCATTTATTTCATAACGAACCCTTACGCGTGCAACAATATTATGAAATATCAAAGAAAGATTCTCAATTATTAAGATACTCCATTGGTTATTTTAAAATCAATTTCTGTCACTCAAATTTACGAATACTTAACGAAAATTTGGTATTACCATTTACTGTATAGTTTTTTAAAATTTAAATGAAGATTATTCTTAACATGCTTCAATAATAAGTACATGGAGCTAATTGAAAAGTCCATTACTCTTCTTTTCCTCTGAATTTCCATATTAAGTGCAAAGTCCTCATGAGTCTTACCACTCCCTCCTAAAGGTAAACAAATCTAAAGATAAACACAGTAAAGAGCTATACAAATAATGATAGAAGAACAGAATTCGCAATCTAGCGTTTTATCTCAGAGGTACGGATTTATTTTCTAATTAACTGAAAATGCTGGAATGAGAAATTGCACTAAAAGAAGAAAGCTCCTTGAAGACTTAAGTAATTTAAATGTCAAAGGGAAAGAGGAAAGTTTTAGATGGTGTGAAAGGTAAATAAAGAACTTTTTTTTCATTTTTAATGTCTGAATAAATAAAACCAAACTTATGTAGTCAGACCATTAGTAGAAAGTGAAATTATTGAGAGATTAACCCTTTGTATTAAAAAATATGCATGAATTTTCAAAAAGTTTTTTTTTCCACACACATGCATAAGTGTGCAAAATTTAAGCAGCAAATTCATTTTTTAATAAACAACTGTGAAATTGTTGAAAAAAGAGAAGGGCTGGGTCATCCGTTTGAGAATAACGATGCCGACACGAACCCTCTTGGGGAGCATACCCGATGTTATGTGACGTCACTGGGTTCGTCCCGTCGTCGACTGACCAGAGCATCAAGTGCGAAAGATTGAAGCTTTAGTTCTTAGATTCTCTTTCTTTAGCCCTGTTAGTTTCAGAGAAAGAGGTGTTTTTTTATTTTTTTTTTAAATTTTATTTATTATTATTATTATTATTATTTTACTTAAAAGTTATAACTGATGATACTTTTAAAGGGATTTTGTATTTAGAAAGTTCTTGTAATGAGAAATCATTGAAAAAATGGTATCGTATGCCGTTGCTACCTGTAGTAATATATATCATAATACGAAAGAAACTAACGTGGTATTTCATAGATTTTCGTACAAAAATATTCAGTTAACGAAAGAATGGTTGCATAGTTGTCGAAGAGCGAATATTGTCAACACAAAGAGTGCTCGAACATGCAGCAATCACTTCACTGAATCTGATTATGAGGATGATATGAACAATAGGTTTCTGGGATTGCTGACAAAAAAGTTACTGAAGTCAACTGCTATTCCAACTGTTTGTATTCCTGACTTTTTTATTTATCAGAATACACCAAGGCAGCAAAGGCAACAAAAAAGAAAAAAATTTACAAAGTGCATTTGAAAGAAAGAATTTAAGTCCTAAAAAGGCATGTCTGGAATTTCAAAACTATAACAATAATAGCTATGAGGAGCTCACTGAAAATAATATTACTTAGCAATGTTGCAACTGTTCCAACCTCCAGAAAAATGTGAATAATTTAATCACAAAACTATTTTACAGACTGAGAGAAAGCAGCATTTAAAAACTATCTTCCAGCAAAGAAAAAGATTTAAAAGGAACAGAAAACTAATATTAGAAAAAGTTCAGAAACTGAGGAAAGAAATTAAAAAAGTGAATCAATAAAATGAAAAACTAAGAAAAATGAAAACATATGTTCAAAACATATTTACCGAAACTCAAAAATAAATGCATTAATGAAAAATAAGCGAATTAAATGGTCTCCAGACGACATTTCAAAAAGCATAGCAATCAGGTCATTATCCTTAAAGTCATACGACTTCTAGAAAGAAAAATTGGGTATTCCGCTTTCAAGTGCAAGTACATTGAAAAGATGGTGCTCAAGGTTCAATTGCATTCCTGGCATTTTAAATTATGTACTGTTATTAATAAAAACATTTGCCAAAATACAACTGACGAAGAAAGATTATGCGTATTAAGATTCGATGAAATTCATATAGATTCAAGATTCTGTTATGATTCAAAATTAGATCAGATATTAGGTCCTTTTAAAAAGGCTCAATTTATATTGGTTCGAGGACTCATTTTGCAATGGAAACAGCCCATTTGTTTTGATTTTGATCGTCAAATGAAGGCAAATCTTCTGTCTTCCATTTTGTTTGCACTTGTATCTTCTGGGCTTCGAGTCAAAGCAATTGTATCTGACATGGGAGGTAGTCAGACCCTTTGGAAAGAATTACAAATTTCAACAGTTAAATCTTTCTTTTACATTCTCAAGTTTTCAGTACCAAAATATGGGTTTTCGCTGATATGCCGCATTGCATAAAGCTTTTGAGAAACCATTTTCTTGATAAAGGTTTTATTCTCGGAAATGGTACAATTATAAACAAAGACGTTATATATGAAGTACTAATAAAAATATCGGAGAAATTAAACTGTGCTATAAACTGAAACCTCAATTTTTACCTGTAAAAGGAAACGAGAGACAGAAAGTAGCACCAGCAAAAGCATTATTTTCCTCCACAACGGCTAAAGCAATTATGCATTTGACTGGTAATGCTGCAACAAGTATTTTTTTTTTTCAGTAGTTGATGGTATTTTTTGACATTATGAATTGTAGTGTACCATTACCCCTAGCAATAAGCCTTTAAAAGCTGTTTTCTGCCTATAAAGCTATTATGAAGTACGAAAAGAAAATTAAATGCGATCAAGCAAATGACTTTTGATCTCAGAGTATGCGGAAAGAAGACAATTTCCAGAAAAGTATTATCATATCGATAAATTCGCTTTTCGGTTTATTTAATGACGTAAAATCTATAAATGTGAAATATATTTTAAGATATTTTAAGACTGACTCAAGATGTATTAGAAAGCTTGTTTAGCCAGATACGGGGTCTAGGGCGTTTTAATGACCATCCGTCTCCACCAGACGTAATAATTCGCCTGAAAAGGTTGCTATTGGAAAACAAATTGTCTAAATTGACTGTGAAGATGTGAAGAAAGTTGAAGCATATTTGACAAAAGAGCTGTTAGAAACAGCTTTTTCTTCAAATGAAAAAACACAAATGTTTGAGTCTTCCTTATACGAAGATTATTTAATTAATTACGAAGACATCTATGATGAATGTACGTCACTTCCTTGGGAAACCGAAATTTATGATTCAACGAGAGATATATCTGCATATGAACAAGAATCTCTCACTTATGTGGCAGGTTGTATTGCATCTTATTTTGAGTGAAATATCAAAAAAATTTGTAGATATTCCTAACGACTCAAATTGGATATTTTTATTATCTAAAGGAGAATTAACTGCACCATCAGCAGTTTGGATGGAAACGATGATGAAGATAGAAAATGTTTTCCGTTCTTTTCATGGCAGTTCTTTCTGAAAAGGTAGAGGGGTAATTCAGATATCTGAATCTTATTTCTGAACTTGAGAAACGTTTTCCCTCCGTGAGTGCAATTCGTTTATTTTGCCGTTTAACGAACATTTATAAGGATTCGGCACTTGAATAGGAATGTAACCCGTGTATCGGCAAGAAAAGCTGACCAGAAAGCAAATAAATGGATGAAAACTAACAGAGAATTATCGAACCAAACTATATAGGAAAACAAAATCATGTAAGTTGATTCATATTATTCCTACCAAAAATGATAATTTGAATCATTACTTGGTTTATTATTCACTTAATTTGTGACCTAATTTATGCACGTTTCAGCTAATTATTTGGTGGTGTTGTGGTGTATTTAATTATGGCAAAGCACACTAGGGCTATCTGCCTAAACTATTTTTTTTTGTTGTTTAAAGTTGTTTGTAAGTTTAAATTGTAACTTTTGTAAACTTTAAATTTTGGTTAGGTTGCTTTAAAAGTTCTGAGTTGAAGTTGTTTAATTTTAATTTGAGTTTAGGGACTTAAGATTTTTGGTTTTTGTAACTTGTTGTTTTGACCCTTAAGGTTGTTTAACTTTTAACTTTAATTTTATTTTAAAGCCTTGTTGCTGCACTTTTGGTGTGTTAAATTTTTTTTCTTAACCTTAAGTAACTTAATTTGTATCCCTCTTTCTTTTAAGTTAAACGAATACATACTTTCTGACTGGCGGCAGAAGAAAAAAAAATATTGTATTTGTATTTCAATTTAGATAATGTGTTTATACTTTAATTGTGGCTGAGGAAACAATAATTTCAGTGCTGACATTTTTATTATGAATTATAATGTTGTGTAATTAGTAGCTTCATTTTTTTTAATTTCCCAAATTCATTTTGTATTAACTTGGTTCAGAGATTTTTTACCCCTTGATCTCGGTTTGGATTTCCTTCCTGGAAACTCTTATCAGCGGTTGTACTGCACCCCAAAATTCCTTTTCCCAAGCGTTCCACCACATGTGGGGGGCGAAGTTGAATGGATATACCATATGTTCTTTCACGAAAAGAGGACCCTGTTTTGCTGGACAAGCAAGTATGGAGATGTTCTACAGTATACCATGGTGGAAAATATTCGTCGAGTTAGAAGATCTGCGTTATCGACTGGGACCCTGGAGCGAGGCCAGTTTCTTCCCCCCTTTTTTTCGTCTGCAGATCTGATGACACATTTGTGTGGCCTTGGAAGTTGAATGATGGAATAGCGAGAAACGGGTTTTGGTAGTCGGGAAACCCCTTCCCGTGAAGATTCCTAGCGTTGGATTGCTAGTTTTGGCTTCCTGCTGATCAACATCTACGCCAAATTTTCAAAAATCGCGCCAGCTATTAAAACGGCTGCACAATGTTTTTCAGGAGAGACGGAGAAAAGAAATTTCAGAACCTTCGAAGGACAAGAAAAAAAAGATGTCAACTTTGCCGTGCAGCTTGGAGGGCAGCCGCATCGTAGACGTAGCAACGTGAAATAACCTGCACCGAAGAGAGGCTTCTACATCTATAATTCTTGCTAAATTACGTTTTCATTGATGGCCTGTGGAGGGAAGACCTGTGTCCTACTGGTCGGAAGCAGCAATAGGAGGGAAGCCTGGCCTCCGAAACAATAGCCTTAGTTAAATTTTATCAACTTAACTTTTTTTTCTTACAGATAATTTTCCAAGTTTTCCATGAGATCAAATTATCCGCCGTCGTCTTTCGCCTGTATCAAGAAATCTGACAAAAAATTGTATGATGGATCCCAAATCCGGAACTGTGAAAAGTATATATTTATATATGTTAAAGGAGGGTATGCCATCCTTTTCTGTTGTTTCCTCAGATATTTAAATGACCGGTCACCACGAATTTAAAATGTAACTGTACTCTTACTAGTATCTCCATAAAACAAACGTTAGTTTGATTTTATTTAACCTGTTGCAATTATTGTAATTAACTCTTTACACTGGACCTTAACTAGAATTTTTTTTTTTTTTTTTGCTTACACACAACGCAATTTTGAAATTTAGATTTGTTTGCATATTTTGTTTTAATGTTACACTATGATAACTACTCTTATACAATTTTGTGGTTGTTACACTATTAGCTGAAATGTTCTGTTATGTGACATATACACACAGTTACCTACCTCATAATCAAGTATGAACTTTTACACTAGTTATTTCACAGAAATGATGTTCAGTAGTAATTATTAAGAATGAATTTCTATAATGTTTTTATATAACACCACGGACAGCGATGCACGAAGAAACACGTCTAGGCATAGAGTCAATAAGAGTGCGAATGGTGTCCTGAGGGATGGCTCTCCATTCCCTTTCAACCATTTGTCACAGTTCGTCTTCTGAACGAGGCAGGGGCAGTGTCTACAAACGGCGTCCAATCACATCCCACACATGTTCGATTGGTGACAGGTCAGGAGAGTACGGTGGCCATGGAAGCATCTGTATACCTTGCAGAGCATGTTGGCAGATGCGAGCACTGTGTGGTCGGGCGTTATCCTGGTGAAAAATTGCATTAGGCAGCTCCTGAATGTAGGGGATTGCCACCTGCCGCAGTACATTATCCAAGCATCGTTGGGCCGTCATAGTGCCCTGAATACGAACTAGAGGTGATCTGGAATCGTAGGCAATAGCGCCCCAAACCATTATGTCATGTTGTCGCTCGGTGGGACTTTCCACAGTTACTGCCGGATTAGACGTACTTTCTCCACGTCGACGCCACACACGCACGCGGCGACTGTTACTGGATAAACAGAAGCGTGACTCATCTGATAACACGACGTTTCGCCATTCTGTCATCCACATCGCTCCAGTCCATTACCATTCTAAACGCTGGCGTCTGTGCTGTGGGGTCAATGGCTGTCTTCTTAACGGACAGTGCAAGTGATTTGCGGGACCGCCACAGCTTGCAGCGGATGCGTCGATCCACGCGTGCTGACGTCACTCTCGCTGCCTCTGCACCCCTCCTTCTTCCCCCATTTCCTTGTTCCAATAATATTCACCATGGCTGATGCACCGTGCTCGCATCCATGGGGGTATCAGCTGCGATTTGACGTAAAGACCAACCCGCCGTTCTCAGTACGATCGCTGACGGCGGCCTGGCATTCTTTCCTATTTCACGTATTCTCCGGGACAAAACCCAGCTTTCTTCGATAATTCGTCTGGCAGAAATAACGACACGAATATTGCCCATTCTGTACGTTGCTTCCCTTAGATCTTACTTCACGTGCGTCGGAGAGCTGCGCATTTCACATCATTCGTATACCTCAGTGACGTGCGTCTACTCAAAATTTTGCATAAATTTCTGACCCCTCCTTCTTGGTGTTGCATTTTCAATGTCGAGCAATGTATAAAAGTTTTCTTTCACAGTTTTCGAAAGCCTCATAAAAACAAGTACAGCTGTTAAGAAATGGTTGGTGGTGGTCGGTCAAAGACTAGATTCAAAACTAGAGGTCAAAACTAGAGGTGAGTGATGAACAATGTATCGCTTTGAAGGCGAAAGGAGTTCGAAAACTGTCAGCAGGCAACATGGCTCATCAACTGCGCACGGCAACCGGACGACAGGTGTTTGGGTTTACTGTGGCCAGACGACTTCATAAAGGTGTCCTGTTCGCCGCATTGACGCCTGAAAGCTGCATATTATTGCCAGAAGCACGTCGGTGGCACACTATACAGTGGTCCAGAGAACGCAACTACTGGGCCCCTCAGCATGCAGTCACATACATCTCTACACCAATGTGAGTCGTTTCGTCTGACAAACGATTTTCGGTGACATTTTCTACGGAGAGAGTCAGGGGCACGGTTTCATCCTACTGAAATCAGGAAAAGAGACAGTTTGGGTGGTCCTGGCGTACTTGTATGAGGAGGCGGTATGATGAATGGATAGATAGCACCTTTGCAGAGATCGTTACTGTGATGAACTTATCCTGGTACGGTCAAGGCTAAAGTAAAAGAACGGCTGGGTCATCCCTTTGACGGAGACGATGCCGACACGAACCCTTTTGGCGAGCAATGTGACGTCACTTGGTTTCTACTCACCTACTTGGCCTACTCACGAGGGCTTCACAGTGCGAACGCTTAAATCTTTACTTCTTATGTTCTTTGAAAAAGGTTTCTTTCACTTGAACATTATAGCTGAAGATAAAATGAATTAGTATTTATAAAGTGTTTGTAAGGGAAAGTATTGAAAAAGACGGTTCTGTGTCCCGTTGCTACCTGCGATAATACGTATCATATTACGAAAGAAACGTGATATTTCATCAATTTCTTACTTAGATGGCATTAAAAACCTTTTTTTTTTTTTTTGTTCGTCTTTTTCATTATTAACGTTTTTATGTTTAATTTATTTATTAACTATCTCGTTGTTGGCGTTTACGACACATAAAATTCTAGTAAAAAAATTACGAAATATTTAAAAATATCATATCTTTAAAATTCCCGATAGACAATCTCTAAAATGCATAATAAATAAATAGAGATAAAAATGCATTTCCCGCACAGTGTTGCCACTGCTTGCTTTGTACTAGTTGAGTTTGCTAATTACATATTCGCTAAAGTTTTAGAAGATAGGTAATAAAACAAATTCGAAATTCAAAATTTGAGATTTCAGGTGCTTATGTTCTTGTGGAGGATTATGTTATTCAAAATTTGATGCCTCTATGTACCGTTGTTTTCTCACTGTTCGAGAAAATGCATACGTTCATGTAGATTCTTTAGTATTTAAATTTCTTTAAATATAATACAGGGTGATAATATTTGGTGATAAATATTTGAAAATTATACGCCCTTTACAATGATTCAATGCAAAATGCCGTTTAGAGACTAATATCCCGCTCTTGACTAACACCCCTTTAAAGTTAAAAACTAATCAAGAAAATGGAAAATTACGGAAATGGAAATTTGTATCAAAAATAATATTTTAAATCATTATTTGATTTATTATTGACATAATTCGTTATAGGATTTATTTTACGTACTTTTTAGCTATTTATAAGACTACAAAATAAATTACGAAATTCTGCATAGAGATAAACTAGCATTAGAATACACACTTTTAAAATATAAGAACACACGAGTGTACATAAGAAAGTATATAAATATCAATTTAAAATATTTTTACTATTTTATTAGCAATGGACGCTGCGTACTAATCCTGATGATCCATAATAATGCTTTCATAACTCCATAATAATGCTTTCGTAAGTCACTGCCAAGGCTTACAGAAATCTGATTCACTCGTTTCCAGTGCCAGTTGAAACACAAAATTAAACGAAAAGAAATTTATTAGGATTTAATGTATTAGGAAATTTATAATTAGAATTAATTAACTTTTAATCAGATGGGTTTGTAAGGTCTTTCCAGAACGTATTTTGAAACTACGTTTGCATAGTTTTATTTAATATTTCTATAACGCAATTTGTGATAATTTAACTCAAAAATTATTCTTCGTAAATATAAAAATTTTTCAATATTTCTGCCGATGGATTATTATTTACATGCATTTCTAAACATATTGTGGAAAAAATTAACCATTTTTATTGTAAATTCGACTTTATTAGTTTAAGCTTATGTTGGACGCGTACTATAGCTTAATTAAATGTGCCATAGCTACATTACTAGGTCAGATATCTTGTTACAGATTGTTACTAGGTCAGATATAAATGCATATATATTGTAATTTCATGTGATTAAATCTCTTACTCATATTATTTACCAAACAATTCTTCAAAAACCTTTTAATTTTCAAGCAGATGCTCATGAAAGTGAAGGCGGAATAAGACACTCTCAAAGCAGCAAGCGAACCCAACTACGTCATCAGTCTCTTCTTCCGGTTTCAGTAAGGCTACTATAAAGCCTATCTCTAGTAGCTCTAGGTTTCAGCTGCGAGAAGCTGAAGAACTAGCCCTGGGTACAGTTCTGTTATCCGGCCCGGAATAGTCGCCAAAATTTAGTTTTAAAGTCGTTATAAAACTAAGCCATTTTCTTTTTGTGTCTTTTAAATTAAAAGTATGTCTTTACAAATTTGACAACGAGAATATAAGTTATAAAGATGTAACGGTCACTTCTTTTATTACTGTTCTATTTCCCATGGAAATAAAAATTTGAAACTTACCTAATGATTAAACATCTGTCATAAAGTTTCTTCAGGAACGAGGAATAATTCACTCTGAAACAAAGTGCATGAAAAACCATGCAATGAAGCTGAGCTTCAATTCAAAAGAACCACTGAAATGGAGATCTGAAGAGATGACATGCCGAGGGGAAAAAAAGCATTACGTTTTCAAAATTGGTTTAAATGATCTACGTTTTATAATACAGTAGCAGCTTGACATGAAACTGAAACATGCAGAACAATTAAGTTATTAAATAGCATAAACTGGACTGAAAATGTGGATTTACACTGTGTTAATAACTATGAGAGATATTGCATTTTAAAGTTCATCTTTCATTAACAGTAATTTGCACTCTACTACATATATCTTCTGTATTAATAATTTTAAATACATATTTCCTAAACTCAAAAATGTTTAAATTTAGTCACTGTCTTTATAAAGCTCCCTTGATGATGAGATGGAAAAGAACGTTGATTAATTTCATGAACATTTTCAGACAAGAAAACTATTAATTACTTCTTTTTTAAATACATTACCCCCACGTCATATTTCATGTAGCTTTACGCAAAGATTTCATGGCATATCTTTGTCCACAGATTTCACAAACTTCATTTCTGAACTTTTAATGATATGGAATAATTGCTTATTGATAAGTAATTGGTTTTCCGATCAATTGTACTTCAATTGTACTTCAAATTCGGTGTTCCGATCAATTGAAAATAACATTCTTCACTTTTCGGCATTTGTGACATTTTAGAAACTTAGATTTTTCTCTTAGAAATATTATCTTTTTAGATTTATAACACGATAAGAATCTTACATGTTTTCTCTTAAATATTATCTGGTTATATTTATAACAATATAAGAGGCTGCTTTTCTATGAAAACATATTTTCTAAACGCCAACATTACCACTTCGCAAAATTTATCATATATGCATTTGTTTACTAGGTGGATGGTTAGGATATATCAGTCTAACGTAAAGCCTAAACGGGATTCAAAATTTTAAACAACTTCATAATTTAGATCAAGGCACGGTAAACGGTAACTGGATTTGGCAGGAGAAAAACGTGAAAAGTTTAAGCACTTTACCGTAAGGAGTTTCCGAGGAGCTTACTGCTTCGTGAGAGCGAAGGCGGACTATTAGAAATGACAAGAAAATTAAATTTAAAACTTTATTTCGCATGGTAGCTAAAGCATGGCACACCATTAAAAATGAGTTGCTACTAGAACTTAGGGAAAATTGCTGCCATCACCAGAAGCAATAGAAAGGACTCGTATATGTGATATAAAACGAGAAGTAGAAGTTGCAGCTTGGATTAGCCAAGGAAATTCCGAAGTTTAATCAGTGGGAAGAAGAAAGATTTAATAAATAATAGAATATATTACAGATTTTCGATTATTCATGATTCATGACGAGCAACTATTTTTGGATGAGGAAATAATTTTAGTGATTGAGATTTAAAACATAAAGGATAATAGAAAAGGGAGTAAATCAGATGTGTGATATAGTAAAGACTAAATGTTTTAAGCCATATTGGAAATGAAATTATCTGGGCTGAGACAGAGCAAATGGTCCTCAGAATGCTCACAGATTGAAATAATTCTTCAGTATTGCTGATTTTAAAAAAAATATTCATTCAATGAAACTGAAATAAATAAGTGATTGCGTATTTCAAAAAAGGTAAAATATTTCCTTAGTTTTTCACCTTTTCGTGTTAGATTTAATTTATATTAAAAACATAAATAAAGATTGAAAATAAAATTCAGCCAGCTGGCATAAACCCACGCTCTTCTTCAAGTAAAATACAAATGTGTGGCAAGACAATAAAAGACATAATTCATTTAGCCGAGGTATAGTAGCAATAGAAAGGACAGCCGAGGTATGGCAGTTTGATTGCAAGCAATTTGTTTGCAATCAAAAATAAAGTCCCAAAGTACACATTTTTGAAATGTTCCTTATGGGTAAAAATACTCCTTTCAGGTTTCAGTTTAAAGCTCCTAAGAGACTCCAGCAATCACTCAGACTTAATAAACCTCGGAAAAGATAATCCCACATCATTATTCTTAGTAAATCTTTGAAATATTTATCAATGCCTTGCTCTTATCTTCTTTAAATTACTTTTATTCAATAAGTTACCTTAGTTTTTATTATACCCTTGAAGTAGAATTAATTATAGACATAAATACTTTGATAAATACTTACTGTATAAGGGATAAATGCTGATCATTGTCTAAGTAGATATCTTTCTCCTCAAACTCTGTAGCAAATATTTTTTTCTGCGAAAGGTGAGAAAATGAATCACTGTCCAGAAATTCTTTCTGAGTACGTTATTTGCAAAGCAGGGTGGCTTTGAATGAATTCTCATACAAAATATATGAACCGTAACTTTGCAAATAAAAGGTTAGTAAAGACATATAACTAATATAAAATAATCTCTGCCAACTTTATTCCTGAAATATTGACGCAAGATAAGTATTTCCAATCACGATATTTTTCAAAGGAAAAAAGGTAAACGGAGAGAAGTGACAAACGGCTTTAAAAAGAGTTTCTGTCTATGGTTTAGAGGGCTCTCTAAATATAAAATAGTATAATATTCTATGGGATTTCCAAGAATACAGAAAAAATAAATTAAAAAAATCGTAATAAAAAAATCCAAATTTATTCTCGATTCATCCGATACTCATGGAGGTACTTGAGTTGCCATGTATGTAAATGAGCATTGTAAACGTAAAATAAAATAAAAAAATGTTGCGATTGACGTATAAATATTATGTAAGACATTCATTGAAAATATATAGCTGGTTGGTTTGGTTTATTTAATTATGGCAAAGCACACTATGGCTACCTACCTAGGGGCAGGGATGCCTTCGTGGAGGACTTTCTAAGAGAAACTGACTCGCATACACGTTACACATGGGGAAAACCACGAATACGCCTATGTAGCCAGCTCGTTCGCGGAATTCGAACCTCTGACCGATTTACCAGTGTTCAGCGACTTTACCGCTCCGCCGCTGGTGGGCCTATATATAGCTGGAAGCGGAAAACTATTAATATTGGAAATCTCCGCAAACTGTGCATTTGAATAATTTAAATGATTAGACAACTCAAAGAAACATTCAATGACAAGACCTTTGGAGCACACTGTGATAAAAATAAAGTTTTTTTTCAGTCATTAGGCAGTCAGATAAGAAAGATTCCATCTTAATTATATACTTGGATATATATACATATAATTACAAAACAATTCTTTTGAAAACAAAACACATGCATACACACACACACACACACATATATATATATATCTTCTAATTTGGAAATGTTATACAAAAAATGATGTGGATAAAGAAGAAGCTTGCAGTCGGGCCCAAATTTTATTATGTCTTTTTACTGTTATCATTTGCACATGTTCATTTATCTTACATATATATTAGATAAAAAATACGTAAATAAAAATGCTACTTTTCAAATAATCGGCAAAGCTTTCTCTTAAAATTCATCCCGCGCTGCTTTGCATGGGGAAATAAAGCAATTTTAATTACAATTCTACTAAAAATAGCTAAATAAATACAAAAACCTTAATAATACCTTTTTTTTGCCCTGCGTCATTTCGAGAACTAATCCTAAATGAGAGCACTGCACTTAAATAGGTTGCTGCTAGCTGTTTCATTCTTTTTACAAAGCTTATCCAATCTGTAAATGTTCTTGAAAAGGTACGAGTAGTGTGCCAGTTTCTTGTTTGCGAGCGGCCGCAAATCGTTCTCAAAATAAAAATGAACATTTAATCTACGTCGATTGCCAAGTTCATTATGGACTGCATTCATATTGCGCGTTACGGTTCACGCTGTGTTCTACAACAACTACGAAATGAATTATTTCTACATCTACGCTATCAATGTTTCTACATTATTACATCTCAGTTTGCTTCGCTACAACTAGTCGATATAATCACTTTCGGGGAATTTCTGTTTGACCGAACATTTTGATACAAGTTTGTGCGATGCTATTTTAAGTTCCGTGTTCATAATTAATTTCCTCGTTCGTGTTCTCCCAGTGATTAAGAAAAACAAAATTACTGTACGAGCATCTGTGATTTAATTTGTGCTTTGCAGTTAACTACATTACTTTTATCAAATCTTGTTTTCTATCTTTGTCAAAAAAGACACTGCTGAAACAGAACATTTTCTGACAATATACCAAAATTTAAAAAACATAAAAACTCAGTAGGTGTATTTCAGAACAAACGCAAATGATTCAGCATTCCAATCATCAGTCTGTATTTATAAGGAATGTTTCAACTTCATATGTGAGATACCTTCTTAAATTTTGTTACTGAAAATTAACAGAAGTCTTCAAACTTAGTATCATTTATTCCGCCCATACTGAACTGCGGGAAATGTGTTTTACCCGCTTTTGAGTCCTGGGTTTTAATATACAGCCTTATTGATGTATTATCACCAATTAGTTTCTTTCGGTCAAAGTTTATTAAATCAAACCTTTTTACTTCCTTGTACGAAGTAAAGGGAATATTGTAATCACGCGTAAAATTCCGCGTACACTATTTCATAGAAAACGTCCATTTTGACCGCTATCGAATGCAATTTAACGACGTTTCTGAGTGATATCTGTACGTAAGACAGAATAAAGGACTCCTTCTCCCCAAACGACTTATAAAACTGATTTAAAATGGATTCAAAAAAGACTTTTTCGTGGCATCTGTAGGTACGTCATTCTGAAATTATCACTTGAGATATTAAATTATTCCACATATTGATTCAGCATAGAGTCCACAGCAAATTAAATCAATTTATACGCCTTCAGTGGCTTTTTGCCGAGTGAGACCAAAAGTAAACTTTCAGTTTTGTACACCGACAAATCTGCATTCTTGCCCGCCGTCGGAATTGCTTGTTTTGCGTTAAAACTGTAATTTTAATTGCAAAAATTTTTTTAAAAATTGTTTTAATTGTATTTGGTGTTTTATGTTTTTCTATCTTTCTCAATTTTTAATATAGATATTTTGAGTATTTATGTATTTTTGCCTTGTCCCGAGGTGAGAACTGAAATACATCTCTAATGAAATTCGAGGAAATAAGTGTTTCAATAGCAGAAAATTTCTCCAGTCTGTTTCGGAGAGAGAAGAGGTTTTACGAGTAGTGCATTCTCATTAGATAAGCAGCGCTGAACCGTTTGTGAAAAACTGTTTATTTTTAATTTGTTTAATTTCTTTTACACATCGTTTTAGATTTATTTGAATAGAACACGTGGCAACGATTAGGTAATTCTTCGGATGATATAATTTTTTCGCATTCTGAGCTATAAAATAAATGAGATGTAAGGTTGTTCAGTGAACCTACCGGCGGAGTATCGCTATGGTATATAAATATAGTGAATTTTAAAGTGCATATATGCTACTGTGGTTTATGCGTTATCGACGAAGTAGATTTAATTCAATTCAATAATTTTAAATGAAATTCAGGAAAATGCATATAATTTACTATTCCGTACAAGGAATTTATGTGGTGTACACATTAGATATCAGATTTTTTATTGAAACAAATCCGATGCTGGTGCATTGAGTTTTAAATATTTCATGGTCTGGTTTTGTTAAAATGTTTAAAGGCTTACCAGCGGCCGAGCGACAGAGCCGCTGAACACTGGTAGTTCGCCTGGAATCGAGCCTCATTAAATTCCAGGTGAACGGACGGGCTGCATAGGAGTTTTCTCGGTTTTCTTCATGTGTAATGTATATGCGACCAATTCCGCTTAGAACGTTTTCCACGAACGAGTTCCTCCTCTTAGGCAGATAGCCCTAATGTGATTCGCCATAATAATAAATAATAAACTAAAAAACTTTACGATTTGATGTTATTGTTTTGAGAAAACCTTAAAATATGGAGTTCAAAGAATGAAAACACAAGTATTCTGATATTTGCATTTAATAGTTTCGCATTTATTAATTTTGTTGGTGCATTTAATGTTATAGATTTTACTACCAGGAAATCTAGAATAGAGAAATTAAAACTTCAATAAATATTTATGTATTATTAAGCAAAGAATTTTAATACTTTTCTCTAAGGGAAGATTATTAAATTGTTATGCTATTAATGATTATATTTTTGAATTATTTAAAGAATATTTGAGCTAATGTTACTTTTTTTAATTAGTATGAGAATGAATTGAATATAAAAAATAAATGAAATAATTTAAATACTAGTCAGAAAATGGAAGTAAAATATTATTGAGTATCATACAGAAAATATTAAATATTTTGACGGTGAAATTATTAAAATGTGTGTAAAAGTATGAATAATTTTATAAACTTAATAATTATAATACAATTGATTATAAGTAATATAACCAAAAGTAAAATTAATACATATAAGTAATATGAAATTATGGAAAATGAATGTTAAAATTTATGGGTTAAGTGTAGGATACATTGAGGGAATACTTTTGCAGAAACAGGTCCTATTAAACATCTATACAATTGTTCTTTTTACGCTCGTGATATAACATAATGTTGAAGGAAGTCATATTATGACCTAGTGTAATTTTTCATAGATTATTAATAATTTATATTTATTACTAGCAGCTACGCTGCCAGCTTTCGTCTGGCTTTTAAATGTACCGTAAAAATGCCTGAAGAGAACACCAAACGTTAAATTTAAAAACTGAGCAGAATTTTACTCTGCAGAAAACTTCCGAAAAAAAAATAAATTTAAAAAAATATATATTACATATAAAAAAATTAACCTACTTTCCGTTGAAGAAAACAAAAATCATGTAAAACTTTTCAATATCTTACAAACAGTGAAATAAGCAAAAAATAATATGAAACAAACTCAAAAAACAAAACATTCCGCGCAGAATTTTATTCTGCAGAACAACTTTATGAAAAAAAAATCAATAAAAATGTATTATATATATATATATACATGACAATGAAATATGCCAGTCTCTTAAAAACAGTGACAATAGAAAATACAATGAAAAATTGTTGCCAAACCCATAGTTCTAAAAGATTGAAACTATTCAAAATGATGCGATTTCATCAAAAATCTATCAACAAGAATAAGAAAGGTAAATTGTTGCCAAAATCACATTTTTCAAGATGTGAGATGTGAGAAGTGTACTCGGAAGCTTCATTTAAATTTTTTTCTTTTAAATACAAAATATTATTTTTCCAAAATTCTTTTTGTAAAAGCAATCGCAAGGATGAAAGTTTAATGTGTCCAAAAATCAAAGAAAAATAAACTGTTTTTAAAAATAAACTTTTTTAGAAAAAAGTCCCGTTGAAAAGGTGTTAAGCTCCCTTTGTTAAATAAATTCGTGTCTAGACGCACCTATGTACCAAATTTCGTAGCCGTGGGTCTATTAGCTTACGCGCAACGCGAATGAAAGACACACACACACACAGACAGACTCTTCCTTTTATTATATGTAGAGATTATAGAATGCATTAATGCAGTTCTATATCTAAAGCAGTCCTATATGCAAAATTTCAACTTTCTGAGGCTACTTGTCTTTGAGTTATGCGAGATACATACATACGTATAAGTACGTACTGATAACACGAAAAAAATCTCTCTTGAATGCATTTTAAATCAGTTTTATAATTCGTTTGAGGAAAAAGAGTCGTTTATTCTGTCCTTACGTACAGATATCATGCAAAAACTTTCGATAGCGATCAAAATGGATGTTTGCATTGAAATATGTTACCCGGAAATTTCATGATTACAGTACTTCCTTTATTTCGTTCAAAGAAGTAAAAAACTAAATAATGAAGAATCTGCATGAATGTATGTATGTTTCTCCCAAGGTAATAAAATAACGGTACCTAGAATCATCAAATTTTGCATAACATAATTCTCCACCAGAACATGGACACCTGGAAGTCCGAATTTGGAATTTCTTTAATTGTCTATTTTAGATTTTGTAAGACGTTAACGAATTTTTTATTAAAAATACTCACCAATTCCAAAGCGGGCAGTGGCAACACTGTGGGGAACAAAGCATTTTTATCTCCAGCGCTCGCGACTGTCTATCGGAAATTCTAAATATATGCTATTTTTAAATAGTTTTAGTCCAATGTGGCGTTAGCCCAAATGCTGTCGAAACGTGTGAGCCTGTAAATGAAAAAAAAACGCCTATTTTGGCGTAATATAAAATCTGAAAACTTTCAGAATGTTTTTATTGTGTTATAGCATTCAACGTGCACATGCATATTATGCATGTGCATCTAAGATATACATAAAGTGTATAACATTTCAGTTGTGAATCTAGATATTTTACGTCATCTGGTCACTTTTTTTTATTTACACCACAATTTCTTTAACTCAATAAATAATGGCTACTTGTTTCAGTTTCGCGACTTAGCTGACGAATATTTCGTATGATTCTGAGGTTAACAATGGATTTAAATCCAGCAGGGAATATTCAACTAAGATTAGGCGTTCAAGGTGTTAAATAGAGAATGGGAAATAGGACGAAATTCAGTAGCTTCCCATTTGAATTCTGAAGTGAAGTATTGATTACGACTAGGCTAATTCAAAAGGTTGTTTTCCAAATTAAATTATTGAATAGAGGTCCGCTATGCTAAATCTTGGAGATATTGCTGCGAATGGTAATAAAAGCTGGGATTCTACACTCCAGAAATATATACCTTTATGTCCATTACGTTTATTTAAATCTAGAAACCTGGAATTAAAAATTATTATCGCATGCATGTTCCTCTTTGCTTTCATATTTTCTGGAGAAAATTTTGCTTACCTGATTGTTTGTGATTATACATTTCTTATTATTCCTCAATAAACCGTTTTTAGATAAGGTTCTATAAAT
This sequence comes from Stegodyphus dumicola, assembly GCF_044657685.1. NCBI lineage: Eukaryota > Metazoa > Arthropoda > Arachnida > Araneae > Eresidae > Stegodyphus > Stegodyphus dumicola. The sequence goes on along the minus strand of NC_140775.1, from coordinate 60,465,760 downwards.
TTAAATTATATTAATCTTTCCCCAGTTAATCGAATGTTTACTGTACTAGAATTTCCAGAAATGTCGGTCTTCAGAATTCTAGACTTACGAAATTTCGTCTGTCAAATAACCATAAATGTCAGAAAATGTGGCATGAAATCGCCAAATGTTGTCATTTTGCTTATCCGGAAGATTTTTAACTCGGTATATCTCTAATTCTTTCTGCTACAGGAATCCAATTTACAGGATCTAAGGCACATTGTCACAGAATTTTAAATATTGTGAGATAATGAAATAGTTACAAACATGAAAGTAAAATAATTATAAAATAATTATCGGTTACACAAAATATGAAAGAAATTTACATAAAATTCCAATGGGCATAAAAATGATAATATTTAATAATAAGTAAATAAATGTAAGCAATAATAAAACTAATGGATGTTTGAAAACAAAAGAATATATGCACAAGTATTTGCGTAATATTGCAATAAAAGTATCTGCGTAATATTTCAACATAATTATTTGCATAATATTGCAATATAATTAGTTAATTCGTATTGTCACCTATATGGTGCTCAAGCATCTTGCCAACTCTGCTCAAGGCTTCTTGCCATGATGAATTTCGTAGGCTTGTTCTGATGTCGCTGTCAGACAAGTGATTTTTTATACTATATTTTGTATATATAATTTTCAGCTATGTTCCAGAATATGTATTAAAATGTTTTTAATTATTTAACTTCAGACATTGCCCTTACGTAAACCAAGAGTAAATTTCCAGAATTTGAATCAGCTCAAGCTCAGTTAAACTAAGGTCACGTAAACCAAAAATAACTTTCTTATTTTCTTTTGGAGCTGCAGCATGTTTCGATCAAGGAGAAGCCAAAAAAGCAATAAGAAGGGCAGCTGGATAAATGACTTGTCTTTCTTTTTTCCGCTATCGGTTCTGTTTCCTTTTTTCGCGATTGTATACATAAAATGAAAAACAAAAACAGGTATTGATAAAGGTCTTGTACTTTTGATTGCTCTGATTGACTGACCACTCTGTTTAGTTGCTTTTTCTTCGAGCTAATTTTCGAACGGCTCATTGGAGAATATATTCTGAGTAAATTTTATTAGTATGAGAACTAGTCTTATTTTTAATCCATAATTAGTCGGGTTATCTTATGTGGCGTGACTGACCGCCTGGGATAGAAAAACACATTTGGTTCCAATGTTTTTGTTATGTTGCCAAAAGAAATCACATGAAAATCAAGAAAACAAAACATTTTATTGAATTACGAGGAAAATATGCAAAATTAATTGCTGCTTAAGTTTAATGTTTTATTTCATCATTTGCACATTCGTAATTTCAATAAAAAGTAGTCGATGTTATTCTATATTTTAGATTTAAATTTTTTTTCATTTTTAAATCTTTATAAATATGAGGACTGTTCAGAAAAATACCAAACTTTTAATTCCTCACCAATTGTTGCCAATAACATGCTTTGGCCATTAGGTGTATCTAGCGGCATATTTTGGTGACGTATCCCCTTTTACTAAACTTCGATCTATGCTCTAGTTGTCTAGTAACTTACCAGTTACGTGAGGTCGTATATAAATTGCTCGTCGGATTAGTAAAAGAGCACAAATAAAGGCATTAGTTAGTGAAACAGCACATTTGTGAACATTTTACGTAAGACTGGTAAATTTTCACGGAAACGTTCACCTGCTTAATCAAGCAAACAAAAATGTCTGCATGCGCCGAATACAGTTCTATGATAAGTTTCAAAGTTTAAAGGAGGGCAGACGTTCAGTTGCTGAAGATCCAATGATTGGAAGACTTTTTACATCAACAGAGAATTAACATGTTCAGTGAAAATGTGAATTTATATCACGTGGTCAGACTGTAAACAAGGAAGTCTACCACAGAAATCTAACATGCTGGAGAGATTATATGCATCAGAAGAGACCTAAACTTTTGGTGAATTAGTTGCGGATGTCGTACCATGAGAATTCTCCAACACACACATATCTCACCTAATATTTCCTTTACACTTATCACCAGGAAATATTTTTCCTCTTTAAAAATCCTAAAACCACTTTGCAATAACATCCTTTCATTTTCGCAGAAGAAACTGAGAGTACTACGCGTCATTAAAACAAGCACTACTGCACAAGTAATGAGTACTACACGTCATTAAAACAAGCGATTTCCAGTAAACGTTCTTAAAGCGGAAGAATTGATGGCAAATCTAAATTGATATTGGAGGGGGTACGTTCAAGGGAAGTTTGAAAATTTACGTAACTGAAAATAAACGTACAGCAGTAAAATTTAGGTCTACTTTCTTTAACGCAAGTATTATGCAATTTATTACAATTGATTAACTAGTTTACTTATATATAGTCGCCAATATCAAATCAGAAATAAAGCAGAAATATCAAGTAGAAAACTAACTTCGTTATCTGAATATGAAAAAAAAATGTCTTTCAACTGAACTCAGTTTAATAAATTTGATTTTATTACACCAAACGTAGGGTAATAATCGCAAAGAATTCGTATATATTTATCTTTTACAGTTGGAAACTAACTTGCATTGTTAATTGTTTCCTTTTAAAATGATTATAGATTCATACTATTAAGAATTTCCTTTTTGATTAACAAATCTTAACATTATATGATAATCTTTATATATCTTATTTATTTTTATATTCCTTTTATATATGATATCCTTTTATTCATATCAATGATTCCAGTTGCACCTGAAGTAAAATTTTTAGGGGTGATGTTCGACCGAAAATTGACTTGCCTTTCTTATGTTCTAAAACTAAGAAGAAGTGTACGAAAATTTTAAATGTTCCAAAAATCCTGGCAAACACCTCCTGGGGTGCACAGCCTTGCTCTAAGATTCGCATTTACAGGGCTGTTCTCTGCTCTAGATTGGACTACGGCTCAGTTGTTTACGGATCCGTTCGGTCTTCAGTGCTGTTAAAACTAGATTCTATTCATCAACAAGCTCTGCGGATTTGTTCCAGTACTTTCAAGACATCTCCTGTCCAGAGTCTTTATATTGACTGTTACGAACCATCCCTCCGTTTGAGGCGTGAGGAGTTGTCACTTTTACAGTATTATAATACATTTACTTCCAAAAGTTAAGCACGGAGAGGAAAATGCTAATTTACGGAAGCCAGTCGGAATTGAAGAGGATGCAGTTCGCTGCAGAGGTAGATGGAAGTATGCAAATATGCTAGGTAACAGCCAATCGCGCTTTCATGTCAATGGCGTGGACAACGAACACGCAATCAGTCCCAAAACATCACCGAACATCACGCATTCCGAGGCGGAAGCATTATGCTGTGCAAGGGATTTCATTAGGATACGGTACCGACCTGCCCATCTCTTAAACGGGGTTTTTTGACGGCTGTCCGGTATCGAGATGAAGTCCTAGAACCCATTGTGAGATTGTACGCTGCAGTAGTTGGCCCTACTTTTGTTTTAATGGATGATAACGCACGTTCCCATAGAGCTGACATCGTCGATGACTACCTGGAGAGTGAAGGGATTGCGCGTGTGGCGTGGCCAGCATATTCGCCTGACCTTAATCCCATAGAAATTCTTTGGGATGCTCTAGTCCGTGCTGTTCTTCACGTTTCCCACTCTTATCGTGCTGGAAACTGCTCTACAAGAAGAATGGCGATTTCTTAATTCTGCGTGGTTGACCACCTAATTGAAAGCATGGTCACAAAGTTTAAACTTTGTATACAGATGAGAGGGGGATCACATACCTATTAATGTGCTTTTTTTCATTTTATGCTGTTTATTTTCACTTTATACATAATTCTGTTTAAGTCTCTAGTATGTCATTATCTAATAATTTACAAAAATTTAATATTGCTTTCATTTCTGTATATAATTATTGATTTTGTTTCATGCATAAATATATATATGCTACTTTTCTGCCTAATTTTGTGTCTATCAAAGCAGTATTTGTTGATTGTTTTTTGCATTTTACATTTTCGTGCTTAACTTTTGGAAGTGAGTGTATATTGTCTGAACCTGACCATCCTTATGAACTGTGTTTACTTGATAATATCTTTGACCTTTATTTAAAGCACGTGTGCTTTCTCTTCCTGTCAGAGTTCGTCCTCTTATGAAAGAAATCCCCTGTCTGATATACCCCCCATAAGTAGTACAGCATTTTGAAACCCCACCTTGGGAAAATGCAAAATTCCAGCTTTTTGATACTTTCCACAGTTACATCAAAACAACCACAAATGAGGTCATCTAGAGACAAAATTTTACTGAGCACAGGCATAGGTACAACGATTATCTTTCCATATACTATACAGATGGATTTAAGTTAACTCGTCATGTTGGGATGTCATTTGTAATTGGTGACCACACGGAGGGCAGACGTTTACACGGCTCTTCCTCAGTCTTAACCTCTGAACTGATTGCCGTATATTATGCGCTTTTGTACATCTCGACGCTACGCCATAAGAAATTCATTATCTATACAGACTCGTACATTGCGTTGAAAGCTTTAGAATATTTTTCCCAGCACCGAGAATCCTGTGATAGTGGATGTACTCAGGTTGAATATAAACTTAACAAATCATGTATATGAAATTTTGCACTGCTGGGATCCCGGACATACAGGAATAAAAGGCAAGGAGTTGGCAGACATGACAGCGAAATCCGCTGTTGAACTATTTGGGCGCCTAATTCCTTTTAGAGACATCTGTTGAGTCATCAGAGAGAAGATCCGAAAACAGTGGCAGCAACTTTGGAACGTTCAGCTTCATACTAAGAAGGGTGAAGCCTAAAATAGAGTGCTGGGATTCTACTAGAATTTGTAAGTAGGAACTTTTTTTGACGCGCTTTGGAATTGGTCACACTAGAGTGACACATAACTACCTTCTGAAAGCTGAGAATAAGCTTGTTTGTTAAAATTGCAATGTTTGTCTCTCAGTCCATCACATTTTAATTGAGTGTCCATATTTTAATAGTCGTCGTGAAAAGTATTTTAAAAGCTGCGACCCTTTAATCCGAAGAGAGGTCAATATCAATTTGTTTCCCTACCTGAAAGAAACATGCCTCTATATTTTATTTAATTTTGTCTTGAGGTTTTTATGTTAGAATTTTAATGCTATGTATTTTAATGAATCAGATATTTTAGGATTTTACATTTATGTTGCATGTATCAATATCTGAATCATAATCAGCATTTTCATCCCACCTTTTCATAATCTTACTACTTGCCTCGATTTTAAAAGTGTGCTGTTGCTTTTAAACCTTTTTCTTTATCTAACATATGTAGAATAGTTGTTACGTTGAAGGATGAATCCTGTGTTTGGCGCGTATGGCCTTTAGACTTTTGCGCCCAGAATTCCATTACTACCACCTTTATTCATAGGTCGTCCAGAATTAGAAAGATGGTAGGCGAATTCCTGAGTCTATTCCGAAATAAATGAGCGTCAAGACAGATAATAAGGTTTATCGTGGCATGTATAGATTACAATACGTAATGGAATTTTGGAATAATTCATACAAGGATGAAAAAAAAGGCAAATGGATCTGATATTTTCTTTGTATTAAAAGAAAACAATGGTGATACGTGCTAAATTGGAAACAGAATTAACTTATTTTATTCAGCAAAAGAAGAAAATAGGTTATGTTCATGGAATTTTTGGTGCTTAAAAGAAAGGAACTTGAAAGATGAAGCTTGAAGTTAATTAAAATTTGTGTCTTCGAAAAATAATTAAATTATATAAGGTAGTTTCTGTGCCATGTAAAGTCGTTAAGTGCTTCCTAAAATATTTTTTGGTATATTCGCATTAATGCTCTCGGCTGTAAAATATATTACGCACAAAATTAGACGATAACAAGAAGAAATATTACATGTTTACATTATTTTCCAAAGAAAATACAATGAAATTAGTATTTTATTCAGGGAGCAGCGTTTCGCATTTTTGACTATAAGCATACATATTTTTCGCAATCTATTTATCAGTTATCACTGCAGTATTCGTGCTTAGCATATCGATAAGATGTTTTTATTTCTGTATAGTTCGCTTGGTTTTGGTGTTATTTGATTATGTACCAGTATTACGTATTTGCTACAAAATCGGCAAAAAAGAAACGCCAAAGGCTACAAAACGGATTTTCCCTTTTAATAAAATTTATGCTTCCAACGTATGTGTCAGGTGAACGAAAAGAAAAGAAAAAAAAACGAATTTTTTCAGGTTTAAACGAACTGCATTAGAATGCAGAAAATCTATCTGAAGGGAGAGAGTTAAGACCTTTTTCTTTTTCCGCCACAAATGAAATTTTGAATTCGTTAGCCTCTTGAAACAAGCAATTCAATTACACGACGGCTTTCACAAGGACTTTCTATCCACACTTTTTATAGTACGGAACCTTTGTATATTTTTTCCGAATTTTTTTAATTTAGTGCCTTGGTGTTTGAAACATCCGAGACAACATTTTGCGTATCAATGACACGAAAGCGTGAGTTTAAACAAAGTTATGTGAATATGAGGCTATTTTAAAAGCGTTACACAAAAAGTGAAAACGATGACAGCTATTTTTTTTTTCGAATCACAAGGTATTAAAAAGCATGAAAGAACTTAATTGCTCACTTGAGTACTAGTTTCAAAGGAGGTAAAGGAAAAAAATGAACTAATTTTAATAAAGAAAGAAGAAACGGTAGAGCAATTGAGATTCTTTCTATCATAATTTCGATCTATACATACATTGATTTTAATGGCTTTTCTTCAATTTTTTATTTTTAAAAAATGACTATATTTCATTTATGTGACTTAGCTGTAGTGCTAACATTTCAGATAAAAGACTTTTTTTTGTTGGACATACGAGAATTATTTCTTGCAGTCAAACTTAATAGAAATATATTGGTATTGTTACTGTTACCATGCGCTTAAGATACTTACCTTATTTGGAGCACTGGAGATCGTTCCTGACAAATCTTCTAATTATATTGCTTTGTTCAATATAATTAGAAGAATATAATTATAAATCTTCTAATTATATTGCTTTGTTGTTGTCTGAGATTATTTTATTATTACAATAACCATAGTTAAGCTTCTGGTGCTTATCGGCGAGTTATCAAAAGACAGCTCGCCCATGAAATCCGATATACATATAGTATGTGTATTATGCACTTAATTTCACCGGATCTTTGATTAAGATGCGTTTTATGTAATACGATTAGTATTATTTCAATAGTCTATAAAAGGTACAGTTAGCATATGATGTAGTTGTAGAATAGTGCCTTTTATAAATGGAACAAATTAAGTAAGGATTTGATGAAAAGTATATCTTTAAGCCTAACTATTCCCAATCTTAATTTAGAAGTCTAACAACAAAAATCGTACAACAAAAATCAGCGTTATATTTTTGAAAATTTTCACAGGACTAGTTTCGATGCTTTTACCGAACCATCACCCTCAGCTGCAAAAGTGCAAATGAACGAGATAAGATATAGTGACAAGATAAAAATGGCTGGACAGGAACTAAGCTACTGGCGCCATCTATAGATAAAACAAGAAAACTGAAACATAATTTCCTTAAGGCTGAAGGCAAAGATGAATTGGAATTAGCGTCGTTAACTAGAACAGAAAGATTTGTTTTGAATGTGAAACAACTCTAGGAAATCTAATTTACCAATGGAAGATGTTTTTCGAATGATTTTGGCTGCAGAACAACGGAAAGTGTGATTTTCGGACGGACATTGCTGGACAACAGAGGACTTCTGTGTTTCCTTCATATGCATCATGTTCCTTAACGCGAAATTTTAAGGCCCTCTTAGATTAACCAATGCACATTAAGCCACACTGAGAAGAAATCCTTTAAATACTCAAGGAATTCATATCCGGAATGGGGTCCTTAAGTTTGGAAGTTGGAATTTTATTGATAGGAGAACAAAACCCCGAAAGTTAAATTTCTATAAAATACATGCAGTTTTATACCTAATTGGTGGAAGAAAGGAATGGCAACATAATTCTTATAATCTCCTAAAACAAGAGTGTCTTTTGTGTGTTAAGATGAGAATTATTTAACTGTTTTTTTAATAATGGTGAGTAAAAAGCGCCTGCCAAGAGCTACTGATTTTAAATAATTTTGTTCTTGGTCAAGACCCAATTTGGAGGAGCAAACTTGAAGTTCATGGAAACCAAAGGAATATAAGGAAGCTAACGTTTGTTTAGTCGAATGACATGATTTGAAGTGCGGTGGAAGGTAAACCGATAAAGGTTTACTGTCAACCGTAGTACTGAAGTTGGATGTGTTTCGTGTGACATTGCATGTCTCAAGTTCAAAAGTGAACCGAATATTAGGATCAATGGATTTTATTATTGAAAGAACTTTGTTTAAATCATTTTTATTACCGTCAAACAGGGTAAAAGCATCCTCTACGTAGCGAAACCATACCGTGAAGTTTAAAGTTTCAAATAATTTTGATTCATAATAATGCATGTAGATATCAGCCAGGATGGGACTAAGAGGGCTTTCCAGGGATAGTCTCTCAGTTTGCTTGTAATATTTATTTTGGAAAACAAAATGCGTTTGTTGCAAACAGAATTGAGTAAGAGAAATTAACTTATCAATTTGGATGCAGGAGAAATGAAATTCACGAAGTCTTTTTTCGAGATATCTTAATGCACCCTCCACTGGAACATTGGTGGATAATGATTTTCCATCAAACGAAACCATGAGTAAATTTCTAGAAGAAATGCTTTTAACTTTTTTTACAAACTCTATTGAATTTTTTTTTGGTGTAAATGTTATTATTTGCTGTTTTCAACAGTCTTATCTTTTTCCGACTCTATTAGATGACAACATAAAGACAACTCATATCTGATAATATCTTGATTTTTAAAGATCAAATTTCTATTGTACTATCATAGTGCAAGCAGGGGCAGGGAAGGTTTAGTTTTCGTATTGTGGTTAGTTAAAAATGTCATGTTGTTGCACCAGTTATTATATTAATTATTTTTAGGACATTTGTTGTTATAAGATTATGTTTTAGTGCGGTCAATTAAGACGAAGCGAAATGACATCGGGAAATCAGGTAAGGGTTATTCTGTAGATTAAGCACATGTGAAGACTATTCTTACAACGTATTTCCAATTATAAAGTTGCTAAAAAATGGAGTGAATTTTATGAAAACTTTCTGATATCGAAAGTAGCAGAGCTTGTAAATTCAAAATTTTATTTTCAACATGTTCCTATGTTAATTAGCAAGTTACATTTAAGTTTTAACTGCAACTTCTTCTTCTTCTCCAGAATACGAATTAGTCAAATTTGAATGGGCTTAAGCTATTAATTATTTTCGTAAATTCTTTTATTTTATACTGAGCAATCCTGTAACTGAAATATATACATTTATGATCCGTGTTTTAGGAAGTAATGCATTTCTGGACTTTTCTTTGGGTATATATATATACGTATGAGGGTGTGTGTGTGTGTGTGTGTGTGTATGTTACATACGCATTAAGTTAACAAGCATAAGTAGAAATCAGCATAGCATGACTTTTGTTTATATATACATACGATATATACCATTATACTTTGTACACTACTTATTTTATTTTACATATTTTTACTTCTTTTTGTTAACATAATTTTCTGACTGAAATGCATGAAAACTGTTTCGAAACTCACTTTTAATAAGTGTACCTTATACTGTATAAATATGCACTCAAGAGCCAAAACATTATGACCACCTGCCAGTAACGAGTTGGGCCACCTTTGGCGCGAAACACAGCTTCAACCCGCCTTGGCATGGATGGCACAAGTCCTTGATAGATAGCCGGAGACAGATTGTACCAGATGTTGTAGCAACGGTCACTCAAATCCGAGATATTGCGAATTGGTGGTCTTTGACCTCTGAGCTGCCATTCCATAACATCCCAAATGTGTTCTATCGGATTGAGACAATCTTAACATATATATCTAAAGTTAACGAAACTAACTAATGAATGGATTGTAGAGTAAAATATTATGTTTTATAATAAGTATATTATAAAAGTAAAATATTATATATACTAATTCAGAAGTCAAACAACAAATTATATATACTAGTATATAAAAGTATTATATATACTAGTATAAAAATAACAGTAATTATATATTTACTTAACCTTTCGTAAACTAATTCAGAAGTTTATTTTAAAATCACCACATAAGCTTTTAACGTTTCCTGACCCATAACACTTAGCTAATAACTAAGTCTCAGAGTTAACAAAATAAAATAGAATCCGAAGTTCTGCTCTAAAATACATTCCTCCCAAATGTTTAACAATAAAATGTTTCATGAAACTTTAAATATGACAAAAGTTCAAGAAAAGCTGATTAAAAAGTGTATGCATTTGATTATATCGAGCAGAATTTGTAATTACTCAAATATTTCGGCAAAATCATGAGACATTCATTACCCCCTCTCTTTTGAAATTTAAATTATATGTTGCATCTATTTTATGCATTGTTGTGTAGCATAATGCTATACTATTAATTTTAGGAAAAAATACACTTCCTAAAGAGTTTTCCAGTTTCAGCGGCAATGTTTCGGAGTTTTCCTGCCATAAAATATGTATATAATATATTAGCTTGACTTAAAGAAGGTAAAATACCAGGTTAATGTATCCACTACCATTTATATCGTAGTACCTACCTACTCATCAGTAACTTGAAGGTAAGAATTTAAAAATCTTGGAACTAAGGTAAAGGTTATTTTTAAAGCGTAGGGTCACAACGTTTACGAATTATCTTTTTATTTACGAACAGTTGTATTAGCAAAAATGCTCCGTATTAAGTTTTTATAAATAATGTTATGTAATGTATTTTTACACGTTCGTTCAAATTACAGTAACCGAAGATAAAACGGAAGGTGTTATGCCACTATTGAATCTGTAGTCATGAAAAATTGTATTGTGTTCAGTAAATATTTTGCTAAAAAAACTGAAAAGTATCATAACATAATATAGTTTAAAAATATATTGATGCATACTAAAACTGATAAAAAAGTAGGTGTTTATTTTTTATTGATGTATCTTTAATCACGCAACAAACCGAAATATAAGAAACAAATCTTTTTTATTGTAACGTCTTAAAGTTGAAATTAAAGCACAAAATTTGGCGCTTTTGTTACCGGTCACAAATATTTAATATCTTTTCCAGTTCTTTTTTTAAAACAGTGTTGTTCTGGTGGAACAGAGAAAATATATTTTCTGAAAACTGCATGATTAGAAGGGAAAGCTTATTTTGCAAGAATAGTTTTAAAACTGTTTTTTTTGCAACGAATATATCCTTCACTGGATTAGTAATATTCTATTTCGTTTTCCCTCAAATGGGTTTTCTTTTTGTTGCGTGTCGTCAGTTTAATTCTTAAACACCTTAATGGACAACGGAAATTGCAATTGCATCGGACAGTCTTCAGGCTCAACATTTTTTTTTCTAGATAATTAGTCCAAAAGGCGTTGAGCCAGAAGGGCTATTAATTTCGTTTTGGCATTCTGCGTTAGTTCACTATAAATGGTGGCTGACTTTAAAACTTTTTGCCACCAAATATTATCGCCTTGCATTATACTTAAAGAAATTAAATAATGAAGAATCTGCATAAATGTATATAAGTTTCTCGCGGTACGAAAAACAACGCTAGAGACATCAAAATTTCATTAAGTTGTCCTCCACTAGAATATGAGCATCTGGAAACCCAAACTTGGAATTTGTAATTTGTTTTATTATCTGTTTCATATTTTGTAAAATTTTAACGAATGTTTGATTAAGAAACTCAAATATTTCAAAGCTCAAGTGGCAACATTGTACAGAAAAAAAAAAAAAATATCTTCAGTGCCCGAGACTGTGTATCGGGAATTCTAAAGATATGCCCATTTTAAAATTATTTTGCGATATTGCTGTTGAATTGAATTTTATGGTTTAAGTGCGAAGAACATGACATGTAATAAATAAAAGTAACACACAAAACGTTAAAAAAAGCCCAAATAAAATCTCAAAGCTTTCAGATTTTCATTTATTTTTCATATTATTGTAATTTCATAGATAATTAAACTTCCCAAAACGTGGTTTTTTAATTTTATATTTTCATTTATCTTTTGTTATTTGTGTTTTGCTTATGTTTAAGAATAGGTAGCAGCACTTAAATGTGAGCTAAAAAATAGGGTTTATGTCTGCTGTTTTTGTTCACGATTCGAGAACTAAAATTTGATGAAACTGAAAATTAGTTTTCATACTAAAGGATCCGCATGAATTTTCACTATAAGAGCTCTCCTATTGAAATACTGTAGAAAATCTTAAAAAAAAAAAAGACAGAGTTCTATGATTAATCCTGAAATGCATTATTTTGACCAGATATCGAAACTACTAAGTTCATAGAAGAATGCTTTTCCACTGATTACTCATAACCATTAACAGCCCTTCATTTGAATTATTCATACAACCATTCTTTCGCTCTGTATTCTAGGGATAAGGATCGCATTTTATTGAATAAGCTTATCATTTTAAAGCGCTCCGCTTACCTAGATATTCTACTGAATTTTTGAATAATGTCTGAGATATTGTAACACGCAGATGCATATTAAATATTAGTGATATGAAAATTGATTATTAACTTTTTATAGTTTTTATTAACATCTTGGACATCATTTTCTCATAGAAAATTCTAAATCTTTCATCACAAATTCTGAACAAATTTTATAAAACATTCTTGTATTTAATGTAATGTTTCAAAATATATAACATATATAATTCTTGCAAGTAAAAAGTAAAATAATAATTCTGACTAAATTAATTCTTCAATAAAAGAAGATTTCAGGTAGATAATTTCGATAAAGCTATTATTATATATTTTCATTAAATAAACCTTTAAATTTTTTAAATAAATTCAAATACTAAACTAAATCTGTCGTCTTTTTAGGAGTAGGAAAATAATTAAAGACTAAATAGCGGTATATTTATTCGAAGTAAAATCCCCCCCCTCATGGGTATGAAGCTGTTTATCATTTATGATTGACGGAAAACAAAAAACATTCGGATCAATTTTAACCCCAAGAAATCTATTCAACAGCAATTTGACCTAACGAATTGTATTATCATACGAGAAAATTTATAATGTAATTCACTGTATTTTCTGGTAAGCTTATAAATTTGGATATAATTTAAAACTTCATATAAAAATTATGTTTAAAAATAAATCTATAAATGTTTATCACAAATCCACGTTAATATCGATGAGCAAAGTGATCACATTCTGGATCTGATTCTGGATTCTGGATTCTGGATGTTCATTATATTTAAATAAAATTTATTCTAAATTTCCTGATAAAAATAATTGATGAATTTTAACAGCGTTTAAAATATAATCATAAAATAAAAATGAAAATAATCCTTTTTAGGAAAACAAAACTTTATGTCTGTTCGGCATGATACTGATTTGTAGAATGATCTTGCGTTCAATTTTAGAGTTGATTATTCATTTGCTTGTTGAACAAAATATAGGATGGAAAAATCGCTCTACAGTGAACCGCGCAACAATATTAACAAAAAAAAAAAAAAATCTGAAAGCATTCAGATTATATACTAAGCCTAAAGGGGCATTTTTTAACGTTTTTTGTGTTACCTTTATTTATTAAATATCATGTTCTTCGCACTTGACATTGCATTGACTTGACTTCGCACTCATTAATGATCAAACGGTCGACTGGGGGTCGATATCACCAGCGGCATAATGAAAATTGCATTGATTACAAAGCATTTATTAATAAAACTGTTACTGTTTATTAATGTAAATCTATATCATGCAGTAATGCAGAAATCATGTAAAATAAATTTAAGAGAAGTAATTCACTAAAAGTGTTTAATGTTCTCTTAAAAGATATATAAACCCTGAATGTGATACCAAGGCTCATAGAATCGCTGAACTACGACATATCTCATCTTGATATTATGATCCGAGGAGAGTTTATTGCACGTAACGTGAATGTTGGATTCCAAAAGCAATATCAGGAACTAAAAGTTATTACCGCACCAACTAATCTGACTTTTCTCTTTCTTATCTAGTGGAGGCAGACATTAGTCAGATCAATAATTTACTACGGGAAACAAGAAACAGGTTGAATATATTTGAATGAGGTGATTTAAAATTGAACTTAGCATGTTTGTGCCAAATACGAAAACAAACGCACCAACACACGCAGCTCAGTCATCAAATTTATTAAAAATCAAAGACTTGTGAGGTAAGAATCTATGATTTTTAGCCCAAAGGGCGTTAATCCAGAAGGACTATTAATTTCGGTTTGGAAATTTGCGTTGAAAGCTTTAAATGTCGGTTTCACTTTTCAAATTGTTGCCACCAAATATCATCGCCCAGTGCTATATTTAAGGAAATTAAGTTATGAAGAATCTGCATAAATGTATGTATTTTTCTCCCATTGTTATAAAATAACGGTACCTAGAGCTATCCAATTTTCAATAACGTAATCCTGTACCGGATATGGTCATCTGTAAGCCCTAATTTGGAATCTTTTCATTATTTATTTCTTATTTTGTCAGACATTAAAAAATGTTTGATCAATAAACTCAACAATTTCAAAGCAATGGCAACGCTGTACGAAAAAAAAAAACATTTTTATCTCCAGCACGAGAGACTGTGCATCAGAAAAGTCCATCAATAAAATTATTCTTTTGTAAAAGTTTGATGTAAGAAAACGTTTAACAAGCGCTGATATATAGAAAGTGTAATAAAAACAGAGATAAATGTTGTTGCCGAAAATTGGGAAGACGCTTCAACGTGGGAAATAGTACACTAATTAGTAAGAATGTATGAAAAATTTTATTTGGTCCAATGCACTCAGAGGCTATTGGGTACGATTGAGATAAAACATGCTTTTAAGGTGTAGTGTAAATGATAGATCACTAGCAGCATAATAACACAAAACGTGTTTCAAACTACAAAATTGTCTTACAAAAAGAAGCGAAACGTTAAATTAGTTTAGGAGGATGCTACAGTGATCAAAGATCTCATCTTTTACGAAGTCGCTGGAACAAATTGGGAGTTCCAATTGAAGAGTAATAATGATAATGTGTCCTTTTTTGTAATTAATATTTTTGCTTAAACAATTACCATAACTTTTTTTCACATCATTTTAGGTATTCTCTCAATCATGTAACAGTAGGCGCCGTTTCATCTGATAATGTATCTCCACGACTCTTTTGATAACATTAAACGAATGATAATACTAAGCAATGAGAAATATAACCTTCAAAATAAATGGAATTAAATAATTTAACATATCTTCAAATGACAAATATATAAACGCTTACATTTAAATCATTTTAATTTTGAAAGAGTTATTAATAGTTCAATGTTTGTAACTGTACCCAAAAGTTAATTTATTAAATGCACATATTCATTATGTTTCTGCAAATTATTTTATTGGTACTGTAGTCCTGATTTTAAAACTTGTATGTTATCTCTATCTCATAATTTCTAGAAAGGTCACCGATTTCATCATCTTCCTCTACTTCCGAGAGTTGATCACATGATGCGCTTGAATGTGTTTTAAAAAGCAGCTGAAAAATAATGTCTTCTGTCACTAATGCAGCAATTTGGGTTTTCTTCATTATTATCAACATGAGAGTTTGATTCCTCACAATTCATAGGGCCCACAAGCGACCGAGCGGTAAAGTCGCTGAACACTGGTAGTTCGGTCCGAGGTTCGAATCCCGCGAACGGGCTGGCTGCATGGGTGGTTTCGTGGTTTTACCCATGTGTAACGTGTATACGAGCCAGTTTCCCTTAGAAAGTCCTCCACGAAGGCATCCCTACCCTTAGGCAGATAGCCCTCGAGGCTTTGCCGTAATTAAATAACCTAACCTAACGTAACCTCACAATTCATACTAATTTTAGCATTTGTTTTTTGTTTTTAATTTCATCTGTTTCTTCTTTTATTGAAAACCTGGCATGCTGGAAAAGTTTCTTTCTTCCCAAGAAATTTTCAGTAAATACGGAACATTAAGATGGCTAGTTTTTAAATGGTAATTCATTTCTACTTATGTCCGTATTATCAATGACGTAAATGACTCTAACAATCATTTCAAGATCATAATGTTGTAGGGTTCCTCTTGTAATTGGAAGCAAGAGTTGAAATCTCTAATAGACAAATAGCGAATTACTGCTGTATTAATCAACTCATAAAATAATGAAGATGGTTAAACTAACATTTTTTTGTGTTCTCTGAACATAATAGAAGAGGCACAACTTGTACTGCAGACAGAACTTCCACAATTTGTAGACATTTCAATAAGCAGACAGTCAAAATTAATAGTTGAAGACGTAGTCTAAGACTACAAATTAAATATGTAGAGACATTAGGTATTTTTTGGAAGCAGGCAAGATGAAAAATAGCAAACGCCTTCGCAAGGAATCGAACCACGGACCTCTGAAATACCGGCCCAGCGAGCAGAACTACTACATCCCGAATTCACGCTAGGAAGGCGGGAGAAATACCTTATATGCTCCCCTTTTAAAGGACGACTAGGATTTTTAGGGGACCCAATCGCCAAATTCTGGATGAGAAGAATAATCATCCAACACCATTTTAGTTCGGGCGCCACTGTAGAGACATTAGGTATTTTTTGGAAGCAGGCAAGATGAAAAATAGCAAACGCCTTCGCCGAGAATCGAACCACGGACCTCTGGAATACTGGCCCAGCGTGCAAACCACTATTGTTGTGTAGAGAATTTGTCTGATAGCGTTCTGGTCACGGCACCAATGTTCTGTTTCTATATTTAGCCGTAAAAATCATGGGCACCAATGCAGTGTTACTACTTCCTCTTAAGGAGGAAACTAATGCAAAAACAGACAGGTGAAACCGCAAGTAACTAAATATCAACTGAGAAACTAAACTCTTAAGAGTTTCCTAATTACCAAACTTTTAGTGATCGTATAGGTAAAACGGTAATGCATTGCGTTGTGAAAATGCATCCGGGACCGCGCCGTGAGAGGATCAAATGAACAACATGTAAAATCAATATATATATAAGAAAAACACATAACAGATATAAAGAAAACATAAGTAATAGGTTTCCAGATTAAATACCAGTTTATTCAAATTCCTCACAATTAAACTTAAATCTTATCCTAATCCGAGAGTCAAACTTCTTATTTTTGTTACAGTTACAATTTTCTTATTTTAGACACAGGGAATACATCAATTTGTCATTTTCTTTTGTTACATTTTAAATTCATGATTTGCAAATCTATTACATGACTCTTTTAATTTAACGGGTACCCGATCTATAATTTCTAAGAGGTTAAGGAAAACATATTATTTGCAATTCACATCTGTTCTAAGGAAGATTACAGAAACAACTTAAATTATTACACCCTAATTCATATAAAAACCTTAAGGTTTGTCTCGGTAAGAAGGGGAAAAAGGAAGCAATTCATTTTCAGTAGACTGAATTTAAGATTCAATTTTAGGTAAAGTTCTAATTTCCAAAAGTTCTAAGGAAAATTGAGAAAGCACTTATCTGTGATTTTGACGACTTGAAACACACCCGGAAAGGTATTGGGCTGGCCTTGCATTCTGGGAGAAAATTCAAAGGATTATAAGTCCCACCATAATTTCTGGAAATTCATTCCGTAAGGGGAACACAGGCGTCTAAGGAGTCTCACGCTTTTCGGTGTCACTGGCCGCAGGTCGCACAGCCTTGCAGAAAACAAGCCCTCGAACCAGCACCCGAGCAGAATCTTCAAGCCCGCAGTCAGGATGTCGAGTATATAATCTCACGTTGGCCGGGGTGGAACTTGGCCAATAATTTTGGAAATTAATACTCGTGGATCATTTTTTTTCCGACAGCAAGGCGACGACCGGATAGTGTCCGCCGTGATCCGCCTGACTCACCACTTATTCATCCACAGAAACTTAACAAATCCTTCAGCCTTGGAAGTCCGGCAAAAAGTCTTAATCCTAAAAGTCTTAAATCCTTCAACAAAACTCATCCAAAGTCGGGCAAAAAGTAACGTCAAAAAAAAAAAAAAAAAAAAACGTAAAGCAAAAGTAAGTTGAGCAAGCAAGTACGTCTCGCCAAGTCTCGCACGAAATGTCACACGAAAAAGTCCTTCAAACTCGAATTTTCTTCTTCTCCTTCACAAACGTGGGCTCCCACTATGGCTTCAATTATCGCCCCCTTAATTTTGGCAAAATTTGCGTTTTCAATCCCTGAATGCGGAAATAAGCGTGATCGCGCATGCGCGCCCTTCTTCACTTAGCCAACAACCGGACCCTCAATCGCCAAAAACCTGAATGACTTACATCGAAAGTCAAGTAGCAACCTCTGACCCTTCTGTCACGTACTTCCTGTCTTAAGGTCAACTACACAATGAAATTCCTTCTAGAACATTCTAAAGGACAAGGCGCGCGAAATCATGACTTAGAAAAAATTGCTTCCCTTTCCCTGCTTCTTTTCACAATGAATCAAAGCTTGTACAAAAATTGCAAATAAAAGAAAAATAAATAATATTCTTTTAAACTAAATAATATTCCCAGAAGCATCTGTTTTTCCCCAAAATTAAAGCATTAAAATAAATAATTCAGAATCAAATAAAAAAAGATTTCCATAAATCAGAAAATCATTCACCTAGTTTTTAAAACGCTATCAGACAAATTCTCTACACAACATTCCTTTCCCCTAAGGAATTAAATTTTGGTGTACCAAAATTTAGAAGCCAGACACTTCTTGAAATACCATGACTCATACTGTGCAATAAGGCTAAAGGATAACATAATGTAACAATATTTTACACGACACCTTGGTAACAGTGACGTTACTGACACATTAAATTTCAAGTCCAAAATGTGCAAGGAAAACAACAAGATTAATCAAAGCAATTACTAATTAAAATAGTCAAGGAAGATCATCAAAAACAATTAATCAAAAACATCAATTAAATCACTTAATTAATTAAACCTAGAAATATTCAGAACACATACAAAAATAAAAATAAAAAAATAAGGCGTTAATCACAAACAAAATATGTCTAAGATCAAGAATTCAAGAATTTTATGACAAAAAGAATTTTTCTTTTTTTTTTTCTCAGTTCATTACATCACACTAGTGTTGCAGTCTCTGTGTGGCCACATTTCTGAACGTTTATTTATCTATTCATTCTCTTTCAGTCCATTAATGTAAACAATTTCACCTGAGGTCGAGCACATTCTACTATTGTGACATTTTCTGCTGAGCACAATCATGGAGTACATTAAATGAGAACGGAGTTGTCAATGCAAGCGAGGGAAAACCCTGTAGTTAGAAATCATTGTGTTAGCAACTCCCCCCTGCAGCCTTCAACGCGAGAAAGTGAAAGCAACAACCCCGTAACGTAAACTCAGCGGCACGCTAGGAAGGTGAGAGAAATACCTTATATATATACAAAAATAAGCTGAAGCAGACTTTTACCGATGCGTTTTTAAAACATCGGTTAGCAAAAATGCTGAAGCCGGAATATTACATTTAAGCAGAAATGGCGAAAACACTAAAGCAAGACGCGATTGCCGGAAGCTCTAATTTAAAGATTTCAAACCCTCGGCTTTAATACACACAATGCTAATTTGCATTCTGAAGAGGAATCCGGAAAGCAGTTTTAAATCATACCTGTTGAGTTAACATAAGATGCTTTACAATGTTCTTTCGTCGTTATAATAATTCTTTGATTATAGCTGATTTATGTTTGTGATAGTTGCTGGCAAAAATAGACTTCAACAGAGAGATTTACTATACTTCAACAGAGAGATTTACTATACTTCAACAGAGAGATTTACTTTATGATATGCCCAGCTGCAAATAAGAAGAAGAACGTCATTCTACAATTCTTTAACCGATTTCAAAAGCTTATATTAAAAATTAGTGACATCATTTGAAATGCAGAGCTATCAGTAAGAAGAAGGATATCATTCTACATGTCGTTAAACAACTTCAAAAGCTGTTTATTAAAAATTAATGATGCCATTTACAGCTTTGAATTATACATATAATCCACTGATTAACTATTTACTACTTTTTAAAGCATCTTGGTCCATTACTTAGTAACATATCTCTGTGATTTGGAAATTCTATATCCTGACATTATTTAGTGATTTTCTCTTTCATTTGGCTACCTTGCTTCAGTTTAGGAAATTCTCGAAACCATTAACCGACTTCTTGATCACAATAAGAGATATATGTTCTATGTTTTCGCATACAAACGGACAGATCTTCGAGAATTCGATAACTATATCCGAATGACAACATTAACCACGATCACCTTAAGTGGCGCCTATTGTCATTAATTTGGATGCTATGAAGTATAGCAATGTAGTATTAAACCAGTAAAATAAGCAGTGAAAAAATTTGTAAAGGTGTTCGCGTTCAACAGTTTACCTTGCTTAACAAGATACTAGTTTAATAAACTATAAAATGAACACAAAGTAGGTGTTTAATAAATACTTGAATTATATTGGTTATTGTAACTATGAGTGCTAGAGAAAATAATTTAAATGATTATTCACAAAATTTTTAATTTTCCCTTATCAATATATTATGTACGTTATCAAGGAAAGCGAACACCGAGACCTTAGTAAAATATCATGCTTTGGAAACAAAGTATTCTTATCCAATACTTCCTGCTTCAGCTATTTTTAATATTGAGAAATATTTCATGCAGCCTATCGACTGTTGTACCTTTAGATCAAGCATGTCAGACTCGTAGACTTGACTCATTTTTCTGCGATCCTCAGTTCATCCAGAGAAACTGTCAAAAGTATATAATTAGAGTATATTAATAGAAAATTGGAATTACACCGAAAACTCAAGCCATAAATGTTACCCTGGGTTCTAAAAAAGAAGGCTTGAGACAATCATTTCCGAAAATATTGACTTATATGTGAAATGTTGTTAGACCAATCAAAAGTGTAATAAACTTTATAAAGTCTCATGGCTTAAAACCACAGTTTAATTAAAATGACTTCAGTGAACTTCAGTTTACAAATTTTAAAAATAATTCCCTGCGATTTCTAAAAGGCTACAAATTCACATCGTATGTTCGATAATACATAAGGGCATGAACAATTTTTCTCACTTTAGGAAACGAACATATCCACCACGAGATTCTGGTTAACGAACGTGTTCACCACGAAATTCATCTGGCCTCTGTTCTGAAAATCACAGCTGCAACCATCATGTCTCCAGACATCTGAGATTTAGTTTCAAGCAAAATGAGATAGCAGGAAAGAAAAGCTAAGTATCCATTCTACCATCCGAATTTTCTTACGCTTCTTCTGCTCTTTTATAGGACTAAAGTATTACTGAGCACAGTTTTATGTATTTATTTTTGTTTTAAGTACATCATTAAATATATATGTTTTAAGTGCCTCATTAGGTATATATTTTTAAGCACATCATTAAGTATGTTTTTTCCGGCTATGTACATTTATGACTATTTGCTCTACTGAAGATGCTGAGTTACTGAGTTCGGCATGCCTTAGTGTATTGTCTTCGCTTTCCATTCTTTTTTGATAATTTTAATTTGAGCGTTATTTGCCAATTTTAAGAGAAATGTTTTCAGTAAAACTCTAGAATATAAATCCAAGCATATGCTTTGTATTGCCATTAAAAACAAGAAAGGGTTGGCTTAATAGTATAGCGTGCTAAGACCATTAGAGATATGGGTAGTCTTGCTTTACCGTACTTGTAACGTTACATAAAATTTATGCATTAACATAAGAACTCTTATATATATATCTTGATTTTTTCACCTTTTAGGATATCGGATTTAAAACTACGTTAATCTAAGATCTTGCAAAGTTTATGAAGGATTATCGGAACTAAATTCGCAACATTATTCAATTTACACATTAAGTAAGGAATATATATCTTATTTCTTTATATCTACGTATATCTAGTTTTATAATATTTTTAATAAGCTGAAGATTTGGAAAATACCTTCTCCAAGAATGTCGGTTAATGGCATCATTCGTTTCTGAATTATTACTAATAGATTTATTATTTATAGTACTTAATTTTGCTTTTAATAAAAGTTACAGATTTTACTTTTATCCTGATTATCATAACACTTGTATAAATTTCTTCTCAATGAAGATAATTAACAGAGTCGTATACGTGTTTAAGTGAATATAAGATTCACATTTATTTGCACTGGTGCATTTTTTAACAGGAAGAATAATCTTTTGATATAAGTATGAAACTAATTGCATATTAATGATAATTATCGTAAGAGACAATGACATTAATGCTAATTAAGTTCAACTACAGGAGCTAACCCCCGTTGTTGTAAAATTATCTCTATTTGCACTGAATTCGTTAAATTAATAAATATCGCAATGTTTATTGTAAGAAAAATACTTTTTGAATGTTTTTGAAGTAAGAATGAATATATATAATTTTTCCAATGTGTATTTCAAAACAGACAAATGCAAAGGCGTTCAAGTAAATACAGCTCACAATTAACAACACTTAGATTAAAGCAACATAATGATTCTGCTAACTGATAATTACAATGTACCTAATATTTTACAGTTAATGCGTGGGCGTTCTTGTACACAACACAATCTGACAGAATAAAGGAAGACAAATCCGTATAGGCAATCCTCATTGCAGGTTCTGCTATCTAAAAGATATTAATCGTGTTATGTCAAAGAATTCTGTGTCTCATCATGAGGAATGACCTCAGCTATTACAAGTATGACGTAGGAAAGAGCGCTGGAACGTAAGTAGCAATTTCGTCCCACACATAGATAACCCCAATCTCCTGGGAAGAAGTATCATTACCAGAATTCTGACACAATCAATTGAGCTTGATCATCGCTTGCGTAAGCTCTAGTAAGATGTGGCAGGTGAAGCCTTATTTCCATGTTACAGACTGAGAAAAATAACACATTTTGGGTTGCCATGATATTTATAACACTGCTTTTGCTACAAGCAGTAAAATCTTTCTACTCGAACAAGTCTACTTTAAATTTGACACAAAACGTAAGAAAATAAGCTATTAAAGTATATTATGAGAAAACGCAGATTTCCTCTTTCAGGTTAAACTAATTTTGAATCTTACCAAAGAAGTCTTATCCAACTACTCTTTACCCAAGAAATAAAATAATCAAAACATTTTAATTGAATTGATTAAAGAGATTTAAATAGTTTTTCAGTGTAACTGAAATATTTTATGAAAGAAATGAAAATAAAGTGTCAGAATTCCATTCGAATTATGCGCATAACATTAAATTTTCAAAATTATAGCTTCCACCATTTTCAGATAATTTGCATAAATGGCTGATTTTTAATGATATTTGCAAGGCTATATAATTCATAGAAACCTTAATGTGATGGATTGAAATGACAGTATTTAAAATCTGCTGTAAAGTACGAAGACTTTCATATATATGCAGAATTTCAGTACGAAATCAATATATTTCAAGTATAGCTTCTATGTATAGTCCCTTTCGGAAAAGCGTTCTTGTTGTTATTGTGACTTATCTCACTTGTCTGGCAGACACATTAGAACAAGCCCATGAAATTCATCAGAGAAAAGAGTGCAAATCTGCGCCTGTCGTTGGCAAGAACCTTGAGTACCGTACAAGTGACAGTACGACTTTGACCAGCCCCGCCCCCAACTGTGATGGAACAAACCCTGGGGGGGGTGGAACGCGAATCCCAGGATCTCCCAACCCTCTTCCCCTAACAATAACTTTTCGAGAGAACATTCAGACTCGCCGCATATTAATTATAATTGCTATAGGGACGAATTACCAGCGGTATTCGGGTTCAAACAGCAACATTCACGGGATTAAAAACCAAATACTACTAGAATTTAACGCTTGCCCGATTATCCCGAACTATCCTCGCGTTCGCATATATTGCAGTTAATTATTATCCTGGGAAAAGTCGGGCGAAGCAGAATTTGTTAGTACGATTTGTGTTATTACGGTTATGGCGATCATGCAAGACAGCGAAAGCGATGATTTTTCAGGTAGTAATTGTGAAGAGGTGGAATTTTTTTTTCTTTTTTTTTAAATCTGAAAGGCTTCAGATTTTAAATTACGTCCAAACGGGCGTTTTCTCAACCCTTTGTTAAATATTTAACACAATGTTTATTTATTAAATATCATCTTCCTCGCACTTAAACCATAAAATTCAGTTCAACAGCAATCTCGTAAAATAATTTTAAAATGAGCATATCTTTAGAATTTCCGATACAGAGTCTCGTGCGCTGGAGAAAAAAGTTTTTTTCGTACAGTGTTGCCATTGCTTGCTTTGAAATCGTTGAGTGTTTTAATCAAAAATTCGTTGAAGTGTTACAAAATATGAAATCGATAATAAAAGAAATTTGAAATTCAAATTAGGGCTTCGACGTGCGCATATTATATGGAAGATTACTTTATTCAAAATTTGATGGCTCTAGATACCGTTGTTTTATCACAATGCGAGAAACATACATACGTTCATGCAGATTCTTCATTATTTAATTTCTTTGAATATAATACGGTGCAATAATATTTGGTGGCAACAATTAGAAATGTGAAACAACGCTTATCGTGAAAAGATGCAAAATGCCAAAACAAAATTAATAGACCTTCTGGGCAAATTGCTTCTTTGGACTTAAAATAAATAAATAAATAATCTGAAAGGTTTCAGATTTTAAATTACGTCCAAGGGGGCGTTTTTTAACGTTTTGTGCGTTACCTTTATTTATTAAATATCATGTTCTTTGCACTTAAACCATAAAATTCAGTTCAACAGCAATGTCGCAAAATAATTTTAAAATGAGCCCATCTATAGAATTTCCGATACACAGTTCCCCGTGCTAGAGATAAAATGTTTTCCTTCCCCGTAGAGTGTTGCCATTGCTCGCTTTGAAATCCTTGAGTTTGTTACTCAAAAATTCATTAAAGATTTACAAAATATGAAATTGATAATAAAACGAATTCCAAATTTCAAATTTGTTCGTCCATATGTCCATATTCGTAGGAGGATGACGTCATTCAAAATTCGATGGCTCTATGTAGCGTTGTTTTATCACAATGCGAGAAATAAACATATATTTATGCAGATTTCTCATTATTTAATTTCTTCAAATATAATGCAGAACTCTAACATTTGGTGGCTACAGTCTGAAAAGTGAAACGGACATTTGTACTGATTCAAGGCAAAATCGCAAAACAAAAACAATAGTCCTTCAGAGACATAGCCCCTTTGGACTAAAAAAAAAATCATATCCAACGACACAGTAGTGTGCTCTCGTAGAAGAGATTCCAGTGGTAAGTCACTAAGAAAAGACGCTAGATACCAGTGTATAGAATGTCAAGTATTACTTTGTGTCGTCCTTTGTTTTAAAAACTATCATTCAAAGACAATACAATACTTAACTTGTTTTTCGTTTGTCCGACATAACTCGGACAAACGAAAATGCATTTACACCTTCAAGAAATTAAAAATTCAACTTAAAATCTACATATTTTGATTTGTTCCGTTTCGTTGTATTAAATAATAAAATAAAAAAAATGTGATGATTTTTTGCAATTTCTTTCAAAAAAAATTGTTAGGGAAGCGATTAAAAGATCAGTTAAGTGATACGTTAATATACAGCATGAAGCATTTTAGAAGATACGAAAAATAATCACCGATGTCCTTTATACAGTGGTCGGTTAATAACAATTAATAAATTACACGTATGCATATTTTAATGTGCAAATTATAAAATACATTTATTTAATAAGCCCTGAACGAACATTTGAGCAACAGAAAACAAAAAGAATGAAATTTGTATTCAAAATCTCTGTTTACGTTTAAAATATTTGAATTGGTCTAAACATTATATGACATTTGTTGCGTTATCAAATGAAATATGAAACAGACGACTGCATATGTTTCTTTTGTTTATAGTACATCCAAGAGAAGGAATTATAAATCTAAGATGTATTCAAACGAAAGAGTACTCTTTTGACAGCCATAATAATGCTCAAAAACCATTCTATGATTTACAACATCTTTTACTTCTCCACATCAATCCGAGTATCATGGGAAAATAATATTTATTACAGTAAATAATTTTAATGTTTCGAATATTTTAAAGCAATGTTTGATTCAATATAACAGATGCGAAAGTAGAAATTTCACTGAACATCAAATTCGGGATATGCTTTGTTATCGTTTCAGACTCAAATGAGTTATATAATGCTCATTTCATAAAATTGTGGAAAGGAAAACATTTTTAAAATTGTTATTAGGCGGTATATTTGATGATGATTGAATAAAATAAATTGCAATAAGAAAAATCTATTAAAATTTCTTTGTAAAGTGTTGCTAACAGTTAATAAACTTATAATGTAATACATTCAAGGATACTTTCGGTGACGCTAAGCAAGTTTGAGATAGCTACGCCTAAAATAGAATCCTTTCGTAGAACCGTAGCAGTTCTAAATCAAAATTAATGATTTTAATTCTTCTTTGCTACTAGAAAGAAAACAAAATCCTGGAAAATGATATATCTTACTTAAAACGAACTTTCATCTTCATTTCCGGAGATATGATATGATTTAGATTAATGTTTAGTGAAATAATCTGAATAATACGTCACCGTTTATTATGTAAAAAATTCAGAGTTATTTTGCTGAGCTTGTATCCTAATAATCGCTTATTTTACATGAATAAAGGTTTGCATAGTCTCAGGTGTTACTTTTTCAAACTATGGAAAATGTATACTTGGAGTTTTTCTGTAATCTTAAGAACGTGAATTAAAGCTTCTGAGATTAAAGAAAAAGTTTTAAACAAAGAAATTAGTTGAAAGTACTCAACTTTAAGTTACATAATAAAAGAAGAATATGTTTGATGATAATTTAATGTTAAAGTTTTAAAAAAAGATTATACTTTATTTGATACTAGATATGAAGACTCACAAAATCGATTTATGAAGATTTTTATGTCTTCTGAAAGAAATTCAGAGCTTCTGTAATGTGTTCAGTATCAAATCTGAAAAATTTAATTTCTCATTTGCTTAACAAAAGTACGTATCTTCCCTTTTTGTAGTTTATTTTTTTTCCCATGGGTAAAGATTGCTACAGTATAAAGTTTCACATTCGAGACAATGAGTAATAGGAATATGCATATAGACAATTAAAAACTTTTGAATCATTGAAAATAAGATTTGGTGTTAGAGTAATGTTGAACACTTCTTTAAACGAAATGATTTTGATTTTTTAATTTTTGGTTGTTGTTGTTGCCGTGTATAAGAGTAAATGCTTTTCATTTTATAATGAAGCGATCTTAAATTGAAATTCTGACGAAACAGCAAGAATAAAATACTGCACAGTAACACAAAGAAAACGGAAAAGCGAAATTCAGAGAGCTTTAGCAGATCAGTTTTTAAAGAAAACGATAATTAAAAAAATGATATATTCTTCATAGGTTGTAGTCCGAGAAATGCAATTATAATCTCGTTTCTGAGCTGATAAAGGAACAATCAAGTAAGACCCAAAAGTAAGCTTAATTAACTAAATTATAATAAGTCGATTAAATAAATTATCCATTAGTTGTCCAACCACTACAAAGCAATAAATGAAATCATGGCACTCCGCTAAAATCAACCCGTAAAATTAATTAAATTATTTATAAAACATTTAAGCATTTTCAAAAATTCTTCGTTGTCGATATAAATTTTTTTATTCTAATTATTTGGCTGCCTTTCATTTTTTAGAAAGGTTTGAGCACACATGCATTAGATTGATAGTTAAATTAAATACCACCAATTATAAAAAAAATATTTTGGTTGAGTTTGAAAATATTGACGTTGAATTATTCAAGTGCTCCTCTTTCGTGTATCTATGTCGTGTTCCTATTTCTTTAAGGTTAGTTTTATTTAGTTTAAGGCAGTTTGGATAGATATATTGCTTTTGCAGATCATTGTAATTATTATAATAATGCCATTAATGTATCTGAACGTAAATTTAAACAGGTCTAGGAGTAATCAAAGTCGTAAAAAACAACCTTGTATTTAGCGTAGGTATAATGAAACACTCAATCGATTTCGAGGGCAGCTAAAGGTCCCTCCTCATCAGGAGAAAGAAATACATAGAAAGAAGAAAATAGGAGAAGGATTCACAGCAACACGTGGTCCTTATCAGCATTGCACGTGGATATAACTAGATTTTTTTTAATCAGAGTTGCATTGGCCGCCTACTTGTACTGAGCCAGGCTATCTGATCAAGCATAAAGAAATATTAGCGAAGTTAAAATAGGGATAAAATATTTCTTTAATAAAATATTAGCGAAGTTAAAATAGGGATAAAATATTTCTATTTTGCCTGGCTCAGTAAAAGTAGGCTGCCAGTGCAACTCTGATTAAAAATCTAGTTATATCCACGTGCAGTGCTGATAAGGTCTAGGAGTACTGAAATTATTAACAAATTTACGTTATATAACAAAAAGGAAAATGTTCATTGAAATATCATTATTTTGCTGATATTTGTTAAGTCATAAAGTTCAACGAAATTGTTGTAAATTTAATACTGAGATAATAAGGTATTTAAGTTTCAATCGTTAACAAGTTTATAATTGGTCGTTATAATAGGTAATTGGTAAGTTGATATTTACAAATATTTTTCTGAAATAATGATCTTATTGGAATTGTAATTAAATTTTAAATTATGGAAAAATTCAAAAGTTTCCTTACTTATTTATTTTCTACAGTATGAAAGTCTCCTGTGATAATGTGCTCATAGTTTTTATCAAAGTATTTTCATTGAGAGAGTTTTTATAATAGCATGGAGATTACATACAGGGTCACGATTTTGATTAGTAATCCAGATTTTATTGCTTAAATTAGTGATTGGAAAGTATTGTTGCTGTGCTTCTAAATTTTGCAGAATGCAATATAACCATGATTTTGATATGTTAATGTGTATTATTTGTATTTTTATTACAGGCAACGAATGGCCATTTAATTTAATTTCAAACTATTGCTTTTAGTTAATTAATCTTACAATCGGCCTTACCACATTTATCATTGGTACAGAGCTGTAAAACTGTATTTCTCGGGACTCCAACTTCCTGAAGAGGTTGCAGTAACATATGCTTCACTTCCATTTGAATTTTATCTTTATTTATTTATTAAAAGTTAATTTAAAATTAAATTTAATTTTAAAACTTATTCATTTAATTTTTTTCGTATTACTGTGCAGCAATATCGTGTCCCGAGTTTTCACAAATGCCAGTTGCTTCACATTAAAAGATAAGTAATAAACTTAAATATCATAAAAATTAAATAAAAATAAGTAAATTTTACAAATGAATGTAAAAAATTCATAAAAATTAACTGAAATAATAAAACAAATGAGAGGTAAGTGAATTAATAGAAATAAATCATGATACTAAGAATTATTTATCAATAGTCTTTGCATTCAGTTGGTATTGCATTTTTATTTTAGCTTGTAATCCGAATAGAGGGATTTTGAGCAGTTGAATTACAACACATAAAATTGCTGTTCCAAACTGGATCGCATTTTGACATGAAGGATTACTTCGTCCGCTACTTATATTTTCCCATTTTACTGTTCCCAGGGAAACTGAAGTATTCATTCAATATCTAGTATCAATATCGCCTTACTTCATATTAAATAAAACATGGTATTAATATCAGAATTTTCCATTAGTATTGCCATCCGATTGCACAGCAATATATTGGATTTCTTCTTATTTGAAGCTTCGATGAGCTTTTGATAGAATTAAAATTTACTTCAAAAGTTAATATGAACTCGATTCTCACTGAATTTAAGCCTTAGTTGTAAAGAGAACTTTAATACCTTAAAGCAGATACTAATAACTCACTGATATCACTGAACCATTCTTAATCCACTCATTTATTCGTTCTAAGGAACACACAGGCCAAAAGTAAAGCCTTTTTTTAATATCAGAAACTATTAACTACATAATATTCTTGTATTTCGTCACTTGAAAATGTCTCAGTTTTTTTTATCTCTATATTTATTGCAAATGCCTTTTAAAGTTAATTATTTTTAAGTAAATTTCTTTTTCAGAAAAAGATAAAATTTAAACATCTGTTGAATGATGTCTTCAAAGTTACGTCTGTCTCATTTTTAGGCGTGCTTCAGATTTTGAGAGTATCTTTATACTCCACTTAATTTTAATACTTAATACATTATCATGCGGAATTTTGAAAGAGATTTAGAAGTTGTTTTACTGTCACAAATAGGCTTCAAATTTGTTTAACAGATGTCAGTGCTTGCCAGGCTCTTCTCTTAATTCTAACTTGTCACTTATCATGCGCTGTCTAGGGGAAACGCACATATGCTTCCAGTACAAGCTAAGACGTTGCAAGTACGAAGCTGCAAGCAAATGATATCTGTAAATAAAAATATATTTTGGAAAAAAATGGGTATCCTTTATTTTCAAATGCGATGCACAGGATATATGCAAGGAACTCTAATCTGATTTTGAGTACATTGTCGCAGTGATTACTACAGTAAGGTATTTTCGAGTAATTAACCAATTATTATGATTTACGCCTTTACTATAACTTCATGTTTTTATAGTCCTTACTAAATGAAAATATGGTTTTTGTGTGTTTAAGTTGGCAGTTTTGTATGTTTAACTAAGAGCTTTTGGCAGGTGCTTCTCGCTGTTATTTACTATTGCCAGTTCTGCTTAAAGTTGTATTCTGGCTTTAGCGTCTATCTAGCCGATGATTTAAAATACGCGCCAGTAATTATTTGAACTAGCTTAAATAATATATTTGATGTGTAGTCTTAAACTACGTTATCTACGGCTGAAATTAACTAATGTTGTGCTAATATATAGCATAACAAAAGTTACTTTCATGCTAATATATTTCTATTTGTGGGTCTACTTATGGGTTACCAACAAGTAGCGAATGTTTCATTTGCAACACAAGCTGTACTCAACACTTTACTTTTAATTTAAGACTAAATTAAAAAGGTTATTTTTAATCTCCTTTAGTACTTTTGTCTTGTTTAAGACTATACCATAACTCGCTATTTATCTAGGAGGGTCTGTATGATTTTAACTGTAGTTTCCAGTTCCAATAGAATACAAAATTTGAATAAATTAACACAACAGTGTAAGCCTCGAAGCAGAAAAATCTAATAACTTAAAAAGTCAACACTTCTCGTAAATTAAAGTATTAATAAACCATGCTAAATTCAATGAAGAAGGAGCGGAAGGATAAGTGTCTTTTTTCCTTGTAAAATCTTTCGTCAACGGATCCTGTAACTGGAGAGCACGCACAATCTCTAGGGAGAAATGAAAGTAAAAGGAATTCTTTTCTTATAAATTTCCGATCCTAAATAATTTAATAATTACTTTTCTAATTCGTAATTCTGTAAAGCATCAGCTGGGAGCTATGAAATTCATCTTACGGAGACACAATGTAGTACTTAAAGGTTGAAAAACGTATAGTAGCAAAAACTGAATGAAACGCATACTGCAGAGAAGGAATTGGAAAAGGTTACTGACAGGATAGCATTTCTACAAAATATTGCCCGACCAAGAAGGCGAACAATAAACCAGTGACCCTTAATAAGCTTATGATCTCCTCTAACTCTAATGGTACCTATGCACCGTTTGTCGATACTCAATACTAGATTATCTAACAGTTCTTGCAGTAACAGTTTCCATTCTTCAAGAAGCATCCGTTTTAATGTTTTCTGGGGGCTACGACGATGCCACCAGAAGCCTCCCCAAAGTATCTCGCAACTTTTGAATTATATTTAGGTCAAGGGATCCCTTCTGTGGATATAATCACTTTCCAGGAGTTCCTCAGCATCTTTATCTCATCCTTAAAAACAAAGTCGGGATCAACAACAACCCAGAAAAGACGCAGTGGGAGACGATAACTTCATCACAATAACGATCATTCCGATACCTGAATTTCTGTCGAGCATGTGGAGCTTTGTCCGCTAGTTCATCATAATGCCTCTCCGTACAAGCACGACAGGACCACATCAACAGTCTCCTTCCCTGATGTTCTTGGTAATTAAGCATGATCTGCCACTCTTATATCAAACGGCGCCAGGAATCGTTTGCCAAATTGAAGTGAGTAAAGAGAACGTGACTCCATTGATGACGTGTTCAGTGTTCGTGTTCTTTATACCACTGTAAACGGAACCGTTGATCAGTCATTATCGAAGTTATGCAGCGTTAGGATAGTTGGCGAAAAGCCACAGTAAATCGCGACACCTATCCACCTGTCTTCCGATTGCCATGAATAACTGTTGAGCCAAGTGGTCCGCTGTCTGGTTTTTTGGTCTCTTTTAGCCTGAAGGGCGATATATTGATTACCTCTCATCTTTGGATTCCTTTCCCGATCACTATCAACCTTTCTTACCTTTGTGTCTGTCTTTTGGGAGTCTTTCTAAGTTTGAAAAACAACACTTTTATCAATTTCAAACTCTTTGGCGCAGACGTTAAACACCGCCCGTCCTCAAGCTTGCCAGTTATTCTACCATATGTAATGGTGTCGGTTTTTTTTTTTTTTTTTTTCAGCCATATTGCACAAACAGTTTCACTTTCACTTGCCGAACAATGCCAGGAAATGTGTCTTCGTTTTTGCTTTATAAGTTGCCTTGCACTGTGATCCTTGATTCCTCACGTTTTGCGTGTACCCTCTGATACCCTCTGATATCATGGTGCTGATATTTGCATATCACCTTCCTGCTGAGTTAGCGTTTCATTGTACTATTCTTAATGCATTTTTGAACAATTAAATATTGAAAAATGAATTTAATGCTTACGTTTTGAAAATAAAATTTTGTATTCAAAATACCTAATAATGATTTCTGGTATATGACTGAGTTAAAAAGTTTTAAGTCCCTTTCCCCAAATTAAAATTTAAACGTTTAATCTACATACATCGTTTGCTTTAGGACGTCGGCCCTTGCTCTGCAATATTTTACTCGTATTCTTAATGTTTCGGCAGATCAGAAACTTAGTATTTGTTTATTAAAATGCTTGTTTTTTTGTCCTGCTAATTAATTGAAACTTTTAGAGCGTTATCTAATTACTGGTTATTCAGAAAGTACCATTTTCACAAGTGTTTAAGTATACATTGCATATATTAGAAAAATACTGAATTCATAAGTTGGTAGGAGATAAGATATATAAAACAGTAGTTTACAACTCTTTAAATGCAATAAAAGGACACTTGTAGTTATGATCGATTTAATGTTTCGTTTTCATTCTTGTTGACATATTTTAAATTGAATTCAAATAAATTGGTGTAATATTTCGGCATGTTCTACAAGCTTCACAGTTTTAGATGATGTGGTGAGAAGAAAAGAACAATTAAGTGCTTTGTGGTTCAAATGTGATCGCAAGAAGACAAAAGTTATGGTTCTCAATTAGTTCATTTTGATTTGCCTGATATTTTTTTATCAACTGGATAATATTTAAGCTTCAACAATTATAATTGGCTGAAGCCTGATTTAATTTACCTGTGTCCTGAGGTCTATGTCAAAGCCATATGTTGTCTATTAATTTTGAAATGACGCAGATTACAGATGTTTAATATAGCAAGAAACTCTTTATAGGATGGAAAGGGTTAATATTCAAACTAAAATAGAAAATTAAAAGACTTTTGCAAATTAAGGTTAGTATTTTGATATACATATTCTTGCATATGTATTTACCTGAACGTCAGTACATTAATAGTGTAGTTCCGTATAATCCGAATATATGAATTCCAAAAGGCAGAACTTCAATTAACCGAATCACTAATTATTGCTCTTCCTAAGTAACATAAGCCTTAGAGAATTTTTTTAAAAGAACGATA
Organism: Stegodyphus dumicola; assembly: GCF_044657685.1. Lineage (NCBI taxonomy): Eukaryota > Metazoa > Arthropoda > Arachnida > Araneae > Eresidae > Stegodyphus > Stegodyphus dumicola. The sequence continues at coordinate 60,431,911 of NC_140775.1, read as the reverse complement.
TAAGAAGAGACTAAAGTAATCTATTTTAAAATGCTATGTAATATGCTGTTTTTATTTTAAATCTTGAAAACTATTACTCATTGATGTAAATTTTAGTAAACAGTAATCAGTTATGCATTTTATCTCATGAAAGTAAAATTATTCCCCTTTTTAAATTTCGTGTAGCAACTGTAAGAACAAATTAACATTTTTAGCTTTAAAGCATATGTAAATAAAAATCATTTCATTATTTTAGTTGAAATGAATATAAGATAGATTCATAGACGAACAAAACACTTTTGCTGAAAAATGTATGATATATGTACTGTTTTCCGGAAATAAAAAATACCTTTATATATATACCGATAAACCATTTGTTAAAATAAAAAACTGTTTGCAAAATGATAAATTCTCTCACTCGTAAGTAGTTGTTTAGCATGCAAAAAAGTATACACAGTTATCAATATCCCAATGAAACAGAAAAGACCTAATAAGACAACTTTGTTCTAATAGGAATAGAAGACGTATCGAAAATTTGTTTATATTACGTTGTGCTTTATGAAGATAAGGACAAAGAAGATACACATTTTTGCATAAAAGGAAGAACAAAATTTTAGGCACTATTTGGATAAGCTATCAAAGTCGAAGGTGAATGGAAAGTAAAGAAAAAAGAAGTCAGCTGAAAAGGCAAATATTAATGCAACAGAATGACGGCAAGTAACGAAAAATTAAAATCTGGCTGAAAACGTCCTCAAAAATTAAATTTAATCCTAATGGAATCATTCTGCATACTGGAAAGCCCTAAAAAACTTTATTTTTTAGTGTTCTAAAAAACAATCCTGGACAAATTGCTTAGATGGGAAGTCCTTCCGCTGGGTTTCTCACTATGTTTCATTTTTGCAGACTTTGCAAAGTTCATTTCAGCGTAATTGTGCTTTCAATATTCTTTTTGCTCTTGCTGAAGGATATTTTGATGAATTCATTAGCTGAAGATATTTCTATCTTTGTACTTCAAACATACTATGTAACTGTTTTAAATACATGGATCTTAATTTCTAGGTTAAAATGCTTCATTGATAAAAGAAAAGTTCCACTTTCTGCTCCTCGATTTTAGATTTAACACTCCTGCCCGAATATTATAACAAAGGAATGCTACTTGAATATTCAGTCAGGGTTACCAAATCCGAAATCGATGAGGCTTCCATATTCAGCTAAAATAACAGAAACTAAGGAAAGGCCAGAGGGAATAGGTCGCAGATACGCGATAGCTGTGCAATGTCAACAGAGAAACATAAACACAGAAGCATGTAGGTCACAGAATGCATTATCCCTTTCTGACATTAGGATTTCAAGAAAGCTTCCGGAATTTTCGAACAGGAAAATCGGATTGTCAAATACATTAAAACACATAAAGCAGTTGATTTCTACATTAAGGCAATGCAATATGTTTGCAATAACACCACGTTCAGCTGATTGGCAGGAATAACTAATTATGAGCTGCATAGTCACATATTTTCTCTTTTTCACCAAATAGTGGAAAGTAATAGCGTGTGTGATTATGTTTCTTATTCCTTTTATGTTATTTCTGTACATGTTTTATGTGTAAGTAAAAGTTTTAGTAGCCTACATATTTATAATAAAATTTTTAGGAAAAAAGATAAAAAGGAGTGCATTATCTTTCTTCTTATAATCTGTAAAGTCTCATCTTTTGAATATATTCCTTATGATCTGTAATGTTTTCTTTTAAAATATAAACTACTTGAGACTAAAATCTGAAAGCTAAGTAGATTATTCCTATATTCCGTAAAAAGACAGAGAAAATGAGAAGGGTGAAAAATACCCTTTTATTTAACTCAGATAATTTAACAGAAGACACTTCTTGTGCTTACAAAAGTGACCAGCATTTATGGCGTAACTCAAAAGGTAATGAATTCGATTGAAAACTAAGCAAAGTTGTAAGTAGCCCAAGGCTACACACCAGAATGTGTTCAAGTTAGTTCAAACCTAATAACGGCGTCACAAGCCTAATTTCGAGAATAACGCAACGCCACAGGCAGTTGTTAAGAGATTCAACTAATAATGTGGCCTTCTAAAATTTGCATTCTGTTAGGAAAACGGAAAGCGAGAATGACGAAAAAGCTCTTAAGCATAACTGTTTAATAAAACTAAATGAATAGTTTACAAACCTAAGCTGTGAAATTTTTTATCTCATGCTACCTCTGTGAAGAATGAACTTACAACAAAGACTTCATTGGAATTAACTAAGATTAAATTTTTAATTTTGAATCATGTCCGCCGAAAACATCGCGGCAAAAGCATCGCGGACGAAAACGCTGCTAAGAAAACAACGCAAGGCGAAAACGTTGTGGTACGAAACACCGTGGGAGAAAAAGAAAGCAAAGAGTTTGCATTTCTAAAACGCAGCTCTAAAACATCGCAGTTCATTGCAGTTCTAAAATATGATGGTACAAAATATCGTCATCGAAAATAAAGCTGTTCAAAAAGTTTGCAGTTTAAAAACATCATCGTCGAAAATATCGTGGTGAAAAATAAAGTATGAACAAATCATTCCGTGACGATAACATCGCCCACATGCGTTTTTCGGGACTTAAAAGATGTAAATATATTTTAGCAAACATTAGCTTGCATTTGGGAGTGCAAGAAGGAAAAAGAGTTTTTTTTTTCTTTTATATTTCATGTTTTTGAATAAAGTAATAAATTTTTACTGAAAATATAAGAAAGAAACTTAAGCATTTAAAAATTGAAAATTAGTAAAAAATTAAGACAACTTACAGAACTTGATAGAATTTTAAATTTACATTGTTAATTTACAAAGTTCATTAATAAATTAATCTTTTTATGAAGTTTTACTCATAACCTTTCATGAAAACTAGAAACGGAATAGTCTTCCTAATTAGCTGCACCTGATGTAATTATTATCATTTCTAAACCTAAATCATTGATTCTTATTATTTATCCTTTGAAGTTTCACGAAACCTTACTCAGAAGTAACTGCATTCTAGAATTTTAATTGTAAGCACGTCTATGTTAATTCGATTACGTTTCATTAAATGATAATTTATTTTTATGAATTTGGGCAATGCTACGAAGTTTTGAAACAAATTCTCGGAGTTCGGCTCGCCTGTTAATATGAATATTAATCGCATTGCTATTAAATAAAGTTCTGAGACAGGAATTATGAGTTGTGTATTTTGTTGTTTAGTCTCAAGAAAATGTAATCGCAACATAGAAATCAAGCGCTATAGTCAAAAATGTCTTCAAATATTCCTCGAAAAACTCAAAATTGGTTCTGAATACCGGAATTACTACCGAGCAAAAGAATTAATTTTTTCACTTTTTAAGAATTTTTTCTTCAGTTGTTTACTTTACACCTATTAACAGTAGTTACGGAAAAAAGTAAGAAAATTATTCTTGCTATTTTTCCTTACGATCTCATACTTGATATTCGAAAGTTTATGTTTTGATAAGTATTGATCTAATGATGATCTCCTATCTGATCCATAATGTTTTCAAGCTTCTGTTAAGGCTAAATTAAGATGCACGAATTTCATGTAAAGTGATTATACTAATCATGTTTATAAAAGATGATATTTGAAAAAACTGTGCTTCTTTCTTATTTTGTTTTAGCTAGGAACGTAGTCACTTCAGTGTGAGAAACTCTTTCTCATCGTTCTTCATCTAAATGGTTAAATAATAATATCAATTATAATTTTTTCTTATATGTACCAATAATAATTATTTTGCTATATTATAATTAGCTCATAAATCAGCTGCAAATCTTGTATATAAGAAAAACAATTTTGTTTAAAATTGCCTCCTAATATTTTTCTTTTATTTAAAAGTTAAAAATTCAGTTACATTTAAATAGCCTCCTTTTGGCCTGTCAACTATCTTGACTGGAGGAATTAGTTTAAATTAGTCAGAATCAATATATAAATATATAATCGCTGTCTAATGACGCTTTGTGTTACCCCAAGATGAATAATCTTTCTCCGCTACTTCATACGAAATTACAAATTTCATCCGTCCCTGTCCCTTGATGCTTATTACTTCTAAATGGTGTAATTATAATCGCATTATTCATATTAATCACTGCATAATGAGCATAAGGGTACATTTGCATTCATTGAATAATATTAAAATAACATATTAATCAGTTCAGAAGTGTGTAGAAAATAAGAATTCCCATTATGCTTGTCTCGAATGCTTAAAAACAAAATTCTATTTCTCTGCTTTGACGAGGGTTCATAATACATAAAATTTTACGTTAAGTACTAAATTAATTTTTAAGCTAATCCAAGGAATTCAAAACATTTGAATATTCATTTTGTATCCTTTAAAACTTATATATATATATATATATATATATATATGTCCAGTTGAAGTTTTAATTTAAGATGTACAACTTTAAGTAAACAGTTCTAGAACTCTGGAATAAATACTTATATTGCGCACAAATTGTCAAATTTGTTCAGAATCAAGTTCAATTAATAAAAAGGGTTTTAAATTAGTCACAAAGAATCTGCCTAATATTTAGTATCAAAATTTCTACAGGTATTGAAAAACGTAATTAACTGACGCTTCTGTGCCCATTAATTATTTTTAAACCTTAAAAACAAATTTGCGAGTAGGTACAAAACAAAAGCTTTTCAGTTTAGCTATTAACTATTTTTGTCTTTAAAAAAGTAGCATTCGTTGTTAAATTTGAATTTCTTCTTTTATTTAGTTTTTAAAACTTTACTAAAAGCAATTCGTCCACGCACTAAAATGCATCTAGTATGATAACGAAAGAATTATGATTTTGCTAATTTGAACATTTTTTAGTGCAAAGAGACTATGTTGAATATACAGTGTGTTTCATAGATCATGAGACAAACTTGGATAGGTGGTGGAGCGTATTAATACATGCATTTTTTTATAGCAATGTAAGGTCTAAAGTGACGGGTTAAGGCAGGAACACACACACACACACACAAAAAAAAAAAAAAAAAAAAAAAAAAAAACGACACGAGAAAAAATGTGTTTATGTACAAAATCAACGCAAATTGCTTCTTTTTTGAATACATTATCGACAATAAATGTTGAAAATTGCAAACACTAGCAGTAATACATGCTTGGTAACATCGCAGAACGGACTGACGAATATTCTGAAAAACGGTAGGCATTTAGCGCACGCTTCCACCGCAATGGCCAATCGTGAACGAGGTCCTCCAGTGAGTCAAAGGGAGTCTCGTAAATGATGCTCTTCAGATGGCCCCATAAAAAAAAAATCCAAGCTGGATAAATCTGGCGAACGGGCTGGCCATCGATCGGGTCCACCACGGCAATCCATCGGTAATGTCCCATCCAAGTAAATGCGGGCCTGCACATGGTTACGGGCTGGTGCACTATCATGTTGGAATCACACTGCGATCACGAACGACAGCCGGAACATCCTACAGCACCTCTTGCATAAAAATATGATAACATAAGCCATTTGTACGCACAGGTAAGAGGTATGGGCCTAAGAGGTAGTCGTTAACAATACCCGCCCACGCATTCACGGCAAAGCGAGTTTGGAATGCATGTGGACGTCTGCTGTGTGGATTATGAGTTGCCCACCGTGCATGTTGTGGCTATTGAAGATGATGTCCTGTGAGAAATTTGCCTCGTTCGTGAATAGCACATCCTGCGCTGCACACTGCTGCAAGAACCAATGACAGAAATGAACTCGAAGAGAGTAATCTATCTCTTGGAAAGCTTCGACCATCTGGAAATGGTATGTGTGCAAAACATTTTCATGCAATACTCTCCAAACGGTCGAATGACTCAGATGCAAACGACGTGCAATACCTCTTGTACTTGTCTGAGGTGATCCATGCACAATGTTCAAGATGGGTTCTTTAAGGCGAGGTTGTTGTGCACCTCTTCCACTCCTAGTGTCAGAGGTGGCTTCAAATGACCCGTTTTCACACAGAGACCTATGCAACCTCTCGAACATTGTGTGCTTCGGCATAGGTCTGTTCGGAAACCATTCCTGGTACAGCCGTAGCGCGGCTCTGCCGTTCCCATTAGCAGCACCATACATGAGATGTATGTCAGCTTTTTCCCTGAGCGTAAACTCACCCATCACGCTCGACATCAGAGTTGCGAATGATCCTCTAATGCATCGGATTGTGGTTTGTCCGGCTCACTACCGCCCTCTACCGCTGCATTGCAAGCCAATCACAGCTGTAGTTCCTATTAATGTTAGTGTTCCCTTTTTTGAACATTTATTGTGAATACTGTATTGCTGCAAAGAAGCACTTTGCGTTGATTTTGTACATAAACACATTTTCCTCTCGTGTCGTTTCATATATATATATATGTTTATTATCTGGTTATTGCGTTCATGCCTTAACCCGTCACTTTAGACCTTACATTCCTATACAAAAAGTTGCATGTTTTAGTACGCTCCATCACCCTTCCAAGTTTGTCCCATGATCTATGAAACACCCTGTATATTTATACATATATACATAAGAAAAATAAAGAATATGTTAAAGATTAAATTAGCAACGTAAATTTTTCTTCTCAATTCTAAAAATAGTAATCCGTCTCTGCACTGCGTCATTTCGAGAAAAATCTATATTATATTGTAGAGACATTAGGATTTTTTGGAAACCAGAGGGATGAAAAATTAGCAACCGCCTTCGCCGGGAATCGAACCACGGACCTCTGGAATGCCGGCCCAGGGCGCAGAACCACTACACCACGAAGGACGCTAGGGAAGTGGGAGAAATACCTTATAATATGAATCTTACGTAATTCTGGTGATGTAAACGGAACTAAAACTCAAGCAGCCAATAATAATTTTACATATTAACTATCCAATCAAAATATTAACTATCCAATCAAAATGCTTTGAGAACCAAACCTAATTCAGTCTGACTTGGGATTTCATCCTGAATATTACGCGCTTGCTTTCCATACTTTGGCCTAGCTGCGCTGCTGTCTGTCTGCTTCTTCTTTCTTACAGCAACTTATCTAAAATGTAAGCCTTTTTTAACAAACACATTTAATATGCCAACTTGTGTGTAACTGAAAATAAAACTGAAGATTTAATCTGCCCTCGCCTTTCCTGCTCTTGAAATGTATATATATATATATATATATATATATATATATATATCTGTGACATTTTAGCAGTCGTGGTGATGCTTGGAATCAAAGTTCAGGCATGGGTTTTGAAGAGTGGTAAGGCTAATCCCAATGACGAGGCAATTTAGTTTTTAATTGTACATCTTTATTCCATAGCTTTAATTCAATTTCAGAAGCAGATCACTATTCGTTACTAAATAAAATTATTTTAAATTTACAATATTCTTACGTCATGAGCGCTGTGTAGGCCATGCAAACAAGAGAGAAAAGGAAAGATCTAGAAATGACGCAATGCAGAGAAACTTGCGATTTTTAGAATAGAGAGAGAGAATTAATGTTTTACCGTTAGTTTAAATTATAGTTTTGATTCATAAATATTGATCTTACATATTAATATGTAAGATAAAAAAAATATATAAAAACCCAAGCCAGTTTCATGACCATAGCTCACTCTTCTAACAAAATTAAAATAAAGGATACAAATTTTGACGGGCTGTTAGGAGTTTTACCTAAAGGGACGTCGGTTGTGTGCTATCACTTCTTACTTTCGCTCTAAAGGCAGGACGCAAGAAGTAATACACAAAGTGTATTAGTGCAAAATTTAAACTAACGATAAAACATTAATTCTCCCTCTCTATTCTAGAAATGACGCAATGCAGAGAAGTTATTGAGATTTTTAGAATAGAGAGGGAGAATTAATGTTTTACCGTTAGCTTAAATTATAATTTTGATTCACATATTTTTTATCTTACATATATATATATATATGTGTGTGTGTGTGTGTGTGTGTAAGATAATATATATATATATGCTGCATTTTCCTCACCTAATTTTATGTTCAGGTGGTTGCAATACTGTGCACCTATCTAAGTACAAGGGGTGATCAAATGAAAATGTACGAAACGAAACGGTGGGTACAAATGTAGATTTTATTCAAAATATACACCATAGGCCTGAGCGCAACGATCCCACTGATGAGCAAGCCGCAGGATTCCTTGTTCCCAGAATTCCTGTGGCAGTGACGAGACCCAGTCCTTCACAGCGTCCTTGAGTACGTCGTTCGAGTTGAAGCGCTTCCTTTTTAGGTGTTTCTTCAGTGGACGAAACACATGGAAATCGCAGGGCGACATGTCCGGACTGTAGGGCGGATGGTCCAACGTCTCCCACTTGAGCTTGGCCATTTCTATGTGTGTGACTCTGGAGACGTGTGGACGCGCGTTATCATGGAGCAGAACCACACCCTCCATGAGCAGCCCAGGTCTTTTGTTCTTGATGGACCTGCGTAGGCGTCGAAGTGTCTCACAGTACACATCGGAGTTAATGTTTTTTTTTGTGGACGAGGAATTCCACAATTAGCGGACCTTGAACGCCTGAAAAGACGGTGAGCAACACCTTGCCTGCTGATGGCCCGCCTTTGAACTTTTTAGGGGGAGGTGACGACGCATGCTTCCACTGCATGCTGTCCCGCTTTGTCTCTGGCTCGTAGTGATGGCACCAGGTCTCATCACCTGTGACTATCCGCTCCATGAAAGCGGGGTCTTCCTGATACCGAAACAGATGTTGCAGTACGCAGTTCCTTTTGCTGGTCGGTGAGCTGCTTCGAAACCCAAGCGGCACACACCTTCCGATATCGCAACCTGTCGTGAACAATTGTCCACACGGTTCCATAGCTGACATCCACCTTCACAACCAACATTCGCAATGTGACACGCCGATCACTTCTCACTAGGTCGTCCACCTTGTCGATCAAATCGCTCTTGATGACAGTGTTTGCCTGGCCTGGTCTCGGGTAATCACCCACACTCTCACAGCCTGCACGAAAACGGGCAATCCATTTTCTGACACACCTGTCTGAGACACATTTCTCCCCTTAAACTGTCACCATCTGGCGATGAATAGCTGCCGGTTTCTCACCTTCCGCTGTCAGAAATCGGATAACACCTCGCTGCTCCTCAGTCGTTGAATTTTGCAACGCGAACGCCATCCTGTCCTCATACAGATAGCCGCATCATTTGGGCGCCGCTTTTGATAAGAGCCTAGGCTCTCTCCTGCGCATGCGGACTCCCGCGCATGCTCCGATCCCAGTCAGAGACTCTAATAGCATCCCGAGATGTCTCGCTAGGTTCTCCCATGGGGGAATATGCATATATTTAACTGTTACGTTTTTACGTCGTTTCGTATCTTTTCATTTGATCACCCCTTGTATGTTTCCAACAACACTCAATTTTCAAGGATTATGGGTCTACCAGTGACCCAGATTAATCCCAGATGAAATGCCTGACTCCATACCTCCTTTTGTGGTTCTCCCGATGTGTAGCGTCAATGTGAGCCAGCTTCTCTTAGAATATTCCATTTCCATTCTTTAGGCAGATGGCCCTCTTGTTCTAATAACTTAAGTAGCATTGCTTATTCAGATTATTCAGCTTATTGATCTAAAATCCAGTTATATGCACTGGTGTGCAAAACTTAATAAACCTTTCGGATTTTGGCTCACAATTTGCAGATATCAACTTCGAGACATGAAATTCATAGTAGAAAAACAAAATGTAGTGCTTAAAGGTTGGGGAAATTACAGTTGAGTTAAAGATTATTATGTTGAGGGAGTTGCTTGATGGGTTTTGGTCTATTGCGGTGAGCAAATGTTTTAGCCCATTGCCCCGATTAGCATGACAGCTTTGCAGATTTTGGTTATGGCCGGCTTGTGGATGATGATAAAGCAATGGTACCCATCTCTGTTCATGGTTGGACCTGAAAAGCAATAGTCTTTTGTCAGCTGGCAGGTGAAAAGATAGTGGTCTGGGTTGCCTGGGGCTCCGGAAACGCATATATATGTTGATGAGATGTTGTGCCTTTGGAAGTTGCTGAGGAATGGGCCGTGTCCCGTGATACATCGTGACAACGGAGCGATTGCAATGTGTCGATCCGTGCTAACTTTTGGACGAAAATCTTAGGTGCGGCGGTCGGTTGTGCTATGGTTCCATTATTCCTGCCATTGTTGGATTGGATTGGATTATTTAATCATGGTAAAGCACAGGAGGGCTATCTGCTTAAAGGGAGGGATGCCTTCATGGAGGACTTTCTAAGGGAAACTGGCTCGTATGTACGTTACATATGGGGAAAACCACGAAAACGCCCATGCAGTCAGCCCGCTCACGGGATACGAACCTCGGACTAAACTACCAGTGTTCAGCGTCTTTACTGCTCGGCTGCTGATGGGCCCTGCCATTGTTGGAGCCCTTTACTCCGGAGCTCTTCTTTTAGGTAGGAGGGTGAGGCTTGAAGGTGGATCATCTGGTGCATTTGAGTCGGTTATAGCCTGGTTGGCTAAACGATCTGCTGACTCATTGCCTTCGTTGTTGGCATGTGCTTTTATCCACATCAGCGTCGTGTGCATATGTAAATGTTGCTGCAAGAAGTGCTGAAGGACGATGACTGGTGGGAGAGTGTGCTGATGGTTTAGGAGGGCTTGAACTGTTGAGTAGGTGTCTATATGAAGTGTGGCATAATTAGATCATTATGGACAATGTATTGCATTGCTGCTGTGATGGCCAGGACCTTTCGCTTGGAAGATGCTGTTGAGATTTTGCAAATGGCCTTCCCACTCGTGTTCCATCAGGACATCCTGGTTGTGGATGTAGGTACTGCCTACACTTTTCTCCTGTTTAAAACCATGTGTAAAAATGTGGGTACCCTGTGAAGATAAGATAATTGCATTCCAGTGTTGGTAAGGGTGCGTGGGATGATGACAGAGATCCCTTTGCTTTTAATTGCCGGGTGTGAGTGGAGAGGGTGACCAGGTGTTTCAAACTGGACTCGACTGTAGGTGCTATTGTAGAATGTGACGTCTTTTCTCAAGCATATTAAAGTTGTATATGCCGCTCCCATTTCTACTTTGACGTGGAGAGGCAGCAACTCCTCAAGGACAGTCACCGCGCTTGTTGCAGTTGTGCGAAAGGTTTTGGTGACGTTGAGAGTTGACGCTGGACGGTGGTCAGTAATTTGATTTTACGAGCGACTATTAGGTGGGCCTAGGCAGCGGCAGCATACGTGGCAACGTATGGGGCAACGTATGCGGCAGCGTATGTGACAGCGGCAGCGTATCTTCTCTGCCACCGTATCATATAGGATCTTCTGTATATGGTGGTTCTGCCCGCCAATTTTGCCTTTGAAAGCTGCTTGTCTTCCTGGCAGTTGTGGTAGTCTTTTTTCTGATGTCTTTATTGTGCGGGAGCCATGTGAGTCCCTGGTCCCAGAGAAGGCCTAGATATTAAAGAGCTGGGACTATCTTGATGTTTTGCTTGTACAGTTTGATATAAGGGCGGCGCAAAGGATTCGTACCTGCCTATTCTGTGAATATGTTCACTTAACAGGAGCTCTTCAACTTCATGAGTTCTACGTTTCGGTGAATTTTTATCCATAAAATTAGAGTCAGGACTAACGGCAGCCTGGAGATTTACCGTATGCACAATCTCAATTTCAATTGTAAAAAAATGTGTTTAAATGCGGCTACACTTGTTATTTTCAAATGTGTTTTACTGCCCACGCTGATGACGTTATCTCTTATGTCATGGCGCTGATATACGCAAATGCATCACCCTTCTGCTGAGTTGCTTTTCATTGCACGTTTTGAAAAAAGTCCTTTAACTATTTCACGATTGTGCTATAAAGAATAAAAGTGTTGTTTAGATTTTACGCAGTAGTTTATATAAGCCTTTCTGTCTAGACTGGTGAAACATTCCACAGATTTCTCTAAAACTTTAAAGAATTTTAAAAGTATGTATTTAAAATCAATGCATAGAAAATTAAAAGCTATATCCTTATTTTAGAACGTCTATAATCGCAATCTGATGATATGATACACGTTGATACATAAAACAATAGAGGAGGAAGAAATACGCTATTCTTGAAAATACCTTAAAATATTTTCCTTTAAAATGTGAAGAAGGTTAAACCTGAACTTTTCTTTAAGGACAAAAACTTGACATAAAATATCATAAAAAACAGTGCCTTTGTGAATAAACATAAAAGAAATTTTCTATTAAAACAACATAACTGAAATCTATCTATTTGTAAACTGGATAGTTTTTTTCCTCATGCAGTATATCAAAACTTTATATGCTTGACAAATAGACTCCTTTCTTTAAAAGCAGCACTAAAATTTTAAAGCTGTGCAACACCGAAGCATTCCGTAAATTACAAATGTCTACTAAAAGGGTCTGCTAAGAAACCAAAAAGATTGTGAATGGCAAAAATATTTATGGGAATATTTTCTGAAAAGTTATCTCAGCAAATAATATATAATTTCGAGATTGAAAAACTACATAAATATAGAGACAAAGCTTTCTTGTACGTACGTATACTCACTAAATGGGCAACAAAACTTTATGAATACTTTGCGCTCGAAAGGAAATCTCTCTAAGAAACGTAAAATAGAGCTGAATATCCTCATGGTTTCACGTTAAGTATCGCATGGGAGATGTGTTAGTCATATATCAGAGAGAAAATGAGATTTTATAATGAGATTTTTAAAGCTTTAAAAGAAACATGCATGGAAAATTCTGAAAATATCGTGATTCAAGTACCAGTCATTTGTTTCTTCGTATTTATCTATCATATTATACATACCTATATATTTATAATACAAAAAGAAAGAATGCCTATCTATTAAAAAGTGTAAGAACCGAACATGAATAATAAACACATTAAAAATTAACATGAAGAAAAGTTTGGAAATCAATCTTTAACAAAAATAACTTACTACAGTAAGGTAATATAATAAAATAAATTAATAAACGTTGTTAATTTCTTGGTTTTTGTCGAAGGAAAAAACCAAAAGAATTATTAAGTTACACTTCTGAATAATATCCCGATGAACCAAAAAATTAATAAATAAATTACATTCAAGCATTAAAACTGAAAAAAAAAACTGAAGGTAAAATAGGTTTAAAAAACATGATTCATTATGTAGAACTTGCTCTGATGCAACTCGAAAGAAATATTAATTTTGCATTTTAAGAAATTAATAATTTCAATATTTAATAAAATGTGCAGGTATTTGAAGAAATCTAAATAGTCTTACTTTTGAATTAAAATAAGGAATTCCGAAAGAAACTTTATTGAAAAACTCATTCAAGTAACATAAAATTATAACTTAGTATATGAAAGAGATGGAATTGCTCAAGTAAATAAAAAGAAATTTAACTGTGTGCAAAACCACAAAACGTATAGCCTTGTAAAAATTATGATAAAAAATAAATGATGTAACTGATGCTTTAGAGAAAAGGTGCCTCGGACGATAATATTAAATACCAAAGTAAAATTCAAAAGCAAAAATTTTAAAAAACGAAATTTTTAAGAAAGGGAGCTAAATCAAATAACTAAAATGAAATTCTTTGTTTTTCCTATCAAATGCATTAAAATTATAAATAAACATGTGAAACAAAAAAATAAAGAAATGAAATAAATAAACCTAAACAGCAATGCAAGTGAAATGATCTTATAATTTAATTAAAACAAAAGCGAAAGCAATTTTAAAACTGAAGGATTTTACTTCCAAAAGTGCTAAACTTGAAACAGATTCGCAACTTATAATAAACTCTGTCAGAAATTTGGGACCAAATGTTTTAAAATAAGTAACTGTAAAGAAGTCACAAGCTAAATGCTTGCAGTGCGGTCTCAGTAAAAATGAAATAATAAATGCATTGGAAATATTAAACTGTGTCAGAATTAAAGGCAAAATGCTAAACTTTTGCAGTGTTGTAAAACAATTATGAAATATAAAAAAGGCAGAAATGTCAATAAAAGGAAGATAATAATTTAACAAAATAATTTAACTGGATATATATTAAGATTGAAATAGGACTGTCGTTTTGTCGGTAAACACAAATAGAAGAAATACGTATATATCTGCAACTATTACTGATCATTTTAATACACACGTTTGAGGTTTAAATGTAAACTATCATGAATAACAGAAACATTAATACGACCTAATGTGCATTTTTCTATCGCGCATTTCAATTTTTCTATTTTTAATAATTTTGAGTGTGTGAATTTTTTATGAGGGTCTTCAACTTCAGTTGCAAACGCTTTTTGTTCCTAAAAATTTGTTGATAACAATGTTATCTGTGTTATACTTTTAGAGATAACGGATTAATAATACGTTAAAATGTCCTCTTCTTTTACCATAATGTTTAATTTCTTTAACTGTCAATAAAACAATTAACGTGGTAATACCATTTCCCGTCAATAATTCTAACGTAAAAGAAAAAAAGTTGTCAACAGCAGCTATTGATTTAAAATGCAAAAAATGTTCGACATAAAATGATGTCACATGCAGACGCGTGCTTTCTTCAACGACAGAATATGACCGTAAATAATAATAAAATGTTTAATGTTTGACAATGCTAAATTTTAGCCCAAAGTGGCGTTAGACCCAAAGGGCTATCAGTCTCCATACGGAATTTTGCGTATTCTGCACCTTCTGCCTTGACTCATTTTTTAAACTGTTATATTTAACGAAAATAAATAATGAAGAATCTTCATGAATGCATGAATGTTTCTCGCATTATAAAAACTTAAGGTACCTAGAGCCATCAAATCAGATTTTGAATGACGCAGTCCTCCAAACCGAACATGGGCACTTGGATCCCCGAATTTTGAACTTCGAATTTGTTTTATTATCTGTTTCATATGTTGTAAAACTTTAACGAACTTTTATTTAACAACCTCGACGATTTCAAAGCGAACAATGCGAACACTGTAGGAAAAAGAATCATTTTTATCTCCAGGGCGAGAGTTTGTGTATCGAAATTCTAAAGTATGCTCATTTTACATATTTGGTGATATTGCTGTTGAATTGAATTTTATGTAGTTTAAGTGTGAAGAACATGATATTTAATAAATACGTTAACGTTTGGTAACACACCAAACGTTAAGAAAAAGCCCTTTTGGGCGTAAATATAAAATCTGAAAGCTTTCGGATTTCTTTTTTCATTTATTTCAAATTTTGTAAAACTAACAAATTTTGTATTCATAAATTCTACGATTTGAAAGCGGCTATGGCAACACTTTTCGAAATAAAGCAGATTTTTATCTCCAGCATGGGATATTGTTGCCACTCGGAAAAATAAGTGCGAACCTTATCGCTTTGAAAGCTTTTAATTAATATCTCGGCTGATTAAATTCGTACGAGGACTACAATGATCGAAATAGCTTCTCACGAATTTTTGGAATTCGGAGGTACCTCTCTCGAAACTCAACTCCCCGACTTTCTGTAGGAGATAATGTAACAAAAGAACAGACAGACGCGCACATATTTGATTGTATATTTAAAACGTATTTGTAAAAATCGCTACTCAGTTTATGGCCTTAGCCACTTAGCAGGAAGAAATGTGTTATCACATAAAGTTTTATTGTACTATACATTCGAAAAAAACGTACACCGCGCAGAAAAAGAAATGAGACAGTTCTATATCTCTCGTTCTACAAGGTTGATTGAAGAAATTCAAATTGTATAAAGTGCGACTTTGAATATATATTACGTTTATATAGCATTGTTCTAATATAGGGATTTTAACACAAAATCGGACTTTTTCTGAAATAACATGCCAATGTTTTTCCATATTTTGATTCTACGTCTCAAATTATGCCTACACATTAAATTTTGTAAAATGTGGGGCGAAATTTACGGAGAAATTCAAACATTTATCCTGGCGCATATTTTTCACTTTGCGCCAAGATAAATGTTGGCGAAATTCTTAATATATGCCAACCTATTTTATTTTCGATTTTACATTGTGTATGAGCGGAAAAAAAGCCGTTTCGTTCAGACTTTCAAATAATTTGAACGAAGTGCCTAAACCACATTTGATGCTATTATCGCTTTCAACAAATATGCCAAATTTCAAAACGCTCCAATATATAAATTTGCATATATCTTCGAAAAATTTGGATGAAAAACTCTAATTTTTTTGCAGGTATTCTCACAAGTGCGTCTACGTTAAGGTGATGATAAAATTTCTACAGATTATAATTCAAAATTGTTTCCCCAAAAATTTTTAAAAATTATTAAAAAATAAAAATTTAAAGATAAATCATAAAAAATATAAAAATCTGAAATTTTCAGATTTTACATTAAGCCAAAAAGGGCGTTTTTTAACATTTTGTGTGTTACCTTTATTTATTAAATATCAAGAGCAATATCGCAAAATAATTTCAAAATGAGCATATCTTTAGAATTTCAGATACACAGACTCAAGCGCTGGAGATAAAAATGATTTATTTTCGTACAGTTTTGCCATTGCTCGCTTTGAAATCGTTAATCAAATATTCGTTAAAGTTTTACAAAATATGAAATAGATAATAAAACAAATTCCAAATTAGGCTTACAAATGCCCATATTCGGGTGGAAACGTAGGTTGTTTAAAATTGGATACCTCTAGGTACCATTACTTTATCACAATGCCAGAAACATAGATACATTTAGGCAGATTCTTCATTATTTAATGTCTCTGAATATAATACAGGGCTCTAATATTTGGCGACAACAATTTGGAAAGTGAACCGACATTTAAAGAGAATAAAAATGCCAAAACGAAATTAATAGCCCTTCTGGGCAAATTGCCCCTTTGGACTAAAAATGGGCGAATATTATTTGAAATGAACCTAAATTTCGAAATCTGAAACAAGAATAAAAAAAGTTTAATAAAAGAAGAGAGATTAATAAAAATTTGACCAAATTCAACAAACATTGAGGAACTAAAATTATGACAGATAATTTTTTTAAAAACTATTCATGGGGTTTTTTACAAAACTTAAGGTACCTAGAGCCATCAAATCAGATTTTGAATGACGCACTCCTCCAAACCGAACATGGGCACTTGGATGCCCGAATTTTGAACTTCGAATTTGTTTTATTATCTGTTTCATATGTTGTAAAACTTTAACGAACTTTTATTTAACAAACTCGACGATTTCAAAGCTAACAATGGGAACACTGTAGGAAAAAGAATCATTTTTATCTCCAGCGCACATATTTTTATTTGGCATAATTTGAGTCGCAGAATCGAAATATTGAGAAAAACTGGTATATCATTTCAGAAAAGTCCGATTTTGTGTCCCAATACCTATATTAGAACAATTCTATATGTAAACCCAATACATATCCTAAGTCGTGCTTTCGAGACATGAAGAACGGGAGTTCAATTTCGTCAATCGGCTTAGTGGAACGGGAGGTATAGAACTGGCCCCCCCTTTTTTTCCCGCAGTGTACTTTCCATGTGCATTCGAATTTGTCCGTGATTTTCATACTTTCTTCACTTTTCATACTCTTGTTTAGCTATGGCAGAAATAAGCAAAATAAACGTAATATTTTATTTCTAAATTCTTTGTTTGTTATGAAGAATAATATACTTACTTGTAAAAGTTTAAAACAACATTTCAGAATGTCCATAACATCATTCTAAAACCAGTGTATAAACTCTTTGTACATGTCAGAACGGAAGTACTTATTTCCGTTTGCGCAAAGCAAGGTCTCGTAAGGCGGATTTCGTAAATCAATATTTCATAAAGCAGAGTGGTAGTTACCAAATCAATCCTTCTTTCAGGCTTCAAAAGTTCACTTATAGGACTTTACTTACTAAGTTCCAAGTTACGACATCGTCTCGGCGAAAGGCGATTTTCGGTGTTTCACGCATAACGACAGTCATCGGTTGCAGAGTAAATACGTTTAAAGATACATGTCCAAGACTATCTTCTAAATATTTGTAACATCAAAGACGGTACACTCAGAAATGAATTCTTCCACCACAAAGACTAACATCAGGCTTGCTAATGCAAAACATTTTATGTTATTCAATGTGCCATATTTTTATGATGAATACGCTAGCCAGTGAAAAGAATAGGGATTAATATTTTGCTTTGATCTTTTTAGGAGAAAACCTTTTCTAGAAATACATAATTAACCTGTGAAGTATTATTTTCTGTTTTATTGGTACTTAGAATTGTTCGACAGCTATGAAAATAAGTTGGAAGAACATGAAAGAAATTTAATCTTTTCAGTATTAAAACTTTTGGATTAAATTTCAATACTAAACTAAAAATCATAAAATTAGGTATCAAAGTGCTAAGTATAATTAGAAATCAGAAAGATGAGTGATATTATAAGATTGATCAAAAAGATGTTGAAAATGCTCATGAAATTATCAATCATATGTATTATAAATTAAATAAGTTAAAATTACAGCAATTATTAAAAGGAATAATTAAAATAATGTTAATTATTATTATAAATATGATTAATAATATTAAAAAAACTTTTGTGGTTTTACATGAATTTTCCAATGATTTGCACGGCAGAAACTTCAATAAATTTTAGTATTACAAATTTTTTGTAAGAACATAACTTGGCATTTTTTTATTCATTAAACCTTAAAAATATATTCCTTATGTAACTTCAGAAATTATAAATTTGAATGACTTCGGATTTGTATGTATTCAACAAAACTTTGTAATAACATCGAATTCCTTTTATAATGAACAAGCATTTTAATCTATACGAAGTTCACTTTTTGATAGTTATAATCCGCCTACTATCCATTATATGATTATATTATATTTTAAAAAAAATACTGTTTTCTTATAGTCAGGTATTTCACAAAAATTCCAAATTTTGAAAGTTTCATATATACAAAGAATTTTAAAATATAACAAAATAAACAAACATTTTTGCTTTATTTTTTAATTTAACGTGCATTTTTATGTTGATTTCCAATATTATGTATCTGAAGAAGAACATGAGAAAATTGAAAATGCTTTGAGACTTTAATACGAATAAAACGATTCGAATTAAAATCGATTTTAAAACGATTCAAATAGCACTTGTTATATTTGTGTAAGCTCGAAATCTGTTACATTAGATATAAGAGATACATACATTTAGACAAATGGCAGCAGGGGACAGAACTAATTTAATGCAGAATAATGTAACAATGCGACTATGAACAGGTAAAACAATGTGCAATCACAAGCATATGATCCTTCAGCAATCTGTATACGTAATTCAATTTTCAAATCTGGTAATATATTTAATGTTGTATCCTTTTGTACATCAAGGTTACAAATAAACATTTTAGAGACTTTATTTTATCATAAGAAGTGGTTTTTATAAATGTGACAAATTAAATGTTCTTCATGGTAAGTATTTTGATCTGTATTATTTTAAAACATAAACGCGTTTTGTACTAACGTAGATTTTATGGAAAATTAATTGTTTATTTATTGAAATTGAACTGAATTATTTATTATTGAACTGTTTATTTTATTTCAGACATACAATGGGGCTATTTAATAAATATGTATGATCTTAAGAATATAAAGTTATAAATCGAAGGAATCGTACGATTTCGTTGCATATTGCAACCAAGAATAAAATGAATGTATTAATTACATTCATATAATGATTACAAAACGTAACTGAGATATTTTAATGGAAAGTTTGAATGCGAATAATTTTGTTATTTTCAAATTCTCAACGAAAAGGAAAATTGTTTTATATGTGGATTCACTTATAGAATTTCTCGATAAATATCATTAAAATGATACATTATATCAGAAACGTTATTATCTAAATGTTAATTAAAATACCTCCCAATAATTATTATTATCATTACGTTTCATCCCTAAACGCGTTCGTATACATTGGAACTTTTTATTTTAAGAAATAAAACAATACTATTTTCATTTTCAATTCAAAGGGGAAATTTGCCCTGAAGGACTAACAATTGCGGTTTGGCATTTTACGTCGATTCACGATAAGCGTTGTTTCACTTTTCAAATTGTTCCCACAGAATATTTAAATAAATTAAATAATGAAGAATCTGCATGAATGTAAACATGTTTCTCGCATTGTGATAAAACAACGGTACCTGGAGCCATCAAAATCTTCCATAGAATATGAGCACGTCGAACCCTTTATTTTAATTTGAAATTTCGTTTATTATCGATTTTATATTTTGTAACACTTCAACGAATTTTTGATTAAGAAACTCGACAATTTCAAAGCGTGCAATGGCAACACTGTAAGAAAAAAAGAAACATTTTTATCTCCAGCGCGCAGAAATCTGTATCGGAAATTCTAAAGATATGCTCATTTCAAAATTATTTTTCGATATGCTGTTGTACTAAATTTTATGGTTTGAGTACATAGAATGTGATATTCAATAAATAAATGTAGCGCACAAAATGCTAAAAAAAAACGCCCTTTTGGACGTAATTTGAAGTCGGAAACCTTTCAGATCTTTGTGATTTAAGTTTTATTTTTATGTTTCTTTATTAGTGATTTTGAGTTTATTGAAAACATAATGTTCAAACATATTCTTCATATTTGCATGCGGAAACGCTAACTCCCAAAAACGTTCAAAGATCATTTTCGAATAATTAATAAGAAATAAAAATTACAATTATGGCTATATATTTAAGTAGAACGAGTATTTTTAAGTTATAATGGTCTATCTAATAAAGTACGCAATTTGAAAATTTTTAAAAAAACTCATTGAGAAGCATTATTTCTAATGATATGATCAAATGTATATTGATATGAAAATATATAATCATTTTTAGTCTGAAAAATTTCAGTTCATTCATATATGTTTATTTACTCCTGAATTAAAAATACCGCATGTTAGATTGAGATACACCAATAATTCCATTAACCTTAACAGAGTTTTGAGTCAGTTCATGAAAGCCTGTATTTGAAAAACATTTATTTGCAAACATCTTGTAATTACTCATTTTAGCATCTGGTTTCACAAATTTCCATCATTAAGATGATATTTATATTGTTACAGATTTGGTATTTAAATAGCTAATGTTAATAGACTGAAAATGGTTAGATATGAAAAATAGAATAATATGATAATAGGTAATGGAAAATAGAATGAACATGGTTGAAAATAGAGTTGGAGAAATTGAAAAAAAGGTTTCTGCTGTTGAACAACAAATCTAACAACAAATTGATGACAGGGTTTCAGCAATTGCGAAAGAAGTCTATACTTTAAAGAAGCTCGTATCGACGGCAGGGACCAATTCTGATAGTTTCAAATTGTTACCTATGCCTCCTCGTCCTTCTCTGAAGCTATCCACGCATGTTGAAAGGCTGTCACATAACGCCTTTTCGGAGTGCCCGACAGAAACAAGAGAAATCCTGTCCCTGCAGTACTTCATCGACGGCATCCGAGATCCTGAAATACAGAAAGCTCTTCGAATGGCAGATGTGAGGGACATAAAAAGCGCTCTGTTGTACGCCATGAAGTTCGAGGCAGCCCAGCAAGCAACTAGTATGGATCGCTACCAAGTCAGAGCTGTGCGAGTCCACGAGCCAGTGGATCAACTGATGGCTCGTTTAGATAATTTATCTAGACAAGTCGACGCTTTGATACGGAGTAGCAGTGGAAACAAAGTAGCTCTAAGGTGTTGGAAATGTGATATTGAAGGGCATATACTACGGCAATGCAGAACAACTCAGAACACGGATAATAAAACGGATGATTTGACAAGACCAGTGAATGCCTTGAGACGGAATATTGGTGAGAAGAAACCAAATCTAAAGTGCTGGAACTGCGGTGTTGAAGGCCACATACGAAGGAACTGCAGAACATCCCAAAGCACGGAAAATTAGAGAGGCGGGTTAAATAGACAATTAAATGCCATGGCACAGAAAAGGACAGACAAGAAACCAAAGTGTTGGAATTGTGGAACTGAAGGCCACGTACGAAAGAATTGCAGAACACCCCAGTGTACGGAAATTGAGACCATTTCTCAGCAACAACGCAGGAAACAAATTAATGACCATATCAAGAAACGGAGGTTGCCAGATAATGAAAAAGCTTGTTTTAAAGCACTAGAGATTTCTAGAGTGAGTGGCAACAGTAACGGACTGTCCATCAATGGAAATATCGATGGAGTTTCTTGCAATATGATCATTGACACAGGAGCTAATGTTACCATCATTAGGAAAGATGTCGCTGAACAGTTTAAAGATAAACTTATTTGGACGCCATCCTGTGCTACCCTTCAGACTGCGTCTGGTGATAAGATCGACATAGCTGGGAAGTTCAACGTGAACATCATGTTTTGAAGTGCCGCCTACCATCATACGGCTTATGTGGCGGATATCACAGATCCATGCATACTCGGATTGGACTTTTTAAGGAAATACAATTTTTCCTTAGACTTGAAAAACAACAAACTGCTTTCAGCATCTGATGACATAACTATCCATCCTCAAGAGGGACCCTCGCCTGGAAATGTCGACGCCTTGTCCGAAAGACCCATTTCGGGAAGCTGCCGAAATCATACTAGGGTCGAAAAGAAACGTAAGACTACCAGCTATTCTCCATCCCAGATGCTGTTCGGTCGAGACCTTCGTCTGCCTTGTGACCGCCTATTTGATCGCCATACGGATGCACTTTCATCGCCTGAGGAACACATCCAAGATGTCCAGGACCGTTTTGAAGTGATGCACCGTTCCGCACGAAAGCGAATGAACTTGGCGACGGAGAAAGTGAAGACCAGATACAACACGAGAGCTACTGGACATAGATTCAACAAAGGAGACAAGGTGTGGTTGTGGAACCCGATTCGACGAAAAGGAGTCAGGCCTAAATTACAGTCACCTTGGGATGGTCACCACACAGTCCTAAACAGGCTGAATGACGTCCTGGTTCATGAATGACCTCTAAACCTAAAATCGTCATTGCGACAGGTTAGCTAATTACTATGGCCATAGTACGTAATGTAAATAATTCTAAATAGTGTAAAACCATGGTTCGTTTTGTTTCTAAATGTGTATTTATTATTTGATTTGTATTTTGTATTTGATTTGTATTTGATAGCACTTGCTTTGTTTCATTTGGTGCATTTATTGTTCATGTTGTTTATTATTGTAATGTAATGCTTATTATTGCATTTATGCCACAGTTGTAAGTTTGGCATCCTGTCCAGGGATTGTACTGCCCGGGACGTGCAGTCCTTGGGAAGGGGGCAGTGTTACGGATTTGGTATTTAAATAGCTAATGTTATTTTAATTATAAATTAAATTAGTTTATTCCCCGTACAGTGCAGCGCGTGACGAATATTAAAAGAAAGCTAAGCCGGAAAATTGAAAATACAAGAGCATGTAATATTTAATAAATATCTCTTATTGATTTCGAGAAAGTACTAGAAAATTCTCGCGCGCGATTTTAAAATCTTATAAAAATAGGAAAACCTTTCAATTAGTTAGTAGTTAGTTAGTTTGTTGTTGTTTAAGAGTTTGTTTAGAAAAGTGCTCTTGTTGACTGTAGCGAATTCACGGATTAGCTTTCTTTAGCTGTTTTGAATTAAGTTCTCTTGAACGCATGAGTAGTTAGAAGATAACTACTGTGATATATTATAATACTGCACTAATATTTGAGGAAATTTAAGCACTTTTTTGTTGTGATAATAATAAATTTGTTCATTTTTCATCGGACTTGTGCATTCATTTCGTAACGAACCAGTACGCACGCAACAATATCCTTAAAGAAGTAAGAAAGCAAAATATTTTAATTTATAAGACATACCAAATTACAAAAAATCTCATGACAGTATAAAGTGGTCATATTAAAATGTCAATATGACAGGGAAAAAAATTAAAAACTGTTGAAGGGTATCTTCAGTTTGCAGTATTCATTATTTCATATTCAGTGCTTAGTTGAATCTCTTAAAAGAAAGAAAACGGAATATTTCAGCATATAAGGATAAAAAAATTACTGAAAATATGTTACTTAATTAGAAGGGACTTTTTTGTCAGCAGAAGAAAATACGAACACGGGTAATGACCCATCTTAATTATTATAAAGTAAAAAATGCAATTCGGCCGCATTGCATTGATATCAATTGCTGTATTTTGGATAAATGAAACACTTAAGGCATATGCTTTTTTTTCATGAAAATTTGATGTGGACACCACATTGACTTCCCTGTATGGTCTTTTAAATCATACATATTTTTACTGCATTTCATTTAAACTCATTTCTTCGAATTTCATTAGAGATATGTTCCTCATTCAATTAATTCAGCTCTTACTTTGCGACAGAGCAAAAATGCATAAAATCTCAAAACATCTTCATTAAAAATTGTAAAATACAGAAAAACATAAAACATTAAATACAGTTAAAAAGGTTATTAAACAATTTTTACAATTAAAATTAAACTTTCTACGTAAAAAAAAAAAAAAAAAACCTGCTAGCGGGCAAAGAGGTAGATTTTTCGGTGAACTGAAAGTTTACTTTTGAAATTGTAAGTTTTAAAGTAAACAAAACAAAACTGAAAGTTTGCTTTTGGTCCCACTGGGCAAAAAGACACTGAAAGTGCAGAAACTGAATTCACCATTCTACTGAGTTTCAAATGTAAATAAATGGGAGTTCATTTGTTGATACTTCTGCAACTATTACATGCAGATTAACTATAGGCATAAAATTCCCAACAGCAACATAAAAACTACATAATCCAATCATTTATAAAGCAAAAAATGCCCAATTTACTGACATATAGTAGTAAAGTACTTAGCTTACCGAGAGCAACAGAGTAGGAATATACATATATACTCGTATATATGATTGATGCAACCGATTACAACGAAAAAGAGAGGTACACAAGTGTATGTCATAGTAGTTCCACATGCAAAATTTCATCGTTTTACAGCTACTCGTTCTTGCGATTTATGCGAGGTAAATACATATGTACGTACAGACGTCAAGAAATAAATTTCTTCTGAATCCATTTTAAATCCATTTTGCAATCTGTTTTGGCAAAAACAGTCCTTTATTCTGTCTGTACGTACAGATGTCACTCAAAAACATTGTTTAAATGGTTTCAAGAGCGTTGAAATGGATATATTCTTTGAAATATGATACCTGAAAATTTTCGCAATTACAATATTTCTTTTAATTCGTACAAGGAAGTAAAAAGTGAAGAACTGTTTACGAAATTTAATTTTCTCTAGTAAAGAAATAATATTCTAAGACATACTAACAGAACTATTGTGGATATTAATTGCATTCCCTACCATTCTCATAGATGTATATGGGCTGAAGAGTAGAAATTACTTCTGAAATTCAAATTTATTTCTATTAAGTTCAGAGCATAGAAAACTAAAGAATATATGTGGCAACGTAAAGCATTTCAATCCGAAAATATCTCGCTGAAGAAGCACGGTCATTGCCATCGGATCATGAGGATATTTCATTCAAATATTTTCAAAGAAATCATTAATAAATTGTCATTTATATCCAGTTTAGTTGCTGAGTCTTTTGTAACATCACACAGATTTTTAGTTTCATGTCAACTTAAGATACCTCTCCAGAACCAGTGCATTTTTCGTCTGCTTTGATGAAAAAAATGACAGCAGTTTGTTGTGATGGCACATTTTAAAATTGAACTCTTTCAGTTTATTAATAATCATTCATCCGAATTCTTTTTATGAAGTTTGCTTAATGTGAGCATTTACAAAACCAAAGCTGATTTATAGGATACTGATAATGTGCATAATAAACTGCAGCAAAATTTTATCTTCTGGCACTTGATTTCAAACTTTATTAAATTTTACTCTCTCTAATATCTGGCTGGATGTCACTTGCATTGTGAATCATTAAATTTTAATTCTCTTAATTGAACTAATAACTCCAAATGAGGAATACTTTAACTAATGAAGTCACACAAAGGAGATAAAACATAAAAAACAATGCAGTATACAATTTACTATCAGGAAACGTATGATTAATGAAGGAATTAGAAGTTCCTTCCAAATATCTGTAAGTAAAATAAATTCAAAAGAAATTCTTTCATACATGTACATTATAACGAAACCAAAAAGAACGATATTGTTCACGATAAGTTATGGGTACAGTTTATTCCAGAACGTTGAAAAGCAATACGTCTTAGCGAATCGATTTTAAAGCAGAGGCACAGGGAAATGCATTTTAAAAGAGCCTAAACACGAATGTCAACGTCGGACAAGAATTCATGGATAGAGAAGGGTTGATATTTCAATGGAAATGCGTCATGGAATTTCTATTTAAATGTCTTCAGAGCGGAGCTGTCAGCAACCTAAAACGCTGCTGAGAGGACTTTTTCCCCCCAAAACAAGGAAGTTTTCGAAACATATAGCAGCTTTGAGTAAGAAAACTATTTTCTCATTTATATTTATACTTCAGGTAAACATATGTTAGAGCAGTTTTTACGATCAAAGCATATTTTACTAGTTAAAATTGAATAAAGCAAAAATATTTCGTGCATTAGCCGTAGAATCAGCAATTATTGACATTTATCTATTTCTACCAAAGTAGTCAAAGTTATTGGTTTAATATTTAGCAAAGAAGAATTACGTTTTTACCAACTTAATGCAGAAAAATTTAAATAAATGCATGGATAATACAATTACACAAAGTTTCATCAATATAGTTTTACATTTCGTAATATTCAGTAACATAATTTGATGATTGTTTCATCGCAAAATTTGATTCAGAAATCTCCTGATTTACACACAGAGATTTTTTTTCTAATCTGCATTTGTTATAAACGTATTTCGTTCGTGTAGCTTATAGATTCGGTTTTATATCGTTGCAGAAAAATACTCGTCTTCATTCTCATTACAGAAAACTATTATTATTATTTCCGCATACTTGAGAATTAAAAACAAATTATGTACACAAGATATTTAGAAGGAATTAAATAATGTTTACCGTAACTCTCGGTTATTTCAAATGTTGTCTTTGTTACACTCGCTCAAGATTAAACCATTGGCATTATTATAAACAAATTCTTTGTTAATAGCTGATTGCCACATTTAGTGTCAAAAATTTAATTTTTACTCATTTCAATGAAATATTTAGTTCCACCTTTTTTTAAAATCTTTTAATATATTTACTAAAGGTTTGAAGTCACAAGGCATTTTTAAAATACTTCTGTACACAAAGAGTAAAGCAAACTACACACTATGAGTATTATTATCTTGAGGCATGATTATTATTCATTTGCAGTTTCTAAATTAAAATGCTTGATATAACGTTTATAATAATCAATAACAACCCACTAATAATGCATGATCTAAAGCACGGTCATATTTATAGAATTTTATGTTGCTTTCCTCCGGTTTCTGATGAAATCAGACAAGGTCCAATACACCGTTGCAAATTTCCCTTACAAAGAAGGAAAATATTTCTTAAAGAGACATCCTTGGTGTGATTTAAAGTAACCAATGAAGCAAACAATCGATTGGATGAATAAATGTAGATGTTGATATTTTTATCAAAGCAGTTTATAGCAGTTTTTTTGATTGGAAGATAAATTTACCTCTTCTGTTCCTGGAAATCGGTTTGTTGCTTTCATTTGTATCAGAAAAATTAACCTAATAAGAGTATTTAAAAGTACAGATTCCCGTGCTTAACACTGTAAAGTTCCATTATGTTAATCTAAAAAGTTATTACATTTCATATCTTTAATGTCATTTCTCCTTTCCGTTTCACTACCAGAATGCAAATTGAAGTTAAGCGTATTTAAGACGAGGTTTTCGGATTGTAAAATAAAGCGCGTTTCTGCTTTTCGAACCTCGTTACTAGGTTTCTGCCAGTCTACATAAGATTTCATTCTTCAGATTTGTATTATAGTTGCCAAAGTTTAAACTATACGCTGGAGGGAAATTTGAGCCACATTCGTGTTAAATCAATTGTGTAGCCTTTGGCTACCAGACTTAGTTTTAAATCTTAGAATTAACATTTATTTTAAGTTATATCAGCACAAGTAGTTTCCTCATTTTTTCAAGCACGAGAACAGCTCTGATTTAATAAAAAACAGCTCGATACAGCTCTGATTTAATACAAACGTGTTAAACCTTCTTAAGACTTAGCAGTTCTTTTCAGACACAGCGGTATTTCGCTCTACGTCTGTCTGCACGTACTTTGGACTTAGTTTATGCTACCAAATAACAACCAAGGTCTATAACCTGTTTACGACAAATGCGAAAGTCCACAATAGGTATATATGTTTCTAACTGAAAAATAGTTATTAGGTGAACGGTTGAAATCTAAACACCAGACACTTTTCATACTTTTAAGTATAGGCCTGTTACCACTGCATTTTTCTTTGAAGAGGCAACTCTGTTTTATTTAAAATGTGCTGAAACTAAATTAACAACAAGTATGTCATTTACCTGCTACTATTTGTTTTTGAAAAAATATTATCACGATTTATAGGATCATGAAAAATAATAATTCACCAAAATATCCAAAGCATAAAACAATCACGAGAATATTTTACACTTGCAGTTTCAATCGACCATGGTATGTTTTATTTCACTTAATGATCAAAATAACTGTCGTTGTTATATCACATGTAAACATGAACATTTAAGGGAAAGAAATATTACGTACTGAATATTCGATGACGTTAATGGACTAGAAACAGCACAAGGTGCTCCTATGTTATGTTTAATTTCCAATGGCGGGCACTTGCGTTATAGGGGTTGGCCATTACAATGGCCAGAAGCTTTGGTCACTTTATTACGGAGGCATCTAATAAAGGGGGAAACCTAATAAATATGCACGTAATGACAGAACACCTAATAAAGGCACCTAATAACAGGTTAGCAACCGTTTCCTCCTGTGAAGGGGCAGACAATTTACATCCATGCCTTCTCCAATAATTCAAATCCGGGCCTTTCTGTACGGCAGTCAGAGTTACTAATTAATTTCCAGTCTGAGCGGCCCCTGCCGTTAAATTAGAGTAGAAAAATTGAAAAATGTCATTATTATAAAGGTGAAAAAGAGGAAAGGCCAGCCCGTGAAAAGCCAAGTTATATTACTTACCGAATAATAGAGAGTACTTACAGCTAAAATATGGTCCAGAAATCTAGTGATACATCTTTATTCCTTTTGGAATACCTACAACATATAAGTAGGAAATATACATATATACATACATATAAGTAGGTTATAAGTTTACTAAATTCGTATTTGTGAATAGAAGATGCAGGAGGTGAGTTTGATATTGAGAATTATTCTTTAAAAAATAAATTTGCTCTGCCATTTCATCTGTTAAAGAAGCTTAATAAATTCAAATAAGCAGAATGATTAAATTTCTTCAGAAGTAAATTTTGTTCTGGACCTGTAAAATAATGTTTAAACCTGAAAGTAAACAACGATGGCCAGTCTTATTCCTGCTTTCCTAATTAAACGAATCACGCATTATACTATAATTCCTTCAGGATCTCCAAACGGTCTCTCCTGGAGCCAAAGATGTTACAAAGCATTTTAATAACGAAAGAAAATAAGGTTAATTCGTAACTTTGTCTAAAACAATATTATGTTGTAAAAGTCGCTGAGTCGATTTATGAAGTCAAATATTTTGCTTTTGTTTAACGAAGTTTATCTCCTATATGAAATTTGAATTATTTCATTTATAACAGTTATAGTTAAATCAGTGAACAATACATCAGGGATACATAAGAATAACTTAATAACAGAGAACATTTGATTTACATTCCTCTCAATGGAATTCATATCGCAGCCTCATAAAATTCTGCTCTGTTGTAAAACAAACATAACTTTCATATTCACAAAAATGTATTTACAGGATTTATTTCCTAAAATCTTGATCCTAGAAATATATACATTCAGCCCGAAAGTGCAAAGTTCGATGAAACCAAACGTGGCTAAAAGATTTCTTTAAAATTTTTAGTTTTCTGTGATCGGATTAAAATGGCAACTTCAGTTATGAAACTTTTTCTTAAGTTGTAGTCAGTTAGAAGTAAAATATTTAATGCTTTGCGAT
Organism: Stegodyphus dumicola; assembly: GCF_044657685.1. Taxonomy (NCBI): domain Eukaryota; kingdom Metazoa; phylum Arthropoda; class Arachnida; order Araneae; family Eresidae; genus Stegodyphus; species Stegodyphus dumicola. Next base: position 60,401,944 of record NC_140775.1, on the reverse strand, counting down.
TTTATTCGAAAAGAATAGATACTAAACTAAGTAATATGACTTAAGTATTAGAGTTGTTGTGACTTATCTCATATTTCTGACAGTAAAGTCAGAACAAGCCCACAAAATTAATCGAGGCAAAGAGTGCAATTTTGCGCCTGTCGTTAGTAAGACCCTTGACCGCCATACAAATGACAGTACGAATTTGCTCAGTTCCGTCTCCAGTTTTGATGGAGAGCACCCCAGGGGAACGGGTCCGAGAGTTTTCCCTTCCTCTTCCCTTTCCATCAACCTCGACAGTGTACTTTCGGTTCGCCACATATTTAGAGTGCATCTCGTGACGCGCAGGCACTTTACATTTACAACATCTATGTGTTTTCATCGAAGCCGGACCTTTTGGTATGACAGCCAGTGACATGTCTGAAGTTTCTTTCGTGTATGTTTACCAATGCAAAAACAATATTTCTAAGAATATACATAGGCAACAGTTGCAAACCGAGATTGTATATTAGGAGACTGATATTTATATCTAAGGAAATTTCATCATAAAACTTTTAGTATGTTTCAGTTAATAAGCCTTTCGGATCGAAAAATATAAAACTTAAATCGGTTGCGCTTTAGCTAGGAACCATGGATTTTCCAGTAGTTGGATGTGCTAAAAAATATACTGAAAGAGGTGAATAAGTGAGAAATGTCATAAATGCCTACTTTAGCCTGTTTATATATTATTGAGTATAATATACATATCTATAATCCACTGTTTTATATTCTTCTCTAAATCTCATATAAAAAGTATCACATTTATCAATTTTAAAGCACTGTGCCAAAACTGAATAACTTATTTTAGCCTTCAATCATATTACTGTAGTTTTTGCATTAAATTATTTAAATGGAAGTACATTAACGCACATAAATTTTGCTTAAAATATAAAATATATAATATCTAAACGGATTAATAATAGTTCGTAATAGGCATCTACACAGAGCTACTACTTATACGCATATTATTTTAATTTGCTGGCTAAGTAATTGAACGCCAAGAAGTACAGTGTTCCATTTGAGTGACTGAGTAAGTAATATGGAGCAAACTGTTTGCAACACCTGTAGAAGAATATAAAATTCTTCTCTGTGGCACACAAACAGGTTTTATATGCAAGTATCTCATTTATTATTACTGCAGAAAAATAAACTTCCAAAGAAAATGGAAAGACATACGTAAAGTTTATTGCTAGCAATTTTTAGATCTCTACGGAATATAGGCAGACACATCCTATAATTATGCAGCTTAACTATTATTTTTTACTCCTTTTTCCATCTTATTTGATAATCAAAATTAAAGAATTATTTTGCTATCTAAAAACTTCAGATAGAATGCAAGTTGAATATAAAAGCTCCAAAATTATTTCAAGATTAACATATCGAAGAATGATAATTAAAGATCGATGTTTTCTATAAAAAAAATCTAATAGAAAAACCTATGTAAATGTACTAACGCAATTCAATAGCTATCTGCATTCATGACTGCTCTGGAGCTTTCTTACAAGAGTACTCTTGTTGTTAAATAGTCAGATTTACAGGCTGATTAACGCATACATGCATGCAATGTAGTACTATTAGTAATGCACAGCAGGGTGGGTCGAAAAAACGCAATTTTTAAATTATTTTTCTGTCGCTAAAACCAGAAGAAGTTTTTATGATTGCTTAACTTCCTACTATTGAAATCAAGCTGTTTCTGGTGTGAATTGTTGGGTAGGCGGAAACGGAAAAAGTTTGAAACTCTTAATTTCAAATTAATCATTGTTCGCTCAAAAAGCCAAAACCAGTTTTTGTAAAAGTAACAATATTTTACAATTTCTGATAAATTTACTTTTTCACTTTTAGTAAACAAAGGGTAAATAAATTTATCGTGTTTAATTCTGTTATTCAAAAGGGTGCATCTTAGAGTTAGATTCTTGAGAAAATTCAGGCATAATACATCTTTATAGGAAGATCGACATAATCAAAGCATCTGCTGCGTCAGCCTTAGACACCTGTTTTAGATAATTCTCTCACAGGTTTGACACACCGTTTTGCACACTTATTATGACAAGAGAAGCTTCAAAAATCCGATTGCAGTGATGTGCCAGTCTTTAATATATTTCCTTAATAGATTTTTCATGTCTTCGCTCTTTACGCTTCGTAATAGTGGAAGAGTAGAGATATTGAAACTATTCCACCAAATTATGTTGACGCAAACTATTGCTTTGATGTTGAGGTTTGGCATGTTCAAGTTTCGGATGATCTTTCAGATCTTCGGCAAGTTATTAAGCTTAGAAAATTCGGCTCAGACCTAGCTCTCTGATATATTTTCTTTCACATTCAAGGATCGAATTTTTGGGATAACCAAAAAAAAAAAAAAAAAAAGCATTCTGCTGAATTTCTGAGTTGATGTCTTTCTGTAAATTTTACGTTCGATATCGCAATGTTCTGATAAATTAAAAAAGTATTTTTGGAAGTTATCTGTGAAATTTTTGTGGTTCTGTATCAGAGAAACGTGTAGCAATTAAAAATAAAATGTGTCAACTGCCTAATGTAATAGGTATGGTTCTTTAAACTAATGTTAGTCTGAGTACACATCCAAAGCAAACCATTGGAAGTTTTTCACAGCCAGGAATTTCTCTCCCATTGGTCCTCTGAAGATATGGCGCCTGTGGCAACATTGTCCAGGTAATGAAAGAGGTGACGGAACTGCAGTTATTTCAAGTGCAGAAGATATATAGACCACTGCAATGGTCTTCCAATGGTGGATAACACCATTTTCAAACCCATTTTAATTATTGTTCCATCGCTCCCTATCACATCAAGTTCTTCCAAACAAAATCCCAAGTGTAATCGAATGGGAATTAAGGATCGTTTCGTGTTTCCTTCCGTCAAAGTTTCCACCACGTAGTGTTTTCTTAAATGTTTAATTCTGAAAATCACTTTTGTTATTATGAGTATTTCCTCTTCTTATTTTATTTCTATTAGTGACATGAGAATTGTATTACGAGTATTTCCTCTTCTTATTTTATTTCTATTAGTGACATGAGAATTGTATTACGAGTATTTCCTCTTCTTATTTTATTTCTGTCAGTGACGTGAGAATTGTATAAATTGTTTTTCACATACTAAGTTAATAACATTTACAGTTACATAATGTAGTTACATAATATTTAATTGTTATAGTCATCGTTTAAAAAAGTTTGTAGCCAAATTACGAAACATTGTTATTTTTATAACAAATTTTGTTTTTAAGCTTTATGCTCAAACCATAAATGATTTTAAATTACAGATTTCAATGTTTTCGTGTTCCTTTATGCCTCACAATTCGCCCTAGGATTATAGTATTTCGTCAGTAGTGAGTTAAGTAACTATACAAAATTTTCGAATGGAATGGTTCGAATGGCCAATGGGAGATGTAATTTCATTTAGATTTTTTCTTTATTTTGCTTAGCTAGGCGATAGGCAATATTTTCGAGGCATAGCGATGGAAAATTAATAAAAATGATTTCTTCGCTCATTCTAATTCACAGCTACCCAAAAGAAACCCAACTAATTAGTATGACCTTAAAATTATTGCAAAAACTTTAAATATTAATTTGTCGAAATTCACTTTCATGAAGCTCGTTCAGTACTTGATTATTATAAGACTACCGAATTTTGAAACTTATGAGGTATTTCTCCCGCCTTCCTAGCGTGCCTTCGTGGTGTAGTGGCTTTGCATGCTGGGCCGGTATTCCAGAGGTCCGTGGTTCGATTCTCGGCGAAGGCGTTTGCTAATTTTTCATCTTGACTGCTTCCAAAAAAATACCTAATGTCTCTACAGTGGCGCCCGAAGGGTGTTGGATGATGATTAAAATGGTGTTGGATGATGATTCTGCTCTCCCAGGATTTGGTGATCCCTAAAAAAAAACCCCAGTTGTCCTTTAAAAGGGGGAGTATATAAGGTATTTCTCCCGCCTTCCTAGCGTGAATTCGGAATGTAGTGGTTCTGCAAGCTGTAATTAAATAATTAAATAAGGAAGATAAAATTGAATTCCTGAACACGGAAATAAATGCTTGAACATGGAACTAAGGAGTATAGGAAACCGTTAGATCTCACAAGCTCATATAAAATACGAAAAACAGTAACATGAAGAAGCGTTAAAATCTCTCAGATCTCTATTCTGCCAAGATGGGAGTTCTTATGTTTAGTAATAAAGCATTTGGTGCATTAAAAAGGAAATATCACCTCATTTTATATGCATTTTATGTACTGTACAACTGATCATGTGCATTTGCCTTTAATTTGTACGCAATAATACGAGTCTGTGGTAAACGTAAATATTACTAATAAATAAAAGTTAATATATTAAACATAATAATGAGCTTTCACAATGCATATTTCCTCATATTTTGTTAGATAGTTTCAATATTAACCGAGAATTTCGTAGGATTATAGCCTAAGTCTTTTCTTACGACGTGTGTACATTACATGTGCGCATTGCAAATCCATCTTTACAAAATACAAGATATTATAAACCATTATAATCGAAAATTTTCTCTTAGTGTGTTTAATACAACAGATAAGAAACCTAAATCCTTTTTCCTCATTATCAAAATTTATAATTTTTTGAAGACCTCAAAACCAAAATTTAAATGTGTGCCTCTTTATGCACGTAAATTGGAAACTTCATACAAATGACAAAGAAAATTTTAAAAGGTTAGGAGAGCACATCTGGCTTGGAAATATCCGCTTTACACTCATGCGATTTTTCTTTTCGTTCTCGGAAATTGGATATTAGGGAGACTAACTTCTCTTCTTTAAAATAAAATTTCACCTTTTCAAAATAACAAAAAGCCAATTAAAAGGAAAAAAATAAAATTACCATAAGATGCAACATAGTTCGGATTTCAGTTTGACAGAAAATAATTCTCCCTAAACATATGACAGAATTAATACGGTTCGTTCAAGTAGACGCACTCCATGCATCAGCTTTTACTTCACCGCATTCGAAAAATATCTCAAGCTTAAATTAATGAAAATTCCTTACAGAAGTTGCTAGACAAAAAGCATAAAGTCATGAGCAATCAAAGTAACGCGTTTCCTTCTTATTGTTTGAAATGTCGAAACTTTCTCAAGAGCTTCTGGAAAAGGCAGAAAAAGAGAAAACAAGTTTCAGAAGTGATGGTCATTAATTCTAAGCCATTTTATATCTGGAAGCAGTTGTTTGGTATGTCCAAAACATATATTTAATTCAACTGTTAATTGAAACAATGTCTCAGACAAATGATTCAAATGTAGTTTTTCTTATCTAAGGATACTTAAATAAATGCCAATAGTTAGGTTACGAGACTTTAATTATATTTGCAAGTTAAATGACAATCAATTATAGAACTTGTTACGTATACTTAACGCACCAATAAAAGCTTCTCAGAGATATTAAATATTCATTGGCTGAGCATGTAGCCGAATCAAAATGAAATGGGAATTAAATTTGGTATAACAGAAGCAAAACTGTCAGACTAATTTGCATTGATGCTGTCTTTGATAATTGAAGTTTCATTTATAATGGTAGGCCGCAGTCATCTTTGGTTTAAAAATTAAGATAATATAAAGGGTTCAAAATAACCAAACATAGTACAATTTTAAAGCCTGTTTCCAAATTCAATAAATTTAGAATTGCAAGGTAAACTTAAAAAAAAACACACTACTATATTAATTTTTAAAGTATACTATCCGATTATCTTTTGTACGACAGCCTGTATTATATGGTTTATCACTAAATTTACTTCACGAAAAATTCTTAATGTCACATTTAATGTAAATAGCTAGTTATTATTAAAATTAAAAATACAGTGATGGAATATTTTAAACATATCGTCAAAGGTTTTGCAGAAGTCCTATGCAGCGTTTTTTACAATGTTGCTTTTAACAGCACTTTCATCTCTTTTAATAACGCAGCCAAAATTAAGCTAAATGTATTTTTAGTAGTTCAAATTCCTTCATCACGACGATTTTTGAGACATATCTAATTGAAGAATTATGCTTACGCATAGTGACTGAATTTCACGTTATAGGCAGAATACTTCACCAGTAAAAAAAGTATTGGTGAGGAAAGTTCTTTGAGTTATCTTTAAAAATACTGTGTTTTTTAAATAAGGTAATCAGATTTTACAGATAATGAAGTCGTATATGGAAACGATGATCACCTTTATTAATTTAGAATTCAAACTACAAAAATCAGCTTTATATTTCGAAATTTTCACAGTGAAAATTTGAAAATGTAACGCTGATTTTTGTTGTTTGATTTCCAAATTACTACTTGTTCCGCCTGTTATTGTATCTTGATGATCATCTTTATTTTCAATTTTTGAGTATCAGCAAAACATGAAGGAATGATGATATATGACATGCTAATTAATGGACACTTCTGATTTGTAATGCAATTGTATAAACCTATCAATAGACTTATGCATTTGTATTAAATTAAAGGATTATGCACAAATACATGCAATTGAATTTATGTATAAATGCAAAAACATTTATATATCGGGCGCATTGTATAAATGCAAAAGCATTTACTTAGTCAATAATAATAATTTCTAATGAAAAAAAGTGGTTCCTTGACGTACGTTTCTTTTCACAAATAAAAGAGGCATCAAAGGCACGTCATTTTCAAATAATTGAAAAAAAAAAAAAAAAAAAAAAAAAAAGATATGGAGCCTGATTTAAGAGCCATTCGCAAAAGTGCCAACAAGGGACAGCTCCGTAAGTGGAAAAGTTCTTTCTCACTAGTCTTATGTTATGGATGTAGTCATAAGCCTGCTATAAATCTAAAAAAAATAGCAGGATAGGTAGCGATTAGTTTTGGGTGAATTCCCTCTCATTTCAATGAGAGAATCTAAAACTGCCTAATTTTAGTGCTTTTTTACCATTTAAACTTGTCTTATTTTCAGAGTGTATTTTCGAGTGACTTCTCATTAACTGTCCTTGAGTTATAAAGGCACATTTTTTAATAAAAGTACGATAAAAAGATTTTCAGACTTATTATCAGTAGCACTGAAACTAGTGGTTAATACTGAGCGTTAATTGCAATGTGTTTAATATTTCATGACTTTAGTAAGAAGAGCTTGTTTGATTCCGTTTTAGTTAATATCTTTTCCCGCTATTTTAAGCAAAATATCATACTTATTGCTTAGTTAAATGTTGATTACTTTTGTTTTGAACTTAAGAAAACCTAGATTCACATGCTATGCAATTTCTAGTTTTCTGCAAATGTTCAGTTAATTACTCACATTATTACCATTTCTCCATATACATCCTATTTTTTCAGCTGCCAAAATAAGGTAAAGAAGCAATTCAGTCTTTATTTATTGTTCCAACAAGTAAACAATTACATTTATTATCCAAAAACATAAAAATTGATTATCATAACTTGAAATCTAATATATCTAAGTTATATTCCATATGCAACGCGAATTTTTATAGCCAGCAAAGTTCGCAACATCATCTAGTTTTTTTGACTAAACCGTACGTATTTGCTTAAGCCCAACTTTCTCAGAATCTTAAATACCTGATTATTTGTGTTAAATTCTACATTGGGACATATTTTAGGTGTTATATATGTATCTACACTTAATGTTGAATACGGTATTATATACGTATCCAGATCTGCAAAGCAGGTAGCTTTCAAAAAGTGTGTCCAGTTTTGGGTTTCGAGCTATTCCATAGAAAAGCAAAATTTCGCTCTGTTATTAAGTTCCGTGGGTATTTGGGTTAAGATGCGGAGATTTCAGGAGAATAGAAAGTTCATAAGCATTTAAAACACATATTACCCATTCATTACTTAATTTGTCTTGCCTTTTCTTTCCATTATAATGTGTAACTATCAATTATATCGGTCAATCTTTTAAGTGGATTTTAGTTAAGAAAATATCTATTTTGCCGCCATTAACATTTCTTCAATAAATAGTACCTCTAAGCAGAAAAGCAGACGGTATATGTCCTTCTCTCAGTCATTTATTATGTCCGCCACCAATCGATTGGTGTTACTTCTCAAGAAGATAGAAATCCTCTTTCTTCATTCATCGAATGAAACCTTTAATAAAGTAAGAGAAATATTATTTTTGCTATAAATAAGTAATGTTTTCAGTCAAAATATATTTCAGATTAATCGCACAATATAGCATAAATGGTTTTTCTATTTACAGCAGAAATATATCTTGGTTACGTTGCTTCTAATGTGAGACTTGAAAGAAATGGTAATAATGTGAGTAATTAACCGAACATCTGCAGAAAACTAGAAATTGCATAGCATGTGAATCTAGGTTTTCTTAAGTTCAAAACAAAAGTAATCAACATTTAACTAAGCAATAAGTATGATATTTTGCTTAAAATAGCGGGAAAAGATATTAACTAAAACGGAATCAAACAAGCTCTTCTTACTAGTCATGAAATATTAAACACATTGCAATTAACGCTCAGTATTAACCGCTAGTAACTTCAGTGTAAAGATAAGCGTTTATTATTATTACTGAAGTAAATTCGCTCTATAACTTACCAAATTTTAGAAATGTGCATAATATTTATGAACGCAAAAGTATAGATATAAATTGATAATTAAAATAAATGAGAAAAGAATATAAATAATCCTCTGATCCCGGACGTTTTGAAGCACTTCATATGCTAATGATTATGAAAAATTACTGAAAATGCACTAACATTTACTCTAGTTTAAAATCTGTAATCTAACTTCAGGCGTAGTGTCGGAGGAGAACATTAGATATACGTTTTAAAATAAATCATGGATTAAATCAGTTAAAGATTAAAAAACAAATGAAAATGCGGAAAAAAACTTATAAGAATCGAGCTTTAAATCACCTGCAATTCAATTCTCCACTGTAGATGCATAATATTATTTTCGAAGTTATAAGCGTAAGTGCAGATGCAATATAAAAACGAATTTTTACATTAGTTTTATCTTATTTAAGTTGTTTCAAAGATTAACGAAATAGCTTTTCTTTATTTACATTTTTGCGTAACTGCAATTAAAATATAAAAATTAGTTTTTACATTAGTTTTATTCTGTTGCAGTTGTTTCAAAGATTAACGAATACCTTAACAAAACATTGCTAAAACAACCTTTGAAGATCGTTCACCTGTCTAAGGTAATTTTAATTAAAATTATTTATATTAGAAATTTAGTTTTTGCAGATATTAATAACTAGCGATAAAAAGAAAACTATAGGATTTGAAAAACCATATCGTAGTGAATCAAAACGTAATGATAAATTTATTTCAATGCTCTAAATATCTTTCTTGCTAACAGTTAAATATAAAAGTAAATTACATTACTTGTCTTACATTACAAGTGTTTTATTCATGTCATTATTATAATCGTATTGAAAGTACTTTATCATATTGTTTAAATATACGCGCTTGTGTGTTTCACATGTTAAAAAAAATCTGATGTATACACCACATGACTTCCCTGTCCAGAATATTAAATTATACGCTATTTTTCTTCCATTTCGTTTAAAGGTATTGGATGGAATTAAATCTACTTCACCGACAGCCATAAACCACAATAGAATAAACGCATTCTTTAAAATTCACTCTATTTGTTTACCATACGACACTCTGGCGCTAGGTTTACTTCACAGAATTATATTTCGTTCATATTATAACTCAGAATGTACAAAATTTATATCATTTGAAGAATTATCTAATCGTTCCCGCAAGTTCTATTCAAATTCTATAATAAAGCTAGAACGATGTATAAAAGAAATTAAGAAAACAAAACAAAAAAGAAACATTTTGTCACAGACGATTGAGTATTTCTCATTCAATTAATTCAGTTCTCACTTCGCGACAAGGTAAAAATACATAAAAACTAAATACATCTGCATTAAAAATTACGAATTAAATCTTAAACATTTATTTCCTCGAAAAAACTCCAGAAAGGATTAAGCATGATTTAATTCGCAATAATAAATGAAAACGTTACCTTTGTTGTTGCGAAGCTACGTTTCTCTAGATTGGCAACAAATTCCCTACTCTGCTGTTTCAAATGTAAAGAAGCAATGTTCGTCATCAAAAAATTATTAGGCTTAGCGACACTTAAAGAACTTTTAAATTGTTGATAATTTCAAAAATATTGCATACAGATTCACTAAATGCATAAAAACCTTAACCAGAAGATAAGAACAACATAATTCAATCATTTTTAAAGCAAAAAATGTACAATTTACCAACATATAATAGTAAAGAAACTGAGATCACTGAGCCGGGTAACAGAGTGGATATATATATATATATATTTATATAGGTTTGGCGCGGACGATTTCAACCAAAATACGAGGTGTACATCTACATGTTATAGTAGTCCTATATACAAAATTTCAACGTTCTTAGGCTACTCGTTTTTGATTATTGCGAGATACGCACGTACGTACATACTTTCGTACAGACGCCACGAAAAATTCTCTTCAGAATTCATTTTAAAGCAGTTTTATAATTTTTTTGGAGGAAAGAGTCCTTTATTCTGTCCTTACGTACAGATATCACGCAAAAACATCGTTAAATTGCATTCGAAAGCGGTCAAATGGATGTTTTCGTTGAAATATGCTGCCTGAAACTTTTCGCGATTACAATACTTCCTTTTTACTTTGAACAAGGAAGTAAAAATAAGCACCATATTTCTTGAATTTCTGAATCACTTCTTGGGAGACGCCTTATTAGTCCAAAGGGGCTTTGTCCCTGAAGCTCTATTGTTTTCGTTTTGCGAATCACTTATAATTATATGTTTCACTTTTCAATCTGTTGCCACGAAATGTTAGAGCCCTGGATTATATTTGAAGAAATTAAATAATGAAAAATCTGCAAAAATGTGTGTATATTTCTCGCATTATGATAAAACAACGGTACATAGAGCCATCGAATTTTGAATGACGTGATCCTACTGCGAATATGGCCATGTGGAAGCCCAAATTTGAAATTTGAAATTTGTTTTATTATCGATTTCACATTTTGTAAATCTTTAAAGAATTTTTGAGTAACAAATCCAACAATTTGAAAGCGAGCAATGGCAACAATCTACCGGGGGGGGAACCTTTTTATCTCCAGCGTGCGGAAATGTGTATCGGAAATTCTAAAAATAGGCTCATTTTAAAATTATTTTGCGACATTGTTATTGAACTGAAATTTATGGTTTAAGAGCAAAGAACATGATATTTAATAAATAAAAGTAACACACAAAACGTTAAAAAAACGCCCCTTTGGACGTAATTTAAAACCTGAAACCTTTGAGATTTTTTTTTCTTTTACTTACTTCCTTGTTAAAAACACTTGAAAGTTTGATGGCAAATAATTTATATTCCTAACATATGGCGTGTTTCATATCAAACATTGCTCTGCCGATACAACTAACTACTGCGGTGACAGAGTGCCTGGATTCTCTGTCATTGCAATATTCGGTCTCGCAAAGATTAATGACATTTAGAAAGATTCAGGAAGTTTCACATGTTTGCGTGCCTAATTCAAGTATTCTCTTGTGTCGTTGGAGGAGAATACGTAAATTACTGGCCATTTAGCATAGAAATCTCATTCATATTGCCTTCTAAAGCACACAAAAGTCGATGGTATGCTCACAGTAGCTACAGAAAGCGAGGATCTTAGTTTAATCGAGGAAGATACCCAGCTCTTTCATGTAGTAAAAACCAGGCATTTATTTTGTACAACAGCTATAATTCTAACCTTTCCTTGATTGCGTTTCGCGTGGCAGAGTTTCTACATGAACAGTAACTTAACAGTTTAGGAGCGCCATGACTGAATCATTAATTATTTTTTTCAAAGATGTTTTAGCGCCGTAAAAATTACCGTTTTGAATTCCTTTATCCTCATTTAAAATGTAAAAAGAGACCATTTCAAAGTGCCAACTTTTGTAATACTATTTGTTTACTTTAATTATTGAAAAGCAGTTGAATTCTCCTAGAATATACTCATTAACTTAGATTAGGGAACAATTAGAAAGACAGAAGTGATAAAACATGATTGATTTCTTTCATTAAATTTCAAACATCGATGATAGTAAAACGATGTTATATGTATTATTAGTAAATGAAATGAAATGTTCGGTCTCAGCGTTTGAAGTTTTCAGTCACTTCCTTTATAATGTATACTTTTCATTTTTCTAACAGCATGCGTAGTTGCTCTAACATAAGATTTAATATCATTTTATTCTTGTTCGATGACAAGTGTCGTCTACATGATAAACTCCATGGCAGTGATAAGTGAATTTACGAAATTTTTATTACATTGTTATATATATTTGTTATCCGTACAGTTTTCTTAATTTTCGTTTAGGATGTGTATTGCTGTCAATTTAATTTTGTTTTAACTAACACTCAAATGTTAAAATTTTCTGAAAACGGACACTTCATAATTCTTTTAAACATGTAACTATATATCTATCTATTTAACGGATTTGCGACCCCATGTCCTCATTTATTGAGGGACGGTGTTACTTCAACCGTAATGCATCAGAGGAAGCTGCAAATATTGCACTAGCCATCGTACCTTGCACTAGCCTGTCTAGCCATCGTACCAAACACACAACTAGGTACTTTCGTGGAAGTAATATCTGTTATTTTTTATTCTTTATACCTAAAGAATAACTTATGATATTGAAAAAAGCATAGAGAGAAAGGTAAAGACCTTAAAATATAACAGAGAAGTTGTTGCAATACATTTTTTTTTCCAGAAGAAAGTGTCGATGGTAATAAAAATGTGCATGTGTTATGAAACGTAATCGTAACTTAATTTTGCAGAAAGGTTTACTTATATATCAAACATATTTAAAATTTTATAAAACATATAACATAACATGTTATTTAGTTCTGTTATAGAAATAAAAATAATCATTTGAAGTTTTTATTTAAATTTATTTGAATATTTATAAAATGTATTAAATCTTATTTAGACATACGGCAGTGTGTCAGCCACGTTCGTAACTGACATAAGAGTAAGAAGCGAGACATCGGCTATGTGTGTCTTACGCAAACTACACTCATGTCCATAAATTAAGGATAATTCGGAGTCACGCGGAAATCGAACTCTAAAATGAATATATCACCTGTAAAATGGCTACACACATCTTCAAGAATCATATTCAAATTTCACGAAGTAACCAGACGACACCGATGGTACGTCACAATGACAAGAGATTAAGAGAGTGATAGATAAGAAATACAGGCAAAGAAGTAAAATTGTTCGTAGGTGCTTTATAAGCATTTCACTGCAACAACCGAATAGCTATGACACAAAGGACGCATTTGAATGATGCTTTTTTACGTGGTAGAAATATCGGACGTATGGAATGTGAGCGTATCCAACTGGAAGTATCAGTCGAACTTGGAATTGCTCAGAGTGTCATCTCCAGGCCTTGCCAACGATTCCAAGATGATGGTAATGTGAGTAGACGTTACAGCACAGGTCGCCTCAGAGTTACAACGCCGAATGAGGACCGGTATTTGGCAGTTACTGCCAAAAGAAACAGGCGGAGCACAGCCTCAGACCTTCCTCGTCAGCTCTCTTCAGCCAATCGTACGACAATTTCAAGGCAGACCGTATACAGACGCTTAGAGCAAATTGGTCTATAGGCTCGTAGACCTGTCAGATGCGTTCCCCTTACCGCAACTCACTGTCGCCTGCTGTAAGCCTGGAGTAGAGAGCATGCATTGTGGACACCGCAAAAGTGGGCTTGTGTGATGTTTTCCGACTTGTCCAGGTTTAGCTTGCAGTCTGATTCTCGCCGGACTTTCATATGGAGAGCTCCAGGTACCCGTTACCACCAAGAAAACATCATTGGGCGACACCGTTATGGTGGTGCAGGAGTGCTCGTTTGGGGTGGAATTATTCTGGGTTCCAGAACTTACCTGCACGTTCAAATTGGAACCATGACAAACCAAATCTATCGGAACATCATTCTGGAACAACATGTACGTTTGTTTCGGGGCGCCGTGGGCGCACAATTTGTGTTTATGGATAACAACGCCCGTCCTCATCGTGCAAACATCGTAAGCGAATGCCTTCAATCGGAGGATATCACCCGTATGGACTGGCCAGCATTCTCACCGGACTTGAATGCAGTAGAGCACGTGCGGCACATGCTTGGCCGACGAGTTGCAGCCCGTCAACCTCCTCCTACATGTCTACCGGAACTTCGGAGAGCATTGCTTTTTGAGTGGTGTATATAGTTGGATACGCTCACATTCCATACGTCCGATATTTCTACCACGTAAAAAAGCATCATTCAAATGCGTCCTTTGTGTCATAGCTATTCGGTTGTTGCAGTGAAATGCTTATAAAGCACCTACGAACAATTTTACTTCTTTGCCTGTATTTCTTATCTATCACTCTCTTAATCTCTTGTCATTGTGACGTACCATCGGTGTAATATTCCCCAAGATCAGATCGATAATTTGATACTCAGCATGGCTAGGCGTTGTACGGACTGTATTGCATCGTCTGGGAGACATACAATGTATTAACAATCATACCAACCATGCAATATTGGTTATTTGTAAATAGTTTTTTTTTTCTTTTTTTGAATTTGCTCCAGGGAGAAAAAATCGCTAATGTTTTTAATAATATCAAACATATAGCATCTTTTTTTGCTCTTTATCCTTTGTTTAATAAATAAGCTTTACAAATAAGTCAAATTTGTTTTGCTCCTAACTCTTCCTTTGCCTGATTTTGCATTATCCTTAATTTATGGACATGAGTGTATTTTGAGCTACTTTCGACACCCTCATTACTCAAAAACTATTAGGCCTACAAATTTGCAATTTTGTGGGTCTAACAGAGCACTCCTGAACGTTTAGAATCCCAAACTTCGTTAATCTACCTCTTACAGTTATGGAATTATTGAGGTCTGAAAACAGTCATTTTTATCACTCTCTGACTGACTTGCTCATCAAAAACCTAGACCACTTCTAAATGACCTAGATACTTGACATTTGGCAAGGTGACATTAGGCATATAGAAAGAAAAAAATCTAGAACTTCAAAACATTTTATTATTATTGAGGTTAAATCAAATAATTCTCATAACGAGCATTTGACAACGTTACCAAGAGATGGCGTTGCACCGATCGCCGGTTTCCACGCAACTCAGATTCTAATCAGTTTTACCGAAAGCGAAGAATAAATATATGTTTGTACTAGATGAAATGATAGCGTAGAGGTAGAGTGCAGGACAGGCTCTTTTTTCATTTTGGCAGTGGGTTTCATCCTAGGAATATCGCGAAAAGAATGTAAAGAGCTTTCAAACTATAAAAGCGTTGCCGTTAAGTAACTCAAATTTAAGTAACGAAACAGATGCAAATAAAACAATAGAAAATAAAAACGGAAACATGAATCCATACTATAAAATAAGATTTGAACATTTATATTGTTTATAATTAAAAATAGCTGTTACAACTTATTAAGTTAAATTTGACTACGTAAATTACGTTAAATTTGACTTCTCCAATTAGAGACTAACTTGGCCTATTTGCGATTTCGAGAGATTTTAAGAGCGGTAAAGTGGTACTGGTAACTCGATGCGGAACACTGGCAACCTGATGCGAGGTTTGAATTCCGACGAACGGTATGTCTGCATGGGCGTTTTCGTGATTTTCCGCATGTGTTAGTGTATACGAGCCAGTTTCTCCTAAAGAATCCTTCATGAAAGCATCCGTCTCATTAGTCCTCGAATACTGTGCTATAATTAAATAAACCAAATCAATCCCAACATATCTTGCCTGCAGCGGTTCCAGCGAGATTATGCAAGCTATGATTTCTTTAGTGGTAGGAAGAAAAGCTCGTTTTGTGGGAAAGTTTCTTCTAGCCTCAATCTTCGTAAGATGTGATAACCTCTTAGACGAGATATCTAAAGTGGGAAATTTTAATCTTGGTTAAATAGAGCCAAGTACGTCCTTCCATGGCAACTCTGTTGGCAATAGAGCTTTATGTGATAGCATCTGTCAGGTAAGACAAAGGAAAAGAGAAAGTGAATGCAAATGGTGAGTCTTATTATTTTGCATTTTAGTTAGGAGAATTTGAATCGGTGAGAGCGTTTTCTAAGAAATATTGTTTTAATTTGTACTGTTTGAGTTTAGGCTGAAATCTGAGACTATTTGAGTCGACTATATATAAAACATTAACTGAAAGGGCATCTATCTTATAGTTAATCTAATGTACACTACAGTCTTTGTCTATGCAGAGCACTTTCCTTTTAACTTCTAATTTACTGGAGATTTCTAATTCATGAAAAGTATAAGATGGAGAAAAATTGCCAATGGCAGAAAATGTCTCTTGGCAGAAGTTTTATTGCATGCGTTATAAGCAATATTGCTGTCTTACGTCTGTATTTTATCCATTTTAATAAAGATGTAGAAGTCTATTTCTGTGTAAATGAGAGCATTAGTACTAGAGCTTTTCAATCAAGAGTCTGATTTTGATTTTTCTTCCTTGTACGAAGTAAAGGAAGTATTATAATCAAGAAAAATTCCGGGTATTATATTTCAACGAGAATATCCACTTTAACTGCTACTCATGCAATTTAACGATGTTTTTGCGTGACATCTGTACGTAAGAACAAAATAAAGGCCTAATTTTCCCAAAACGAATTATAAAACTGATTTAAAATGTACTCAGAAGATATCTTTTCCTGGAGTCTGTACATACGTACGTACGTATGTATGCATCTTGCATAACTCAAAAAAGAGTAGTCTCAGAACATTGAAATTCTGTATATAGAATATACATGTTATAATGTGCTATAACATGTAGTTGTGCACCTCCGTTTTTGGTTGCAATCGGCCGCACCAAAAGTATATATATATATTCATTCATATATATATCCACTGTGCTACCCCGGCTATATACCGGCTAATATATAAATACTTAACATTGCCACGCTGTATTTGACACTATACTGTAATCTTATTTCCACGAAAGATGCAATCAAATTTAATTTGAGAAATTTATTTTTATCCAATTGAGAAATTCTTATCACATTAATTGATTTCATTCGTTAATTAAGTCGGCTTTTTTAACAGTTTTCTTATGCGATTACTTGGATCACTACTAGCCCAAGTTGTTAAATTCTCCAAACACTATAGTCTGTTATATTAAAATAGGAACTTGAAGGTTATATTCCGCTGTTCGATTTGAGTTGTAACTATTAAGAGAACAGCTGCGGGAAAAAAGATGTAGTCACTTCATTTCCTTTCACTATTTCATTTCCGTATGGCGTGCTTCGCTTCATGAAGAACATGCGAATGAAGACTGACCTTACAGTCTCTAGTGACGTGGAGAAAATAAATGCTGTGCGTGATGACGACGCAATGTATGACTGGAAATAGGGGCTGGCAATGATCTTGAAATTTCAGCTTTAAAATAATAGAATATAGTAATTCATACAGGATTTTATGAATAGTGACTGGAAGGATCGAAATTATGAATTTTTTTCAGTTTTATGTTGTGTTACAATTAGCCAACTTTCTTGATTTACTTCATAAATGTCTTTATGAAGTAAATCAAGAAAGTTGCTGACTTCTTAGGCACATAACTTCCAAGTAGATTTACCACAACTAGTGAAAGCAATGGAGATACTTGCCAAGTTTCATTTCTGTGTGCAAGTTTCTAACGTTACGTTAACCTATGAATTCTACATGCACAATTATATTAGAAATTTAAAAAAAGAAAGAACTTCCTTTCATGGCCGTTAAGAAATTATACAAGCTAGTATGAATTAAAAGTGACAACGCAGAGAAAAGACAAATTATTCAATTATAAAATGACTCTTCAAAAAAAGTATGTATTAAGAAAGTTATAGATAACTTTGAATGAATATTTAGCTTGTTTCGGAACATATTCATTATAGCAGCTGCTTCCAACATAGAATATTTTATTAATAAACAATAGTTTCTCCTTGACCTGAGATTCGTCTGTGTCCAAGGCAATAAAATCCATATATTTTAAGCTTAACATTTGGCTGCTATTATATTACGAGTAATAATTAGTACTTTATTATTTATATTATTTCTGTAATCTTTAAGACGTTATATCTAGCGTTCATGATCAACTACACTGCTAGAGTAATGAGTAACAACTATATGGTTACATCAACTGCATTGTTACAGTACGTCAGCAGAGGTGACGAATCATGGAACTTTAATGTTTATCATTAAAAGCTAATTTTTGATTCACATGTTCCAATGTTATTCTATGTAAACCGATATTTAAGCATTATCTTCAAAATAGTTTAAACTTGTTGGTGAACGAAATCATTATCATTACTGGTCCTTGAATAACGTGAGACTTTGGATACTAACCCCACCTACACGTTGTCGAAAACCTTCGTATAATTTTCCAATCCACCAGAATGAACTACTATCATAGGAAAACCCATTTATTTGAACTAACTGAAGCGCAACGACTTCAAATAACGCTGCGCGGGGATCCATGATAACACTTACGGTAATTACATATTAAAAGTTGAATTGTATATCTGTAATATTTAAATAGCTAAGTTATGCGTGTTGGTTGGTAAAATTATGGCACATAATCTCAGATTAGGCTAATTTCATGAAAAAAAGAAACAGACTCAAATTTGTATAGGTTGTTGTTTTGTTTATATTTCGCATTAAAGAAAATTATGACCTTGCCGTTCACACAATGTATTTCCATTTAAATGAACTATAAGATGAGAAATAAGTATTCAGAAAAGTGGCTGCAGACTTAATTTTCTTAAATATTAATTCTAGACATGTATTTACAATAACAAAAATAATCTCTGGAAAAAGGGGTGAAACTTTAATGAAAACACTTTCAGCTCTGAAGGTAGAAATGCTTAGCAAATACAATTTAGTTTTATATATGGTCTCAGGCGTAAACAACTTCCCTCATATGAAATGCAAAAATGTTCAGACATTTACATCCAATTTAGAGAGCGTAAGAGAAAGATTTTCAGATTTAAATCATATTTTAATGCATATGTAAAAGATTAAAGTTCGTCTCGCTGGATATTCTCTGCTCATATTTACAAGGAAACTGCAGAACAAATTTTGTTCCTTTGCTCATTTTAAGTACTAAAAGAACATAAAGATTCCTTAGTAAATAGATTTAAACAAATTGTTGATGATAAAGCTAACAACATGGCACGTTAATCACAAATATTGCATTTAATTTTCTACGTGAATATGTACAACGTTTCAAATTAAACTTACGAATGCGTAAGGCATATCCTACTATACGTATTTGTTGTTCTGAGAATTCAGTAGAAGAAATTAAATTTTATACACTAGCATGTAAAACTTAAGCAACGTTTCTGAGTTTGGACGTAATTCTGCAGCATTTCAACTGTGAGACGTGAAGTTAATGCTAAGAGGCACAACGTAGTACTTAAAGGATAAGGATTGTTTGTAGCCAAAAAGAAATGAACAAGGCGCATACAGTACGAAATGATTTGAAAAAGATATTATTAACAGAATGGCTTTGATACAAATAACTTTATGGCCATGAGGGAGAACAACAAACCAAAGAGTAAGGGATATGACCTCCCCTAATTGCAATAGTTTATGTTGCACATTCTGTCGATACTCAATACCAGATTATCTAACAGTTCTCGGCTAAGAGATCCATTCTTCAGGAAGCATCTCTTTCAGTTCTCTGATGTTCTCCGGATCGTATGATTTTGCAAAAATGTTCAGACATTTACATCCAATTTAGAGAGCGTAAGAGAAAGATTTTCCGATTTAATGATATTTTAATGCATATGTAAAAGATTAAAGTTCATCTCGCTGGATATTCTCTGCTCATATTTACAAGGAAACTGCAGAAAAAATTTTGTTCCTTTGCTCATTTTAAGTACTAAGAGAACATAAAGATTCCTTAGTAAATAGATTTAAACGTCTGTTTAAAGTATCTCCGACAGGTTCAATGCTGTTTAAATCAGGAGAGTACCCCGGCCAGTCCATTCTGTGAATAACTTCACTTTCCACTCTCCTCAGCAGCATGAGTACTGTGTGGATGTGTCTTGCCATAGAAACAAAAACAAAGTCAAAATAAGTGCCACCCCCCGAGAAAATACGCGCTTGTGGGAAATAAATAGTCTTGGATCGGTAAGATATAAATATTGCAAATGTAGTTTTAAACCATTCTTTTAATTTAGCGTATTATTCAGGATTTTCTGTTCGCACTTCCGTTTCGCGCAAAGATGTTATATGTCCAAAACGACTTCCCCACTATTTCCAGACTTTTCAAATTTAAACCTAGATAATGTTAATTTTTCCCCTAATTTGATTTATGTTGACTGGCGCAACGCTGACTTAATTATTCAGAACTCTCTAGTGTGAAACGTTCGTTGAAGTTTAGGCAAGTCATCGAATCGCAGTAGTTTTATCACAATAAAATCAATACCATTACCTTTGCGTATGACATTGGCCTAAAAAATATGTATGCACTTACTTAAGTCAAGCAAATGGCTGAGCAACATCTTCAGTAATCTAAAAAGTTAATGAATAATAATGTTAGGTATTTTAAAGGTTTTTATTTCTAATTTATTCAGTTTAATTATGTTTTAAGCTTGTAGAATAAGAAGATAATTTAACATCTACTTTTAACTTAATATAAATTTATAGAAGCTTTGCGTCGCAACGTTTATGAAAGTATATGAAAGTATGACATTTTTATGCTCGATTAGAGTCAATGTCGAATTAGTAGAAACAAAAAAATATCTTTTAATAAATCGCACCAAACAACTAGAAAGCAATGACTTCAGATAAGTCTTATCGTAGATATTGTATGCAAACTCCATTACATATTTTTAAATAATTTCCTTTTTCTTTGGCGGACGATAATCCTGTGAATATTAATAGCAATTAAGATGTCGAAAACTGTACAACGGGTTGATAAAAATAAACTTAAAGCAAGCTACGAATGCGTAGCTGCGATTACATTCTGGTAGCAGTTCAATTAACAATGGCTATTGCGTTGAATGTCCTTCCCACATACACCTCTGAGAAATTAAAATCAATAAGGGAATTTTAGACTTTGGATTCAAATAAAACATTAAATACGCATACCTGTTGAACTACTTTGTGTATTAACACTCACTAGTTTAATAATACTCCAGAAACTATCACAAGAAATCTGAAAGATCATTGATGATGATTGAGGATGGTTATTGAAAATGTTTTAAATGCCGCTTTCCTCAAGAGAACTCTAAAATAATTCTTTTTGTTTCAAGCTTCGTATATTAGAATTATGAAATAATCAAATGTAATTTCCATGAAATAAAATAAAATAAAATAAAATCGCGGAATGTAAAATGAGCGAAATATATGGAGATTTTAACCTATATGCATGGGTGAAATAATTGTTTGCAATTTTTACATCATCTTGTAAATAAATCGCCTTCATTTATATATTCTTTTAATTTTTTGGAAGTGCAAAATATTATCAGCTGCCAGTTTGTAAGAAAATTATTATTAACATTTTCTCGTCAGTTGACACATTTCATTAAATTTTTACGAAACGTTAATTTCTAAGAGAAAACTTAAATTTAGTATATGTTGTGTATTTATTGGTTGGTTTCTTTAGGTACTGCAATCTTAAATACTGTCGCAATTACAATTAAAAGTTTTCCATACTTTTGCAGATCCCAGAAATCCTCATTTTTACCACTTTTGCTTTAGAAAAATGTTTAAAAATTTCCTGAACATATATATGAACTTTGCACCTATTTTTAAATAGTACTTAAAACTAAATACAGCTATGAAAAGGCTAAAAACCGAAATATTTTAGTGGATACAATTTTCACCTAATTTATGATTAAATTAAGTAAATTAGATCATTTCCACATCAATCATAAAAGGTGTAATAAAGAAAATGATGAAATGTTTCATCTATTCATTCAGCCCTTTTTTTCACGATACAGTATATTTAAGAATTTTTTAGCTGCTGATTTATTACACTTTCGAGTAACAATCAATCAATTTTGCATCATCTTTGACCTGAATGGTGCTTTATAAAATTTACTATAAAGTGATCTACTATAAAAAATTCGTAGCATATTATGCATTTTATTTCCCTTCCCAGGAAGATGTTGCTCTGATAGGGGATTAAATAAGTAAAGAACAAAAAGTTAAAAACTTATAAATGCGTGAATAAATATTTAGAAGCGTAAATCCTAATCTTTCATTGTCCATCTTAAACCTTAAGAGCTGTCATAAAATCCTGTATTTACTATGTTAAATGTCTATCAAAAATTCTAAATCGGCTTTTTATTTAAAAAGGCTCTTATTTTTTAAATGCATATAATAAGTAAATTAAATAAACAAAGTAGAATTTCATAATAGTACATAAAAATACTGTTAAAACTCATAAATAATGCGCAAATTAAATGAAAGCAGATAAACGTGTATACTACATTCTTGCATGTCTACCAAATATTTATGATTATCCGAACTAAGATTGTGTTTCATGCTGTTGTTCCTTAGGCTCGCTTGGCTGACGTAGTCAGCGCAAGCTTACCCTCGTGGCAAGGAGCGCTAGAATACGCCTGCCGTTGGCAACGCTTTTAAGCACCATTCAGGTGACAGTACGATTTAGCACAGTTCCTCCCCGCAATTTTGATGGAAAGCACCCCGGGGGGATTACGGGTCCGAGTGTCTCCCGCCCCTTTTACCTTCCATCAAATCACACGAGAGAACTTTCGACTCGCCGCATTTCTAGCGTGCCGCCATGCCGCACCGACACTATACATTCACAAACATCTATGCCTTCTCCGCCATTCGAATCCGGGCCCTTGGGCACGGCAGTCAGCGACACTAACCTCTATACCGATTGGGCAGCTATTGTGTTTCATTATTTTATTTAGCAGTTACTGGAGTTTTGCGGGAATGCGCATTTTAAAAGGCGTTGCTTCCGGAAATATGTGCACACTATTTATGCTGTTGCTTATGTATCTAATTTTTAATTAACTCATTCTAGGGCTTCATTTGTGGTGCACTCTTTTGATATGTTGTCTTCCTGTATAATTTGCACCATGTGTATTTTCTCGTTAGATTACGTACCAATGCCATCTTCAATTGTGTTTGTTTGAATTGTCTATTGCTTTCTTACTGCCACTGCTTTTGTTTTAATTGTCTACTGCTTTTTTAAGATACATAATTATTGCTGCTTTAAAATTAGTCATTTTGAACATTTTTATTTAAACTCTGTCGATTTCGAAGACTATCAGGTGAAAGTCTCTCGGGTTCTTCAAAGAAAAGTAAAGTTTTTGTAACGTTGGAGGAATTACGACAAATCTTACACAAAACAAAAATAGGCAGAGTAAATAGAGCAGGAATGTAGCGCTCTCTATCGAGGAAAATAATGATGAAACCTGAAAACTGTGATATAAGAATTCTAAAAGCTTTAGAAAGGACTTAGTAGCAACTAATGTCTTCGTCTAAAAAAGATAAAGTTCTATGAATGTGAAAACGTTCGATGAAATCCTATTAACTGCTCACTTTTTAAAGATATCAATTTTGATTTTAGTTTTGGAAGGCCTTGATAACATATCTTGCCAAAGTGGTCTGTCACATATCAACCGCGCTAAGAAACCTTTATAATTTTGCATCAAGGAATAACGAATCTTACGTTTGGAAAGGAGAAATAAGCAAATCTCCGACAGGCAATCACAGTTGGAAATGCGATCAAAATTTTGAGTTTAATTCTACAAATATTGTCCATAAGCATCTTGAGTTGATGAAATGGATTTCATAAATCTTTTTAAATTCACGAAAATTTATCCTCTTTGGTTAATGAAATGATTCCAATCCAGTCCTTGATAATGTTTTCTGAATTCCTTTTTTTTAGTTTTGCAGGATTCGTTTTAATTTTCCTCGATAGATGGCGCTTTTTTGTGTTAGCCTTGCTCTGCCACCTCCTAATAGAAGTCACTAGGAGGTCTTGCCTCTGCCCACTGTTTTCGGTACAAAATCTATCATCGGCTTTCCATCTAGCAAAAATGATTTTCTTTTGAAAGAAAGGGACCTGTAGCTGGTCATCCTCGAAACCGATAGAATTTTAATCAAAATTCACGCTTACAAAAGTTGTCATTTTGACTTAATATTGAATTTCGCATTCACATGGTTTCCGCTGCTTTTTGATAGGGAGAGTGAAAATGCTTGGCTGTCGTTAATATATCTTGTTGCTATCTTGTGTTCCTTTATCTTGCTTTCTGTGAACATAGAAAACATGATTCCTTCCAATCAGCCCTGCGAAAAGGGACGCAAATGGCATCTTTTGTTTCAGGATGTTTCATTATATCCGCTCATATAAGATTACATTTAGTTAATTTATTATTTGCTTTGTTTAAAAATTCCATCTTATTGACACGTAAAATTTGTGTTGCTAACAATAACAATCTTTTTGTTTGCAAATCCATCATTCTTAGCTTGGGACCGATAATTTTCACAGAAAATGCTGGAATTCAGTGAATTAAGATAGAAATTTAGGAAAATATCAATTAGAATATTATTCTTCACTTCTTCTAAGTTTGGCGTTTTTCTATTCTGATAATTATTCGATGCTTTTAATCAACGCATTTAAGCTACAATTTTAAAATGTATTAATTCGCAGTTTTTTTAAATTACTTGTTTATTTATTTTTGTTTCCTTGGTTAAGAACAAACATTATTGATCTTAAGATGTTAAAACAAGAAGTCTAGCTAGTATAAACTTTACAAGGTAAGTGTATTTACGACAGAGGAAAGATCCCTTTGAAAGCAAGAGTGAAGCATGTATCGAATAACAAAATGTTGTGAGACGTTATTTTGAGACTTTGAGAAAAGCAATAGCGAATGAAATAACACAGACCGAAGTTAAATCTAAGAGCGAAAAGAAAATCCCAAGAGAAATAAAACATCATAGAAATTCTTCGAACAAAATTCTTCTGAATACTTTATTGCAATTTCTGTTACGCTGTCTGAATAAATGATATCCAAAAACTTTCATGGAGAACCAAAATATAAGAAAAGCAGAAAAACTAAAAAAGTATGCCAATAGAATAAACTATTGCAATTTCATTGTAGACAACATAAATAAAATAGTTTTTATATGTTGCAAGATTAGATAATGTTGGGATTCAGTATATTCATGTATTGCTTACAGCAAGTGCTTCAAATTAATTTTATTAAACACGAGTACAATTCGTGATTTAAGGAAATTAATAATATTATAATCAAGTTAGAATCAGCAAAAGTTCATAGCCTGCAATTCTATAAAATGTTTGCTCTGATATATTTAAATCCTCGATGATTATCGTTGGCGCAGTATCGCAGAGATTTATCACCATTAGTTAAAAAAAAATAAGATAGAGAATAAATGTACTAAAAAAATTGTCAACCTAATAATCACGTTTTACTGAGGGACTGTAGAATTACAAACTACTGAAGTTTTGAGAATATATGACATAGCATAACGTCTATTTGAAATCCAATCAGAAGAGGAATGATATACTATTTTATTTACTTCGTCAAATTTTGCAGAATTGTCTGTTTGTGTCCCTTCCAAGTCCCTACAAAATTCTGTTTCTTCGACTAAAGTTTTTTAGCTAATTGGTTTGTGAGTACATTGCCCGTCCTTATATTCCTTCCAGAACCAATAAAGAGTATTAAGTTGCTTTCAATACCAAAAGATAATTTTTTTAGATTTCGAAGAACCTTTTGGTTATTGTTACACATATTTCACCGTATTATATGCATCAAAATTTCTGTAATCCAGTAAAGGAAATGCTGCAAATGAATAGTTGACAGTTTTGTCTCGATACATATACTGCCGATTTTCATGAGGATTACTTATACTGACATATACTGACGATTTTCATGACGATACATATATTGTCGATTTTCATAAGGACCGTAGATGTTATTTTAAACAGTTTTTCATCATTAATCACGTTCATCAAATGAATGTAAGTTTCGACAATTTATGCTCAAAATTGAAGAATTCTCTAGTTGAAGGTAGTTTAACCAATTCTCCTCATGATTCGAGATTGATCGTATTGTATAAACATGAGAAAATTAGGAGAAAAGTGAGTCGTTTTCAGAATTAATTAATTTTAATTAATTATTACTATTTAAGGAGTAATTCTTATTATCAATGAAGATTTCTCAAAATTATAATCTTCCAGGGACACAAGATTACCAAATTTTCTTTTATGAACAAAAAAATAGATTTTTCTCTCCTTTTATCTCTTCCATAACATTTCGATGATTCTGTCAGGATTTATAGGTTAATTAAATAAGTGCGAAAGCTGCTGAATGTTCATTGCATCTATTTGGCGATCTGAGATACAGCAGGTCCAAAAGGAAGGTAATGTTGCGAATTTTGTGTATAAGTAAATAAAATTATACGTTACAATGCAGTATTTTCTGTGTAATGTAACAAGAAATGCGTGAAAGAGACGAGGCTTTGCTTTAAAAATAAGAATACAGGGCAGATCTTTTAACATTAAGTAAATGGCTATCTCGATAAAATGACAAGATATCATCAAGATGGCGATCAATTTAGAGACTAATTTTTTCGACAAATTTTGCGACAATTTGGAAACATTTCGGTTGGGTGTCTGTATAACTAATTGACCTATAACTGAATAACTATAGTTGATGTCTGTTATATAGCTGTTAACCGTAGTCGGACCGTAGATGTTATTTTAAACTTATAAGCCTTCCAGTAATTTCAAGAAATGTAAGGTACCAGAGATTTCTCGACGGCCATGTGAAAACTATATAAGAACTGAGAAAGCATACGCTCTCAATAGCTGTTATTTCCAAGAGACTTCAGAGTATTGAGATATCCATGAGAGGTTCGTCTTTTAGAGGCGCTTTGCATTCCGTTGCGTTTAACGTTCTCAATAGTGTAGCAAGAAAAGTGGTGTGGAGTGTGTGATCTGGAAGAAATATAAAATTAAAGTAACTTATCCCCAAAGGATGACAATTCAAATAATACAAATCAATTAATATTTATTATATCTTGACACCATTAACTTTTGAATCAGTACCAGCATAAAGTAAGCAAATATCGCCAGACAGAAGAATAACAGTCGTGATTGTATAGTGGTCGAAAGGACAGAAGTGTATCAGTCCTACCATCTTGAATCCTAACTTCTTGTACGAGATGTGCGTAATATTCCAATCAAAGTAGATCTCATTCCATCAACGTAAAGCAAAGTTTCTTGAGAAAAAAAAATTAAATTTTTTAACGGCGGAAATTTAGCTGGTTACCCGAATATATTTTTGAAGAAGCACAAGGCGAAGTTTTAAATCACCGGGAAAGGGGAGCACGTGCACATGAAGTCTTTTCGAAGACTTTTAGATTGTAGAACATTATCAATTATCAGCAGTTGTTAGGTATATAGATCTGTTTAGTTGTATCTTCACTTACAATTTCTTTACTAGAAGGAATACCATTACTCTACATCCATCAACGGAAATGGCAGACAAAAGGAACGAAAAGGAGCAAAAAATGGCGCACACGTCAGCCGGAGTGAGAACAGTTAGAAGGCCGTCCTACACCTTCGGAGCCCAACAGCAGAAGGAAGAAAAACAGGTTGTAGCCTTCAATTTCGCCTTGTCATTCAGCGGTCGAAGTGAACAAACACACTTGATGTTGAATAAATTTGGAGGCTTACCTGCACAAATAGCTTATACTGATTGGGCTCTTGGATGCTCATAAAAGCTCTACAAGTGCTTTTGTTGAAAGTTTCAGAACTGTAAAGTAATTTTTTAGATAAACTAAATTCTATCAAGCTATCATCAATTCTTTGTGCATTCAGTCTATTACGAACCCGTACATTCGCAACAGTAACTTTCATAGAAGGACTGTTTTACACTCATGTCCATAAATTAAGGATAATGCAAAATCAGGCAAAGGAAGAGTTAGAAGCAAAACAAATTTGACTTATTTGTAAAGCTCATTTATTAAACAAAAGGTAAAGAGCAAAAAAGAAGCTATATGTTTGATATTATTAAAAACATTAGCGATTTTTTCTCCCTGGAGCCAATTACAAAAAAAAAAAAAAACCTATTTACAAAATAAAACAATATTACATGGTTGGTATGATTGTTAATACATTGTATGTCTCCTAGACGATGCAATATAGTCCGTACAACGCCTAGGCATGCTGAGTATCAAATTATCGATCTGATCTTGGGGAATATTACACCACTCAAAAAGCAATGCTCTCCGAAGTTCCGGTAGACATGTAGAAGGAGGTTGACGGGCTGCAACTCGTCGGCCAAGCATGTGCCACACGTGCTCTACTGCATTCAAGTCCGGTGAGAATGCTGGCCAGTCCATACGGGTGATGTCCTCCGACTGAAGGCATTCGCTTACGATGTTTGCACAGTGAGGACGGGCGTTGTTATCCATAAACACAAATTGCGCGCCCACGGCGCCCCGAAACAAACATACATGTTGTTCCAGAGTGATGTTCCGATAGATTTGGTTTGTCATGTTTCAATTTGAACATGCAGGTCAGTTCTGGAACCCAGAATAATTCCACCCCAAACGAGCACTCCTGCACCACCATAACGGTGTCGCCCAATGATGTTTTCTTGGTGGTAACGGCTACCTGGAGCTCTCCATACGAAAGTCCGGCGAGAATCAGACTGCAAGCTAAACCTGGACGCGTCGGAAAACATCACACGAGCCCACTGTTGCGGTGTCCACAATGTATGCTCTCTACTCCAGGCTTACAGCAGGCGACAGTGAGTTGCGGTAAGGGGAACGCATCTGACAGGTCTACGAGCATATAGACCAATCTGCTCTAAGCGTCTGTACATGGTCTGCCTTGAAATTGTAGTACCAGTGGCTGAAGAGAGCTGACGAGACACGTCTGAGGCTGTGCTCCGCCTGTATCTTTTGCCAGTAACTGCCAAATACCGGTCCTCATTCGGCGTTGTAACTCGTGGGACGACCTATGCTGTAACGTCTACTCACATAACCATCATCTTGGAATCGTTGCCAAAGCATGGAGATGACACTCTGGGCAATTAAGTTCGTCTGATACTTCCAGTTGGGTACGCCCACATTCCAGACGACCGATAATTCTGCCACGTAAAAAATCATCCAAATGCGTCCTTTGTGTCATAACTATTCGGTTATTGCACTGAAATACTTATAAAGCGCCTGCGAACAATTTTACTTCTTTGCCTGTATTCTTTATATACCACTCTCTTACACTCTCGTCATTGTGACGTACCATCGGTGTCATCTGGTTACTTCCTGAAATTTGCATATAATTCTTGAAGATGTGTGTAGTGATTTTACAGGTGATATATTCATTTTAGAGTTCGATTTCCGCGTGACTCCGAATTATCCTTAATTTATGAATGTAATACAAATGGATCAAATTCGCAGCACTATGGTAAAATTTATGAAAACGCTATGTACCCATTTTGAATAATTGCCAGAAATGAGCCTTTAAAGTCTATGAAAATTCTCTGCACCTATTTTGCTTAACTGCCAGAAACAAACCTGGAATTTGACATTATGGCCGTTCCGTTCCGTTTGCCGTTGTCAACACGTTTATCTTGTAAAGTTGCAAGCTGTATATCGGCTATATTCATTTGGTTGCTTCATGTAGCGATGCACAGATAGAAATGCCTAAGTGAGTCCTGGAGACAAGATATGATGCATAAAATGCATTTTTTTCTCATAAACTGGAAGACTATATACATAATATTTACAACTACTTGCATTGTATTAAATGAGTGATGAGGACGAATTACAAAATCATTTTATAAACACATATTCAGCTGAAAATGTGGACAGAGTAAGATGCAAAAGCACATTCGGTTCGATCTTATGGTCGTCGTGAAGACATTTGTACATAGAAATGGGCATTTCTAATAATGAAGATATGCTTTGCACCACTTGAAGCTTCTTAAGTACCTTGTCGGACATTAATAGCATTCTTTCCTATTTTTAAATAGTATAAAATAACTAAGAATCCTTTCTTATGTAAAACAGCTGAACTTTACTGTCTTATCTCTCTTCCGCTTTCCTTATAGAATGCAAATTTAGTTTCAGAGTATTTAAGCTGAGGTTCTTGGATTGTAAGTCGGAGTGTGTTTCTGCCTCTCAAAGCCATGAGAAGCCAATGTTTGCGAGATTTGAGCCAACCTTGCGTTAAATCAGTTTTGCAGCCTTTAGCTACTAGACTTAAGTTTTAATCATGAGTTTAAGTAGTAATTTATTTACTCTCTCTTACAGTAAAGAATATATTCCTATCAGTTTATGTTTACTTAAATCCTTATTTTTTATCTATGTTGCAACATTATAAAATAATTTATTATTGTGGAAATTTACCAGCTACTTACCCAGCACCGCATATTCTTCTTTTTGCACACAGGAAATTCTTTTCGCCATTGAGAATTTGAGAAGTGTGAACTTTATCTCCTTTCAAGAAACTTTGCATATCGAATTCTATACTATATTTATTATTTTTATTTGAACTTACATTATTTTTCATATTGTAACTTATCGAACGTTTACACTGAAAGTTTAATTTTGAATCTTTTTGTCTCATGAAAAGTACTCTTTCTGAAATAAGCGATGTCATAGATTTCGTGTTGAGTAATAACTGCAAATAGTTTACTTTAACTCTTATTTTAGTCTTATTTTCCAACTGTAGGAATATCATTTCAAAGAAACATAATGAAAGTTTTCGTCAAATGATTTAATTCTTGTAAGAACGCACGGAAACGCAGTGTACATTTTCTTCAAGCGAATACGTTCTTGCAGTAGTAGTATTTCAAACAAACCTAATGAAGATTTATTCAAATAAACTATATCCTGAAACTTAAAACGAATCATGTAAACTAGAAATTATTATTCAATGTAAGGAGAAACAGAAAATCAATAACCTGTATGTATTTGTGCAACGAGTTATTAGGTAAAAATGCAGAACCAAGGAGAGATCAAATGGCTTCAGGACATTCTGATTGGTGTTCAGTTTAATCCGTGCCTGCTAATCCTTACTATGTCACCTCTCTCGCATTAATTAGATAGCAGCAGGGCTTGTTTTCACCGCCAAGGATAATTATTCAGAATACTTGCAACCGTAATTTATTTCATTGCAATATTCTAAATGGTACACTTTGTCGAGCACTTGCTAAGTACAAACTATTAATTACCAATGTAGATTAGTTAATTATTCTTGCAGATTAGCAAAGCGAGTTGTAAACCTGATCGTCTTTGTGACCTTTAAATTTAATATGGATAGGCACTACTTAATTAAATGAAGTTTCTAAGCTTATGGATAGTGTTATATAGAAAAATATTTTGTTGTGTTTTAATACCTTATTCCTTTATAACTTTAACTTTAAACCTTGGTTCATGGTGCCGGACAAAATTAACAAAAAATTCAATCAAATATCAAATAATCCACATTCAAAATCTAATTCATAATATTCATATATCATATCGACATTCTTATAACATTCGTATAGTGGTATAGTACAATTTAACTTTTAGGTTTGCGTTGTGAGTAACCTATGCCAAGGAAAAAATCAATAACCCCAAATTCAGTTAAACTCCATATTTCTTAAAAGCCTCCCGGCTCAAACAAATGGAGGGACATGACAGACCACAGTAAATTATGCACTACATTGAACAAAAGAAACATAGTATGTATAACGAACACATTTATTAATTTCTAGAATATTCAAACATATGATAACTAGGTAAACTGATTAGTCCCCTACAATTTAACCTTAAGATGCAAATTAACCTATATATCATTTTAAATTCTATACTCATGTTAGGTGTACAATTTTTTTTTACATTACATAACTCACTAGTTTAAATAGAAAAGACCAACAAAGGAAAAATCACTCACAGGGTGAAGTTCATACATTAAACTCCTATGCCATCATCGACTGATTAGTATGGAGTGTTAATAGTTCAACAGATTGTCCAACTCATTTTGTTGATCCTTCGAAAAAATCGGGAATGCCATCATCGACTGATTAATACGGAGTTCTAGATAGTTCAACAGATCGTCCAGCTGCTTTTAAATCAGGAACGCTACGCCTTCAGCAAAATCAAGACTCAAGGAAAACACAGGTATCAGGATGCTTCTTTTAAATCAGGAACACTTCACTAAATTCAAGACCCCCAGGAAAAAAAAATACTGGTATTAGAAAAAGGTAGGGAGATCCGGGACGAACACCTGAATTAAGGTAACCTCGAGAATGTCAAATTAAAATTCTTGGGAAAATATAACGAAGAAGCAGCAAAGCTATATTTTGCATAAGCACTTAGTCTCAACTCGAGCAAAATTCTCATCAGCTGAAAGCCGACAGAAATTCAAGACCGCAGCCCGCTGGTACACGGCATTCGCGAGAGCAAGACCCGCAAGGGGGTCAAGCCCCCGCCACTCGTTTTCTTCTCTTACTCTTCTTGAAACTCAGAATCAGAAATCAGAATGATCTCTAGCCTGGTGCAAGCACCCAGGAAATCTCGGTTTCTCCGCCTCTGTGAGTTCATAGGCTTTCAAAAAAAATCATAAAATTAAATCTTACCATTGCCGGAATTTTATTTTATCTATATTGAGAAAATGACACACCCGTGACGAATCAAACACCAGAAAATCTGACAATGCAATCCGAAAAACATCTGTACACATAACGTGAGAAAAAGTAGACCCCCCAACTAACAAGCGGAAAATAAGCTTTACGAGCATCCAATTACCTAAGGTTAGTTTAACCCCCACTGTCTTGAAGTAAGAAAACTGCAACCTTAACAAAGCGACAGGAAAACGATTTCCGTTTCACACGCCAAGAGTTAAAAGGGCGACACACAACTCCCAACTGCCTCCATTGTTAGTAAAAGGCTATAACCAATAAACCTGATGTGTGTTCTCGCAACCGTCTCTCGCCTTTGTTACAATTCCTACTCAAGAATAATGAGTTAAATAAAACCTTAAGAGCTTAAGAATACTTTTTTTCCAGAGTAAAATACACATGAATACAAATAAAAATATTAGAATAATAATAACTTAAAACACATATTAAAAATTGAAATTCGCGGCATAACAATAGTAAAATTAAGTCTGTTGCGGAATTATTAATTGCTAATACGGATATAAATGCCGGGAAATTTTCTAATACAGTTCGAGAGATTAGCACCTGAACAGGAATTCCAATTACATTTCTTAGAAATGCAGCAAAGAATGGAATTTACTAAAAGACTGTTTGTTTTGGAAAGCGCATACAAAGAAATTCAGTTGAGAATCACACACCTATGTATATTTTGCTGCAAACTTCCCTAGAAATACATTTTTGCCTTTGATGCTTCCAGTTTATTTTTTTCTTCTGAAATGGTGAAGACTTATACATAAAGAAGTCTTGTAAAGTAGGTACAAATTGCATTATCAGATTAAGATGCTAACAAATCAGCCAAGTTCAAAAACAAAAATCCTTATTAAAGTTGTTAAAACAGGTTTACACAAAATACATACATCCAAAAGAGTTAACAGATTTATGCAAAATTTTAATTAAATTCCAATTTTAAACTTGTATTCGTTTTTGATATCTAACGATATTCATTTGTAAAAATTAAAGTTCAAAATTTAAATTTATTTTTAAATAACCAAAGCTATTTGTAATATTTATTTTACGACAGTGTATATTTAAATGTGTTAAAAAATACAACTGAAAGAGGAAATAGATGTTTGAATTTCTATGAGATTTATCAGTAAGAGCAAATTATGATTCAGCAGTAAGCACTTCTGTTTTGCTTAGAGGTACACGTAGAGATGACATCGAATTTGATGATTTCTCGAGAATGCAACGGTGAAGATTGATACTTATTAATTCAAGTATTATTCCGAATTTTGAATTGTGATCAGTTTTCAGCTTAGCAGTATGCTGAAAGCCACCTAAAAGCCGAAAATATAAATATAGCAGTATATATGAGTGCGCCTGATAGAGTATTCTGGTGTTTCATGTAAGAAAACACATGAAGTAAACAGGAAGCACATTCTCTTATCAAAATATAATTTCTTCCTTAAAACCCTCTAAGCGGCAAGGCCGTATATATACGGCCTAGAATATTTATTGTGATACCTGTAAGAACGTATATATACGTGCATATTAAAATATGTCAACGAAATTAAGGCAATATATCAAAAGAAAACAAATCCAGGTATGAAATACCAGTACAGTTTTTACATTAAAATCAAAAAAATAATTTGTTCTCATAGTAGTTTTGGGAAATTTGTGCTTTCTTAGAGAAAACCCTGGCCGCCCAGAGGGTTAAGAGCATTAAGTCTGTTAAAAAGAAGGCGGAATGTACCACAATCTTTTATATTCTATCTGTATACTTTGCCAAAGAATGTAATCAAACTGTTTATCTTTTTCAAGATAAACAACCTGCTAATTAACAGTTAATTTATGCTTAATATTTCAAACATTCCTTGGATCCAAAATGCTTTGAATGTATATGTCTGATATAAGTCTGTAAGTATCTAAAGAAAGCGATTGTTGTAAAC
This sequence comes from Stegodyphus dumicola, assembly GCF_044657685.1. Lineage (NCBI taxonomy): Eukaryota > Metazoa > Arthropoda > Arachnida > Araneae > Eresidae > Stegodyphus > Stegodyphus dumicola. The sequence continues at coordinate 60,367,372 of NC_140775.1, read as the reverse complement.
TGATTTAAAGCTGGGGTAGTGAGAAGTCAGCTTCTAAATGCATGAGATAGTCTTAAGTTTGGAATGAACTTTGAATTTTGGAAGGAATCTCAATTGAAGCTCCTAGGATTTTGTGGCATGAGCCACTCAACTAAGCTGATGAAGCATTATTTAAGGTAATTAATATTGATAAACACTATCTTACTAAGAAACACGTTAACAATCTTTTGTGTGCTAGAAAAATGAAAGAAAAATTTGCAAATTGCTGATTCAAAGCATGTGTTTTCTAACGATAAGCCTTAAATATCGAAACAGTTATTAAAGTGCCAATACAGGAAAGTAATATTTCGCTAAAAAGGAGTGTATAGGTTACATAACTTACTGAAAAAAATACGAAAGTCTTTTTTTTTTTTCTTTAATAAAGCTAATTTGAGAAAACTGCAAATCTGAAATCCAAGTATTTTAATCAGGGCTGTGAAACTGACAGCCCGCGTGTGCATTTTACTATGAATAAATTTATGTTACTAACAATATTATTAATATTAAAATTATTTTACTATGTGAAAATTTAAATGTAATTTGAATTTAAAGTAGGTACTATTTAGTTTGCGTAACTTCACTTAACCTGGCTGAATACAGCAGCAATCCGTTTAACGTCTGGCTCAACGTTGGCACCACATATTATATTTTGGTTGGTTGTTGTTTAGCTATGGTTGGCGCACGTGATGCGCACACTACTCTGCGCTATTTGGTTGATTCATGCAATCATGCGAGTGCAGTCTTATCTAGAATTTGTTGAGGGGTGACTGTGCTATAATATTATTAACTTAATTTCATATTTATTTATTAATTAAAATAAATATTGAATATGAGTGCTACTAATAAAAGAAAAATAGACCTCGAAAGTCAAGAATTTCAAGATCGCTGGAAGATAGATTATTTATTTATTCTGAACAGGAATGGTAAATCACAGTGTCTGGACAGTTTACAAATCATAGCTGTGTGTAAAAAATATATAACTTGAAGCGCCATTATCTTTCCATGCATGTAAAAAAGTATCATTCGTACACGCGAGACATGAAACTACCACTAGTGAAAAAAATGAAAAAGCAGCTGGATCATCAAATGATTTATTTTAATCAAGAACCAAATTTTTCAGAAGCATCTGTAGCTGCATCGTTTGAAGTTTGTTTAGAAATAGTAAGGCAAAGAAGCCATTTTTGGATGGAGAATTCATTAAAAAATGTGCAATAAAAATGGCTCAAGCATTTAATGACAACGAAATGGTAAGAAATTTTCAAACAACATTACTTTCCCAACAGACTGTAAGCCGACGTGTAAACGAGATTAGCATGCATGTTACTAATAAATTAGAAAACCTAATCAATAGTTGCTCCTATTTTTTGGTAGCATTGGATGAAAGCACAGACATCTCCGATACAAGTAAAATGCTTACCTTTATAAGAACTGTAAATGAAAACTATAATTATTCAGAAGAACTTTTAAAATTACAATCATTATACGGAACGGCAGAAATCGTTCTCTGGCACACCGAAAATACTCGTATAAAACATTTTTGGATTAATTGGAAACTGAGTATGGAGATCTGTTTTTACATAGTAACGTTCGTTGATTAAGTGCTGGAAAGTGCTTGAGGAGATTCTTTACACTTCGAAAAGAAGTTCATCTTTTTCTCACAGAAATTGCCGTCGATGAAAATTTGACAGCAAATTTAGTTGATAAAATTTTTATTTATTCACTTGCTTTAATAACGAACATTACAAATTATTTAAATATTTTGAATAAATCCTTGCAAGGACAAGATCAACATGTGTGTTGCCTTTATAAATATGTTACTGGATTTAGAAACAAATTAAAATTGTTAAGGTTTAATTTGGAGAAAAATAATTCATTTCATTTTGAATCTTGCAAATAGATCTATGAAGAAATGAAGGGATGTAATATAGAAGCGAATTTTAAAATATTTCTACCAAAATTGGATATGCTAATTACAGACTTCAATGAAAGATTTTTCTCAATTTGATGATATTAAACCGTCTATTGATTTATTTTGTGATCCAATTAATATTGATATCAACTCCGTTGATCTTAAATATCAAATAGAATAATGCGACCTGCAGGCTGAACCATTTTTACTTCCCTGTACGAAGTAAAAAGGAAGTATTGTAATCGCGAAAAGTTTCAGGCAGCATATTTCAACGAAAATATCCATTTTGACCGCTTTCGAAATCAATTTAACGATTTTTCTGCGTGATATCTGTACGTAAGGACAGGATAAATAACTCTTTTCCTCCAAAAAAATTATAAAACTGCTTTAAAATGAATTCTGAAGAGAATTTTTCGTGGCGTCTGTACGAACGTATGTACGTACGTGAGTACGTATCTCGCATAACTCAAAAACGAGTAGCCTCAGAACGTTGAAATTTTGTATATAGGACTACTATAGCATGTAGATGTGCACCTCGTATTTTGGTTGGATTCGACCGCGCCAAACGTATATAAATATATTTATATATATATCCACTCTGTTACCCGTCTCAGTGATCCCAGTTTCTTTACTCTTATATGTTTGTAATCTGTACATTTTTTGCTTTAAAAATGTTTGAATTATGTTGTTCTTGTCTTCCGGTTAAGGTTTTTATGCCTTTAGTAAATCTGTATGCAATATTTTTAGAATGATCAACAATTTTAAAGTTGTTTAAGTGCCGCTAAGCCTAACAATTTTTTTGATGGCGTCCATTGCTTGTTTACAATTGAAACAGCAGAGTAGTGGATTTGTTGCGATTCTAGAGAAACGTAGCTTCGCAACAACAAAGATAACGCCTTCATTTATTATTGCGAATTAAATCATGCTTATTCTTTTCTGGAATTTTTTCAATGAACCAAGTTTTTAAGATTTACTTAATTTTTAATAATTTAATTTTTAATAATTAGTAATTTAATTGTTAATAATTAGTAATTTTTAATACAGATATTTTGAGTTTTTATGTATTTTTGCCTTGTCGCGAAGTGATAACTGAATTAATTGAATGAGAAATACTCAATAATCAGCGAAAACTGTTTCTTTTTTGTTTTGTTTGCTTAATTTCTTTTATACATCGTTCTAGCTTTATTATAGTATATGAATAGAACATGTGGCAACGATTATATAATTCTTTATATGATATAAATTTTGTGGAGTCAGAGTTATAATATGAACGAAATATAATACTGTTAAGTGAACCCAGCGCCAGAGTGTCGCTATGTTAAACAAACTGAGTGAATTTTAAAGAATCATTTATCCTATTTTGGTTTATGCGCTGTCGGCGAAGTAGATTTAATTAAATCCAATAAGTTTAAACGAAATGCAAGAAACAAATGTGTATAATTTAATATTCTGTACAAAGAAGTCACGTGATGTACACATCAGATTTTTTACAACTCGTGGAGTAACTGCGATAGAAACATTCAAATTTTTAGATAAAGAGGAATATCCAAAACTGAGAGATTTTGGACTTCAAATTGTATCAATGTTCGGAAGTAAATATATCTGCGAGCGTACATACCCCGATCTGAAATATATAAAGTCAAAATATAGAAACAGTTTGAAAGATTCCACTCTTGAAGATATAATTAGACTTGCCACAACAAATATTGATGTGGACATAAAAGATATTGTTGCTAAACAATTACGGCCACAATGTTCTCATTAATATATTACGAATATTTTAAAGTTTTCTTTTTAGTATAAATAAAATATTTTTACTTCCTTGTACGAAGTAAAAAGGAAGTATTGTAATCGCGAAAAGTTTCAGGCAGCATATTTCAACGACAATATCTATTTTGGCCGCTTTCGAATGCAATTTAAAGATGTTTTTGCATGACATCTGTACGTAAGGACAGAATAAAAGACTCGTTTTCTCCAAAAAAAAATTATAAAACTGCTTTAAAATGAATTCTGAAGAGACATTTTCGTGGCGTCTGTAGGAACGTATGTACGTACGTACGTATCTCGCATAACTCAAAAACGGTTAGCCTCAGAACGTTGAAATTTTGTATATAGGACTGCTATAACATGTAGATGTGCACCTCGTAATGTGGTTGCTATCGGCCGCACGAAACGTATATAAATATTTTATATATATATATATATATATCCTCTGTTACTGGGCACAGTGATCTCAGTTTCTTTGCACTTATATGTTTGTAAATTGTACGTTTTTTGCTTTAAAAATTATTGAATTATGTTGTTCATATCTTCTTTTAAGGTTTTTATACTTTCCTAAATCTGGAAGCAATATTTGTACAATTATCAACAATATTAAAGCTGTTTAAGTGCGGTTAAGTTTTAAATAACATGGCGGACATATTTGTTTACATTTGAAACAGCAGAATAGTAGACTTGTTGCCAATCTAGAGAGACTAAGCTTCGGAACAACAAATATAACGCCTTCATTTATTATTGCGAATTAAATCATGCTTAATCTATTCTAAAATGTTTTCGAGGAAATAAGTGTTTAAGATTTACTTCGTAAATTTTAATACAGATATTTTGAGTTTTTATGTATTTTTGCCTTGTCGTCTGTGAAAAACTATTTCATTTTTTTTTTTGTTTGCTTAATTTCTTTTATACATCGTCCTAGCTATTTGATATATAATAGCTTATAGCTATTTTTATACATCGTTCTAGCTATTTGAATAGAACATGTGGTTGTGATAAGATAATTCTTCAAATGATATAAATTTTGTGTATTCTGACTTATAATATGAACAATATATTAAGTGAACTTAGCGCCAGAATGTCGCTATGGTAAAGAAATATAGTGAATTTTAAAGAGTGCATTTATTCTATTGTGGTTTATGCGCTGTCGACGAAGAAGGTATAATTCAATCCAATAAGTTTAAATGAAATGCAAGAAAAATGCGTATAATTTAATATTCCGTACAAGGAAGTCATGGGGTGTACACATCGGATTTTTTAATTAACATAAACTTACGTTTCATTTATCAACCTTCTTGGCCCCCGAAATGTTTGGTGAAGAAAATATGGCCCTCGGCTTATGATAAGTTGGACAGCGCTGATTTTAATTACTACACTAACTTCCTGAAAATGAAGCCGTGGAAGGAATGGAAATCGTGCTTTGAAAGCAGAAAAATATAGATATTACTTAGAAACATACAAGGAAATTTTATATGGATATCTCAGCTGAGCGTATTAAAGAGATTAACAAATGAAGAAAAATTCAGTCTTTTGAAAAGATGATGAAGTCATCAGTAAACCAGTAAATTATGTACATTATGAATAGGAATCATCTAATTTCATGAACAGTCTAAACAGTTTTGAGGAATAGCATCTCTTTCGATAAATATGTATCAAACACGTAAGGTAAATTTTATCAACTATCTAAGCGATTATTCCCCCCATTATTTAATCATAATTTACAAATGTATATGATCAGATGTTCATTAAAAATATAAACAAAATTACAATGGTTTTTGAACACAATAATAAATGTACTTTGTGGGAAATAATGTCATAAATTGCTTGAATTTTTTAATATTCAACCAATTAATTATTGTAATTCAAACCCTTCGTTTGAGCTTCTCCGAAATGTATTACAATGTGTTCTTTAAATTGCTAAATTTAATAAAAATAAAATTACTTACTTACTATGAAATATTCAAATAGTCAGAAAACATAACTAAAATGGAGCAACTATTCAAAAGAGGTTCAGTAGACCTCCTTTGAAAACCTGCTCCTCTTTCGTCCGCAAACCGATAAGTGAAAGACATGTCGTCAAGTTTAACATTCATGTAGCGATGTATGCTGCATAAAATTCGCACTTGGAATGATAATTTACGTCAGCAAAAGACTTTTTCTTTCTGCTACACAGCGTCTTTTATCACCTTAAGGCGCCAATTCCGAGCACGCATTCCATTATAAAATCTACATTTTTCTTTCCCCTGTACCTGCCTTTACAGATTTTTTTACAACTTAACAATTTTTTCTTAGTTCATATGAACACGATCCAGTTTATAACATTCAGATGAACTAAGAAAAATTTTGAAACTCATGCAATTAAAACGTTTGCCAAATTTATGTCATAAAAACATTATCGATGCTGACCAATAATCATATTCTATATTATAGTTATAAAATGTGACACATTTCGTGCAGTAAATGTCTTTGAAGAGTGAAATGTGCGCGGATATAGACATCCTTTTATCTTTAAAAGAATTTTATAGCAAAGTTCTTTTTCCCTGTGGATCATGGCTCCATCAAATCAGTGTCTTCCAAGCTTTGATAAGAATAAATACGAAACAGTCATAACTTTTTTCTGCACGCTTAGAAGAAAATTTCTGAGTTAATTATAAAGCGAACGCGGTGACATTGAATTTCAAGAATACCATTTAGCTTTGTTATTGTATCAAAGGATTTGATTTATTCACTGATTCATTTCGAAATCATTAATATGATTATCTAGAACATACTTTGAAATCAGCATCGCTTTGATATATTAGATTCTTTTGCCATAAGAACCACCTCATTCATTTAAAATAGAAATGAGCTCAAATTTTTGTGTTAGTGACATGATGCTTAATCTCGTGACGGAAACAAAATGGTGAATATTCTTTGTAATACATTCATTGCACTTCATCCCACGAATTCACTATGATTATGACGGCATTTCATATGTATCAAATTCTTTCCAAAAAAGTCTTTGTCGCTTTAATTTCGTATACTTTGTTATTGCGAGCTTGAAGCGCAAAAAAGTACGGTATGGCGGTAAAAAGTACGGTACAAACTAAAGTACGGCACCCTACGGGTATGCGCTACTGGTAAAATACTATACGTAAAGGTATATGCATCATATCTCATTTAGTGGTGGAAAACCGCTAAGCCAATGCCATCCTGAGGGGCGATCAAGATGGCCCATCATGAGGCCCTTGGTTAAGCGAAATATAATATTTACACTTTTATTACGCCAATACTTTGATCCGTTGTTTGTAACAAGTATTCAAAGACGAAAGAACAGCTTTCGTACTTGGATTTAAATTCAAAATTCCAGGTACTTGATGGAAAACATTATAAGTGGTTAATTTTCTTTAAAAATATATTTTAACTAATAATGATAATGCTTTTGGAATAAAACTGTGACTGAATTAAATTCAAATACAGAAAGATGTCTGAACTCTTAACATCTATGCTATGTAACCAAATATTTTCCCTCCGACTTGGTCCTAGAGTCAAAATTGCGGGTATACATATTTTGAAGAAATATGAGTCACGTGATATTGTATTCAAAATCAATATAATATTTACACAAGAGGTTTTGAAAAAGAAGAGAAAAAATATTTCTTGCACATCTAAAACTTTGGCCAGTTTCAAAAAAATCTAATGCAAAGTTTAAAAGTTAGAATATCCGATTACCAATTTATCATTATTTAAAATTCAAGACTTTAAGATTTATGGTTATTATATATGTACATATATTACAGTATTTTGGCATTCATAAAAAATTAAAAAATGTTTTTTGAAATTAATTTAACATCTGACATTTACAATTAATTTTATTTCCAAGAGTATCTAATTTAACTTCCTTTTCTTCCATTTGAATCTATTTATATTTTTACTACGTTTTAAATGCTGTAATATAAATACAACAATCCAAAATTACATGCTTTTTTTTAAAAATAAATGTGAAAATATACAAATATCTGATTCACGGATTTAAAATTAAATTTTAGAAAACTCTAACAAACTGAAAAATAGAAAATATTTATATTCTTGCATGAAATATAAATAAATTACATAATTATCTAACTCTTTCGTATAAGTAATATTGAATTTCGTATAATTAATTTATTCATATAATTAATTTCGTATAAGAAATTGGTGCAGGGTTTCTCGAAAATATATTGAAAAGCAACTTTGAAATGTTTCTAACAAACGAGAATTAAAACGTGATTTTTATTTATCGATAGAAAAATCAAAGTCTTGTTCTAAATGGTTAAACCTTAGATAGGGACATGCAATCGAACTTGAAGCATCAATTTGTCCAATCTTGCTGGTGATGTCAAATACAGGAAACAGGAAATGTCTGCCTGAGAAAAAGTAATCAGTGCTGTGAAATATTTATCCCGAAAATTAAAAATTAATAAATAGTTATTTAAAGAAATAAACAGTATTGAAGATTCCTATATGAAGCTTCAGATTATTTATGAGTCCAAATATCAAAGAAGAATTGGAAATATCACAGAATCAGGAAGGGGAAGGAGTGTAGTACAGAGAGTCAAAAATAAATAGCAGCACTTTCGATGGTTACTTGGTTAATCAAAATACTCTAGTCTTCTCAAATACAAGAATTAATTTACCGAATTTTAAGCAGTAAAATTAAATTAAAGACGTATGCCTATTTTCAATTATTTACAGACAGTTTCTAAAAGTATAAAGTTTCTAAAAGTAAATTGATTTTAATTCTTCCTCGTAGGGATTTAGGGAATCATATAATAATAGTTAAAGCAAATTGTATTTTTTTCTGCTAAACGTACAAAGTATTTCTGAAATATTTTATTTAGACTGAACTATATAAAGATAAAACAGAAACAAAACCGAAGCAAAAAAGACATTACTTGACGAAAATCTCCAGAAAATATATTTTTTTTTCTTTTTCATAAAATGCAATGTCATCAACTTTTCTCTCCTCCCTTTTTATTTGTTTATTATTTTTTATAAGATCTATGTTGTGACGTGATGAAATCTCTAGAAGATGCAAAGCATCGCCCTTCTACAATGCCATCAGTGCAAATTAATGATCCGAAGCGTTACGGAAATTAATTTTAAAAAAAATGATACTTAGCTTAAGAAAGCCATTTTTAGCTTCCAAAATGTCCTCGAAATCTTAACATTACTTTTTCTTATTAGAGCCCTTGGGAATTTAATTAAGAACATGCAAATTAAAAAAGAATAAATTAATGTCATTTCGCAAACATATATAAAATGTTCTGATGTTACGAATTAATTAGTGATTATTTTATGCTGCATTCCTGAAAAAATTAAAGTATTCCACAGACTTTCTCTCATCAATTGTAGATGTCGTCACCTTAAAATGAAAGTGTTCTTTACCAATAATGTTAATTTACGTTCTAAACTGCCGTATTGACTTTTAGAATTTATTATCAGAATTGCATATTTGACTTTTAGAATTATTTAGGTGGTCACTATGAAAATTTCCATTGCATTTGTTTCTTTTTATTTTAATTCATTTAATTGCAATTAAGAATATATTTATTTATAACCTGACAACAAAAATTATACTCCATTATTTGTTTCAAAAATTAATATAAGCAAATTTTGCATTCTTGGAATATTCACCATTTCCAAACTTTGCCAAAGAAATTTTAGCGAATGTTATGTATTAATTGTTATTATTTTCAAGCTTTAAGTTAATTGCTTACTTAATTCAGTTTTGAACAAGAATTGAAGTTATTAATTTTTGCTTTAGTTTGTATAAAGTTGGTTGAAAGTTCGAAATGTAATTTTTGTAAACTTTAATTTTAGGTTTGGTTGCTTTAAAAGTTTTCTTAAGTTGATGTTGTTTAATTTTAATTTGTGTTTAGGGACTTAAGTTTACTTGGTTTTGTACTTGTTTGTTTTTGACTCTTAAGGTTGTTTAACTTATTTTAACTTTCAACATAAATTATTTAAAATTTTTATTGCTGCACGTTTGGTGTGTTAATTATTTTTTTATTAGGGGTAACTTAATTTTTACCCCTCTTTCTATTAAAGTTTATCGAATTCATATTTCCTGACTGGTGGTAAGGTCAATCAATTGTAATTGAAACTCAGTCTGGATAATAAGTGTGTATACTTAATTTCTTCCGAAGAAACAATTTATATTGTGTAGACATTTTAATGAATTTAATTGATTAATAATAGTTTAATTTTTACGGTACTCAATTCGTTTATTGTGTTGAAAAACTACTCACTGGTTCTGTAATTTTTTCGCATCCAAAGTTGTCGGGTGGGAATTCGTTTATCAGAATTCCTTATCTGGAGATAGTTGCGCCTCGAATTCTTTTGATCAAGCTTTATACCACATGGCTGATGACTTCACTATCTGGATATTTTTCATAAACGGAACCCTGTTTGCTCTGGCATCTCTAGCATAGAAATATTCTACTTGATTGAGATTGTTTACGTGGAGTGAAGTTTCTTCCGTTAGAGTCCTTGCCATAGTCGAGTTGCACCCCGATTCTCGAGGCTAGTGCTTTCTTCGCCTTCGATCAGCAGAGAGGTTGACCCAGCGGAGTGGCCTTTAGAGCTGCACTGATGAACTGCGTCGTTCGCCAAATGCTGGTAGTCGGGAAACCCCTTCCCATGAAGATTTCTATGTTCCGTCGTTTGGGGTTGCCGTGCTTGGCGTTCTTCCGATCATCATATTCGTCAATTATTTCAAGATCTCGCCAGGTACAAAAGCTGCTCCTCCGTTTGGGCCGAGAGAGGGAGAGCTGCGAAGAAAAAAGATGTCACGTCTACTCTACAGCGTGGAGGGCAGCAGCTTCGGAGACGAGGAGAAACAGCTAAGAACTTGAGAGAGTTGTTTCGGTTTGGAAATTCGATGTGTTGTTACTAACCTCTACTTTCTCTCCTGTCTCGCATTCGTAGCCAAAATGGTTCCTGCCGAGGATTTCTGGTGGACGAGCCGGACAAGGGAGACTGCTGTGCTGCGCTACCTCTACCAGTAAATTTAATTTTGTTTATTCCTTTTGCAGAATAGTGCACTATGGCTTCTTCATTCCTGTGGGAAAAAAAATCTCCTGGTGTATCCCTCCCGTGAAAAACATATGCTGCAGTTTGACTGTTTTCAGTAAATTGGTCATGTCTCCTAAAATTAATTGTTAAACAAAATATTCACTTCCGGTGTAAACATGTTTTGTGTGTTATCCTTCATGAATAACCCTTTTCAGTATTGAACGATGAGTTTGCCGTTATGTTAATTTTCCTCATTTTTACTATTTACAGTTGCTTAAAAGTTCATAGTGTTTATTGCAACATTAAAGGAGCAAGGCCCTCCGCTCATCTAATGTTGATAACCAGCGACCACCTTACCAATTCTAACTTTGTTCTATTAAATCACCAAAATAAAATGTTAGTTTGTTTTTCTAATCTATTTGTATTATTTTTAATTTTAATTAATTTGTGACACTGGGTCAATTACTCTAATTTACTGGGTTTAAATTGTATTACAACGTACAAATTGTTACTTGAATACACGGATTGTTATTGAATGTGTTATACTGTATTGGTTGAGAAATATTACTGATGTGGAGTATTTTTGCACATTTTCCCAAATACATATTGGCATGAATATGAATTTTCAATTTTACAGTGATGATGTTTAATAGTGCTTATTGTAAATGACTTATGTTTTAATGTTCTATACCTAATACAGAACAAGAATGTAGTTACCTCAAATAAAAAAATAATTAACACACCAAAAGTGCAGCAATAAAACTTTAAAATAACTAAAGTTAAACACCTTAAGGGTCAAAAACAAACAAGTACAAAAATAAGTAAACTTATATCCCTAAACTCAAATTAAAATTAAACAACTTAAGAAAACGCTTAAAGCAACCAAACCTAAATTTAAAGTTCACAAAATTACAGTTGAAACTTACATTCAACTTTAAACAAACTAAAGCAAAAATTAATAACTTCAATTACTGATTAAAACTGAATTAAGTAAGCAATTAACTTAAAGCTTGAAAATAATAACAATTAATACATAACACGAATGCAGTCATTAGAATACGTTAAAACGTGAAAATTAAGAATAATATTTATGAACTAAAAAGGAAATATATGCATGTTTTTCATTTTATCTCTCTCCCTAAGTAAAGCTTAAGAATGAAGTTTGAAAGAGTTTGTTATTACTTTTTGAGGGTATACCAAACCAAAATTTAAGTTATCTTATAACGTATTTTCTCGTTCCTTTCCGCATGGCTTCGTGGTGTAGTGGTTAGCACACTCGGCGCATATTCGACAGGTCCATGGTTCGATTCCCGACGAAGCATTATTAATTTTTCATGTTTCCTGCTTTAAAAAATCCTAATGACTCTACAGTTATGCTCTAACTAAGTGTAGTGGATGATAATTCTTCACCAGGATTTGGCGGTTGGGTCCCCTAAACCCCAGTCGCCCTTAAAAAGGGGGAGTATACAAGGTATTTTCTCTTTGCTTTTTGCGGCCTTCATACTGTAACGGTTAGTACATTCGGCGTGTATTCCAGAGGTTCAGGGCTCGAGTCCCGGCGAGGGCCCTGCTAATTTTTCATGTCTCCTGTTTCAAAATAAGCTAATGGTTCTATATACTAAAGCGCAAAATGTTTTCTTTAATAAAATTCGTTTCATCAAGAAAAGATCTATTTTGTAAGTTACTGCTAATTTAGATATTTAGGCATTAGTTAACAGGCCATTCAGAAGCATTGCAGAAGCGAGACAATGAAAGGTTTTCTAATTTGTTCTTATGTTTCCGCAATTAACAAATTATAAGCCTTGTTTGCCGCTGAAAACGACAGTAACTTTATCAACGTACACGCGCAGCCTAAATTAAAAATATTTGCTTATGTTATTAGATTTTTTGCTTATAACCCATGTTATAAAGAGGAATTCCGACTAATTATAACTAGACTAGATGATAATAACCGATTAGACGATAATAAAATATTTTCATTACTTTTTGAAACCTAAAACTTCGATATATTTGTATTCGAAAATTCCTATTTGCATTGTCAAAGAGTTATTCATATGATCATTCTTGGATTCGGTAGCTGTGTAATACTTAATCAATATTTTACACACCGTTACAAAATATGCGTATAGCAGCCATTTTTTTTTTTTTTTTTTTTTTTTTTTTTTGCTAGTATCTAAACAGAAAAGTTTTTCAGTACATTACATGGCTTTTATTCCGCTCATTTACATCACTTGATTCGTTAATTTCATTCAGTCTTGAGCCATTTAATATCTTCTTTAAAAATTATTTTACACAATAAACATTTTGTTTTCTCAGATTATTTAGTATCACATATTTCCTCAAATTTCCCACCTTTTTTTGTTTCAAAAGATAGTCTTATCCAAATGGCATACTTTCAGCATATAAAACTTCCAATGACAGCGTTAAATTATTTAAAAGTATTCAAAGACTTTGCAAATGTTTAATGGTATATATTTGATCAAATAAATCGTAATAATGAAACCGGTGAATATTTCTCTCAAATCTTAGGGTCAGTCCTTCACAAAAATATCACGTTAAATTGGAATACAATTTTCATCGAATAGCAGAACGCTATTTAAATTGTGTAGATATTACGGTAGATTTTAAAAAGAATTTAAGAAATGGCTTTAAAATTGTTTTAGATCATTCAATTTCGGCAAGGCACAGAAGATGTTTAAGAAGAAGTTCGCGTCTATGGGAAGTATGTCGCCATCGTGTATTTTCTCAGTAAAACGTGCTCGTATTCAGGTTAGACTTAGGCAAAAAATATTTATGCAATGAGAAATTTTTTTGAGCATAAGAAATATATTTATTAATTTAATTATTTGATTATATAAGCAGCGGAAGAGAATGAAAAACTTAATAACATTTTATTGCCAATATAACATTTGAAATGTAATATTAATACTATGAATAACATTTTATAGCCAATATATACCTTTTAAAAATTATTATTTGAAGACACACAACCCTAACAATCCACCAGCCAGACGAGTGGTAAATTCGCTGAATACTAGTAGTTCGGTTCTGGGTTCGAACCCCGGCAAACGGGATGGTTGCATGGGAGTTTTCGTGGTTTTATTTAACTTATATACCAGTCAGTTTCCTTTAGAAAGACCTTCAGGAAGACATTCCTCCCATTAAGCAGGTAGTCTTCGAGTGCGTTGCCTCAATTAAATAAACCAAACCAAGGAACAGCCCATTACATTTGACGGTAGTCAAAGGCAATTCTGGCACAGATATCGTTCTATAGAAGACTGTTTGGCGCGAGTTGCCTTTTAACGGTTTATTAGATTACGGCAAAGCACTCGAGGGCTATCTGTCTTAAGGGAGGGATGCTTTCGTGGAGGACTTTTTAAAGGAAACTGGCTCGTATACACGTTACACATGGGGAAAACCACGAAAACACCCATGCAGCCAGCCCGTTCCCGGGATTCGAACCTCGGATCGAACTACCAGTGTTCAGCGACGTTACCGCTCGGCGCTGAGGGGCTGCCTTATAACGAAAAAGATCCCCAATCGGATTTTTGTGGATACTTTTCACTAAATGCTTACATAGTGTTGCGTGCGTGAGGTTTCGCAATGGATTGAATGCACAAGTCCGATAAAAATTTTAAAAATTTATTCTTATCGCAAGAAATATAACATAATGCTGAACTTCTTCCTCACAGATATTCGCACAATATCACGCAATATAATCAGTAACTAACCTTTAAACTATTAAACACGTTAGAATAGAACGCAATCCAAAGCGCAGAGAGAAAGCTAATCCGATCAACAAAGTTACAACAGTTCAGTAAACAGCAACTCAGTAAACAACTCTATCAGGCTTTTTATAGCTTTTGCAAACGACCGCGCGAAATAGTCCTAGAAATTTCTGGAAAGCAAAAAGAGTAGAATTACGATTACAGCCAACATAGTAGTCAATCACATTTATTCAAATTAAATACAAATTACAGAGATAAAATTTTATTCAACGTTAAATGCACGAGTTCATCTAGTTTTACTTTTCCGGCGTAGCTTTCTCTCAAAATTTGTCCCGCGCTGAATTACGCGGGGAAATAAAACAATTTTAATTATAGTTCTGCTAAAAATCATTAACGAAATTCAAAATTCGTAACAATCTGTATATATAAAGAAGAAAGTACGTGTGTTTGTTCGCTAATAACTCAGTTACTGGTATAACTATCGTCTCCAAACTGTCTACAATTCCTTTCTGAGTACTGAAAAAGGTCGATGTCCACTTTCTTCCAAACAAAAGGCTAAAATTAGAAATATTAATTAAAAACGCTAATTTTCGCCCTCATTTTTCCGAGTGACAACAGTGCTGATATCATCAACAATGGCAACAGTGATATATTACCAGCAGTTATGCTTTTGCCTATACAAGCTATGATAAAAAAACACAAGAATATATTTTAAAGCATCAACAGAATATAAGAGGTTTTGTAGTCATTACAATGCGTATTTTTATTATGACTATTTAAACCGAAGGTAAAGAGAAATAGAAAAATCTAAAATGCTGTAAATAGAAATCACCATCAAATAACAGAACTACGCTGTAAAATAAATAAAAAAAATTGCTTTAGAAATCCTTTTACAGTTTTTCAGTGAATGCACTTTACTTCTAGAGGAAGAAAAGAATACATCTTAAAAAAATTCAGTTAAAATTTTCTGAAAGAATAAACGGTATAATGAAGCTCATTGAAAAAAAAAAAAGAGTTTTAAAAATGAAACTGTTTAGCAACTCATTAACATGCGCTTCCAAGATCTTACCTTAAAAAATAATTAAAATTATAACGCTAAGTTTTTACTCGGCTTTCCTTCGCGTTTTTATTTTAAGACCGCGAGAACATAGCTTATTTTCTTACAAAGTACTTCTGAATTCGTTTGTGACATCTTCTGTGGATTTAGAAATGCACGAAGGTGTAATTTAATTAATTTATTTTTGCTCCGTTTTAGATTCGTATCTATGTATAAAATAGAAGCGCATTTCTCTGGAAAAAAAATTGTGGGTTTAAAAACACATAAAAGGGGATAATTTAATTAATAGAATTTTTCTCTTTTTCCTTTAAATTTAGCAGATATAGTTTAGCTCTTAAATCGATATCAACTACTTTAATTAGAAGTACAATAATCCTTTTAAGTCGTGTCCATTTGTTTAAATTTCCAATAACAGTAATTACTCTTTTGCAAAAAACTTTTTGAACCAAAATGCACATAATTGGTAATCGATTATCATGAAAGAGGATTCGTCGTTAATTGGTAATAAAAAATTGTTTTCGTATTTAAAATGTCGGAAACACATCTGCTTAATTGTTTTGTTGAGAAAAGATTGGGAAACTGTTGGGAAATGACACTCTTATTTTAATTATGTTTAAGTTAAAACTGAAATCCAGGAGTTTTCAACTCTGACAAGAATAATTTATAAGACTCATTATGTTGGACAAACGATTTTTTGGAATTGTATGAAAGTGCTAAATGTCAAAAATAAAAAAAAAAAAAAAAAAAAAAAAAAAAAAATACATTGGTGCGTTGAAAATAGTTTTGACATAAAAGTTAATATATAAGTGTAAACAAAAGGCATGGATAATTATTTTTACTCAAATGCGAAGACTATTCGTAAACAGAATGCCTTAGCTCTTGATGAAACAATATTTTTCAATAAACCTAGAAAAACCTATAATCATTCCTGTAACTCGTGTCTACAGTTTTCTTTGTTCGGGTTCAAATATATACCATTTGCATCTTCATCAAAATGAGACTATGAATCTGATGCTGAAAACGAAAAATTGTCTTGGATGTTTATTAAATGTCATTTGCGATGCTTGCAGATATAGATGACAGACTGAATCTTAAATCCCTATCACTGATTACAGTTCATTATCATTGACTGCTCCTTTTCTGTATCCGTGAATAGCGGTTTTTAGTTTATCAGCTGTGTCGAAGTTGCTCACAATGTTTTTCATTGAACTTAATACCAAAAAAATGTCAGAAACACGTTGCGCATGCTCCATAAACGTACATACTAAAAGAAATAATTTCCCGTCTTTGTAAACGAAAGTCCTATCTGCTCAGTGTCTTGCTAAAAGACGGTAAATGTAATCACATAAGAACCGAGTAATAAAAGATTAACATAATAATAAAAGATGTAATAAAAGAAATATTGATCCTGACATGACTAACGGGAATTAATTTTTAAATAACGTCTAAATAATTTCCATCATCAAAGTGTACAGCAAATCTTTTAAGTACATCGTAGTTATTATAGATATTTATGGACCTTCATTGAATGTAATAACAAAAGTATATCCTGATCATTACTTACCCTCATAATTTCAGCGCTAAGGTATAGAAAAATATCCTATGCTAATATAATATGTTTTATTATAAACATTATTATTATAATTATTACTACTATTGTTAGCATTACGATTTACATTATCCTTACTAATTTTACTAATATTATGGTATATTCATAAAACGGATCATATGGGAAAATATAAAATACATCACGGAGTTATCATTGCTTATATGTCATGCAAAATATAACTTCTTAATTTCAATACATATTTTTAATCTTCTAGATGTGAAAATTAATGTATTGTGTAAAATATTATTATTCATAAAGCTGACTTTATAGTTTTTAATGTAATGTAAATTACATGTAATGATTTACGAATATTTCAAGATGCAGGTTCTCAAATTAATTTAGGAAACTAAAATGCACTTTTATTTCATTTATACAGTTATGTTTTTTATTTAACTACATTATGTAACACAATGTATGCATATATACGAATCGCGACCCGATTTTTGTAATTATCTCCAAAATAGATAATGTGAGCTACACGCCAAAAGATCTCCCACGGATATAAAGATTATTCCTGTACCATTTTCCTTTAAACTCCTCATAAACTTAAAGTAATTCATAATAGCATAAAATAATTCACATTTATTTAAGACATGAAAAAACTGTATTTTGTCTATAGGCTCAGCTGCACATTTGAATTTAATCGAGACCGCTACTAATAGCAAAAGTAAAAATATTATAATGTTAAAATTTTATCAGCTGATCAGTATGGTGGCTGCTTATGGCAGCTTCATGCTGTTAAACCTAAGTTCGAAACTTATCAACTTGAACATTGGCGATTATTATGAGTTAATTTTAAGGGTTCTCCTGTACAATTGTCGAAAGACTTCATGTGCAGTCGTAATAGTAAGGCAGCCTATTAATTCTTCGTGTACCTCAAATAAAACTGTGACGGTATTAGGGAAAGATATCACCTGTATTTAAGGATGTGTTACAGAAACTAATACTGATCTCCCGCCCAGTATTCACCAAGCCTTGCTTAGGCATCAGTTTAATAATAACAATTGGTAAAGAAGAAAGAGAATGGATTTAGTTCAAAGATCAGTTACGCATGGCAAAATTTCTCGGTTTAAAAACTTTTTTTCAGTATCTGAAGAAACAAAGATAGCTAGAGTTAAGATTTGATTCTAATTAACACTTTTTGGGCGTATGACTACGCTCAGTTCCCAAAGCTTTTCTACCGTTTCAGTCGTATGTCTGTTCACAGCCACCAGAGCAAAAAAACCATACTGATGTGATATTATATCAATTCGACTAGCTTCGTAAACTTGCATATTGCGTATTACTTATGTTCAACGAAAATTTATGCCGACCAATATGATATTTATATATAAACTTTATACGACCACAAAGGGTTACATTTGTACAGTTTGGAATAAACAATTTTTTTATGTCAGAAGAAATCCACTACAAGGCATCTTGTCCATATATTAAAAAATAGCTCTAAACATTTAATCTAATGCAGTGGTCTTCAATTCATGGAAATCTTTAAAATATTATTTAAAGCAGATCTATATGTTTAAGTTACTTTATGCAAAGATAATTAAAGCAAAAGTATTGTTTTTTATTAACACATTCAACGATTTGAAAGCGAGCAGTGCTAACACTGTACGGAATAAAACATTTTTATTTCCATAATGCAAGAATTTCTATCGAAAATGCGAATGACATGCTGTTTATAAATATTTCCTGATTTTGTTGTTCAATTGATTTTTCATGGCGTAAGTGCGACAAATGTGATGTGTAATAAATAAATTTAACATACAAAGCGTAATATTTGATATCAAGAGTTACTCTTTGAATACCATATCATCAAAATATAAATAACATAACACATTACCACAGATGTGGCATAATTTACTTCTGTTCAATTAATAATAGTAACCAAAACAAATTCTTATTCATAACCTAAATATGTAATGACAAAAACATTAAAGTATTTATATAAACAATTTTAATTTACCCAGGAAAGTAAAAATAAAAGTGAGAAAAGGTAAAGAATATATCTAGATTTTACTATTTCCTTTTACGTTTTTCTAAGAAACAATTTCATCCATATTCTAATTTTTATCGCACGTGAAGCGATGTAATTGGGTTTTTTACGCTTTTTCTAATCCTTTTTTTTATGTTTTATTTTGTTTCTTCTATATTCTTTATTTCTTTTTCCATTATTTATTTCTTTTCATTCATTTATATATATATAAGAAAGATATAAAGAATGGATATGTATATACGAAAGCAATAAAGAATGAATAAATATACATACATGTATATGTCAGCAAAGACACAAAGCAAAGACAATTTCGAGAAAATAGTTCTAAATTTTGTGTCAGGAAAGACACAAAATTTAGAACTAATTTTTATTTTTCACAAAGACCAAAAATTGAAATTCATAATTAATAAATTTCAAATAATCTTTTTAAAAGAGTCAGAATTTACTTTGATTTCATTTAGTTAATAAAATAATCTTTTTCTTGGTCAAAATCTAAAAATTCCGTTAAGTATTTAAAAGTTTTTCTTTTCGTTGCACAATTAGATCTCTTGTTCCAAATTTTAGTCTTATGAGCAATTACTTTCTCGCCAAGGTTTTTTAGTTTCGCCAGTGAAGGCAAAAATGGCAAACCTGTGCGTCACTACAGTAACGATATTCAAAGTTTCCATTGTGGTCTAATGAAAGTGCTCGAAGTCTTTAATTATTTCTTGTGAGTTTTAATTAAGTCTTTTTCACCTGTGTTTTATAATTCACTATCATTTTAAATTCTTTGGATTAAATGCTACATGTTTAAAAATAAAATTTTGATTAAAATTTTTCACTGAACTATTTTATTATTTCACTTACGTGTTCAATTCTTTAAATAAAATAGAATCCCCTTTATTTAAGGTACAAAATTCTAATTAAAATTTACTTTGCTTCTTCTTGCTTTGGGGAAGAGCCAGAAATTTCGGGTGAACTTTATATTTAAAATGCATTGAAAGGGTTCATCGGCTCATTTTGGATACAGAAAAGATTTTTGTGGAAGAGAGATTTCAATTAATTTCAATGTTCCTCCCCCCTGTTGAAGTGGCATTGAAGTTGATTGAATTCCTCTTCTGTGCTTTTTTCCCTTCAAATTTCATTAATATTTTTAATTTGGGTATTGCTTGCTTAAATGTTATGGTTTTAACATTTTTAAAATTCTTTGTTGCATATACAGTATTATTTAAAATTTATTAATTACGAATTTCAAATTTTTGGTCTTTGTGAAAAATTAGTTATAAATTTCTAGCTTTGTGACTTTGCTGATAATTTTTCAGCAGTTTAATGCGCGAAAATACTAGGTATGTTTACATTTTTTTAATATTTTGTAATTATGTACATATATGTATATATTCTTTTAAAATATTCTCTTATCTAATTGATATCCATGTTGAAATTCATTTTTCTCTGAATGTGAATCTGATTTTCTTTCTGATATATATATATATATATATATATCACAGAAGCGTTATTTTTTAAAATATAAAAATTCATTATTTTAAAAGCTTCTTAAATCTTCTGATATTAGTGTGTTCATATTTTATATTCATATTTCATATTCATATATTCATATTTAATGAAAAATTAGCACATTTAGAATTGTAGTGCTTATATTTAAATGCAATTTTTTTGTTTATGCCCTATTTTTCAGATTTTCGTATTATAGGACAATATGTACCAATCGAGCTTCTTGAAAGATCTATGTTTGCCAACTTGATATTTCAGTGAAAAAACATACTTTCGTCACCAGCTCTTTTATCTATTGTAAAATATTTCTGCACATAAATACTCTATGTGTTAGTTAATTATTATAGTAATAAAAAAACAAACTGGAAGACACACTTTAAAATCGATTTAACAATCTTTGCTTTAAATATCATTCTATGGGCATATGCGGCGAAGCACGTATTGGATGCTTGTGAAGAACATATCGAAATGGAGGTGAGTGTTATCACATTAGTTATCAATGCAATAGATTTTTAATTTTATTATAGTTTAGTAATTATCATTAGAATTAATAAGACTGATGAAACCTTTTAGATTCGAATTCGAATCGCGGAACGGACTGACTACTTGGACATTTTCTTGCATTTTGTATGTTTAGTGTTATTACATACCTGTTTCTTCCAGAAACTCATCGACGATATCATTACTTTTTTAGCCAGATAAGCCCATTTATTGTACTTTATAATAACTGTTAAAATCTAGCGACACCCTCGAGTTTATATTTGCAGCGAAAAAGTGTTTACTATTGTTTTTTATTCTTTCACTGAGCTCGCAGCTACTAGTTTGCTGTTGCAATCACTCTTGCTAAGACATTTTTTTGTCTTCTTAGCTTTATTTTTGAGCACCATTTTACTCTGCTTTTACGCCATATACAATTCAATAACAAAATCAGATATAGAGCAGTAATGTAGCAGAACGATAAACTACAATCCCAACAGGCTATGATCCTACTGCGGCTGCCAATTCTTCTCTTTTATATGTAGATGGCGTTGCTGATACTTATGCGTTTGAGTTGTAATGCTAATCACATCATGTATTACCTTAACTTGCAAATTTCACGTTTGTTGCATACTGCCTTAATGGTGTAGGACAGCACTGTAATTTAATGTAATGCATTCCTTAAGTTTGCTTTAAGTAAGATAAATATTATCTAAAATCAGCTCTGTAAAGAATCTACTAGAGGAGTTTTCTTCTTACCTTAATATTATTTACTTTACCTTGATATTATTTAAGGTAAGAAAAATTTTCCACTTTTGAGAAGTGTTACAACAGTTTGAGCAATGTACAAAACAGTTCATATCGGCTGAATAAGCAAAACAAGTTACCAAGTGTAAAAGGAAATAGTAATAGTAAACCTCTTTTATACGAAATAATTAAGAATCGCTAGTCAACATAAACGGAGATCATAATTAAAAATGGGAGTTTCCCTTTTCCGAAAAGAAATTCACTTGGTCTTGGTCTTGCAAAATTTGTAGTGTAATATTGGAGGATGTAGAACATATTTCTGCAGTTAGCCATATTTGTTTACATTTGAAACTTTGCAGAATAGTGGATTTTTTGCAAATGTACAGAAACTAAGCTTGGCAACAACAAGGGTAAGTCTTTTTTTCTTATTTCGAATTAAATTAAGCTTAATTCATTCTGGAGTTATCGTTTAAGTTATTAAATTACAGTGAAACTTTGACTTAGTTCTAGCATTGAGCTCGTATAGTAAATTTCTCATATCTAGAAAGAATCTACTCCATTGAAAGTAATGGAAATCCAGTTAATCCGTTCCGCATCCCCAAAAATATCAATATAAAATAAATTTTTCTAATAAATAACACTGGCAAATAATATAACTGCAATTCACCTTTATAATAGCTTCCGACACCGACCTTTTCACTGCTTCTCGTTAATCTACACCAACAACAGTTTCTCAACATCTTCTAGGAGTTTTGGACAGTGCTTGGAAATAACGGTAACTCCTTTGGCTACATCAAGTTTCTTAATTTCTTCCTGTTTCTTCCGAATAGCGCAAATCGTCGATATCGAAAGGCCGTAAATCTTCTCCAATTCCGTCACTCTTACACGACGCTTGTTTATCTATTATTTCTTTCTTCATTTCAACGACTATGGCTTCCTTACTTTTCCTTGCAGCACTATTTGAGGCAAATATCTTGGTAGGCATTGTGAAATAATTATTTTCACATTAAAGGCAATAAACAATTGACTCACAAGCGCACAAACACGTAGATCAAAGTACACCCAGTGATGTGATAAGGAGATTCCTCTAGTCGAACCGAATCGGGAAATGGCGCCAAGCTTACTAACAGCCTGGCTCATTGCTCGTTTTTCGAGTCAGTGCTTGTATTAGGGACAAATGTTTCACGCATACTTTCCTCGTACCTCGAATTTCTCGTATATAGAGTTGCTCGTATCTCGAGATTCCGCTGTAGCCCATGTATTGACTCAGCGTCTACAACAAATTAAGGTAATTTCTTCGCCTTCAGTGTCTTTTTGCCCAGTGAGACCAAAAATAAAATTTCAATTTCAATTTCAAATCTGCCTCTGCCTTCTTGCCTGCTGGCCGAATTGCATGTTTTTGCGTAGAAACTGTAATTTTAATTGTAGAAATTGCTTTTAAATTATTTTAACTGTACTTAGTGTTTTATGTTTTTCTATATCTTTCAATTTTTAGTGAAAATATTTTGAATTTTTATGTATTTTTGCCTTGCCGCGAAGTGAGAATTGAATTAATTAGTCGCGCTCCAGTCGTCTGTGAAAAACTGTTTCTTTTTCATTCCCTTAATTTCCTTCATATGTAGCTTTAGCTTTATTATAGTATTTGAATAGAACATGTGGTAATTCTTCAGATATAATTTTTGTGCAGTCTGAGTTATACAATGAATGAGATGTGACGCTGTTAAGTGAACCTAGCGTCAAAGTATCGCTATGGTAAATATATATAGTAAACTTTAACGAGTGCCTTTATTCTATTGTGGTTTATATGCTATCAACTAAGTAGATTAAACTCGAAATTCGTTAACTGTAAATTCAATATTTTTAAATGAAATGCAGGAAAGATACGTATAATTTAATATTCCGTACAAGGAAGTCATGTGGTGTAAACATCAGATTTTTTTACCTTAGTAGCTATATTTTTTATATCTTTTTTTGAGCTTAGCAGAATAGTGGATTTGTAGCCAATCTAGAAAAAGTAAGCTTCGCAACAATAAAGCAACGTCTTTCTTAATTATTGCAAATTTAATTATAAGCATAATTTACGAAACACTAGAAACTGTACGTACTTTTTTCTCATAATCCGTTCTGGAATTGTCATTTAAGGTATTAAATTATCCCATGAATCGGCATTTATGATGATAAAACAACTTTATGTCACCAGCAATTGGAATTTGATTGAAAACATTGAAGATAATGTAAGAAGTTTTCTCATATGGCTTTTACACCCTATCAACGTTTCAAGAAGTAAATGTTAATACAGAGGGTTTTACCCATTTATATCAAGATTTCGATAAAGAATTAAAAAAACGCAGCTTGTTTTGAAATATAATTTATGGCAACAGTGTATTATTTTAAGTGAAAATAAAGTCTGCTACTTTTTAATTTATTCTTCATGCAAAATGTTACATATGAACAGGCTGAAGATTGAAAGATAAGGTTTCGCGCTTTCCAAAGAGAAAAATTCCTATTCTACAATTCAAGAACGTTGAAAATTGTATGGTATTAAAATTTCGAACTGCAAAATAAGCAACATTATTATTCAGAAAGGGAAACAACCGTCAGTCATTACTTCTACATGGAAAGACGACTCCAAAAAAATATCGGAAAAGTGTACCTACAGTTTCTAGAGTTTCGTAATTTAAATCATTGGTAACAAGAGGAATTCCGACGTAAAAATCGTATACAAAGTATTTAAATATATATGTAACAACAATAAATAAAATAATAAACCATGGTTTAGAGATTAAAAAAACTAAAAATCATAATGTTCACCAGCTTTTACCAAGGCATGTGACTCAACACAAAACAGTAGGTAGAACTCTGTATATAAATTTAGCAGAAGATGGATGGAAATACATTGCGATCTTTTAAGAGAGGATGTATTTATCTAAATGACTCCAAAACAAGGTCGGTTTAATGCTGAAAAGAAAAAAAAATAAAGAAAGAGAAAAAATTTTAAAAACCTCTTTCCTTCTATGTAAATAAAGTTTAAATAAGGTGTTTATGAATGTCATAAGATTTTCTTACAACGTACCAACAAGAGAATGTTTTACGTACGGTATTTGCAAAAGAAATGTCATTTCACTATCACAGTGTCATTCAAAGAGTGAATCTTCTTCGAAACAAAGCAATAAGTCATGCCTCAAAACGTAGTACTACATTCCCTGAAAATACGAAGACTGATTCAGGATTTGAATGTGTATCTTTTCAATGTATTCCTGCGAATCCCTTAATGTTTCTCCTACGGACTACTGTGCCTTTGTTCTCTTGAAAAACTCTCTTTCTAAGCGCAAATTCACAAGGATTGATGGACTCTGGAAAGAAGCGGGAAAGGAATGAAAATTAATACCCCTGGAACTTTTGCGAAAATATCTTCTGTCATCAAAATCATGATGCAGACATAAGGTCCAGAAAAAAGGACTGCCATTCTCCTCATCAAATTCGTTTTTGCGAAACTATTGCGAGCGCATGAAACTATGGGAAGAAGCTGCTGCTTGATTCTCCTCATTTTGTCTTAGGGACTCAAATTGTCGTGTAACATCGTTTGGTTCACTAACTTCAATTGTTCACTAACATAAGAATTAAATTTTGTCAGCATTGTAGAAGGTAAACTCTTTTGTAATATCGTTATAAAACTTGCGTATTCTTTTTTACCTGACATTTGGGATAATTTTGAAACATTAAATTTATAAAATTTTAGTAATTACAATAAAGGATTAAACTATTACGTTAGGTTGGCAAGAAAATAATTTCTGTTTGCTCAAATAGATAAGGTTATTATTTTATTCTTCTGTCAATCTTACATTTTTCTGTCAATCTTATATTTTATTCTTCTGTCAATCTTACATTTTTTTTCTTTTGACATTTGGCAGCTGACGCTTTTAGGTTGCTGTAGAAAGAAATTCCGTGTATTTTTCTTTACAACTGTTAGTTTACGATTAATGTTAACATGGGCTGCAAAAATAAAAATTTTCATCAAATTTTAATTTCTTATTTTGCTAAAGGCAAGAAAGCGGCTGAGGGTCGCAAGAAGACGCATGAAGTTTATTATGTTGATTACTTAAAAAAACGCACGCGTCAAAATTGGGTTAAAAAGTTTGGAGATTTTTCACTTGAAGGTTGTAGAGACATTAGGAGTTTTTAAAGAAGCAAGCAAGACGAAAAAGTAGCAAGGCCTTCTCCGGGAAACGAACCACCGACCTCTAGAATACCGGACCAGCGTGCAGAACCACTGCACTACGAAGGCACGATAGGAAAGTGGAAGAAATACCTGATAAGGTGACCAATGATCTGGCCGACCATCTGAAGTTGATGATGAAAACGTTAAAGCCATAATTGAATCAAATCGTCATATAACTGTGCGAGATATTACAAAAGGATTAAATATATCGCACACAACAACGAAAAGTCACTAAGGTACTTTAGACTTGTTAGAAGCTCGATATTTGGGTTCTGCGTGAATTGAAAGAAATTCACTTAACACAACGAACCAATTTTTGCGATATGCATTTCAAACTGAATGTAGTCGACCTTTTCGAAAACGAATAATCACTGGTGATGAAAAATGGGTCGTGTAAAATAACATTAATCGAAAACACCATGGTTCAAGTAAGATCGTATCGAAATCAGCACAAATCGTATCGAAATTTAAATTTCAGCAGGGAAAGATCATGCTGTAGTTTGTTAGGATTACAAAAGTGTTGTGCATTTTGATCTGCTTCCAAGCAACAGGATCATCAACTCAGATGTTTACTGCCATCAACTTATGAAACTGGACGAAGCAATCGAAGACAAATGGCCGGAATTGGCATTTTGCTCATGAATCATGTTCTACCACGACAATGATAAACCTCACACAACTTTAGTGACACGTACGAAATTATTGGAGTTTTATTGGGAAGTAAAGCCGCATGTCTCTATATCCCCGAACTTGCACTATCTAGTGATAATTTATTTTGAAGTTTATAAAGTTCTTAATATGTAAAATTTTCAGTGATTACCTCGAATTGCACTTAGTTGAGTGTTTTGGCTGAAGAAAACTAGAAGTTCTAGGAACGCAAAATCATGAAGTTAGCTAAAAAATGTCAAAAGGTCATCGAACAGAATGGAAGATATTTAACTGATTAAAATTCACTTTTTATATAAAAACATTGAGTCTTATGTCAAACTAAAGAACCGAAAATATTTTCTTGCCATTCCTACATTAGCAACGATTTATGCATATAATAATGAAAAAACATTATAGCCCATAGATAGTATTTCGTTTTATCAAAACATTAACGTGAGAAATCTTTAAAATAAGAGTTATGAAAATTGACCCATTAATTCAGTAATAATATGGTTAATTAATGCAGTAATAATATGGTTAATCGCTCTGAGATCTATATTAATATTTTAATAGTATTTAGTATTGATGAGAATTTCATATCTTTTCAGTCCATCTGTGTAAATAATAAATTGTGAAATATAATTACCAGATGCTTCACACAATGCAGGTCTTGATTATGCATTCTCAATTTATTTTAGGCACGCCCATGCTTAATCAAAATATGTTGAAATAAATGCAAAATTGTACGATTTCTTTTAAAATTAATAATCTGAATGTCTCTTAGCAGGAAATACTATTTTACTGTACCTACATTTGCCATATTAATTCGGTTTACATTTCAATATTACTTTAAAATGCGGTATATTGTTCATGTGATCTTTTATATGCTACGAATATATTCGTGTCGCATTTCATAAAAGATATACTAAAGGAAAATTTAGTTTACTCCTAGGATTTCAAATATGACAAGAATTTTTTCATCAAAACACAGCATGTTGTAACTTAATAACCACAGATAGATAGATATAATTTTCATGTTCATATGCGTTAGATTTCATTTACACGTACGGCGGAACACTGAATTCTCTTCGAGCTTGTTTAAATATATTCCTCTTCGTAACTTCTATAAAACGAGTTATAATGTAGGGAAATCTTTATAAAATTCTGGAATATTTTCCGAACGCAAACTTAAATTTACTTTTTATTCAATTCAATTGTATTGAAAGGCTCCAAGGAATGGGTCTTTTCAAGTTTTATGATATATCTTTGATTCCATTCTTACATTTTAACTACATTCCACGAAATCTTATCATTTGAATTTTTATTTTATTTTTTCCCGTTTCAAGAACTCGAAAATGAAAATATATTTCTATTAGGAGAATATTTCTCTTCTAGGTTAAAAATAACTTGGATGCAGATCAAAATATGAAGTTTATACATCAGGAACGGTCATCAAATTTACGACTTTCACTATCGCTGCAGAGCAGAGAACCATATCCGCTGTTTCGGTGATCGAGCACAGCTCCGTTGGAAAGTATAGTAATACTAGATTTTATTATTCTAAACGTCATGTTAGAGTTTCATTTTATTCAAATTTATCTCATTCCACTAGAGATGTTGAAAAGTTTCAAAGGATGTGACATTTTATTAAATTTCTTTCGGTTAACTTACTCAGATGTTCGGGAAAAAGATTAATTTTTTTATGTTTTTTTGCGTTGCGGTAACTTAAATTCTTCACACGAAGATGAGAATGATGTACATTATTGGATCAAGAAGCTCATTATTTCATTTCAAATATATAACCGTCAGTAGTCTCCACCAGAATAAATATCTTTAGTTGTATGGAATTAGCGTTGATGGGTTTAAATTTCTTTTTCAGGTTATTCAAATCATCATGCCGTAATTTTGATGATAGTGCTCCTTTTTATTTGCACTTTTAAAATATAGAGGGTAATATAGTATTTGATGCAGTTGTTTAAAGACGAATATAGACGTAAGTAACGGTAACAAAAATGAATTTACTTAATCCGACATTAATCGAAATACGTGTTAGTTAATAGAATATATAGATAACAAAAGACAATACATAGGATTTCATATATTGATATTTTATCCAATAAGCAAACAAAACTATATGAACGTTCTGACTGTCATTATTCCAGAGAAATTCAGTAAGAACATCGGGCCAAGTCATGCCTGAAGTATTCGTAACTTCAGTATTCTATCAAGTAATTTAATTGATTATTAAATGCCAGAGGATAAATTATTCCATATTTTAAATGTGAATTATTAATTAATGATTTGTAGTACTCATACACTTAATGAGAGATAAGCCATCAAATGAGAATAAATACAAAACTATCTTAAGTTATACAAAATGCACTTAAATCAACGCCAGAGAAAAAATAAAGTTTAACATATCAACTCTTATCTCTATAAATCAAAGAATGAAAAGAAAATATCTTCCCTGGTGTTTCGGTAGAATCAAAAATTATTTATCAAAACAAAATTCAAAAATGCATTTCCGTAACAAATTCGTCAATCTGCTATCTCTCACTAAAATAAAACTAGATACACTGCCTTTCCTAAAACACATAAATATCAATAAAACTCTAGAGATAGCCCCAAAACACTTTTCACTTAAGTATAACTCAGAACTCTTCAAAATACCAGGGAAAGACAAATCTCACACTAAAGAAGTCTTATCACCAATTCAACTAAATTTAATAAGCCGATCGTATAGTCACAAAACATTAATTAATTTTCTACTACTAAGTTTACAAGTTCGAAACAAGGAATGACCATCCTTTCCGTAGGGATCACATGGGTGACATACAGTAGACCACAAGAGAAAACTTCAAAAAACATACACTAATTAAATCAATAAACACATTTATTAAATATTCCAAACATGAAAATTCTAGATAGCTGGCCACACTATCCCTACAAAAATATTATCCAAAATTTACTCATAATTCCTCATTTGATGGCTTACCTCTCATTAATTGTATGACTGCTACAAATCATTAAATAATAATTCACATATAGAATATGGAATAATTTATCTTCTGGCATTTTGTAATCAATTAAATTATTTAATATAATACTGAAATTACAATTACTTCAGTGAAAAGTTCTTTTCAGAAATATTTAGTTTAAGACATATCGAAATTAATTAAACATGACCATTAAACATTAAAGAAATTAATTCACTCCCTCAATTTTTTGTCTAAATTTTTGTCTTACACTAGTAAAAACAAAACGCGAAGAAACAAAATTTCACTCACGGAATCCGCATACACAAGTCTGAGGGACTCGGGGAGATGTCTGGATCTAGTCACAAATCGTCGAAACAATAACGGCCAAAACTTCTTCGTAGTCAGGAAAACCAGTACTGAAGTCTGTTCAAGGCACAACGGGAATTTGTTCATAGTTCCAGCACTATACGCTGTCTAGTAGCATTTTAACTAAAAATCAGTCTTCTCTTTTATTTCGAAGTTCCTCTGAAGATAACCGCCGGAAATGGAGAACATGAGACAAAAGACCTCAGCAGAATTTAGGAGATGACGACTACACTCTTTCCATATTTTCCAAAATAATCTGGAACTCCAGTGCGAGTAATTCGGACTCAGTTCTTCCACAAGGAAAAAGCTGTCAGCGACGAAGTTTTCAAAAGCTGCAGGTGATAACGCTGTACCTATCCCCAGATCTTCCGTCATAATCGCCCACGACTATCAAGAAGGGAGCCCGCGAAGAGCTCGGACTGGTCCCTGCCGCCCGAAAACACAAGGAGGGGTGTTCACTTTAACCGTTAACGGCGGCTGACCCAAAGGACCGCCGCGATTTCTCTCCGTTCCCTCTCAGAAGAGTAGGTAAGGACTCGCTTAAAAAATCTCACACACACACACAAAAAAAA
This sequence comes from Stegodyphus dumicola, assembly GCF_044657685.1. Taxonomy (NCBI): domain Eukaryota; kingdom Metazoa; phylum Arthropoda; class Arachnida; order Araneae; family Eresidae; genus Stegodyphus; species Stegodyphus dumicola. The sequence goes on along the minus strand of NC_140775.1, from coordinate 60,336,752 downwards.
AAAAAAAAAAAAAAAAAAAATCTCCTCCTGCCTCCAGTGCAACAACTTAAGAAAACTCGCTTCACGCTCAATACGTAAGCTTCTAATTCACTATTGGGTGCAACATCACTTAAAATTAAAAATTAGCCAATCTTAAGCAAACTAGAACAGATGTGATAAACAGCCAAATAGCACAGCAACGTCGTAACAATGTTGCAAACTCATCGCGGATGTCGCTGCAAAAACGGCTCAATATTTCGTCTTTAAGACGCCCAGATGTCCGCGAACATCCACTGTTTTGCAACCGTTGCAAAGACGTCTTTGCAGATAAGGTTTCTGTCGCACAGACGTCGTTATTGTGTCTTTCGCAGGTGATATTTTGGTTGTGAAAGCATCGTATCACGACGTCTTAAACACTCCTAAATGTTTGCCAAATTCCACCTTTTTGCAACAGTTGGGAAAATGTCATTATTATGTTCTTGTGTTACATATTGATTTATGCAGAAAAATAAGCTTAATAATTAATATATTTTTCTTCTTTTTTAAAATTTTGTATTTATCTAAAGTTTAAATATTTTATCATGTTCGGAAAACCAGAAGATAATACAATTTTTTCTCTTTAGACCAAATACGCATAATTAATAATAGCCTTAATTATTTTCAGTACTTTCATATTTTTTAAATAACTTAAATTCTAAGTTACGATTATTTAAGATTTCATGATTTTTTTCTTAAGTGAGGGTAATTATGAAAGTGATTATTATAAATATATAATATTAATAGTAGGTTTTAAGTAAATAAAACTCAAGTAGACATAAATAAAAGTAAAGATACATATGTGGGTAAAAAAAGAGCGTTTCTGATAACAGCATTATCACATTTATTTCTATTAAATCTTAGAGGCAATGAAAATTGCCCCTGTCATGATAAATTATTAAGTGGTTCTTAACGTAACATAATCAGTATTTTACCTGAAGTCAAGTATAAATTTATTCGCTTTCACAGTAAAAAATATAACCATTTACTTCTATCTATATCTCTAAGATATAGATAGAACTATATCTCTAAGATATGCAAACGAAAAACAGTATAAAGTAGTTAATAAAATATGATCAAAAATGTACCTAAATCTAATAACTTCCCATATTCATATCTAAAATGAAATAATAACCTAATAAACAACATACATGACAGCACTATTTAAGAAAAAACATGAACTATTAGTGTTTGAAAGTATAAATAGTAGTAGGTAGGTAACAGAACTAACATTTCCAATTAATAAAATATATTTGTGTTTTTTAAATAGTAAGCAATTAAAAGTACAACAAGTAATGCTGATGTTTCTTAACATCATTTCTTTCGATCATATGTAACTGTATTTACCTATTTTTAGTTTCTACATTTTAGAATAGTGCTAGATTACAATGATCATTTCAGGCACTTTTTATAATCAATAACTTTCCTTTTGATATGTACAGAAATAATTTAAATAATATATTATACGATAATAAGCTAAGTACGTTAAAGTAAGCTCTTCGTTAAATAGCACACGATGAAACATTTTGTTTCTATTTATTATGAATTTCTTTGTTATCACAAGCACATAAAATGTAAGCGATTGTATACTTAAATTATGAAACAACAAATAATAAAACTGCAATTAGCAATCAATAAAAAATATTTAGTATTTTTCAATACTACACAATTAAAGTATGGTATATTATAGATTACAGTATTTCATAGTAATGCTAATGTTTCCTTAACACTATTTCTTCGATTATAAGCGCAAAGTCTGAGTACCAACCTGTATCATGAAGACAATAATCGATCAACATAAATCATATACGATATAGCACTTAGGATGTTATAACCGAATCCGTGTATCCAAGTATAACGATAATCCGTGTATCCAAATATTGCACCACTAGAGTCACTGAAGATTGGAAAATCACAATATAATTTTAATCACCGGAAAGTCATAAAACACCAAAACAGAACATTATTTAACTGTATAGACGATGTTAGCTCTTTGCAAGCAGATATTGACAAACAAAATAAGCAGAAATTCGGCATTATAACGAAGATTTCTGCTCAATTCAAAATAAACTGCCATCATTTTATTTTTGTACGTCGTTCTCTTTCTGTATTTAAGCTCTACAGTATTTAATTCGGACGGTGAGTTACAAAACCGTGAAGAAAATATTTCTGAAAATAAAATGGAGTCTGAAATTAATGCGCAGTTAACTGACTTGTTCGAATTTGGCAGCTAACCAAAGCGCGCAAGCCTCGACCTCAGATGGTCGTTTATATAATCATCCAGTAAATATGTACATGGAATGTCAATTTCTCGAACAGCAGTTCAGTCTAAACTTTTCAGCGGTTTATACGATGGTATTAAACCTTTCGACGGTTCTTCTGACAATTTAATAGAATCTTTTTATATGGCATAGAAGAATTATTTCAACTGAATAGAATTACGAACAATGTTCACAAGATTATATTTACAGAAAAATATTTATTGGGTTCGCTAAAACATTTGTAATGTTAATATCGCCAAATCCCGAGTGTACTGTATACTAGGATTAAACCAAGCATTTTTAAATGCACGGAGAGGGTCAAAACGTAACAAACAGTTCAACAGAACTTTTATAGGCAATGAATTTCGTATTTTTGTTCACAGTTTCTCTAATTTTGTTGTCAACATTTATTAGTAATTTATCATAGCCATTAGTTTTGTTATTTTCCATTAAAAGTGTTAATATTTCTTTCTCTTTTTCCATTAATTTTCCGTCAGATTTTGGACAGCTGTTAAATATGCATGGATATGCATTAGTTTCATTATACATTAGTTTCATTTTTAAATATTTTGCTATAATATTTATAAAAAATATTTTACGTATTAATTATTTTAACAAAATTTAACAATAATTTATCAGGTATTTTTAGTACTAATTAAATTTAATAATTCAAGTATTTGTATTAAATTTATATTTCATTAGATGAATCTACCTTAGATTAATATATTTTGATGAAATAAAGTAACGAAACATTGCAAAATAAATCTTATGCGGATTTCAGATTTTTGAAAGAGCAGATTTAGTCTCTTTTCATTCTAAAAGTAACGCTGATGAACTATGAAAAAGATGCTAAAATGATCACGTCTAAAAGCGGTCATATCATGACGTTTCAGCGACTTCGACAAATTGCCAAGATGCAACGGCAAATATTTTGCATATTCGCAACGTTGTAAAGGCGTCGTAAAAGTTACCACGACCACTTTGCAACCTCTATGACCAGTTTTCAACGTTGTTAACGCATTGCCGTGCTACTTGGACAACGACTAAAATTCGAAAAAATTCAAACTTCTAATTTAGGATGACGTACCGAGGAACCACAGGAATGTTTTCATTCCTAATTCAGTTAAACTTACGACATCTGTAGGTAATAAACATATCACACAGTTCCCCTTTTCAGAAAGGCCGAAATACTTTCTCGCCTCCAAACCCGAAAGACGTGGTCCAACCCCTCCCCCCATGAAATAAAAGAAGAGGAAATTGCAGCTGTTTGCTCCGTGAGAAGTAAGAACCCGCCTTTTAGCTGTATCCACTCTCTGCCAACCTAAAAGAGATTTGCCGTAATCGAACGAAAGGTTTAAACAAAACTACATATTAAACATTAATTCTTAAATAAGAACATTACAAATTCCCTATTCACAGTAAATTAATACGTAATAATTATACACTACAATAATAATGCCTAACAAATTCGTAACATTTACCCCACGGTACGGCAATAGAAAAATTTTGTTTTTCTACGCACCCCTAAATAATTACAAACGAAAAGAGTATGCACAACTGCAGAATACTATTTCACAAGTGGATGTAGTGTCGGAGAACTGTGATAGTTATTCAAAACAATTTCAAATTTACCTACACTTAAACCAGCAAATTAAGAACATTCAACTATAAAAATTTAAATAAAATTCAATTTGTAGCCAAAAATGACAGCAAGAGTGAAGTGTCCCTAATACCCTTTATTACTAACTTAATAAACAAAAAAGAAAAATGCTCACAGACAAGAAACAAATTAAACCACTAGTGAGTAAATACATACATGATTTTATTATCCTAATCAACAAACAGTAACAAGCAACAAGCAGCAGAAACCATTATAAGATATAATCTCTAAACTGAAATAAAAGTACTAACACGCAAAGAAAAACTCCAGAAACGGAATTCAGTAACTTAACCAAAAGTAATCCAAGAAACACTAAGGCGTCCCCTAGCACGGAAAACAACAACAGCAACAAAATCCTATAGAAACTACAAAACAGAAAACTAAAGTTCGGACCAACCGAAAAACTCCCTAGTCAACAGAACGAAGTCAAGAGCCAATAATTGAAACCGAAACTAAAACAACTTTCAACATGCGCATACCACCACCAGAGCGAAGCCCAGTTAAATGAAATCGAAATTAAAAATATTTCTTCAAAGAGTAAAAGAAAATTGCAGTCACTTGTAAGGTAATCAAAACTCAATAATGACCCATTTACGAAAAAAAAATTCTAACCAAATTTGTCACCAGAAATATGTCAACACCGAACCGAAGCAAGTTAAAGAGCACATATAGAAATTCTCAAAATAACAAAAGGTATTCCATAAAAATACCCGCAAAATTTAGACAGTATGAAACATAAAATGCATAAAAGAGCTGTTTAGGGAATGTGCACTGCTTTGAGAAAAATGCAGCATTGAGCAACATCTATACAAAAACGCCCAAAGTAAACAAACGAATAAACATATAAAAATCCAATTTAGAAAACGAGACAGCAGTCTGTTAAGGACAAAAGTGCATGCGCTTAACAAAACACCAGAGAGGATATTACTTATTCATTCTTTAATTTAATGAGTTGAGAGAGTTGATCTGATAAACTTTATTTTATGAGTTGTTGTTTTAAGTGAATATTGTTTAACGTAAAGAAGTTTTGTATTCAGTAACCTTTAATGAGTAAGATAAGACTTTGATTATCATGAGAGAGTTTAGTTTTTTGTTCGTTTTCCTTGTCGCGGCACCAGAAAGAGTTAGTTAAGCAGGCAGATAGAGTTTAAAGTAAATTTTAACTGTATTTTTTCTACATTTTTAATTAAAATGATTTTTCTGAGTTTCATGATTTCGCAACTCATAATGATCTGCTACAACTGAAATTTCATTTTGCTGCCGAAATGGCGTCCTGTAATTCCATTTAATAAAATCAAACTTTAAATGGCATTTTGTAAATTTCCTGTAAAACAGATTATAATAATTTGTTTTCATTAACAGAATATTGTTTGCTTTTCAATATACCAGATCGCAAGCTTATTTTAAAATGCTAAATTGACTTTCCTGAAACTCTTCCATTTCTTCATTGCGAGACATATAAAAGCTGTAGATTAAACTGTTACTGTTGTTGACAATTTCATAAGGAATCTGTCACAAATAAAATAAGATCTCTAAAAATAAAATAAGAAGATTTAGGAAGACCCTTAGGATAAGACCCTTGGATGGTATAAGAAAGAGTATTCTGGAACATCATCACTGAAAATCTTTGATTTGCAGTACCAGTGAACGTTGCTATAGAAAATTATGAGCTAGACATACTATTAAAAATAAAATCAAGACAGAAATTATTCAAAACGCGTATTTTGATTTTGAAACATGCACTTATGCAGGAAGTACATTGTTTTAATTTTAAATACTATAAATTTAATATGTTATGGAATCCAAATTAGCGTGTCTCTTAAAAATGGCAATTTAGCAGGTCAGTTGGATTATAAATGAAAGATTTTATGCCTCTTGAAATTTAGCAGACTGAGTGGATGATAAATGCCTTGGTACCATTCTTTCAGTGACAAAGAACAGTAAGAGTGACAAATATTGAAAGGCTGTGAGGCCATGAAAAATTCTAACGCCCACGTTCATTAATACTAGAACTATCAATCTGTCAAAATGATAGATTTTTTCCCTTGGCAGAAACGACGTCCATTAATTGTCAGTAGTTTTTCTACAAAAAGAGCTAGTCTGTTATATGTTTCACATTGTGCAATTCTTAAAGGCATAAATTACATTGTTAAATTCGCAAATTTTGTGGCATACTTCTGAGGTTTTATGATGCACTATTACGTTGCGTCATGTCGTTTGATAAAAATTGTGCTAATGAGAGAATTTAAACTATGACGTTCTTTCCCAGTCTTATTTCTTAGTTTTAAGCATTTTTAATTTGCTTCAAAATGCAAAACCGTTTCTTGTGCGTTGAGATCTCCGCTATTAGCTTCCATAAAAAGATCATATTTTATACCGTCCATTTAACAGCTGTAACATTTAACAGCTCATAAATAACAATAATTTCTAACTTTTAATTTAAAATAAGGACAGCTTTTTTTTCAGTCGATTAATTTGAAGCAATTATAAAACTTGCTAACATTTGCTACTCATGTAACCTAAATCTTTGAAAATTTCATTTCAACTACATATTTATATAGCAAATGCATTAAATTTACAGAAGTACTGTAATATTTTGAAGAAGAGAAATTCATGAATGTACAGTTTTAAGTATATAAAAAATTATATAATTGTCTTTAGAAAATTCGTAAAATAAATCACCACGAGGTAGTGAACATTTAGAGCATATCGTACGATTATGACGTTTCCTAATTTCAGCCCAATAATAGATAAAAATTTAAATATTATGATGAATGCTAAAATAAGACACAGAGCAAACTGACGTGATTGAAAAAAAATATTAAGTTATAATGAAATATGATGTTTAACCTATTAATTATATATAGAATTATGTTATTTAATAAAAATTTCAGATTTATAAGCTTTATTGTACGGATACGTTTCACAAACTTTGTCAAGAGTGTCAAAAGTAGCACAAAAACAGCTTTAGCAACACAAAGAAATGCGAAGCGTATCCATGGCAACTGGTGAGTCGAATCCCTGGTGTATATACTAGACAGTAATTGCACAAAGGGAATTACCGGCTAATCACATCAGAGTCAGTTGACAAACTGATTGTTACTGAATGTGTGATTGCTATAAATTGTCGATTAGTAATAAAGCAGAAAATCTGAGAAACATGACCTTTTTCAAAGAAAATGAGTAGAACATTTAGCATTTTTTAAGCAAGTTCAATGAATTTGTCTCACAGTGGCTTGTGAATGTGGTACCTTTCTAATATGGGTGTAGCAAAGAAGGACCGACGCTTGTTTACTTTTGGATAAAGCTTAGATGTTCTGCATGTGTATTCTTATTCTGCACTTTCCCTTTAATGCTCTAGGACGGTTAAGACTTTCTTTCTTATTGTAAAGACATCTTCTCTCAGAGAACTTCATAATTCTAATAAAAGAAAATATATTTCTGCTATGATTTGATTTATATCAATATTTAAGTCTAGATATTACAAAAAATTTAAAAAATTTAAAAAGTGATGATCTCTTCCTTAAATTTTAATTTTGGAAAATTAAATTGCAAAATATGCATTTAAACTAAATTACGTCAATACACAACATCTCTTTATATATAAAAGTAAGATTTTCTCCTTTCTAATACGCGTTTTATCAAAATAAACGACGGTAAAATTTTACTTTAATTTTATTTTAATTAATATTTAATTAAAAAAATTGTGTTATGTTAATTAAGCAAAAAAATTGACTGTTGCCAAAACTATTTTTTCTCATAAAATTTAATGAGCTGCATTAGTTTTGTAATAGAATAAATGAATTTAGAAGTGGATTTAGAAGCCTCATTAGTGAAAAGGCTATGAAACATTAAAATATTACATACTGGAATTATAGAATACATACTGGAATTATACATATTAGTAACTTTTGGAAAACGTTTGATGCTTTACAGCAGGTTTGTCACACTATCTTACTAAGCAATTTTATGCAGTTTCCGGATACATTTCAATTATATTTGTTAATACGTTACTAAAAATATTTCAAAATGTTAACTATTTGATGTTCGAGTTTATATTGCACTGTTCTCCATTAAAACCTAGCGTGAACAACGTACCAGAAAATCTATAAATGGAAATTATTATTTTAAATCGTATTCAAAGTTTTCAAAATAAGATTTCATTAGCTTTTACTCGTACTTTTCAGAAAATAAACAAGCTGCAATAATTGTTTTGGTTGGGAATGCATTTGTATGTGAACTATTTTTTTTCACAAAATTGATAAGAAAATAGCTTGATTGACCTATGAGCATCTATAAACTGTGGTAAAGATAATTTTAAGTAATTTCTTTCCGAGGAAACGTTATCAGAATCTAATACCATCAAGCGTGAAACTATAGTAAGAATAGTGTAGAGTTTATAATTACACTACTTGAAAGTGAAATTGCAACACCAAGAAGAATGCTCGTAGCGTCATGCAAATTGCAGGATCGAGAGTTGTGAGATGGACATGCAAATGATTAAGGGGTATCAGAAACCCCTATACCGACAATAAGTTGAATTGGCCATTTTCGATGTACTTTTTCTCAAAATCTGCTGTAGATACACGCTTGAAATTTTTTGTGTAATTAAAGTATACCTATCTGATTATACTGAAATGAGCTTTTGAAACATTTTGAATTTTAGAGTAATTTACAGAATATTTTGTTAGGCATAGTAAAATTTAGCATTTTTCTCACACAAAAAACTTTTTAAAGTTTTTTATTCTAAGTTTATCACGAAAGGCTCATTTCAGTAAATATTAGGAAGCCTAATAAATAAGCCATACAAATTTTAGATACCTATAAGCAGTAGTTCCTGAGAAAAGGTACGTCGAGTATAAAAAAATCACGTTTGGAGAAAAACGCGTTTTTATGTAAAAATCCTCGTTGATCAAAGCAGTCGATGACATATTAAAATTAGATTTTTTTACAGTTCTAATTTTCATAGAGATTAAAGAATGGTATTTTTAGAAAGATAAATGTGTAGAAAACGTGAAAATGCAAAAATCCGAAGTCAAAATTTTTTGAAGATTTTGGCGTTTCAACACCCCTTAAAAAACAGACACATACAATCATCATAAACCAATTTATTCATTACCTATGTGCCCACCTAGGGCAGCGATACAGGTAGCAGTCCGGTGAGGTTTGCTATCAATGAATTCATTGATGGCTGCTTGAGGTAGCTTTTGGCCAAGCCCCAAACAAAAGGATCCATAACTTGCTTGATGTAGCGGTCCACTGTCAAACTGCCGTTAATATGTAAAAGTGGCGTATTGTGCTCAAACATTATGCCATCCGAACCATAATGCCAGGTGCAGGACCGGTGTGACGCTTGGCGAAATGAGCTGTTTTGTAGCGTTCTCCGGGTCACGCGGTCGACGGCCGTCATTCCTCCACAGACAGAAACGAGATTCATCCGTGAACAAAACCCGATGTCTTTGGATGGTCCATGTACTATGGCGCTGACACCACACCAAGCGTCTAGTTTTGTGTTCAGCAGTCAATGGTACCCCTGTGGCTGGTACCCGTGAACGTAAGTCTACTTCATGCAATATGTTGCGAATAGTTTGGATGTACACAGATCCACCTGCTCCTGGAGGCAATCGACTTCGGATGCAACGTGACGTCGAGGAAGGGTTTCCATTGTTGACCGCCGAATACGCCAGTCTGTGAGCTCTGACGTTCATCTTTGAGCACCACTTCCTCCTCGACGTGCACATACGCCTTCCTGAATCCACCGTGTGACACAACGTTGGATGATACTCATGTTGTGCCCAGCACGGATGGCTATTCTGTGCAGCGACAAAAAAAGCTTATGGAGTTCGATCATACGGTCACGCGCCCTGGTATTTAACTGGTGATATTGATCTCGCCAACGTATAAGAGGCATTTTCTATGCTTCTTATAAAGTCTCCAATGCTCCGTAAACCCTCAGATGTTGTGTATGAGAAGAGAAAGTGGCTGACCTTTACAGCCCGCATATGTGTAAAACGGGATCCAACGCGTGCGCAACTTTTATCATTTGCATATCCACCTCACAACTCTCGCTCTTGCAGTTTGCATGACGCTACGCTCTTCTTTCTTAGTGTTGGAATTTAACTTTTGAGGAGTGTATTTGCATACTTGTATTTTTATTTATGCTCCGAAGTAAAATTTGATAAAAACGAGAAAGAAATTGGATTGTCCAATTTATTCTCATGTTTTCTCTCGCTTGAAAAGGTTAAGATGAATGCTTAGAAATTTCTCATAATCTGTTCGTTTTTAGTTTAAATTTCAGTAAATTATTTAATGATTAAACATGGTAGAATTCTTTGAAAGGAACGTCAGTTAAAAATTTAGTACTTTAGAATGTTTGAATTACAAAGTGTAACCCATAAATATCTCTTGCAAGCACCAAACGTTAGATTTCATGGAGAAAATAAATACAAATTTGAGTTTTTTTTTCCTTTAAGCTATTATTATTAGTCTACATAAATATTTATTAAGCAAATTTTTTAATGTTTAAAAAATATTTTTAATTTTATTAACATTTTAATTTTTTTCTGAACAAAGGACAATTCTGGAACTTCAGTTGTTTCTATATTTCGCATGCACCCTGCATAAAATTTGAGTTTGACGACGTAAAATATTTTTATTTTACAGCAGGTATGACAAATCCATTTTACCCTATCAATGACCTGAATTATAATATTATTGTCTGTCTTAAGAGAAAGAACGATTACTGTATTCAGAAATATTTTTAGGATTTTAAATTGTTCATTTACTATCCAACAACTTAATTGCACTATATTTTGATAAAGCATTTTAAGCAGATGAAACTTAGCAGTTTGAGGGTGGAACTATTAGGAAGATTAGAAAGCATACATTTTCTCATTTAACGATAATTGTTTTCTTGGTGTGTTAAAATGGAAAAGATGAAAAAATATTTCTATGTTTATGATCAAACTTTAAATAAGTATCATAAGTCAGGTTTTTCTCCAAGACTTACACATCAGCAGGGAATCTTGACAAAAAATACATCTACTTAAAGACGAGATATTAAATCCTTGACAAATAACGATGGTTCCCTTAAACGATTATTTTAAAGGATACATGATTAATATAAGGATTGGAATTTTCCACAAGCCTTTGCAAGACTTTGTTCCTGATACATTTACTTTGTTGTTTCATTTAATTAGAGATGATTTGTCACCATGTTTAAAAAAACCATATCCAATAGTTTTACCATATCCCGTGACTGTTTGCAGTTTTCAAGCATATTTATGTCCTACATAAAAGTCATATCTGAATCTTCTGCCTTCGTAGTTGAGTAGGCAGGTTCAACTGCTACGTTCGATGTCCCTGAAGACTTAATTCTTTTCCTCTTTTTTAAAGAGCTATTTTACCTCTATTCTCTTTATTTTATGGATTACGTAAACCCTTTGGAGAGGAGTCCAACTGGAAACAAAGGTGACTGCAGCAAACAAAAAAATTATATCTAGAAAGAGAAAGCTTCACTATATAATGTTTGATACGAGAACCCTTGTCTTTAAAAAAATAAGTTATCAGGCCCTAATTAGATACGTTCTGCATAAAGAGAGAGCAAATCATTTACGAAGTTTCTCTTAGCTGAAAATATTTTTAAAAAGTATAAGAATTTGTCAACTAATAACATTAGAATAAAAAATAAGGAAATGATGCTATAATAATAATGGGGTCTAAAGTGTCGAGAATAGCCGTGAATAACGCTAATAATTAAAAATTTTAGATTTGAGTTTATATTTTGCTTTTGCTTAGACGCTACAATTTAGAGGACAAATAGTCTATTTTTTAAAAAAATGTCAAAGATAGTTTCAAAAATAATAACAATGGAATGTTATTATGTGAATATTGCTTAGACGCTACAATTTAGAGGACAAATAGTCTATTTTTTAAAAAAATGTCAAAGATAGTTTCAAAAATAATAACAATGGAATGTTATTATGTGAATATTAAACATTTTTATCCCGGGGTAAGCTGCAAACGTAACCTATAAATACTTGTTTTAGAGACAGAGTTGTTTATTAACCAATGAATTTTAATTTTCCTGTGAATTTAACATTTGCGTATGATCCTTAAAAAACGGAATCCGCGTCGGATTTTAAATAAAATTGATAGGATTTAATTCAAAATACGCCAAATGAATTTTTTTCTAGTTTTAAACGACTCAATAAACTTAATACTAAACATAAGAGCACAGAATCTTTTATACTGTTATTCAGGCCTCTTTTCATCTTTTCACTGTGTAAGACCAACTTGCTTCACGCCAAAAGATGACTCTTTTTTCATAGTTCAAATTTATGAAATAAAAACACGTAACCATTGCGCTTTGCAAGATATCGCAATGATCTATAAGTTTGCTTGCCATTCATGCGTCAGTTGAGAGAAAATTAAGAACTGAAATGTTTCTGTTCTGTTAAACTTTATTAGCGTATTTGATAATAAAAGCACACACAATGTAGACTTTTGGAATGTTTGACCAATTACATTACGTAACCTAGGCATACTTATCACACACGGCTAACAAGTATTGTGTTCCAACAAATGTAAGGCTTTTAATTAGCACCAAAAGGCCTATTACTCTCGATGCTCAGTTTGCGTCTGTATCATAAAAGAATGTTGCCACGAAATGTTATCGCCATCTATTATTTAAAAACTTGTATTCAGAACATAAACGTTTATTGTAACACTTGACACTCTATCAGGAAATCTAAAAATAGACTGCTTTTCAGAGTTTTGATCTTTACTGCTGAATTTTACGTGGCGTAAGTGCGAAGAAAGGGTATTTAATAAATCAGTTTAAAAAGACGAAAAAATGTTGTACATGTTTTTGTGCCGGCACAAACACACAGGTTAAATTAGACAAGTAAAATTTCAATACTAATGAAGTCCCCTTCAACTGTGGACGCTGTAAGAATATAGAGAGGTGATTAGCCGAGGTGACCTAGTATTGCGTTGTATATAACTCCTAAACAACCCGGAGGTGTTTTCTGGGAAAATCATGAAAAGTGAATAATGCAAACCAAATGAATAAATATACATTTTTACTCTTAAGATAAATCATAATTTATTTTTATGTAATTAAATATTGATTAAACAATTACAAATTTATCCCGCTAAACTCCCGGGAGAAAGGGATTCAACATTTAAAAAAAATAAATTTATGCCAAGGCTATTTTGCATAACAATTTTACAGTTCATATGCTCATTACTTAATACACATTCTGAACTATACCGTGTAAATAAATATTAAAAAAAATTAAAATATCATTTATATTGCACATTCTTCCCTTTTTTTCTTATCCAATTTTCACCATAATTATTGCACAATTAATCAGTTCTTTTAAACCGAGCATTACCGAAAATTAAATGTTCACCGAAAATTAAAGAAAAATAAAAGCTACAAATTAAGAATCTATTAACATATATATATATATATATATATATATATATATAGCGAATGCAAAACACAATATAAAAAAATAAAATACAGTTAAGAAGCTGTTGCACTAACTTGACTAAAAACTCACTAACAACCGACTAACAACGTTTTTCTATTTCTAAAAAATATCAACAATATTGCACTGATTAATTTAACTTCAACCAAAAAAAATTAAATTTAAGCATCCCTACTAATCTTGACATTTAGCTTTTACCAGAGATGCAGGCACCGGATCAGCGATAAAATTCCGATTTTTTATTAAGTACTCAATTTCAAAATTTTTATTGAAAGGTTTACTTCAAAATCTTTAAAAAACTCAATAATTTTCTCTCTCAACTAAGCCAATAAGCTATTGCAACATTATTCGTTTACACCTGTTTTGAAACACACAACAACCTCATATAAGGAAGCTTAAATTTTGAACTTATTTAGAAAACAAATCAACATAAAAACTTAGCTTGATTGTTTCGAGCTCGATGGACCGCTACTTTTACTAGGCAATCAGGAAATCACTGTCGATGAAAGATCGCTAACACTTAACTCCAAGTCAAAACATCACTAACTGATGAAACAAATGCCAACGAACGGTGAGTATCCCATGAGGAAGGATGATCTCAGATTGAGCAGAATATCTCTGAAACTTCAGGTTTTGCTGGTATTCATAGAAATTCCCTCCTTCCTGGATCCACGGAAGATAGATGATTCCTGGATCCACGGAAGTCAGAAGAAATCTGGAGCCAACCCCATAGCAGCGGATTAGGTATCAAAGGATGGCAATAACGATCGGAGTGAGTGACGTATTACCATTCAGGTAACTACAGAGCATTACATCGCCTATAAGGGCAAAGCTTCAGGAAGAGACCAAACTATGAGTCGCTCTGGAACTTTACATTGGTTGATTCAAACTGAGTCATAAAAGTTGAAGTCGGTCAATAACATGTACATCTTTAAAATTCCCGAGAGAGAGACTACATTATAAAATCCATGATTACGAAAAAATCGAACAGAAAGTACTGCTCGTAGAAGATACCAAACGACAAGCAGTGTAGCTAAGAGGCAAGAGAGCGAAGCACTCTGTTTTTAATCTGAACGGCCCCAAAAATCCCACTGAAAAACGTCAAGAAGAAGATAGTAGAAAAAAATTTCAATTTTTCCCTCAAAAGTTCAAAAACGTTGACGCAATTTACCCCCTCCCAATCGCGAACCAGCCAAAAATTGTAGTAACCCTTTTTCTCGTGAAAATCTCCCACCCCAAGATCGGAAACGTGAAAATGACTTTGTGGTTCTAACGACATGTACGCCTTCGAAAATTACTATTTTAACACTCGAAAGAATCTAACCGGATTTACAAAAATTTAGATAATTAATCGGGATTAACTCAAATTCTGTTTAACATATTTTAATGAAAGTAGGCTCAAATGAAAGATAGAATTTTTCTTCGTTTAAGAAGTTCATGTTTCAAATATAAATAATCACAGTAAGGAACTTTAAACCTCAATATTAAGCAGAAATTCGACCAGTTGCCAAATGTCTCATTCGCGCTAGCTCAGAAAAATAGTGAGAAACAGCGTTAAGCTTAACTTACAGGAACCCCAATTAGGAAAATGGAACAATTATTTCTTTGATTAAATAAAATAAGCGTAGTGGAGTATAAATTTAGAACAATCGATAAATTAATACTTAATATACCTTAATTAATTAGACTACTTAAATTCACTACACAGCACTTGCAACCGAGCTGACTGCTTTGATGTATTGAGTGTTTCTCCCTTTGTGTGCATATAGAGGATGGCCATAAAAATACTTTCCCGATATATATACATATATATATATATATATATATATATTTGTTATACCTTACATATATATATATATATATATATATATGTAAGGTATAACAAAATATGATAGCTGCTTTAAAAAAATAATTGGCGACCCCAAAGTTAACGTTCTAAATTTGACGCTTTCCCCTAAATTCATCTGTTCTCCCAAATTCGAGATCTTTCTACGTTATGTAACGCTACTAACTAACCAATCATCCATTAGCTGTACTTGCTTCAAGTTCCAAGTTCCTCTTTAAGCCACGATTAGCACGCAGTAATTACTTGCTGTGTTCCGGCTGTCTTGATTTAGATGCTACTAAGAGCGCTGCAGTTGGAGAAATGCTTGAGCTGGGCGGTGCAGGAAGCTGAGATGTAGAAAAGGGTGTGACCAAAGTCACGTGAGCTCTGAGATGACATCTGATTGGTGTTGAAGTATTCGTCAAAAAGTAACATATATAGAATACAAGAAAAATATAAAATAAAATGCAGAATAAATAGTTAAAAAACAATGTTCTAGGTTAAATATAGATTATATACATACATACATAGTTTCAGGAAAGCTTGATTGCATGAAAAATACATCTGAATAGCGGTGTGCACAGGTCACGTGGGACGCCACCATCCCAAGTGCTAGCTCTGATGACTGCTGCTTCGTGTTGGACATAGAGTTCCAATAGTCGCTAAATGAAATAGATAGGAATTACATAGGAAAGTTCTGATTGCTATTCAGGATATATCAATCAGAACTTGAGGACGGAGATGTCTGTCTGCGTCTAAGATTTCGTAATGAAATAGATTAAATAAATTCAGATGTTCACAATTTTTAGCTTTCCTGAAGAACTTGTCATTTGTTTTGCGTAAGAAAGTATCTAGTGGCTCGATTTTAAGTCCCTGTGGAGTACTTCGTTCCGCACAAAGTAATGAGCACTAGTTATCAGTTTTAGAAAACGATTTTGCACAACCTGAAGCTTGTTTAGTCACAGTAGTCCAGGCTGGTGAGGCATACGTCATGATAGGACGAATAGGTGAGAGATAGATTAATCACTTTTTGGTGAGATCAAGTTTTGAAAAGCGTCCTAACATAGGATATAAGCATTTCATTACATAGATGGCTTTATTTCTCACATTTTTAATGTGGTTACTCCATGTCATTTTACTATTCAAGGTAACTCCTAAGTACTTAAGCATGTTTCACAACAGGTATGGGTTCATTAAACAATAGGAGTTGCCTCTTGAGGTTCTTTTTATTTTTCGTTTCTCTGATGATGAGTAGTTGAGACTTGGATGCATTAATTTGTACTTTCCACTTTTTGCATCAGTATTCTATGAAATGGATGTGGTCTTGGAGGTTTTTAACTTCATGATTCACATTTGCAGATCTCACCGCCAAAGCAATGTCGTCTGCGTAACAAGCTAAAATTGAGTTATTGTTGTAGAGTACAGAAGGGAAGTCTGCAGCATAGAAGAGATAGAAAATTGGACCTAAAACACTCCCTTGAGGAATTCCACTATGAATTGGACGTTCTGAAGAGAAGGCATCGTGAACAGAAACTATGAATTTTCTGCTGGTGATAAAAGAGAAAATAATTAGCTGGTGCTCACGTTCAAAGTTGAAATCAATAAGTTTCGCTATGAGTAGCTGTGCGACATCCTTTTAGACGAAGAAGCAGAAGGAGCAGGCATATTTTAGCAGTTGCGGAAACTAAGAAAAGAATTGCGTAATAAACTGCCAGCTGTATTTATACCAAGTTAGCTGTACTTGTACATCAAACTTGGTATAAATACGGCTGTCAGTTAATTATGTCATTCTTTTCTTAGCTTCCGCAACTGCTAAAATATGCCTGCTGCTTCTGCTTCTTCGTCTAAAAGGATGTCGCCCCCGTTAACTTGTGTGTATGAGAAATTATTAATTATTGTAAATGTTTATGATCGAAAATTTTATTGTCTATGAAGAATAATTCCAATGTGCCTAGAAATAAAGATAGTTAATTAGCTGAATTTGGATTGTATCAACATCTTCCTCAATCTTCCCACTCGACTATCGAAAGCTGCTAAAAAGTAAACGTACAGGTGTTAACAGCGCACCAAAATATCCATCTTCAGTCATGATGACTGCAAGCTGATTCCTCTTCTTCCTGATTCTGCTCCAGAATTATTACACACACACACACACGTATATATATATATACCTAGAGGTTTATTCGTGCAAAAAATTGAAATGAAATTTCAGATATTATTATTTGAAAGTATGCGCTTGAGATTGGGATGACTTAAAATAATAGAGCTCTCACGGTTACGGGTACAAAACGATAGTTTCAGAAAATATTTTTTCGTTTCTGGATTCGCTACGTAGACGAAGTTTTCGCCCTTTTTGGTGGTAATAAAGAAGATTTATCCCCGATTTTTATCTGTTATAAAGTCGATTGATCCAGCCATCCAGTTCACTTCTGAACTAACACATACAATAGCCTTCCCTTCCTCGATATTCTTGGAACTTGCAATGAATCTGATTTTAGCACCACTATTTATCGAAACCACCTTTCTCCTTGCTTGCCTGCCCATGCTAAGTCATGTCACTCGACTAACCAAAGAAATGCCTTCTTTTAACCGCTATTTATTTCGAGCTCACAAAGTTTGTTCCTCAGAGCCTTTGCTTGCTAATGAACTCAGTTATTCGAGATCATTTGCCATTGACTGACAATTTTCTCCCGTAGTCATTAATAAAAACCTTTAAAAACGGTTCATCTTGCCTTCAAAAAAGACATTCTGCTATTAGAAATAACATTAGTAATCTTTTCGGCCTTCCGTTTAATCCTTCTGTCCGTTACAAAATTGCAAGGAGTTTCCATAAATTGAATTTTCAATTCATTTTCTCACGGTTTAATAAATTCCATGGTTCAGTTCTTATTCAGTTTTTGACTTTAATTCTTGGGTAAGTTATAACGCATCTTGTCAATATGGTTTGAGATTTTATAATGGCCAGACTAAAAGAGCATTAAAATTTCGAGTCAAGAAACACAAATATTATATTCGAAATGACGAAATTAACAAGTCTTAGATAGATAATCTTAGAACTTGGTCTTAAATAGACAATATCAACTTGGTCATAGTTGGAAATTTAATCACAACTTTAGGTCAACAAAATTTTCCGAAAATCTTCTTCCATTAGTGAACTAAACTTTTTAAAATCTTCCACATTCACAAAGATTTATCTGGTTAATTTAATGACTTTATTTTTATCCAGTCCTTCCTAATGCTTTTAAAATATTAACTTAAGTTCTCGGTGTTCTTTACTATTTCTGCCAACAGTTTGCATTACTTTCTCCGCTTTTTTCTTTTCGGTTACAATACAACCATGAGTTTCCTTTCGATGCAGGTTTCTTTGCTCCTGAAGAAGACGGAACTGTACCTGTTTGATCTCGAAACAGATAGAGTCTTAACTAAAATATATGCAAACACAAGGTTTTTGCTTGGTTAATTTATTACAAATTATGGTTTTAAACAAACTGATTCCGTCTAGGTTCCTAAACCTTCTGCGCAAAAGAAATTTGGAAATTAAAAGAATATTTACAATTATCATTATTAATAACTATTGAGTGGTTTAAAATTAATTAACTATAATTCATTATAATTTTTGTATAAAATGCATATTATATTTCGAGCTGAACCAAAAGTAAACCTCCTTCCAAACCGTGAATTTTCATATATTTTTCGCATAATGTCCTCTAATTACTAACGTATTATTGATGTCAATATTCAAACAGCAAATCTACATTTCCAGAAATGGATTGTCAGAAAAATAGCTCTGAATAACTGTCATTTCCATTTAAAGTATTTCAGATTTTTTTACATTAACAATCAATATCATGAATAACAAAAGGATTAAAAGAACAATGCAAAATAATATCAAAAACAAACTCTCGGATATCTCATATATCTCATATATACGGTGAAGTTTTCCTTTTCGATTTTTTTTTCACTATGTATTTCATGGTTCTCTTTCTTACTATGGGATATCAAAACAAGTTAATTCTAACTCTTCGACTTAAATTTTTTCAAGAAAATCACAATGGAAGAACATTCCTTGCCCAACTTTTGAATCAGGTGAGTAACGGAATAATAAGGATTTTAAAATGTCTCAGAGAATAGGCTAGCTGAAGAGATAGGATTACAATTTCGCACGTGAATTTTTAATAGAATTAGAGCTAAGCGGATTTAAATTTCTATATTAGGATTACATTTCTGTATACGAAACGTTATTCGAATTTTTAAGACAGAAAACTTCGAAATGAACTTTTTTTGTCGTAATATATTTATTTATTTATTGTACTCTTGCGTAAAAAAATATTTTGAAAACGTAAAATTTATCCATTTGGATATTGTTAAATCCGATTATCCGAAAACATTATTCCCATCATCAGTTTTTGAAGTAGCTCATGGTACGTTTTGTGGAAATATTGTTACACAAATTAATGATAAGTTTTCGCGTGAAATTGAGACATTTCTCCAGGCCAGTCAAAATTTACCGAAATGAAGAGTAGTTAATTAGTCTACATATTTATATTTTGATTTCCAGGAAGTACTCTTTAATTCACACAAAAGAACGTTTTTGTGTAAATAATACAAGATTATACAGAACAGGTCACAAAAAACAATTGAAACTGCTTAAATAAAAAAAAATTATTATACCCTTTTCATCACTAAAAGTATGTTCAGTTTTCTTACTAAGATTGCTTTATAAAACTTCTGTTTTTTTATTATTGACGTTTTATGTGTTTATTTTGTTTATTAGATATCATATTTTTAGAGCTTATGCCACATAAAATTCAACTCATCAATATGATATAATATTTATAAACGGAATATTTTTAGAATTTACGATAGATAGTCTCGCGAGGTGTATGAAGTAGATAATAAAACAAATTCGGAATTCAAAATTCGGGCTTCCAGGTGCTTATGTTCGGGTGGAGAACTACGTTATTCAAAATTAGATATTTTTTCACAGTGAGAAAAACATGCATACGTTCATGCAAATTCTTCATTATTTAATTTCTTTAAATATAATATACAGCGATAATATTTGGTGTCAACAACTTGAAAAATTACACACCGTTTATAGTGATTCAACGAAAAATGTCATTTCGAGACTAATATCCCATTCGGGACTAACATCCCTTTGGGGCTAAAAATGACCTATTACCGATCGATAAAAATCATCACAGTTCAATGTTTGCATTTGAACGTTTATTTGATCACATAAATTTGTATTGAACTGGCAATTTCAGTGCAGCTAGAATTCTAAAGTTAATAAAATTTATTAATTTTGATTTCATACTTACGAGTTTATTTGCCTGATTAATCGATTAAATGATAGATTTGAAGCTAATATCCTTTCCGGTATGCCATATGCATTCTGTTGAGGGAAGTCGAAAACGCGATGTGGCAAAAAGACCTATCTCATGAAGTAATGGTTGAAATTAAAGTTATCTCCGAAAGGAATTAAGAATCTCCGAAAGGAATGGTTGAAATCAAAGGTATCTCATAAAATTATCTCCGAAAGGAAATAATGGTTGAAATTAAAGTTAGATCATCAATAGATTGCTCTCGAGAGAGCTGAGGAAGTGTAACTGCCCTCTGGACCCTAACTAAAAACACAAATACGACCTTCATTTAGCGTCGCTACTCGTGTAGACTCTGGTTGATATCTTGTATATATATATATCCAGGTTTCCAGAAATTTTCCACAAACTGTAAATGATACTCGGCGTTACATTGGGTTCTACTACAATCTGAGCATGCGATTACCCTGACTCCAATCTATCTTTAATTCTCTACCTTACCCGACATTTAAACGTAGCTAGTTTTCGTTCTATTACTCTGCTTTTGAAATTTAACAAACTTTTATAACAAATAATATAACTATTCGAATTGAAAGAAAGAAATAACAGCGAAACAGAGAAAGAGAAACTTTTTATGCATTCCCTTGCAGCTGCACTACTTACACACACTAGTATGATTAAATATTCTAAATAAGCGCTATTAGATTGATTATTGTTTAGAAAATATTTGTCAGTTTTGGTTCAGTATATTTTGAGAAATTCTTCAAATTATATTAATTTTCTTGATTTTGAACACCAGTGTCTCTCCAGTGCACTAAAATGTATTGGGATAAGGCCCAAAATGTGCGAAATATGTTAGTAAACTAATTTTCTTCTAATAAGACAAAGGTTAGTGGATAGAAATCTGTGAAGCATAAATATATGCTGATAGATTATGTCACAATTTTGTTCCAGAAAGAGTCAAGTTGTCTGTATATTTGTTTCTGCTGTTCATCTTTTTTTTTTCTAGAATATATAGAATTATTTTATATCTGCCTCTCAGTCACCTCGCTAATATATATTTTGCTTTGTACATCTAGTTTCTGGAAAGGATTGAAGTCCAAACTTTAGGGCAAGGTTTCCGTGGAATGTGTATCTATTCTGCGCTATCTCGGAGTCCACAAAAAGCAAATTGTCAAATCTTAAGTCAAGTTCTATTTCTAGAGATATTCATAGACCATAAAAATGCAAATGTGTAACTGAGATGCATCAAGGCTGAGGAAAAGGATTTTAATTTAAATGCAAATGCAGCTTCTATTGTACCTGTTTCTATTTGATACCATTTGAAAAAAAATTCCAAAGACTTTTGTGGTTGTCTTTTCATCCGCAAACTACATCTCATTACCAAATTATTTGCTTTAGATAACTTCTACGTAACTAGTAAAGGAGAGTGATTTGACCTTGTGCGACTATACTGCTATAACGTGAATTGCTATTAGTTGTTTTGTATGTTAGGAAGAATATATAAATCGATTAAAAACTCAAGTTTAAATTAAATTCTTCAGTATAGAATTCCTTGGATTCGTTGTTATTCATATTCTGAGGAGGTTAAGTGCCTTCTTTAGTTTAATTCATGTCTTATCATCTGAAGTCTGGTGAGTTTTAAACAAATCCCAAAAGGCTAAAATCATTTCACATTTAAATTTTAATACAGTTTATTTGATAATATTTAGAACGTTTTAATCCATAATCCACAAGTAATTAAAAAAATTTCGTATTTTAATTAAAACTTCTCTTTTTTACTGTATGGTGGTGTTTCAATGACCAGACATTCACGAAGACATTAAGAACATCTAAATACTATTTTTAATAAATTTCTGCAAAGTGTCCATCAGGAAATCATGAGAATCTGAAGTCGCGTTCGAATCGAAGACGAGGATTTTACAGTATCACCTGATTTTTATTATTTAACTATTGCTAGGTTTAGTGCTCCTTGAAATGTTGCATGCAGCTGAGCTATAACCTATCTTAACAGAAACAAAGTGTATGACACTTACGTAAACATTTGTAGGCTATCTTATGTTAATTAACCAGTTATTATGATTTCAGTAGTTACCATAGATTCACCTTTTCGTATTCCTTCACCAGAATGCAAAATAGTTGTGATTATTTAAGCTAGGGTTTTTGGATTTGAGACTGAGAGAGCTTCTAGCATTGTATGCGCGAATGGTTAGTTCCAAAAACTCTAGCAGGTATAATTATTCGGCTTTGCGGTTCTTTCGACGCTGATGCTCTAAATCTGAAGCATCGGTATATTTATTGAGCTAGCTTCTAGTTTACTATTTAACCATATAGTCTTTGATTACTATTCAACGTTTAATTTAATCTGATGTTCTATTTATCTGAACCTCCACGAGTAGGGGTTATCATAGTATATATGCGTGCCTTTCGTGTCTAAGTTCTGTTTAAATAAAACAGTACAAAATTTTTAAATTGTTATAACCTTCTTAAGAATTCGTCGCGTAACTCAGGCATAGCGATAACTCGCTTGACGTTATAGGGTTATAGGATTGAAATAGCATTCCCAGATCAAGTATAACGCTATACATACAGAACCAAAATTTAGGAGTTTCGCTTTGGCATTACAAAGATTTTTCATATAAATTTTTTCCTCCAAAATTTTCCATACAAGATGTAATTCCTCTCCTCACGTCTCCCCAAGTCATCCTATTTCCTGTTCCTGATTACCCTTTTCTGGACAAAATTTCATGTACCTACAAATTTAAGCTATTATATGAAAATGTTTTCTGTTGTTATATTCAATCACATTTTCGCAGAATTCATGCAGTTTTCTTTAATTTATATGAATTTCATTCTGATATAAACCAATGAGAGAACCATAAGTTTCAACCTATAGTTAAAAACTAATGTCTATTACGAAAGCCCAAAACATAAAATAAAATGTACTAAAATATTAAATGCATTTATACCAGTATCAACTAAAATGTATTTTTGGTTTAACGGACCGAATGAACCCAGCTGCTAAAAGTCGAAATTTGATGACATGTTTCCTAAAGGTATTCGAGAAGCTGATGAAGCAGAACTGATGGAGATGGCACTTAAACTGGACAAAATTAATTCATAAGATAATAATTAGACACATAAATGTAAAATAAAAATCAATTAGGAAAGTACAAATTTAGCCAACTAATTGAAACTCTATTTTATAAATACAAATATTTCACCAAAAGAAGTTCAGAATTCAAGAAAAATATTCCCAAGCACTTAAATGAACACTGGCATAGTTTGTGAATTAGACTGAAAATAGAAACCAATAAGGTTTCACAAAAGACTTAGAAAATGAGAGTATTTTGCAAGAATAAAAATTATTTCTTTTAATGTTACTTTGTAGCAATGAAGAAAAAATTACCTTGCGTTGTTTAACTGTAATGTATTATTATAATTTCTTGGTTACTAAACGAAGTTCTGAGCAGTGACAGCGGTAATGTTGGTGAACTTTAGAAAAAACTTTGAATTTTATTTCAGATCTTTGTTTTAAATAATACATAATCGCCTACAAGAACAATTTTTAGAACCTAACAAAAGTATTATACAAGATTTGCTTTTATTCGTGAAAACTTCTGTAAAATATAAAATATCGGTAAAACATTGTTTGTGGTTGAAGTATATTTACAATTGACTTCTGAATATCAAACTTTCTCAAATGATATTCTCAACAGATCCGTAATAAATCTCTTAATAATATAAAATGACATTTAACAGAAGACGTATTTCACAATACAGCAGAACTCTATTTCGGAAAATCTTTCACAGAATAATACCCTTCATTCCCAATTTAAAACACACTAATATAAGCACTTTTGTGCATAACGAAAGGAATAAAATAAATAAATAAATAAATAAAAATAGAAAAACTAAAATTTCAAACTGTTTGAAAATACTTGTTTACATCACGACGCTTTCCTTACTAGATTGTCGCTTTCCTAGAGCTTTCTTCCTCCCATGGGATATAAAGACTACAAGATTTCTAACTTTTGCAGATAAAAATCCCAGTAAAGAATGTTCGTGATAAAACTCTTGAGATCAAGTTAATAAAAGAGTAATGCAACTTTTAAAGTGGACTAAAACGTTGACATGCTATTAAGAAGAGCACTTGGCACATGAAAATTTAATAGACTCAGATGCTAATCGGATTTAGTTTCTTTGGTACGGCTACTCGAACAAAAAATGACGAAAAAACTTCGTATTAGCATCACATATTTATTTAATTAGAGAAATGCGATATAAATAAATAATTCAAAATAAACCTTGCATTGCTATAGCTAAGTCTTCGCATACCAAGCAATATGTATATGAAAAATTAATGTGAAGAAAAGTGTACAAGGGAAATATCAATCACAGTACATTATAGAAGATGCTAGGCGAGAAGGATTACCGATGCTGAAAACATGGCTGGACTCAGAGTAATCGCTGTTGGGCTCCATTCTTAGTCAAAAACGAATCTTAGCTATATTCTATTAAGCGTTCAGAAGTATAACTCGGAAGTTATATTTTCCAATTATGGAAAATTTATAAAAGTAAAATAACTTTTGTTTATGCTACAGGTGAATATTAAAAATTAAGTAGTATTTTGTGGAATAACTAGCGTCATGTTCAAGAGGAAATTTTTTAAAGTTCACTTGCACTTCAAGAGAACTGCAGAATGCTTTTATGAAACGCCATATATTTAAAATAAGTAAGTCACATTAATCAGCTAATGAAACAAATTGTACTACGTTTTAGTTATATACAGATATTTAGATATATTGAAGCTCTTCTGTGTAAGAAAGATATTTAAAATTTATAGTTTGAGTATTGCATAAAATTTTAATTATCAATGGAGAAACAACGGTAAAGGAAAATTCACGTTTTATATAACTAAATATAAATTTTCTGCAATTTAATTTCCAGAACCGCGTTTTCGATTCACTGTTTCTTGTACCCATTATTATACGATCAGCATTACAGACTAAGCAATCGTATTACAAATTAAGTATTACAGTATTATATAAGATGTATTACAAATGGTTTCAGCATTACAGACGTTCATTTCAATCATGACCAAATCGCTAATTTGAAAACTACGATTGTACTGAAGTATTGTGTTGATTTACAAATTTTGTTATATTGAAAAAGAAATATTATACAAGAAAATACTCAAATAGGTAAATATCCTATAAATATAGTACTAAGGCGATTCTGTGTTTATTTGATTGGGTCATATCTAATAACTCAGTTCTTTTTCTGGAAGAAAAACAATTCAAGAAGAGAGAAATGGAAAAAAAATAGTATTAAAATACAAACAATCAAAAACAATATTGCAAGCCAAATAGAATTTTAAAAAAGAAGTTAAATTAAGAAATATCGTGAAGTTTATAATAAGCTATAAAAGATATTCGGAATTTTAGTAAAATTTACAATTTTTTTCAAAAATATTATATGCCTTTAGTTATCTGGTTATCGTTAATTAAGGAAAAGTCACAAAAGTGACAATAACTCAAAAAGGTACATATAGAATTTAATGAAAAACTGCCATACAGTACATAGTAAGGCATGAAACATGAAAAGAAATTATCAGACAAATATCGTGTTTTAGAAATTAGCATATGTATAAAATGAACAAATAGTATGTGTAAGTTTGGTATAGGAAAATTATCTTCAATATGGAGTATTGATTATAGGCACTTGTTATGAGAATTTTAGGGGACTGTGTTTTAAGAACATTTTATTTACTTTCATTTGGAAAATACTGGCCATACTTTTTAATTGTATTCTCGCCACCTGTTAGAATCCAAAATCAAAAAATAAATAATAAAAAAAAAAATCTTAAAACTTTCAGATTTTAAATTATGTCCAAAAGTGCGCTTTTTTTAACGTTTTGTGTGTTACCTTTGTTAATTAAATATTATGTTCTACGTATGCAAACCATAAAATTCAGTTCAACAGCAATATCACAAAATAATTTTAAAATGAGTACATCTTTAGAATTTCCGATACAGAGTCTCGTGCGCTGAAGATAATTTTTTCCCCGTACAGTGTTGCCTTTGCTCGCCTTGAAATCGTTTAGTTTGTTAATCAAAAATTCATTGAAGTGTTACAGAATATGAAATCGTTAATAAAACAAATTTCAAATTACAAATTAGAGCTTCCACATGCGCATATTCTATGGAAGATTACATTATTCAAATTTTATGGCTGTATGTACCGTCGTTTTATCACTTTGGAGGCTAATCCCCGCACTCATTCGTATAGAGAACAGCCCTGCATTGATCAGTTGGGCAGTTCACATGCATATTCACAAAGCCTACAGACCATTTCTTCTACGGACTGCTCTCATTGGATGAAAAATCTGCTTGTCGGTCATATTTGGAATGGCGAATTATCGCCTTGTAGGCGTGCTAATTAACGCCAAACAAACCTTGTAGGCTTTCAAAGGAGAAACAGCTTTTATTTCATTCGATAATTTTTTATTTAATGAATGAAAGCTATGGGGAATTGTGTGGAATTTATTTTAAATAACCTACTGATCTTATTAATAGTTTATTTGTATTTGAATTTAAACTGTTAAAAGTAGGATAATTGTTTTGCAAGAAAAAATGTTTACAATAATTAACTCAATAAACATTTAAGGGCGTCGGATACCTATTCTTTTAAACTAAATTAAGAGTAAGTATAACTAAAATTATAATTTATTCCATTATGCACTGTTTCTATTGAAACGGTTTTCGGGATTTTGGATCATAATCTTGCTTGTGGTACCTGCTACAAAGAGTACAAACCAGTTCATAAAAATAAGAAAAATTAGCATTAACAAAAATAGAGAAAATGAAGGTGTTAAATTTTTAACACCGCACTCGAAGGCAAAAAGACAAAAAATGACAAAGTCATTCATAAATTGAGGATAAAAACAAATCCGCCCAGGGCAGAGTTCGTAAAAGCTCACGACCGGGGATAGAACCAGCGATCTAGAAGTCCGAGAAATTTTTCCATCCTCGTTACCGTTAAGCTTCGGTTTCGCCGTTGGCTTTCGTACACATTTCGGTACACAAGGCTGATATACAAATAGCATAGGCGATGAAGCAAAAGTCGCCAAGTACAAGATTCTGTAACCCTACGTTTCCCGTTTTAACCAAGGGGAGCAAACAGTAGCAGAAACAGTCTGTAGGCTTTGTGAATATGCTGTTCACATACCCACCTCAAACCTTCCCTTCTATGACGTGACTTAAGCGGAACGCAAATGGTTGGCCGCCTGGCTACAGATTTCCTTTGTGAATCTCGCGTAGACCTCCTACGTACGGTTGACTTTGACTTCAGTCTTCCAGTGGATGCTGCAGGGAAGGATCTAAGTTGAGGTTTTATTCCTGCATGCGCTTAACAGGTATCGGTCATCAGCGCTCGTCGTAGTGGTTTTCTGTCCTTGGCTGAATCTCCTGAATACCGAATCTGTGGTTAAATATTTTTGCTCAAGTCTATGAACCACAGCAGGGCCCACATTTAGGCATCTGGTCACTAATGTCTGACTTTGTCCTGTCTATAGTCTCCTAATAGCTCTCCATCGCAGTTCTTCGGGCAAATAATGCCTGGAGGTCACTGTAAAGAATTCGATGTCCCAGATTTCCTCTCTCAGTATCACAGCGAAATTTTCAAGCATGCTCTGAAACATGAAGTTTTATGCTCCTCACAGGTGACGTATTTCTATTGTAGAGATACTAATTTGCATACTGCAGTTTCACTCAGCAATTCTTATTTGACAATATGCATAAAGTTTAAACGTATTGGCTTAATTTTGAACGAGTCTTCGCTGTTTCTGTGATTTTTCCCTTAATTTTTGGAAACCAGTATATTAATTCTGAAGACAGAAATCAAAATGCTGTTACTTATGGACAGGTAATACTCAAAGGTACTTGCAATGTAATATGTTTAAAAATGACCTTATAGAATAATGCATAATATGTTCTGCATTTGTAAGTACTACAGTGTGTTTTACAGAAATGTGCACTAAATCATAAATGGTTTACAGTTACATAACCTTGATAGAACTTAATTCGTCCATTTTCAAATAACATTGAATAATTTTAATAACTTTAATATTTTTAATATTCCGAAAATATCTTAATACTTTGGAGAGTATAACTTCTTATTGAATTAATAAAACGTTATTGTACTTATCTGTTTTACTGAAGGAATTCCCTGAAATAGGAATATTGCGATATTATAACAGTCATTTAACAAATAATGAAATTTTGCGTGACATCCATTCGCATCTTTGGTGGCATTACATTCATGTCATTTATTGTTTCATTCCTGTCACTATATGACATGACATTGTA
This sequence comes from Stegodyphus dumicola, assembly GCF_044657685.1. Lineage (NCBI taxonomy): Eukaryota > Metazoa > Arthropoda > Arachnida > Araneae > Eresidae > Stegodyphus > Stegodyphus dumicola. The sequence continues at coordinate 60,307,804 of NC_140775.1, read as the reverse complement.
TCAATGTCGCAGTGTGATTTCAGAATGTCATAGTGTAAATTCACATCAACGTCAGAATATGACTTCTCGTTTACTTCACAATTTAGCTTTGGATTATTATTATGAATGATCTCTTACAGAAACTTTCTGATTTCTTCAGTTGTGAAGTCATTGCCTTTGCAGATGATTTTTTGATTTGTATTCATGGAAAAGAAATGCAAAAAGGTTTCCATCTCGCCCAAGATATTTTAGATTTCATTTATCATTGGTCAATAGATTTTAAGTTAAACTTTAACCATGCAAAATCCAAGACCATGTTTATTGATATAAAAAATACTACTTATGAAGGATTTCAATTGCTTTTAAATGACAATCCGCTTGAGAGGGTGAATGAAATTAAATATTTAGGTGTTTTGCTAGACAGCAAATTAAACTGGAAAAAGTATATTCCCTACATTTCTAATAAATGTGAAAGACTTCAGCGTGGGCTGAATCGAATTGCATGTAGTTAAATCGAATGTTAGCGCAATTATTTATAAACAAGGCATTGTACCCTTTATTTCATATGGATGTAAAGCTTGGGGATTGTCTCTAAAAAGGAAAGTTAACTCTAAACGCCTGCTTCGAGTTCAAAGACGAATAAGGGTCGAAAGGGATTACCAAAGTATTAGTTAGAATGCTGTTTTCTATTTTGCCGGATTTCCAACGCTGGATTTGTTTATTCTGACCTTTATAGATTACAAGAATAGTCTTGCAAACTACTCCAGTTCTCATTTTGATCGTTTATTGCCCTTGTCTGTTCTTCCACATCTTTCGGTAAGACAACTATTACAGATTCTAGATAGTATGGACACTGATGTAAATTCATTCTCATTTGTGTTGTATACGGATGGTAGTAGGATTGATGATAAAGTTGGTTTTAAGTTATTTTTGAAGATGATATTGAAATTGAGTATCACCAATTTCGCATTAGAAGTGAATGTGCTGTATATATTTCTGAGCTTCTGTGTATTCATTTTGCAATCAAGTGGATAATTAGCCAGGATGGACATGGCTCCAGCTACTTAATCTATTCGGAATCTCTCTCTTCCCTGGAATCCCTTATAAATACCTCTTTATGTACTCTTTTATACTCTTTATGTAATGATTTTATACTCTTTATGTAATGACATTATTGTTAATATACTCTCGGAGATCTGGAGACGAAGTGTATTGCAGTGTTTTTTTTACATTTGTCCGTGGGTATTCGGGTAATTATGAAACGAGAGAGCTGATTGGCTTGCTTAGAATGCAACTAAAATGATATTAATGTTGATGTAAATATTCCAAAATCTTATTTTAAAAAACATTCAAAGCTAAAATGATTGAGCAGTGGAACTGTCATCATATCTCTTCTGATAAGGGATCTGTTACAAAAACATTCTTCCCAAATGTTTTTGAAAGACTTAAAAGTAAGGACTTGTTGCTCAATTTTAAAGTTACGCAATATTTGTCTGGACATGGTAAGTTTAATGTTTATCTTGAACGATTTAAGCTGACATCTCCCAATTTGTGTTATTGCAATCTTGGCGTTCAGCAAAGTGTTTTCCACCTGCTTTTCGACTGCCCATTGCTTGATACAGCAAGAAATCTATTGAAATGCACATTAAAATTAATTGGAATTCATTGGCCGCCGAAATGTTATGATTTTGTATTTTCAGCTTCGGCCTACCGAACTTTCAACGATTTTCTTGACTTTTATTTTAAACATTGTAAATGATTTCTTTATACATTTTTATACTTTTGTATTTACTTGTGTTTTTTCTTTGTGTATGATTTTATTGTATTATTGAAAACTGATGTTATTACTTACAATTTTGCTTTTTTACTTAAGATTTGTAAGTCTCGTGGGACACTTTGTGGTGCACGAGGATTTCCTTTTCTTTGAATAATAAAAAAATACTACATCGCAGAAACGTCGTAGAATGACGTCCCATAAACGTCGCAATGTCACGTTACAAAACGCGCACATTAAGCATTACCTAAACATTGACATTGAAATATTAAAATCGTCAGTGTGACATGTTTGCAAACTCATAACTACGTCATGGTGCTGTTGAGATTAGAACATCAATATTTAAAGGCGTTATCATATACATTACAGCCTTAATCAACATACTCGTTTTGACAGTCCTTTGATTTTCTTTTATTTCCATTGTTATATTTGCAAGCCTAATTGCTTGAACATTTTCATCTTACAGAGAAGAGATTTTTCTTTAAAATAATTTTAGAACGAGCTTGACATTTTGTTAGTCATAACAGTAAATTAACCGCAACATCTTTCCCCTCTTCCATTGTAACATATATTGACAGTATAAAATTCTAAAATTTTCAAAATATTTGCAAGGAAAGATGAAAGTTAGGCTGTCTTAAAAAGAATAAACGCCCAAAACGTAAGACTTGAATTATAACGTTCTCCTCAGCAGAAATTTACTACATATTTCTGACTCATTCCCATCGACCTTTGTTATTACTTCAACAGTTGCCCAAAAATGTTCGTACAATAAGTACCTAACATTCTTCTGAGGTTAAGAATTCCAGTGTCCACCCTGTTTTGCATATAAATTTAGCAACAAAATATGTTTCGAAATTTGTTTATTATTAAAAGTCAAATGTCATCCAGACTAATATCAGAAACGAGGTTTGGCATTTTTGATTACCATTGGGACAACATTCTGATAACGACAACAAAGGATGGTCAAAATTCCATTTCTCTTCTAACGTTTTGTTTTCTGCTTTTAAATTGAATTATTAAAAGTAATGTGTTTTGCTGAGTAAAAAATTACATTTTTAGCTGTTTTCTCATGCGGCAAAGAACTTAATAACTTTCTTTCAACTTGAATACACAGGCGGTTTGAGGAAAATTTTCCCGATATATGAACCCCTAGCGGCCTATCGGATCAACCAATCGAAATGGAATTTCAGATACTGTTATTTGAAGGTATGCACTCGAGATTATGTTGATTTAAAACAACGCAGTTCTCACAAGTACAGTTAGAGTGAAACATTTTAAAATTTTTGAATGGTAACACCCATTTATTTCCTACGTAAATTGATCAGCGCATTGTAAAACCATAAATAGATTTTGAACGATAGATATGTGGTGAACATTACCATCGTAAAACACTTGAAAAGAACAGCATTGAAAAGGGAAGACAACAACGCAAGACAAAAGAGGGAAAAAGAAAATTTTAAATTGGAATTACGTTTTCAACGTGCTCACACTTGCAGAAGGCACCGCAATGCATGCGGGACATTCTTCACAGCAATGGCAAAAATAATATTACAGGAGGAATCTGTATAACTTAATGTTTTTATGGTATTCTTTCATTATGATAAATTTTGCGGATTTGATGTGTATATGTTAGATTTCAGACATCTCACGGTTAGAAATCCGTCGGAGTGAAGTCAGGGCATCGCGGTGCTCTGACCTCACGCCGATGACTTCATTATACTCTTAGCCCTCTTTAAAGTTAATTATACTCTGTCTCCAAGTACTGTTTCAGTACTTGCCAAACAAATGTCGTGACGGGGGGGGAGAATCACCATTTTGCATCAATACAATGTCCTTAAAAATATTTCGCTGGCGCAGTTCTAGAATTATGTAATTCTGCAACATTGTTTGATACCGAGCATTTGTAAAGGAGCACGTTTTCCTACCTGTGGAAGTAACCCCTTCGAAGAAGTACGGACCGAAAACGAATGCCTTTGTAATGTGGCAATATACAATCACTTTAGCTTCATGTTAAGGTCTGGTGCTGCATCCTGAGGACTTTCGTCAGCCCAGTGAACGTTAGCCCATTGAACACCTTAAAGTTTACTTTCCTAATTAAGAAGAAATGAGCCTCATCTGTTCATAGTATTCGAAGCGTCCATCTGGTATCGTCATCATATCTGATTAGGAAAATATTCGCAATGTCGGCACGCTGATACTCGTCTCCAGGTCGCAACATCTGGACATGCTGGAATCGATAAAGAAGCATTCGCAGAAAGCAGAACATAAGCTAGAGGATTCCGGGTTTCAGAACATCCAAGCTGCTGGCAACATTTCTTGCAGTGCGCATTAATCGTACTATGCAGACCGGCATTAATCGTAATATGAGCATCCACAAAGCGTCAAGAGGAACACTTAGTCGTCCGGATTGTAGTGCATTCAATTTCTTCACTTTTTTACCAGATCACGTAGAGTTTTTTATGAAAAATTGGCTTTGTCTTGTCTTATGATTTCGCCGACAAACTTTACAAGGTTTCATTAAAGGTTTTACCCAAGCTCTGCTTTGTACATGGTGTTCTGTGAATAGTGCTTCTACTCTCCATCCCTGTGAATTATGCAAAGTGCGTCAATGCATCTTCTTCCTGTGTCGTCAATGGTCTTGACAATGTTCGTATTTGCAAATGTATTACGCCGGCACGTTTCATTATACGTGTATCATTCCAGTGCAGTTTATCATTTTTCAGCGCGCTGAACAGTTTGAGCAGGAAAACATTGGACAATTTTGAAGTGTTTTTCACTGTAATCGGGACAAGGTCTACAGCTCTATTGTTTTAAACACCACAATCTCAAATTCCTACCTTCAAATAACAATATCTGAAATTATTTTATGACCACCTTAAATATAAAGCTTTTAAATTTATTTAAGATTTTCTTTATTTAACATGTTCCCTTTGTAAATATGTATGCCTCTTTTCATTTTATCTTATCTTTCATTTATTTGAAAAAGTTGTTCGCATATGGGCTAGAACAAATTTCTGATTTTTCAAAATGTCAAGTTATACGTAGATAATAGTTATAAATATATAATATATAATATTGCTTTATAATATTGTCTATATTTGTTTATTTATTGATTTTCCATTAATATATATCATAGATATATATTTTAATTACATATGTGCCCAAAATAAGACAGAGATGTTTCTGGAAACAATTTCAGCATCGTGAAAGACAGCATTCTGAAATTTTAAAATCCAATTTTTTTATCTTTGACTTTCGGAGCAAAAAGTCCAGTTAATTACATATCCATTTTATTTTTTATGCACAAAGATATCCCAACTTAATATTTTCCGCGAAATGTTATACTGAATACTCTTTTGCCTAACATAAAACTCTCAATCACCAATATAAGCAATTTGTGTTTTACTATTTCGCTCTAAATCTGTTTAAATAGCGTCAACCTCGATCTGCAAAAAGCGATAAAAGATAATACTCAATTGATTAGAAACACCTTGATATACAATTTCCTTTTCGAATTACATATATATTTTCACATGAAAGCATAAACCTGCTTGAATTTCACTAATTAAAATATAAAGAAAGTGATAGTTTAGAAATTTTGCTCTAAATATGTGAATAATGGGTCAAATTTTACGTTTTCGCATATTTTATCTTTATAACAAGCCTACCAAAAGATATAACCTAGTTTTAAATGAGGATGCAGAAAATCCTCTGAATTTTTAAAACATATCATGACTTAAAAGAAAGAATTTATTTAATTTCAGTATTTACTTAATTTATTGGATTTTTAGCACCTAATTTAAGAAACTAATATTTCAAGATTAATTAATAATGGCATTTAAAACAAAAGTAACTGTACATTTTACTTAAAGTATAAAAATTTTTCGTATCAATGAAATGTAGTTTTGTAGATTCTTTTAAGACTTCAAAAGGGTGTTCTACTTTCCCAGAATACTAAGCGGTTAATTGTTATCGTTTCGAATAATAAATCATCACCTTGATATCATTTCTGTTGAAATTATTTGTTCTTCAGGTACCTTAGGTTTAAAAAATTATTTCTAAGTTCGGAATTCTGTGCATATTTTTATCATTATTATCTTCAAATAGTATTTGAATACTTAGTTTTATTTATGAAAATCAGCTCTTTAATTTTATGCTTTACCTTTTGCTATTGCAATGAATATCTTCCGGCTGATTCGAGAGAGTTTCTTTCTCACGGAAAGTAAGACGCAAATTGACTAAATAAACATATCTGTAAAGAATATAAGTAGAATATTCATCGTAAATATAAACTTACAGTTTTAAAAACTAAATTTTATAAAAAAAGTTCTTCGAATCACAGGGAACGTAAATTTTGAGAACATGAAAGTACAGGGTTATCCAAATTAAACTTCCCCGACTCAGAGGCCTGTGCAGAGTGTTGTATGGGTCATAATGTGATGAAATTTTAAAAACAGACACTTCAGATCATGCGCTCGAGATTTATTAAAAAAAAAGTTAGTACAAGAAGTTGTCGATAGGTGACGCTACAGATCAACAAGACATTTTACAGATGTTCTATATGTGTGCCGTGGTTCTCCGCAACTCTTTCCATTCGCAAAGCAGTGTGTTCCACAGCGGAACGCAGTAAGTCTACATTAATTCCACGAACATGTCGAATAATTGCGTCTTTCAGATGTGCCAAGGTTGCTAGGTGTTCTCGGTAGACCCGATCCTTTAAGAATCCGCATAACCAAAAGTCGCATGGCGTGAGACCGGGCGAGCGGGAAGGCCAAGCTGTAGGGAAACAGAGGCTGATCACACTTGCATCGGTAAAAGTTGCCCGTAACACCTGTTGAACGCCACGAAGAATATGGGGAGGTGCACCATCCTGCATAAATATCGTGTCCTGGAGGCGGCCACGTTGTTGCAGTTCAGGGATGACAAACGTTGTCAACATGTCCTGATACCGTTTATCTGTGACAGAGCAGGTTTTGAACCCTGTTGGAGTCACCTCTTCAAAAAAAATTAGGCCAATCACGAATGTTGCAGTGAAACCGCACCATACGGTAACCTTTGGAGGGTTCAAGGGCACTTGATGGATTGCGCGCGTGTTTTCACTTCCCAAATGCGGCAGTTGTGCGTATTCACTTGTCCATTCAGGTGAAAATGGGACTCATCCGTCCAAAGAATGTTCCACGGCCAAGCACCATCGACTTCCATTCTGGCAAGGAATTGCAACGCAAATGTTTCCCGAACTACAGGATCCCCGTCGGACAGCTGATGACGACTATGGATTTTGTAAGGAAAATAACCGGGGATTCGACGCATCACACGCCATGCGGTCGAATAGGGCATATCAACAGCACCGGAAACAGTTGCCACACTGACAACACCATATGGCGATTGGCTAGTGGGGTCCACGACCGCCAAAGCAACGTCTTCTACGCGTGCAGATTCCACAATCTGTCGTCCTCTACCTGGTAAAATTCCCAGCTATCCCTTTCTTTCGAACTTCTTCATCATGTCTCGTAGAGCACGTGGTGTCATTGGTCCTCGGCGTAAGATATTCAGCCGACGGAATGCTCTTATCGCAGCACAGGAATTCTCGTCATTCTAGTAGAAAAGTTTCACTAACAGAGCTTTGTCTTTCAAAGTCGCCACTGTGCATCAAAGAGCTGGAAACAACTACCTGTGCAAGGCCTGTCTTCCACTTTTGTAGGGCTCGTCTTTTGGATATGTTGCGCAGAAGCTTTATTTCTGCAAATCACGTTGCTGCAATATGCACATTACTAGTGTTACAGCGCCACCTATCGGCAACTTCTTGTACTAATTGTTTTTGTGTAATAAATCTCGAGCGCATGATCTGAAGTGTCTGTTTTTAAAATTTCATCACATTATGACCCATACAACACTCTGCACAGGCCTCTGAGTTGGGGAAGTTTAGTTTGGATAACCCTGTATATTTATATTCATTTTATTTCTAATTTCATTCTCTAAAGGGTTAACAAGTAGGCATAACTATTACCAAGTGTTTATATGTGAAAGTGTAATTTAATTCTTATCGAAAAATCAATTACTGTCCGGCTAGATCATATTAAGGTTTAATTCTATGCATTAATAACTGGATAAGGTACCTGAGCAAATCTAGAAATATCGGTAAGCCAACTCATATATTCTAAATCGTATCCAGATTGAGCCATCTTATTATGTTGACTTAGTGAATAATGTGATCCAGAAGAGTACGAATATGGAAAATTAAAATAATTTAACTCACACACTGAATTTAGAATTTAACCTTTTTTATTATTACCGGGAAGTTGTTATTAACTTATTTTGACTTAATAACAACTTACAGGACTTAATAACAATATTCTTGGTTTAAACCCCGACGCATTAAATGAGCAGATTTTCAACAAATTTAGATTGTGTTAATGTTTTTTGCTACATGTTCCTTCTTTAGGCTCTACACGGAAAGCGACGGATGCTTCGTGGAGAAGCTTTAAGGCAAACTGGCTCGTATCTACATTGCACATGAGGAAGACCACGAAACCAATCATGTAGCCAGCTGTTCGTCGGGACTGAATCTACCAATGTTCAGCGGCTTTTACCGCTCGGCCGACGGCGGACTTAGGATATGTTTGAACCAACATTTATAAACAATTGCTGACTGCCTTGGTCAGATTTAAAACCACATTGCTCTCCCTGCGACATTTATGTAATTTCATTAGGCTATATTTCGCTGAATCTAAATGTGGCATTTATTTTTCAATTATTATCGATCAGTTCCAATACAATCAAGCAATTAAGGCCAGAATTTTCAGTAGTAGTAAATTTTTACTAGTAAATATTGTGAAGCAGCATTAAAATCTGTCAATTATTTCTCTCATCTTTGTAGCGTAAACTAAAGGCATAGAGGGAAATACATTTTCGCTAGAAAGTAAAACTGCCTTATAAAAAATCTCTGTTTTTCCAAGTTATATAATATCTTATACTTTAACATTAGATTTTGATTATCATAACAGTAATATTCTGCTTCTAATTTACTCTAATATCTTTTGTCACTTTATGTAAATACCGTATTTTACAGGTTTTGCATAACTTTTTTAATAATGGACCTGTATTTGGGTTATAAAGAAAACTTTGCACTGCTATTAGGTTTTTAATTACATATATTCTACTTATTTCTCAAGCCTAATGAATATTACAATAATTTTAAGGCGCCAATTGAGTTCATAGGAAACATTTTGCTACAAAATAATACTATTTTCAAGTGGGGGAAAAAGGCATAAATTAGCTATTATATCGAAAAGCGAAAAATTGTCCTCAAATAAGATTCATTAAAACTGAGTGGGTGCAACTGAAGAAATTGGTTCTGTATAGCGTTCTAGATCGAATCAACATTATTATGTTTTCTTAAAATCTTAAATAAGAAGTCATAGAAATTCCAATTTCTTCGGAGGAAAGACTTCATGCATTGAAGAAGAATCTAGATTGGGTATAAAATTTTATCAAGTCGCAGTCAGGAAAGCGTCTATAAATTTCATTTATATACAATGAAGCTCTCCCTAAGCTGGACTTTCGAAGGTTATGAAAAGCCTTATAGCAAAATCCCAAAGGACTCCCGTTGATTCAAATTCCCTTTCTCGAATAAATTTTTTATCAACATTTTTTTTTCGATATCAAGATATTCGCGTCCCATGAGAATGTTTGAGCCTCCCGAATTTAACAGGGCCTGTCACCTCTCCATTGATGTTCTTCTCCGAAACATGAGAATATATAGGGTAAACGTGAAGCTTTCTCAAAGATCTGAAACAGCTTTAAATTCCTTTGAGATCGAGCAGTTACTAAAGAAGTATGTGAGAAGGGAACAGCTGCTTCTGAATGCAGAATCCTAGGGGTGTTATCGGTAACTTTCCTTGAATGCTTTGGCTTGCGAAGCTCTAAAACGATCGGAAGGGGAAATAATAAATATGTTTTTAAAATAAAATCACGATAATGGAAAGCTTACTCTTCCTGTATTTTACGTAACATTTTTGGTATCATGATAGAATGCGTAAATAGATAATGCAAAGCTTCTGTACATATGTTCAACAATGTATGTAATAATTACATCAACAACAGCATCCGTTAAAACTTTGTCTGCCACGTGGAGCCATTTGGTTGCTCGATTGATTGGTTAACTGAATATGATGAAGCACGCAAAGGCTCTCAGCCACAAAATAGAATACCTGTATAAATATTTTCTTTGTAATATTGTTAAATTACACCTGGAAACAATTTTCAAAATTTTATGCAAGCTGCCCGCTCGCCAGAAGGAGAATGAAGTATGACTTGCTAGTGTTTAGTAGAAGTTTATACACTTAGCATTATCAAGCACTGAGGAGGGAGCTTTTCGATTTCTTAGTATCGTCATTTTGTTCGTATTTCTTCTAAAAGCGTTCGGCTTTGAAACTCCACGTGGAAAATCAAAGCAAACTGCCTGAATTTTATGTTCATGAACCAAATAATTCTTTATAATACATATAGTGGAATTTTAATAATTGAAGGCATTTTTTGCATACGATATGAAATCGATCAAGCGCTTCTCATTTATAGCATATTTTAGTTCCGCATCTAATCCGCCTTATATTAAATTGGCATATGAAACCATGATGACCTAAAGAAATAAAAACGGAGTTATTAGAAATGAAAAATGGCTACTATAAGCTGCTGATCAACTCCTTTTCAGCAAATTTCAAATTTTTAATAAATGATAAAAACAACTATTCTTATTATCCATATGACCATGGAAGAATTTTGTTTTCATAATATATACTTAAAGCCCAAATCAAATCAGGTATATCATGAGATATTGCAGAGGGACGATTTATTGATAAACAGCAATTTATTTCATCTCATATTGATAGAGATTACTGTTATTCACTCGACTCTTGAAGAACTGCTTAATCATTAAATTATTAAACACGTCTTCAACGGTTAACTATAGCATATGGTGCCAGTTTCAGAATTGTATGAAAAGGCAATTTCACAGAGTACGGCAATATTCGTCTTTGAAAATCTTTTAACAGAATGTACAAATATTTAATTTTTATTAGGGTCCTCTGACAAAAAGTCTCAGTTAGTGAGTTCTTGTTTAGTAAGATTAGACTGTTACGAAAATTCGAGAGTATGACATGGATTTTAAAAGGCATTTTCGAAATTTATAACCAAAGTCACTTCTGCTAAATTAAAATCATCGATTTTAAAGCGGACATATTGCTACAAATGTGAGCTTCAAATTACTGATTTTTGCAGGTGTGGCGAACAATGCATACCGGAGCATATTTTAACAAGCAGCAAAATAACAGGACTTGAGATAAAATTCTGGAATAACAATCCTCAAACATTCAGCAGATGTCTAATTTAGAAACAACATTTACTATAGCAGATCTGCAGAATATCTGATGTTTCTCCTAGCACGATGAGAAACAGTATTACGCTGCTTAAACGCTGCTTAACATACTCTCGAAACAATAGATATAACTGGATCTGTTCTGAAGCATAACAAGGCATCCTTAAGTGAACAAACAATAAGCAAATGAATACTACTGGATAATGGTGTGCGTTGGCTAAAATTATATAACGTATGGCAAATATCTACGTCCTTCATCAATAGTTGAGATCATCTATATAAGAATTAAATTTCGTTTAATTAAGAATTCCTAATTTTTACTATATGTTTAGAAGAGACAAATTTAAATTAATTCTTCTAAATTATGTTTCCTAGTATAAAAATGTTTTCGCGATGTAAAATATGTCTTTAAACATTTATTTTCTGAAACATGATACGAGTAGCTATATATAGTAATATTTGTATACAGTTTCCAAGAATTTGTTAATGATATCTTGAATAAGTTTGATATAATGAAGTTTCTTGTTTGTCTGCTTGCATTTTTGTTTGAACAATTAAGCTGCGATATTTTTCTCTTATTACATATTATGTTTGGGTTTAAATATGGAAATTTATTTCATTCATTCTCACTAAAATGCTCTGTATGATCAAAGATCTTTAGTTTTAAAGTTTATCTTATTTGATTCATTCATATAGTTAGAACAACGAGATCACTATCAATTATTCACGAGAAAATTATTTATAGAAATGTCTTGCTGAATAATGTCTACCTTAAACTTATTTTAAATAAAAGAGTTCAAACAGGTTAAAATATTCATCTGTAGCAGCTGTATTTTATTCAAAACCTGTTCTTTCTCTATTTCGTCAGGATAAACATGCATAGCAGAGAAACAGAACGTGTAATATATTTTGAATTTTTTCAACACACCAAAAATAGTTTTTCAAGATACATTTATCACGAAGAAATGAAGAAAGATCACTATTCTTATTTCCCTTAGATTACATTTGGGACAAAAAAAGCCATGTTGATGCAGAAAATATAAGGTTAGGACAAAAATAAAGCTATTGCGGTTCGTCATTTATTATTTATTTTGCAACAGCATTTGACTGCTCAGGGTAAAACAAATGGAGTCATTTAAGAGTAACTTTTTATTAACATTTTGCAGTTTATTTTATTCTACCATTGCTGGCATAATTAGTAGAAAAGACGTGTCTGATAGCATATATAGATCTCCGTTACTTTCTTATCAATTGAACTGTTTATCAAATTAAGTCTTAATAAAAAATAATGATATAAATTTGCAGTAACATTGTGGATTTAAATTTCATATATACGGGCATATATATATATATATATATATACCGGGTGCTTGTAGGTGAATGCTGCGATTTGAAAATTAACAATAAATTGATGTATTTCTTTACCCATGTAAAACCCACAATGCAAGTATTGGCTTGTATGCTTGTCATGCCTGTGTTGGTTTCCAAGATGGCGCCGCAGCATAAAAAGGCTTTCTGTGTGCTTTGACTTGTCCAGGTCTGTGGTTTCAATGTAGGGTGAGTTTCGTGCACGTTTTCTGTGCTATGTCGCACGAGAAAGTGCTCAGCCCACCTTTCTTCGAACAAGAAACTGTGATCGGTGATTCATTTCTAGACATGTTAGAAACTTGCTTGCTACCCTAGCTGAGCATCAATTTTGATGAATACATTTTGCTACGAGACTGTGCTCCGTCCCATTCTCACACAAATGTACGAGAGGTTCTTAATCGTGTTCCTGACCAACGCTGGACTGGACGTGCTGCAACAGCAAGCAATAACCTTCTCTCCTGGTTATCCCGTTCGCCGGATTTAACGCCATAAGGTTACTTTCTTTGGGGGTTTGTTAAAGACGAAGTTTATGTACCACCAATGTTCATGTCTCTTGAGAAAGTTTGCGGTTATATAAAGCATGCACTACAAACCATCACGACGAACATGCTACTTTAGGTATGGGAAGAATTTGATTACCATGTAATTTTATATCATTTGACCTAGGGTTCATATATTCAAAGATTGTGATTAATGCATCAAAAACGTAGAGTTGCTGCTGCTTATGCTGTAAGCGTGCTCATATAAAATAATGCATCGATTCATTATTAATTTTAAAACCGCATCATTCCTTTATGAACACCCTATATATATATATATATATATATAGGGTGTTCATGTATATATATATACATATACTTGCAAATATTTTTAAGGAGCTTAAAAAACAAAAAAAAAAAAACAAAAGAAAGTAAATCCTGGACACAAATTTGCGCAATGTGCTGCAAGATTTGAAAATAATAAATCAAATTGTCAAATTCGGAACAAAAAAGAATAAAATTCTGTATTGGTTTAAGGCTTCTAAGCACTTTTTCCTTGATAAGTTCTCTTTAAAGCGTTACAAGCAGGAGATTAAAAACTTTTATTTTTTATTTTTGTGGTTTTTATTATGTACAAATTTCCGATATTTTATACTTTTTTCTCATTGAAGTGAACATACCTTTTATTACAATTTTGCAATTTTCTTTAATTTCCGTTTTAACAGTTTATATTCGAATATGGGGAAAACAGAATGAACCTTCAAATATGTATTGCAGCATCTTATTCTTTTTGTTCCGATTTTTGAAAATTTCATTTATATATATTAAATTTAAAACATAAACAAAGAAAATTCAAAATTACATTCACCATTGGAATAATGAATAAGTATAAAAAATTTTTTTGCAAATGCTAAAATAATATTTGCAAGAGTACGTTTTGTGTCAATTCAGTATTTCAATGGCGAACATGATTTTCAATTTAAACTGTTAAAATTTATATGGCGTAAGTGAGTTGAAAGTCTTTTTAAAAAATAGAGCTAAAGGACAAATAAAAACTTCGACACCTTATTAAGAAAACTTAACAATGATATCGTGAACTGAGAAAAGATTTGGCAAAAACGCATGGCGTAATTTAATATTTTAATCCATAATTCTATGTTGCTGTTAAAAATTTTACGATTGCAAAGTGAATGATTATTGAATCCGAAACAGTATATTACCAGACATACTACGATCTCTGCGATATTTTAAAATGAAACCATGAGAACGAATATGAGCATGAATACGTATAGTTACCGTTTTCCAATTCTCAATACATGGGAGAATAAAATAATAATAAAAAAATCTGATGTGTACATCACATGACTTCCTTGTACGGAATATTAAATTATACGCATTTTTTCTTGCATTGAATTTAAACGTATTGGACTGAATTAAATTTGCTTCGTCGATAGTGCATAAATAAACCACAATATAATAAATGCACTCTTTAAAATCCACTATATGTGTTTACCATAGCGACACTTTGGCCCTAGGTTAACTTAACAGCGTTACATTTCATTCATTTTTTAACTCAGAATGCACAAAATTTAGATCATCTTAAGAATTATCTAATCGTTTCCACATGTTCTATTTAAATTTTCTAATAAATCTAAAACTATGTATAAAAGAAATTAAGTAAACAACAACAAAAAAAAAAAAAGGGAACAATATTTAACAGACGATTCAGAATTTCTCATTGAATTAATTTAGTTTTCACTTCGCGACAAGGCAAAAATACATAAAAAGTCAAAATATCTGTATTGAAAATTATGAAGTTAATCTTCAAACAAAGTTGTTCGGCTATATGTATAATTATTTTTTTTCAAATGGAATAAAAAATCGTTTAATCTAAGATCAAACAATTTATGTGAATTGTTTGAACTTAGATAAAACTGAATTTCGTTTCAAGTTCGAAAAATTTATGTTAATGTTCAAAAAGTATCTCAGGATGTAGACTATTTGATTTTCTCATGCCCCACATTTGATGGTCCTAGATTATGGTTGCAGCACGATTTGAAAATGTTCGGAGTGACTTGGCCAGTGAACTTATCTGTTTTTGTAAATTCCAGACTGCTGTTCTCTGCTTTTGTTCGTTTTATTTATGCATTCAACTTTTAATGTTTTAGATAACTCACTTCTGTAAGACCCGTGTTGTACATCTGTGGTGCATGGGGAGTCTGTATGTTTTCAAATAAAAAGAAGGAAATAAAAATTGCTAACCACAGAAAAAGTTCCTTATAGAAGTCTAGAACATGTACTTTAAAACTAAAAAGCTCCATCTTATTCGAAGTCAGATTACATATCTGGTAACAAAAGATGACATTCTCTTGGAATAAGGATGAATCGCTGTATTTCCAGCGTCCATTTTTACTTTTTGTTATTAAAGAAGGCTCGGAGAAGCAAAAAGTAATATCCAAGATGCGAAGTAGCGAGCGTGTTTGAAGAATGTTGTTGGAGAAGAACTTTGATTTGACTATATTCGCTTTTTACTTTCCCCTTTACTTAGGACATGTTGTTTATCGGCCAAGATCATCTTTAGTAGAGGAAGCTTCGTAGAGTCTGCTTTTGCCAGAGTTATTAAAGATATGGGCTTCGACTAGAATCCCAATGCTTCACGATTGCCATATCTTCTTACGAAAAATATTCCATTGTTAAGTTAAAAGCTGACTGCAAGCTTCAGATAATTACAACATGATGTTTTGATTATATATATGGACTGTTGAGAAAGACGCTTTCCTACTCCGGTGCATCTTTAGTAAATTTACAAAATTGTCGCTTAAGAAACATTTCTTTAGGTTAGCTGTAAATAGACCAGCACAGGCACTAATTCTAACAGGAAAATTTGTAGCATTTCATTGTTACTGAATTGGAAGTATTGTACTGTGAGCTTCAAAAAGATTTCACAAATAATTTTATGTTGGCTAACTGGTTGCGGACACATGGTTACAGCTTGACAAATAAATGGAACGAGATGGAACTTAAGACCACAACTTATATTCTGACATCCAATTTATATTTAATATCCTGACACCTGTTAATAAACGAACATTAATCTTAAAGTATTATGTGACACCACTAGAAAATCATTTCCAACGAGAAAAATAGCTGAAGTAATCGAACAAAAATACTCTGTCCTTCTACTATCAGAATTACGGAGATAATTCTAAATAAAACTTTGGAGAACATTATGCAGATACTCCTAAAAATAATTATTTGTATTAAATATTTGAAATTACGTTTTCCAAAATATATTTTTAAAGCCAGGTAATTATTCATATGGAAGTACTGATTTACAGTTTAATATTGAAAATGCTTAAATTCAAAACTTTGCATCACACAAAATTAAATTTCAAACAAGCCCTAAAACTTAATTTTAGTGTCCGTAAATTCTATTTAATCATGCCAGTTTCATAGTTTTGAAAATAAGATTTTTTTCTATTTAAAATATTTTAAAAGAATATGGGAAACATTAGTACTTCGCGCCAAAGGTGATTTATAATGCCCATACAAAAATTTTAGTTCCTTAAATTTTTACAAAACGTTCGCGCGCGACAAAAAGTTTTCTATGCCGAAATCCAGCCTTTTCTTTAAACTAGAACTATGGGTCAACGGAATACTCTTAAAAAGGTATTTATTATGTAATCTTTCGGAAATTCTCCGTATGTAGCTAATTAACCATAAAATTTCAAATTGTTAGTGATTAATGCGTCGTCTACAGGTGAGTAGTCAGTAGTTAATATGTGAACGACATTCAAATTTTAACAATTTGCTATCGAAAAGACACTACGATTTGATTCATTATTGAACTTCTGATGTCAATTGAAAAAAATCATTTAGAGAAATAAAAAAGTTCTGCACGAAATAACTGTGTTTTGTAAAATGATTTCATTCATTATTTATATCTGAAGTTTAACAAATATTAATACAAAGTTATATACGAATTATGTTATAAATAAGTTATATATTTGCTGAAGCTCATAAGTGAATGAATCTTTGTGTTCAATAAAATATAATTTAAACGGGAGATACAACTAAAGGTTAACGCGGTTAACTTGTATCTGTTAATAACCTGCAAGTGTGCAATAAGTGCGTTTATTCTAGAATAACCAACGCATCAAAATAGATATTGAAGTTACATATGCGTGCTGAATGTGGCAATTCTTAATGGTGACATTATATTACATGAAAATGCGATTTGTAAGTATTTTAGTATCAGAAATGTCAACATGGAGTATTTTACTACATCTAAAAATATATCCTGTTATTGGTTACTTTTACCAATATTTATCTACCAGATATAATAAAGGTGAAACACAGCACTGACGAAGTCTCTGATCGCTCATGTCATGATCTGTACGCTTAACACATAAGATTTATAATGATGATTAAATATTAATAACAACACAAAATATTACATCTTGATGAAAGTAATATAAATATTAGATTTTCATATCTTTGAAGTCTATGATTAATTGCATAATTGCGGCTTAAAAAAAATCGAAAAAACTTCAAATAAGAAAAAAAATATGTTTATCAAATGCAGTCTTATATGGAAGCATAGAGGATCCCATATGGAAGTAAAGGCGACATAAAGGAGCACTGAAATGTGAGCCCGCGTATGGAACGCATTTTCATATAAAAAATTTTTATGTTCAGATATCTAAATTCTGACCAGAAAAATCATATTTAAAACATTTTTACCACACTTACCGCCCAATAAAGACACTTTTATTCCCTTGATGGATATGCCGAATGATGGCCCGTTAATCTTCAGGAATAATTCGTGCCCGTCCAAAATATTTGCTTTCAGCAACAAGTCCTTTCTCTAATATTTCACTCTAATAGCAGAACAATTACTCATCGGGAAACGATGGATTCATTAATGTGCTTTTTGAAAGACTCTTTTCTATCTCAGAAGAGAAGAAAGCAAAACGAAAAGGACTTCATTCAATTCCTTTTCAAAAGCATCCGTCAGCGCGAACGACTGCCAACGTGAAGTCACAAGAAGAGAATTGGATGTGATCTCGTTCCTCTTTTCACGGCTCCACGTTGTTTGGGGAGTGGTGGCGTTGCTGACGGGGGAGGAGACAAGGAGTTTCCCACTCCCGCGCACCTGAAATCATTCTCGGCATCTATTTTATCCCACATCTCCTTCAGAAATGGAAGGTGCTGAAAGGAAAGTGGTCGCTGGTGGGATATCGCTTAGTTGCAGAACTATTCTGGGTCTTTTAAATGTCACGTACTTTTGGGGATTAGTCAAGTTTGATTTATGTAACTGAAATATAGACATGATAGTAAATATGAGTTTTATTGACAATGTTCAATATTGACTCACGCATCAAAAGTATAAATTAAAGTAAAGTACTACCTATGGTATCACTCCAAAATAGTGAATTATTATATTTTTTTAGTATTAGCTGAATGCATTTTATTGGTCTTCGTCAATACTTTGTTTTGTTCTTACAGGGACAGATGTATGTTTTTCAGCTAATATGATAGAAAATTGTATAAAATGACGAAATCAGTTCTCGATATGTTTCAGAATTTCATATTTTTCTTAGCTTTTTTTGGCAACAACAAAATTAAGTATCGTAATTTTATTAAAACATGAAAAATAGGCTATTAACCGGAGTATAAACCCCCCCCAAAAAAAGCTGGTCTATAACAATGTATCTGAAATGTGTGACCTAAGATTTAAAAATGCGTTATGGTAATTTACTAATTATGCTTTAGTTCATTACCATAAAAGAAAACATATTTTCTTAATTTTACCACATAATATATTTGATTAAGTAATCCTAATAATATTTTCTTCATTATGAAGACCTATAGTTTCCTTTCTCATAGAGCATCATCAACAAATAAGTTTAAACTCAAACACGGGAGCTCGTTTAACATTTTCAGACCACCAGCGGCCGAGCGGTAAAATCGCTGAACCTGGTAATTATGACCTGTTTCACTTGTTATACTGGGTTCGATTTCTAGGCGAACGGGCCGGCTGCATGGGCGTTTTGTGGTTTTTCCCATGTGCAAAGTGTATACAAGCCAGATTCTCTTAGAAAGTCCTCCACGAAGGCAGCCCTAGTGTACTTTGCATAATCAACTAAACCAAAAATCAAAAAAAAAAAAAAATTCTGTTGTAAAACTTCTTCAATTGCAACGGGGTATTTTATGCGAGATTGTCTCATTCTTCAGGCTGAATGATAAAAAAATCTTGATGCCATTGACTAAATTAATTTTGTCTTTAATTCATAATTCTCGTGATTGAATCTTATGATATGGGTATTAGATAATCAGGTTTCAACAGCATGTTAATTTTATGTTTATTTTAATAATTATTTTGATTAAAAAACAATTCCCATAGCTGTATAATTCTTCATAATCGTGGCTGCTTAAAGAATAATTCTTCATCAAAGAAGTAAACTGAAATAAAATCTTAATGAGAGATAAAATTACTTGATTCAAAACAATTTGTTTATGATATACCTGAGTTAATACGCTTCGATTTACTTTTTGCCATTTTCTTAAACATAACATAAAAATGACATATATAATTAAAAGCCAAATTGAATAAAATTTCCCATTTAGAAAAACTGTATCAGTGCTTTTGCTCTGTCATTTCAATCACGGAATGTGTTCTGTTATAAAAAGGACACTCAGTACCTCCAGCTCTATCTTGATACTGAGCGTATTCCATTTCAGGGACTCTGCATCAATTATAATTGTAAACTCTGATTTATTTACGCGACTAAATTCTGTAAGACATTTTCACGAAATGTGACAGAAAAGTAAATAGATGCGTGAGCACAAATTGCTTTAAATAACTGTCGATAATTTTAAATAACTTTCAGTGTTTATTTTCAGAGAAAATAAGATATTTAATGTAAAATGCTATTCGTAATTACGTTTTCGTTTATCTAGGTATTGTTATTGAACAAAAACCGACTTCGTTTTCAACGTCTAATGATGTATTTTTTAATACAGGTGTGATTCTAATTTCAGATGCACAAAAGCGTAAATTTCAGGCAATGCTTCAAAGGTAAAAATTTCGTTTCGCTGATTGAAATAAACTGGTGGCATAATAGTCGCTTGCATAGTCAGCCGCTAATAATAATTATTACGAAGGAAAAATATACAAAGATTTTATTGAGTCTAGTTAATTCAATTTCATTCTGCCTACGTAGGATAAGTTTATAAAAATATTTAATGATTTTAATAAAAAAACCAAAGGTTGTTGCTTTTTGATTACAATAATTTCATCAGTCCTTATAGTCCAACAATTCTAGACTTTAGATGACGAAAACAATATACAATGAGCTGTAGTGAGTACTTAGATATTAAACTAGACAACTACTTTTACTTAATTTCCTTGATTTCAAAAGGCCTGAAATGAAGAAAATTGTTTCAAAGCATTTTATTTTTTAGTTCGTAAAAGCATCTTACATTTTAACAAGTAAATACGAAAAATCCAATAGGGATCAGCTTAAGTTGGGGGGGGGAAGTATTTCACGCCGGGTACATCGCAATATATCTGGACATAAGTTCGCAAAAGAATTAACAAATGACCTGCAACGTTTTCTTGGAAATAAACTTCTAAAGTTTTACTTCTGGTAGCTAAGTTATTTTTATCTTTATTATTAAAAGATATTTAATGAGGTTAACTTTTTTAACGATTGATAATAACCTTTAAAATTTTTATAAAAACGTATTAATTCCTTTTTAATGTAAAATCAGTTTATAATAATTTCATTATTTAACCAAGCCCATTAATTACGAATTATTTTCTAACTCAGATAAAATGATTTGTGCATTCTTAAGTAGGCATTTAACTCGTTTTAGAGATTTAATTTAGTTAAAATTTAACCTGAGATAGTGATGACATACCTATTTATCCGAGATACTCCAATGATGCGATTCGAAAATCAAAAATGAGAAATCTATTATAAATATTTCGGGATTCAAAAGACGCTGAATCAATTTTCAATCCATTTGAAAAACCTTTAATAGCATTTCAAATCAGAAATACCTTTTCCCTATGCTTGTCACAAACCTTTTTGTATTGAAACATGACCCGTAAAACAAAGCTCACATGGCCTGCGTTTGACAGTTCAATAACGTGACTTATAAATATAATACCTTTTTCTAAAAGCATAAAAGAATTGATTTTTTTTTTGCATCCTAGTGTGATGGGGTCAAAATATAGAAAAAGAACAACGACATTTGATATGTTTTTTCTCCGAATATGTAACATATTTTACTAAATAGGATTCAAAAGGTAAGGGTAAAACTCAGCAAAAATGGATAGTGATAAGAGTAAATATAAAGTTCCGATCTAAACATTTATTTAATTGCGTGTGCTCTGAAGAATAAAAAACAACACAGTGTAAATGACGTTTTTTTATTTAAACTCTTGTATTTTAATAAGGTAACTAGAAATGAATAAAATTACTTTGAAAATGACTAAAAGGGTATACTAAACAGGTACAGTTATTTTCGTATTTCTTTCAATGGATATTAAACCAGAAACAAACCACATACTGGTGAGTTTTTATATCGAGCGGATTTTTCAAACAGAGCTGCTTTCGTAGAAGCATATTTATTATTTAACCCGACAATGCTGAAGTTTTGAGAAAATTCTGAAGTCTAGTGAGATTCTTCCTACATTTATTTTCTCATACAATATACTTAAAAGCAAATTCTAGGCTTAAGTTTTTAAATACTGTTTTTACACATATTGTTTTAACTGTACAGCGTTTAAAACAAAGACACATAATTTTATGGAAGCGTTTAAATGCGATGAATGAATATAATTTTGAAAAGAAAGTATCTTTTTCAAGGTCTGTAATGAAAGAAACGTTTATTTAGTAAACAATTACCTACGATTTAATGAGTTAAAAAGGAAAATACATATAATCCGGAAGGTATTAATGAGAGCTTCTGAGTGATGCTATTTTCAACGTTAATACCGGTTAAATTCAAGGCTTCTGAAAATAACTTTACAGGGAAGCTAAAAAGAAAAAACATTATTCATTTTCGTGGTCACTGCTTTCATCTCGGCTGAGCCAGCATGCATCGTTCATTTTATAACTGGTTTCATTATCAGAGGAGGAAATTAATCGCCGTAAATTTTGTTCTGAAAGATCGCTGTAAAATGTAATCATATCGCCTCATGTTATGCTTTGAAAAATAACGAAATGTTTTTAACTTATTAAAGCATGATGAGAACGTTTTCTTATCCGCATTTAGTCAATTCAAAAGTTAATTTAAAATACATATTCTCTTTATATTTTCAAGTGCATTCTAAAAAACATGGAAGTATCAAAATAAGGAGCGCAAATCATTTTACATTATAATTTATAAATATAGCATAGCATGAAATATAGGGAAGTTTCTACAAGAAACAGATAATATGGACTAAGAGAGAAATCTTAATATTTAATATACACTTATGTATTTAATATAAACTTCTGTTACTTAAATTTTTGGTTTATTAACAAACCATAATTTAGATTATATAATTGAAACTAACTAATCTGGACTCAAGACAAATTTGAAGATTCCTTTGTTATGTATAAAAGAACACCATGAGAACAGCATTAGAGAACTGATATCAACATTAGGGAAGGAATGCTTTTGTGAACATTTTTTCTGGGAAACATCAGCTCGTACCGACGTCACACATGGATAAAAGGGCAGAAATTCGTTTGAAGACGGCAGTTTGTGGGATTTCTAAAGCTTTCTAGAGTCATTAGGGTTCTTCGAAGCAGGAGAGGCCAAAAATGGTTAAGGCCTTCGCTGGAACTCGAACCTTGGATCTTTTCAATATGCCTCGAATGCACTTCCAATTACAAAACGAAGGCATGCGGAAAGTAGAGAGAAAATATAACTTATACCGCTAACAGCAGCAAATATAGTTTATTATCTTAATGATGTCGTTTGGTATCTGTCACTTACCGGGTCAGAAATTCAAATATGCATATTACTTTTAAATGTTTAAACTAATTAGGGTATCACAATAAAAATATAATGATACTTCTGACCAAGAAAACTCAGCAAAATCTGATCTTGGAAAGGTCTGTAAGTTTTGAGATCATATGGTAATTGTAAACACTTTTAAGGAAATTTCATCTTTACTGCTCGCTCTCGTTGTGTAAGTGCTAGTAAATCTGGCTGGCGAACGAAAGATCCGGGCCATAGCTCGTCGAAGCACGAAACTTTGACTTGCATAAGGAGAAAATTGATAAAACAATTCTAACTATTAAAGAAACATCAGTAAAGACGCGATTTATTTACGCTTTATTTAATTAACTAAAAGCTTTAAATTGTACCAAATAGAGGGATTATAAAACTTAGAGCTTTCTATTTCAGAGCCTTGATGAAGATTTCATTATTGTAAAATTTACATAAAAGGCAGTCAATGCTACATTGTTACAAACTTTGTTAAAATCCTAGGGAGCTGAGCATTTTATGCATTTCATTCAATAAACTGTTCACGAGACATTGCTTTTCATTGTTGCTCAGAGTCACATATTCTGACTAAGTATCAGATTTATGTGTATCATCAACTCATATGTGTATATGTACTCATATGTGTATCATGTGTTTGTATTTACCATTTCACAATATTTAGGTTCGATCTGACCACAAAATCACTTAAGACTTTCTACGTTTGTAAGGAAATGGTTTCACTTAATTTATCGAATAATAATAACTTAATAAGTAATTTCAGCTGCGTTTCTCGGAGCACCATCATGTATTGGACTGTAACATATTTGAGGTTGTATTTATGAGGACTTTTTAAAAATAGCACATCACTTGTACATTAACTCCGTATTTATGATATTCAAATTTAGAAAATGATGAAATGAGCGAATATTTATCCATCTAAATATGTACTTTTGTTTCTCTTATACCTACCATGTAACATAGTTAACCAATCTATATACCCAAGTAGACTGAAGAATGATATGTTTATTTAAATTGGGTTTTTAGCATACCAAACACTTTTCATAACATGTGTACCCTAACATATGAGTAATATTAGAAATATTGTTATAAATATTGTAATAAAGAGCTTTGTTATGCAAAACTTTATCCCATTCATAATATTGCCAAATAGAAACTAGAGATATGAAATTTTAGTTTCAGTGCTCAAAAAAATGTAATACAGTATTAGTAAATTCAAACCCGAATGGATATTATATCGAATAAAATATTTCGAATTCCTAAGATGAATTTCAAATATTTACTTCAACGCAAAAAAACCTCTCTACATGACAATGAAAACAGCAGTTAAACTTTAAATAAAAAGATAAATGTCATAATTAAACTGCTGTTTACTATCTTTCATGTAAGTGATTTCAGGAAAAGCATGCAAAAGTAGCCCAAAACACATATTTTGAATGTGGATACTGTTAAATGGAGTCAATAATAAAGAGTTCTAAACTAGGTTAGAACTTTATACAAAATCCGAGGTTAAGCAAATAAAAAATGTCAAAGAGGATATTGATGTTAAAAATAGGAAAAAAATAAAAGGAAACATGCTGGAAGCGTTCAATTTTAAAACCTCTTGAGGCCATTTCATCACTACCTGCGACAAAAAATAAACAAACAAATAAAAAGCTAACACGGTAGTTGGAGTGGCAGCTTTCGAGATCTGATGCCCTGAGGCAGAGCGCAGCCACTGACTGAAAGATCTGATAAACGTTAAAATTGATATTTTTAATCTTTATTTTTTAAAGAGTATTTTATTGAATGAATTTTTTTAAATTTGGAATTATTTTTTAAAGGTTCAAGAATTAATGGAGAGAGCCACTAAATACAGATAGCATTTAAAAAATTTACTAACCAAATCATCAGTAGTAATAAGAAAATATTGAGGAGTTAAAGACTTAGTATCTCACGCGCCACACCACATTTGGAAGCAGAAAGAAAAGCCTAACAAAATTTCTTTATATATAAAAAATTAGAAATTTGAAAGAATGCCTAACTATTGAGTGTTGTTCTCTTGCCGTCGTTACAAATGTCTACGGAGATGTTTAACTTTAAACTGAAGGACAGAAAGCATTCGGATACATTTTTAATGTTATAATAAGAAAAGTTTCTTTCAAATTTTCAGTAGTATTTGATAATCTCATTGCCTAGAGTATTTAAAAGATTATTATACAGATAAAGTACAGTTTGATTTGATAAGCAATTTATTGTTACGATTTTAAAGACAAACGCAAGACTTCATGCTTCGGGTTTCAAAAGTACTTTCAGTACAGTGAGATTTTCACGTTGTTTTGTTTGTTTTCACGTTGTTGTTTCACGTTGTTTGTTTCACGTTGTTGAGATTTTCACGTTTTTTCACGTGTAATTAATGTGATAATTTCTCGAGATCATGACACGACAAAATAAAGATTATTCTATATTTTTAAAGTAAAAATAAAATACAATCTCATAAAAATTTTATCTGCTGTTTTTAACTCGCTCAGTTTATTAAATTGGAAAATACATTCCTGTAATCTGAGAGATTAATAAAAGATCGCAAGCTTAAGGCATATTAAACCGCATGGATGATTAATCCCCCAGTGTAACATAATAAAACATGGCTATAAATATGGGAATATCTGTACTGCAAATATATTTGGCAGTAAGGTGCAGTAGCCAAGACAAAGATGTTATATTCAATAGAACTTCATATACAACTTCATTTAGGTTTCGAAAGTAGAGCTTTGGGCCCATAGACGAATACTTTTACATTGACCTTCCAAAAGAGATTATTTTCACATCTTGAATGTTTATACACGGAGTGAACTGCATTCAATCTTGTTATTTAAATACTCTTCAATCTTCAGTCAAAAAACTTGCTTTAAATGGCTGTACAAATTGTACAATTTATTCAAATTACAGCTGCAATTTATCGCTTTGTCTCTAAACCAAGACATGTAGGCCACGAGTCACATTTTAAAATCACTTTCGTCAGATTTACGATCTTAGTATTAAAGAAAGAGAGTTATTAATTTTCAATAAAACATGTTACCAGGAAAGGTCATTTTCCTTATATTTTCATGAAACTTTAAAATTCATAATTTGAATATCGATGACCTAATTGTAATTATATGAATGCAACTTCTGTATGCTTAGGCACAATGAAAAACATAAAACTCCAAGAACGTAAAGAAAAACAGTTAAGATGTACCATACAAAACAATAAGATTTCAACCTGAAAACATTTCCAAGCTTTGTATCTTAATGTTTCATGAAAAATGACCAGCAGATTTTTCGAAAGCATGTTATATCTTTTCGCACAATTTGTTTTACTGCTAGTCATAACATAAATTTTAAACTTTCGCATTTTGCATGTGCTATAAGAATTCCTGAGTATCCCAAAAGTATTTTTCATACAGAATAAATGAGCAACATTTGTGGGCATTCTCAATGAATATCTAAGCAGCATTTGTGTATAATGTATAATAATGTCTAAGCAGCAAAAATGTATAATTTGTGGCATTATGTTTTCACTGGAGCCCAAAGAGCTTGTGAATGGTACTTCTGAGGTGAAAGAAATGTATTACTCTTTATTTCCCTGGAAAAATTTGCTTTTTATTTATTTACTAGTTTTTGTTGAATTATGAGGCTATTAGTCAATACGTAGAAAATTTCAAACCCTTTCTTTTATATTACCTACAGAATACGAAAACTCAAATAATAATAAAAATGTATAATTTGTTATAAGTTGTTCAAAAATATTTATTAGTCTAGAACAGCGGTCGCCAATCGGTGGTCCAGGGACCACACCACTGGTGGTCCATGAAAAGATTTTGAA
Organism: Stegodyphus dumicola; assembly: GCF_044657685.1. Classification (NCBI taxonomy): domain Eukaryota; kingdom Metazoa; phylum Arthropoda; class Arachnida; order Araneae; family Eresidae; genus Stegodyphus; species Stegodyphus dumicola. The sequence goes on along the minus strand of NC_140775.1, from coordinate 60,280,979 downwards.
AGTCCGCAGAAAAATTGGGGCATTATTTATATTTTTGTGAAGATTTCGTTTAAACATGACGACTTACAAAACCTATTTTCGTTAAAACATGACGACTTACAAAACCTATTATGGAATATGGATTATACTCTTTTTTACATTTTAGCTTCTACTTTTAGCGAAATTCCTTCTTAATTTAGCGAATTTTTAGCTACTTTTGCAGGTGTATCTAGCTATATTTGAAAGTGAGATTTGACATCCATGGATATGCTGCTGTTATCAATAACAGCGTGAGCTGGAGTTCTCCTTCTTTTTGATTTACAAACATATGCTATTGTAGTCGTTAATAACACCGTTTTTTCTGCGTGTCAATAGGCAATTTGATGGTCTTTTATATGAACCATCTGCATTTTTATTTATAATTGCATAACTGGAAGTTTCCGTGTTTGTTTTGTCTGACTGTTATCGATGGTGCCATTACTGAGTAAACGATGATTACTATGTTTGCAATAATTAAAAACTGGCCACATAACACTTTCAATTCATTGTTATTGATTTGCGTTTGGCGGTTTGTTTTTGCTTTTCGTGAAGTTAAATTTCAGTTATACGGAAATGTGAAACTTTCTGTACAAGAAAAAAAGATTTTTGTACTTTTCATATAGTTTTTCAATGTGAACGAAATATGTGTAGTTTCCTGATTATTATTGCATTAATGTATTTACCTTTTTATCTTAATTCATATTAGTGGTCCTTCAAATATAAAATTATATAAGAAGTGGTCCATGAAATTCTAAAGGTTAACGACCGCTGGACTAGAAGACAGAAATTCAAAAATCAAAATGTCTGCAACTGATTTTATATAAAACATGATTTATTTTAACTGTGACTACAAACGCATCGAATAATTTCTTATTTATCTTACAGAAATAATTTTTAACAAGAAACGTAACAAATCACACAAATAAATATATACAAACAAGTAGACAAGTCTTCTATAACGCAAAAAATCTTGTAAGATAAGGAGGTAGAATCCAATAGGAATCTAAATACGACAAACCAAAATTGCATTATAGAATATTACGCTAACAAGCGTATTTTTAATCTCCAGTATCAAATGCCACTATATTTAATCGTGTTTTCAATGCCAAAAATGTAGCAGACTAATAGTAAAGATTGCAGGAACAGGACAAATGAGCAGATGAATTTTAAGCGAGAAATAAAGAAAATGTCAAACAATAATCAGAGAACAAAGTTGCAGGAATAAGGGTGCCTACTGCTTAGCAGTAGACTTAAACTGTTAAATATTCTTAATTATTTAAGAGACTTCGTATAGGAAATACGAAATGTTTGTTTTGAACGTAAAAATTGTTCTCATGTTTACTTGTGTAAATTCTATTAATCAAATGTCCTTTTTTTAACTATTATTATTTTATCTAATCAATATGCGTAAAAGGTCACTTTTTTAACGAGTCCAGCGACTTTCAACTTACGAATGAAGGTGATTCACAATTAAACCTTAATCACTGTTAGCACTCTAAACTGATTATAGTTAATACATAGAATGAAAAATGACTGGAATATCAAATAGTATTCAAGAAGGTGCCTCTAAAAATCTTCCAATAAATAGGAACTCTTCAAATTTATCTATACAATCTAGTATGTGAAAACTCCAATATTTTTCTAGATAAATGAATAACAGACTTCAAAATTCGTAGTAAATTAAAACGACATTTTATTAAACAGCAAACCTTCAGGATAACTGCTCTTAAAAGCTGATATTTCTTACAAAGACGGTAGAAATGAGCAGAACGTATTCATTTTCTGTTACGTTCTTCATGTTATTCGTAGATTATTCAAAAGAATAAATTTCAGACCACTGGAGAAAGATTTGGGGTTATGTGTGTCTTCGTGGCTTTCATTATGTGTAACATAAAAACGAGGTAGTTTGTCTTATGAAAATCCACGCCTCCACGAAGACACCAATCTCTTTAGGCAGGTAATCCTCTTTTTCTGGTCCTTAATCGGTAAACTCTGCGTTTGTCATAAATTAAAAAAAAATATTGTAATTAATAATTTGAATATCAAGGTAAACCCTGCCAGTTTGCTGTGCGTTGGTGGCGTTAAGTTTAAGGCTAGTAGGATATATATTTGCGTGCTCTAGTTCATTGAAGTTATTAAAGGCAACTACGTCATCTATATATCTACAAACGTGCTGGTAATACTTTTGTTTATTCTGATTCAGCGAACGCATAAATTTATTCTTGAGTGAATAGGAATAATCCACAGATTGCTGTAGAACTATTGGGGCTCATATGTATTCCTTGGATTTGCTTAAATATTTTGTTATCAAATTGCAAATAATTATTAAATAGTACACTGTTAAGGAAAAATATTTGATGTACATCTATCTACGTTCTATAAATTGGATAGGTTTTTTTTCGCGTACATACTTTGATTTTGTTGTACAGGTTTTCTTTTATATGTAGATTGGATAGGTTTTTTAGCGTACTTATTTTGATTTAACTTTGATTTAGATGATTTGACATTGTTTTACATGTAATATCAGAAATTAGATATGAAATTCAAATGTTCTATCCTGCCCTAACTAGGGTTTTAACATCTCCTTTTCTTATAAATCTATTTTAAAATTTGCAGCTCAACGCGGAATTTTGACCGACTAGGTCTCACGTTTCTGTGAGTTACTACTTTTTTACTTATATATATATATATATATATGTGTGTGTGTGTGTGTGTGTGTGTGTGTGTTGTGTGTATGTATGTATATGTGTGTGTGAACATTGAGTTATTGGTTTTTCTCTATTCCTTATGGAAAGAAAATACTTTTACATCTCACCTTTCTTATCCACTTCATAATATGCCTTCAGAAATCCAAATTATGAAGCCATGATACTAATATACATTATTTTACTTATCTAGTTTTGCATTATGTTTCAAAGTTTTATAAGTCTTCCCAAATATGCAAAAGAAATAGGAACTGAATACCCTGTACTGAATACTATTTTTTTAAATCCAGTATCTCAAAAAAAAAAAAAAAAAAAAAAAAAAGTGAGGCCCACCAGCGGCCGAGCGGTAAAGTCGCTGAACACTGGTAGTTCGGTTCGAGGTTCGAATCCCGCGAACGGGCTGGCTGCATGGGCGTTTTCGTGGTTTTCCCCATGTGTAACGTGTATACGAGCCAGTTTCCCTTAGAAAGTCCTCCACGAAGGCATCCCTCCCCTTAGGCAGATAGCCCTCGATGCTTTGCCATAATCACACACACATACAAAAAAAGTGAAAACGATTATTAAAGTAAACATTTTGAATCAGCTTTCCAGTACTTCTTTATCATCATCATTACATATACACACACACCCACACACCATTATGTATATACAGAATATTTCACTGTTGTAAGTTTTAAATCAAGTACGCATACATCATGGATTTTTATATCTGTAAAAGGATCCTGTTTGAAGCAGAGTTGCGTATTAAACAAATGTTAAACAGCTCTTGCTTCCACAGATTGGAGTTTATTAGTTTTAGGCAATATATTTAGCTCGCAGAATATAAAATAAAATGTATTTAACTATAAAGTTTAATACAAATCATTTTCTACCAAACTTTCTAATTTTTTTTAACTTTCACAGATTAGTATTTACATAAAATTTTCTAGGCATTGAAGCCAAGTTCAGCTTTCTCATCACTTCCGGTTTTGAATAATTTTGGCATAATTGTTTAAAAGGGAAATTTGTTTCTCTTTAGATACGAAATCTTATTATCTAACGCGGTTTAAAATAATCTAAAACGGTTTAAAATAGTAAAATGTTTACGCGAATTATTTTATTTTAAGACTATTTAAAATATTCCATCTGTATTTATTTCTTAAAAACATTCCTTAAATTATGAAGTAATAAGTACAGTGAAAGTCAAGTTTTACGATCAAACATTTAGAATCAATTTAATTTTGATTTATTTTGAAAGTTTACTTTACTTACTTAGTTTGATACTTTTAAGTTTGATTTTTTTAAAGTTACTTTCACTTACTTAATCCCTGAAATGAAAATTACGCAACCATAACTATATGTACACGTTTTTGTTTTAATCTACAAAACTAACAAAAGGTCTTTCTGCTATTTATTAAGATCTTCCTTTAACATACACATGCACATGTTTAAAATAAATAATCCAAAATTCTGATTCCTGAAATTATATGATAGAAATGATGTAGATTTAATACATATAATTTATTTTGTTACACAGAAACTACTAGTAAACGATCAAAGATGGCAATGAATAATATAAAATTAATGCTTTCAAGTATAAGTCATATATTTTGTGTAACTCACAACATTTGTATTCTTGTTTTAGTGGCATTTTATTGCCTCTACGAAATATAATTTGTTTTATAATTGACCACTACGCTTGCATATTTATAAAATGTAGTCAAATATTTCATAAACGAATAAAATTTTAAATAAAGATATTGTCCTTTTCGTCTGAAAACAACCTGTTTCTTAATCGTACGTGAATCTTTTATTGTTTCACACGAATTTTAATTTGTTTATTTGGTTACAGAAAAGAGTATATATAAAATCAAATGAAATAATCCAGTAAAATAGTTTCTTGCTCTATAAGGAAAAATTCAACTCCACTTTTAAAATATTCAGTAAACCAAATTCTATACTTGCTATTCCTTTTTTTAGCATCCCAAAGAAAATTAACCTTTAGAAAACTGCAGAAGGAATTAGATTTTCTATTGCTTTTATTTAGATGCGCCTAACTAAACGTAGTTGATGTCCTGGGGTGTAAATTGGTTTCATTTTAACAATACGCATGCGCAAATAAATAGGAGAAAAAAGCAGCTTAAAATATATACTTGTTTGAATTAATCGTATTCCTGCCACAATATTTTAGTTATACAAGCCACTATAGTGTGACTCGGAATCATTTGCGCAATTAGAATTTAGTTTCTGTGGGGAGTAGTGTTTTCCATCTTATATTGGGCTTTATTATCCATTATATACAACCTTTTTCCTATTATATCCATCTTTCTGGACATTATTTATTTTCTACGTTAAGAATATCATTTATATTATTTTTCATAAAAGCTATAATGTCAGTATTGACAAAGTTGTCCCTTTTGCCTAAGAATAAAATATTAACAAATCGCATCACTACTGTAACAAATGGCATCACTACTGTAATAAATGGTTATGGTACAATATGTAATAGAAAATGTACCTTTCTTAGAAACAGTAAGCATATGTATATTCATGTGGCATAAGTTTCCTGCAGCGTATGTTGGAGAGCGCCTTCTTCTAGTACAGGGGTTCTCTTCTCACCAGGGGATAATTTCATAGTTTCAGGAGCCGAGAGATGTCAAACTTTTTTTAGCTGTTAAATGTTTAGTTTTATTTTATAAATTTAATAAACTATTTTTTCAAGTTTTGTTATTGATTACCGTTTTCTAGACTTTTTGTTGTTTGATTTATTAAACACGTTAAAAATAATTAAAATCTATATAAATGTATTTATTTATCTTTCGAGTTTTTGTACGGGCATGATCTTGCAAAGATGGTGAAAGGAGTGCAAAGACAAAAACAAAAACAAACAAACAAAAAAAAAAAAAAAAAAGAACCCCTGTTAAAGTACAATACATTTATCTCCAAACTATATCAGTTTGTTTTGGTGGGACTTATTGAGTTACGACAAAGCACTCGAGGTCAATCTGCCTAAAAGGAGGGATGCCTTCGTGTAGAATTTTCGAATAGAAATTGGCTTTTATACACGGTACACATGGGGAAAACCGTGAAAGTGTCCATGCAGCGGGCCCGTTTACTGGGATTCGAACCCCGGAGCGCATTACTCGTGTTCAGTGACTTTACTGCTAGGCCGCTTGTGAGTCCCTAGCTGTAGGAGAAGCTCTTCGTTATCTATACACGAAATAATTACAGTAGTGATGTTCCTTTTTAAAACTTCCCAAGTTGTCCATGCAGCTTTTGAAGCTTAGTTTGTTTTGGACTTCCCACAATAGGTAGAGCCAATAATAGCTACATACGTCGGTGGTGATGGTCTTTATATATGATTCTATATATGATTCTATATATGATTCTATATGATATATATTCAGAAGTGTCGTGAAACCTCTCGCAATAAGGCAAAAAACTTGCATATGATACTTATTTTAATTAGTTTCAGCATTCGTAATTTTGTCAAAGAAAGAAGCTCAATAAATCGTTGCCTTCACAAAGCATATCACAGGAAATACTTCTTGAGATGCAAAAGCGTTGCTTTAGATTTCAGAGGGGCAACGCAATTTGATAATGTTCTCAAAAGATACATCAAGTTTCTCCTTGAGAATAATTCAGACGTCCTGGAAGTCTATGTTGGTACGTTTCGGATTTACCAGCGACTTATTGCCAAACGATACAGGAAATCGACAACCATAACCAAAACATACAAATAAGATGTATCAAATCGTACAACCATAATCAAAAGATAGTAATAAGAACCATGAGATCTTGTTTTCAAGCATAAAAACCTTCTGAAACAGTTGCATTCTCCAAGCAAAACATATTTTATTCCGCACTCAAATTTGCGAAAATTGGCATTCAAACAATTTTTAAGGAGAAATTCGAGTTTTTAAAAGTAACTAGAAATTAAAGTAAGTTCATGCTTTTTTTCTTATATATGTACATACACTCACATATTGAGGAAAAATGAAATTCCAGAATAACGAAAAAAGTCAGTTTAGAGGAATGAAATACAGAGAGATCATTTGTATAAGTAACGTATTTATTTCATTATTATTTCAAGGTTACAAGTTAAGCTATGGACAAGAAAAGTCACTTAAAATGTGAAATGTTGGTTTAATAACAAAGCCTGTACTCGGCACGATGCTGAATGCAACCATGCAGACTCGAATGCATTGTGTTGGAGAGGTGCTGTACGTTTAAAAGGATGGAGTTTCTTGTCTGTTGGACTTGATCAATCATATCATCAACGGCCCGGGTTGATTATGGATGACCCTGGATTTTTCACTCAATCATGCTCCATACGTTCCCGATGGGTGAATGATCGGGTGATCTCACAGGCCAAGGCGCAATGTCGACGTCCTGCCGAGCATGTTGAGATATAGCAGCGGTATGAGGGCGAGTGTTATCCTGGTGGAAAATGCTCCTCTGGAATACTGCTCAAGAATAGCCAGCACAAAACGGTGCAATGACCAGTCTGACATACAGATTTGTTTCCATGGTGCATGGGTTAACGACGAGAGTGTTTCTGCTTCACAAGAAATTGCTCCCCATGGAATAACTCCTGGTGTATTTCCAATGCAGACAGATTGGTTTCAACGTTATTTACCAGGAAATGGGGAAAACTACCAGTATGAGCCATCACTATAAGACAAAATTATCTACGGCATATATAAAAAGCAAAATAAAAATGTGAGGAAACTGGAGAATGATACCAGATGAACACTGTTTATGATGGAACGCATTGACGATGTCCAAATTAAATTTATACTGTCTTTTATTCTTTATATATTTAGTACCCTAATTTCAGATGATATTTAATTTTCCATTTAGTGTTGATATTATTTTCAGTGTTAATTTTAATTTATGTAACTAAGTAAATTTATTCTCCAGATTTAATTACTTAAATTTACCGTGGTTAGGTGACAGCCGACAGTATGAAAATTCAATCTTGAAGCAACGTTTGATCTATAGCTGTTTCTGGATAATATCTTTTACAAATATACACATCATGGGGTCACTTTGCCATCGCTTATAAGCATCCCGGCATATCTGCGTCATGTCAACAATTAGTGCAGGGATTAAAGATGATAAAGTTCTAGACGCTCATACGCGGACAGTGGCTAAATGTTTTTTTGGAAACCGTCAGCACCACCAACAAAACTTGAAATGATCCCCTGCGATGTAAATTGTAATATAGAAGAAGCAAATAACACTGGAAAAGTGTATAGCATAAGTGAGATCCGTTTGGTAGTGGACTATGGGAATTTAATAGAATATACTATTACTGTCGTCGATGCAAAGCAAACTAGAATTTTTGTACCGTAAACAAATAATCATTTCATCAAAAAATGAGTAAATTGCTTGTTTGATTTTAGCCAACTGTAATTTGCCTAAAAAAGGGGAATGCCATTTTGGAGAACTTTCTGAGGTCAACTTACTCGCGTTCACGTTACGCGGAAATCATAAAATCATAACTGCAGCTATGCACAATCTTTAAAGTTTTGAATCAGAGTCATATCCACGGACCTCTGAAACACTAAACACAAGGGCGTTATGCATGCCAGATTAAAATTCCAGCAAATGGGCTGGTTGCATGAGGGTTTTCATGAACGTTCCTAGCTTAACATATATGAGGGCCCGTTTGCTTTAAAACGTCCAAAAGGAAGGCATCCTTTCCTCTAGGGAAACGGTATTTGTGAGTTTTGCAATAATCAGATAACCAAATAACTAAAGACAATTTTGGTGGTCTTATTCATTTGCGCTGGTGGGCACAAATTTTTGGACTCTTTGAGTATATTGAAAAGCTATATAATTATGTAATAAAATCTTAAAGCTTTTAAAACAAGCATTCTTGTTTTCTCAATAAAATTGAACACAGTATATAAACACATGCATGAAACAAATGAATATTTCTGTTCTCTTTTGCGTGATGTTTCCTGTTTCATTTTCTAAACAGCTATTTTTAATTAAACATTGTTTTAGGAATCTTCTCTTGTTCGGGAATTTTCAGATGAAATTCTTGAGTCTTGAGGAATAAAATAATTACTACTTAGGAACTATCGAAAAATGAGACAGTAAAATGTTTGGAAAAACGCAATCAAAAATGTGACATGCGCTTTCATAGCAGAGCTTTAATTTCCGTGTTCTGCTGTAAAATAGGATGCCTTTTAAATGGAATTGTTACCAAAAGAACAAAAATATGTTATTAATTTAACGCAAATAACGCATTTCAAGCGTTAAGCAAGCACTTTAGAAATTCCAGTTAACACACGAGACTTCTTAATTATTTTTGAAAGCTTTTCTTGTCAGAATTTAAGTAAAAAATCATTTCGCTTTAAATTAGAGGAGATGGATGAACGTTTACTCATTTTTGAGGCTCTCAAATGTACACTTCATTTTTTTACTTCGTCGTACTAATCTAAAAAGTGTAATCTCTTAAAACGTTATTTAAATTATTTTGATTTAGTTTTGATTTAGTAACCATTACGCCTTAGTGCGTGAATTGTTTAGAATCCAATCCTATAATATCTTATTAAAATGCAATCGCATATTTTCGAGTTTTTTTTCTAGACATAATAAACGGAAATAATAAAATATGCATTAAAATATGTAACCCAAGTAAAATATAAACACATCTCTATTCGGCCGAGCGTAAATTGCGAACGGATCAAAAATTCATGCACATCAAGTAAACGTTCTTATTATAAACTGAGTTACAGTATTGTATGGTCTGTCCCTTCATGACCTTCTAAAAGTGTTAAGAACGAGTATACATACATACCATCTGTCATCTATAATTGCCATGCCACGTCTGCATTAGAATTATGTTTTTACTGCAAAGCAGACAACAGAAATTCTCCAACAGAAATGAACCCTCCTTTCTGAACAATTAATTTTGTTGTTCCTATTATAGAACAGTATATGAAACTCCAATGAATAGTGAAATATACGAAGACTTTATTAAGGGATCTCATACACCTTAAACCCCTTATGATCCTCGAATATGTGATTGTTGCAAGAATTGGGATATTTTATTTGTTTAAAAATCAATTACTTCCAACTTTTTACAGCTGATTACATAATATAGCTGCTTTAGGAATTAGTAACCAGAAAGTTTGTGTTGCCAAAAATATTTTTGCAATTTAATCTGCTTTAAGGCAAAATATTTCGTCATGTTTCCACCTTGTGCACATGATATTTAAAAAATGGCTAATGGTATACAAAGGAAATTTGATGGAATTCTTTATATGGACACTATCTTCTAAGTGAACAAAAAATCTGATGAACATTTTAATATTTAAAAATTTTATGCTCAAAACATTACATATTTTTTTTAATAAAATACATTTTAAAAACTCAACTCCAAATAAAATAAAAATTTAACATTAAATTCTTAAAAGTTTGGGTTCACAGTAGTTTCCAAATGTTATAAAAGCTACATATTAAATATGGAATTAAATTTTGCGAAAGAATGATTTAAACTGTGCGCGCAAGGTGGAAACAGGACGAAACATTTTGTCACAAAGCGGATTAAATTATAAAAATATTTGTGGCAACACAAACTTTCTGATTACTATTACAAAAAGCAGATATATTATAACACAAACACAGCAAACATAGCACGCACATGTAACACTGAATAGAGGTGCCTTTACAAGGCGACGTTGTAAAGATATGGTTGGATGTTTCATTTATACCGAAGGCACTAAATACTAGTGATAAATATTATATGTCTTGTAGTTTGTTTATTAAACCAGAAAACGTTATTTACCTGCTAAAATTTGGGCGACCTTTCGATCACATTTTATTATTCTGCTCTACACTACGTTATGTATGACATTAATCCCAGCTCAGGTTTTTAATCATCAAAACATTCAAGATTATTCTTTGAGTGAAGAGTTTCAAATTCAAAATTATTAGTACGTTTAATCGAAATAACTCTTAATTATTTGCATTAGAAAAGATTAACAAGACTGATATCAAACAATATTAGATGTCAAAATTTTATAAACAAGATAGTTCAAAAAAGTGACTGTAACATTTCTTTCCTCAAATACTAATGAAAGACATAAAATTTCAGTTCAACATTTCTGAACGTAAAGTGCAAAATTGAAGAATGTTCCCCTTATAACATATGTATTATACTTTAAATACATGAAGATCTGCATATTTATACGAAAATTCTCACTCATATTAATTTCTAATTCGTATTACTAAGAAAATATGATCAGATCTAAGGTCAAACTACATGTCAGTTATTACTTTTACTGACTAATGGTTTACCGTATAAAATTAAGACTATTATTATGTGTTTAAACATTTAGATAGCCACTATGCGGACAGCACTGTCGAGAAAATACGGCTTTGCCTGTAATCCGCTATTTAGCTCTTTCCAGAAAAGGAACAGACCGTTAGATCTGACCCTAAGCTTTTAATTACTTCTTTCCTGATATTTATGCGTCAAGTCTTACTAACAGTTACTTTAAATAAATGCATGCTCTATTTTCCTTGGATCTTCAGGATACTCACTCATACCAGACGTTTATGCAAATCGATTAGCAAACGGCGTTGTTTAAAAGCAAGAGGTTAATCTTAACCATGAACTTAGTGAAGCCTGAGGAGATTGCAACTTCTTGTTGCTGCCTTGCTTTTAAGTGTCACCTGCAGTAACTGTGAAAGAACTACACAGAGGTATGGCTGCGCTCAGTTAGTGTTCAGTCTGGTTTATGATCTATTCAGACCTCATGTAGTTACTAATCTGATTTAGGATATTGCTGCAACAAGAACGGAAACTTTGGAGTAAAAGCACTTAAGCTGTTGTAAGATTTGTACGAGAAACGCTCGCTTTTAATATGTTATAATTTTAGTTAGATTAAATAGCCCCGAGGTAAAACCTCGCCATGTCTTCGAGTAATTTCGGTGGATAATCATTAGGTATTTATGGTTTTATGTCAAAATTTTGAATACAGTGGGTGGAAGGCAATTTTATTGAACCCGTTAAAGCATATCAACATATTATTATAAAATCACCAATGTATTGCAGAAATAAAAAACTAAAATTTTTATAAATGGAATGTTGCCAGGCCCAGTGATTTAACACTTTAGTAATACGTTCTGTACTTCGTTTTGAGAAGTTTCATATTTCAAAATACCTGTTTAACACCAATATGTGAAGAAATAAATCACATAGCTTCTTTCTTTGTAAGTTTTGTAATTTGTAAAAATTAATGCTAATAAATTTGAAGTTTAATTTACTAAAATAAGTGCATATTAGCTAATCAAGATTGTCTGGCAGGACTATAGCACTGAATCTGGGTAAAGTTTTCAATGAAGGTGGAATGATTTAAGTGATCGAACCATTCTCAACGGCTTTTTATTGACAAGCACACGATCATTGAAAAATAAATTACTAAAGAAAGACAAGATTTCTGGCAAAATATAGCATACCCACATTCATTTATAATTTGATCTCTGCTATTCTATCCATTTCAAATTCCCATGTGTCAGTATACTGCTAGAACCATTCCTCTAGTTATATACCCTCAGAAACACATTAAATGTTACATTTGGAAAATTGCTGTTCCAAATTTTCAGATACTATGTTATTTTATCATCTTTGACCTTATTCGCAGCAGATCTTTGACTTTATTCAAGTAACATTTCTGAGCGCAATGCTATCTTCAAATATATTCATTGGAACATTATCTTGAAACTATAGCTATTATTAAGATACAATAACACGCCGAGCAAATATTAATTTAAAAGTCAAACAACAAAATGCAGCGTTAATTTTCAAAATTTTCACAGGACTAGTTTCGATGGTTTTACCGAACCACCATCCTCAGCTGCAAAACCGGGAATGAACAAGATAGGAAATAATGATTAGATAAGATAAGAAAGCCTGGACAAGAATAAGCAAGTGGCGCTATCTGTTGGTGAAACCAGAACTAAAACATAATTTCTTTAAAGGCCGAAGGCAAATTTGGATTGGAACTAGGATCGTTAACTAGAACAGAAAGATTTTTATGAATGTGAAATGCCTCTAGAAAATCCAGTTCTCCAATGGAAGATGTTTTTTGAATAATTTTGGCAGCAGAAAAACTGAAAGTGTGGTTTTCGGACCAACAATGTTGAGCAACACAAGACTTATGTGTTTCCTTTTTTCTAGCATATTCCTCATGTTCCTTAACGCGAAATTTTAAGGCTCACTTAGTTTGGACAATGTAAATTAAACCACACTGGCATGGAATCCTGTAAATAACCCAGGAACTCATATCCGGAATAGGGTCCCTGAGTATGGAACTCGGAATTTTATTGATGGGAGAATAAACGACCCGAAAGTTAAATTTCTGTAAGATACGTGCAATGTTATAGCTAATAAAGGGAAAGAAGGGATGACATAATTTTTATAATCTCCTAAAACAAGAGTGTGCCTTTTGGTGTGTTGAGATGAGAATTTTCTAACTGCTTGAAAAGTCCCTGTCAGTAGCTACTGATTTAAAGTAAGTTAGTTCTTCATCAAGAGATAGTTTATAGGAGCAAACTTGAAGAGCACGAAAAACATAGGAATAAAATGAAGTTAGCTTTTCTTTAGTCGGATGACATGATTTGATGTGTGGTGGAAGGCAAACCGATGAAGGTTTACGGTAAACCGCAGTACTGAAGTTGGATGTGTTATGTGTGACCAGAATGTCGAAAAACGGAAGAGAATTACAAGTCTGAAGTTCAAAAGTGAACTGAATAGCAGGATTTAGTTCGCTTTTCATTCTAATCTCAACACACAAAAGGCATACTCTTGTTTTAGGAGATTATAAAAATTATGTTGTCATTCCCTTCTTTCCATCTATTAGCTATAAAGTTGCACGTATTTTACAGAAATTTAACTTTCGGGTCGTTTATTCTTCCATCAGTAAAATTCCGAGTTCCATACTCAAAGACCCCATTCCGGATATAATTCCTGGGGTATTTATAGGATTCCTTGCCAGTGTGGTTTAATTTTCGTTGGCCAAACTAACAGAGCCTTAAAATTTCGCGTTAAGAAACATGAGGCATATGTTAGAAAAAAGGAAACGCAGAAGTTTTCTGTTGCCCAGGTTTCATCAACAGATGACGCCAGTATCTTGAATCCTTTCCAGGCTTTCTTATCTTATTTAATAATTATACCTCAACTCGCTCACTTACGCTTTTGCAGCTGAGGATAGTGTTTCGGTAAAACCATCGAAACTAGTCCTATGAAAATTTAAAAATATAAAGCTGATTTTTGTTGTTTGATTTCTAAATTAAGATAGCTATTATTATCAAATCAGTCATCTACACCACATTCGACAAACATCCAAAAGTATTACTTATATGTACCTAAAATATAAATGATATACGTGTGTACACAAAAAGTTTAACCTTAATAAGTTACAATATTATGTGGTGCATATAATACAGTATCTGCATTTGACAAATTGGTATTTTAATTCATTTCTGTGACGTCCACTTCAGTTTCATTAGGTTTTCTCAGTTTTACATTTCTATTATACTATGGCGTAGATGAAGTGATGGTATTAAGACAACTGGAGAGAAAAACATTAAGTCTAAATTCAAGACTATATTATTCGAGCTAAATAAATAACCACTTATATACACTTTATTAAAAAGCTGTAACATTCTATATACGGACGGTTCTAGAAAATGAGAACATTCTTCAATAAATAAAATATAGAGAAAATATTTACAGGAAGTAAATTTAAAACAAAAAAAAAAGTTTTAGGTGACTGTCCTCTTATGGGCTTCGAGCGCAAGACCTTCAATTTCCTAACCCGCGTCCTACCCACTGAGCCATAATTTGCTCAGTCAAAAGAAACAATTTTGGGTACATTTCTCCCATCTTAGAAAGAAGCAGCATCCAGCTGCTATCTGGTCTGGCCTTTAGTAAGAGGTTTCCTGGAAATGCAAGGCGATCTTCCATAGTCTAATTGTCCTTTTGGATCAGGATAAGGTTTCCGTCTCAATGCGTGGATGATGCCTTTTTAACTACGTCGTGCCTTATTTTTTCCCATACCTTCTATTTCATTATTTGAGATGTATTTCACCATTTGAGATCCATATGCCATAGTTGTCCTGTTATTCGATATAATCCAAAATAACGTATTAGAAGTTTTTCGGATAATCCTATCGTAATAAAGTGAAGATCCAGACAAAGTCTCCGATATTATAGCTGACAATGGTATTATAGCTATCATGGTATCAGCGCATATCTGTGGCTTGAGTCTCGTAAGCTGTCTAGCTTTTTTAACTCTGATCAGATGTTGCTCACAACTGTCGTCGGGATCTTTGTTTGCTTGGATTGAAAATTTAAGTCGAGATCATCCTGGATATCTCTATTATGGACGAGAAAGAGCGTGTTTAATCCCGTTGTGTCTTATTTTTCTGAATTATAGGCGAAAGTCTCAAATGGTATGATTATATCCCAATTTCTCTGCTCAACATCTACGTCCATGAACATTATATCTGCCGGTGTCTTGTTGAATCGTTCTGATAAACCATTGGTCTGTGGATGGTCGGCAGTCGTAAGAAGTGATTCGAGTGTCATAGGGGTTCATGAATACAGTCTTTAATAACATTGGATAAAAAGTTATGATGTCGATCAGTTATCATTTCTTTGGAAGCACCATTCTTCAGTACAATTTCTTCGACTATATATTTGACAATTCGGGTGGTCTCTGCAATTGATGTTGCCTTTATGATTGTAAATCTATAAGGTAATTTGTGCAAACAATAATTTACCGGTTCCAATATCGTATAATAGGAGAGTTTCCAAGTAGATCTATTCCAATTTTGGTAAGCAGTATATCAAGGGGATATATCAGATGAAGCTGTTATGGTGGAAGATAATATGGTGATTTCTATCTTTGGCATTCTCGACTGTGTGCTCTCACATAGCTCTGGGCAATGGCAGTTCCTCCTTATTCGGTAGTATGTTTTGTCAAATCCGAGATGATCAGCGACTTGAACATTATGAAGAGTCCTTAGAACAATGCTACAAATTTTACTTGATAATGCCACGAGCGATTGCTGTCCTTTATGATCATAGCTTCTTTCCTTTCGTATACCATTTCTTATATGATGACTTTTGGTACTCGTCGCCTCTCTTAAGTGTTCTAATGATGGAATTTCAAATGTTTACCCATTTTCTGCCTTTTCCGTAATCTGCGGTGGCTGCGAGAAAAGGGGATGTCTTCTCTACTATCAATTATTTGTTCGACACGGGTTATCTTCATAGTGAATCCATATTGAGCTGTTCGCGATCGCTGCTGTGAAAGATACTGATGGTGTACTCATGCAACCTGACAGCCCACTGGTAAATCTTCCAGATAGATCTAAAACATTGGACAGCCATCATAAACCGTGGTCAACAGTAACCATCATGAAGAGTTTTCCGTAGAGATACGTATTTGGTAGTTTTTTCATTCTAGTATAAATATTAGAAACAGACTTAAGTAATACTAAATGCCACAATTGATTTGTATATTCCCGCTCTTGTCCTTAACGTTTTTAGCATTTAGAAACTGACTAATGTTAATAATGTATACTGTATACACAGATATACTCTATACACAGATATACTGTATACACAGATACTGTATAAACAGATACTGTTTTGTAAAAGTATTTGTTTAAGTAAAAAGCATGAATTTTCCACATATTCAGAACAAATAGTTCATTCTAGTTCTGTTGCAATATATGAATTTATATAATTTACATTAATAAGAGTTTTAGAATTCTTAGATATAGAGAATTTCATCTTCGCTTTCCCAAAATTCCTTATTTTTCTCAAAATCTGAAACCTTAGTTTTATTTCCTACTGAAACTATATCAGGACAATCTCATTTATATTATTTCCCTCCATTAACTGAACATTTTTTACAACCTTTTATATTGCTAATGATTTCTGTTCCTTGGAAAATTGATGCTATGTAGTATTGTTACTCTTTTTGTATTGATTTAGCTATTTTTAAATAGAATTAATTAAAAATGTTTTATCTTAACATGCAATGCAGCACGAGACTTATTTGAACAGAAAGCTACGCCAGAAAAAATTAAAAATACAAGAGCTCGCGCATTTAATAAATAGATATCTCGTAATCGTATTCTTTTGCTTTCCGGAGAAATCGATAAATGCTGATTAAAAAGCTTATAAAAGCGGGAGGAAAACATCTCAATTCAGTTCTTTACTTATTGCTTTTAATGATTGTAGCGAATTCGCGGGGAAATCGGAATAGCTTTCTCTTTTTTGAATTAAGTTATGTTGAAAGTTTTAGTAGTTTTAAATATAACTACAGTGAGATATTGCAATATTGTACGAATATCTGAAGAAATTTAAGCATTTTGATTTTTTCTTTGAGATAAGAATAAATTTTATTCACTTTTCATCGGACTTGTGCATTCAGTTTATTACGAACCCGTACGCACGCAACACGTTTTTGTGTCAGGGGTGGGGTTTGAATGCCAATAACTAGAGCGATGGAAGACCAATAGAGGCAGCAGTGATACAAGCATTTCTGCACATTTACAAGTTTCACTTTTTTAAAAATATCTAGATATATCCAAAAAAACAATTTATTAATTAACTATAATTAAATAATTTAAGGTATTTTAGATCAAACACTAACTTTTCAATAAATATTTTCATGCAATTCTAATAATCGACATAATCATAAAAATTGACTTGCATTATTATTTTTAGAGAAACCTGAAGCTGCAGTAAATAGTAATAAATATATTACCGCATTTGACGGCATATAAGATGCACCCTTATTTAGAAGGCCACACACATGTAGATGTAGAAAAAGTTATGTGTATTTAGACCTTTATCCGGGCTAAAAATAGCATTCAGTATTGAAAGTTAACCTGTGTCCTTCACGTATAAGACGCAGGTAACTTTTTTCAGACCAAATTTTAGGAAAAAAGTGCTTCTTATATGCCGTCAAATACGGTAATTTATTTAAAACTAAAAGGAATACAAGCATTCTTACTTGATTTAGTTTTCGTTTTTTAATTATGTTAGATCGTTTGAAACAACAAAAATCAAACAAAACTAAACTAACAAAAAGGAATGCATTCATGAAGGACTTAAAGAAATCTTCAGTAATTACAAATGCATGAAAATACAGTATAGAATAAAATGAACACACATATGGAATAAAGAGGTACCTGTGTTTTATCACATAAGATTTCACTTTTAATAGCCCAATATCTCTGAGTTAAAGATTACATATTAAGGGAAATTTATAAAACTAAATTCAAAAATGAGAAATTAAAGGATTTTTAAGAAAAAATACTAAACAAATAAGAAAATTGAATTTTACAAATAAGTGAAGGTTACATGCTTTATTTTTTGGCATAAGGTAAATATTTCAAGGGCAGTTATTGTACGCATTTTATAGTTCAGATTTCTTAAGCATTAATCATGTTAAAATTGTCTTTCCTTTCCCTTAGGCTACTTAATTACATTACGTTTTAAGATAGATATTAAAATAAAGAAAATGAGAAACACGCAAACAGGAGGGACACAAACAGTGCAAAACAGGAAGTTTTCAATTTTTGAATTGGTATTTTATGTCGTTAACTGTACCAAATGCTAGAAATGAATAATTCGGCACGTTCACAAAAGAACAACACATGCTACAGGAAAATTACATTTTCTAGATTACCGCTATTCTTAATTGGCTCTATCCTAGAAGATGCTGCGCAAGTCGACATGTTGTTTACTTGTCTTAGGCTTGGGCACGCATTTTTATGACGGAATATTGATTACGCCTCTTCTTAAAAAAGAATTTTAGAAAATAATTCTAACATTTAAATCTACATGGATAAATTGTTATTTAAGTTATCCATCGAGCATGCTACTCCCATCACTTAACATCACATGCTAGCACGCATGGAGAAACGCGACAATTCCTTAGAAGGCTTTCTCGTCTTATTCTTTTAAGATAGGTGCTTCAGATGGGGCTTAGCTGATCAATATTCTTTCCAGCGCGGCGTGTGCCTCCCGTATTTATTCAACAATTTATTAATCCCAGAAATCCGATTTTTATTAATCCAAGAAACTTTGTATGTCACTATTGTTTCATGCTTCCAGTGTAATGTCTGTCATAAATATTTCCTTTTATTTTACATAAAATGTATTTGTGAAGACAACGAGTGGAAACATTTTACTGAAAATTAGTTTTCTTACGGCTGAAATATTCTGTGGGTTTTACCCAGTAGTAATACCCGACACATTTCTAAAGTTTTCTAATAGTTGTGAAACATTACTTTTACTCTGTTTTTGTATGGAAGCAAAGGAGCACTTTCAGCACCTTGAGTTACCACTTTTGTTTTCGGTATCAGAACCAACTGTTAATTTTTTTTGGGGGGGGGGGAGAATAAAAATTATTTTCTGTCGATAAGAATTATCATATTCCGAATCATCAACATATAAAGAAAGCATCTCAACAATATTTATCAAAAAATTTATTTTGAAAAAGTAAATCCCATCGAATACGTTTTGACTGTTTATCGTCAATAGCGTTTGTAATTAACACAAAGCTAGAAACGCAAATTTATCAAAAATTAAACATAATCAGAAAAAATCTGACTCAAAACAGAATTAAAAATTCTATAATTAATACTTAAGAAACTTTTAAACTCTAAAAGTTTTGCAAGGGTATTTCAATTACATATCAACATAAAATTATTGAAAAGATCCCCTGGATCGTCGATTTCTTCAATCATTTTAATTCCGTCATTACTTCATCCATTTTAGATAGCGATCACATAATGATATGCATGTTAAGACGCCCTTGATAAACTATGTATTAGTAGTATTGCGAATTAAATAGTAATATTTTTGGGTAGTCAAACGATTACACGTTAATAGCTAAGTGGTCATCGTACGGCAATCACTGAACTTCAGTTCAGCAAAGTAAAAAGAAATAATAATACTAACATTAAAATTATGAATGTGTCACATAGACCCAAAAGTAAACATAGTTGCAAATATAGCACATAAAATGATTACGTATTTTACGAACTATATGAAGGGAAGGAGAAATGTAAATCTGATAAGAGCAGCTGAAAAGGAAGCCTTCACATTTTTCACTCCGTGTTTCAGTTGAACGGTGTGAAAATGGAAAAAGGGTAAAAATGTTATAAAAAAAGAAGAGGGGACATGCCAAGTAAAACATAAAACTTACAAAGGAACAACATTTTGTTTGCATAGAATTTAATCAAGACATAGTCGATTTCTAGAGCAAACAGGTGCAGGTTCCTCTTCATCAGAAACAAAGAAATAGACTTCTAAAATTTAATAAATCCAGCAAACACGGGGAATGAGGAAAAAGAATCAAAATTGCAAAAGACAGACTGGCTGAAAATTACTTGTGCCATTTTTTTTTAAATTCGAGACACAAGGCAGAGCAAAAACAAGAGTTCGATCAATCGGTGCATTTCGACTAAAAAACCCTGAAGAGTTTTCTTGCATACCATAGACTATAAAATTCTGCAAGTATGTCGTCAGAAAATAATTAATGGTCTGTGTGATGTTTCCGGATTTTATTTCCTGCTGTGTTCTCTACTTCAACGATGTCGCCAGTGTCATCGTTTAATTGGTGTTTACCTGGGCTTTCTGTGACTCAGTATGTATCTAAATTTCTATTAGACTATTAAGATTCCAAATAAATGGCATTTCACTGTTTCACCTCGATATAATGGACAAATAGCGATTTTCTCTGACCGTCGTGTTTCTTGGACGACCTTGCCTAGGCTTTCGATGGGTCCGGTATCCTGGAACTGTTTCCATGGGTTACACACGACGCTGGGCGTTAAATTAAAATCTCTGCATATCTGGACTTGCGATTGGCATGCCTGTAGCCTCCCCACAATTAGCCACCTCATTCCATCATCTAAACGTCGGTGGTAACACATCTTTACTGTTCCGATCTGAATTGAACTGATTGCTGCAAGATAACACCGAGAAATTCGCCGAGATGTGCTATAGAACGCAAGTCGTTTTACTCTCCACGCGCTTATAAAGCCTGTTTTTCTGATGGCTCCGTCTACATTCACGTGCACGCTTACGTATTTGCCTTACAAGATTTTCATTTTTATCTGAAAGCAGCAGTTTTTCCTTCAGTTCAGTTCTTTTCATGAAATTCGATAAAATATGTAAATTCTCTTAATTTATTTCATCAGTGTAGAAAAAATGCTCTTTGTATTTCAACACAATTTTTGATAAACAAATCGTATTTAAAATCAGATTCGTAACAGAGAATAAAAAATGATCGAAATAAAGTTACAAAAGTGTATAATCAGAAAAATAATAAATATTAAAGGTCCACTAAATTCCTAGAAAGATGTATTTTAATAAATAAAAGAACATACAGTCAGGTGTTTCTTAAGAATGTTATATGCAAAGTTGCAAAAGAAATTGTAAAAGAAATATACAGGATAAAATGAGATAAAACATTATAAGAAATGAAACCATAAATCAAACGTGCATTCTAAAATAACATTAATAACTTTCGGTATGTCATGAAGCATATAGTATTTCTTATATTATCTCTGAGTATTTATTACGGTTTTGGTCTTCTTTAACCGGCATCTAATATATACTTTTAGGATAATTAAGTAAAGTAAAGTATGCATTAAAATCAAGTTCTGATTTTATTAAAGAAAAGAATGTGATAACTTATTTCAACATTTTTCATCGCCTGAAACTGAATAATAATTATTTTGTTAAAATTTAAAATGGAAAATATAACAGTTTTTGAATAAAATTACACAACAAAATTCAATTATGGAAATCGATTAATTCCCGAATCATCCCGGAATTGTATCTTAATAGCAGTAAAAACTACTCAGCACTAAATATATATGATGTATATTTTTTGTATACCACTATATGTCTTTTCTACTAAATTGAAAACTGATAAGCATTAATTTTAAATTCTATTGCTACATAATCTGCATTAGTCATTAGGTTAAAAGTAATTAATTACTTTTTGATGAAGTATGTTCCTTCATTTCAAAAATATGTAACATAATTTCTAAGAATATTTTCATTTATAGCTGCAGATAATAGATTTTCAATGTGAATTTAATTTTATGTCTACAAAATATTTTTAATAATGTTAAAAATATGTGTTCACGTATTTCCCTCTGCATGTTCGTTCTAGTGCAAACGTTAATTTAAAATCTTGATTCTCAAAATAATTAAAGTCAATAATTTACGCAAGAGCAAGTTTTATAATTGCTGTTAAATCTTCACTTTATATTTAACAACAGAAAGAAATTTTTTAGACACTTCTTACATTATATATCTGGCTACAACGCTTTTAGAGGAAAGCCTCAAATTTTGCATCGAATTTTACGACTGTCTACCTATTATCTGAAATAAAAGGTATAAAATATTGTTTACGCTTTTATGATTCTATACTTGCTTGCTGGAATCGAAACAGAAAATATACATTGAAATTCAATGTGAATTATTGTTTCTCCCTTTGAAAAATGCTGTTGATTTTCTTTTAGACGTTCTGAACTAAAATCATATCAAGCATTTCAAATATTATGACACACATAATATATTACTGATTCCATTCTTCGCTGAGAGCGAAGAATGAAATCAGTTATAAATGATACTGAAATCTGTTATAGATGATACTGACGCTTTTGTTTCTGCTCTGATTCTTAAAAAAAGGCGTCTGAAATAACGGTAAAAACACGACGAATCAATTAAAACAATATGCAGCTGATTGGAATCATTAACTGGAATCAGGTTCAAATAGCTCTTTTTCTTTCTCTCAGTTGTACGTCACTATTATCTTCATTTCTCGTCTCAGTTCTACTGGTATTTTTTGTCTTTATAAGTATATCTTTAAAAAAATTCAGTTTTCTAGGATTACTTAAAGGGAGTTAAGTATGCGCTAACCCTAGAACCGCGGTATTAGTCATAGTGCCTATTTCAGAGTTTGTGCCATTGGTATATTAATCAACTTATTTCAGCTTGAAGAAGAAAGTGTATGACTTTCCCTAAAACTACTTAAATAACTGGCATGTAAACTTTTAAAACAAATAATGATTGAAGGATGAATATGCAGGTGATTCTACCTAAAATCGGAGACCGATCAATTTGAGCAGTCTAACTATGTGTCTTACAAACTACGCTTTGAAGTACACAGTTTTCTTAACGATGAAAATAAAAATTACAGTATCATCTTAGATAAATAAAATAATATTCTGTAATATTCTGTAATTTGATACTGTAATAAAAATTGCAGTATCAAATTACAGAAATAAAAATTACAGTATCATCACAAATAGCTGCAATATAAAGTACATTTTGCATTAAGAGAGCTTGAAAGACATCTCTTTCTAGTGTTCAAGAGAAAAACTGTGCAGGCAAAACATTTGTTTTACTGTGTAATTCTCCGTATTGATTAGCCTGAGGGACAGAGTACAAATAGACCAAAAAGTCGAAACAATATGGTTTTCTACGTTTAAAATCATTTAAGAGGTCTTTTCAAAAAAACTTTTTGTCTTTTCTTTTTAAGAGGCCTTCTCTAAGCTCATCAAGCTTGCAAATTGTTCATAGGAAGAAGTATCTCACATATTATTTCGTTCATCATTTTAACTTTTGCCGAAATCTCTAAATCTAAATTTACTATCGCAATCGGAAGAATTGATTGTTTAACGTAGAGAAGCACCAACTTCGTGAAAGGCTTCATAGCTATTTAACTTTCATTTAAGCCAGATAATATTTACTGGGTGATACAAAACGTAAATTATGTTTATAAGCTTTTACTATATTGTTGATGGCCATTTGAAGCTATAAAGTGATCGCTTACCCAATTTTTAAATAAATGATAATGTACCTTGATAATGTTCGGACAACTGTAGTGTGCAAGACGACGTTTCATATAAACCTCAATCAAGGTGATTTTTCTATGCTAATCTAAAGATCAGTTCCATCGATAATGATATCTACAGTCAGGTCTGACATTTCA
The DNA here is from genome assembly GCF_044657685.1 of Stegodyphus dumicola. Taxonomy (NCBI): domain Eukaryota; kingdom Metazoa; phylum Arthropoda; class Arachnida; order Araneae; family Eresidae; genus Stegodyphus; species Stegodyphus dumicola. The sequence goes on along the minus strand of NC_140775.1, from coordinate 60,257,212 downwards.
TATGATATGTAACCGTGTACGGGACCAGCGTGTGCAAAGCATGCCACCAGCGATATCTCCAGCTGCTGATCCGTAAAATTCTAATACCGATTAGAGATGAGCAGATTGCAGACACACTAAATTAATAATGTCACTCTGCAAAAAGAAAAAAAAAAAAAAAAAAAAGAGTGCATTTATAGGTTATTTAAGGAACTGGAAAAACATCTTCTACTAAAGACTTTAATTGCAACTGTGCAATATTTTGCAGCAACTTTAGTTAAAAAAGGTTCACGAAAAACTCAATTTTGTCACAATATGCCCTCCTGACATATTACGATTATATCTCTGAATTTTATTAATTTCTGAGCTGTTCGATTTTAATACCTTCTTCGTTTCGCTTTATTTTCTCTTAAATTTCTTTGGCCTAATATTCCGGTGTCACATCTTGTTCGTCTCTTTCACTGAACAAGAATACAAATAAATCAGTTCTCTTATCCTTTTTACTTCCTTGTACGAAGTAAAAAGGAAGTACTTTAATCGCGAAAAGTTTCAGGCAGCATATTTCAACGAAAATATCCATTTTGACCGCTTTCGAATGCAATTTAACGACGTTTTTGTGTGATATCTGCACGTAAGGACAGAATAAAAGACTCTTTTCCTCCAAAAAATTTATAAAACTGCTTTAAAATTAATTCTGAAGAGAATTTTTCGTGGCGTCTGTACGAACGTATGTACTTACGTGCGTGCGTACATACGTATCTCGCATAACTCAAAAACGAGTAGCCTCAGAACGTTGAAATTTTGTATATAGGACTGGCATAACATGTAGATGTGCACCTCGTATTTTGGTTTCAATCGGCCGCGCCAAACGTATATAAATATATTTATATATATATCCACTCTGTTACACGGCTCAGTAATCTCAGTTTCTTTACTCTTATATGTTTGTAAATAGTACATTTTTTGCTTTAAAAATTATTGGATTTTGTTGTTTTTATATTCCGGTTAAGGTTTTTATGCCTTTAGTAAATCTGTATGCAGTCGTTTTAGAATTATCAACAATTTTAAAATTGTTTAAGTGCCGCTAAGCCTAATAATTTTTTTTTTGATGGCGGCCATTGCTTGCTTACATTTGAAGCAGCAGAGTAGTGGATTTGTTGCTAATCAAGAGAAACGTAGAAAGATAACGCCTTCATTTATTATGTTATGACTTCAGTAAATCTGCATGCAATATTTGTGCAGTTATCAACAATTTAAAAGTTGTTTAAGTGCGGCTAAGGCTAATTAATTTTGCGATGAACGACATGTTTATTTACATTTTCAACTTGGCAAAATAGCGGATTTGTTGCCAATCTAGCGAAACTAAGTTTCGCAAAAACAATGATAACACCTTTTTTTATTATTTCAAATTAAATCATGTTTAATCCATTCTGGAATTTATTCGAGGACATAAGTGTTTAAGATTTACGTCGTAATTTTTAATATAAATATTTTGAGTTTTTATGTATTTTTGCCTTGTCGGGAAGTGAGAACTGAATTAATTGAATGTGAAATACTGAATTGTCTGTGAAAAACTGTTTCTTTTTTGTTTTCTGTGCTTAATTTCTTTTATACATAGTTTTAGATTTATTATAGTATTTGAATTGAGCATGTGGCAACGGTTAGATAATTCTTCAAGTGATATAGATTTATATGCATTCTGAGTTATAATATGAACGAAATGTAACGCTATTAAGCGAACCTAGCGCCAGTGTCGCTATGGTAAACAAATATAGTGAATTCTAAGGACTGCCTTTATTCTATTGGGGTTTATGCGCTATCGACGAAATAGATTTAATTCAATCCAATAAGTTTAAATGAAATGCAAGAAAAATGCATATAATTTAATATTCCGTGCAAGGAAGTCATGTAGTGTATACATCAGATTTTTTTATTTATATTTATTATCTTTTAACACTTTTAGTTTTGCTTTAACTTTGTTTCTGTTGTTTCCGCAAATATCGGAAAATAATAAACTTTCTTCTTCGTTAGGATTATTTTTGCGTAGAGCTTAAGACGGAGAGATAGGTTGTCTGTGATTGTGTTTTTGTTTTTACATATTAACATTTAAAATAATTTTGATCCAGACACACTTAATGCTTCCATTTTGGGAATTAATCAATGTGATATGCTTTTATAAGCGACAGCAGGTGTAGAAATATAAAAGCACTTCTGCTGGCGTATTAATGTTGAGTATATCTTATTACCTAATTCTGGGTATGCAACAAATCTCGGTAATATGACGGCTAAATGAATGACTTTTCCCTACGAATACCTAATAAAATATCCTTCAGTTGGAGAAAAAAATAATCGTTTTATTATAACTAAGAGTAGCCCTGCTCGCAGAACCATAGGAGTTTTGTTAAGAGTTTGAACTGTCCTTGGTATTTTTTATTTATGTTATAAGTCATGTTTTGTTTTATTTAAAACTGCGAATTGTTCTGATTAGCCTATTTGGCTTGTAGAGACATTAGGAATTTTTTGGAAGCCAGAGAGATGAAAAATATGCAACCGCCTTCGCCGGGAATCGAACCATGGACCTCTGGAATACCGGCCCAGCGTGCTACCGTTACACGATGAAGGCCGCTAGGAAAGTGGGAGAAATACCTTATATACTCCCCTTTTCAAAGGGCGACTAGGGTTTTAGGGTACCTAGTCGCCAAATCCTGGGTGCGGAGAATCATCATCCACAACCCTTTTAGTTCGGGCGCCGTCATTAGGATATTTTTAGAAGCAGAAAAATGAAAAATATGCAACCGCCTTCGCCGGAAATCGAACCACGGACCTCTGGAATACCAGCCCAGCGTGCTACCGTTACACCACGAAAGCCGCTAGGAAAGTGGGAGAAATACCTTATATACTCCCCTTTTTAAAGGGCGACTAGTGTTTTAGGTTACCTAGTCGGCAAATCCTGGGTGCGGAGAATCATCATCCACAACCCTTTTAGTTCGGGCGCCACCTGTAGAGACATTAGGAATTTTTTGAAAGCCAGAGAGATGAAAAACATGCAACCGCCTTCGCCGGGAATCGAACCACGGAGCTCTGAAATACCGGCTCAGCGTGCTGCCGTTACACAACGAAGGCTGCTAGGAAAGTGGGAGAAATACCTTATAGTCTGTAAGGAATGTTTTTTCTTGAATAGTTACACTACGCAGAAATATCTACGGGATACATATTGAACAAAAGCTTTTAGTCATTTCAAATTTCAAACATTATTAGAAAATAGTTAAATTCTCTATCCAGTCTCCAGACACTTATAAAATTCAAGGCTAGTTTATGGATGAGTAATTCGGAGCACTCAGTTTCATATCTGTTTAATTTAAGCACTATTGAGTCTGAAAAACAAATATTTTTTTCTCGATTGCCTACGTTATATACGCTGAAAAATTCAAGTTATAATAGGATTCCTTTTAATAGTATTTTCTATTCATTTAACTGCTTAATATCTGTTTAAACGTTTTCAGAGCTTCATTTGAAAGTGCTTTAGACATCTCTCCACGGATCTGAAATCTCTCGAAAAATTTTTAAGACGTGTATACACAAAAAACAAAATTGGCCAAAAATGCTTAAAACGTGTTCTGTTAAATATTTGCATAGTCGCCTGTAGTAACGGCAACCGCCGGCAATAAAAGGAGGTGCTTTCCTTAGTGGCACCGCAGTTCCTTTTAGTTTCGAGTCAGAATAGACCTGCCCGGGGATGAGAGATTCCGGTTCCCGCCCTGTTCCGGTTCCCGTCTTGTTCCAGTCCTGTTCCGGTCCTGATCCAGTCCTATTCCAGTTCCAGCCTGGCCGTTTAAGTTCAAAACACGTAGGAGCGGATGTCTGAATTCAGCGAATGGAGATATACGCCGAAAGGGCTAGATGGATTCTGTCTTTTAAAGGAAAGTGTTCTTCACCGTGCCGGCATGGCTGTTACTTTAAAGCACTTTGAAGTTTTTCCGCCCAAGATGTTAAGTTTTCGTTTATGATGTTAAGTTTTCATCAGTGTTGAAGTTCCAGTTAAATAAACCTTTAAGTTTTAGACAAGGTTTTCGTGTTCTTCAGAAAATTTTAGATTCGAAGTCAGATATAGCACATAGGATTATTATCGGAAAAATCAACATTTGGCGTCCGCAACACGATATTGTCTGCAAGGTAAGCGACTTTTTTAATTTTGAAGCATGGAAGCTTTAAAGTTAGCACGAACTCAATATAGAAGACTATTCAGTAAAGCTTGTAATGAATTTGTCAATGAAGAAACTAAATTTAATCAGGAAGAAAAATTAATTAAAATAAAAGTTTTTGCCGAGAAAGCTAAAGTTTTGTTTGATACTGAAATGAAAATACGAGAATTAATGTTTAAACAAATTACAGATGAGACTTTACTTATTAAGGAAATAGATGAATCTGAATTATATTTTGATAGGTGGAGACTTCTGGAAAGTAAAGTAAAAGATCTCACTTCTGGAGCCCCGAATGTAACTTTAATTGATCCATCCTTTGTTCAGAATAAAATGTTACATTATCCGAAGATTAAATTGCCTATGTTTGACGGCAACGTGAAGAAATGGCTAGGATTTTGGGGGCAATTCCAAAAGATTGATAAAGATCCTACATTAGATAATAATGATAAATTTGCTTATTTAGCACAGGCTATGGAAAAGAATTCTCCCGCAGAGGAAATAGTTAAAAGCTTTCCGCCAACTGGCGATAGTTACAAGAGCGCAATCGAAGCATTGCAGACGCTTTTTGGTAACAAAGAATTACTAACGGAGATTTATATTCGTGATTTGCTAACCCTTGTTATTCAAAAACAAGGTACACACTCTTTGCGGAAACTATACGATGAACTCAAATCTAATCTAAGAGCCTTGGAGATATTGGGAATAAATAGAGGCAAATATTGCGCGATATTATATCCATTGGTAGAATCAGCATTGCCGAATGAAGTCTTAAAAACCTGGGAGAGACTTAGGTTTTCGCGTAAAGGATCAGAAAGTTTAACAGGTGAAAACGCCGAGTTAAGAGAAAGGGAATCTGACCTTGAGCGCCTTTTATGTTTCTTGCGCGGTGAAGTTGAAAGTGAGGAAAGAATTTCTTTAGCAGCTAAATCTTTCAATGTTTTCGATCGATTGGCTCACGGTAATAAGAAAGGGAATTCGGGTTTAAAGATAAGAGAACCTCACTTAAAACCTACGGCAGCTGAACTGTTTACTTCTTCTAATGAAGCTAGAAAAGGCTGCATATTTTGTTCCAGTATAAATCATGGTTCTGCGGAATGTTTTCAGGCGCGTAACTTATCGTTGTCGGAAAGAGAAGTTTTGGTCCAAAGGACACGCTCTTGTTATCTGTGTCTGAAATCTGGACATTCTGTCAGGAGGTGTAGATTAAAAACAGTTTGTTTTACATGCGGCAAAAGGCATCATATTTTTCTATGTAAGGGCCATTCACAAATGAGTGAGACAAGGGCAACGGAACAGCCTCCAAATCAGGCTGAAACACTCGCCAACATTTCTTCAAGGTCTCCTAAAGTTTTGCTGCAAATAATAAGAGTAATAATTAAAGGAGATAAAAAATCTCGTTCGGCTCGAGCTATAATTGATACTGGTTCTCAAAGGTCATATATTCTGCAAAGCGCAGCTCAAGATATGGGTTACAGGTATACGGTAAAGGAATACCTTAGCCACGCATTATTTGGCGGTACAACGACCAGTTTGTGTGAACATAAAGTTTACAAAATTCATTTATCTAATATGTCTGGCTCTTACAGTTGTAATTTTGATGCGTTAAGTCAGCCTGTTATTTGTAATAGTATACCTTCTATTGGACAAAGAATATGGCTTAAAGAGCTTGCCGACTGTGGAATAAGTTTAACAGATCGTTTAGATGGACCTATAGAAATTTTAATAGGAGCCGATGTTGCAGGACGATTATTAACGGGGAATCGTAAACAAATTTCAAACGGTCTTGTAGCTATTGAGACAAAGTTAGGATGGACGGTTATGGGAAAAACCGGGGAGTTGAATAGTGAAGGTTCAACATTCTTAGTTACATCAATGTTGAATAAAGAGGCTTGTATTTCTGATTTATGGGCCCTCGATTCGCTTGGTATTACGGACCCATCCGAACAAAAGAGTAAATTGGAATTGTATGAGGCTACCAGGCAACATTTTCTTGATACTGTAAAAATAGAAGATGACCGCTTTGTAGTGTCTTTGCCTTGGTTGGAAGGGCACCCTCCCCTGTCGGATAATTTTGAGTTATCGCTTAAAAGGTTGCACGGTACGATTAGGCAACTTGAAATAGATAATCTTCGCCAAGAGTATGAAAATATATTCCAAGAATGGCTCAAAGAGGGCATAATAGAGGAAGTACCCGTAAATGAATTAGATTTACCCCATCATTATTTGCCACATAGACATGTTGTTAAGGAACATAGTACTACGAAGTTACGGCCAGTATTTGACGCTTCGTCTAAAGCAAAGGGTTCTCCGAGTCTCAACGATTGTCTTGAAAAGGTATTAAACCTTATTTCACTTATTCCTACAATCTTAAATTGATTTCGCCAAGAAAAAATAGGGGTGATTTCTGATATTCGTAAGGCCTTTCTACAAATTGGCCTGAATTCTAGTGACAGAAACTTCCTCCGATTTCTTTGGATAAAGGGTGAAGATGGCTTGAAGCATTTTCGTCATTGTCGAGTCGTATTTGGTGTAACTAGTAGTCCATTTTTACTTGGAGCTGTTATTCAATATCACTTAAATTCAATTTTAGAGAAAAATGATGCAGATGTAAAATATCCTTCCAACATTATTGTTAAATTAATGAATAGTTTCTATGTTGATAACTGTGTAACAAGTGTCGGAAGTGAAGATGAATTACAGCGCTTCATGAAAGTATCTTCAGATGTTATGGCAGAACGAAAATTTGAATTACGGGGTTGGGAATATACCGACTGTAGTTTAGAAACAGAAACTATTGCGAATGTATTAGGTTTGTTATGGGAAAGACAAGGCGATACTCTTCAAATAAATGTTGCTAATTTACAAAATCTTTGTTTCGAGAAAGTTACGAAAAGAAGTATTTTGGCAATAGCCCATAAAGTATTTGATCCCATCGGTATAACATGTCCAGTCCTTATATTACCTAAGATGTTATTACAGCGTACATGGGAAACAAAAGTAAAATGGGACGAAGAAGTTAACACCGAAATTAAAAGTAAATTTTTGAAATGGGTAAAAGACATTTTTCTTTTGAAAAACATTAAAATTCCAAGGTGGATACGATATCAGCCAAAACAGTGTTCAATCCATGTTTTTTGTGACGCCAGTCAAGCAGCGTATGCGGCAGTAGTTTTTATTCGTGTAGAAGAACCTGAATCAGTTAAAGTCCAGTTGCTTCAGGCTAGGTCTAGAGTTTCCCCTTGTGGTAAAAAGGAAACTACTATTGTAAGATTAGAATTGTTAGCAGCAACTATTGCATCTCGTCTTGCTGCAGACGTTCTAAAAGACTTTGAGGCCAGAAGTATATTTTTCTGGACAGATTCAACTACTGTCCTTGCATGGATAAAAAGGGAAGAACAATGGGGGACATTTGTAGAAAATAGAGTACAGGAAATAAGGCTTTTGACACGTGTGGAGGATTGGAGGCATATACCTGGTCACCTTAACCCTGCAGATCTTCCAAGTAGAGGGTGTTCAGTTCGCCAACTCTCCCGCTCAAAATGGTGGGAGGGTACGAGCTGGCTTTTAAAATCCCAAGAAAATTGGCCGAGTGCCGAATTTATAACTGATGAAGCGGAAATAGCCAGCGAGAAAAAAAAAGGCAGTGGTTTCATCTCTAGTGTCTACTGAAAGGTTTAGTTTGAGTGAGCGATTTTCTAGCTATCGAAAAACAGTTAGAGTTGTTTGTTGGATTCAACGATTTTTCTTTAATTGCAGAAATAAGAAAAAAAGGAAAGGTGAACTCACTGTTGATGAAATTGATTTTGCAGAAAAGGTTATTATTCGCTTGATTCAATCGGAATCGTTTCAGGATATAGAAGACGCACGCTTACAAACTCTTAGTCCATTTTATGATGCGGGAATTGTAAGAATTAAAACTGGTGCGTTTCGAAGAGATGACACGTTAGAGTTTAGAACACCTATAATATTACCAGGAGAACATCCATTAGTTAGGAATTTAATTATGGAAGAACATAAAAAGAAAGGACATGCAGGTGTACAATATATACTGAATACCTTAAGGGAAAGGTTTTGGTTGTTATCTGGCAGAAGAACGGTGCGTTCTGTTTTGAGTAAATGCATTACTTGCAAGAGATATTCTGCTGCACCTGTTGACCACATATCAGCCCCACCGCCAATAGAGCGAGTAAATGATTCAGCAGTATTTCAAGTAACGGGTATAGACCTTTGTGGTCCTTTATTGTTGAGAAACAAAGAAAAGGCATGGATTTGTGTTTTTACATGCGCCGTTTATAGAGCGGTCCATTTGGAGTTGCTGACTTCTCTATCTACAGAAGTGTTTCTTCAGGCTTTTCATCGGTTCGTGTCACGAAGAGGTAAACCCACAACGTACCACTGTACAGTGATAATGGAACTAATTTTGTAGGAGCTTCAAATGCATTCAAATTAATAGATTTTGAACAAATTAATCGGCAGGCAGCCAATGAGCGGATAACATGGAAATTTATTCCCCCTGGTGCTCCATGGTGGGGTGGTTGGTGGGAAAGTCTGATCGTAATGATGAAGCAAGTCCTTAAAAAAGTTCTTAAACATGCTTGTTTAAATTATGAAGAAATGTACACGATACTGTGTGACTGTGAAGCGATTTTTAATGACCGACCGTTGACAGTAATTCCTTCCGATCCTGAATTTAAAGCTTTAACTTCTGCCGACTTTTTAAAAGAAATTAGAACTAGTAGTTTGCAGGATATAAAATACGGTATTAAATCAAGTAATTTACAAAGAAGATTTCAGTATATTCAAACTGTACGAGAAGCATTTAAAAATAGATTTCGTAAAGAATATTTGGGAATTCTCAAGGTTTCGCATAAAAGAGCTGAAAGGAAAGTTACTATTAAATTAGATGATATTGTTTTGATCGGTAGTAATGACAAAAGACTTTTTTGGCAACTTGGTCGTGTCATAGAACTACTTCCAGGACCTGATGGAATAAATCGGCTTGCAAGAGTAAAGACCCTAAATGGAATTTTGCTTAGAGCAGTTCGAACTCTGTATCCTTTAGAGGTAGCGCAAAATGATGTACCCGTGAAGCTGCAGAATGAAAAACAAGATTCTTTGCCTGAACTTAAACTCAACATAGATGATAAATCTGTCAGGCCTGTAACACGATCTGGTAGAACTGTAACTCCGCCGGACAGACTGGCATATTAAGGCTCTTTGGCATTGTTTTGCTTTGATGTGAAAGTTCACTTTTTTTTCTTTTTTTTCCTTAGGTGGAAGGATGTTAAATATTTGCATAGTCGCCTGTAGTAACGGCAACCGCCGGCAATAAAAGGAGGTGCTTTCCTTAGTGGCACCGCAGTTCTTTTTAGTTTCGAGTCAGAATAGACCTGCCCGGGGAGAAGCCAGGGGATGAGAGATTCCGGTTCCCGCCCTGTTCCGGTTCCCGTCTTGTTGCGGATCCAGTCCTGTTCCGGTCCTGATCCAGTCCTATTCCAGTTCCAGCCTGGCCGTTTAAGTCCAAAACACGTAGGAGCGGATGTCTGAATTCAGCGAATGGAGATATACGCCGAAAGGGCTAGATGGATTCTGTCTTTTAAAGGAAAGTGTTCTTCACCGTGCCGGCATAGCTGTTACTTTAAAGCACTTTGAAGTTTTTCCGCCCAAGATGTTAAGTTTTCGTTTATGATGTTAAGTTTTCATCAGTGTTGAAGTTCCAGTTAAATAAACCTTTAAGTTTTAGACAAGGTTTTCGTGTTCTTCAGAAAATTTTAGATTCGAAGTCAGATATAGCACATAGGATTATTATCGGAAAAATCAATATGTTCAGACCATACGACGCTCTGGTCGCTTTTCTCCTACGTTTCTACAAACAGCTGTTAGTTCAAACAAATCTCTTAATAGGGTATAAAGTCTGTTTGAAAAGAGCACTTTATAGAAGAGAGCTGCGAGTGAAGTACCATTGTCAGATAGGAAGTATGTATTATCGTTCTGGCAACTGCAACCTGTGAATGGAGATAAATGGTTTTGTAACAGTTTGCTTTGTGGTATTTTATACTTATGAAAGTAAAACGGAATCCTCTTTGTTACAGTACATTATCGAAATTTGGTAGAAACAGAAAAAATACACACGAACAAAAAAAAGAAAAAAAAAAAATACAGACGAACTTTTTAATAAATCATATTCTATACAATTAAATATTTTGTTTTTGTATTAAAAGATGATTACAATTCATGATTTGTCAAGAACAACAAAAAATATAAAATTTGCAACTAGCTCTTTTGTTTCCGTTCCTATTTCAAGTACGGGTGTGTTTAACGGTATATCTTCCTTTGTTGTATTCTGAAATATCAAAATTGGGCTTTCAGCATGCTTGATTTTGTACTTGTATGTGTGATTGTGTGTTGACTACAAACGCAAACCTACATATAAAAATTTCTTGAATGTCGAAAAGAAGATTATTCTACTCGAAAACTTCAATTAAATCGAATAAATAAATATACCGAAAGAATTTATAGAAAAATTTGGTTTAAAACTTTTATTATTAAGGTTTGAAATACAAAATAATTTTAAAATGTAAGGAAAAAATACGCGTTTCTATAAATGTTTTTTGGAAAGAAATTTTTCGATTTAAATTCTCTTAAAATTAATAGAATGTAAATTATGAAAAACAGTTATCGTATGAAAGGGTTAGATATTCTGCGCATAAAAAATTTCAGTAAAAAGGAGATTTTGCAGTTAGAAAATAAATTAATATCTCTCCAAATGTCAATGAGCAGTAAACATGAATGAAAGTTATTCTTTATATTCCGAAGTTATTCGTTAGTAAGTAATAATTGTGTTTTAGCGATTACTTTGCAAAGATTTTTTTTATACATATGCTATAAAAAGCCGCTAGTGAGCTAGTAGCAAATCGCTGAATATTGATCGGATTTGAATCGCTGCGAATTTGTTGGATGTACGGCAGTTTTCGAGGTCCATGTTTAAAGTGAACATCTGCCAATTTCATTTATAAAGTCTTTCACGAAGACGTGTTTTGACTACGAGTCCTCGCTTGGTATTAGGTTTCGTTTGGTTTGTTAGATTATGGCAAAGCACGCGAAGACAATCTGCTTAAGCGAATGTATGCTTTGAGAGACTTTCTAAGGGAAACTGTCTCATACCCATGTTATATGCAGAAAAAACCAAGAAAACGCCCATACAATGAGCCCGTTCACAGAGGTTTGAATCTGGATCAGACTATATCCCATAACAATTATTTATTTAAATTCTTTTAGTGAACTATTAAATAATTAAGAATTGTTATAATTATTAAATACAATGCTTTTTTATTTTTACAAAATATACGGCAATACCCTTTTTTTACAAAAGTATCATACTGAATATTTATATTTTGTAAGATAAATAACAACATTGCTTGGTTTCGTATTAACTATGTCTCTTCCTTCCTTTTCAGCTTTCAGTTATACAGTAAGGTTTTAACTCTATTTTAGATAACGTTTACTAGTGTTTAAAGTCCAGCCAGTGTATTTGAAAATAAGAATATTATAGGGTGTGTGTGTGATTATGGCAAAGCCTCAAGGGCTATCTGCCTAAGAGGAGGGATGCCTTCGTGGAGGACTTTCTAAGGGAAACTGGCTCGTATACACGTTACACATGGGGAAAACCACGAAAACACCCATGCAGCCAGCCCGTTCGCTTGATTCGAACCTCGGACCGAACTACCAGTGTTCAGCGACTTTACCGCTCGGCCGCTGGTGGGCCTAGGATATTATAGGAAATAATACTTTTAAGTTTCTTAACTGTACCTGCTGGACCCTGTAATATTGAAACACCTATTATAATGTAGCCATTCCACGTGAAACTTCATTAACAGCTCGCACCTACTAATGTTTAGTAATTTCACTTAGTGGAATCATTTAAATAAAACTCGGGGCGGGATGGGGGATAACAGAAGAATAGCTGGCATTTTTCAGAGGTTTAGTCTTATGTTAGCAATATTTTATTGGGAGTTTAGTTTAAAATTAGTGACAGTTTTAAAGGAATTTTTAGAAAATAACTCGACAGGTTGAGGAATATTTTGAGAAGACCAGTAGTCCAAAAAATGTCCATAATTAAATAAACCGGAACAGGCCTTACTTCATATTAATGAGAAATAATGCAAGTTTGTGGACCTTTACAATACCGCTTATTTTTCTCAGTCCCTCATCTTGTCGCTTCGCTTGCAAATACCACATTTCGACTCAAATGAAGTAACTGCAATGTACTTCAATAGTTTTACAGTAGAATGTAGTTTATCAATAATGAACATACATACAGAAATGTGAATAAGTTTATTACATAGTACTATAAATACACTAAAATTCCATCATTCATAGTAACAAGATTGCAATAAACTATCTGTGCACATGCATCTCTCTCTATATATATATTTATATGGAAATGCATACACATGTACATGGAGAATCACAAGGGAGTTGAAGCGGGACAGTCCGAAAGTGAATGTTTGGTATGGGATGATGCATTTCAATATTTTTAGGACCAGGTTTCTTCCATAAACAAATAATTACAACCGGAGTTGACCTCGATACTTTGACTAATTATATATGCTCACAGCTGGAGTGCAGTCAACCAGACATCACGTTTCAGAAAAATGGTCTGACATTACCTTGGGCATTGAGTGTTCGCAGTTTTCGCGTTGGAATATTCCCACACAAATAAATTGGGAGGAATAGATCCATCATGGCCACTACTTTAACCTGCCATAACCCCTCAGACTTCTTCTGTGGAGCTATTTTAAAGACATGGTTTACCGTTCAACAGAGTCAAACATTGCTGACCAGAAGACGAAAATCGGCAGGGTCACTGCAAACATTCATCACGGCATGTTGCACTGCACATGGATAGAGCTAGAATATCGGCTTGATATTTTGATCGTAACCAATGCTGCACATGTAAATTTTGTGTAATTCGTACCACTTGTCACAAAAAATTTTAAACTTTCTTGTTAAAGTGGGATCACTACCAAATTCTCAAAACAAACTCTCAGAGTTCTTCATGGGCATTGTGGCCACCCTTTTGTTATATGCTAAAATACAAGCATGATCAATAATCCTTATGTTATACTGATTTGAATTATAAAATAATTTCCATACATTTCTAAAATCAAAATTTTGTTTTAAACATTTTTTATTTTTTTCTTATCCCATGTTAGGTCATTATTCAGTTACGAGAAATTGAAAAGAGATGTAGAAGCGCCTCACATTATCGGAAATATTTAGCTTTCTTATTCTTTTTATATCGCTTTTTACAAAAACTGAATGAATAATGGTAGAAATGTTGTTATATGCAACAAAAAAAAAAAAGGATATATATTTTTTTAAACAAAAAATTATCATATGGAATGATTTTTCAATTTAAATTCGGGGCTAAAAATATTTTGAGCTTTCAATAATTCTCTTTCTTATTTCATGCTCAGAAAACGTATTGGATCTTTGAAACCGTTGTTGCATGCGTTTCGAGACCCTTTAAATCGTTTTATCCTACACGAAATGAAAGCAAGCTCTTTTTTTTATTTAACATAAGCTATTTTCCTCACCTTTCGCATAGCCTAGAATTTAATCAAATGCGATAAAAGAAAAACATTTGATTTATTTTTACGGAGTTTTCTTCCCAGCATTTTATTCGAAGAAATGGAAATACACGCATTACTGAAAAACATTGAGTAGTTAGCTCTTCGTGTGACTTTTAATTCCGAGCTGTGAAATATGGATTTAATATTTTTCGGAATCTTCAGAATTCAAGATTGAACATTTCAAGACCTTGAAATATCAAACCTATTAATAAATCTAAACACCTACAATGAATATGGTTTATTTCCAAATTTTTTAATATGCAAATTACCAAACTAACAATGGAAGTTATTTTTTATTGTGCTTATATTATCATAAGTAAAGTCCTAAAATTTAAATAAAAAAAACTTAATTAGTAAACTATAAACTTAATTAGTAAACTATAAACTTAATTAGTAAAATTATCTAAATAGATGCTCTACATTTTAGACTGACAAAAAGCATTCATTTGTAGTGCATATTTAATTTTCTATTAAATAGCTTGGTTTACTTTTCAAATATTCCGTTCAATTATTGTTCTTGTTTCAATACATTGCACTCTGATATAATGCATTCAGTGGTATTTCAAACGCTTTCTGATATGTCACATTTTAAGTGCCAAAAAACTGAAATTTTTATCATTTATTATGAAAAACATCTGTTCGTTTTCTTTTGTATTTTAAAAAGAACATTCTTATAATTTTGAAAATAGCAAGAAAGTTGAGAAATATAGTTTTTGTAGTTGACAGAGTTCTTTCACCACTATTTAAATCAACCAGTAATAGCGTAGTTTGTAGAGACATTAGGTATTTTTTAGAAAGAGGCAAGATGAAAAATTAGCAACGCTTCCGCCGGGAATCGAACCGCGGACCTCTGGAATACCGGCCCAGTGTACAGAACCACTACACCACGAAGGACGCTTGGAAAGTGGGAGAAATATCTTATATACTCCCCTTTTTAAAGGGCGAGTAGGGTTTTACGGGACCTAGTCGCCAAATCCTGAGTGTGGAGAATCATCATCCACAACCCATTTAGTTCGATCGCCACTGTAGAGACATTAGGTATTTTTTAGAAAGAGGCAATATGAAAATTTAACAACGACTTGGCCGGGAATCGAACCGTGGACCACTGGAATACCGGCCCAGTGTGCAGAACCACTACACCACGAAGGACGCTTGGAAAGTGGGAGAAATATCTTATATACTCCCCTTTTTAAAGGGCGAGTAGGGTTTTACGGGACCTAGTCGCCAAATCCTGAGTGTGGAGAATCATCATCCACAACCCATTTAGTTCGATCGCCACTGTAGAGACATTAGGTATTTTTTAGAAAGAGGCAATATGAAAATTTAACAACGACTTGGCCGGGAATCGAACCGCGGACCACTGGAATACCGGCCCAGTGTGCAGAACCACTACACCACGAAGGACGCTTGGAAAGTGGGAGAAATATCTTATATACTCCCCTTTTTAAAGGGCGAGTAGGGTTTTACGGGACCTAGTCGCCAAATCCTGAGTGTGGAGAATCATCATCCACAACCCATTTAGTTCGATCGCCACTGTAGAGATATTAGGTATTTTTTAGAAAGAGGCAATATGAAAATTTAACAACGATTTGGCCGGGAATCGAACCGCGGACCACTGGAATACCGGCCCAGTGTGCAGAACCACTACACCACGAAGGACGCTTGGAAAGTGGGAGAAATATCTTATATACTCCCCTTTTTAAAGGGCGAGTAGGGTTTTACGGGACCTAGTCGCCAAATCCTGAGTGTGGAGAATCATCATCCACAACCCATTTAGTTCGATCGCCACTGTAGAGACATTAGGTATTTTTTAGAAAGAGGCAATATGAAAATTTAACAACGACTTGGCCGGGAATCGAACCGCGGACCACTGGAATACCGGCCCAGTGTGCAGAACCACTACACCACGAAGGACGCTTGGAAAGTGGGAGAAATATCTTATAAGTTGAGGAATTTTTTGGCACATACCCTGAGAGGTTATGATGCGGCATACACATGGTTGCACCGCAATTCTTAAACAAAGAAATAAAATACTTAAATCAGCTAAAATAATACAATACAATGAAGGCATCTAATCAATGCCTAAACTAAAATTAATGAAACCAAAATTTAAAAAAGAATTAGATTATACAGCAATAATCTATGATAAACGTTTGGTGAAAAGATGAAGAAGTTCACGAGATGAATGCAAATACTAAATAAAACCAAGAAAATCTCAGTGCACGAAGGACATTAAAATAACATGAACTACTTTAAGTATAATTCAAACTAAGTATAAAAACCACTTTTAAAAATTTAAATAAATTCGTATTAACATCTTGATTGATTAAACGATCAAGAGCTACTTGAGAGCTATTAAAATATTTCATGTGAAGTCCATAAAAATAACCGGATTCTACTAAAATGCGTCACACCGACAGAATAGCATTACAATTCAGCAAAGAGGCTCATTCTCAGCTTTTAGAAGATAACTATGTGTAAGCCGAGAGTGACTATTTCTAAGGTGAGTTGAAAGGATTTCCTCCCTTCTATTTCTAATGGTCTTTCTATCTTCTTGTCTAGATTTTATATCTGTCAACTTGGCTTTTTCATGACCTTCCGCTTAATAACAGCACTAATACATCTCTGTTCACAGGTCGACTGTACAGTTCAACATCGACTTTGAATGGCGTAAATGGCTGTGCTGTCTACCATTTTATCTTTACATGTCCGAGAACCCTGTAGTGAAGAATCTGACATCCATGGTTCGTTAAGATTAGCCACTCAGCTTCCACAACTGGATTTTGGAAGTCAGTAAATATTTCTAAAGCTTTCAGTGCACAAAATTAGTCACTATAAATTATGAACTTTCCATGGCATAGCTTGGATGTAAATAAAACAGCGAAGTACACAACATATTATTGCATGCTTACAGATTCGCAGCAGAATGAATGCACAAGTCCGATAAGCAGTTAATAAAATTTATTCTTATCACAAGAAAAATATAACAAAACGTTGGATTTTTCCTCAAAGATGTTTGTGCAATATCACGCAATATAATCAGTAGCTGTATTTTAAACTACTAAAACATCAAATAAAACGCGATCCAAAGCACAGGGACAGCTAATCCGGTCTCACCGCGAATTCGCTACAGTCAACAACAATAGTTATCTAAACAATTGAACTGAGATGTTTCTCCCCGGATTTTTAGAGCTTTTTAATCAGTCTCGAGAAGTTTCTGGTAATTTCTGTTTTCTCGAGGTTTTTGAAAAGCAAAAGAGTAGAGTTACGACATATTTATTTATTAAATTTTAAATGCGTGTGCCCTGTATTTTTACTTTTCCGGCGTAGCTTTCTCTTAACATAAGTCTGGTGCTGCATTCATTGCACGAGTTTATAAAACAATTTTAATTATAATTCCAGTAAAAATACCTAATTAAATACAAAATACGTAACGATATATCCAGTTATCAAGACTGAGAAAACAATGTCCTCTATATGTTTGCCAATCGAGAAGGATGCTGTAACACGACAGCAACCTACAGAAATAAGCAAATCTAAATTTACGGAAACAAATGCTATGTACAACTCAGCAAAGAATATTGGAGAAATTAATTTCTTCTTTTACCTAGTTTTTCTCCTCCACACAAATTAGAGAAGACTCGTAAGCATTTTCCTTTTGCATGTATTTTTTGTACTATTATCTAAAACGATTTTTTCTCCACACTTTTCAGCTATTAATGAGATTAGAATTTCTTTTTTGCAGTTAGACGATATGTGGTGAACAAAGTAATCAGTAACAGGGGCAAGTAATTCTTTCTTTCTGAAGTTTATTTTTATATCGTATTTTCTGTCAAATAATAAGCACATTAAGCTATAAAAAGGCGTTGAAAATAATAATGCAACACATAAATTGGTGTCCTTTATTACACCGCAACTGACAACTGAAAATGCTACTTCACACTGTTTAAAATGAGTTTTTAAATGTCTGAGGTAGCATCGGTTCAAATAACCTAAAATAATTGGAACTTGGTATGAGATAAAACGGTTTCAAATACTTCCTTTGATGAAGTTAATATATTACCGTAAGTTAATATATTACCGTAAGTTAATATATTACCGTAAGTTAATGTATTACCGTAAGTAATATATTACCGTAAGTTAATATATAGAAGTTAATATATTACCGTAAGTTTGATGAAGTTAATATAGTACCGTAAAAAATGTATTTATCAAATTATAAGCAAAGTTTTATTTCACTTAGCCATTTAATGACACTTGTATCAGTTTTGCAATGTTCAATTACACCGTTTTAGAAGTATTTGTTTCCTTTTTAAAAAAATTACATCAGTAGTCTCTGCTCCAAAATCAAGATTGATCAAGCATAACATAGCGATTGATTTTACGCTATATTTATATTACATATTTTATTTCGCTATTGTCAAACTACTGGAATAGGACACAAATTGTAGAAAAAGTTATCTGTCACAATGCGATGTTTTATGTTTTCTCCTTAATGTAAGAGTGATCGCTTAAAAAATTTTGTATTATTATTTAAGAAACATTCACTGTAAGTAATAGTATCTCATTATGATTGATATCTGTAATTGATAAAATTTAAAGAGAGATTCTGCAGACAATATTAAATTTAAAGATCATTATTGAACTTATTTAGTGTTGGGAAACACTGTTAGAATAGCAATAAAACTTCAGTTATGTGGAGCTCATTGATTGCTTGTTTTAGATTGAATGAAATTAAGCTTAATGTTACTGTTAATTAGCTTGTTATTAATTTAATTGTACGTTTCTAATTAATTATATGTTCAGATATTTCCAAGTATATTACACACACTTTTGCATCCCAATTTTTAGTTTTGGGTTAAACAAATAAGCTTTTATTTATTAAGAGGCCTGATTGATTACAGTAATTTGCAATACTGTTTATCTAATGCTTTTCTTCTAGATAAATTTTAGAAAAAACTTCTTAGTATAATAATTTAAATTTATTTAAAATTTATACGTCAGTGTTCCAAACGCATAGTAATGTTGTTATAATAGATTTCATGCTAAGATTTTTTTTTTAAATTTAACTATTAATTTCCGCAAACATTTACATGTTTACTTTAATTAACGGAAAATATTTCTAGCACACTTTAACACACTTTAATTCGGAGTCAGTGAGCTATATTAAATTGTCCAGTCTAGTTGAGACATTTTGACTATTATTGATGCAATTTATAAAAAATATAATTAGTATGCTTTGTAATTATTTAATTTATGATATTATTATAATACTCTTTGCTCTAATATTGCCAATTAATGAAAGATGTTTGTAATGCTAATATGTATGTTTACCACTACCTTTTATTTTCTTCGCTAGCTCTCCCATTTATTACTGTTATTTACGTAATTAGCCTACTTGTTAGATATTTTTTACTTGTTCTTCTGATTGTTGATGTAATTCTATTTCTTTATTTTTATTTTCCTCTTGGTTATATTTGGCTTCGAAAAGTTAAATTGAAACCCAATAGGCAACAGGGGAAAGAAATTTTGATTCGCGCAGTTGGACTATAACAGGACGAAGGGGAGGATTTTCCATTCGCACATTTGGAGCCCACCCATTTTTATGAGTTATCTTTAGAATATTATTATGCTTTGTTGTAGTTGTATTTTAATACAAATGATTTTTCTCAAAATTTAGGATAAAAAATAATAAAACATAGCAAAACTAATAACTTTCTAATCATGGTATGCTTTGAATTTTCTTCAAAATATGCTTTAGCTTTGAGTTTTTATGGTATCTTGATCATTTTCTGCAGAGTTATAGGTTTATATAAACAAAGCTGTGTTGCGCTATAGGGTTCGTCTGCTGTTTTCAAATACAAAATTGATATGTGCAATGTAAATATGCAGTTTTGATGCACCTACATTATACGAGAAATCATCTGATTCTCAAAATGCCAAGAGGAGAAGCATTTGTGAATAAAGAAAATATGCAATCCAGCTCGTTTACGCTCGTGTCAGAATATGTAAAACTGTGAAGCGATAGTACTGGAAGGCAGAATTTTTGAACAAAAATTCCAGTTAAATGCATTTGCTTTCTGTTTCATTCATAGATGAAATGCATGAATCCTTAATATGACGACTTTATGATGTTTTTTGAAAATTTTAAGATAATTTTAAAATATTTTTAAATGATGCTGCAACACTTCGCGCATAATCAAGTGATAATAGATTAATTTTTTTTCTATAAAAATTTATTGAACCGATTCGTACAATTACTCATTAATCTTCGAACTACATACCTCCTGCTTTAACACACTTGTTCCAACGCGATTTCCGTGATTTATATGCGTTCTAGAAGTCTTTACGAGGGATGTCCTTTAGTAACCTCGTCGTAGTGATGTTCTCCAAGGTCCCCAAATGCTGTCCTTTGAGGGATTTGTTAATCTTTGGAAATAAAACGGACGGGGACAAATCAGTGTCGCAACGCGAAAATCTCCAAGAGCGTTTTCTCAAGTTTGGA
This sequence comes from Stegodyphus dumicola, assembly GCF_044657685.1. NCBI lineage: Eukaryota > Metazoa > Arthropoda > Arachnida > Araneae > Eresidae > Stegodyphus > Stegodyphus dumicola. Next base: position 60,236,891 of record NC_140775.1, on the reverse strand, counting down.
ACAAAGCTTTATCGCATATCCCTGCTCGAGAGATTTTTCCAACTGGATTTCGACCAAGCTCTCACACAAGGGTTCACTGAAACAGGCACTGTGACTCTCCAGGAGCCCGGAGCCGAATGGCGCTGGTCACGCTGTGTTCCAAAGATTTCACCCACCTTTCCGTGCAAGCGGCTGCGACGGATAGTCGCGGCAGAAGAAAATGGGGAGCATTACTTTCGGAAAAGTCCTTGTATAACTCGACATCTGTAGTTAGTATTATCTGCAGTAGTATCTGTAGTCAGAAAACTTGTGCTCTCTTATAAGCATGTTTCAAAAAATTGCTCGCTAATTACAATTTAAACAATAACTTAAAATGAAAATATTGTTATGAATTTTGTATATATGTAAATGGTTTTAGGGAAATTTTATGTAAAATTCTAGCATGGTTTTTGCAATGAATATAACATGAAAATCTGAAAACGCGAATCTTTTTCGGAAAGCAAAGGTAACAATGGCAAGTCTATTTAACGCTGAAGTGGCTGTTCTCGCTAAATCCGTGAGGTATCGTCAAGCTGGTGACGGTTTTCGCGATTAATTTTGCACGCAAAATTTGGTGAGAAATTTCTAAAGATCGCCAAACTTGGCTATTATTTGGCAAAATTTGGCCCGGCGCCGTATAAATATAATTGGTATTGTAATTGAATCATTATGTGTGCAACTGTAACCTTATCCTGTCCTCATATGAATCCAGTAATTTGGCTAATATACTACATATAAATATATAGAAAACAGAAATCAATAAATAGATTTTGCCAGAAAGCTCTATTTGACAACTCTAGAATTTAAAAATGCTATTTTGAAAATTTGGAAAGTCTTTAATTTGATCAATTTAAGCTACAAAAGTATAAAATAATGAATGAAGAAACGGCAAATAAAAGATATATTTCTTTGATGTGAATACATAATAAACTGAAAGGAAAATTTAGAGACAACTCATGGAAATCTTATGATAATTAACGTGATAATAAATATACTGACTGCAGAGTAAATGTATGCCGCAGATGAGATGCAGTAAAAACGATCAAATTAATAATCTATTTTATACAAAGTCCAATTAGTAAAATGAACTGATTTACAAGAGTTAAAAATGCAAGAACAGAATGACTGAGCGGAATAAACTGCTGAAGAAAGATAGAATGACTTGTGTTCAAGTCATGGTACTTTAAAGCATTTAATGAACAGTAATCATGCGCTGTGCAACGTTAATAAAGTATAAAGGATTTTACTATAATCAATTTCAACAAACAGATTGCAGTGTTTTGCATCTGTTACTTTAAAATAGCACTTCAAGACCTTAGCAACCCTCATCTTATTTATGATCGTAACGTCATTTCTGCACATATATAATTAAGGAATTTTAAAAAGAGGGATTCGACCTTTTTCCGGAGTAGTTTTTATCATGGATATGCGGCTTACTTTGGAAGACTAAATGATCTCAAAGTGCCTAGTCTAAAGTACCAGGCTATAGTTAAATTGCACCGTAGAATGATTAAGATTCTTCTGACTACGATACGGCAGAGGCAAAGGAGGAGTGCCCTTAACCCATTAACTGCCAAATTTTTATTTCATCAATTTTTATTTTATTTCTGTTAGTTTACATCTAAATAATAAGAAAAACATGTTTTTCTCATAAATGCGTCAATTTTTTTTCAGAAAGTTTAAATTTAAGTCCGATCCTCAATTGGGGATCATGGCTGATACTACCTACTTTTAATGCCAGTGTTCAAAACAGTCTACGTGTAATCCAACATTACTTTTTCCACATTGTTTTCTTGCATTTGTTTTGCACACTGCACATTTTCTTTGTTTACCATTTTTGGTCCGTTCAATATAATGATTACCAGATGTTCTGATAACAGTAGGAACGCGATTAATTGATGCTTTAGTGAAAGAATTCCTTCCATCCTTTTTTGCATCTGAGAGTTCTGAAGATAAAGCAAGATATCCTCTAGCAACCATCCTCCTAAAATCTAGCAATGGAATTTTATCATTTGATATACAATACAGTGCGTGGGCGTTAAACAGTGTTACGTCGATGGCATTAGTAAGCAAAGGAAAATACCATTTTTTGGCCCCTTATTCTGATTCTGTATTTTTGAACATTCCAATCCATCTTGTCTACTCCACCCATGTATTCGTTATATTCTGATATCAGTTTGGGTTGTGGTACTTGAATATCTTTCTTCTCTGTTCTACTCCATCGTTTCACCTCTGATATTGGTTCGGTAGTTTCATGATAGGACAGGAGCCTTACACAACTGTTGTCATTCCACGTGACAGCTAAAATTTCATTACGGGAATCTAATCTGTAGTCATATGCCCGCGTTCTTCTTTCCTTATCTCTTTGTCTGTTGCAATAGGGCATTTGTTTATTCTCTTGAATCGAACAGTTCCTGTTGCTCTAACGTCAATGTCCGGCAAATTTTTCAGAGAAAATCCTGTGAAAAAATTGTCGAAGTAAACTTTATGAGCATTTGGTGTCTGAAGAATAGATACCATCTGACGGACAACATATGTCCCAAGCCCACTGATGCTTTCAATATCTCCTAAGTTCTTTGATTTGCCTTCATACACTTGAGTCTGATAACAATATCCAGTTTGTGAACAACAGATAGCCCATTGTTTGAAACCAAACCGCACTGGCTTACCCACGTATAAATTGTTTGAGGTAGTGATGTCCATAGTAACGAACCATTTGTTCGTCAATGCTCAGCCTTTCAGAAAACACCCCAAATTTTTGAAATTTGTCATTCAGCTTGTCAATCAATGGGCGAATCTTGAAGAGGTTATCACGTTTATCTAGTGGAATCCTTTCTAAATCGGAGTTGTCACTGATATGTAGGCACCGTTTAATTTCCAGATACCTATTCCGACTCATGCATGTTCTAACACACAGAATGTTCATGTCTTCATCTTCACACCAATATAATTGTTCTTGCGGAAGTGAATGATAGCCAGTGAAAAGAAGTATTCCAATAAATATTTTTAGGCAGTTATTAGAAAGCTGAAATTTATGATTGTTTTTCTGTCTGGCGTATATTACAGACTGCTGAACAATATAGGTGACAGTTTCATTATCAAAACGTATTTCAAAACACTCTACCGGGGATTTTCCCCTGAGTTTTCTAATGACATCATTTCGCCTTTTCTCTATAACGTCAGAATTTTCATATAGTTTTGAGTACTTAGGTTGCTTCTTTTTCCAATTGGAAGGTCTGAAATCTCATCAACCCGCTCTGGTAGAATTTCAACAATATCTATGGGGCTATTATCGTCAGATGCAAAAAAATCATCAGAATTTACGATTTCTTTTAAAGAAAGATATCATTTACGCGACATTTCCTGGAAAAAAGAGAAAAACAGTTTTTTTTTTTTTTTTTAAATAATTTTAGTCAGTATCAGCCATGATCCCCAAATGGGATCGATATATCTAGGTTCATTGTACCCATCCAAAGTATAGTATGAGGATAAATAATATATAAATACATTAATTACTTACCAGTGATCAAGGGAAATTCAGTACAACAAAAATAATTGTTCCTAAGTAACTTTTTTGTGCTTTGAAAATAACCGTATTATTTTCTCGTGAAAAATAACGAGAGAGCAAGAAAAATAAACTTGTGAGCTCACCTAACTGAGTCCACGTGTTTGTTTAACATTTCTACCCTTAGTTGCAATCTTCAGGAAAGCATGACCACCCGTAAGGGACCACCCAGGTGCAACATGACGTCACAATATATACAAATGTAGGCGATCCCCATATTGGGATCATGGCAGGGAATGGGTTAATTTCTTACTGTAGATGAACTCAGTAATTGAATATTTTTATTACGCAGATTTTCATATTAGCAAAAAGGCTTTTTGTCAATTCCATGCGCATTCTCATTATGCTCAAAATATTTCGTAGAATTATTTCTGCTGAACGTTATAGAATAATAAATCCTTACATTTCCACGTACGGAATCACTAATGCAATTTCTAATCAAAACTTGACATCGTCAAGTAAAATGCTTTCTAGGTAATTTTAGATTTTTCGTGCAACATTATTGTTGTGCACATTTTTATTCTACGATTATTTTGTTTTGTTTTACATGAATGGACTCAAACTGAATATAAAACGATGTTCCATTCAGATGATGACTGATATGTGAATATAAAGAATGAAAAAGCATTTATTCTTTACACATCAGTCAGGAAATGCTGCGTTTACAAATATTGCTCAAAATCACGTACATATAAAATCACGTACCTGAAGGAGAAAAAGTACATTGGATTGAATTATGTAAACATGAAACTTTCTTCAGAGAAATATGCTAATTTCAAATTATTTAGACTGTTATAAAAAACGTACCCTTGGAAATCCGTTTTTCAGTCGCTTATAATGTAAATAGAGTTTCTATCTTTAACAAACGATTTCTTCAACAGAAATTCGCCAGCTGCAAAAAAGTAACCATTTTGCCATTTCAAACTCGATTCTGTGATGTCCCTTCAGTCAGCCTGGTTCAAAAAATCAGATCAAATTCCTGTGTAAAACAAAGCGGTAAAAGGAATAAATTCTCCATTATTTTTAAGAAGGAAAGAGTAGAATAAATATAAGAACAACGAAGTTTAGAGATTGTGCATCTTAAATCCAAGTTCTACTTTACTTCAAAATATATTATCTTCAGATATTCGAATACGATGGAAAATGACATTATATTAGCATACGGAAATTTGTTTTGATCTTTACGAAATTCTGGGGTTTGAAGTAAAATTCTATTCGATAATATATAGAATACGTTACTTTATTTCTCACTGAAAAAAATTTTGATTTTAAATTCTAGCAGGCTATGAATTCATTTCATCGAATTTCTTTCTAAATCGTTTCTGTCTCTATGATTAATTATTCAAATACAATTTCCGGGGAATCAAGTTATAATAACTGTGAAATTCACAAGAGCATAGCGAAACCATTTATTCACTGTAAGGTTTACTCTTCGGTGTTTTCTCAGAAAACGGATATGAAATAAATGAATAAATAATTCAACTTTTGAAAATAAGCTCAAAATGAATTTCGCAGTATTTGATGTAGGCATTATTAGGATATGTTTGCAAATCTTCAGTGCACAGATATATAATTTCGTTTAAAAATTAAACTTGAATACTTGAATATACAAGTTTTTATTTTTTTAAAAAAAATTGAGAATTTCGATATGCAATGTTTTACTACAAGCATGAAGTTTAGTTGATCTATTGATAGCACTTTAAGTTTGAAATATTTTAAGACAGTTCATAAATAGTTTTATATGCGTAATGCTTACATATAAAGCGCTCTGACTTATATACTTCTTGAAATGACTGTTAGCTAAAAACATAATCTTATTTTCGTATTTTTTTTTGAAAAGATATTAATGTTTTCTGAAAATGAAGTTTAAATTATGCTCTTTCGTAAGAAATAATTATTTCTTCTAGAGCTTAGTATATTTTTAAAACAACTTTTTTTTCGCTATGCTCTTGTGAATTCGTAGTGGTAGCAAAGCTATTGTTTTAACAATGTGCGGTCAGAAAATGAGAATATGTGCGTTAATTTAATTTATTTTTTCAAACATTCATTCTCTCTTAAACATAATATTTTTCGGGTTATATTTTTGAAAAGATTATATTGATTCTTTTAGAGAATTACATTATTAGAAATAGTCTTTTTTGTCTGAAATGTCTTTGGATTATTTTTTGTCAATTCTATATCCAAGAAATATATTTCTACAGTTTGCCTTGTAAAATATTTCAGTGGAACTTAAAAGTCCAGAGGGTATAGTGTTTGAATATTTTTGGATGTTACAGATTCTCAGAGATGTCCTAAACAACAACCTAAGTTAAATGAAATTTTATTTTGTTTGATATTAATAACAGATGTCATAGCTAACATAAAAAGTTAAAACCAGTTGGAGAATACAGAGCTAATAGTAAAAATATATTGTCTCCGTTCCGTTATATTGGATTAGTGTAACTGCAGCTAAAGAGGGGTTATGTTATTCAATCTCCAAACCCGACCGCGTCAATTTCTCAAAGGGGTAGGCCTATTGGTCTTACACATGACATTTCGAAGGGTGTGTAGCTATTCGAATACGTAAATATTAGTCCTCCGTGCAACACAAGTGAAGAGATGACAGTTTGGAGTCCATTATTATGTTTTCAGAGCTGAGGCCATCAGAGTAGAGAAAGCAGCCAGTATAATACTTGACACAGAAAATAGAACATTGAGGTAAATAAATAATTTGATACATGTTCCGAACTCTCAAATAGTCCATTACTCGGCTTACGCAGCATAAGATGGAAAGATTTGCAAAGTTTTTTCGGGTTAGCTTACGTACCCTTGCTGCAAACATTCACTTCAAGGGGGCAGAATTATGATCATTCAGCTGCACCCAGAAGGGTGTGAAGCTTGTTGCGAACTGACATTTCATCGATTAGAAGTCATGCTACTCCCTCGGGTAGGCGTGAGCACTTTATACATTCATTGCCGAGACTGTCAGAGTACATGTGCTTGCCCGTACAATAAAAGGCCTCAGGGCAAAACACAGAGGTAATATTTGACACAGAGGTAATATTTGTGTCTTATTGAATAACACTACATGGTTCATATTAACTCCATATTAAGAAGGTGGAGTTCGATCGCAAATCTCCCAGAGGGATTATGTATTACATCGTTTGCCTCATTGTTCTAGCACCCACTTCCAGGGAGGAAGATTTTTTAGTTTTACCTCTCACACACACTGCGAATGGTAGGGAGTTTGAAGATACAAGTGAAGTCTGTAAGATTGGGTAAGTGAAGGGTTGTTGGAAGTCAAAAATCTTCAAAAAAGGGTGATTTGGGATTTTTCCATTTTCAAATTCTCTACACTTTTCTAAAATTATCATACATTAATCAGTACGAAAATTAGAACTTCAAAAAATCTAGTTTAAATTTATTAGCGAATGCTTTGATAAATGAGGTTTTTACATACAAAACAAAAACGCGTTTTTCTCCAAATATCGTTTTTTTTTACAGATGTACCTTTTTCTCAGGAACTACTGCTTCCAGGTATGTAAATGTCTTATGGATTATTTATTATGTTTCCTAATATTTACTAAAATGAATTTGTTGTGATAAACTAGAGTGGGGGGAAATTCATATACTATTATTGAAGGGGAGAAAAGTGCTAAATATTACTATGCCTAATAGAGTATTCTATAAATTACATTAAACATCAAAACATTTCGAAAGCTCATTTTAGTACAATCAGATAGGTGTACTTAAATTACACAAAAAACTTCAAACGTGTATCAACAGCAGATTTCGAGAAAAGGTACATCGAAAATGGCCAGTTTAACATTGTCGGTATAACAACATCATCGGCTCCGACTCCCCTTAAGTAGGAATAGAGCGATACTGTCTGATTATATACCTTATAAGGTATTTCTCTCGCCGTCCTAGCGTGCCTTCGTGCTGTAGTGGTTCTGCACGCTGGGCCGGTATTCCAGAGGTCCGTGGTTCGATTCCCGGCGAAGGCAGTTGCTCATTTTTCATCTCTCTTGCTTCCAAAAAAGTCTTAATGTCTCTACAGCCTTAGTCATTGCAAGGAAAACACAGAACAAGGGAAGACACACAGAAAAGAAGGAAGGGAAACACAGAAATGAAACAAAATTTTCCTTGATAGCTATCAATATCGCAGATCATTGATATCACTTATGGAGAAAAGTCTACAGCAACAATTTCCAGGTGGCAAGTTTGATAATAAAACGATTTGTAATAAATTAGGGAATAACTCAGCTGGCTTATGGCTTCTCAAAGGCTGTTATTTATACCACTGAGCGAAGGAAAAGGAAGGTTTATTTCATTTTATTTTTATTTCCTAAAAAACTGCTGCTACGGCTTCTAAAACGTATTTTCTATGTCAGGAATGTAAATCTCCTACATGAGGACTTTAGACAAATCGTGAAAGGGAATCTTCCTGCCCATATAACCGGCTCTGCTTAAGCTATCTTTAACTTTCCCTTGCCAGTCGGCACCGATTTATGAGCTCTGCGAAGCAATACATTAAATAACAATTACAAGCAAAATATATGCATAGAAATAATCAAGATTAAAAATAGTACATCTTAAATAAACATGAAACTATCATACAATGCATAGGAAACAAATATAAAAGCATTTTTAAGTAAATAAGACACTCAAAAAAGAAATACAAATATTTACAATAACCATTATGTCCCACATTTCCTGCATGTACCTGGTAGTACGGCGTTTTACGGAAAAATTTTATATTTCTGAAAAAATCACGGGCTACTCATTTTAACGCCAAATTGCCAAGTTTGCATTAGATTTACAGTTACGTCATTCAGTAGCAAACAGCCAGCCATTAAGAAAAAGAACTCTTCTATATACTATAAATCTTTAATTCAAACATCTGCCTCCTTAAGTTATAAAAAAATCTAAAAGCTGAACTTGAATGCGTTTTTTTTTAAAAGATTTATGTTGTAATAAATATTAGAGGGATAACAAATGTCTATTACTGGTAACCTTTTTCCTTGCCAGACTTTATTGTTTAGCATATCTATAAATTCACAGAATTAGAAGTCAGTGATATATTTCTTCTTGAGAACTATTTAAAAATAAAATGTTTTCCCAGTTTTTCTAACTGTATTTTTAAACATTTCAGCATGCTTTTTTGGATTAGTTTCCTTGAATTACAACGAGTATTTCGAACTCACCGAGTTCTAATCTGGAATAAAATAGCAATAGAACACGTTTTACAATCATTTGAAATTTCTGAGAATGTAATTATTGTATTCACACATGGTTTAGTGTCTCATTGCTTACTTCATAACATAATAAATATTAGGTTGAATTTATTTCAGTAATACTGTATTTAGTTTCTTGCGAATTTTGTATTTATGTACTTCCTTTAGTTACTTCATGTAAATACAAATTAAATTCGAAATTTCTGAAAAGTAATAAGAAACCTGGAGTTTAGTATTTAACGTTCCTTTACTGAACACTGAAAAATAACCTATATTTGTGAGAGATATTACTTTAAATAGAACTTCATATCTATTCAAGAAGAATTCAAACGATATACAAGTTCTTATAGGAGTATTATATACAGTGGAAATAATGAATCTAACTAAGGATTTAGAAGCCGTTGAATACCAATTTAGGCTGGAGGATTTGGGGTAAGGTTAGCAACGAGAACAAAAGTGACAGTTCCTTGTTAGTTCTCTCCCTTCATGGAAGCAATGCTCAGATATCGAATCTATGGAGTTTAGATGTTTTGGAAATAAGTGAGCCTATTGCAAAGAAAACAAAAACTGAATTAGAAGAGTTTTCTTTTAATACATTTTAAGGAAACTGTTGATATATATGATGAAGGTAGCTGTCAACGAAGGATTTCCTGATTAGAACATCATCCTTCATTAGCCGATAATAAATAATTATGTAGTAAAATACTTAATAACACAGTGAAATCCCTTAATTCTGCGTATAAGCTGGATGCCTATCAACAAGTATGTAATGAGTGGAAAAAGGAAAATCTTATTGAACTAGTAAATTGGAGAGAGGATTCGAAAAGCGATGAGAATTTATGCATTTATTTTTTGCCACATAGAGCTTCTATAAAAGAAACTTCTACAACTAAAATAAGACCTGCTTTTGACAGATCAGCTAAAACTCGTAATTCGGTGTCTCTCAACACCTGTATCGAAAAGGCACCTAATTTGATTGAACTCATCCCTTCAGTGTTGAACTGTTTCAGATGGAGAAGGATAGGAGTTATAAAGTATATCCCAAAGGCTTTCATACAAATAAGCCTAGATAAAATGACAAGAATTTTCTGAGTTTTGTTGTTTTTTTTTTTTTTTTTTTTTTTTTGGGGGGGGGGGACGGCGTTAAGTTAGTATTATATACAGTGGAAATAATGAATCTAACTAAGGATTTAGAAGCCGTTGAATACCAATTTAGGCTGGAGGATTTGGGGTAAGGTTAGCAACGAGAACAAAAGTGACAGTTCCTTGTTAGTTCTCTCCCTTCATGGAAGCAATGCTCAGATATCGAATCTATGGAGTTTAGATGATTTGGAAATAAGTGAATCCTGCTTCTGAAATTTTAGACATCAGTTTTTGGTATTTCCTGTAGCCCTTTTCTTCTAGCTGCGGTTCTGACACATCACTTAGATCAAATAACAAAGAAAGATAATCTGGCAAGAAAATTCAAGGATTCGAAATACGTCGACAAATGTATGACTGATGTTGATTGTCTTGAGAAGCTTATTCTTTTCCATTACGAATCTCAGAAACTGTTTAGTCCAGTTAAATTTGATCTACGGAGGTGGGAGTTCACGCGTTCACATTAACCCACAGAAAATGATTGCGAAGGGAAATAACTATCAGTTTTAGGACTATCTTGAAATTCGCACGTTGATACCTTATCGATTGACTTAAAGACATCCACTGATAAAGAAACGATTCCAGTAACTAAAAGATTGTCTCTTTGGCTCATAAAATTTTCGATCTTGTACTGCTGCCTAAACCAAACGGTAGCAAGACTTTGCTCTACTACGGCAAACTAAATACCACTTTTTTTTTTACTATTGAAGACACTCACCCTTTACTATGGATGGACGATCTTCTCACCAAAAGAAGTCCACGGCCCACCAGTGGTGGTAGAAAAACATAGAATCATCCTGATTCCTCATGAATGATACTTTCTGACAAATAAAGTCTATAAATATGATCTAAAAACAAAGAACTTGAAGTTCTATTAAAAGTTATGGCTTAACAATATTAACAGCAACAACAAAGGTAATTACTTGAAATTTCTTTTGATAGTATTAATGATATCTTAAAGAGATTATTACTTCGCTGCCTTAAGGCAATATTATGACTTATATTTTTGCCTTGGATATTTCCAGTTTTATTTCATTTTCTGGTGTTAAATTCTTGCTATGGAAGCAACATCTTCTGAATGATATAATAACGATATTTTTAAATCTGATAAAAATAACAATATTTTTTACCTGATAAAATAACAATATTTTTTATTGTAAAATATTACCTCCTTACAATTGATAGCTTTATAAACTTTTGAGGTTCCTTTGTGTTAATTAACCAGTTACTTTATCGTTTGAGTCTGTACAGTCACTTCACCTTTTCCGTTTTCCCGCCAGAATACAAATTTAGCGCGTATTTAAGGTTAAGCTTTTGAGATATTAGCACTAGAACGCCCGAATGAGTCCTTTTGAATCCGCACGTTAAAAAAAATGCTCATATTAATCCTAAGTTTTCAGCATCAGTTGTTATCCCTCTGTGACATTTAATAGATTTTTGATGTCTATGATTTGAGAAAACCAGATGTTTAACTTAATTTGTAAAATATTTATAGGCCTTATGTAAAATATTTATGGACAGCGTGTGTTCTGCATCTTGTGAAACATTACTAGGTTGCAATTTTAGATAAAAGTTCTTCGGTTTGGCCTTGCATTAAAATTGCCGACACTTGAATTCCACATCAGTTACGTTTTGAGTCAACTTCCCGTTAAATTGAGAGTGCAACGTTCGGCTACTAGCTTATTTGAACTTATATTTTACATTTGACGTATTGTTAACTCAAGTTATCTCTCTCGCTACAAATAGTTCCTTAGTTGTAAGCCCCAAATATGCCTTCTGTTCTTCTTAGTTTTAAAGAAAGGGTCTTCAACGCCTTACTAAGTTTTAGTTGTTATTTTAGACTTAACGATGATTCACTTAATGTCTATCAAGAATTTCTGAACCTTGGATCATTTCTAAACACAATAAGCTCTACAAACTGTTAATTAAATATACATTTATTTCAGAAAGAGTGAAACAGATAAAATATAAAGTAAAATTTATCTGTAACATCTTCGCTTCCAAAAAATATTTCGCATTTTATGCACATGAATTATGTGAGTAAACATTTTCAATCTGAGTTGTAATAATATTCATGTAGCGATTCTGAAAATAAATGGAGAAAATTATTAATAGCGTTTGTAATAAAAAAACACTATATATTTTTAATGTAAACATTGTTAATATTATCATTATATATTATCAAATTATTATTATTATAAAATATAAATAAGTTACCGAATTAAATTCACGAAACAGCTTTTACAATCATTAGTAATTTTGTGTACAAGAATCTTGAAAAATCAACTGCTTCGTAAGAATCGAACCAGCCTTCCATTTTCTAACAATATGTGCTGATCTCTAAAATACAAGGAGACATAAAACGAATGCTCCCATACGATACGCTCGAATAGGATTAGAATGTGATAAAATTCTGTCAAAACACTCGACTGGGTGTCAAATTATTGTACAAAACATTTTATTTCTTACACCGTGGTAAATACTTGTTGTATTACGTAAGCAAGAATTGTGTAAGACAGAGACTCGATGATGAGAGCTTCTAACTCCTTTCCAGCCATGCTAACAACAAAACCACGTCTTTAATTCCTTATAACTCCTTGTCTATGCTATATATGTAAAATTTCATTTTTATACTACGCTTTTTCTATTTTATATGCAACAAATTATGAAGGATATCCTGAGTTAAAAAATTGTTCAGAAATACTTTTTAAAATGAAAGCAATCTGATAAAAAGAATATTAAATTTTTTTATAAAAGTAATCAAATAGAAAATTTCACGATCATAAAATGGCATTAAATACTCATTTCAACACGAAATATCAATAAGAATCAGTAAAAAAAAAAACAGAAATTATATTTAGAAAAGTACTTCTGAAAAGCTTTCTGAAATCTTTGCGTGACCAATTGCTTCAAAGCTTGCAAAACCACATACTGAAATAACTTCCCACAGCGAATAATAGCTGAAACGAATTTTCTTTTCAAACGTAGGGCAAACTTTTCTGTAATAAGACTCAAAATAAAGAAACGTTTTTCTTATATTCCTTGTTTCCTGTGGTAGGGAATGTAAAATTGGAACCAAGGAACATTCAAAGAACTTTAGATAGAAAAGAAGTTTCCAAACGGCGGAACGATCGCATTAGAAATCAAGTCTTATGTGAATGGTCGCACTCAGTTTTCTTTCCAAGATTGCTCCAAACTCATTTCCTTTGCTCATTCAATTTAGAGAAGAACGCTTCAAACTATTACTAACAGTTTCTTTTTTATTGGGATATAAGCTATATGATGCAGGTTTGTGTTCACGTATATTGCAAAACAACTTTTTTTATGAACTCCTTACTCTGTCTTAGGAGTGAGAATTTTACAACTTTCAGAATGTAAGTGTTATATTTAAGAGCAGCTGTTAGCCATTTATTACAGATAGCCATGAGCCATTTATTTTTACAAAAGCTATTTCAGCGCAGCATCAAATATGTGGTGTTTCCAAGTTAAGTGAGAGGTAACTAATATTTTAAATATTTTACATAACATTACTTAAAAAATTAAAGACAAAAAGCCACAAAGTTATCATGATGCTTTGTACTTTCTTTATTCAAGTCTAATATGTATCCTATTAGAGCTTAATTTTTACTTCATTGATGGAAATAAAGGTAGTATTCTTGTCACGAAAAATTCCGGGTATCATATTTCAACAAAAATATCCATTTCAACCGTTCCCGAAACCATTTGAACAATGATTTTGAGCGACATCTTTATGTACGGACTGAATAAAAGACTGGTTTTGCCCGAAAAAGATTGTAGAATAGATTCAGAAGAGACGTTTTTCTTGGCGTCTGTGCTTACGCACTTAAGTATGCATCTTGGATAACTCAAGAACGAGTAGCCTTGGAAAGTTGACATTTGTTATATGTGACAGCTATAACATGTAGTTGCGCATTTCCCTTTTTCGTTGCAATGGGTAGCACCAGTCGTATATATATATATATACGAGTATATATTCGCTCTCTGTTACGGGGTTTGGTGAGCTTAGATTTTTATTTTGATATGTTGGTTAACTGTGCACGTTTTTGCTTTAAAGTGATTGAATTATATGGATTTTATGTTCCGGTTAAGGTTTTTATGCCTTTAGTTATTCTGCATGTCTAGAATTATCAACATTTTAAAAGTTTAATTGGCGAGTTAAGCCTAACGAACCACCATTTGTTTACATTTGAAACTCAGCAGAATAGTGAATTAAGTCATTTTATCCACTTTCAGTGTCTTTTTGCAGAGTGGGACCAAAGGTAGACTTTGAGTTTTGTGCAATGATAAATCTACCTTCTCGCCGTAGAAACTCTAATTTTAATTGCAAAAATTCCTTTTTTAACTGTATTTGGTGATGGTTTTTTTTTTTTTTTTCTGTATTTTACAATTTTTAATGAAGTTGTTTTCAGTATTTATTTATTTTTGCCTTTGCCGCGAAGTGAGGACTGAATTAATTGAATGACAAATGTATCTCTAATGAAATTCAAGGAAATAAGTTTAAATGAAATGCAGAAAAAATATGTAGAATGGAATAGGCCATACAAGGAAGTCACTTGGCGTCCACATTAGATTTTTATTCTATTCCTATTTGATTTCATTTCAGTATGTCTTCGGGTAAACTCGACAATTTATACTGCCCTCTCAAGCATTCATGTGGTAACGGTGGCTATAACGGTTTGAGCTCAGTAAAGTTAAATGCTGGCAGACGATTTCAGGCATCATTTCCTCAGGAACATTTTCAGTCTTCGGAATGCAAAGCTAATATCTTTCGATCGCTAAATTGCCCCACAAATAGAAGCTTCTGTATAAATATTTTTGCTGTTGCATTTGTGTCCCGTGCTTATGTCAGCGAGACAATTTCAGTTACATGATGCTGGTAACAAACAGTGGTTATTTAAAAAATTCAGTTTTACTGTATTCATATTGAAGCAAAGAACCTTTATTAAAGGAAAGAAAATAAAGACTGTTCATTTAAATCATGTAGTATAAAAGAGTAAATATTTTAGAATGGATACACATGACAGATCTCACTCGCAGCCATATTTCAAATTAGTTCATCTATGATTATTATGATGCATGTAACACGATTCAAAATTTATGTGGAAGTTAAGTTAGATTCGGCATATAACAAGAAACCATACTGATATAGAAACCATATTGATATGACTGAATAACATACTTTCTTGAATAAAAAAACACAAAAGATGATCACAAAAGCATTTAAAACTATTTCACAATTTAATAATACATAATACAATAACAATAGCACAAAGAAATCTAGTATAGTGTAATAACAGTAACATATACATCCAGATAATCATTGGGTAACGTTGATGCGCCACCAATAATCGTTAGAGATCTAAAGAACAAAGAAATTGAGTAAGTCTATATGAGTCATTAGCATTGCTATGCATTTATGTGGACTTTAATTTTATATATATCGTTTGTGAGATGCATATCATTAAACATTAATACCTTTCATTATACTACAAATTAGCTAAGCGATTATTTCGAAATGAAGCGGAGAATTAACGGTAAGTTCATATAATGAATTGTTCTCAAGCAAGTGCGTTTCAAATTCTCAGATATTCAGAGATTTTGTCATAGCAGTTAATTTAAAAAGCACTGGCATGATTTTGGTCTGAAACACATTGCATTGGCAAAAGCGATTGCTAGCCAAACTGAAAACACATCGCCTTATGTGTCTCAATCCTGTATGTGACTAGTATTCCACAAAGTATGCTTGATGCATCCCTTCACATCGAACGCACAAATTCACTAGTATCAGGTTACTACAAATTTATATAATTCGTCCTCGAATTTGTCGAAGCAATTTGTCATAAAACCGGACTCTTCAGCGTATATTCCATAAAAGTATCTCTTTGAATGTCTCACAATCAAAGGGGTATAAGACATCAAAATAGGTACTCCCATGATTCTTTGAATGCCTCACATTCCCCCCTTGAAGTTGTCTGGTACTGTCCGTGATTTCAGCGTAAAAAATGATTAGAAGCTGTAAAATAGTACTTCTCTGAAATGCGGAATACTCGTCGTTTAACTTGTAAAGGCTTTAGATGTTATTACAAATACGCTTTATTTAAGACATAATATTTAGTTTTGTATTATGAGCTATGATTTTGCATCTTCTTTATGAAAAAAGAATTAAAATTTCTACTATTTACATTTCATATGAATATAAAAAGTCATTCTCCTAATTTCTATTCCCATTTCAATTGCTATTTAGTTATTGTAGATGCAAAAGTTCTAGAAAATCCCATTCTGAAAGGTTTGATCTATTTTCTAAGCAACAGAGTTTCGGCTTAATTCTTAGGACCAGTAAATTCAAAATAAACAATAATGTTTCAAGTAATCTAAAAATAAAATTTTTCTAATACACTAAATCTAAAGCCAAATAGCGAGGTGGAATCAAATCACACCTGTATACAGGACTCGTTCTTTTACGTAAAAGAAACACTGTGTAGATTCACGCACATTCGCGCATTTCTCTGAAGGAATTAGTAAAGAATGATGATCCGCTATAAAACCGGTACTCAGCCCATAATGAAAAATGTCTTTTATAAAAATTTAAATTCTATATAGGCAGTCTATTGTAACATTTTGTGGATCTTGAATACCGTCATTAGAAGAAGGGCCACCTCTGTTTTATTTGATTGTATATTGCATGAATGGAAACATAGTTGGGAACATTCTAATAGAAACCATGGTCTACTGAAAAATATAAATATTGAAAAGGAAATGGAGGTATACAAAGATATAGATGTAAATCCAATTCTTACGGGACATGGCCGGTTACCTACATATTTGAAACGTTTTGGATTACAAGACAATGATAAATGTAATATATGTAAGGTTACTGGAGACTCTATGCATTTTTTTGAGGATTGTATCATTACCGGGTGAGCAAGGGATAGGTATCAAAAATATTATAGAAGTGATTTCAAGAAAAATTATAAGAACTTTGTGGAATATTCTAAACAAATTATGAAGATTGTGAATAGTTCCAGAGAAGCCATAGGGATTTATGTGTGAATGTCGTATTTGTTTAGTGTTTGCCTGATTATGTGTCGTCTTATTTTGTTTTTTAACAGTTCTTTATTATTTTATTATGTTCGTTTGTGTGAATGCATTAGGTCCAGTGATAACATGACATTCACTGGTCGTATTTATGATTTCGTTTAGTTTACCTTTTTCTAACTTTTTAGTTACTCGGCTCCTGGGGCTTTTGGTTTTCCGGGGTTAATAGTTTAATTTTTTAAATTTGTTTCTCTTTGTTAGTTGTTTTGGGCACGGCCGGATCTCTTGCTCCTCGTTTGTTGTTGGATGGGCTGGCTCTTGTGAATAGTCATATGACCAACACTTTAGGTGCCAACACATATCAGCACCCTGAGTTTTACACCAGTTTACTGGGATTTAAACTCAAAGGCGAAGGTTTTAGTCCAAGAAGAGGGAAATCCATCGATCATAACCAAGTACTTTAGGAATACGCTTTTGCAAGTGTGATATTAGGAAGGAAAGAAGAGATTCTTCAAATAAGATGAATATTTTGAAATACGGAATGAACATAAACAGGACTATTATTTCTTATTCCGTATTAAATAACATATGAAATTAGCTGACTGAGCTCAGAAAACACGTCTTAAAATACAGATGATTTTTAATGCCTACGCAGTCAAATCACAAATTAGATTTAAGTGGGCACCTAAATACACAACAATAAAAATAATAGTCAGTTTTTCAACTCAAAAAGAAGTGCGCAATTGGCTAAGTGATAAAGACTGCCGAATGTTGGCTGTTCGAACTCCGGATAACCAATGATCTGCATAAGTGTGTATGTGGATTTCCCCCTTTACAAAATCCTCCTTGAAGTTATCTCTCTTAAGACAAGTAGCCATTGTGCACTTTGTTGCATTGAAATAACCAAAACAAATTAAAAATTTCATGAAATTTGCAAATAAAATATTTTATTCCCGTAAGGAAATTTTAAAAGCTGTTTGACAAGAAAAGTATAAATATTACCAAAAGTGGCGAAGTTTTGCTGTCAATTAAAATTCAGATTAAACAGAACAATGTTAGGAATAGTTCAGACAAAGGACAATTCTTAAATTCGTTGAAAAACGATATGCTCAAAATTTTAATTTTGTGAGAAGGTCCGAAAACTCGGTTCCATGAATTTACAAATTTAGTAAAGAGTGATATCAGTATATGTATCAATACAAAAAATTCGCAAAACTCACCGAACATCAAACGATGCTGACCTGGCTGCATAGAGGAGTAATAGTAAATAAGAGAATTTCTTAAATTTAAATTAGAGTTAGATTTTTTTAATAAGTTTTCTCGATTTTATTTTTGTTGCACACGAACATTCATTTTTGCATAATGAAAGCAATAACACTCTGTTTCAAGTGTTAATAAAATGAAGTAATGCAATAATTGTATGTTATGTAACATAGGCAATGTATTAAGAAATGCAACATATCATATTGAATAATAATATTTATTATAAGTTAATCTTATTATTAATTAAAATATATAATAATAAAATAAATCGTAATCAAATTAAGAGCAAACACAACAAAAATAAAGTTAAAAATATCAGTCCTCACCATAATCTCAACCCTAATTATATGCTTGACTTTCATAAATCATAAGAATAAAACAGTGATTCAGAAGTAAATAACAAATTCCTGCAGACATTCACGCATCACTATATATTTGATATCGTATGCACGATGTTAATACTTAGGACAAAATTATCAATGTATATTCAACATTTGTCAAAAGTTACGAACTGCAAGGAAACAATTTTAATATATATTTTAATCAACAAAATGTTTTCCTGCTTTCAAAGCATATTTCGTCTTTATTAAAGTAAATGCATCATTTTTAATAATGCTTTATTCGGAAACGAGATTGGAAAGATTAAATATTTCTTTGGTATGCTGATTTAAAAGTGTTATGTAATAACGGAAACCAAACGGAAAGCAGAAGCTTTAGAGAAGTATCAAAATGCAAAAATTTAAAGTCATTTACCCTTTTACAACACATTTTTTCAAATATTAAAAGCATTAACAGTGTTAGTTGACAACGTCTTGTAGCCGAGTAGTAAGATGTAGATTTAAATATTCTATAATCAAATTTCGTGTTGTGAAGATGAGATTGATAATATATCGCAAAGAAATTTTAAACTTATATGCTGTTTTTGAATAGAAACTTCAGTAAGACTCATTAAAAATCTGAGTTGTAAACAGAAAGATAGTTTTTAATCACGTATGAAATTTTTGTGAAGTGAAAATGTTGTAAAGATAAAACGTAAATTTTTGACATTTCAAAATATTAATGTCTCTATATTATATGATATTATAAATAAGCTGGATTGAAAAACGAAAGTACAAATTATCTCTGTAAATGTTTTATGATATAAACTGCGAAATGTCGATCTAAAAGAAAAAACGTATTTGCTGATTTGCTGTGTTATAATGAAAATAAGATAGCATTATATTCAAGCATTTTGGAATGAATTTTCCAAAGAAATAAAACTTTGAAGATAAGAAGCTTAAAATTTTTAGTGTATGTGCTTAATATTTTTAAGATAATACAAAAGGAAGATGAATGAATGAGCATCTTCAAGTGAATGATCTAAATATTGCATTTTGAGTTAAAAACTTTAATAAGAATATTTTTAACATGAAATTCAATATAAGATTAAGATACGAAGCTTAGCATATATTAGAAAAATTTAGGTTATGTGCGGGTGAATATCTCACAGAGGCAAATTTGAGAAAAACGTAACATTCTTTTTATGCTACAGAGGATGTTTTCGTACATTTTAGACGACTTTTGTGGTTTTTGCATAAATATTTTACCTCAAAAGTCATGTTTTAAATGTTCTTTTTGATAATCCTTATCTTTCTAGGTCGTAATTTCCAAGACAATAAAGACTTTTGTGGTATCCGATAAGGTATTTTATCCCATTCCTCTTGAACAGCTTTCCAAAGTTCAACGTGTGTTGTAGGCCGATGTTTGGATGCTTCTTAGAAGTCCGAAAGCCTTTCAGGTCTTTAGGATTGATGCAATTCTCAAAAACCGATAAGGAAGTCCCTAGTTGTCAGTTCAAATATCAGGTCGACTAATGAGATGTAAGTAACAGATATAAGAAACCTAGATTTAACTTAGTTTTAATTATTTATTAATTGATTTGTGAAAAGCAGGGATAAGTTTTAAAACAAATTGCACAATCGCCTACAGCAGATTAATAATCTTCAGATAAATTAAGCAGAAATTTTCAACTTTAAAATTAGTGTATATGTGGCCCCGTGGCTGCCATAGTGCCCTCAAATTATTTCAGATGCGCCTTCACTACTTAATCTCAAAATGGAGTTGGCTGTATTTGGTTCCACATGGAACAAACATTATGGTCATGTTTTATAAGCACCAACAAACATCATCGAACTTCAGAACGCGTCAATGTACAAGGTGTCCCATAAGTCAGTAAATATTTTCAAATTCATAAAAACTGATGAAGGAGGTAGAACGGAACCCGTTTACGAAAACGTTCTTCTCCTGAAGGGAGATTTTTTTTTGGTGCAGAAAAAAAAATTAGTTAAACCTTTTGTCGATAGAGTGGGCTGTACGAGAGTAAATCACACATTTCAACGTAAGCTATATTTATTTGCATGCAAGCAAATTTTTACAAGCAAATCCCTCTTATCCTATGTGTCCGCCGTCCCCAAATATTACAGTTTGCAAATGATTTACAACACCGTTAAGAGCAGCATGTACTATATCCGAATGGATGCCAGAGATTTTGTAACTAATAACGTCCTTTAACTGCACCAAGTGCGGTACACTCTGTAGTTGACAATACTCCAAAGACAAAAATCAGGTGGTGTTAAGTCCGGCGTTTGAGGAGGCCACTCATTTCTACAGTGACGGCTGTTAATTGCTCTTCGGTGAAAGTTTTTCTCAAGAACGTGTTCACTTCATTTGTGATACGAAGAGGTGCCCATCTTGCATGAACGTCACTGCGTCAAGGACATTATGTTCCATTAAATTCGGTATCGTTTTCTACTGCAGTAGTTGCAAGAAGAGTTATCCAAAGTTTTCCCGCCAGCTTTCGCATAGCGCTCTTCAAAGATAAAAAGGCCCACAATAAATCACATCAAACAGTTTAACACAGTGGAGACATTTGCTCCTTTGTGTAAGCACGTGGGTTCTCCTTTGCCCAGATCCTGGAGTTATGGGTGTTGACTGTTCTATGCAATGAGAAATGAGGCTCATCTGTTGACAAAATACTGAGAAGCCATTGTGGATTGTCATCGATTTTCGACAAACCCCATTCTGTGAATTCACGTCGCTCAGCCTTGTTATTTGATAAGAGCTGGTGGACTGATTTCAACTTGTAGAGGTTTAATTTTAAAACATTGTGAAATATTGCGAATACCAATTTCTTCGTTATACCAGTGCTCCCTGCCACTTCTCGTGCGCTATATACTGCACTCACCCTTAGAGTGTCAATCTGCGAAGCCACGTCGGAAGTACCGACTTGTGATAAACTTGGTACACCATTACCAAGGCGATGAAACAAACTTCTCGTTTCTTCGAAACTTCGTACCAGGGAAGTCAGTCCAACAAGATTGACTAAAATTGAATCTTTCTTTCATCCCTTTCGTGTCCGAAACCTTCGGAAAGCTTCAGTCAGCGATTCTTGGCTCTAAGATATAACTTCACTAATAACGCGTTATCTACTAAAGTCAGCATCACAATTCAAACTTTATGTAACGAAGGAGGAAAACACAGAAATGAGCTGTTAATCGTAAAACCTTCAATTTATAAGGCTCTGATTTACATATATCTTGTTACTGCGTCTGTACGGTGCCCTCTATCGATAAAAATTGTAAATATTTTTTTCTTTACGAAAAAAAAATCCTCCCTCACGAGAATAACTTTTTATCAAACCGCGTCGAATTCCACCAAATCATTCAATTTTTATGATTTTTTACAGACCCTGTACATTTGATTATTATATTCAGCTACTACGCGCCTTGTCATCAGTTAGAGAGATTTTAGCAAAGCATTGTAAAAAAAGCATAACATAGGCAGAGCCTGACTAAGGCAGGGGCAGACGAGGCAGTTGCCCCGGGCCCCCAAATCGAATAGGAAGTTTATTTTAGGTTTCTATCTTTAATGAACTTTTTTAGCTTTTATTTAAAATATTTTAAGCCTATTCTCTAAGTGCATAGGACTTGCTTGTGTACTTTTTGATAATTAACTGAAATTGCTAAAAAAGTCTTTGCATTTTCTAATTATACATTTAAATAGCATTTTTGTCAAAGTTTGGCTGTTCAGATGTACTATATCCTTTTAATTATGGGCATAGAATTGTCAGAAAATCAATAAAATGGACAGAGCGATATTTCGTATGACCATTGGAGGGGGAGGACTTTATAGCTATCTTAGGTTCCAGTCAATTTCCTTGTTATATATCTATAACGAGGTGAAAAATTTTAATACCTCCATAAATTTAGGTTCCTCATTACTGAAAAAATGAAGCAGAGAGGGCCCCCAAAATGTTGTGGCTCCGGGCCTCAATTAGGCTAAGTCGGGCCCTGAACATAGGGTAAATATTTCCGACACTTTTTCTTCCGCATACCTATTAGTTAAATTTCATAATTGCAGAGTACATATATATTTCCCCTTGTATTCCGTTTGGGAAGATTATTAAGTTTCCTTTCATTGCATAAATTTAAAAGTCATTTATGACATAAACGTGTAAACTGTTTTAAATCATATTACAAGGTCAGATATTTTGTAACATCAATACCAAAAATCTAATTTAATGATCATAAAATCTGTTTTGTCAGATATTGCGAAAGCAATTATGAAACTATTTTGCAATTGTAAACTGAGGTAATATTTTAGAAAACTGTTGGATAATTCTTTTTCTAGCCATAATCATTGTAAAATTTCAAGCTGAAATGGGTGATCTTCAAATTCACTGTTACCCATGATTATTTCAGTTATATGTAAAGATGTATTTTTAATCACTTTTTACATATTAAAAGAATAAATAAAAAAAAAAGGTCATTGAAAACAAAACTCCCTTTGAAACAACTTTGGATGCCACAATTGTACACAAAGGGAACTTCATAAGCGATTTAATGATTCTCTCAACTAGAAAATAATGGTTGGGTGTTAATTGCTTCATACTAAACACAGCGACCGAGAGGGAAAAGAATGGCAACATGTCATGCTTTAGAAGTTGAGGAAAATGACAGGTACGGGCGAATTTAGTAACTATTTCTTATCCTATTTTTAAACATAATGAGTGGGAAATTCGCTCAGTTCCTTCCCTTTTATTTAATAATGAATTTAAACTTACTAAATTTTCGTTTTTATCCGTATTTATTATAAATGCTTGCTACTTGCCATCATTAATGATTACATTTGGCGTGCTTGTGATTCAGATATGCAGAGGGTAGGTTATAAACGGCTGATATAGGAAGAATATAGGTAAACATGTATGTGATTACAAGAAAAAGCAAAAACACCGCTTAATTATTTAGAAAATATTTTTTTCATTATAAACAAGCAATACCAAACTGAGCTTATTCAAAATAAGCGTTGGCGAGACATTGCTCTAAATTTCCCACCTTTTAACTAATTTTCTAATATTTCGTTTGAATCCCGAGAACGGGCTGGCTGCATGGGCGTTTTTGTGGTTTTCCTCATGTGTAACGTGTATATGAGCCAGTCCCCCTTAGAAAGTCCTCCACGAAGGCATCCCTCCCCTTAGGCAGATATCCCTAGTGTGCTTTGTCATAAATAAATAAACCAAACCAAAACAATCTAATATTTCGTTAGTTAACAGTGGTTGTTGTGTTATCGCACTTCGAACTGTTCTATTTAGTTGATCAAATTTCGCATTAAATTAACACATATAAAAATAATTAAACGTAATTTTTTCAATTTTCGTTATTTTATGTATGTGGTTTTATTTATGATGTTTTAGTTAACACGTGAATATGCACTGCTAGCGATTAAAATTGCAACACCATGAATGACTATTGGATTACCATGACACCATGAATGACAATTTATGCTATTAGGCATGGAGTCGAACTGGGCTTAGATGACAGAAATGGGAAACTCATTCCATCCTGCTTCAAGTCTATGACACACTTTAGCAACCGTATTAGCTGGAGAGGCGTGGAGGGCCAATCTCTATGCAGCCCATGGCCAGATGTTTCCAATGAGTGACAGATCTGGAGACCGTGCAGGTCAGGGCAACAATTGAATACCCTATGTATCGAGGAAGATGACGTACAACATGTGGTCTTGAATTATCTTGTTGGAACATGGTTTTTGGGGTCCTCCAAGTTAAGGCACAACCACTATACTTAAAATGTCAGAAATATACTCATCTGCGCTCAAATTACCGTCGATCCGAATTAAAGATGTGCGTGTCGTGTACCCAATGGCAGCCCAAACCATCACACCAGGTGCAGTGCCCTCATGCCGATATCGAATGCAAGCAGGTGACGTGAGGTCTCCTCAGACATTCCAGACACGTATACGGCCGTCAGAATACTGCACATAGAACAGGGACTTAATTGAAAGGCATTGTGCCACTCCTGTAGCCAGCTTTGTTTGTCGCACCAGAGTCACCGTCTCTCTCTATGCTGCATTCTCAAGGGAAGCCGAAGTAATTGTAACCCTGCTAACAGTCCGCGCTACTGCAAACTTGCCCATTTCCTAACTAATGGTCCGTGATGGGTCGTACGATTTTGCAGGGATGACCTCACAATATATCTGTCCTCTCTGGAGTTAGTCATGGGAGGCCGTTGATATACTGCACGCCGTTCAGTATAACTCTCAACAATCCATTGGTTCCATATTCGCATGACAGTGGCTGGATATCGACCAGTGCGACCGGCGAAGTCACAGAACGATAATCTCTACTTTCGATAGGCAACGATCTTGCCTGTATCGATATTTGAAACTTGCTGGTAAGCATTTCCTCTCCTTATTTGAGGTATAACACGATATTCTGAACAAATTCCAACCTTAGTAAGCACTTTTCTAATGAGAAATCCACTACATAACTTTTTTTAATGCAGTGCTTCAGATATCCTTTCTCCCTCCTGCGTCATCTAAATGCATTTAAATGCTAATCAGTTGCATACTAATCACTATGCACTAATGATTTGCATATCCCAATTTATTCTTCCTTTCATGTGATTTTGACGTTCGTCAGATCATTCCTTCCTCGTGTTGAAATTTTAATGGACCGCAGTGTATTATAACCTTTGATTTCTAAAAATATACATATTTCAAGAAATAATCATTTTGTTTATTTGTTACTACAATACTGTTAGTTTGTGGTCAGGAAGCTAAACTTGAAATTTGATTTTTCTTTTCTACATATCTATATCTGCTTCGGTGGTTTTAAAAATGTTTGTTGCCCATTGTATTGTATTTTGCGCGTTGTATACAGTGCGCAATATCCAATACAATGCTTTCAAAATACCTGACGATGATTCCTATAGTATTTTATGACCTTCATTTATATGTACAGTTAATTAATTTTCTGCAGAGATGGACATATCTTTGTGTATTCATGGCCGTTTGTTTCAGCTGTTTGATAAGGCTGCGAGGCTTTAGCTTTTAATTTGTAAAAATAATTTTTATGTCTTCTGATGGGAATTAGAATCATACGAAAACAAGCAATTTCAGTAATATGATCTCTACTTACAAATCCAATGTCAAAGTTTTGTAATGTATTCATACACCCTCACTTAGCATTGTAAACAATACCAAAAATATATAGTATTAGGAAAGACTTCAAACCATCGAAATCCTTCCAGGGAAATACTGTAATGTGGTTTACTGCTAGACGGATGTTAATGCAAAGAAGCAATCAAATAATGCGATTCGATCATGGAAGTAAAAATAGCTCTTCCTCCGCGGATTCACTCTTTGCTACATTTAAAATAGAGTCTTTGCTGAAAAAAGTTCATGTGTGCAAAGAATAAAAATTAAACTACTTAAAAATAACTGTTCGGTGTTTTTTACTTACTTGTACAAATTAAGGGAAGTACTGTAATCGCGAAAATATTTGATTATCATATTTCAAAGAAAATATTCATTTAGACCGATCTCGAATCCATTTGAACGATGTTTTGGTGTGACAGCTAGATATACGGACGAAATAAAGGTCTGTTTTTGCCCAAAAGCATTGTCAAGTGGATTTAAAATGGATTTAGAAGAAATTTTCATTTTTTTGACGTCTGTACATATGTGTGTACCTCGCTAACTTGAAAATGAGTAGCCATAAAACGTTGAAATTTTGTACATAGAACTGGCATAATATGTAGCTTTGCGACTCTCCTTTTCATTGCAATTAGCCGCACCAAACATAAATTCACATATTCGCAGTTTGTTATCCGTCTCTGTGAGCTTAGTATCTTAAATTTTATATTTTGGTATGTTGTGAATTTCTTGCTTTAAATGTGATTGAATTATATTGTTCTATACTCCGGTTAAGGTTTATATGTATTCGGTTGGTTTGCATGCAATAGTTGAAGAAGTATCAACAATTTAAAAGTTTAAGTCGTGATTTAAGTTTTACGAGGGCGCTTATTAATTACATTTGGAACTCTTAGTAGAATGGTAAATTATGTCAGTTGGTCATTGGGCAAAGGGTCTTTGAAGGTGGTACAAATCTTTGGTTCAAAAAACTGAAACATAAATTTCAGGTTTTTGCACCGAAGATTTTGATTGCCGAAGATTTTGAAATAGTTGAATTTGTTTGAGTACAGAAACTGTAATTATAGTTAAAAAATTGTCATTTTATTAGTTTTTAACTGTATTTGGTGTTTTAGTTTTTTCCGTATTTGACAGTTTTTAATGCAGATACTTTGAGTTTTTATGTATATTTGTTTTGCTACGAAGTGAGAACTAAATTGAGCGAATGAGAAATATATTTCGAATGAAATTTGAGAATCTATGTTTAAATGAAGTGCAGCAAAAAATGTATATAATTTAATAGGCTGTACAAAGAAGTCATGTGGTATCCACATGAGGTTTGTTCTGTTAATATTAAAATTGCTAAGAAGTAAATATTTAAATTAACTTTGACAATAGTTTTAAATTAAAAAGTGTAATGTGCGTTAAATATTGAATACACATTCAAATTACTAGTGAAAACTCCACAGAACTATTCACTGAATTATATTATACTGAAAGTGTTCATAATTTATCCTTGTAAATATATCTTTAAAAATAGTTATACTTAGGCCTATAAGATGAAAGAAATTTAAAGAAATGTTTAAAATTAAAATACAAACGAAATTTAATGAACGTCCTAGAACATAAGTATAAAGCACTTAGCATTATTTTATTAAAGCATTTAGATATTTGAAAATATCTGTTCTTATATAATGCGCTATATATGGAAAATATATCGCATATAGTTTTCTGATCATGAGTTTTTGTTTTGTGTAATGAAAATTTGTCCCCGTTCAATTTTCTTCCTTTTTACCCTAAACAGAATTATACGCTTTTAATAAAAAGTAGTAAAGTAATGGAAACGCAGAAGATTCTTTGCACAGTTCAGAAATATGCATGTAAAATTGCTAAATTTAATTAAATGCAAAATAAATGTGCATGAAATATATTAACCGGCAAATGACTAACCGGCAATACTTGCTAACTACCGGAAACGTTACTATATGTCCGACCCATGAAATCCCTTTCTTTCTGCGCTACTTTAACAAGGAACCTTATCAATGACAATTCTTTTTGCCTTCTCTTAAAAATATCGAGGAAATGTGATACTGAATTGTTATTATATAGATTCATCTCTCGCACTGTTACATTCTTGTTTGGATGGTGTTTTTCTCTCTAAGATACCATAGAAGTGTTCCATGCAAATACTGGCTCTAACTATGCGACCGTTATATCTGTCAAACCTTTAGAACATTACTAATAATATTGAAAGGTAAAGCTTACCTTTATTCTTCATCTTAGTGGAACGCCGAAAAGTGACTCTTAGCAGTTGCTACAACCACAGAAACCATTAATCCATACTTATACTTTTTTGCAAAAAGAACATATTACGAGTATATACAAAAGAATTTAAATGATGGAAGAGGCTTAATTACAAAAACTGTAAGAATGTGATTATTTCTGCTTTCATTCCCTAGTGACTGTATTGTCTCTCTGGTTTATTTCGCTTAATATTCTCTACCAACGTGAAGTACACCAAAGACTGTGACGAGATCATATTGAATTCAATTTTAATTGAAATAATAATAATCTAGTTTTTTGCATCATATTCCATTGGCAACTGTTTTTTTCGCTAACTTGTGTTGTAAGCTGAGGAACGGATTGCATCAGACAACTGTTGTAAGCGGAGGAAAGGATTTCATCAGACAACTATTGTAAGCGGAGGAAAGGATTTCATCAGACAACTATCTACTTCACTTCTGTTTGCCTGTGTAGTTGAAGATATTTTTCGATTGGTTGCCCTCCGATGCTGGATTTTTTTCATTGGCTTCAAACCTTAACTGTGAGTATAACTGTGGAACTTCATAAAAGGCGGAGATTTTTGTCCACCTCGAGTTTGTAAAAATGCAGATGGAAATAGTGCGTGGAGAAAGGCGGTGAGTGTGTGGTGAAATGTGAATCAAGCACCTGCATGTGATTGAGCTGCCCTTGATCTACTTATTCTCAGAGTGATTCATATCGCCTTGTGATATGATGAATTATGAAAATATTAATCCTTCAAAATTCGAATAAAGCCAGCATCTGATGAACAGGTGTCACGAGTTTTCATTCTCTCGTCACAGCGGGCTAAAGATCTGTATCTTGGCCTGGGGTAAGTTACCACTATACACATCTTTATCTCAACAAGTGAAAAATACATTTTGCCACCTCAACTAACGAAATTTACCACAAAGACTATGCCAGATATTTATTTACTCTGGAGCTTTGAGATGGATTTTAAAGAGAAGCGCTGTTATTTATTTATGTGCTTGTTATTTATTCTGTTATGGCTTTTCAATTAAAATTAAAAACACGTCAAACATATTTACTGCTGGGTGATAAAGTAATACGTAGCTAAGGTTAATAAAATTCAGGGTTTCCTACAGAATTAAGTAAAATTACGTGGCTAAAGTAAGTTAAAATAATCGGAAGCTGTGAGTGCTTCAAAATAACATCAAGAACATTATCCCCACAAGTGGGGTATCCAGTGAATAGAATGAAATTTGTACTTCTTTTAGCATGGAGGAATGCATCTAACTAGATGGTAAAAAAGAATCATAGTACATGGAGAAGACACACGATATAGCGGGATGATGCAAAAGCAACGTCTCAGAGAGGCAAACATCTCTTGGCGACTCACGGCAAGGCAGCCTGAGAATGGTTGGAGCGTAATAGAAAGTGAATGAGCTATAAATGATGTACTATATCTTCCGGCGGGATAGTGCAGAAGCAAAGACTTGTAGGAAGATAACTTTTGTAGGTGGAAAATTTCTGTTGCTATCGAAGAGGTTAGTAGGAAGAGAAAGCTCCCTTCGAAAAGAGATGTTTATTGCCACAATCCCTCATTATCTTATCATCAGTTCCTATCAAATTTGATGAATTTGCTTTAACATCATATTTGTTTTTTATTTCAAGGCTAAGCGTCCATTGAGGTTGTAGCAGAGAAGGGAAGCAAAAGAATCAACAGAAAGAAAGTGAGGTGTGTCTCACCTGCACCGAGTTTGAAAGAGTGCAGGTTACCACATTCCATAAAATGCGCCAAAAGAAGGTAGAATTTTCAGCATCTATGCCAAAAACGAAATAATACAAAATTATTTATTTTTTCGTTATTTCAATTCAACCTCATTTGTTCTTGATGTCATCCAAGCCTTCCCCCCTGAAATAAAAACAGTAACTCTTTTCGCGCCATTTTTAGCCCTTCAGAAACCGAATGTGAGAACCAGATTAAACCGCTTAAGTGGGTGACCTTGCTTAAAAACGGGGTTAAATGTAACTTTTGAAAGCAGAAATATCCTCGTCATTTTTAATGAAAATATATACTTATTTTCGAATAATTTTCTAAACTAATAAGTTCACTATAAAGACAAAGTTTTACTGTATACCGTGTATAAATGTCAAATTGATAAACCAATAATTTGTACTTTTAATTTGGAATAGTACTCAAAACGTTACTTAAGATTGAGATAAGCTAAAACTTAATGTCGAATATCTAACTTTTCAAAACAAAGAAGCTAACGTAAGCAGATTATTAACAGTTCTAATTAAAACGTTACTTAGTAAATTGAAGTGTGTTTGGAAAATTGAATTTGGAAAATGTTTTAATGAATTAAATTAATTTGACTACACAACATTTATTTACAGTGCATAATTCAGCTTTTAATATTCCGTACTGTCAACTAAATTTTATACATTGTTAAGCTGACGGACTAAGACTACAGTTCGATAGTTCAATTTGATTTGGGTTTTTGGCAAAAATCTTATCTCAGTGATCTGTTTTATAAGAAATTATATTGCCTTTTGTCGGCTATCTAGAACATAATGCAAAAAAGTACTAATTATGTTTAAACACAGACCGCACCCCGTAGCGAAAGTCAGTGAACCTTTCGGCAAATATATTTTGTTACACTTATTATATATGAAAACTGCACTCACTGAGTCTTTGGTAGGTCTTTAGAACCCTAGTGTTGAAACATACACATCTTACGGCATCATTAATTACTCACCACTCCACTTATTTTTTTACTCAACCTAAGCCCCTAAAATCCGCTAAGTTACTAATTTGGAGAAAAATCGCAAAAGATAGTTTCAGTTCTGTTACTTCGTTGATTATCCGAAAATTACGATCCTCTCAGGTTTTGGATCAATATAAATATGTCACTGCCTCTACAAAATTTTTAGTTGCTAAGATACTGGGCGATTATTAATTTCCTAGCTGCGAAATTCTTTTCATTCAAAAATCCCTGTGTGAAGACAACAAAAGACTCTTGAACTGCTCCTGTTGCTAACAAGTTGAAACTTCTTTGTTAGATGAAGTTGACAAGAGTGGACGGGAACCGTATAGTGGCAAAAACTTGGGTCTTCTGTTGATCTAGAAGATTCTTCAAGCGCAAATTATGTTAGGATAATTAATTATCTAATTATTTTATCGATCAAGAAATTATATTTCCGTATTCACCGCTATATTACTCATCATTCTGATATAAAAATAGAGTTTTAAACTGCAACTGATTGGATGAATATAAAACCGAGAACAGGATACAGCAAAAATGCAACCTTCGTATGGCAACGTTCTTATGGAAGTACTAAATATCTGATGCTGAGCTAAATTGTTTTACGTTAGATGAACAGGAAACCCTTGTAATTTATCCCCTGGGGGTTATTGATCCAAACAGGAATGAATCTTAGAGTCATAATCCTTGTTTGATTTATATAAATTATATAGTCCACTCTCTCGTTCGGCTCCTATCAAAAGTTCAGCCAGAATCTTCTTACCGATTAAAAAGAAATTAAAATGTTTCCCGAGGTAAAAGCAAAGGTAATTTCTCTCTCCAAAGTAAAATATAGCAGTCAAATAAAAAAGAAAGAAAACTTATCTACTTCCTTTGCTTCCATCATCTATATTCTGAACGGAAGGAATTTCTTCTATAAATTTCTTCAAAATGCGAAATTCCATATTAATCTATAATAATTCTATTTTAGATAGTGTGTTAAATAAACGAAATGAAGAATAAAGAATATAGCTCAATACTTATTTACCTCCTGGGAGACAACAGTTTTCTCACTGATGGATTTAAGCATCATTCGCTAAGCTGAATCGTCATCGAATAGCTGCATGCAGGAATAAATTCTCGAAGAACTGGATTTTCTTCTTTTCTGACGACGACGGCAGGGAGAGTAGGGTTTCGGTCTCGCTTTTCCCGTAAAGCACTGTAGAAGGTATACGATATAGCTGACGCTTAAAGAAAGCTTTATCACGAGAAAAAAGATTAATTCCGCATATTCCTAATTTTTCCTGAATTCTTTTCTGCTGCGACATTTTGTACATTCCATCATGGTAACTGGAGCACGTGATGCGTATATGAGTGAAATGCGAGTAGCTGATATATACTCAATGCTAGACTATAATAGAGTGTGTGAAAATCATCTCAACAGATCTATTTCACAAAAATTAGCGACACAACATGGACAGTGTAAGCATTGTTAAGCTGAGATAGTAAGTGATTCTCAGCGAGAAATAGTGAACGATGTCGACAGGTTAAATTCGGATCCATTTTCATGCACGTGGTGGTTGCATAACCAATTAATGAAGTCAAAATGTTCTTACTTGTATATTTAATCAAGAGAGTTAATTTATTCATGAGCAATTAAATAAACTAATTTGGTAAAATAAATATGTGTATTTTTTGAAGGGCAGTGTACCTGGAGCAGGTAAGTGAAATATTTTATTTATTTCTTTTTATGGGGTTAACACGCGCATTAGTAGTAGTAGTAATTAGTGTAGGCCAGAAATTACTGCGCACATGCGACTTCTTTTCGACAAGAGTAGTATCTCGTTTAGTACCAAGTTCACACCATTACACCTCCCCAATAATCCTTTTCAAACTGAAGTATAACTACAAAATATTTTCAAATGAGATAGGATTAACAAAGCAGACATTTTCACTTTGTTAAAATTAACAACATCGACAATTCCACTAATTCAGAATTAATTCTCGTGTTGTTTTAATCAAAGAGACCACTACTGGCAAAGTTGGTAAGGTCGAGTAGGTAAAACAGCTTAATACTACTATT
Organism: Stegodyphus dumicola; assembly: GCF_044657685.1. Lineage (NCBI taxonomy): Eukaryota > Metazoa > Arthropoda > Arachnida > Araneae > Eresidae > Stegodyphus > Stegodyphus dumicola. The sequence continues at coordinate 60,204,074 of NC_140775.1, read as the reverse complement.
TGATACGAATTCGAATGCGTCTTAAAGGGCTGACTGTATGGAGTTTTAGTGTTTTCTCGCATTTTTAAAGTGAGCATATACCCGTTTCCCTTACAGAATTCTCCTCTCTTCTCTTAGACAACTTAAAAAATTAAAGCAAGCAAGCATTCCAAAGTATGACATAATAGTAGTAACAGTGTTTCAGAAAATTCATAAAATACTTTGCTCTCAATTCGTTTAGGATGTTCATTTTACTTATTCACTTGTCATAAAGATCTTTTAATTATATCGAAAAGTGCGTATCCACCAGGAAGTAATATTTAATTTCAAATATGAATTAACATGAGTGCCGTTTAATGTGATTAATGCGTCTCAAATATGTACAAAATACTTCTTTAGCTACATTATATGTACAGATGTGTGAAAGAAAGGTTATTACTTATGTCAGTATAATGAAAGCGGATATTTTGATCACTTTTCATTTCTGTCAGACGATTTAATTGAAGGTATTCACATAAAAATCTGAGATTTTAATAACTTATGGCAACTTGTCTCTGTGTTTGTACTAATGTAGCTTGGCAAGTACTTGTACTATTGTAATCACTTTATCTTTTAGCTCTGTGAATTCTGATTATTTGGTGCCACTGCTTTCTTTTCCCAAGTTATCGAGATGGAAGTGATAATTCTAGATTCATGCAAACCAAACTCAATAGCATTTAAACTTAATAAACTTCAATGAGTCCTCACTTGAGAATTTACGAAAATATACTGATATCAGTTTGAATTAGTATGGATAAATAAAATTTAGAATTCAGTTTTACTCTAAAAGGAACCACAACTCAAATTTTAACTAATTTTATTGTCTTAAGCTTTCGGTTTGGCTTACCGATGTGGTCAGGACTTCCCCAGTCATCTACTCTACTCAGGATTAAAAAGCAGTATTTAGCAGCCACTATTTGAGTTTGGTTCCATCCTCTAGCCTGATCCGCCAAGCCTAGGCTCCGACTTTCAGATATCAAGCAATTGCAGGTGATTGAATACTTCTAAGATCCCTTTAAACTACTTATATTTCTACGCTCGTCTGAAAAATCTACGTAACCATCTGGAGACAGGACGCTACGTGTGTCAGAAGTCAAAAGTGATAGAAAATATGTAAATTGTCTCAAAATTCCATTTCACTTGGCTGCATATCTTTTCTGAAAGATATAAGTCAAATTAAATGTAAGACCTCATTTCTGATTAGTCGAGTAAATGAGTTTGCTTTGAATAATTGATTTGATTTATTATAATAATTTACAACATTTATTTTAATCTGTAGGACACAGTGTACTCAAGCAAAAATTCTTTTAACCCTCATTTACAGTCTCGAAATTACTGCGAAATTAGGAAAGCCTCTGTAACACATGTTCATAATGAAGACAAAAAGTATGTTCTTCAATTAAATAGTAATTTGCAATTACTTGCACGTTTTGCATATCTGAAATGAAAAACAAAAATGGAGAACTAAAATCTTTATCGCCGGTAACTTATAATGTAGTTAAGGCGACACCTTTCTTGCGATTTCTAGTATTTTACTTTGTTTATTTTCTTTCCAAGATTCGGTAATTATATTTATTGCCATTCCAGAAATAAAGGATTTGATCATTAAAGAGTTTCCGTTTTTTGAGACTTTCATTTTCAAGGCAAATCTCATCATGCGTGCAGATAATGTTATAAATTTTCTCTCTGTCAAGTTGATTGTTATTGTTTGAATTAAATATCCTGCTAATAATTGCTTAAAATTCCAAGCATTATTATTATTATATTGTTACGAAATGTACAGGCGCGGTGTGATGGCTTCCCCACAAAGCAGTTAGAAAGGCAGGGTTGCCATATTTGGCAATATACCATGGACGGTTGGAGAACCTTCTGGAACGAATTCTTACCGGTTTAGCCTAGAATGTTCTCGAACACAGGCCGAAAGCTATATAAACCCTGCTGGTCCGCAGTCAGTGAGTATGCGTCTCTCATCGAGTGAGTGTGTCTCGTCTAGCGAGTCAGTCCCTGCGGAGGCGATCGCGTTGACAGCCGGCCAGCGAGTGCCGAGTGGGTCGTCGAGTGCATCGAAAGAATCTCTCAGTGTATCGCAGTTAGTGCATCGTCGAGAGAGCGTGTTGAGCTCCGGGAACGGTTGAACCGAGAGTCGGGACCTGTGCTCTGTGTGTCGTCGAGTGCATTGCGAGTTGTAGCTTGGAGAGTCTCAAGAGTACGTGGAGTTCCGAGAACGACCAAGCAGAGTCGGGAGCTGTACTCCGGAAAGCAGAGTCGGGTGCTTTGCAGGAAGCTGTCTCCACCGTTATTGCCTGACAGTGTGAAGTCTGCATCGCTGATTGTTCCAGCGTGTTTATAGTAGATCTTCGAAGACTGTAAAAAGTGACTTTTGAGCTGTCCTGATTAATATTGGCTAAATAAATTGTGTCTTGATACTTCATCAAGTGTCGTCGTTATTCACTCCAAATCTACGAATCCTGTAACTAACTGGTGTCAGAAAAGAAAAACGCAACAATATTATTTCTTTTATTTTTAAAATCTGACGAAGTGATATCAACATATTTGTTTAATCAGAAAGCATGATCCTTAGTATGAGGACATTTATTGTGCTGTACAATCAATATTATGTCTTTTGCAGAGCGAGAAACGTGAAAAATTAAAATTCGAATAGGAATATTTCAACCACTACCTGGACGTATTAACCGCTTACATCACGCGGTATTTCACATTAAATTAAATGTAAAATCAAATATGTTCACATAACTTTTCTGAAGGTTCTATGCACTCGACTACTGGATAACCTTTCGTCTTCTGCTAATTCTTGTTCTGTTTTTCTAAAGTAAAAATTATCATTTGATAGGCACCGTGTTCCATACAAACTGAAATTTAATGAGAACCATTTAAATATACAGTTATTTACATTAACATTAAATTACATTAACATAAATTTTTAAGCGTTACAGTCTTCTGTAGTGTTTCATTCTTAGGAATTCTTAGGAATGAAACAGTCTAAATCCACTCATATCTTCTTAATTTTTTAATACTGAAAAGCGCTCAAAGTATACTTGTTCCAATGTCTTGCGACCTCGGGTTTTCGCACACTTCTTTCACGCTTTTGGGTGATTTCTTTATTCATCTCCACCATTCCACATAAGTTTTAAAAATTTACATACGTGATATCAATGCTATAATAAACAATGTTTGCTTGTATGGATGTTGATTACAGATCACGTGGAAAAAGGAATATTTCTCGGTATATAGTTGTGATCTCGTGAAAGTTGTGATCACGTGACGTTCGGTAGATAAAGCACTTACGATATATTCGTATTACAAAGCATTGATCGTGCATTAAAAATGTTTACTCGTCTTGTAAAACATTTGTAAATCAAGTTACACGTAATCCAAGATTTTATTGCATACGTCTTTTCCTCTCCTCCAGCTTCGGGTGTTTAATGAGACTAGAGAAGATTCTGACGTTGGAGGGGAACAATGCTTTCAACACAATCTGTTAATCTATGGCATTTAATTATGCAACGTTTACATCAATCATGGACACTGCTAAAAAGGCCATCCTTCAAATACTACTCAGATCCTTAAAATACTACATATATATATATATATATATATATATATATGTAATAATAAAATTCCATAGTCAGAATACACTTAAAATTCTAACTGTATGTTCTTTTCATTTTTAATGGCGACGGTCTCTTATTTGAAAGTACGTGGAATTAAATGCACAGCCCCGTAGTCAAGTTGTTTTTCCCGCCTTTTCTACACGTACAGTTATAGAATGTTCTGGAAATATTTAAAGCGAACTGGATTGGATGACGAGGCTGACGTCATTTCTTTGAAGCTCCGCCTTTCCAGAGGCTATAAAAGGACTCGCAAAAGGAATATCGAGAGCTTTTCTTTAATGTAACGTTGCAGTAAACTTCATACAAAAAGTTATTAGTAATTCTTTTTTATTTAATCCGGAAATATGATTTTTTGTAACTGCTATTGCTCCTGACCAATAATAAATGGTTCCTGTTTTTTAAACTTACCGTCTGATAATTTAAGCTACGATTACATTTATGATTCTTCACCAATCTTTTATTCCGGACAAAAGCTGGTACATCACATATATATACATATCTGGCTTCGGCAACATTTTTTTTTTAGATGGGACTCAATATCAACCAAAATGTGTGTAATAAAAAGATGTTTTGAGTAAGTGGTATTTTAATTTTAGAACAGTATTCTTTGAAGAATAATATGGTAAATTTTATTGCGAAAATAATTGCATTTATCTTCAAACTGTAAACAGAGAAATTAAAATTAAAATTCTAATTGTTATAAAAAACACGTGAATGAAATTTATGTTCCTCTTCAATATCAATAGCTTCTTTGATGCTGAACTTCGTAGCCAAGTTTGGCCTACAGTTAGTTGTCTATAGATAAATACAAACTTCTGAATTAGTGAATTAGTTAGGTCTTCTATTTAAGCCGCTCCTGTCCTTACTTAAAATACATTTCATGGGTGAAAATTTTTGCTCGCATTCATAGGTTGAACCGAATGTAGAAAAGGCAAAGCCAAGTTTTTGGAATAGAACTTTTTGCAACCTACAGATAGGTGTTTCCAAATTTATCGATTTCTTTTTAAAATTACGTTACAGTTTTTAAAAATGCAAATTCGTTACTGCAGCTTTGAAATTTAAAAAAAAAATGTTATTTTCGGTTTAGCTTTTTACGTATTCTTCAGATGCTGGTTTCATATTAATGTTTCATAATTTATATTTATGTATTGTACTTTTGGAAATCAAGTCGGGCACTTGAAATTATGAAATAAATCAGTCTATGACCCGTGGCCATAGGTTGCTGAGACTTGATATAGATATATATATAAATTAGAGTTTGCGATGTAGAATATGATGATAGTGATGGAGCTGGAAAGTTCCATTGTATGCAGATTCAGTCATAGTTGGTTGATATATTTCTATATTCATAGCTTGGCGTTCTTAAATTAAATTCCGGACATTAAGTTATTCAATATTTACTGCTATTTGGGAAGAAGCAAGCATAGGAATAGCAAAGATTATGGTACTAATTTTAGATTAAGAATAACAGAATCTTTTCAGTTATCGTCAGACTTGACATGATACAGTTGTATCATTATTAATTTAAGAAAGTTTCAATTTGATCATTCTTGCAAAATACTTCAATTTCCTTTCGCCGTTATTTATGTATCTGTGTCATTTTTTTTACATAAGAATCCTATAGCACTGATTAATCTTACAATAACACACTTCAAAAAAGCTTAGCATAAGTACTTTATGGCTGAGAGGGAAATAATCAGATTGAATGGACATTTAAGCATATATTACAAATTTAACTTTTCTTTCATGTATATGTATCTTTCTGTGTGTACATTTGATTTCCGTTTGAAGACCGTTTTGGGAAGAAGCAGTTTGTTCCTAAAACTTAAGCTCACATTGTTAGTAAATTAACAGAATAGTAGTTTCAAAAGCAACATCCCTAGGATACGAAATTATTTCAGTTCTATTAAACAGGCAAATTACATTTTATTCCATTTAATAAAATTCTACGTGTAATCCTGATTTTAATTAAGACTGTTGATTTATTAATTCCGGCTGCAATTTAGTCAGTAAACTCAGTAATGAAATTGAAAGAGCAATTTCAGTGAATAATTATTCACGTAACTGGAGAAAAGTGCTGAAATATGTTTAAATGAAACTGACTAAAATATATTTAACACTTTTCCTCCATCTTCAAACAAATGATTAAAAATTATAAATCCTTTTTATATAAGCCCTAGATTTCCTATACTTCAGTCTGCCAACGGGAAACATCCTTTTTGCAATAATCAAAGTCAGTTTGATGGGTGTTCTTAACTTCAACGTTTATTATAGACACAACTCAGTACTAAGTGCGTCCATTATTACTCTCTGAAAATAAACTAAAATCAAAGTTTCCCTAATAATAAGCTAAAGCTTTTTTTTAAAATGACCGTTGCTTTATAGTGTCAGAATAATTACAACAGCTTTTAGAATAGCAGAATAATTTATAAAAGAATGTCATATAAATCAGGTATTAATGTTTTACCCAGTTGAAACGAAATGGATGTACAGATGATCTGTGTTAATAGTGAATTTGAAAGAAATTGTTTTGGTTAAAAACTTCTACATGAATGCGATATTCGTTCTGATGCTGCGGAACCGAAAATAATGTATGAGTTAAAAGCTTGTAAATACGAGAGTTTTCCATACATCGTAATCGTATGTTAAAACATACTATTGAAACTGAAATATAAACTTCAAGGTATCCGTTAAAAAGTTCAGGTGATTATGCAAATGAAGTAACAAGTATTAAAGTATCAAGTGCTGCGAATAGATTACGTACATAAATTTCACGTTGGTTGAGATAAAGATCTTCAGCATCTTATCTCAAAACTTGTGTTTAATACGTTATGCCAGAAAACTCTCTAACGCTAATGTAGATTGAGTGGACACTGACATTAAAGTTTAAATGGAACTGTGTTTGCATAAATAGATTAAAACTTCTTAAGTAAACAGTTGTAAAGCACCTGAAGTAAATTATTCAACTATTAAGATAAAATATTCTTATGTATGAAGAATCGCGTCATGATATTTGGGAAACTAGACTTACGTAAGTGTATAATATCTTTAAGGATTGTAAATACTTAAAATGCTTATTATATTCTAAATATAGTAGAAAATATGTATGTGTGCTTTGTGAAGACGATAACACACGGACAGCAAATTTTACGCAACATAAACACAAAAGCGAAATTGAACGCATAATAATCCATTGAAGCCTTTAATATCCTTCATAATTGAAGACATTGATATTTTTCTTAGGGTTAAAAATGCGTAACATATTCGAATGTCCTTTGATAAATTCTACGACATGGTATGCATTGAATATAATCTACATATAAAAAATACTTCTAAAATTGGTAAATAACCGCAGGTGGGAATTTCGTAGCATTCAGGAGCTTTCAATAACTAAGAAACAGTAACGAGTATACATATATCTGAAAACATATACCAAATAAGGATGAAATTAATAAACATTTTTAAAAACTAACACGACATCAGATTTTTAAAAACTATATATAACGTAAATAACTAATAAGAAATAGTTTTGTACGAAGTAATCACCGGGCAGACAGCATAAAGTTTCTTTCTACTTAATCTCTGTATAGATATAAAGTATTCATATTTTTTCTTCGAAAGTGCAAACATATGACAAAGCATTTTACCATGGACGAAACAGGAAAGGAAGAAAATAATCTCTGATCATTTATGAAGAAAATATCTCTCAACACACGACAAAATGTGCCGTAAAAAGGCCTGCCCGCTGTCACCTTCTGCAAATAACCAAAAAGCCATAAAGCGGAAAATTTCCAGCTGCCCTGAGATGCGGAAATCTACCAACAATAAGTTGAGGACCGTAGAACACTAAGTAAAATACTGGAAGTCAACCATAAATCGAAAAAAACCTAACATAAGCTGATATATAGTATAGGGATCGTTCACTCTCGGTTGAAGCATCAAATCCACAAAGTACTGAACTAAATGAAATATGCTGTTATTTTCTTAAATTCTTCGTATTATAACTGAATGTTTTTTAATGTTTCAAGTGTAGTTATAAACTGTTTAATTTTTTAAGAGAAAGCAGAAATTTAAAGATTTAAAATTTTTTGATTTTATGCTTCTAAATTCCGTACCATTTTCTTTAATGCATTATATATACATATTATTTTAAGATTTCGTTCGGTATTTTAAATTATATTAATTTTCATTGAGATATTAACTAATTTCAAACTATGTTTCTAAATCCATATTTTTGTCAACTTCATCCAATTATGTGAATTTCTGCATGTTTCAACTAAATATTTTTTTCCTGAAACTTTTGACCAAGTGGCTTGTTCTTCAAACTTTTGCATAAAACTGTGTGGTCTAAAATTATCTGCATCAAACGTCTACATACAAATCGATTACGTCTTGATAAAGTCGCTCCTGACATTAAAAACCTTGTGAAGTAAAGCTTGTCTAACAAAAAGAGTCCTTTTAAAATAACGTCATCGATATCCAAAAGTGTTTGATCCTCCCTCGTCTTGACAAGCAACCCAAATATCTTTACCCTGCTCCTTTGACGTCATCACTTTTCATCTATGCTCAGAGGGCCGATTAAGAGTCTCATCGATTGGCACTTGCCACGAAATTTCCGAGGACTTCAGCTTTTTGCATCACAATATTTTTCATCTTAGGAGATGTTCTATGCAAAAAATTCTTTGCTGGAACAGCATGCATATATAAATATGAAGTGATGCATTGATATCACTAAATTTTAACTTTTCTGTAATTTTACTTTTTAAAGATTCTATTTTATGTGTTTAATATTAATAAGTGGATTTTTAGGTTAAGTATAACTTTTCTTATGATGCATAACTTTTGCAACGTTATGTAAAATGTCCTTTATATTTTACTCTTCATTTATTTTTATATGCTTGATAAATATTAAACAGCTCCAGGCAAGCGTTATCGAAGAATTATCTTCAGAAAGCGGATTTCACGTCCTAAAATAAGGAAAAATATAAATGAAGTAAATCCATTTAAATTAATGCACACCTTTGTCTTGGATTTATTGGGCTGTTTTTATTATTCAAATGTGCGCAATTTTTAAGTGGCATTAATTTATTATAAAATAACATCAAACACATTTCTTACCTGCTATTTGGCTCTGCCATTTCAGAAATGGCATCATAATATAGTTTTAACCTATGTATCTTTAATTTCTGAGGAACTAGTTCTTAAATTATCGTAACTGCTTAGCCTTTGCTTGTTCTGTATGTTAAACTGATATCTGCAGATCAAGGTCATATTTGTTCTATTTTTTGCCATTTACAGTTTTTAATTCTAACTACATTTTTTAGCTTTTTGAAAATTACCAATAGGTGGAATATGTTTCAAATTTTTTTAAACTTAAATAGGTATTGTATATTTTTAACTTTTTGAAACTTTTATAATTAAACTTTAAAAAACTAAATTTCTTCCAGGTGTTAGACTGCAGTTTAAATGTTGCAGTTTTGCTTTTAATTTTTTTGCTATAATATTATATTTCACATTTACATTTTGGCACAGTTAAAAGTTAAGTGTAAAAATTATGCGTTAATGAATCTTTCTCATTTACATTTTGACCCACTTATGATTTATGTGCAAAAATGATTTATTAATGTAATTAAATATTTTTTGTTATTGTGTTAAATTCCAGGTGAATAACACTACTGCTATTTTATAAATAACATCTAAAGTTTAATTATAGGTAATGTGGGTATAGTCCAACTGCACTAACTATTTAGACCACAACACACCGGAGGTCATGCCTAATACCTTGAAAGAATATTTTGTGATTCGTAATTTTCGCACGAACGAAAATTTAGAAAAGTTATGAGCGTTACATGTTTACAACAATTTATAATACTTGGTGCTTTGCTGATGTACAACCTTTCAAATTTACATTTACGAATCTCCTGTAATTTATGTTTAATTTGAATAAAATACTTATTTATATAAAATATATAATATCAGTTATTTACTATTTCATTTACGCAAGGATCACTAAAAATCGTTTTTAAATGAGACATTTCTAAGTGCAAAATTTTTTTATGTTATGTAAAATCTTTGCTATGTACAGTCTTTTTTATTTTTAGCCGAAAGTGCTCTAGGCCCGAAGGGCTATTAACATCGTTTTGGCATTTTGCGTTGGTTTACTATAAAAGTCGGAATCACTTGTCAATTTGTTGTCACCAAATATTAGAGCCCTGCATTATATTTAAAGAAATTAAATAATGAATAATCTGCATGATTGTATGTCTGTTTCTCGCACTGTGAAAAAACAACGGTACCTAGAGCCATCAGATTCTGAATAACATAGTCGTCCACTCGAATACGGGCATCTGGAAGCCAAATTTGTTTTTAGTCCTTATTTCATATTTTGTAAAGCTTTAACGAATTTGTCATTAACAAACTAAACGACTTCAAAGCGTTCCGTTAACATTAAGTTCGCGTGCATTTTCAAGAACTGTTATTTTATGCGCGGAGTTTCTTTATATTTCTTACTGGTATTATGTTGGTAGCGTAGCAACGCAAAGACATTACAATGTCTAATGGTACTTTGTCTCGAATGACCTTGAATGGCTGTATCACTTTTTAAATCCCGTTTTAAATCCCCCGTGGAAAAAATGCCCTTTCATTCAAAAATATGAATTATAAAAGTAAAAATGTCCCTCTTTCCTTCTTGCGCTTCCACTTCATTATACGAAAATGTATTCACAGATTTTAAAACTTGAAAAATGCATACGTCTGTTATCGTCATGCGATGATTTGTAGGACTTATTTTCCCATGATATTTTCGACGACGGTGTTTTTAAACTGCGAAGTTTTTTAACCGCTTTATTTTCGATGACGATATTTTGTACCACGATGTTCTCTCTTTGCTTTCTTTTCTCCCTCGATGTTTTGTATCACGACATTTTCACCTTGTGGTGTTTTCTGCACGACGGTTTTCGTCAGCGACTTTTTTTTTTCAGCGATATTTTCAGATGAACTCCTGATATTTAATTTGGATATATGATATGGCTTTTGTTTAGTTTGGTGCACATATTTTTTCTTCTGTAATAGGGGTAGTTGATAACATCCTCTATGTTTCTTCTTTAATTTATTGGTTTTAATTATATAGTTGATGTAATCGCAGATATTGTTTTCTGAGATTTTTATAGGCTATTTACTTGTTAACAAGCGATTGGTGAGTTAAGGATTTGGATCCCCTATTTCCCCACATACGCATGAGTAAGCATCTATTAAATTCTAAATGCTCATGGTGATATATTCGTTTTACGGTGGTGGTGTTTTTGAATATTTTAATCACAAAGCCTAGACAGACAAACATAGTATAAAATACGTTTCCAGAAAATTTTAAAAACTCCTTTCTCTTTAGTCATGACCCCAGTAGAAAAGGGCTTAACGGCTTAAACAAACCTCCAGTCAGTTCAGTTTAGAATTCGATTGTCATTTCATGGTGAGTTACTAAGTTGTTCATTTAATTGCTCCTTCTTTAGAATAAAAATTGTAGTTGATTACATATATCATCAGGAAAGGATTTTTGACATTTTATCGTGACTCGTTCTTGGAATTCATATACACTGATGTAGATCTGTGTGTTACGGAACGTTAGATAGAAAGTTATTGAGAATTGGGATTTAAATTATTCGCTTTCATTCATTTCAGAAATTACATGAACTGCGGTATATATATAAATTTTCTTGAGGTCTTGAAAAATATTATTGGGAGTTCTTTGTTGTTATAATTAATTTTTCTTTTAATTAAATGCTTTTTCTATTTCATAAATAGTTAAAGTAATATTTTTATAAGTATCATGTAATAATTAGATAAGAAAATATCATTTCAAGAAGTTCGTAATGATTTTCCCAAAATATTTGTATGACGCTTTTAAATCTGAATATATTTGTTCACACAGTTGTCACAAAATAGATATTCAATATCACTTCATAAAAGCTAATTTTCTTTGAAAATACATAAAAGGTTCGGCGTCTGTATCAAAACCAGTCCAAAATACTGTTCGTATGAATTTTTAATTATATATATGCCATAAGATTCATTGCGCAATGAAAGCTACAAATTTGATTCAAGCGCTTTTCGCTTCGTAATTTTGTTAATCATGCTTTATACACCCTTCAGATATTAACAAAGTAACTGGGGTCGACAAGAATATTACTAAAGAAAGCAATGTGATAATGCCCTTTTTTATTTGAAATAAATGTTTAAATTGAAACGTCTTAGCTACTTTCACTACAAATTTTTATCTCCTCCTTCTCAAAGTGAGAAGACTTCGCGAAGAACTGCTATTGATTCGTTAATAATAGTTTTCAATCTAACGCAGATAACATCTCAAGGAATATTTCTTATTTTGAAATTGCTTTTCCGCGGTTGTGCATATAATGTCGTTTTGTGTCAAGCTTATTAGCCTACTCGAGTTAATATTTGTTCATCACCCGAACTTTCATTTCTACAGAAGACAACCTTTTTGCGATTAATGAAACAATCTCAAATAGGAGAGTGAAAAATTTCTTCTCATTAGCAGAATATATGTCGACTCCTTTAGTGGTATCTAAGCGCCGTTCATTAAAATAAATGAATATAAACCCTTAAAATTTTATACCATTTCCAGTGCGCTTATTCATTGCTAAATATGCGGCGAAGTTTAATATGACACTATATTTTTAATCTATAATTTCTTTTGCAATTTCGCTTTCGTTCCGTCTCGCTCTGTCTTGCTCCGACTCTTTTGTTTCGACTCTTATTTGCCCTGGCCACTCTTCGGCTAGCTGCTCTCTTTGCTTTCTCTTTCTGCAAACTATGCCATTATCTAAATTATCGTACGCTATATAAAAGCGTGTGGTGCATATCGCACCTATAAAAATACGTTTTACTTGATTCAGGCGCAGATAAGTGGTTCACCGCACTGCTACAGACGCCAGTTGCCTTTGATTTTCTTTCTTAAATTATAATAACTCTGAAACATACGTGTGCGTTACTTTTTCGCTTTTGGAATCCTTCCAGAGACTGTACATTTTGTTCATAATTTTATGCTTCCTGTATTTTCCATATTCCATTTCATTACAGCTATTGAAAATCTTTCACTTTTCACGCTTCCTTTCTTTATATATTAGTTTAAAATCCTATATTATGTCTTTAATGTGTGAATCCATTTCGTATTTCCCACTTCAAATTTATCTTATTTATTACTTTTAGAAGTTACAGATCTGTGACCTTCTTTCCTCTCTTGATTCATTTTCGATATCACATTTCTCCGATAAATTTGGAGAATAAAACTGAGATTCATCACTGTCACCCACTTTCAATAATTTAGTCTGGAAAGAATTCCAATAACATTCTTAAACTTCCTGCCTAAAATGCAAATACACTTTCCTTCTGTTAATTATGAGTTCAGTAAATAGAAGGAGAAAATGTACTTTTTGATCGATCGGTAACGAACTCTTGAAATGTATTGAAAAATTTATCTGTAAAAGGATAAAATATGTAATTTCTAAATGCGTCTTGGTGTACGAATTTTCATACCAGGCATATTAGGCTTATTTAAATAACAGCAAAATATTTGTTAAAATTTGTAATTTTGTCAAATTTTATTTTTGTTTTCAAATTAAGATTTGGTACATACAACTAAAAATTCATTTGCATTTTTTTCATAAATTCACATTAAAGTAACCCGACGAACAAAAGCTTTTCTCTAAAGAAAAAGGTACATAAGAAATTATTGATACATTTTTATTTCTTTCACCAGGTTTTGGTACAATCTAGGATTTAAAAATATGTATAATTATTATAGATATATCAAATTTAGCAAGCGTTTTCTAATGTTATATATAATTTGTGTTCATAATTAATACAATGATAAGAAATACTCATATAAAAATATTTTAGACATAAGAGTGTAAGGTGTTTCTCCCGCCTTCCTAGCGTGCCTTCGTGGTGTAGTGGTCAGCACATTGAGGCGGTATTTCAGAGGTCCGTGGATTGATTCCCGAAGGCGTTGCTAATTTTTCATCTCTTCTGCTTCCAAAAATACCTAATGTCTCTACAGTAGCGCCCAAACTAAAACGGATGTTGGATGATGATTCTCCTCACCCAAGATTTGGCGATTGGGTCCCCTAAAAACCCCAGTCGCCCTTTAAAAGGTGCAGTATATGAGGTATTTCTCCAGTCTTCCTAGCGTGCATTCGTGGTGTAGTGGTCAGAACACTGAGCCGGTATTTTAGAGGTCCGTGCTTCGATTCCCGGCGAAATCTTTGCTAATTTTTCATCTCTTATGCTTCCAAAAATACCTAATGTCTGTACAGTGGCTCCCGAACTAAAATGGATGTTGGATGGTGATTCTCCTCACCCAGGATTTAGCGATTGGGTACCCTAGAAACTCCAGGCGCCCTTTAAAAGGGGCAGTATATAAGGTATTTCTCCAGCCTTCCTAGCGTGCCTTCGTGGTGTAGTGGTTCTGCACGCTGGTTCGTATTTCAGAGGTCCGTGGTTCGATTCCTGGCGAAGGCGATTGCTCATTTTTCATCTTTTCTGCTTCCAAAAAAATCCTAATTTCTCTACAAGAAAAACGTATAACAGTTATCAAATTTATAAAATAATAAAACCAAATAAAATTGATAAAAATAAATTCAAATAAAACGCGAAAACATTTTGAACTCAAATTAAAACATGCTAAGTAAGCAAAATAATTTGAAACTTCTAAAAATGTATCAATAGTATTAATTAATTCAGCTTTCTTCTGCGGATTTTGCAACTTAAATAATATGCAGATATTTTCTAATAGTTCATATAATAGTGGAATACAGCGAGATAAGTTAAAGAGCGGAAAGTAAAATAAATATGCAATAAGGGATTTCTTAGAATTTCTTTCTTCTTCCAGCTTATAAAAAATAAATTTATAGAAAGCGAACTAAGTAAGAAATTTTTAAAGAATGTAAGAAATTTTTAAAAACTTATGCCTTGAACAAAATCAAAGTAAAAAATGACACTAGAGTTACCCGGCTGTAAAAATGCAGCGTGTTAAACTTGTCCGTCGTTTGTTTAATTAGACAGAAAGAATGAATTTGAAAAGTGTAGCTTAGGTTTAACGTCTTTCTCTGACAATCTTTTTAACTCATTCATCTATCAGTCGCTAAAACTTTAAAATGATTTTACAGTGAAAATCGTTTCAATTCCCAATCAAATTGAGCGCTCTTTTCTTTAGGATGTATTTTCTGAGTTCCCTGTTTTTCACCTTTCTACTGTATTGTTACTTTTATAACAGATGAGTGTTTAATTACTTAACACAATTCCGTGTTTAAAACTTGTAAGTTTATAAGAATAAAAATGGGTATGAATTAAGTAATTAACGTAGTACTAAGATTCTCACGCTTTTCATTACATAGAGATGCGTTTCAAACAACAGATGTATTGATAATCCTTAAGTGAATTGCGTACAAGCTACAATGTTGCAGTTTAAAATATAAGTTTATTATGGCATAGCATATTAAGTCTACCTAAGGGGCGGAATGCCCTCATTAAGACCTCTGCATGAAAACCTTCTTATGTTCAAGTTACAGATAGAGAAAAACACAAAAATACGTTTACAGCCATTCTGTTCCCCGAACATTGACACCAGATATTGAAATGTTTGAGACATCCTGCATAATGAAAAGGTGTACCTTATTAAAATGTATTGAGAGAGTCTAAAACTCAGGTATCACTCGTTTTTGGTAAAGAAAGCTGTAATTTCATTTATAAAAACATTTGCTTACCATCCATATCTACATGAAAACAAATAAAAATTATCGAAAAGTACATCTTCCTGTAATAATTTTTATCTGCAATCTACAGTCGTATTTTTAAGTTTTCAAGGCGAAATATGCTGATAAACACAA
Source organism: Stegodyphus dumicola (assembly GCF_044657685.1). Lineage (NCBI taxonomy): Eukaryota > Metazoa > Arthropoda > Arachnida > Araneae > Eresidae > Stegodyphus > Stegodyphus dumicola. Next base: position 60,188,524 of record NC_140775.1, on the reverse strand, counting down.
CAATCAATTAAAATAAAAGGGTATCTGATTTCATTTTGTCAAGTACAAGTCTCAGACACATACTTCCAGTGGTAAATGTTTCTTCAATAACCTGCAAATGTATTCGCCAATAACCTGTAATCGCCAATTTACAGGTTATTTTACTATTTACTTTGTGCGATAAAATATGCCTGTTTTTTTAAACCAAACCATAATTTTCTGAATTCTGTAACAGTTGCTTTTGATGTATTTATTAAACATATATTAGAGAGAGGTTTGTTTTTAATTATGAAATCTTACGTAATGCAATCAAAATGCAGTGGCCGCATAAATATATATAACAGTTTTGAGATTGTTCAAGCACTGTACACTGTTCATGCACTGTTTATTAAACACTTTTATTTTTTTCCTTCTTTTCTATCGTACGCTGAACTAGATTTTCTTCAACTTTTTTTTCATTGAGAGAGGTTGTTAATACTTCTTTTATATCTTTTATATAATCCCTCAAGAATTCATTTTATTAATCTTTATTTTGTTTTCTTCCTTCTCTACTTTCTGTTCTATTATACACTGATAGCTTATGCTCTATATTATGTGATATGCTGATTAACAAAATAAAACAAAACATAGAATTAAAAAAAATATTTATTTCACTCGCTGTAACAGCAATTGTGACCGTAAATGTACAAACATGGAAAAGTGAGTGCACATACATGCATACCTGAAATTACCCCGCCTGTATACACACTTGTACATTTAGGAAATATTATGATGATTTTATTTGTATTATTAAAAAATAAATAGCTTAATTTTTTTGTATTATTAAAAATTTATTCAAAATAATTTTTATTTAATAAATATATGATTACATTTTTTTTTTTCAGAAGACGGACTCTTTCGAATTACGGAACCTAGGCGTTTGTATTATTTGTCTATTTAAACTGACTGTGCTTCGAATTCAAGGAGCCTTTTTTTTACTTTAGCATATGCTTTTATTTCAGTGAGCACTGTTTCCTGGGTTTTTCCGGATACTTCTGATCACATATTCTATGTTAGAATTAATATGAAAGCTTATCAGTATCTCGAATTTCTTTTTAACAGAAATTTTTCCTAAGGATTTCAGTTTTTTTTATTTAATAAATGCAAAAATATAAACTGAAATATATAGAACAAATATTTTTCGATCAATACTAGCATCATTATCTTCAAAGTAAAAAATAACAAATAATAGTTCAATATGAATTTCTTTTAAAATAAAAAATAATAGCATGTCTAATGTGCGTGCCTGTCTGTTTGTTTGTTTGTGTCATTATCTCTTCCGGAACGACGGGGAGTTGAGTTTCGAGAAAAGTACCCCGTATTCCTAAAATTCATGGGAAAGCATTTCGATTATTCATCTTCGTACGATTTTAATCAACCAAGATTTTAATTAAAAACTCTGAAAACGCTAGTTTTCACACTCATTTTTCCGGGTGGCAGCAGCCTCGCAAGCTAGTTAAAATTCTGTTTTATTTTGAAAAGTGTTACCACTGATAACTTTCAGATCGTAGAGTTTTTATAAAAAATTTATAAGTTTTACAAAATATGAAATAAAAATAGCTTTGCCAAACATTAAGTATATTATTATTACATAAGGTCAAGATCTGACGTTGAAGAAAGCAAGCGGTTTCATGTGACGTCATTGACGTCTCGTACGTCGAAAATTTTGCGTTAATATCAGGATTTTAAATAAATAGCTGCTATTGGCAAATTTTTTGTTTCAGATTAAAATACGTGACACGGTATGTTATCGCCTCATTAATTGTTTTATTGATATTGAAAAAAAGTTGTTAAATTTAAATATGACTTCATACGTATGCGTATATACCTGAAGTGTCCAAAGATTTTGTTTCCTGGTTTGGCAATAAACGATTTTTTTACGAATTTGTTGTTGCTGGAAAGAATGAACTGACTTCATTCATATTGAAATGCTTTCATGCACTTTTGCCAGGTGTACATAAAACTCAGAAATTTTGTTTGGTCGTAGCTAGCAGCTCTGTATACAGTACATTAAATAACCCTGTTGAGTACATAGAACTTATAAATATTGCTTTGGCCTTCGCTTATCTGCTGGGCATGCTCGCTAGACGAAGTAATGAATAATGTTTCCTTTAAGAAATTTTGGCCCACCAGCGACCGAGCGGTAAAGAGGCTGAACACTAGTAGTTCGATCCGAGGTTCGAATCTCGCGAACGGGCTGGCTGCATGGGCGTTTTCATGTTTTCCCATGTGCCTCGTGTATACGAGCTAGTTACCCTTAGAAAGTCTTCCATGAAGGCATCCCTCCCTTTAGGCTTATAGTCCTCGTGTGCTTTGCCATAATTGAATAATCCAATCCAATCCTTTAAGAAATTTTGACACTGATGCTGTTTACTAAATGAGGAATAATGTCCACTGTGATTGATGAGGAATAATGTCCACTGTGATTGATGAGGAATAATGTCCACTGTCCTCCAATTACATTATACATCATAATCTTGAAGTTATTGATACGTGGTATTCTTGACGATCTTTTTAAACTGCTTCTCAGTCTCTTTTTAGTAAGTTATAACCAAAGAATTATTTATATTTTGCATCATTTTACGTATGCATATGATGTTTTGATTCCATATAAAAGCTGTCGTTGTAATCCCGCTGATCTACGTAAGTAGATAGAAAATGGGGGTTCTGCGGCAGGAGGGTCAGAGGGTCACGGGGCGTGGCCAATGACATCACAGAGGGCGGGGCCAAAGGCAACGTCATCACACTAGAAGGCGTGGTCACGAGTGGAGTTGAGTTGTTGGTAGATTGCTGATTGAGTTGTAGACCTCCTGCTTTTCATTTAAAGTTAGTTTTTTATATTGGCAACGGGAAATATTTTCTGCATCTTAATTTTGATGATATAGCGATGCCGCCCTCTCTTGACGAAAAAGTGAATTATATGTTTTAGAAATATATTTTTTAGGTCTGGTGTTAAAATTATTCAATGCGCGACTCTGAAAACAATGTAAAAGAAACAAATATAAAAAAGACTTTCCTTTAATGATATCATCATGTCATGAAAATGAAATTACAAGATAATTTGTTTTTATTACTCAATTTTATTCTGATACTTTTATCCTTTCTAGTTTTAAATGAAACTTTAACTTATTTCTTAGGTTTTCTGCTCATAATAACATATTCATTTACTGTCATATTTTTTTAATACTTAACACGTTTCTAATTTGTAATATTTATTTAATTTCCACATACTATTTTTTTTCATACCTTTCATAAATTTCAGCATACCCTGATTTTTAACTTATATGTTATATTTCACAAACGTTCCCGCACATGCTGTTTATTTGTTACATTACTTAATTTTAGATGCAATTTAACACTTTTTTTAACGTTATAATGTTCAATATATTCTGAATTTTAACTTCATTTACTTCTTTTAAACCACTCTAGTATTCTATACACACTTTAACTTAGTGGTATGAAATTGTATTTAAAAAGAAACGTTTAATTTTCGTGATCTTAGTTCTTTTACTAAATTTTCTACAGAATTTCTAATTTCTTTCACGTGTTTAACAATATCTTCCTTACATTACCGAATATTAAAAAAAAAAACTTAAGTCTAAAACTGTTAATTGCTTTTCTTACGTTCATGATTTCCCTTCTGTGTTCATATTTCTTAATTCTAGATTAACTTATTTATTATAATGTTTTTATTTCTGTCTCATCACTCGTAATTCCAACATTTTATCCCTTTTTATTCATTTTAACGATATGGATTGTTTTCATTTACTCCATATTCAAATATTTCCTTACAATTTTTATAATACTTGTTTTATTCCTCGATCATAATAGATCGTCTACAGGTTTTACTCAGAAATTTCCTTTCACAACTTTACAGTTTAATACCATTTATATCTAAATGTATTTCTTTCTCATATAGTTTTATGGTCTTCAAAGTTTCTAACATCATATTTAGTTTTAAATCCCGAATACCTTTAAGTGTGTTGATAATTTTCATTTCTAATTTTACAACCACGTTCAGTGTTTCATCCACGCATACCAAAATATTTCTTACATTTTCTAATATTTAGTCTATGTCATATTTCAGTACTTCAAATGAATTTACACTGCTCACACTATTATTTTTTCATGTTTTAGAGACACTAACTATACTAATTTTACTATTTTTCCTGCACTAATTGCATCTATGTCAGCACTCATGATAAACTAGCAATTGTTTTGCATCACATGCATAAAGAAATTTTTAAAACCAACTTTTTCAATATCGTACTCAAATTACTGTTTTCCAGATGGGAATTACCAGTATTCTTTGGTTTTACTCTGTTACATCTTTTTAAATTTTAACATCTTACTTTTAATTCTAACATACATCTTTTAAACAGTTTTTTCTTTTAATGATAGCCTTACCTTATTTGTTCAAATTAATTCTTTCATTCACCTTCTTTACTACCTTTCAGTACCTTCATAATTCACTATGCAAACGCAATGTCTTTCACTGACATTCTTTTTAATAATACCACAAGTTTCCTTAATTGACAAAAAGCGAATTATTTCTCATTTCAAAATAGAACTACTATATTTTTGCACAAACATTACCTTTATCCATTCAAGCCACCCCTTAACCTGTAACTGACGTAGCGATAGGAAAGGAGATTCTTATCATATGCTCTTTCGACATTTGAGGTTTCTAGAACTTCTTTGACAAGTATATCAATACCATCAGAAAATATACTTAACACTTTTACCCAGTTTAAAGGCAACATACTGTTATAAGAATGGTTTTAGTTAAATTTATAACAAAAATAAACGCATTTTGTGCTAAATAGGCATACACATTTAGATTCAGAATATTTCTTTTTAATCCGACGTAAGACTTGAATTTCATTCATGATACGGATTGTCTCTTGATTTTCTTTTTGTTTACTTTACACTAATAGAAAATTTTTATTTTAAAGTTCAGCTTTTAATGAAATAGAAATAAAAACTACGATAAACCTGCTGTTTTTAAGAAAAGGAACTTTGATATATTTCTGGAAATGTAAATGCTTTTAGAGTTTTCTTTCAATAACGTTGATTTTCATTACTTTACTAACTTCAATAATTCTCTTATTAGCTAATATGAATGAAAGAAGATTGTCAAAAATGTGACACAGTATAATTCTTACAAACATATGTACCTTTACCAGCATACTGATATTACCGATTGAAATGAAGAAAGATACAGATATTTTACTCCAATCTACATTAAATTAAAAAAAAAATATTTAAACTTTCATACATTCCAAAGAATAAAGGAAAACTCAATAGATATTGTCATGTTTGTATATATGAGATAAAGATTTTATGAATGGTATTTAAAGTAATGCTTAGAACTTCATAAAAGCGAACATTCACTATGTTAATACACATATCATCAGTTATTTACATTAATCAATGTAATATTAACCATTACATGTACTATATGCATATATATTTAAAGTTTAATTGTCTTACAATTGAATAATTAACTATTGAGAGAAAGAGGTTCATATCTTACACTATTTAATTCACATGGAACAAATTTTTCCATCAACCACATTGAACCACGTTTATTAAATTCGCCAAAGCTCTTTTATTTCTGCATTTTCACACACACGACACATTTTAAATGTAACTATTGATTACCATTTCAAACACCGATATCATAACTCAGTGTAAAACTACATCATAACTCATTTTTTCCCTACTAACTACAACTTTATATATTCAAGAAGTACATCTAAGACATGATCATTTTCTATGTTCTAGCAAATCGATTAATTGCGAACATACTATTAAGACTTGCGATTTTAGAAGACTTGCATGTATTAACGATGTCAACGTTTCTTCGTTTTTGTAAGATTCGTATCAAACCATGTCGCATTCGAATGTGGTGTAAGAGATCACTTTTTCTTTTAAACACTTGTAAACAATGGATGCAATTTATAAGAAGAGAAGTATCATGCTGTTTCAAAACATCATCATCAGCATATTTCTGTTTCTTTTGACACCAGCAAAATTAAAAAAAAAAAAAAAAAAGGTTCGTGAGATTTTCTTCAAATTCTGTTTTACTTCAAAAAATGTCCGAACATTCAATACGATGTAAAGATTCATATTGTTTTAAATTCTTATGCTCACTAAATATTTTTTATCACGATTTACTCTTAAAAGTAACTTTATAAGTTTTCATATCCTTTTTAGGATAAGATCTGAAAAGAACTTGTGATTATTTACTACAAAATTCTAAGACGAGAAGCTTCGCGACTTTTCAAACTACGAACTTAAATTTCTTAGGACATACACTACATCTGATGTTTCTTTCATGAGATTTCAAATATCTCTTCAGATTACTCGTATTCAAGAAACCTTACAAATATATCACATAAGTTCAGCGAATAATCGCTTCATAAACTCTTAAATTTTCAACACGAGTGAATCACTTGAAGCATATACTGCACTGTAAACATACAAAACTTAAAAAAATTGTTATAAAAAATAAAAATACATTCATTTCACCAAGAAGCTTTTCTATTTAAATACATTTATTTATTTCCAAAGAACAAGTTTCTGTATTAAACATAAAATATACTTAGAATTTTCTTTCATTAGTTAATATCAAATTAACAACAATATCCATTTACTGATATTTGATATACATGTTTGCTTTAAAATTAAAACTAAAATTTCAATATATTTCTATTAAAAAAAACATAAGGAAAAAAAATACTCATAACATCAACCAAAGACAGAAATTTAAATAGAATAGCTGTACTTATATTAGTGCGTTTTTATAATCTTCATAACATTTCGATTCAAAAAACCTATTACAAAATAAATGAAACATTTTTTCTGCCTTAAAGAATCTCTTATATTTTTAAAATTAATACATAAAAATATATCTTCACCAATATATTTAATTCTATCCTCAACACTTATTATAATGCAATCATGTCTTGTTTGTGAAGGATGATTTACAATGCAACCTTCGCATTTATATAGCTTTTTTATCACTGAATTTAATTCAGTTTTGATAGAGTTTATGAGTTCTTTAAAAAGTTCATCATTATCACTTACCGTATCCGAACAATTGTTTTTACATTTGATTTGCAACGGTAAAATAATTTCAAAAATACTTTTATATAAAGTATTAGATACATCAGGAATAATTTCTTTCAATTTTTTTAAAATATCACAGTTTACCTTTAGGTATGTAGGTTTTAGTTTAAGAGAATTTTCATCTTGTTTAAAAACTTGTTGAAAAATACACTCACCTTCTTTGTTGAAAACTACCAACTCATTATTGCAAATGATGCTGGCACTCATATAGACAAGATTAAATTCATATATTTTTGAGGAAAATTCTTGCCATGTTGCAGGAGTTCACCGCGTGTAGTAGGGTATAATATTTTATTTTGCTCCACACATTCACGTAGATGAATGTTCATTCTGTTTTCAAACTGATTTATGGACACAAAATATCCCCAACCAAGAGTCCACTGTGCAATCAACTTCGAACTTTCTTTTTTCTGTTCTCGATTATTCGGCATGAAGATATTTTCAGGAACAGACTTCATATAGTGGGCAAACCAGTCATCCTCTGGAAGTTCATCCTCATTATCTTCCAAGCGTCGTTTTTTAATTTTCGAAATTTTTATGTTTCGGAATGTGATACTAATTCTAGGATCTTTAACGTCAGGTTGAGAGGGTATTCCGTGCATCCAAAATTGATTCGTTGGGGGTTTCATTACAAGGAGAGTTCCATGAGTTAAGTCCACGCTTCGAGATGTAAAATTTCGCCTGGTAAATACCATTTGACGTTTTGCATCTAAACTGATGATAGGTATATCACTTTCATGTTCGAGACAAGTTTCATTGTCTTTATGCGTTGAAATTTTCGCCACTCCGTCAGGATAATAGTTCAATAAAGCAAAATTATATTTTTTGCCAGTTATCGTTTCAACATAATCTTTTACATTTAGAAGAGTTTGAGTCCATGGTTCTGCACAAATGCTCGTTCCAGAGAATTCGTAACTAAGTCCTTCATCACCAAAACTGAGTACTTTTCTTCGTGGAATATACTGAGTCCCATTAATTTCAAAACTAACATTTTTAACATCATAATTTGATAGTTCATCTAGCAAAATATCAGCTTCATTTCGTGAATAAAATTCTTCGTATAATTCCACATTTAACTCTGTATCACATATATACATATGCCTATTTAGCACAAAATGCGTTTATTTTTGTTATAAATTTAACTAAAACCATTCTTATAACAGTATGTTGCCTTTAAACTGGGTAAAAGTGTTAAGTATATTTTCTGATGGTATTGATATACTTGTCAAAGAAGTTCTAGAAACCTCAAATGTCGAAAGAGCATATGATAAGAATCTCCTTTCCTATCGCTACGTCAGTTACAGGTTAAGGGGTGGCTTGAATGGATAAAGGTAATGTTTGTGCAAAAATATAGTAGTTCTATTTTGAAATGAGAAATAATTCGCTTTTTGTCAATTAAGGAAGCTTGTGGTATTATTAAAAAGAATGTCAGTGAAAGACATTGCGTTTGCATAGTGAATTATGAAGGTACTGAAAGGTAGTAAAGAAGGTGAATGAAAGAATTAATTTGAACAAATAAGGTAAGGCTATCATTAAAAGAAAAAACTGTTTAAAAGATGTATGTTAGAATTAAAAGTAAGATGTTAAAATTTAAAAAGATGTAACAGAGTAAAACCAAAGAATACTGGTAATTCCCATCTGGAAAACAGTAATTTGAGTACGATATTGAAAAAGTTGGTTTTAAGAATTTCTTTATGCATGTGATGCAAAACAATTGCTAGTTTATCATGAGTGCTGACATAGATGCAATTAGTGCAGGAAAAATAGTAAAATTAGTATAGTTAGTGTCTCTAAAACATGAAAAAATAATAGTGTGAGCAGTGTAAATTCATTTGAAGTACTGAAATATGACATAGACTAAATATTAGAAAATGTAAGAAATATTTTGGTATGCGTGGATGAAACACTGAACGTGGTTGTAAAATTAGAAATGAAAATTATCAACACACTTAAAGGTATTCGGGATTTAAAACTAAATATGATGTTAGAAACTTTGAAGACCATAAAACTATATGAGAAAGAAATACATTTAGATATAAATGGTATTAAACTGTAAAGTTGTGAATGGAAATTTCTGAGTAAAACCTGTAGATGATCTATTATGATCGAGGAATAAAACAAGTATTATAAAAATTGTAAGGAAATATTTGAATATGGAGTAAATGAAAACAATCCATATCGTTAAAATGAATAAAAAGGGATAAAATGTTGGAATTACGAGTGATGAGACAGAAATAAAAACATTATAATAAATAAGTTAATCTAGAATTAAGAAATATGAACACAGAAGGGAAATCATGAACGTAAGAAAAGCAATTAACAGTTATAGACTTAAGTTTTTTTTTTTAATATTCGGTAATGTAAGGAAGATATTGTTAAACACGTGAAAGAAATTAGAAATTCTGTAGAAAAATTAATAAAAGAACTAAGATCACGAAAATTAAACGTTTCTTTTTAAATACAATTTCATACCACTAAGTTAAAGTGTGTATAGAATACTAGAGTGGTTTAAAAAAAGTAAATGAAGTTAAAATTCAGAATATATTGAACATTATAACGTTAAAAAAAGTGTTAAATTGCATCTAAAATTAAGTAATGTAACAAATAAACAGCATGGGCGGGAACGTTTGTGAAATATAACATATAAGTTAAAAATCAGGGTATGCTGAAATTTATGAAAGGTATGAAAAAAAATAGTATGTGGAAATTAAATAAATATTACAAATTAGAAACGTGTTAAGTATTAAAAAAATATGACAGTAAATGAATATGTTATTATGAACAGAAAACCTAAGAAATAAGTTAAAGTTTCATTTAAAACTAGAAAGGATAAAAGTATCAGAATAAAATTGAGTAATAAAAACAAATTATCTTGTAATTTCATTTTCATGACATGATGAACTATCATTAAAGGAAAGTCTTTTTTATATTTGTTTCTTTTACATTGTTTTCAGAGTCGCGCATTGAATAATTTTAACACCAGACCTAAAAAATATATTTCTAAAACATATAATTCACTTTTTCGTCAAGAGAGGGCGGCATCGCTATATCATCAAAATTAAGATGCAGAAAATATTTCCCGTTGCCAATATAAAAAACTAACTTTAAATGAAAAGCAGGAGGTCTACAACTCAATCAGCAATCTACCAACAACTCAACTCCACTCGTGACCACGCCTTCTAGTGTGATGACGTTGCCTTTGGCCCCGCCCTCTGTGATGTCATTGGCCAAGTCCCGTGACCCTCTGACCCTCCTGCCGCAGAACCCCCATTTTCTATCTACTTACGTACTTCTAACAAAAATGCATTTCATGAATTCTACATAGTTAAAGTCATATTTCATAAATATTTTAGCTTTAATTATGGGTTTTGGAATGTAAGTTCGTAAATTTAATGAGAAAATTATACATTTTGGAAAACGGAACTGCAATGTACATCAAGCAATCACAAGCTTGATCAAATTTCTATGGTTGCTTCATTTCAGCCCTCTGCGCCATAAATTAAGTAGACGGAACTCTGGAGTTAAGTTAATTTGACCTGAGAAATTCAAGAACGCAGAATCCATTAATTTAAACTGGCATCTGTCTCTGCTAAAGACGGGGATTCTGTGACGAGAAGAGTTTTCAGATAAGTCTGATAATGATTGTGATGAATGACCTACTACAAGATATTTTAAATTATTTGATGACTTCCGTTTTTAGTAAATATGGTAAGCGTCTTTTCTGCAAAAGGATGTCAGCGCTGCGTGAAAAATGGAATAAAATTGCACTTTGTGCAAATAAAGAAGTTTATTTAATTAGAGAGTTAAAGTTATTTTATTACCTGTGATTATCATATCGGCATTTAATGACTCAGCAGCTGTCTTTAAATGGTTAATAAATTCCTACGCATATTTATTTTTTCAGATAATGATTTCGGTTGATATTAGTCGTTTGGTCTTATTCAGTACTATAGACAACAGAAAACCATTAGAAAGTTTAAGACAGTTACCGTATTTCTGAACTGTGCGTTCGTGATACTGTTAATTTAAAACAGGTACTTTCAGGTGGTAACAACCCTCTCATTATTTACAATCGTAATATCGTCGTCATTATTTATAGAGAATTAGGAGATTTAAGCAAATTAGGGAACTCGGCCATCTTCCTCAACTGTCATTACCATGGTTACAAGGCGAGTCGGAAAATTACGTGACGTTAATATCTGTTCCAAAATGCCAGGGTACAGCAGTGAAATATTTGGAGTTCGAATGCCAGAGAAGGTGGCAATTGATTTTTCATGTTTCCTGCTTCGACAATCCTAATATCCCTTACGATTACCAGGAGGGTAATTCATCCGCACTTATTTGTAGTTAGAATCTGATTACGATATATTAGATTTTCCGCTTCCTGTTTTGAAATCTAATAGTTCTAAAAATTTCCTACAAAAATAATCTGTGACATATAAGATAATATAAAACATATAATTTGTTCTCTTACATACAAAGAAAGTAAGAGATATTGCTCATAAAAGATTTATTTCCTCTCTATGCTGTACTTCGCAGTTAAAAAAAAGGGAATATCCGTGTTAGTGTACAATTAATTAATGCACATTTATAATTACTTTAATAGGTCTTCAAAGTTATTACTTTTATGGTAACAGAGAACTTTCATTTACGGTGTTTCTACGTTCTATATTTTTGCAATTTCTTATAATATAAAGAAAGATTATAAGCATAAAATAATAATCAAACCCTTAAAACTTTAAAAATTTATTTCTGCTTTATATTGATATGAAAGGTTTCATAATGTCATTTCGGCCCTTATTTGCTTATCAAGCAAATCTGTGGTTTCTTTGCCACTTTTAATACGCAAATGATATTCACACAGTTTTTCAGTATAATAAGGAAGACAAAATACTGCAGTTCATAACATTATGATGTTTTATTTTTTGTTTAACACTTTGAACCAATTACTTTCTGTATTAAACGCGTTAATTAACGTTTCGTTCTAATTAATTTTTTATTTCTTAAAACATATGAATGATAAATGCAATTTAAACTTTTTCTTTTTATAACCAGATTTCACTAAAGTTTTAAATAGCGATTACTTCACTAAAATTTCTAGTGAAAACGTGAACATTTTCACAAATTACAAAATAAACATTCAGATATCATTATTACCAATGATTAAAAAAAATAATAATTCATAAGATTTTATTATTTCCACTAGATCCTGACAAAAGTAAAGAAAGTCAGAGATTTATTTTTAGCGCTATGCTTTTTATTTCTTTATTTGTATTTGCCAGCGATGTGCAGCTGAATAAATAATTCATGAAAAAAAATAAAAAAATAAAAATAAGTGAAACTCTGAGCATAAAAATGAATTTATTTCTTTAATTTTCTCCTTCGACAGGGTTGCTTATGAATATAAAAAATAGCTTTTTATTTACCATTAACATGTTTAAATTCAGCTATTTAAAAAGAAATAACATGAATTAAAATATGAGCTTCGGCTGCATAAATCACTGCATGAGAAATGAGTATATTCTAGAGGCTATATTTTAAATTTTAATGATCTTCATTTATTGTGAATCAAATATGCTTTAGCAAAGATATGACGAACAATCTGCTATGTGTGCAGAAGTGGTTTTGTTACTCCTTTCTGTTTTAAACGTATAATGTTTTAATAAGGAAGAGAAAATACTGCAGTTCATAACATTTTTAAATAGTTTAGAATATTGAGGATTATTAGTGATGTTGAAAAACGAATTTTCAAGTTTTTTAAGCAAATTTCATTAAGATAAGACGCTTTGTACACATGTCTCAGTGATCGGCTTTTAAAAATTAAAATAATTAAATTTACTCCTCCCGTAACTTCCAAATAAAATCGTTACAGAGATTTTGACGATTTCTAATTGAAGAATCGTAAGGAGTTTTGATACTGAAAACGAGAATGTGGAATACCCTCGCCGGGATTCGACATCCGGATCTCCCGAATACGCGTCGAGTATGCTTTCAGTCACACCACGAAGTCATGCTCCAAAGAGGTAGAAAATAACTTATATACTCCGCCTTTGAAAGGGCAACTGGGGGTGAGGGTACCCAATCGTCAAATCGTGGTGATGACGACTTATTGTCTACCACCTTTTAGTTCGCGTGCCACTTTAGAGTCATTAAGATTTTTGATGCTGGGTACCTGAAAACTGTGCAGTGAGTGCCCTCCCCGGGATTCGAAATCCAAACCTCCCGAATACGCATTGAGTGTGCTTCCAGTTACACACCGAAAATATCCGGAAAGGAGACAGCAAATACCTCATAAAAATAAAATTACGAACATATTTAAAAATTAAATGTAATTACTGCAGAATATATTCAAATTTGTTGGGAGGACTGGTTAATTTCATTTTAATACATACAATACATTATAATAGATGCATATACCCTCGGCTGGATTTGAATTCTAGGCTTCTCGATTGCGCTCGATATCGCAATGTGAACTTTGGGTGTCCCTGATATTCTTCCCTGAGCTTTCTTGATATTCAAGCGTACATAAAATAAATTTTGAATAGTACGTATCTTTGTTAGAAGTCTATAGTATTCATACTAAATTTCATTAAATATCTGTTAATTAGATTTTCAGAAATTTGACATAATTTGCAAATTACCTTAATTTTAAACACGAGCGTGTATATATATCTGTAGTAGAACGCAGGTGGTTGTATCCGCAATGAACAGCTAGAATCTTAATGCCGTAGAATGCTGAAACGCCGACCCACAAGGAACAAGAAATTTGGCAGTCAAGTTATATTTATTTTCACTTTTATTTCAGTAAACATGTTGTGCTCACAAACAAATTGGCACATTTATTGTGCCTATTCCAAAAAGTTTACATTTTTGATAGATTTGCAGAAAAAAGAAGGAGCAGACAGACAGCAGTCCAGCTAAGCCAAAGGGGTGAAAGCAAGTGCGTTATGTTCAAAGTGAAATCTTAATTCAGACTGAGTTAGTTTTGGTTCTCAGTGCATATTGCTGTAAAATTACTATTGGTTATTTGAGCTTTAGTTTCATTTACATCATCAGAATTATGTAAGAGTCATATGACAAATTTTTCTCGAAATGACGCAGTGCAAATAGAGATTACTATTTTTAGAATACAGAAGGGAATTAACTTTCGCTGATAATTTAATCTTTTTACATATTCTTTACATATTCTTTCATACCCCCCGCTTTCAAAAGAAAGGTTGGGGCAGCAAGGAGGAAGACAAAACAGTAGAAAGAAAGCATTAGCACGTGAAGAGAGATAATTTAAAAAAATACAACTCCTGAAATCTTTTCAGCAAAATAATTATTTCCATAGTAGCAAAATATAAACTTTGATAAGATTTTATACTTCTATGAAAAATTTTCAGTACAAAAGTCAGTTTTTGTGATTTAGAGCCACCATAATTAAATTTCTTCAGGGAAGGCTTTGCACACAATATCACCAGTTTTAAAACTTTTGCACACACATTATGTATTTTGAATAATCCCAAATTTCAAAATGTTCAAAACATAATTAATTTTCGGTATTATAACTTATATTTTAATATCATAAATTTTATAATAGTATTACTAAAATTATGATTTTTACTGTCATTGTTACCTTGCCAATTTTCTTATTTTACACAAAACCAGAAGACCCTCATAGCTTTCTCTGATTCAAACATTTCCAGCTATTTGGGCATCACCACTTGAACGAACTCATGTACTGAATTTTCATGAGTGGTTAAAGGTTGCTTCTGGGCAGTTGCTTATAAAGGCCTCCGTTCCTTGTTTAAAGGACCTGGCCTTTTGAACTGCACTATACACTTGTTAAAAAAATTAACACATTCCATTTATTTAAAAATAATAATTATATGGAAAATTATAAGGTGGGAGCCTTCAAAGTTTATATCTTCTGATATAAGGAGGGTAAAAGAACAAGTAACAGAGTTAAAAACAGGACCTCTGTTTTGATCCAGCATTCCCTCATCATCTCTTTCCTTACATGCACTTGTTCTCTTTTAGTACTTTTTATCTCCATTCAGTTTTCACTGGAACAGTAACTTTTCAGTAAAGTGTAATTGGTTCTGGAGTGGATCATCCATCTCTAATGCAGACCACTCTCGATTTTGCTAAAGGAGGTTCATTTGTTATACCCATGATCTTTTTCTTATAACATTTTTTTTGTATGGTATTTCTCTTCCTATCTCTAGTAATAAGCTGTTTCAAAAAAGGAGCTTCTTTATTTCATTCCATCAAAGAATCACATTTCGAAATTCAGAAAAGCGTATTGTGTTGAAGTATGGGGGTACTCGCACATGGCAACAACTTGCATACCCAGTCTTCTTCAAATGATCATGTACTGTACTGGTCTGTATATTTAGTCTGTCTGATAGTTCCTAAACTTTGTAATGTGGATTTTTCAGAGATAGCTTCTTTTAATTAAGATACGATAACATGCTGAACAAATATTAACTTAGAAACCAAAACCAAAAAATCAGCGTTATATTTTCAAATTTTCACAGAACTAGTTTCGATGGTTTTATCGAACCATTGAAACTAGTTCTGTGAAAATTTGAAAATATAAAAAGGATTTTTGTTGTTTGGCATCTAAGTTAATATAGCTTCTTTTATGAGGTCATTGTTTAAAGAGGGTGGTCATTTAGAGTGAGCATCATCTTCGAGGCTGAAATTTCTGTGCTTAATCTTCTCAAACCATATTTGAACTACATTATCCGGAATAGCATTTTTTCCATCTACAGCTGAAATTTTAAGAGCATTTTGTTTTCCTCTTTTAAAGTAAAAGAACATAATATGACAATTTTGGATTCTCCATTCTTAATTGAAAGAAAAATTATGCACATGACATACTGGCACTAAGCAACATGAGCAGAAAAGACCATTACACACTTGCTTCAGTCAAGGTCATTCCTTATCAGCAGTAACAAAACTGTTGGCAGAAACTTCACTTTGATTTGAAAAACGGCAGAGCTTTCTGGATGACCCAATACTTTGATTATTAAAATTTGTATACATAATCTTTTATATCATACATTTTACATAGCATTCGAAGTGTAATATCATGTTATAATCTGAATATATTTTACTTTGGCATCAAAGTTTCATGCATTTTTACAGAGATGGCTAAACTTCATGTCAGCAAAAGCTTCAAATTGTTATTTATATCATTTTGAAAGTAATAAAATAGCTTTTGTGTAGAAAAAGAAATGTTTCAAGTAAATTTAAAAGATTTTCACTTGTTAAATTTAAGTGGATATTTATAAATAACTAATTGTGTTATCTTTGTTTTATATTCACGAAGGTACATTCGTACTGTATATAAATATTTCATGTACTGAATATTTTTTATTTCCTTATTCCCTACCTCAGGCAAAAAATAAAACATATTATTTGAGATGTGCTGTTAACACTGTATATTGCAAGCATGCATTTTTTTTCTGCTATTCTGATAGTATGCTTTTTAAAATAGCATGCACATGACATTAAACCATAAAAATGGAATTATTTATCTTTTGTTTATCTCACTAATGATAAGTGTGTGGTTAAAATTTTGAAATTATACTTGTGATATAATTTAAAATACTAATTATTAAATGTTGAAAAGTCACATTATCATACAACTTTAAATTACATATAAAAAATAAAGCCAGTAGTTAAAATATGAAATGCAGTTTGGCCACCTCTGTATCATAAGCTAACACATTAGAGTTGAACTTGTTTGTTTTAACTATAGAACATTTTCACCTCTAATCATGCTGAATGCTGAGTATTGTGCTAAGATTGTATTAAAGTGGTAAATTTTTCTCTAGTGTATTATAGTTCAAAGAATGTCTTGTGTCATCTTTTGTTCAGTATGCCTGCCAGTCAAAGTCGATTTAGCATTTTCTTAGAGCAAATTTGTGCTCATAAGAAGGTGAATATCATTTTGTAATTACTCTTAATAAAAGTGAAATCACTGGAAGAAGAAATTTGGTTTATTATGTTTTGAATTATGTATGATAGTAAGTTTGGCTAGCACATGATAAAAAATTCCACCAGTTGTTTTTCAGTGCTATTTCATACTTAAATCTTAAGTGGAATTTGTGGTCAATAAAATTTTAGGTTCTATTTTTCTTATGATATTTATGCAAAACATATTTGTAATTTTTGTTTTTATTTATTATTAGTGCATTTCACCGATTTTTTTTCTCCCATAATGAGCGAATGCACAGTATGAGAAATAAGTTATCCATTTGTGTTTATATATATTTGGCTGCTGATAGGCTTTGTCACTGTTGGCTTGTCTTCCATTCGTAGTAGTAGTTTGTTAATATGAATGCTAGTTTTCTCGTAGAACTTGGTTTAGCACTGTTTGATCTCATAAAAAAAGAGTGTAAATTTCTCTTATCAAAAGTTCAGGTTTCATAGATGAGAATATAACAAATATCACCCTTTCTCCATGTTAAGAAACACATATTTTAATAGCACTACATTACTAATAATAAATCTTGGACAGCAAAACTGAAACTCGTCATAAGGAATATTTCAAACTTACCATGTTTACAGATCCTGGAGAAAAACTGTTTAATGGAGAAAGATTTTTTTTTCTATACTTCTACCATATGAAAAAATATTCTTAAAAACCACTATTACCAATTACTTTTCCAACTCTGTTCTTGTGGTATTAGAAGTGTAGTGAAATAAGGCTCAAATTTATGATATTTCAGTAAACTGTAAGAATGTATTTAAAATTCTGTTCTTTTTAATTGAAAATTATGTTTAAAATATTTATTACTTTTATCTGTTCAAAATGTTTCAAATATTTAATTAATACTTTTTTGTATTTGTACTGAAATCAAAGGGTTTATTTCATTATATGAAAAAGTTATATTTTATGAACTAATGATACTTTTATATGCTGTATTAAATAATGTATAAAAATGAAAAGTCAGAATTTCTAGAATCTTGTGATAAACCATGGATTATCATTAATTAATGACTAATTAATTAATTAATTAGTCATTAATGTTAAAACTGAAACCTGAAAATTTCCTTAGACGTAGCACATGGAGACTGAAATCAAAGAAATTTAAGAGAACATGAAGTAAAATTATTATTGTGAGTAAAATGGGATATAAACTGACTTAAATACAGTCAATTATCCTCATGCTGATTATCCCAGTTTGCAGATTCTTTTTTGTGTGGCAGTACCTACGTACACTCGGCACTATGCACAAGACTGTGTAAAAATCAGAGATTTAGATAATATATTAAATATATTTATATAGAAATCGGAGATTTATCTAATTGTGAAGAAACAAGTCAGTAACTGAAGTTGTATGCCAAAAAAAATTGAAAATATAAAATTCTTAAAAAATGTCAATTTGGAAAATATCAAGGAATGGTTTGATGGTTATTCAGCTGAGCCAAGCCTTCAATGCTTCACTGATGCAGGTATCATTTAAAAATTTATAAGAATAGAAGAAGCAGAGAGTGATGCTGAAAACACGAGCAAAGAAGATACTGGCAATTGCTTAGTCCCTAAGCAGCAGTGACTTCCGTTGAAACTCTGTTGGACTATGCAAACCAAAGGGAATTCGTATGCAATGATTAAATAGCACTTCGAAAAATTAGCAAAAAATTGGACAGTTATTTAAACATAATTATAATTATTCAGTTTTTAAAGAAATAAACTCATAAAATGTGCATGAAAATTGATAGTTTGGATTATCTGTGATCTGCTGCCTTGGCAGTAGCCCGGATTATTAAGAATACGCCACTGTAATGACAAATTTGTTTCTTGAATATTAGGATCAAGTAACATTGATCCTACTGTATCATGTAATGATCACTGAAATGAGAAGATTTGTTTAAATATAATTGAATGATATTTAGATTATTATTATTGATTTTATATTTGTGGAGGAAAATTTAAGGCAATTTGTCGATGAAAGTCGGCATTATTTTCTTTCTGTTAAAATATATGCAGATAAACTTGATTTAATGAGTTTTGCATCCTTAAAAATGCATTTATTAATCAAGCATTTATTAATTTATTGATTAATAAAAATACAAATTTTTGCATCCATAATCAATGAATAAGGTCAAAGCATGTATTTTCTGAAGAATTGTAGAAACATTCTATTTAGAATTTAGCAAAAGATAATAAATATAATGAACATTCATTCTGTTGGTCATATCACAGAAAATATTTTAAACAACATTTTAATTTCTTAAATACAAGATAATAAAAGAGTCATTCATATGTACATAAAAATTAATTTAACATGTACTACTAAGCAAAAAGATGTTTTATTTAAATTAAGGTATCCCGTATTTAACTATATTCAGTATTTTAAACATTACATATTTTCTAAATTATATTCAAAACACTTCTGTACCAGTTTTTCAAAATTAACTCATTCATTTTTCAGATAATTCAAAATTCTTAAATTTCAAAATTTTAAACAGTAATTTAAAACTTCACATTTTTAAACAGTAATGTAGTGGGGGAGTTGAAGATGCTAAATAAGAATCCCAACTTTGTTTTCCACACCACAGAACATTTAATAAAGATAATCAGAAAAGGTACAAATTAGATTAAATAAAAGTGCCGTTTGATACAAAGAGGATTCTGTATAGCTTTTACCAGTCTTATCACATAACCGATTAGTGCCTACTCGCATTTGCTGATGTATTAAACAGTCCAATTTACCACCTTCGCGTGGAAAACTACAGTTCCTTATTCTACACCTTCACGTGCAGACAGACATCTCACCACCTTCACGTGGGATAGCAGAAGAGTCTCTGTCATACTCCTCTTTCACCTCGCTGCTGGCGCATCGGTGAGGCCCTCTGGTGGTTGTGTCACACTTACAGATACTACAGTAATGTCATTTCTAATTATTACTACAGTAATTTTAATAACCTTCCCTAAACAAAATAATTATAAATCTTTAAATTCGTTATTTAATTATGCAAAACAATTAGGAAAAACAATATTTTTAATATCATAAAACTTGTATCGATAAAAATGGTACTAAAATTTAAAATATAATATGAAAAATAACAGATACCTGAATTTCAAAGCAGTACTTAATTATAAAAATCACTTACTTCATAGCATTAGTTTCGAATACACCATTTTTAAAATAACATTTAAATTAATCTATTTAATTATTTCACAGTAACGAAAAATTTCAACATTCTCAAGCCTTAAAAAATATCAAATAAAATGCGCCAACAAAATTAATAAATGCCAAATCATTAAATGAAAATTTCAGAATACTTGTGTTTTCATTCTTTGTACTACGTTTTTATCTTAAAACAATAAAATTAAATTGCAGAATTTTAACTAAAACTTTTCACACAAAACTTAAAACCACTGAACCAGCATTAGGTTTGTTTCTCTGAAATAACGGTTTATCTGAAATAACGGTGATACACATTGAACGAAATAGTTCAATTAGTCATTTGCATAAACATGAGGCCGTATATTACAGTGTAGGAATCAGAAATGGATTAAAAGGATTTTTTGCACTTCAACACGCGCGAAGTACATGACACTTCATGACCTCTGTAAATATTCGATGCAGAACGGAAGTATCTCGCATATGTCACTTCAACATACTTTTCATAAACACAGACTAATGACTGGAGTATTTAATCATTTTGTAGTTGAATTGAAGTATACTCCTATTGAGCTTAAAGCACTGATTACTTCCGAAACACTTAAAGCATTGATGATCACACAGTATAATTTTTTTTCGTAGACGCTGGCAAAACACGAGCGAGATTATCAACACAGAAATTAAAAATAGTCATGGCATAAACTTGCATCAGGATTCGTTTCATTAGGTTTCAGCAAAAATGATGGACGCGGCACAGGTGGAGATCCTGTCGACTTTGCTGTAATAGATTCTGTAATAGAAAGCAGGTGATTGTATCCACAATGAACATCTAGAATTTTGGTGCCGTAGAATGCTGAAATGCCGGTTCACAAGGAATAAGAAATTTGGCAGTAAAGTTATATTTAATTTCACTTTTATTTCAGTAAACATGTTGTGCTCACAAACAAATTGGCACATTTATTGTGCCTATTCCAAAAAGTTTACATTTTTGATAGATTTGCAGTAAAAAAAAAGGAGCAGACAGACAGCAGTCCAGCTAAGCCAAAGCGGTGAAAGCAAGTGCGTTATGTTCAAAGTGAAATTTTAATTTAGACTGAGTTAGTTTTGGTTCTCAGTGCATATTGATTGGGTGGTTAATAGTGTGGTAAAATTATTATTGACTTTTTGAGTTATTGTTTCATTTACATCATCAGAATTATGTAAGAGTCATATGACATAGATTTTTCTCGAAATGACGCAGTGCAAATAGAGGTTTTAGAATAAAGTCAAATTTTTAGAATACAGAAGGGAATTAATTTTCGGAATCTTTTTACATATTCTTACACACACACACATATATATATATATATTTATATATATATATGTACAATAAAAAATATGTAAATCAGCTTCACAATTTGATTTAGTAATAATAAATCCCTTTTAATTGCTCTTTTTTAATTTGGTTATTTCCTCTTTATTTAAAAAATAATACTAACATTTCTCGACTGTGTCATTTCTAAATTAATATATGCCAAAAGCTTGCTTAACACTAAGGAAGTAGTTATTTCGGAACCTTAAGTCTGAGAACTGAAATCTTTGTGAACTAAAATCTTCCTCTTTGGTGAGCTGCCATATTAGATAAATGCTTACTTCGCTTGTAACTCTGTTGCTGCTTGGACGTTATTTCGATGTGCCTTTTTCCCGGCAGAATTATATTAAAAAATGTGAATGTTCTGAAGATAGGCACGATTAGTGTTCCTCGTTAACTGTGACTCTAAATGTGAATTTAAATAAAATTAGACTTAAAACTGCCTCCACTGGAAATTTCTTATTCTTTGTGGATCGGCATTTCAGTATGGTTCCTCTTCAGTAAGGATCTACGTTAGCTGTTCTAGGTCTAACAACACTGATACGTCTTTTTCTCTTTTTTATCACATACTATATAAAGAAAGAAATTTAGAACCTATTTTTCACAAAGACCAAAAATTGAAATTCGTATGAACTTCATAAAAATCCTATAAATGTCGAATAAGAATGTTTTAAAATATAAAAATTAAAATAAACCATCACCAGAAAGACCAAGAAAGAATAGAAACGAACCAGAAAGAAGGGGAATCCAATCAACTTGTAGGGTTTATATATATTTTAATTAACATTTATTTTAAGTTTAAACTATCTTTCCTGTCAAGCCTTACTTTCCCCTGGAATTCCCAATGCCAGAGTATGTAAATTTTAGTAGAACGCGCAAGGATTCAAATTGTCAGCGGAAGTATTCTGAGTTAAATAGAAGGGAAACGAGTTCGAAGGTGTGCTTTCTTGCTTCACGAGCGTGGAGGTGGCTAGTTAGAAATCGAAGAACCACGCGTTTCGGCCTGTGTGTTTGCCTCGGCAGTTTGTTAATCTTTCAACGTAATATTCAGAAGTTTGCTGAACTATCAGCGGTATTTTAGAACGCGGTGAGGTTAGTTACGTTTAGAGAGCCTCGTAGTTAGTCACTTGTTACTATTCTTTTCTTAGTTTCTTATTTTTATTTTACCGCCGGGTCGGCGTAGTTTGTGAGCGTCAAGAGCACGCATTTGTGACTTCTAAAGTTGAATAAAAAGGGATTTAAACCCTTCTCAAGACTTTGGTCCCATTTCCAGTTCTTAGCAGTCACCACTATTGTTGCGTGCAGGTTGGAAGCGCGCAACTTTACAAACTTCAAATAATGTCGTCAGGACGAGGTATGTGGAACCTAATTACAAGTCGCCCTCCAAAACAAAATCCTTGCTTTTTTTATCCAGAATTAACTGATGAGCCATTTGAATATATTTTAATCGTTAATAGTTCATTCGAAAATCCTGGATCAGAATCTTCAAAATACTTATATATTTTATATTTTTAGTTTAATATGTTTAGTATTAATGTCTCATATTTTGCTGTTCTTATTAAATAATTACGTCAAGAAAAAGGGCTGAAAAAGCAGTATTTATATTAATTTTCGTGTTTTAAATTCTAAATGAGATAAATTGCTGCAAACAATAGTATCGCTTATTATTATTTCTGAAATATTACTTTTTGTCGTTTTACCAAAGTACGCACTGCAGTTGTTTTCAGTCTTTGAACAGCGAGCGAGTAGATAAGACCCGTGAACGCTGGTAGTTTGAAGTGGATTCGAATGTTTGCGGAAGGTTTGGCTGCATGAGTATTTTTACAATGTTCTCACCTGTAATGTGGATATGGTCCACATGTGCTCAAGGAAACAGATGATGATGAAACAGATGATCCAACACAATCAAATTTGTAAACGACTTAAACCATCTAACTTCAATTATTATAACTGTAAGACCTTGTAGCTTATTTGCAAATTTATTTATTTATTTACCACAAGATGAGTAGCTGCACCGCCTTTAAAACATTCAGCTTTTATGCTCAACTAATGGAATCATATGTCAACTGTGCTGTTATATAAAAAATATAATAATATTTTAGAGTTTTCATAATTACATAATAAAAATTAAATATCAATAAATAAATAAATAAATAAACAAAAAAGAAATCTGAAATTTTTCAGATTTTAAATTACGTCCAAAGGGGCGTTTTTTTAACGTTTTGAGTGTTACCTTTATTTATTAAATATCATGTTCTTTGCACTTAAACCATAAAATTCAGTTCAAGAGCAATATCGCAAAATAATGTTAAATTAAGCATATCTTTAGAATTTCCGATATACACAGTCTCGCGAGCTGGAGATAAAAGTATTTTTTTTCTATATAACGTTGCCATTTCTCGCTTTTAAAGCATTGAGTTTGTAAATCAAAAATTCGTTAAAGTTTTACAAAATATAAAATCTGTAATAAAACAAATTCCAAATTTGGGATTTCAGATGCCCATATTCGCAGTAGGATTTCGTCATTCAAAATTCGATGGCTCTATGTACCATTGTTTTATCACAATGCGAGAAATAGACAATCATTTATGCAGATTTTTTCATTATTTAATTTCTTCAAATATAATGCAGGACTCTAACATTTTGTGGCAACAGTTTGAAAAGTGAACCGACGTTTATGAGTCCTACGCAAAATGCCAAAACGAAAGCAATAGTCCTTCGGGACTGAAATCCCTTTTGACTAATAATACAATTAATAATATACGTAAATAGATACAGTAAATAAAAATTAAAAATTTAGAATTAGATAAATGCCTAAATACAATGTTGTTATATACGAAGTCAATGTAGTATTAAAATTTTGAGAATTATATAATAAAATGTTTTGAAAAATTAAATATATAAATACATAATACCTAAATAAATATGAAGTAAATTAAACATAAATACGTAAGTAAATACTTAAGAAGATCATTACAAGTTTTGAAAATGAACAACATAATGTATGAGAATAGTAGGGGCTGAGAAAGTAAGTTTTGTAAAGAGTTTAGAATAAGAGTAATTTTTTATTATGGAGAATGATGAGCAGTAACTGAATAAAAGTTGATGAGAAATAGTATTTGAATGAATTAGGATGACTTAAATGAAAAGTTCTTGGAAATTCCTGATAGAGAGTCATTCTTGAGAAAAATTCTTGACTAATAATCTTGAGATGAGACTTTATTAATATATTTAATATATATTAAGAATATGGAGTTAGAAAATATTCTTAAATTCTTGATTGAGCTTGGGAGATCTTGAAGGTGTACTTAAATAAAGATGGTCTTGAGTGAAAGCATTAAAATGAGGTAGCAAAAAGGATTGCGTATCAAGTAAGGTAAATGAACATAGAATAATATGATTTCCTGTTCCTTTAAGATTACCGATGTTTGCGGAGATATAATTTATTATATTTTGAAGATGATTTCTTAGAATATTACTTTTTAATAACTGTTGAAAGCCTAACTGAGCAAAAGTTAAATTGTATGCTTTAAGGTGATAATCTTTAGTAAGGTTGCAGTGAAAGAGAATGATCTATTGCAAACTTTTTGAAGCATTTTATATTCTACAGTACAAGTAATTAAGTGAGTAGTTCGGTCCGAGGTTCGAATCCCGAGAACGGGCTGGCTGCATGAGCGTTTTCGTGGTTTTCCTCATGTGTAACGTGTATACGTGCCAGTTTCCCTTAGAAAGTCCTCCACGAGGGCATCTCTTCCCTTAGGCAGATAGCCCTCGTATGCTTTGCCATAATTAAATACACCAACAGTAATTAAGTGAATTCTTCTATTTAGGAAAGCACGTTTATAGGAAACATACCACCCGACGCCGCGATATAAAAACATAAAGGCTGTCACTCACTAGAATTGAAGAACTAGAAAGAACCTTTTTGATGACGTCTGTTGGCAGATTCGTACAATTATAATTAGTATATATTAGATATCCTTAAAATTAAATATTATATCTAACTGGCGGAATATCACATATGTAACTGACAGCCAAAGAATAAGTGCATGCTTTGAATATAAAGCAGGAACAATGTTTGGGATTTTTAAAACATCGTGACGCCTACTCAAATGAGTTAGTTGAGTTAAAATTTAGCTAATTAATTTCTTTTATAATTTAATATTTGTTTAAAATTTAGTAATGTTTCCGAATTATTCAAAATTCATACAGAGTTAGGCAGCAAGTCTTTCTGTCATTATAGCATCCCAGACCTCATGTCAATAAAAGGCCCTATATGTGCCAACGGTTAGGTCTTGCAGGGCCCTGTATACCGGTATCTGAAGATAAATACAGCATTTAGTTATAATGCCAACTGAACTTATCGGTATAACGTAGCACAGTAAGAAACAAGCAAAGTTACATAAAAAAATCACATGCTATGGATAACTTTTTCTTATTTTATTTTCAAGACAGTAATTTTGATTTATCAACATATGCCATTAGTATCAATTCGGCATGCATGAGAAAGAGGAAAACAATTCGGCAAAGTGACGATACCCTTGTATCAGTGAATAAGCAAAAAAATAAAATATAAGTAGATTTGTTTTTAATGAAGTAATGAGAGGGTATAATTTCATCCCCGTATGTGTATTCGGGACGATAATAGGTGTATGAATAGAAGATAACTGTATACATGAAGGGAGAATAAGAAAACCTGCATCATTACTGTGGAGATTTCTCCTCACCTAGGTTCAGATGTCATGGAAGACAACATTGTGACTGTAGAGAACATGAGACGAGAAACTGACGTATCGTAACCAAGAAAGTGGAATTATTGTTGGACGTTAAGATTGAACGTGCATATCATACCTGCAATGGCGAATTAAATTCCGGAAATTGTGAGCAAGTCGCTTGCAAAAACGCTTAATCCATGAAATATCTGAAAGACATATATATTTGCTTGTTAAGAACTTCTTCATGGGTAACAGGTTGATGGCAAAAGCATTCTAATAGCATTTTGTCACTAGAGATGAGAATTACGTACGCTTCTGACTGGAATGAAGTTACAGGACGATACAAGATTCATTTGGTGGTATATGAGTGTTTGCATACTCATCATAATTTTTTACGTAGTATTTATGTGTTTGTCAAGCAATGGTATAAATATATTGTGCTAGATGGGTACAATTACTTTATAATTATGTTAGCGTTTGCACTAGTGTATCCGAAAATCTAGGTTTCAATTAAATGCGGTAGTATTTGGTTAATATAATATTTTTACTACTCTTACATGTATCATGCTAGAATCATAAGCTACACTGTATTCTGTACATAAATTCTGGCAGGTTGAGCCCCTACAAATTTATAAGGTAGTTTCTCCCTCCTTTCTGCATGTCTTCGAGGTGTAACTCGAAGCACGCTTTACTCCTCGAAAATGGAACCCTGACAACGGCACTGTCAAATTCTTTATTTTCTAGACTCGAAAAATTCCAAATGACTTTACATATGGCATCCATACTAAAAGGGGATAGACAATAATTTGTGACCACCAGAATTTGGCAACTGGCTCACCCTTTGAAAGGGAAATATATAAGTTATTTTCTACCTCCTTTCCGCATGCCTTCGTGATGCATCTAGAAACACGCTCGACGAGTTCCCGGGAGGTTCGAAGTTCGAATCTTGGCCAGAGCAATTGCGGCTTTCTTTAATTCCTTCTCTTCGAAATATTCTAAAAGACTCTATAAACATCACAATCGCTATAAATATCACAATAAGTTACATCACAATCGCTTGTGCAATATAAGACTTTTAAGTGCATAAACATAATATAAATCAGAACTTCCTATAACGAATCTTCAGTTTATTTAAAAGAAATTGCACATATAAAAGTGTTAAAATTAAGAACATTATTATTTATCAATTTAAATTCCTTTTCCCCTGAAATTTATCTAGTGTATTTCATAGAAAAAGAATACTTACTTTATTTTAATAATAATTCTTAGTTGTTACTAAAATAAAGACATAAATTATAGCAGGCTATAGTGTACTAATAGAAGAATGAGTTTATATTTCCTTTAAAACGTTATATCAGCAATATGCTGTTTTGCAGTTAGGATTAAAATAACTTAGTTTTTCTTATTAAATATGCTATGAAACTCTGGTTTTAGGATATCCCTAAAAAATTAAATATATGATAAAAATGTGACAAAAATTATGATAAAAATTTACGAGAACATCATTTATGCGAAATCGGAAACTTTAGCATTTCATACTACTTTTTGAATTAAAATATCTAGTTGATGAAGATTTTTTTACAACTAATAAAATTCTGAAGGAACAGAATAATAGGAAGTTAACTAATCCTTTCTTTTTATCCCAAAGGTAATCTGTAAAGACAGAAAAAAAATTTATTCTGTTTATATCATTTAGCTTGCGTATTCAGAGACTTCTTTTTCGCTGAATGTAAGCAACAGAACAAAAGAATAAAATCCTTTTAATACAATACTTCCTTTCAGTACGAGCAATTTCTAATACCGAATAATTGAATCCCGAATGCGGGTAAGTACGAAGACATTTATTTCCTCACTCTTATCGAATTCAGAAACGTTAAAAAGTAGTTTGTGTTAGTCAAATATCTAAGAGAGAAGAGGAACTTTTCATCAGATTCCCCTTTAGAGACTATTATTGGTTCTGTGATCAAGAAAAGAAATAATTTATGTGCTTTGAATAAACTTAGAAGAGGAAATTAGTTATTATAATGTGTGTGTAGGGGGAGGGGTTCACTCCAGAGGCAACAGCAGCTCAGAGCTGCAAAATAGGATAAAGTAGATTATATGAAATCTTGCATCTAAAAAAACTCTCTTTGCAATTTTCTATAGGTCATTCTAACATCGCAGTAAGACCTTAATTTCCTCAAGTGGATAGTTGGCTGTATTATTACTTGATATATAATAAAAAATTTGACATAATTACCTTTCAGCCGTGAACTAAATATAAGCAAAAAACGAATTCCTTACGGAGTCTTAATTTTGAATCAATTAATTTTATTTCATAATAATTTGAACAAGCGAATATGAAATATATTTTGTTTTGTTGAATTGTATCCTTAACTGATAACGTAATTATTTGTTGTAATGCATTCTTATAATCTTATCATTCATGCTTTATAACCACAAATTATGACATAAAATAGGTCATTTGCGAAGTGCCGCGTTATTATTTGTAACGAAAAATATTTCTTAAGTTTTGCTTTTGTTGAAGCCGAAATAAAACTTGAGGCTGAACTGACAGGTAACTGGAAAAACCTATCAGTAAGATGATCTGGAATTTGACGGCCGACAACGATATTTGTGAGGGTTTATTCGTCCATAAAATAGCTCGCAATATGATAACCTTTATAATAGTGTTTGTTTGAACTTTATTTATAATAGACTTAGATAAATACTGCAGGAATTGTAGCTTTTTGGTCAAAAACGAAAGAAAAATAGACCAGACTGGCAAGGGCATGTCTTTTCTGCAATATTTTATTTTTTGCGTCTTGAGGATATAGAAATAAGCTAACAGTTAACAATATTTTGATCACGACCATTCATATAAATATATTTATCAAAATATCAAATCTAATGAAGGTCTTGTTTTGATGACTGATAAAGTAATACCAGATTAAATATTTCTAAGGAATGCCGATAACGTGGCTGTCAATAAAGCAAAGAATTACTAATAAAATTCAGCAAAACAATAGAATTTATTTTCTAGTGTTATTAAGCTAACTTGTCATAAAATGTGCGAACGCCATCAAATAAGCAGACAGAAGGACTTCGAAGAAAGAAAGAGAATTTTGCATTTTTTTTAACGTACACATTTTTTTGTTAAATGTAAGATGAAACGTTTTTTTTTAACGTACACATTTAAGAAACCATGACAAGTATTCTTTAAATTAGACAGCTGCATTTTTCAATTACTTTTACTAATTTTATTACTGAGTTCTAGTAATATTATTTATAGCATATGGTATAAAGAATTTTAGAAATATTTTATGCAGTTTCAAAGCAATATAATCAGCATAGTAGAATAAAAATCCAGCATCACTGTAGCTAACATTCGACAATCTTTCGCACTATGTCTACCAAAATAGTGCTGAATCGCTGAAAATTAAGTGTTTTATACTTTTTAAACTTTAACTCATATTACCTCGCTTAAGGTGCTGGACAAACACTCAAAAATATATAATCATCATAAGACAATCGTATAGTGATCGTACAAATTAAGTTTTATGTTCGCGTTGTGAGAAAAACTAAATAAAAGGAAAATTAATGACAACAACTTTAATAAAAACTCCATGTTTCTTGGGGTATCAGCAACCCCTATACCGACAATGTTAAATTGGCCATTTTCGATGTACCTTTTCTCAAATTCTGCTGTAAATGCACGCTTTAAATGTTTTGTGCAATTAAAGTATACCTATCTGATTATACAGAAAAGAGCTTTTGAAACATTTTGAATTTTAGAGAAATTTACAGGATATTTTGTTAGGCATAGTAAAATTTAGCACTTTTCTCACACAAAAAAATTCTTTTTCTTAATTTATCACAAAAAGTTCATTTCAGTAAATATTAGGAAACCTAATAAATAAGCCATAAAATTTTTAGATATCTGTAAGCAGTAGTTCCTGAGAAAATGTACATCGAGTATAAAAAAATCACGTTTGGAGAAAAACGCGTTTTAATGTAAAAATCCTCATTCATCAAAGCAGTCGATGACAAATTAAAACTAGATTTTTTACAGTTCTAATTTTTATAGAGATTAAAGAATAGTATTTTCAGAAAGATAAAAGTGTAGAGAATTTGAAAATGCAAAAATCCCAAATCGCAATATTTTGAAGATTTTCGGGTTCCAACACGTCTTAAAAGCCTACTGGCTCAAATAAATGCAGTGACATTACAGACCACAGTAAATTACACACAAAATTAAACAAATAAAACATAAAATATATACCAAACACATTTATTAATTTTTTGAATATCCAATTTCAGATAGCTAGCCAGACTACCCTTACGTACAACAGTTATTTATATTCCACATTATGTATCAATTCAAAGGTTCATTTATCAAGATCAAATTTCCAAATTAACATGATAAAAGATTCTCATGATTATTCGCTAACATTAAATTATATATTAAAAGTGGGTCTCACCTAAACTAATCAAGAATTTTAGCATTTACAGAATTACACATTTTAAAGGCAAAAATTTCAAATTATCTTTAAGGTACAAAGCAATTTTCTCATTATTAAATTAACCCTTCAATGCATGGTGATGCATATATGAATTTTTACTGAATTTAGCATTAAAAAAATTATAAAGCAGACGGTTTAATGGACTGATTTTTATCTTAATATATCCATATCAATGTTTAGCTCTTCGTTTCCCCAGTAGACGGCAGCATAAAACTTTTACTCTTTATTTCATTAGTGCCAAGAAGAAAGAATTTTTTTCCGTTTTTACAGTGGTCAAGTCAGCTTTGTGTTATTCATAAATTCGATATTAGAATCTTGAAAATTTTACGCTTATGTAGTTGAAGGTATGTACTTTTTCTTTCTATGTTAAGATTTAAGCACAAAATTTTTTTTAAATGAAATATTTCAATTTTTCTGTTTGATTCATATATGCGTCACTATGCATTTATGATTAGGCTTCACTCTAGAGTGCAGTTTGATGCATATATGAATCAAATTAAAATTTAGAGTGGATTTTTAATTATGAGATGTCATAATACCTTTTATTTCATGCTTATTTTTATACCAGGAATAACCACTCGATATTTGCATGCCTTGTTGTTATTTAGAGTCATAAAATAATAATTTTATGTCTCTAATTTTTGTAGTATGTATATTGTTTGTTTGTATTGATAATTCCTTTGATTTTTTATTAATGTTCATTTAGTGGGTAATTGTTTTCAAACCATTTTAAATTGATGCATACTTGTGAATTACATAATTTTCCCCCGACATTTTAAACCTGAATTTTCTAAATAATTTTACTAATAGTTTGTATGATATAATTTCAGTTTCAAATTAAACTGATTTTTTTTAATATGAGTGAGCTTGGTAAATGAGTGAGAAAAAGATATTTTACTGACAAAGAAATAAAGGAAATATGGGATAACGTGCTGTCTGACAATTAAGATGAATTTTAATTTCTAGAATGAGATGATAATAATGATCTATCTCTACAAAATGGAGTCAACTCCAAAGATTTGTTAAACCTGGCCGCCTGTAGGGTTGAGGTATCCGTTGGATTGTACAAATTGAGTAAAGTTCCCGTTCCTAAGCGTGGAAGAACGAGCTATCAGAATGATTACAATGTGAAAAGACATAGATGCCTTCCATCAAACATTCCTCCAACGTGCGTCAGACAGGATAAAATTCAACGTGTTACAATATGGAACAAAAATTGCACTCGTTATAAAATGCCAAATTGCAAAATCCGAACATTTATTGGATGTGCAAAATTCACTGTAGCATTATATCTAAATAAGGAAAAAATTGCTTCAAAATTTTCCTTACAATATAAATTACATAAGGAATGTACATGTGCAAAATATTTGATATGTCATTTTTAGATACATTTTCATCACAATTTTAATTTTATAAAGTCTGAACGCGATTAATTATAATTAAAAGTTAATAAAATTTTAATTGAGGTCAATATCTTCAAAGAACAATAATTAATTAAGTATTTTATGCCAATATTTATTAATTATATAACTGTAAATGATTTTTTCACGTGGTTTACGTTCTAGTGCTAAATGCATAACGATGCGTATATGCATCAAACCTAAAATTCAAAAAATAACCAATAAAAATGTTAAATAATTTTTTAATATTTTTTTCCATATTTATTTAAACCATGACCTTGACGAAAAAAATGTTTCGTAAAAATATAAAAAATCATGCATTGAAAGGTTAATTTTCCTTTTCCACTAAAATGTCAGATTAGTTAACTTTTTCCGGCCAAATAATATATGATTCCTGAAATTAATATAAAAAATAAGGAATTCACAGCTAGTAGTCAGGAAAAACCTTCATGACTCGGACCAGAATTTACGATAACTTCTAGAATAAGTCCCTTATTGCTGAGCCAAGTAGAATTTCCCGCATCACGCTGCTTTAGCCGGATTACTAGATGCAACTCGACGAAAGACGACTCCAGTTGGATTTTCCCGCAGAATAACGTAAAGCATTTTCTCCTTTCGATAGCAAACGGAGAGGAACGTCGCACCAAACCGCGAGCGCAAGCCCCCGCAAGATGACAAGCCCTGCCATTCTTTCCTTTTTTTTCTTGACATCTCGTCCGGTCAAGATTCACTTCCAATCTCAGACTCCGCTCCGACGCGCGAGAGCAAGATCCGCAAGGGGTCAAGCCGCCACACTCTTTCTCCTTTTCCATTTAGCTCAATATCAGAATCCGGACTCAAGACTAACTTCTTACATCGTGAAAGCTTCCGAGGTTAACTCGGGTAAACTCGTCTCTCCGCCCCCGAAAATTTCATAGGCTTACAAAAAAAAAATCATAAAATTAAATCTTACAAATCCCAGAAGTTTACTTTATCTTTAACTGAGAAAATTACGCCCCCACAACGAATCAACACAATGCAAACCGAACAGTGCAGTCCTGACCATCTGTACTCCGAAAGTGGGAAGTAAGGTGAACCCCCCAGCTAACAGTCGGAACCTAAGCGATAAGAAATCCAATTATATAAACTTACAACAAACCCCCACTGTCTTGAAGTAAAAATAAATTGCAACTATAACAAAGCGAAAGCAAGTGAGGATGAGAAAGCCGATTTTCGTTATCAGCGCCATTAGTAAAACGGCCACTTGCGAAGAAAAGCGACAACACCCTTATTGCTTTCCACTGTTAGTAAAACGACATAAACCAGGTGTCTCCTTGCATACATTTCCTGTCTTTGTTACACCAATAGTTTCAAGAACTACCAGCTAAATAATACTTTAACAATTTAAGAATATTTTTTTACCAGATTAAAATATACATGAGTACAAATAAAATTACCAGAATAATAATAACTTAAAACACATATTAATATAGTTAAAATTTGCGACATAACAATAGGCAATATATGCCGGAAGCACAGAAGAAAAAAACATTTGGTTATAAATAACAAAGACAGTCAATTGATCAGAAAAAGTAGCTATTAAAACAGTTATAATTACTGAAGAGGTTAATCAATGCAGTTAAGTAAATAAATGCAAAGTGGACATAACAATGACCATCAAACAATTTTAATGATTTCAAGAAGTAACAAGCAAAAATTCTGCCTGATTACGCTACCATGGCAACAAACTTCTTCATATAGTGTAAGGTAAATTATTAAAATTTCCCCATATCTCTTGTCTTGTTACATTTCGACATACTATCTAGATGGAAGAAACATTTAAAAAGTTTGAAATTTTATTGGTATTTGTAATTCTGCATTCTCAGACGTAATAGTGTGGTTAAACATGTATGAACAGTTACAAACACTAGACGGAGTAAGAGATTTAAAGAATATTTATAACTCCATGATGCTAACAGAATAATTACATACATGCCAATAACATATACATCGATATTGCCAACAATAGAGTAAATATATATGCAATAATACTCTCAAAAATTTCTAGAAATAAAATTGTATATAGTTTTGCCGGCTAGGTTTCAGATAGAATCAAGATATAACAAATTTTGCAGCAATAAGAGCGTATTGCCTGTTACAAGTACTATTGCATATTATGAAGGAAAAGAATAGAAAAGTAGGTTCTTAATTTCTTATATATTTTTCACCATAAACTGTTTATCTCAAATCAAATTAAGCTGTTTCTTGTAGAAGAAGAAATCGCATTTGAATCTAAATTAATGCCACAATATTTTCCATCCTTTGTTCAAGAGGTATCGATAAGAAGGCACTCTAGTAAAACAAATTGCGACATGAAATTCTTTTAGTTTTCAGCCACGTTCGACAGGAACCAAGCAAATGGGTTTAACAAAAATTTCCATTTTCCAAAAAAAGCAAATGGGTTTGAAATGTAATGTTTCAAACATTTTTTACTCGTAAACCGCTTTTAATCTGGTGTAATTATTTGCAGACTATTCTTCTTTCTTTCAAGAATTAAACAAAATTTTGAGTTAAAAACTAGCATATTAATAATATAATTTGTAAAGCTTATTAAAAATGGATAAATACTCTTTACAAATAAACTACAAAAAAGCAAATTAGAAAATTTTAGTAGTTTTATGCTTAAACATAGTATTGCTTTCTACTTCTATACTATTAAAATCTGTGCGCGTCTGTTTGTCCCCTACGTTTTTGGCATTTCTTTCGCTTTCTTTGTTGGGTTTTTCCCTATGAAAGGGATATTTCTCCACGGCAAGGGGCGAAATTAAGGTACTGGAGCATTTTTAGTCATGCCGCTAATTAAGCTTCTAATTGGCCGATCAAATTGCAACAAACGGCATACGTCGTTTGAAGATCCGCGAATTAAAAGTTTCGAAATTTCAAGAAAATTGGATGATTGGTTCCCAAATTACGAATTTTCCTTAATTAAACTAAATGAGTCGGAAAAATGCACCAAAAATACGTATCTCCCGATCTAACCGACCGATTTTTTTCAAATTTTGAATTTTGCACTTCCCGGATGCTCAAATGAATGTTAGCGTTAATTGTAAACTGTTTTGCTAATTAGGAGCCTAATTAGGAGGTTCATTAAAAAAGCGCTACTACCTTTATCTCCCTTTCCTAACTCTTGGTTGACGGCCTTCGACTCGGAAAGCGACGGGTGTCCGGGGGGAGAGATTGTATCCGTTTGACTGTTGGAATCGTCAAGGCCATTCGCCAGGGTTGAAATTAGCGTAGTGGCGCATTTTTATTCATTATGCTAATTAATCATCTAATTTGCCAATCCATCTAGAACAAAGAGCATCCTTCATCTGACCATCCATCGGTCGTAAATTTCTAAATTTGGAGCCGATCGCATGATTCGTTCCCGAGATACGAATATTTAGTGCATTTTTCTTAATAAGAGAAATTGAGCCGGAAAAATGCACAAAAATACGTAACTTTTGAAAGAATTAACCGATATCTTTCAAATTTTGAATTTTGCACTTCCCGGATGCTCAAATGAACTCGAAAGCGACGGGTGTCGGAAGAGGGGAGATGGTTTCCGCAGGACTTTTGGAATCGTCAAGGCCATTCGCCATGGATGAAATTAACGCAGTGGAGGATTTTTTATTCATTATGCTAATTAATCTTCTAATTTGCAGATCTCTCTGGAACAAAGACCAAACCCCTTTTCAAAATCTGGCAATTATAAGATTGTAAATTTCGAGCCGATCGGACTGTTAGTTGTTGAGATACTATTTTTTTGTGCATTTTTCGAACAATTCGTGATTTTTGGATGTGAATAAGAAAAGCAACTTTGAATAATACAAATTAATATTTCTAATAGCTTAAATCAGCGTGCTCATTTGTGTTACTGAGCTACGTAATCGTTCACTGCTTTTGTTATTATATATAAATTCATTAATATATATACTGTCGTAATTTTGGTAACAAATGTTTCTGTTCGCATAAAGCTAATATTAAATATAATTTTCATTAAGAAATTTGAATTGCAAAAAAATAAATATAAATATAAATAAACTATTTATTTAAATTCTGACTAATTATTTTTTGTTCAGGGTTTTTAAATTGAATTTCTATTGCTTGAACATGCTATATGGAAAGTGTTCTTAATATAAATAATTATGGTTGATTAATTACATTAATATATATATTGATGCACTTTTGTGTGTGAACCCTGGTAGTTAGGTTCATCTTTCGAATTCCAACGAGCGGGCTGGCTGCATGTGTACTTTCGTGATTTTACGCATGTGTATCGTGTACGCAGTATCTTCTGGATGCATATGTGAATAAAGCGGGCGCAGCCCGCGCAAACCCGCTGAACACAGGTAGTTCGATCCAACTTTCGAATACCCGTTAAAGAGATGTCTGTATGGGTATTTTCGTGATTTTACGCGTGTATATCGTGTAAGCAGTATCTTCTGAATGCAGACGTGACCAAAGCGGGCTCAGCCCGCGCAAAGCCACTGAACACTGGTAGTTCGGACGAACTTTCAAATCCCGGTGAGCGGGCTGGCTGCGTGGGTGTTTTCGTGATTTTCCGCAAGTGTATAGTGTATGCAGTATTTTCTGGATGCATAGGTGAATAAAGCGGGCGCAGCCCGCTGAACACTGGTAGTTTGTTCTAACTTTCGAATACCCTCGAAAGCGCTGGCTTCATGGGTGGTTTCGTGATTTTAGGCATATGTATCGTGTATGCAGTATATTCTGGTCACATACGTGAATAAAGTGGGCGGAGCCCGCGTAATTCCGCTGAACACTGGTAGTTCGGTCCAACTTTCGAATACCGGCGAAATAAAGCCAGTTCTTTTTTAAATGTCCTCCACAAAGGCATCACACCCCTTATACTAGCGGGCTTCAGCCCGCTGAGCTGGCGGGCTTGCCCGCTAGTCTATACTATTAAAATCTGTGTGCCTCTGTCTGTTTGTGTGTTTGTCACATCATCTTCTCAAGAACGGCTGGGTGTAGAGCTTAGCGGAAGGTACCGTTGGATTCAGAATTCCGTGGCTCGCCATATTGACCATCGGCATCTTCGTGCGACTTTAATTAGCCGAGATATTAATTAAAAACTGCTTTTTCCCCTACGTTTCCCTACGTTTTGCACTTTCTTTCACCCGTTTTCCCTGTTTTAGGGATTTGGCCGAGTGCCAAATTCGTTTTTCTCGAATAACTTGGGAACGGCGCCGAGTTGGAATTCGAAACGCATATCTCCGGATTCGAAAAAAAACAACAAATCCATCGATACCGGTTCCATCTTCGTACGACAATAATCCGCGGAGTTATTAGTTAAAAACTGCGAAAACAATAATTTCGGCACTCAGTCTTCCGAGTGGCAACGGTCTCGGCAGTCATCGGAGATAAAAATGCTATGGGAACGCCAAGGCCGTTCGCCACTAACAAACTAAGAATAAAAAATTAAAATAACTTAAAGGAATAAACTGAAAAGCTAAAATAAAACTAAAAATAGAAACATTCTCTTCATTTAGTTGTCGTTAGTTGAATGTAGATTGGTTTATGCCCTTGATAAGTCGAGTAAATGACGTCATAGATAAAATAAAAAGTTTTGTTTCCCGGTCTGGCAACAGATCAAATAGAATCAAAAGTTTAGTTTCCTGGTATGGCAACAAAAAATTTATTTACGAATTTTGGATTTGGAAGGAGACCGTCGCAATTTTTTCCAGCATTTCAAATTTCGTAAATATTCTTATTATTACTCATTGCACTTAATCTTTATTTCTTTTTACAGGATATTTGATTGTTTTTTGCATTTATATTTGTAGTTTTAGTAATTTATAGTAGTATTTTAGACTTTTATATGCTCCTGTTAGTTTAGAACTTGAGAATTCTTCGGAACATTAACTTGGTGACTCTTTTTATATATTTAATGTATTTTTTTGTAT
This sequence comes from Stegodyphus dumicola, assembly GCF_044657685.1. Classification (NCBI taxonomy): domain Eukaryota; kingdom Metazoa; phylum Arthropoda; class Arachnida; order Araneae; family Eresidae; genus Stegodyphus; species Stegodyphus dumicola. The sequence continues at coordinate 60,150,335 of NC_140775.1, read as the reverse complement.
TTTTTTAAAGATCTATTCATTCGTGTTTTATATTTCTGTTATTGTTGCTCGATAAATTGCATTTACATTTTATATTTTTGACATTTTCCTGTGTGCGATAACAATTATCGTTTTAAGGCGATCGAATGTTCTATATTTTATTAGATTTGTTATTTTGTTAGGTTTGTTATTTGAATTTCAGAATTGATTTCAGAAGTTCCTAATTTATATTTGTATTTATACCTTTTATTTATTTTGTGTTTAGGTTTTCATTTTCTGTTTATGTGCATTGTTCTCAGATTGACCTAATTATTAGAAATATTTTCATAATTTTTATCTGTGCTTGGAATTTTTCATAATATTACCCATATTATTTCTTATTTGCCAGCAATTTTTTAACAGGGAAGTTTTTGTTTTACATTTTTGATTTTTTAAAATTAATTTGCTCTTAAGTGGAAAATTTTTCATTTAGTCTAGGATTATTTTAAAATTTGTGTTGTATACATATAGAATGCATTAATTTTTTTTCCACCAGTATTGGTTTAATGAGCAATTTTTTTCTTTCATCTGCGTAGTCAATTTTTTGAGTCGAGTTAATATTTTGTAGTGCTTTTTTTAACGTACTGAAATGCCAAACGGAAAAGAGGCATTACAGGAGATGCATCAAGAAGACGAAGAGCTGAAGCACAGAGTTTACGGCGAGCTGCAGAAAATGAAGAAGAAACTGCTGCGAGACTGAGCACGCAACCGCGTCGGCAAGCAAACCTACGCGCTCAAGAAACGGAAGAAGAAACCGCTACGAGACTCGGCAGGAAAGCTCAACATCAAGAAAATTTACGTGCTGCAGAAACGGAACAAGAAACCATTAGGAGACTCAGCAGGCAATCCCAATGTCAAGAAAATTTGCGTGCTCAAGAAAGTGAAGAAGAAACCAGTAGGAGGCACAGTCTGGACTCTCATCGTCATCGTCAAGTTCGAGCGGAAGAGTCGGAAGAGGACGCTGCTACACGAAGAACGCGAGACGCTGCACGCCACAGACAAGTCCTATCCGAAGAAACAATGTCCGTACGAGAAGACAGGCTACGCATGAATGCAGCACAACGTTCACGCAGCACTCTTCACAATGCAGGAAGATGTGGACTCGAAGTTTATGTTGAGCAACACAGCGCCGGTTCAATGGAAGCTTCCTGCGATCTCTGCAACGGATTGTTCTTTACGGGAGAAAGGAATGCAAGAGGAAGATACATGCACTGCTGTAACAATGGGAAAATTGTCGAAGCTGAAAGAAGATATCCAGAAGAATGGCACAATTTAATGAATGGGAACCACCCGTTTTCTGAAGAGTTTTTTGCCAACATATGTACTTACAACTGCCTGCTCAGTTTTGCTTCATTGGGTGCCAATATAGAAATGCCTTCGGGTTCGGGTCCCTACTGCTTCAGGATTCACGGTGCCATATATCATCGAACGAGCCACCTTCATCCGCCTCATCCCGGTCAAGAACAGTATGCTCAGCTGTACATTTTAGATTCGGATCAAGCCCTCAGGCAGAGAATGAACATATTTGGAAATGTTGCCCTGAACGCCGAACTCCTGAGACAGTTGGACACAGTTTTAAGGAACGTTAATCCATATGCGGAAGCCTACAAGATGCTGAAGGAATTCGAAGAAGAAACTGTACGAGAGCAAGGTGCCGAAACTGCTGCGGATATCCGCATGTACATCAAGGGTGAAAGTGTTGCTGCAGGCGAGCACAGGGGACGTTACAATGCTCCGAAAGAAAATGAAGTTGCAGTCGTCTTCAAGAGTACGGACGGCGCTCCTCCATCGAACCGAGACATCGTGATCCATCCGAGAGGTGGCGGTCTCATCAACATCAGTACCTTAAATCCCAACTTGGAACCCATGACGTACGTACTTTTCTTTCCTCACGGCGAGCAAGGATTCAGAGTCGGACAGCAATACACAGAGTTACAGTTTTACAGTCACAGGGTGTCCGTACGACGAGATTGCTACAACCCGATTTTGTATGGCCGGAAATTGTTTCAGCAGTATCTCGTGGATGCATACGTAAAAGTTGAAGGCAACAGGATTGCGTACCTCCGGAGCCATCAGACGAATCTGAGAGTGGAAACTTACATGGGTCTTGCCGATCACATTTACAGAGTTGGTCAAGAGACGGGCGTCCGCCCTGGAATACCGGTTATACTTCCGTCAACGTTTATAGTAAGCCCTCACTGCATGCAGCAAAACTATCAGGACTCGATGGCCATTGTGCGCGACTTTGGTAAACCGGATCTGTTTTTGACTTTCACGTGCAACCCTAAATGGCCGGAAATAACAGAAAACTTATTCCCAGGACAGAAGGCTCACGATCGCCCGGACATCGTTTCGAGGGTATTTGACCTGAAGAAAACGGCTTTGATGCAAGATTTGACAAAGAATCACATCTTAGGTGCGACCATTGCAGATATACACGTCATCGAATTTCAGAAGAGAGGATTGCCTCATATGCACCTTTTGTTGTTTTTAGCGGAAGAAGACAAAAAGAGATGCAGAGTGCATCAATTTTCAATACCTTTGAGATGGTATACGGTAACTTTCGAATCCCGGTGAGCAGGCAGGCTACACTCATGTTTTTTGTGATTTTACGCATATCTGTTGTGTATGCAGTGTCTTCTGGATGCATAAATGAATAAAGCTGAACTCTGGTAGTTCGGTCCTAATTTCGAATCCCGGCGAACGGGCTGGGTCCATGGGTGTTTGCGTGATTTTACGCATGTGCCTCGTGTACGCAGCATCTTCTGGATGCATAAGTGAATAAAGCGGCCGAAATTCGCTCAAAACCTCTGATTACTGGTAGTTCGGTCCAACTTTCGAATCCAAGCGACCGTGTTGGCTCAATGTGTGTTTTCGGGATTTTTCGCATGTGTATCGTGTATGCGGTATCTTCTGCATGCATACTTGAATAAAGCGGGAGCAGCCCGCGCAAAACTACAGAACACTGGTAGTTCGTTCCAACTTTCGAATTCCGGGGTATTGTACATAAAATTTGGTCGCATACGTGAATACAGCGCGCGGATACCGGGTAAAACCGCTGAACACTGGTAGTTCGGTCAAACATTCGAATCTCTGCGAGCGGGCTGGCTGCATGGGTGTTTTCCTGATTTTCCGCATGTGTATAGTGTATAAAGTGATTTCTGGATGCATATGTGATAAAAGTGGGCGCAGTCTGCTCAAAACCTCTTAACGCTGGTAGTTCGATCCAACTTTCGGTGTCGGCGAACGAGCTGGCTCCCCGGGTGTTTTCTTGCTTTAACTCATGTGTATCATTTATGCAGTATCCTCTCCATGCTTATGTGTATAAAGCGGGCGCAGCCCGGTCCACAAAATCGCTGAACACTGGTATTTCGGTCCTACTTTCGAATTCCGGGGTACTGTATATAAAATTTGGATGTATACGTGAATACAGCGCGCGGATACCCGGTAAAACCGCTGAACGCTGGTAGTTCGCTCAAACTTTCGAATCTCGGCGAGCGGGCTGGCTGCATGGGTGTTTTCGTGATTGTTCGCATGTGTATCGTTTATAAAGTATCTCATGGATGCATACGTGAATAAAGCGGGCACAGAATACTGGTAATGCGGTAATTTCGAATCCCGACGAACTGGCTGGCTCCATGGGTGTTTTCGTGATTTTACGCATGTGTATAGTGTATGGAGTATCTTCTGGGTGTATATGTGAATAAAGCGGGCAGAGCCCGCGCAAAGCCACATAACACTGGTAATTCGGTCCAACTTTCGAATACCGGCGAACAGGCAGGCTCCATGTTTGTTTTCGTGATTTTACGCATGTGTATCGTTTATGCACCATTTTCAGCATGCATACGTGAATAAAGCGGGCACAGCACGCGCAAAATCGCTGAAAAATTGTATTTCGGTCCAACTTTCGAATCGGCAGCGGGCTGGCTGGAGGGGTGTTTTCGTGATTTTACGCATGTGTACGGTGTACGCAGTATCTTTTGCATGCACACGTGAACACTGTTTTGGGCGGGCTCCCGCCCAAAAGCGCTGAACACTGGTATTTCGATCCAAATTTCGAATACCCGCGAAAGGGCTGGAAGCATGGGTGTTTTCGTGATTTTCCGCATATGTATAGTGTATGCGGTAACTTCTGGATGCATAGGTGAAAAAAGCGGGGGAAGCCCGCGGAATGCCGCTAAAAAATGGTAGTTCGGTTCAACTTTTCAATACCGGCCAAATTTAACATAGGATATCTTTTAAAAACGAACAATGATAAGCGGGCTTCAGCCCGCTCAGCTGGCGGGCTTGCCCGCTAGTCTTATATACTATTAAAATCTGTGTGCATCTGTCTGTTTGTGTGTTTGTAACATCATCTCCTCGGGAACGGCTGGGTGTAGAGCTTAGCGGAAGGTACCGTTGGATTCAGAATGCCCGTGGCTCGCCGGATTGACCATCGGCATCTTCGTGCGACTTTAATTAGCCGAGATATTAATTAAAAACTGCTTTTGTCCCTACATTTCCCTACGTTTTGCACTTTCTTTCACGGGTTTCCCCTATTTTAGGGATTTGGCCGAGTGCCAAATTCGTTTTTCTCGAATATCTGCGGAACGGCTCCGAGTTGCGATTCGAAACGCATATCCCCGTATTCGAAAAAAATCAACGAATCCATCGATACCGGTCCCATCTTCGTACGACAATAATCGGCGGAGTTATTAATTAAAAACTGCGAAAACGTTATTTCATTTTTCGGAGTGGCAACCGTCTCGGAATTAGCTGAGATAAAATTGCTTTTTCGAAAGCGCCGGGGGGATGACAATTGCTTCCGCTCGAGATTTGTGCTGGCGAAAGGTCACGTGTCAATTTCTTTTTTCTTAAATATCTATGGAACGGCGCTGAGTTGGAATTCGAGGCAGGTGTCTGCGGATTCCAAAAAATTCTACGAATCCAATGATACCATTCTCATCTTCGTAGGACGTTAATCAGCTGAGATATTAATTAAAAACTGTGAAAACGCTAATTTTCGGGCTCATTTTTCCGATTGCAACAGTTTCTTGAATCCACGCAGATACAAATCAAGGTTATATTCTAAAGTTGAATAAAGCACGCGATTGCATGTTACCTAACTGTATTTTAAAAATATTTCGTTAATGTAGGCATTTTAAATAAACAGCTGCTTTTCACAATTTTTTTTTAATTTCAGGTTAGGATGATTGTCACGTTAATTCTTTTATTGATATTGAATAAAAGTTATTATATTACATTAAATTTAAATGATGACGTTCTTGAAGTTGTACAACTTTAATCAGCTGGGATATTAATTAAAAAATCTGAAAAAGCTATTTTTTAAAAATATGTTGTTATTTTTTTAATAATAAATTTGATTTTTTGGAATAATATATTTTTTTATGTTATTAGATACGTGCACTTAATTTAGATATTATCTTTTAATGCAAATGATATTTTAAATAAGTTCGCACCAATAAAAATTAAATTCACACTTTTTTTTTTTTTTTTTTTTTTAGATTAAAGATTTTTCTTTGCTCCTTTGAGATGGTATACGGTAACTTTCGAATCCCGGTGAGCAGGCAGGCTACACTCATGTTTTTTGTGATTTTACGCATATCTGTTGTGTATGCAGTGTCTTCTGGATGCATAAATGAATAAAGCTGAACTCTGGTAGTTCGGTCCTAATTTCGAATCCCGGCGAACGGGCTGGGTCCATGGGTGTTTGCGTGATTTTACGCATGTGCCTCGTGTACGCAGCATCTTCTGGATGCATAAGTGAATAAAGCGGCCGAAATTCGCTCAAAACCTCTGATTACTGGTAGTTCGGTCCAACTTTCGAATCCAAGCGACCGTGTTGGCTCAATGTGTGTTTTCGGGATTTTTCGCATGTGTAACGTGTATGCGGTATCTTCTGCATGCATACTTGAATAAAGCGGGAGCAGCCCGCGCAAAACTACAGAACACTGGTAGTTCGGTCCAACTTTCGAATTCCGGGGTACTGTACATAAAATTTGGTCGCATACGTGAATACAGCGCGCGGATACCGGGTAAAACCGCTGAACACTGGTAGTTCGGTCAAACATTCGAATCTCTGCGAGGGGGCTGGCTGCATGGGTGTTTTCCTGATTTTCCGCATGTGTATAGTGTATGAAGTGATTTCTGGATGCATATGTGATAAAAGTGGGCGCAGTCTGCTCAAAACCTCTTAACGCTGGTAGTTCGATCCAACTTTCGGTGTCGGCGAACGAGCTGGCTCCCCGGGTGTTTTCTTGCTTTAACTCATGTGTATCGTTTATGCAGTATCCTCTCCATGCTTATGTGTATAAAGCGGGCGCAGCCCGGTCCACAAAATCGCTGAACACTGGTATTTCGGTCCTACTTTCGAATTCCGGGGTACTGTATATAAAATTTGGATGCATACGTGAATACAGCGCGCGGATACCGGGTAAAACCGCTGAACACTGGTAGTTCGCTCAAACTTTCGAATCTCGGCGAGCGGGCTGGCTGCATGGGTGTTTCGTGATTGTTCGCATGTGTATCGTTTATAAAGTATCTCATGGATGCATACGTGAATAAAGCGGGCACAGAATACTGGTAATGCGGTTCTGGTAATGCGGTAATTTCGAATCCCGACGAACTGGCTGGCTCCATGGGTGTTTTCGTGATTTTACGCATGTGTATAGTGTATGGAGTATCTTCTGGGTGTATATGTGAATAAAGCGGGCAGAGCCCGCGCAAAGCCACATAACACTGGTAATTCGGTCCAACTTTCGAATACCGGCGAACAGACAGGCTCCATGTTTGTTTTCGTGATTTTACGCATGTGTATCGTTTATGCACCATCTTCAGCATGCATACGTGAATAAAGCGGGCACAGCACGCGCAAAATCGCTGAAAAATTGTATTTCGGTCCAACTTTCGAATCGGCAGCGGGCTGGCTGGAGGGGTGTTTTCGTGATTTTACGCATGTGTACGGTGTACGCAGTATCTTTTGCATGCACACGTGAACACTGTTTTGGGCGGGCTCCGCGGGCTCCCGCCCAAAAGCGCTGAACACTGGTATTTCGGTCCAAATTTCGAATACCCGCGAAAGGGCTGGAAGCATGGGTGTTTTCGTGATTTTCCGCATATGTATAGTGTATGCGGTAACTTCTGGATGCATAGGTGAAAAAAGCGGGGGAAGCCCGCGGAATGCCGATAAAAAATGGTAGTTCGGTTCAACTTTTCAATACCGGCCAAATTTAACATAGGATATCTTTTAAAAACGAACAATGATAAACGGGCTTCAGCCCGCTCAGCTGGCGGGCTTGCCCGCTAGTCTATACTATTAAAATCTGTGTGCCTCTGTCTGTTTGTGTGTTTGTAACATCATCTCCTCGGGAACGGCTGGGTGTAGAGCTTAGCGGAAGGTACCGTTGGATTCAGAATGCCCGTGGCTCGCCATATTGACCATCGGCATCTTCGTGCGACTTTAATTAGCCGAGATATTAATTAAAAACTGCTTTTTCCCCTACGTTTCCCTACGTTTTGCACTTTCTTTCACGGGTTTCCCCTATTTTAGGGATTTGGCCGAGTGCCAAATTCGTTTTTCTCGAATATCTGCGGAACGGCGCCGAGTTGGAATTCGAAACGCATATCTCCGGATTCGAAAAAAATCAACGAATCCATCGATACCGGTCCCATCTTCGTACGACAATAATCGGCGGAGTTATTAATTAAAAACTGCGAAAACGTTATTTCATTTTTCGGAGTGGCAACCGTCTCGGAATTAGCTGAGATAAAATTGCTTTTTCGAAAACGCCGGGGGGATGACAATTGCTTCCGCTCGAGATTTGTGCTGGCGAAAGGTCACGTGTCAATTTCTTTTTTCTTAAATTTCTATGGAACGGCGCTGAGTTGGAATTCGAGGCAGGTGTCTGCGGATTCCAAAAAATTCTACGAATCCAATGATACCATTCTCATCTTCGTAGGACGTTAATCAGCTGTGATATTAATTAAAAACTGTGAAAACGCTAATTTTCGGGCTCATTTTTCCGATTGCAACAGTTTCTTGAATCGCCGCAGATACAAATCAAGGTTATATTCTAAAGTTGAATAAAGCACGCGATTGCATGTTACCTAACTGTATTTTAAAAATATTTCGTTAATGTAGGCATTTTAAATAAACAGCTGCTTTTCACAATTTTTTTTTTAATTTCAGGTTAGGATGATTGTCACGTTAATTCTTTTATTGATATTGAATAAAAGTTATTATATTACATTAAATTTAAATGATGACGTTCTTGAAGTTGTACAACTTTAATCAGCTGGGATATTAATTAAAAAATTTGAAAAAGCTATTTTTTAAAAATATGTTGTTATTTTTTTAATAATAAATTTGATTTTTTGGAATAATATATTTTTTTATGTTATTAGATACGTGCACTTAATTTAGATATTATTTTTTAATGCAAATGATATTTTAAATAAGTTCGCCCCAATAAAAATTAAATTCACACTTTTTTTTTTTTTTTTAGATTAAAGATTTTTCTTTGCTCCTTTGAGATGGTATACGGTAACTTTCGAATCCCGGTGAGCAGGCAGGCTACACTCATGTTTTTTTGTGATTTTACGCATATCTGTTGTGTATGCAGTGTCTTCTGGATGCATAAATGAATAAAGCTGAACTCTGGTAGTTCGGTCCTAATTTCGAATCCCGGCGAACGGGCTGGGTCCATGGGTGTTTGCGTGATTTTACGCATGTACCTCGTGTACGCAGCATCTTCTGGATGCATAAGTGAATAAAGCGGCCGAAATTCGCTCAAAACCTCTGATTACTGGTAGTTCGGTCCAACTTTCGAATCCAAGCGACCGTGTTGGCTCAGTGTGTGTTTTCGGGATTTTTCGCATGTGTAACGTGTATGCGGTATCTTCTGCATGCATACTTGAATAAAGCGGGAACAGCCCGCGCAAAACTACAGAACACTGGTAGTTCGGTCCAACTTTCGAATTCCGGGGTACTGTACATAAAATTTGGTCGCATACGTGAATACAGCGCGCGGATACCGGGTAAAACCGCTGAACACTGGTAGTTCGGTCAAACATTCGAATCTCTGCGAGCGGGCTGGCTGCATGGGTGTTTTCCTGATTTTCCGCATGTGTATAGTGTATAAAGTGATTTCTGGATGCATATGTGATAAAAGTGGGCGCAGCCTGCTCAAAACCTCTTAACGCTCCGGGTGTTTTCTTGCTTTAACTCATGTGTATCTTTTATGCAGTATCCTCTCCATGCTTATGTGTATAAAGCGGGCGCAGCCCGGTCCACAAAATCGCTGAACACTGGTAGTTCGCTCAAACTTTCGAATCTCGGCGAGCGGGCTGGCTGCATGGGTCTTTTCGTGATTGTTCGCATGTGTATCTCATGGATGCATACGTGAATAAAGCGGGCACAGAATACTGGTAATGCGGTAATTTCGAATCCCGATGAACTGGCTGGCTCCATGGGTGTTTTCGTGATTTTACGCATGTGTATAGTGTATGGAGTATCTTCTGGGTGTATATGTGAATAAAGCGGGCAGAGCCCGCGCAAAGCCACATAACACTGGTAATTCGGTCCAACTTTCGAATACCGGGAAACAGGCAGGCTCCATGTTTGTTTTCGTGATTTTACGCATGTGTATCGTTTATGCACCATCTTCAGCATGCATACGTGAATAAAGCGGGCACAGCACGCGCAAAATCGCTGAAAAATTGTATTTCGGTCCAACTTTCGAATCGGCAGCGGGCTGGCTGGAGGGGTGTTTTCGTGATTTTACGCATGTGTACGGTGTACGCAGTATCTTTTGCATGCACACGTGAACACTGTTTTGGGCGGGCTCCCGCCCAAAAGCGCTGAACACTGGTATTTCGGTCCAAATTTCGAATACCCGCGAAAGAGCTGGAAGCATGGGTGTTTTCGTGATTTTCCGCATATGTATAGTGTATGCGGTAACTTCTGGATGCATAGGTGAAAAAAGCGGGGGAAGCCCGCGGAATGCCGCTAAAAATGGTAGTTCTGTTCAACTTTTCAATACCGGCCAAATTTAACATAGGATATCTTTTAAAAACGAACAATGATAAGCGGGCTTCAGCCCGCTCAGCTGGCGGGCTTGCCCGCTAGTCTATACTATTAAAATCTGTGTGCCTCTGTCTGTTTGTGTGTTTGTAACATCATCTCCTCGGGAATGGCTGGGTGTAGAGCTTAGCGGAAGGTACCGTTGGATTCAGAATGCCCGTGGCTCGCCATATTGACCATCGGCATCTTCGTGCGACTTTAATTAGCCGAGATATTAATTAAAAACTGATTTTCTCCCTACGTTTCCCTACGTTTTGCACTTTCTTTCACGGGTTTCCCCTATTTTAGGGATTTGGCCGAGTGCCAAATTCGTTTTTCTCGAATATCTGTGGAACGGCTCCGAGTTGCGATTCGAAACGCATATCCCCGTATTCGAAAAAAATCAACGAATCCATCGATACCGGTCCCATCTTCGTACGACAATAATCGGCGGAGTTATTAATTAAAAACTGCGAAAACGTTATTTCATTTTTCGGAGTGGCAACCGTCTCGGAATTAGCTGAGATAAAATTGCTTTTTCGAAAGCGCCGGGGGGATGACAATTGCTTCCGCTCGAGATTTGTGCTGGCGAAAGGTCACGTGTCAATTTCTTTTTTCTTAAATATCTATGGAACGGCGCTGAGTTGGAATTCGAGGCAGGTGTCTGCGGATTCCAAAAAATTCTACGAATCCAATGATACCATTCTCATCTTCGTAGGACGTTAATCAGCTGAGATATTAATTAAAAACTGTGAAAACCCTAATTTTCGGGCTCATTTTTCCGATTGCAACTGTTTCTTGAATCGCCGCAGATACAAATCAAGGTTATATTCTAAAGTTGAATAAAGCACGCGATTGCATGTTACCTAACTGTATTTTAAAAATATTTCGTTAATGTAGGCATTTTAAATAAACAGCTGCTTTTCACAATTTTTTTTTAATTTCAGGTTAGGATGATTGTCACGTTAATTCTTTTATTGATATTGAATAAAAGTTCTTATATTACATTAAATTTAAATGATGACGTTCTTGAAGTTGTACAACTTTAATCAGCTGGGATATTAATTAAAAAATCTGAAAAAGCTATATTTTAAAAATATGTTGTTATTTTTTTAATAATAAATTTGATTTTTTTATGTTATTAGATACGTGCACTTAATTTAGATATTATCTTTTAATGCAAATGATATTTTAAATAAGTTCGCACCAATAAAAATTAAATTCACACTTTTTTTTTTTTTTTTTTTTTTTAGATTAAAGATTTTTCTTTGCTCCCTTGAGATGGTATACGGTAACTTTCGAATCCCGGTGAGCAGGCAGGCTACACTCATGTTTTTTGTGATTTTACGCATATCTGTTGTGTATGCAGTGTCTTCTGGATGCATAAATGAATAAAGCTGAACTCTGGTAGTTCGGTCCTAATTTCGAATCCCGGCGAACGGGCTGGGTCCATGAGTGTTTGCGTGATTTTACGCATGTGCCTCGTGTACGCAGCATCTTCTGGATGCATAAGTGAATAAAGCGGCCGAAATTCGCTCATAACCTCTGATTACTGGTAGTTCGGTCCAACTTTCGAATCCAAGCGACCGTGTTGGCTCAATGTGTGTTTTCGGGATTTTTCGCATGTGTAACGTGTATGCGGTATCTTCTGCATGCATACTTGAATAAAGCGGGAGCAGCCCGCGCAAAACTACAGAACACTGGTAGTTCGGTCCAACTTTCGAATTCCGGGGTACTGTACATAAAATTTGGTCGCATACGTGAATACAGCGCGCGGATACCGGGTAAAACCGCTGAACACTGGTAGTTCGGTCAAACATTCGAATCTCTGCGAGCGGGCTGGCTGCATGGGTGTTTTCCTGATTTTCCGCATGTGTATAGTGTATAAAGTGATTTCTGGATGCATATGTGATAAAAGTGGGCGCAGCCTGCTCAAAACCTCTTAACGCTGGTAGTTCGATCCAACTTTCGGTGTCGGCGAACGAGCTGGCTCCCCGGGTGTTTTCTTGCTTTAACTCATGTGTATCGTTTATGCAGTATCCTTTCCATGCTTATGTGTATAAAGCGGGCGCAGCCCTCTCCACAAAATCGCTGAACACTGGTATTTCGGTCCTACTTTCGAATTCCGGGGTACTGTATATAAAATTTGGATGCATACGTGAATACAGCGCGCGGATACCGGGTAAAACCGCTGAACACTGGTAGTTCGCTCAAACTTTCAAATCTCGGCGAGCGGGCTGGCTGCATGGGTGTTTTCGTGATTGTTCGCATGTGTATCGTTTATAAAGTATCTCATGGATGCATACGTGAATAAAGCGGGCACAGAATACTGGTAATGCGGGTCTGGTAATGCGGTAATTTCGAATTCTGACGAACTGGCTGGCTCCATGGGTGTTTTCGTGATTTTACGCATGTGTATAGTGTATGGAGTATCTTCTGGGTGTATATGTGAATAAAGCGGGCAGAGCCCGCGCAAAGCCACATAACACTGGTAATTCGGTCCAACTTTCGAATACCGGCGAACAGGCAGGCTCCATGTTTGTTTTCGTGATTTTACGCATGTGTATCGTTTATGCACCATTTTCAGCATGCATACGTGAATAAAGCGGGCACAGCACGCGCAAAATCGCTGAAAAATTGTATTTCGGTCCAACTTTCGAATCGGCAGCGGGCTGGCTGGAGGAGTGTTTTCGTGATTTTACGCATGTGTACGGTGTACGCAGTATCTTTTGCATGCACACGTGAACACTCTTTTGGACGGGCTCCCGCCCAAAAGCGCTGAACACTGGTATTTCGGTCCAAATTTCGAATACCCGCGAAAGGGCTGGAAGCATGGGTGTTTTCGTGATTTTCCGCATATGTATAGTGTATGCGGTAACTTCTGGATGCATAGGTAAAAAAGCGGGGGAAGCCCGCGGAATGCCGCTAAAAAATGGTAGTTCGGTTCAACTTTTCAATACCGGCCAAATTTAACATAGGATATCTTTTAAAAACGAACAATGATAAGCGGGCTTCAGCCCGCTCAGCTGGCGGGCCTCAGCCCGCTAGTCTATACTATTAAAATCTGTGCGCGTCTGTTTGTTTGTTTGTTTGTTTGTTTGTTTGTAACATCATCTTCTCAAGAACGGCTGGGTGTAGAGCTTAGCGGAAGGTACCGTTGGATTCGTCGTGTCCGTGGGAAGCCATTTTGACCATTGGCATCTTCGTGCGATTATAATTAGCCGAGATATTAATTAAAAACTAATTTTCTCCCTACTTTCCCTACGTTTTTCACTTTCTTACTCGGGTTTTCCCTGTTTTAGGGATTTGGCTGCGTGCCAAATTCGTTTTTCTCGAATATCTCCGGAACGGCGCCGAGTTGGAATTCGAAACGCATATTCCCGGATGCAAAAAAAATCAACGAATCCATCGATACCGGTCCCATCTTCGTACGACAATAATCGGCGGAGTTATTAATTTAAAACTGCGAAATCATTTATTTCAGCACTAATTCTTCCAAGTGGCAACAGTCTCGGTAGTCGCTTCATATAAAAATACTTCTAATCGCCAAGGCCCTTCGCCTCTAAAAAACTGAGAATAAAAAATGAAAATAACTTAAAGGAATAAACTAAAAATAAAATAAAACTAAAAATAGAAACATTCTCTTCATTTAGTTGTCGTTAATTGATTGCAGATTGGTTTAATCGACGTCAAACATAAAATAAAAGTTTTGCTTTCTGGTTTGGCAACAGATCAAATAGAATCAAAAGTTTTGTTTCCTGGTATGGCAACAAAAAAATTTATTTACGAATTTGTGTTTCGGAAGGATAGCGTACGAAAATTTTCTCTGATACCAAATATCGTAAATATTCATATTATTACATATTGCACCTAATCTTTATTTCTTTTTACAGGACATTTGATTGTTTTTTGCATTTATATTTGTAGTTTTAGTACTTTAAAGTAGTATTCTAGACTTTTATATGCTTCTGTTAGGTTAGAACTTGAGAATTCTTAGGAACATCAATTTTTGTGATATATTTAATATTTTCTTCGTATTTTTTTAAAGATATATTCATTCGTATTATATATTTGTGTTTTTGTTGCTTAAAAAATTTCATTTACGTTTTATATTTTTAACATTTTACTGTGTGCGGTAACAACTATCGTTTTAAGGCGATCGAATGTTCTTTTATTAGATGTAGTAGTTCATTTTTGCTTTTAAATTTCAGAATTGATTTCATAGCTTTTTAATTTATCTTTGCATTTATACTTTCATTTATTTTGTGTTTATAATTTTCATTTTGTTTTTACGTGAGTTGTTGTACGATAATAACTATCGTTATAAGGCGATCGAATGTTCTTCTTTTACATGTATTAGTTCATTTTTGCTTTTAAATTTCAGAATTGATTTCATAGCTTTTTAATTTATCTTTGCATTTATACTTTTATTTATTTTGTGTTTATAATTTTCATTTTCTTTATACGTGAGTTGTTGTACGATAATAACTATCGTTTTAAGGTGATCGAATGTTCTTTTTTTAGATGTATTAGTTCATTTTTGCTTTTAAATTTCAGAATTGATTTCATAACTTTTTAATTTATCTTTGCATTTATACTTTTATTTATTTTGTGTTTGTAATTTTCATTTTATTTTTATGCGCATTGTTTTCAGATTAGCTGAATTATTAGAAATATTTTCATGATTGTTATGTGTGCTTAGAATTTTCATAGTATTACCCATATTATTTGGTATTTACCAGCAATTTTGTAATCGGCAAGTTTTGGTTTCAGAATTTTTGACTTTTTTAAATTAAGTAGCTCTTGAGCGGATAAGTTTTCATTTAGTCTGGAATTATTTACATTTAGAATGCATTAACTAATTTTCAGGAGTACTGTTTTAACGAACAAGTTTTTTTCTTTCATCTTTTACGTTCGATTATTACTTTGTTAGTTCAGTTATTGTTTTAGTAGAGTAGTATTTTTTTTAACACACTGAAATGCCGAAACGGAAAAGAAGCATTACGGGAGATGCATCGAGAAGACGAAGAGCTGAAGCACAAAGGTTACGGCGAGCTACAGAAAATGAAGAAGAAACCGCTAGCAGACTGAGTGCGCAAGCAGAGCGCCAAGCAAACCTACGTGTTCAAGAAACGGAAGAAGAAACCGCTAGCAGACTGAGTGCGCAGGCAGAGCGCCAAGCAAACCTACGTGGTCAAGAAACAGAAGAAGAAACCGCTAGCAGACTGAGTGCGCAAGCAGAGCGCCAAGCAAACCTACGTGGTCAAGAAATGGAAGAAGAAACCGCTAGCAGACTGAGTGCGCAAGCAGAGCGCCAAGCAAATCTACGTGGTCAAGAAACAGAAGAAGAAACCGCTAGCAGACTGAGTGCACAAGCAGAGCGCCAAGCAAACCTACGTGGTCAAGAAACGGAAGAAGAAACCGTTAGCAGACTGAGTACGCAAGCAGATCGTCAAGCAAACCTACGTGGTCAAGAAACGGAAGAAGAAACCGCTATGAGACTCTGCACGCAAGCACAACAGCAAGAAAACTTACGCGCTCAAGAAACGGAAGAAGAAACCAGTTCGAGACTCTGCAGGCAATCACATCGGCAAGCAAACCTACGTGCTCAAGAAACGGAAGAAGAAACAAGTAGGAGACTCAGCAGGCAAGTGCAACGTCAAGAGAACTTGCGCACTCAAGAGTCGGAACAGGACGCTACTACACGAAGAACGCAAGACACTGCACGTCACAGACAAGTCAGATCCGAAGAAACAATGTCTGTACGAGAAGACAGGCTACGCAGGAATGCAGCACGACGTTCGCGTAGCACTCTGCACAATGCAGGAAGATGTGCACTCGAAGTTTACGTTGAGCAACACACCGCCGGTTCAATGGAAGCTTCCTGCGATCTCTGCAACGGATTGTTCTTTACGGGAGAAAGGAACGCAAGGGGAAGATACATGCACTGCTGTAACAATGGGAAAATTGTCGAAGCTGAAAGAAGATATCCAGAAGAATGGTGCAATCTAATGAATGGGAACCACCCGTTTTCTGAAGAGTTTTTTGCCAACATACGCACTTACAACTGCCTGCTGAGTTTTGCTTCATTGGGTGCCAATATAGAAATGCCTACAGGTTCGGGTCCCTACTGTTTCAGGATTCATGGTGCCATATATCATCGGACGAGCCACCTTCATCCGCCTCATCCCGGTCAAGAACAATATGCTCAGCTGTACATTTTAGATTCGGATCAAGCCCTCAGGCAGAGAATGAACATATTTGGAAATGTTGCCCTGAATGCCGAACTGCTGAGACAGTTGGACGCAGTTTTGAGGAACGTTAATCCATATGCCGAAGCCTACAAGATGCTGAAGGAATTCGAAGAAGAAACTCTACGAGAGCAAGGCGCCGAAACTGCTGCGGATATCCGCATGTACATCAAGGGTGAAAGTGTAGGTACGGGCGAACACAGAGGACGTTACAATGCTCCGAAAGAAAATGAAGTTGCAGTCGTCTTCAAGAGTACGGACGGCGCTCCTCCATCGAACCGAGACATCGTGATCCATCCAAGAGGTGGCGGTCTCATCAACATCAGTACCTTAAATCCCAACTTGGAACCGATGACGTACGTGCTTTTCTTTCCTCACGGCGACCAAGGATTCAGAGTCGGACAGCAATACACAGAGCTGCAGTTTTACAGTCACAGGGTGTCCGTACGACGAGATTGCTACAACCCGATTTTGTATGGCCGGAAATTGTTTCAGCAGTATCTCGTGGATGCATACGTAAAAGTTGAAGGCAACAGGATTGCGTACCTCCG
Source organism: Stegodyphus dumicola (assembly GCF_044657685.1). NCBI lineage: Eukaryota > Metazoa > Arthropoda > Arachnida > Araneae > Eresidae > Stegodyphus > Stegodyphus dumicola. The sequence goes on along the minus strand of NC_140775.1, from coordinate 60,133,455 downwards.
GAGTCATCAGACGAATCTGAGAGTGGAAACTTACATGGGTCTTGCCGATCACATTTACAGAGTTGGTCAAGAGACGGGCGTCCGCCCTGGAATACCGGTTATACTTCCGTCAGCGTTTATAGGAAGCCCTCGCTGCATCCAGCAAAACTATCAGGACTCGATGGCCATTGTGCGCGACTTTGGTAAACCGGATCTGTTTTTGACTTTCGCGTCCAACCCTAAATGGCCGGAAATAACAGAAAACTTATTCCCAGGACAGAAGGCTCACGATCGCCCGGACATCGTTTCGAGGGTATTTGACCTGAAGAAAACAGCTTTGATGCATGATTTGACAAAGAATCACATCTTAGGTGCGACCATTGCAGATATACATGTCATCGAATTTCAGAAGAGAGGACTGCCTCATATGCACCTTTTGTTGTTTTTAGCGGAAGAAGATAAAATAAGAGATGCGGAGTGCATCGACTCGCTGGTGTGTGCTGAACTTCCAGATGCTACTCGACATCCGGAGCTACACGACATTGTGAAGTCATCGATGATTCACGGACCCTGCGGTGAACTGAATCGAAACTCTCCCTGCATGAGTGATGGTGTATGTTCGAAAGGATTTCCGAAACCGTTTCAGGCAGAAACTAAAGAGAACGTGAACGGCTACCCACTCTACAGAAGAAGGGACGACGGAAACTTTATCGTGATCAAGGGTCATGCCGTCGATAACAGATGGGTTGTTCCTTACAATCCGTATTTATCGAAAAAGTACAACGCCCACATAAACGTTGAAGTATGCAGCTCCATAAAATCGGTGAAGTATTTGTTCAAATATGTGTACAAGGGTCATGATGCAGCTAAAGTTGTTCTGGAAGAATCTGGAGATAGAACTTTAATGTGGGACGAGATCAAATGCTTCTTAAATGCAAGATACGTGTCTGCCCCTGAAGCAGCATGGAGGCTGTTTGAAAAGAGAATGCATTCCAAGTCGCACTCCATCATACGACTACCGGTTCATTTGGAAAACCTGCAGTCCGTCTATTTTGCCGAATCAGAAGAAAGGAATGCTTTCCAGAGAGCTGCCGAGAAAAATACCATGCTCACCGGATGGTTTGAACTGAACAGGACAGTTCCCGAAGCGAATGGTTACCTGTATGCCGAAGTGCCTAAACATTTCACCTGGAGGAATCACGCCTGGCAGACACGAGTTAGACTTGGAGATTACATCATTTCAAGAATGTATTCTGTTAGCCCGAAAGATGTTGAGCGTTTCCATCTGAGGTTGCTGCTGTGTCACGTTAAAGGAGCGAAGAGTTTTGCCGACTTAAGAACTTACGAAGGTGTGGAGTATTCAACGTTCAAGGAAGCCTGCCGTGCGAGGCATCTACTGCAAGACGACGAAGAATGGAAAAATACTCTGGCAGAAGCATCGGCTTTTCAAATGCCACCGCAGCTAAGACAGCTTTTTTGCTTCATCTGTGTTTTCTGCAACCCTGCGGAACCCGTCGCTTTGTGGAATGAATTGAAAGAGTCCCTTTCTGAAGATTTTGCGAGATCTTACTCCTTAGAAGACAGTTTCAGCCTTGCACTGAGAAGTATAGAAGACGAGTTAGAAGTGCACAATGTTTCGCTATGTTCTCTTGGTCTCCCGCAACCAACATTGACTGATGCTGTTTCTCTCGAAGTCCCGCAGTTCGATGTCCAATATGAAAACGAACAAGCCGAAGTGTTGAACGGGATGTTGAATCCTGAACAGAAATTAGTTTACGACTCGGTTTTGGAAGCTGTACGAGATGAGAATCCTAACACACCGAAGACATTTTGTGTTAATGCGTTTGCCGGAGCTGGAAAAACTTTCCTTTTTAGGACGATCCTTCATGCTGTTCGAGGAATGGGCCACGTTGCCATTCCCGTTGCGTGGACAGGTATTGCTGCTGTGCTGTTGACCGGTGGAAGAACTGTACACTCTACTTTCAAGTTGCCCGTTCCACTTCTGGAAAATTCTTCGTGCCGTGTGAGACAAGATAGCGCTGAGGGAAGGTACTTGAAGACTGCGAAACTTTTCATATGGGATGAATGCACCATGACGCCTCATTATGCTTTGGAAGCTGTCGACAGATTGCTGAGAGACTTGACCGGACTGGATGTTCCTTTTGGCGGTAAAACCTTAGTTTTAGGAGGTGACTGGAGACAAACATTACCTGTTGTCCCACACGGAAACCGAACTTCTGCGATCGAGAGCTGCATCAGGAATTATTTTTGTGGCCACATTTCAAACAGTGCACGCTTTCCACCAATATGCGATTGAATCCGGAAGAACAAGAATTTTCAGAATGGCTTCTGCAGTTGGGAGATGGTCGTCTTAGAAATGACAGTGGCTTGGACGAAGACGTTATCGAAATTCCATCTTTGTGTGTGGTCAACAGATCAATTGTAGAAGAAATGTTTGGCTGCGGTAATGAATTCGACTTACAAGACTTGGCCAGTAAAGCGATTTTATGTCCAAAGAACGAGGAAGCTCTGAAGCTTAACGAAGAAATTCTTTCCACGTTTCCAGGTCAAGTTTTCACGCACTACAGTGCAGACTCGGTTATTTGCGATGACGAAGAAGAACAAGAAACGTATCAGCTGGATTTCATCCACAGCCTGACGCCTTCTGGAATGCCACCTCATCGTCTGAATTTGAAAGTTGGAGTTATAGTTATGCTTCTACGAAATCTACATCCATCGGTTGGACTCTGCAACGGAACAAGGCTCATTGTGAAGAGAATTATGCCAAACGTTTTAGATTGTGAAGTCATCTCTGGACAGAATGCTGGATCGAGAGTTTTCATTCCACGTGTTGAACTTTCACCATCAGATTCAAACCTCCCCTTTCAGCTCAAGCGAAGACAGTTTCCCATCAGGCTTGCATTTTGTATGACTATTAATAAGTCACAGGGACAGACGCTTAAGAAAGTTGGAATTTATTTACCGCAACCAGTTTTCAGTCACGGAATGCTTTATGTAGCTTTTTCAAGATGTTCGTCTATGAGGAATGTTCGTGTTTTAGTGAAAGACACCAAGAAGCAAGGCCGTTTGATACCCGCATGTTCTAAAGTATTCACAAGAAATATTGTTTACAGGGAGGTTCTGCAGTAAAAAAGTTACTCGAGACATTGAAACAGTGAGATTTTTGCAACACAAAATGAAGTTAATCAAGCCAAAGCAAAAATGAAAAAGATTTGAGGTTTTTGGATGACTGGGATAAATTGAAGCAAGTCAAGATGAAGCTGAAACAGTTTGAGAATGATGCATTAGTCGGCTTTTATGTCGGTTGTTACAAAGTGGAATTTTGGAGTAGTTAGGCAATCGGAAGCTGTATTATTTTTTCAATGTTGTAAATATTTTTTATAAATTTTGCTTTTCAGGTCTACATACAATTGCGTTAATTAATTTTAAAACATTTTATGTATTTTTCTTTTTTAGGTATGTATGGAAGTGATTTCAATCACATAAAAATATTTCTTTTTCAGGTGTATATAGAAATGATTTGATTCAAATTAAAATGTTTTTATACATTTCTTTTCAGATGTACATAGAACTTGTAAATACCTTTTTTCAGGTGTATATAGAAATGATTTCATTCAAATTAAAATGTTTTTCTTTTCAGGTGTACATAGAACATGTAAATTTTTGTAAATAATTTTTCTTATTCATTGCTTGCATTTTTGTAAGCACATACAAATATATATATATCTTAATTGTGCGTGTGTGTATATATGTATATACAATTGCATCAATATATATATATATATATATACATATTTATATATAGTGATGCAATTTTGTCTATGATTCTGTAACAGCAGACCAGGGAAGGGGCTGATACCTGGGAGAAAAAATAACCCCCTGGTCGATGAGGTTGCAGAGGAGACCCCAGGTGTCAGGCAGTTTATGCCGTCAAAAGCCCACCAATTTTTTCTGTTTACATTTTTTTTTTCTGTTCAAGTTTTTGTGTTTAATATAAACTTATAACTAAGAAATTATTATTATTATTATTATTTCTTTTCAGATAAATACGGATTGTAGCTCGCCCATCTGGCGTACTTACTCGGTAGATTTTAAAAATTATTTTCTGTTTTTCTTTGAACTATTGACGCAATAACTGATTTCATTCATATAAAATATTTTTTTTTGCATGATATTTAATATACTCAAGGGATAGGCCTGTAATGTCTTTCCCAAAGTTGTGTCTTTTATAGACGTAGGTACAGTAAAATATTTTACGGGTTCACACGACTGACATTTTATGAAACGTTTGGAAAAGTTTCTGTGTGCTGCCCTACTGTGTTATCCAAAGAACAACAGTTGCAGTAGTTGATGATAATGTGTGTACAGCCCCAAATAATTGGAGACAAGGACATTTTGGAGTTTGTTCAAAGCTAAAAAAATATCATTGATGCAGATTCCGACAAAGAAAACGAAATGAATAATGCAGTTCTTGTGAATGATTTTGTTTCATTGATTTTTTATTAAATACATGCCTATATGCATATCTGTGCAAATAAAATGTACTCTAATAAATTTAATTTTGTTGAAAATATGTTTTTTTTTTTTTTTTTTTTTTTTTTTTTTTTTTTTTTTTTTTCAATATCCTTTAACACGAAAAAATTCTTCAGTCCCTTCGGTTTCGTGTTAATAATAATGAAAGTGAGAAAAACAATTTTAATCATAGATTTAAAATTATTTTTCTGTTTTTGATTTAAATACAAAATATTTCCACAAATTTCACACAGAAACTATTTTAGACACCAGCAAAGAATTGAGTGGGTGCAGCCCACCCATCTGCAATACTTACTCGGTAGATTTTAAAAATTATTTTCTGTTATTTATTTATTTTGAATGCGATAAAAACAGGCGACTAACTAATTTGGTTTATATGTATGTACATATATATTTTCAAATGTATATACAGGGGATATTGGACACATACAACACTATTCACACAATATGAGCTATATCCACACAATGATGGAACAAGGTGTGCAGCAGATGCAAGACATGGGCATGATTCACATGATATTTGATATACTCGAGGGATAGGACTGTAATGAGCAAATGAGTTTGTTCCACAAAGTTGCGTCTTTTACAAACACCCAACATTCGAATCCCAGTGAATGGGGTGGCTGCATGGGTGTTTTTGTTATTTTCCCCATGCCACTTTCCTTTAAAAAGCCGACAAGAAGGCATCCCTCCCCTTAGGCAGATTGCACTCGAGTGCTTTGCCGTAGCTGAATACGCTACACCACTACATTACACACGGAAGTAAAAATGACACTTCCTGTGGTCGTTGCCTAATTATTCAAAATATTTTGATAATTGTTATCTGTTCTTAGAATTTCCATAGCATTGCACATATTATTATTTAACATTCTGTTATTTACCAGCAATTTTATAATCTGCAAGTTTTGGTTTTACAATTTTTGATTTTTTAAAATTAACACCTTCTTACACAATTTGCAAACGAGTTCAATAGCCAAACATTCTCTTTCATATTACATCTGAAGAACTGTTGTAGCATTATGCAACAAACATTTCGCTGTTCATTAAAATATAGGAACACTTTTCAATCAAATTTTGATTAGAATTTGATGTAGATTGAAAAGTTGTTTTCAACTCAGCTGCCTTTACACTCGCAGTTGTATTCACAATTGATTTTCACGCTGGACTTTTATCATTTGTCATATCCGCTAAATTTTAAGTGTCAGCAATTTTTTCTGCGGTAACAGCATCTACAAATGACCATCTGCCATGAATATTCTTCACACATGCACGAGTTTTATTTTAGAACCGCTGATGCTTTGGGTTTATGATACTACTTGCTAATAGTATGCATTATGATAGCATAAGTAAAAAACAAATTTACCAGTATAATCAAAATAGAACAAATTCACGACTAAAATATTATCAAGAGTCTTAGAAGACCCTTCGAAGAACATTTTTAGAAGGTAAACAAAGATAACTGACGAAAACTGATCAGCTCGAAAACCCACGCTTGAAAAATGTAAACAAACGCCGCCGAAAGCAGTTACAGTTACGACTAAGATCAAAGGTTTGCTCGCAGTTAAAAGTATTACTTCCGAGCATGAAAAAATTGTAACATAATGCTTTTAAAAGTTTTCTACTATTTTAAAGGCATTTAAATGCCAGTATATATTTACTGTTATGAAACATAATTACAAAAGAGATGTTAAGTATAAAATATATAGACAGCAGTTGGAGTTTACCAAAAAGAATTTAAATAAAGGAATTTTAACAACGAGTTTACTGTTGGAATATCACACCCGAAAATTTTCGCGATTACACTTCGTACAAGCAGCTGAGCGGTAAAATCGCTGAACACTGGTAGTTCGGTCCAACTTTCTAATCCCGGCGAGCGGGCTGGCTGCATGTGTGTTTTCGTGGTTTTCCGCATGCAGTATCTTCTGCATGCATACGTTAACAAAGCGGGCGCAGCAAATGTAAAATCGCTGTACACTGGTAGTTAGGTCCAACTTTCGAATACCACGAAGGCATCCATCCCCTGAAGTAATGGGCTTCAGCCCGCTCAGCTGGCGGAATTGCCCGCTAGTCTATACTATTAAAATCTGTGCGCGTCTGTTTGTTTGTAACCTCATCTTCTCAAGAACGGCTTTATGGAGAGCTTAGCGGAAGGTACCGTTGGATTCAGAATTCCCGTATCTCGCCATATTGACCATTGGCATCTTCGTGCGACTTTATTTAGCCGAGATATTAATTAAAAACTGCTTTTTCCCCTACGTTTTTGCATTTCTTTCGCTTTCTTTGTTGGGTTTTTCCCTATGAAAGGGATATTTTTCCGCGGCAAGGGGCGAAATTAAGGTACTGGAGCATTTTTAGTCATGTCGCTAATTAAGCGTCTAATTGGCCGATCGACTTGGGACAAACGGCATTCGTTGTTTGAAAATCCGCGAATTAAAAATTTCGAAATTTCCAGAAAATTGGATGATTGGTTCCCAAATTACGAATTTTCCTTAATTAAACTAAATGAGTCGGAAAAATGCACAAAAATACGTATCTCCCGATCTAACCGACCGATGTTTTCCAAATTTTGAATTTTGCACTTCCCGGATGCTCAAATGAACGTTAGCGTTGATTGTAAACTGTTTTGTTAATTAGGAGCCTAATTAGCAGGTTCATTAAAAAAGCGCTACTACCTTTATCTCCCCTTCCTAACTCTTGGTTGAGGGCCTTCGACTCGGAAAGCGACAGGTGTCGGGGGGGGGAAATGGTATCCGCTCGACTGTTGGAATCGTCAAGGCCATTCGCTGGGGTTGAAATTAGTGGCCAATCCATCTAGAACAAAGAGCATCCTTCATCTGACCATCCATCGGTTGTAAATTTCTAAATTTGGAGCCGATCGCATGATTAGTTCCCGAGATACGAATATTTAGTGCATTTTTCTTAATAAGAGAAATTGAGCCGGAAAAATGCACAAAAATACGTAACTTTTGAAAGAATTAACCGATATCGTTCAAATTTTGAATTTTGCACTTCCCAGATGCTCAAATAAACGTTAGCGTTCATTGTAAACTGTTTTGGTAATTAGGAGCCTAATTAGCAGGTTCATTAAAAAAGCGCTACTACCTTTATCTCCCCTTCCTAACTCTTGGTTGAGGGCCTTCGACTCGGAAAGCGACGGGTGTCCGGGGGGAATGGTATCCGCTCGACTGTTGGAATCGTCAAGGCCATTCGCTGGGGTTGAAATTAGCGTAGTGGCGCTTTTTTATTCATTATGCTAATTAATCATCTAATTTGCCAATCCATCTAGAACAAAGAGAATCCTTCATCTGACCATCCATCGGTTGTAAATTTCTAAATTTGGAGCCGATCGCATGATTAGTTCCCGAGATACAAAATTTTACTGAATTTTTCTTAATTAGAGAAATTGAGCCGCAAAAATGCACAAAAATACGTAACTTTTCAAAGAATTAACGGATTTCGTTCAAATTTTGAATTTTGCACTTCCCGGATGATCAAATAAAGGTTAGCGTTCATTGTAAACTGTTTTGCTAATTAGGAGCCTAATTAGAAGGTTCATTAAAAAAGCGCTGCTACCTTCTCTCCCCTTCCTAACTCTTGGTTGACGGCCTTCGACTCGAAAGCGACGTGTGTCGCTGAAGCGGAGATGGTTTCCGCTGGAATTTTGGAATCGTCAAGGCCATTCGCCATGGATAAAATTAGTGGAGGATTTTTATTCATTATGCTAATTAATCTTCTAATTTGCCAATCTCTCTTGAACAAAGACCAAACCTCTTTTCGAAATCTGGCAATTATAAAATTGTAAATTTCGAGCCGATCGGACTGAGAGTTGTTGAGATACGTATTTTTGGTGCATTTTTCGAACAATTCGTGATTTTTGGATTGAATAAGAAAAGGTACTTTGAATAATACAAATTAATATTTCTAATAGCTTAAATCAGCGTGCTCATTTGTGTTACTGAGCTATGTAATCATTCACTGCTTTTGTTATTATATATAAATTCATTAATATATATACTGTCGTATTTTTGGTAACAAATGTTTCTGTTCGCATAAAGCTAATATTAAATATAATTTTCATTAAGAAATTTTAATTGCAAAAAAATAAATATAAATATAAATAAACTATTTATTTAAATTCTGACTAATTATTTTTTCGTTCAGGGTTTTTAAATTGAATTTCTATTGCTTGAACATGCTATATGGAAAGTTTTCTTAATATAAATAATTATGGTTGATTAATTACATTAATATATATATTGATGCACTTTTGTGTGTGATTATGTTGAAGTTTATCAAAAGGAGATTTAATAAAGAATCTACTGTTTGAATATTATACCCGAAAAGTTTTGCGGTTACACTTGGCAAAAAGCCTTTGCAGTAAAATCGCTGAACACTGGTACTTCAGTCCAAATTTCGAATCCCGGCAAACGGGTTGCCTCCATAAGTGTTTTCGTAATTTTCAGTATGTGTAACGTGTATGCAGTATATTGTGAATGCATACGTAAATAAAGCGGGCGCAGCCCGCGCATAACGCTAAACACTGGTAGTTCGGTCCAGCTTTCGAATAAAGGCGATCGGGCTGGCTGCATGGGTATTTTCGTGATTTTAGGTATGTTTATCGTGTATGCAGTATTTTCTGGACTTATACGCGAATAAAGCGGGCGCAGTCCGCGCTGAACCCTGGTAGTTAGGTTCATCTTTCGATTTTCAAAGAGCGGGCTGGCTTGATGTGTATTTTCGTGATTTTACGCATGTGTATCGTGTACGCAGTATCTTCTGGATGCATATATGAATAAAGCGGGCGCAGTATCTTTTGGATGCTCGAGATTATATTTGGTACAACGGCCCATTATCGGCTGAGCGGTAAAGTCGCTGAACACTGGTAGTTCGGTCCAACTTTCGAATCCCGGCCAGCCGACTGGGTGCATGGGTGTTTTCGTGATTTTCCGCATGTGTAACGTGTATGCAGTATCTTCTCGATGCATACGTGTATAAAGCGGGAGATGTCCGCGCAAAACCGCTGAACACTGGTAGTTCGGTCCAACTTTCTAATACCGGCTAAATTACAATGGGAAATTATGAAGATTAAGCAATGAAAAGCGGGCTTCAGCCCGCTCAGCTGGCGGGCTTGCCCGCTAGTCTATACTATTAAAATCTGTGTGCCTCTGTCTGTTTGTGTGTTTGTAACATCATCTTCTCAAGAACGGCTGGGTGTAGAGTTTAGCGGAAGGTACCGTTGGATTCAGAATTCCCGTGGCTCGCCATATTGACCATCGGCATCTTCGTGCGATTTTAATTAGCCGAGATATTAATTAAAAACTGCTTTTTCCCCTACGTTTTGCACTTTCTTTCACCCGTTTTCCCTGTTTTAGGGATTTGGCCGAGTGTCAAATTCGTTTTTCTCGAATAACTTGGGAACGGCGCCGAGTTGGAATTCGAAACGCATATCTCCGGATTCGAAAAAAATCAACAAATCCATCGATACCGGTCCCATCTTCGTACGACAATAATCCGCGGAGTTATTAATTAAAAACTGCGAAAACAATAATTTCGGCACTCAGTCTTCCGAGTGGCAACAGTCTCGGCAGTCGTCGGAGATAAAAATGCTATGGGAACGCCAAGGCCGTTCGCCACTAACAAACTAAGAATAAAAAATTAAAATAACTTAAAGGAATAAACTGAAAAGCTAAAATAAAACTAAAAATAGAAACATTCTCTTCATTTAGTTGTCGTTAGTTGAATGTAGATTGGTTTATGCCAATAAACCAATCTACATTCAACTAACGATTGATAAGTCGAATAAATGACGTTATAGATAAAATAAAAAGTTTTGTTTCCCGGTCTGGCAACAGATCAAATAGAATCAAAAGTTTAGTTTCCTGGTTTGGCAACAAAAAATTTATTTACGAATTTTGGATTTGGAAGGAGACCGTCGCAATTTTTTCCAGCATTTCAAATTTCGTAAATATTCTTATTATTACTCATTGCACTTAATCTTTATTTCTTTTTACAGGATATTTGATTGTTTTTTGCATTTATATTTGTAGTTTTAGTAATTTAAAGTAGTATTTTAGACTTTTATATGCTCCTGTTAGTTTAGAACTTGAGAATTCTTCGGAACATTAACTTGGTGACTCTTTTTATATATTTAATGTATTATTTTGTATTCTTTTAAAGATCTATTCATTCGTGTTTTATATTTCTGTTATTGTTGCTCGATAAATTGCATTTACATTTTATATTTTTGACATTTTCCTGTGTGCGATAACAATTATCGTTTTAAGGCGATCGAATGTTCTATATTTTATTAGATTTGTTATTTTGTTAGGTTTGTTATTTGAATTTCAGAATTGATTTCAGAAGTTCCTAATTTATATTTGTATTTATACCTTTTATTTATTTTGTGTTTAGGTTTTCATTTTCTATTTATGTGCATTGTTCTCAGATTTACCTAATTATTAGAAATATTTTCATAATTTTTATCTGTGCTTGGAATTTTTCATAATATTACCCATATTATTTCTTATTTGCCAGCAATTTTTTAACAGGGAAGTTTTTGTTTTACATTTTTGATTTTTTAAAATTAATTTGCTCTTAAGTGGAAAATTTTTCATTTAGTCTAGGATTATTTTAAAATTTGTGTTGTATACATATAGAATGCATTAATTTTTTTCCCAGCAGTATTGGTTTAATGAGCAATTTTTTTCTTTCATCTGCGTAGTCAATTTTTTGAGTCGAGTTAATATTTTAGTAGTGCTTTTTTTAACGTACTGAAATGCCGAAACGGAAAAGAGGCATTACAGGAGATGCATCAAGAAGACGAAGAGCTGAAGCACAGAGTTTACGGCGAGCTGCAGAAAATGAAGAAGAAACTGCTGCGAGACTGAGCACGCAAGCGCGTCGGCAAGCAAACCTACGCGCTCAAGAAACGGAAGAAGAAACCGCTACGAGACTCGGCAGGAAAGCTCAACATCAAGAAAATTTACGTGCTGCAGAAACGGAACAAGAAACCATTAGGAGACTCAGCAGGCAATCCCAATGTCAAGAAAATTTGCGTGCTCAAGAAAGTGAAGAAGAAACCAGTAGGAGGCTCAGACTGGACTCTCATCGTCATCGTCAAGTTCGAGGAAGCTCTGAAGCTTAACGAAGAAATTCTTTCCACGTTTCCAGGTCAAGTTTTCACGCACTACAGTGCAGACTCGGTTATTTGCGATGACGAAGAAGAACAAGAAACGTATCAGCTGGATTTCATCCACAGCCTGACGCCTTCTGGAATGCCACCTCATCGTCTGAATTTGAAAGTTGGAGTTATAGTTATGCTTCTACGAAATCTACATCCATCGGTTGGACTCTGCAACGGAACAAGGCTCATTGTGAAGAGAATTATGCCAAACGTTTTAGATTGTGAAGTCATCTCTGGACAGAATGCTGGATCGAGAGTTTTCATTCCACGTGTTGAACTTTCACCATCAGATTCAAACCTCCCCTTTCAGCTCAAGCGAAGACAGTTTCCCATCAGGCTTGCATTTTGTATGACTATTAATAAGTCACAGGGACAGACGCTTAAGAAAGTTGGAATTTATTTACCGCAACCAGTTTTCAGTCACGGAATGCTTTATGTAGCTTTTTCAAGATGTTCGTCTATGAGGAATGTTCGTGTTTTAGTGAAAGACACCAAGAAGCAAGGCCGTTTGATACCCGCATGTTCTAAAGTATTCACAAGAAATATTGTTTACAGGGAGGTTCTGCAGTAAAAAAGTTACTCGAGACATTGAAACAGTGAGATTTTTGCAACACAAAATGAAGTTAATCAAGCCAAAGCAAAAATGAAAAAGATTTGAGGTTTTTGGATGACTGGGATAAATTGAAGCAAGTCAAGATGAAGCTGAAACAGTTGATAATTGGGATAAATTGAAGCAAGCAGATGTACATAGAACTTGTAAATACTTTTTTTCAGGTGTATATAGAAATGATTTCATTCAAATTAAAATGTTTTTCTTTTCAGGTGTACATAGAACATGTAAATTTTTGTAAATAATTTTTCTTATTCATTGCTTGCATTTTTCTAAACACATACAAATATATATATATCTTAATTGTGCGTGTGTGTATATATGTATATACAATTGCATCAATATATATATATATATATATACATATTTATATATAGTGATGCAATTTTGTCTATGATTCTGTAACAGCAGACCAGGGAAGGGGCTGATACCTGGGAGAAAAAATAACCCCCTGGTCGATGAGGTTGCAGAGGAGACCCCAGGTGTCAGGCAGTTCATGCCGTCAAAAGCCCACCAATTTTTTCTGTTTACATTTTTTTTTCTGTTCAAGTTTTTGTGTTTAATATAAACTTATAACTAAGAAATTATTATTATTATTATTATTCCTTTTCAGATAAATACGGATTGTAGCTCGCCCATCTGGCGTACTTACTCGGTAGATTTTAAAAATTATTTTCTGTTTTTCTTTGAACTATTGACGCAATAACTGATTTCATTCATATAAAATATTTTGTTTTGCATGATATTTAATATACTCAAGGGATAGGCCTGTAATGTCTTTCCCAAAGTTGTGTCTTTTATAGACATAGGTACAGTAAAATATTTTACGGGTTCACACGACTGACATTTTATGAAACGTTTGGAAAAGTTTCTGTGTGCTGCCCTACTGTGTTATCCAAAGAACAACAGTTGCAGTAGTTGATGATAATGTGTGTACAGCCCCAAATAATTGGAGACAAGGATATTTTGGAGTTTGTTCAAAGCTAAAATAATATCATTGATGCAGATTCCGACAAAGAAAATGAAATGAATAATGCAGTTCTTGTGGATGATTTTGTTACATTGATTTTTTATTAAATATATGCCTATATGCATATCTTTGCAAATAAAATGTACTCTTATAAACTTAATTTTGTTGAAAATATGTTTTTTTTTCAATATCCTTTAACACGAAAAAATTCTTCAGTCCCTTCGGTTTCGTGTTAATAATAATGAAAGTGAGAAAAACAATTTTAATCATAGATTTAAAATTATTTTTCTGTTTTTGATTTAAATACAAAATATTTCCACAAATTTCACACAGAAACTATTTTAGACACCAGCAAAGAATTGAGTGGGTGCAGCCCACCCATCTGCAATACTTACTCGGTAGATTTTAAAAATTATTTTCTGTTATTTATTTATTTTGAATGCGATAAAAACAGGCGACTAACTAATTTGGTTTATATGTATGTACATATATATTTTCAAATGTATATACAGGGGATATTGGACACATACAACACTATTCACACAATATGAGCTATATCCACACAATGATGGAACAAGGTGTGCAGCAGATGCAAGACATGGGCATGATTAACATGATATTTGATATACTCGAGGGATAGGACTGTAATGAGCAAATGAGTTTGTTCCACAAAGTTGCGTCTTTTACAAACACCCAACATTCGAATCCCAGTGAATGGGGTGGCTGCATGGGTGTTTTTGTTATTTTCCCCATGCCACTTTCCTTTAAAAAGCCGACAAGAAGGCATCCCTCCCCTTAGGCAGATTGCACTCGAGTGCTTTGCCGTAGCTGAATACGCTACACCACTACATTACACACGGAAGTAAAAATGACACTTCCTGTGGTCGTTGCCTAATTATTCAAAATATTTTGATAATTGTTATCTGTTCTTAGAATTTCCATAGCATTGCACATATTATTATTTAACATTCTGTTATTTACCAGCAATTTTATAATCTGCAAGTTTTGGTTTTACAATTTTTGATTTTTTAAAATTAACACCTTCTTACACAATTTGCAAACGAGTTCAATAGCCAAACATTCTCTTTCATATTACATCTGAAGAACTGTTGTAGCATTATGCAACAAACATTTCGCTGTTCATTAAAATATAGGAACACTTTTCAATCAAATTTTGATTAGAATTTGATGTAGATTGAAAAGTTGTTTTCAACTCAGCTGCCTTTACACTCGCAGTTGTATTCACAATTGATTTTCACGCTGGACTTTTATCATTTGTCATATCCGCTAAATTTTAAGTGTCAGCAATTTTTTCTGCGGTAACAGCATCTACAAATGACCATCTGCCATGAATATTCTTCACACATGCACGAGTTTTATTTTAGAACCGCTGATGCTTTGGGTTTATGATACTACTTGCTAATAGTATGCATTATGATAGCATAAGTAAAAAAAAAATTTACCAGTATAATCAAAATAGAACAAATTCACGACTAAAATATTATCAAGAGTCTTAGAAGAACCTTCGAAGAACATTTTTAGAAGGTAAACAAAGATAACTGACGAAAACTGATCAGCTCGAAAACCCACGCTTGAAAAATGTAAACAAACGCCGCCGAAAGCAGTTACAGTTACGACTAAGATCAAAGGTTTGCTCGCAGTTAAAAGTATTACTTCCGAGCATGAAAAAATTGTAACATAATGCTTTTAAATGTTTTCTACTATTTTAAAGGCATTTAAATGCCAGTATATATTTACTGTTATGAAACATAATTACAAAAGAGATGTTAAGTATAAAATATATAGACAACAGTTGGAGTTTACCAAAAAGAATTTAAATAAAGGAATTTTAACAACGAGTATACTGTTGGAATATCACACCCGAAAATTTTCGCGATTACACTTCGTACAAGCAGCTGAGCGGTAAAATCGCTGAACACTGGTAGTTCGGTCCAACTTTCTAATCCCGGCGAGCGGGCTGGCTGCATGTGTGTTTTCGTGGTTTTCCGCATGCAGTATCTTCTGCATGCATACGTTAACAAAGCGGGCGCAGCAAATGTAAAATCGCTGTACACTGGTAGTTAGGTCCAACTTTCTAATCCCGGCGAGCGGGCTGGCTGCATGTGTGTTTTCGTGGTTTTCCGCATGTAGTATCTTCTGCATGCATACGTTAACAAAGCGGGCGCAGCAAATGTAAAATCGCTGTACACTGGTAGTTAGGTCCAACTTTCGAATACCACGAAGGCATCCATCCCCTGAAGTAATGGGCTTCAGCCCGCTCAGCTGGCGGAATTGCCCGCTAGTCTATACTATTAAAATCTGTGCGCGTCTGTTTGTTTGTAACCTCATCTTCTCAAGAACGGCTTTATGGAGAGCTTAGCGGAAGGTACCGTTGGATTCAGAATTCCCGTATCTCGCCATATTGACCATTGGCATCTTCGTGCGACTTTATTTAGCCGAGATATTAATTAAAAACTGCTTTTTCCCCTACGTTTTTGCATTTCTTTCGCTTTCTTTGTTGGGTTTTTCCCTATGAAAGGGATATTTTTCCGCGGCAAGGGGCGAAATTAAGGTACTGGAGCATTTTTAGTCATGTCGCTAATTAAGCGTCTAATTGGCCGATCGACTTGGGACAAACGGCATTCGTTGTTTGAAAATCCGCGAATTAAAAATTTCGAAATTTCCAGAAAATTGGATGATTGGTTCCCAAATTACGAATTTTCCTTAATTAAACTAAATGAGTCGGAAAAATGCACAAAAATACGTATCTCCCGATCTAACCGACCGATGTTTTCCAAATTTTGAATTTTGCACTTCCCGGATGCTCAAATGAACGTTAGCGTTGATTGTAAACTGTTTTGTTAATTAGGAGCCTAATTAGCAGGTTCATTAAAAAAGCGCTACTACCTTTATCTCCCCGTCCTAACTTTTGGTTGAGGGCCTTCGACTCGGAAAGCGACAGGTGTCGGGGGGGGGGAAATGGTATCCGCTCGACTGTTGGAATCGTCAAGGCCATTCGCTGGGGTTGAAATTAGTGGCCAATCCACCTAGAACAAAGAGCATCCTTCATCTGACCATCCATCGGTTGTAAATTTCTAAATTTGGAGCCGATCGCATGATTAGTTCCCGAGATACGAATATTTAGTGCATTTTTCTTAATAAGAGAAATTGAGCCGGAAAAATGCACAAAAATACGTAACTTTTGAAAGAATTAACCGATATCGTTCAAATTTTGAATTTTGCACTTCCCAGATGCTCAAATAAACGTTAGCGTTCATTGTAAACTGTTTTGGTAATTAGGAGCCTAATTAGCAGGTTCATTAAAAAAGCGCTACTACCTTTATCTCCCCTTCCTAACTCTTGGTTGAGGGCCTTCGACTCGGAAAGCGACGGGTGTCCGGGGGGAATGGTATCCGCTCGACTGTTGGAATCGTCAAGGCCATTCGCTGGGGTTGAAATTAGCGTAGTGGCGCTTTTTTATTCATTATGCTAATTAATCATCTAATTTGCCAATCCATCTAGAACAAAGAGAATCCTTCATCTGACCATCCATCGGTTGTAAATTTCTAAATTTGGAGCCGATCGCATGATTAGTTCCCGAGATACAAAATTTTACTGAATTTTTCTTAATTAGAGAAATTGAGCCGCAAAAATGCACAAAAATACGTAACTTTTCAAAGAATTAACGGATTTCGTTCAAATTTTGAATTTTGCACTTCCCGGATGATCAAATAAAGGTTAGCGTTCATTGTAAACTGTTTTGCTAATTAGGAGCCTAATTAGAAGGTTCATTAAAAAGCGCTGCTACCTTCTCTCCCCTTCCTAACTCTTGGTTGACGGCCTTCGACTCGAAAGCGACGTGTGTCGCTGAAGCGGAGATGGTTTCCGCTGGAATTTTGGAATCGTCAAGGCCATTCGCCATGGATAAAATTAGTGGAGGATTTTTATTCATTATGCTAATTAATCTTCTAATTTGCCAATCTCTCTTGAACAAAGACCAAACCTCTTTTCGAAATCTGGCAATTATAAAATTGTAAATTTCGAGCCGATCGGACTGAGAGTTGTTGAGATACGTATTTTTGGTGCATTTTTCGAACAATTCGTGATTTTTGGATCTGAATAAGAAAAGGTACTTTGAATAATACAAATTAATATTTCTAATAGCTTAAATCAGCGTGCTCATTTGTGTTACTGAGCTACGTAATCATTCACTGCTTTTGTTATTATATATAAATTATTTATGCCATGTCCCCCATAAATATTTATGCCATGTCCCATCGTATGAAACAGTGATGTCGATAACTGATTTATTTAAAAGGTCGACATTTAATTCTTCATGCTTGTTTCGAACATAGCACATAAAACAAAGCAAATTAAACAACTTATATTGAAAGAAATATTTAATAAAGTAAAAAAATAAATGTTAAGCATTTTTTTTTTAATTTTGATACCCTTTAGATCATAATTTCTCTTTATTTCATATAAATTATGGTTTCATATTTTTAATTTCACAATTTCTGCATGCCATATTACCAGATTTAAATTGATGATCTGTAATTCACAACAAACCCCTAAATCCGGAATCGCCAAAGTCCCGACAAGTCCGGATTACAGACTTTGTACTGTATGTATATTTTAAATAATCATAGATTTAAAATGATTCTTTTTCCCATTTAAATATAAAATATTTCACACAAACTATTTTAAACACCAGCAATGAATTGAGTGGGTGCAGCTCGCCCATTCGGAATACTTACTCGGTAGATTTTAAAAATGATTTTCTCTTATTTATTTTAAATGCAATATAAAAAGGTGAAATTTGTTTCGCATGATATTTAATATACTCAAGGCATAGGCCTGTAATGAGTGTAATACATCTTTCACAAAGTTCTGTCTTATAAACATAAGTAGATCATAGATTTAAAAATTATTTTTTGTTTTTCTTTTAAATACAAAATATTTCTGCAAATTTCACATAGAAACTACTTTAGACACCACCAATGAATTGAGTGGTCGCAGCTCGCCCATCTGGCATACTTAAAAAATTATTATCTGATTCACATAGAATTATTTTTTCAGGTGTACATGGAACCTATAATTTTTTTCTTTTCAGATGCAAATACATTTTTCACTCATTGCAATCATTTTTGCACACACAAATATATATATCAAACTGCATTAATAATTTTGTGTGCTGCAACTTTTCAATACTTTAATACTGCAACACCGCTTAACACTAACAGTGTGATTCTTTTGAAGTTTACCAAAAGGAATTTCAATAACAAATCTACTGTTGGAATATCGTACCCGAAAAATTTTGCGATTAGCGGCTGAGCTGTAAAATTGCCGAACACTGGTAGTTCGACTCAACTTTCGAATCTTGGCAAACGGGCTAGCTGCATGGGTGTTAATTTTCACATTCAAACGTATGGTTTTCAAACCAAACATTAAATTCAGCATTAACTGCGCAAAGACACCTTTTAGTACTAACATCGGCACAATATTCTGATCATATTTCAAAACTGATTACAAGTCCCGTCTAACATTTACAACTACTGGAATATTGTTCAGTGACGTATGACCGTGTTTATGCCATGTCCCATCGCATGAAACTGATGTCGATAACTGATTTATTTAAAAGGTCGACATTTAATTCTTCATGCTTCTTTCGCACTATGTTTCGAGCAATTTGAAGGATGTCATCTTGATTTTTTTTTTTTTCCCTCTTCGTATTGAATGAATAACAACAGCCATAGAAAATATTTTCAGCAGCGTTACCTTTCCCAATTTTTAGAAATGCATTTACACGTTTTTTATTTGTATCAAAACATTTAGATTCTTTTGCACGTGGGCTAGAAAATGTTGAACGGAACACCTGTTCACACAATTTGCAAATGAGTTCGATCTTGGTTCAATAGCCAAACATTCCTTTGAAATTACATCTTGGGAATTGTAGCATTCATTACATTTAATATTTTGCAACAAAGATTACCATATTTTGCTGTTCATTAAAATATAGGAACACTTCTCACTCACATTTTGAGTAGAATTTGACGAAGATTGAACGGTTGTTTTCAACTTAAACAAAAAAAAACAAGCTATTGATTTAAATTGGTGACATAAACAAAAAAAATTTTGGCTACACAATGAAGCCACATGCAGATGCATACTTCCTTCAACATCAGAATACTATGATCTTATATAATAATAAATATTACGTTTAACGTTGGGCAATGCTATTTTTATTGCACATTTTGTACAAAATTACCATTTGTTTATTAATTAACCTTATGATTTGAAAGCGAGCAGTGGGATCACTTCAGTATAAGGCATTTTTATCTCCATCTACTACCGAAACTGGATAACCTCAGAACCCACGCTTAAAAAATGTAAACAAACGTGCAGAAAACAGTTACAGTTAAGATAAAAAGGTTTGCTCGCAGTAAGAAGTATTAGTTGCGAGAATGAAAAAATCATAAAATGATACTGAGCTAATCATTTACTGCTTTTGTTAGTATCGTTGTTTAAGCAATTAATTACTGTGTTATTACACAATTAATTACTGCGTTGTCACTATTATAAGATACATAATGCTATTTAAATGTATCAATTAGTATCAAACTGGATTATCCATTAAGCAATTGCTGTTATTCAATGAGTAAGTCAAATAGTATCATTCATTAAGCACTTATTTACTTTGTTAATTAGTATTGTGCTGACTTTAATTTACTTCTCAGTGCGGTTTGAATGTGTGAATTAGTATCAATTTGCATTATTCAAAATCGTTTATAAGTGCGCCATGTCTAGCAGCATGGGTCTTTTCGTGTTTTTACGCATGTATATCGTGTATACAGTATCTTGTGGCTGCATACGTGAATAAAGCGGGCGCAGCCCGCGCAAAACCTCTGAACACTGGTAGTCCTGTCCAACTTTCGATTGCCGGCGAAATTTAATATGGGAACTCTTTTAGAAACGAACAATGGTCCAACTTTCGAATAAAGGGCCAACGAAAGCGGCATAGGTGTTTTTGTGATTTTCCGCATGTGTTACGTGCATGCAGTATTTTCTAGATGCATAAGTGAATAAAGCGGGCTCAGCCCGCGCGAAACCGCTTAACACGGGTAGTTCGTCCCAACTTTCGATTCCCGGGGTACGGGCCGACTCCACGGGTGTTTGCGTGATTATACGCATGTGTATCGTGCATACGGTATGTTCTGGATGCATGCGTTAATAAAGCGGGCGAAGCCCGCGCAAATCCGATGAACATTGGTAGTTCGGTCAACTTTCGAATGCCGGGGAACGGGGTGGCTGAATGGGTGTCTTCGTGATTTTCCGCATGTGTAAGGTGTGTGCAGTACCTTATGGATGCATACTGGAATATAAACCAGTTAAAATCGCTGGACACTGGTAGATCGGTTCAACTTTCGAAAACTGCGAATTTTAATATGCGAACTCTTTCAAAAAAGAACAATAAAAAGCGGGCTTCAGCCCGCTCAGCTGGCGGGCTTGCCCGCTAGTCTATACTATTAAAATCTGTGTGCCTCTGTCTGTTTGTGTGTTTGTAACATCATCTCCTCGGGAACGGCTGGGTGTAGAGCTTAGCGGAAGGTACCGTTGGTTTCAGAATTCCCGTGGCTCGCCATATTGACCATCGGCATCTTCGTGCGACTTTAATTAGCCGGGATATTAATTAAAAACTGATTTTCTCCCTATATTTCCCTACGTTTTGCACTTTCTTTCACGGGTTTCCCCTATTTTAGGGATTTGGCCGAGTGCCAAATTCGTTTTTCTCGAATATCTGCGGAACGGCTCCGAGTTGCGATTCGAAACGCATATCCCCGTATTCGAAAAAAATCAACGAATCCATCGATACCGGTCCCATCTTCGTAAAACAATAATCGGCGGAGTTATTAATTAAAAACTGCGAAAACGTTATTTCATTTTTCGGAGTGGCAACCGTCTCGGAATTAGCTGAGATAAAATTGCTTTTTCGAAAGCGCCGGGGGGATGACAATTGCTTCCGCCTGAGATTTGTGCTGGCGAAGGGTCACGTGTCAATTTCTTTTTTCTTAAATATCTATGGAACGGCGCTGAGTTGGAATTCGAGGCAGGTGTCTGCGGATTCCAAAAAATTCTACGAATCCAATGATACCATTCTCATCTTCGTAGGACGTTAATCAGCTGAGATATTAATTAAAAACTGTGAAAACGCTAATTTTCGGGCTCATTTTTCCGATTGCAACAGTTTCTTGAATCGCCGCAGATACAAATCAAGGTTATATTCTAAAGTTGAATAAAGCACGCGATTGCATGTTACCTAACTGTATTTTAAAAATATTTCGTTAATGTAGGCATTTTAAATAAACAGCTGCTTTTCACAATTTTTTTTTTAATTTCAGGTTAGGATGATTGTCACGTTAATTCTTTTATTGATATTGAATAAAAGTTATTATATTACATTAAATTTAAATGATGACGTTCTTGAAGTTGTACAACTTTAATCAGCTGGGATATTAATTAAAAAATCTGAAAAAGCTATTTTTTAAAAATATGTTGTTATTTTTTTAATAATAAATTTGATTTTTTGGAATAATATATTTTTTTATGTTATTAGATACGTGCACTTAATTTAGATATTATTTTTTAATGCAAATGATATTTTAAATAAGTTCGCCCCAATAAAAATTAAATTCACACTTTTTTTTTTTTTTTTTAGATTAAAGATTTTTCTTTGCTCCTTTGAGATGGTATACGGTAACTTTCGAATCCCGGTGAGCAGGCAGGCTACACTCATGTTTTTCTGTGATTTTACGCATATCTGTTGTGTATGCAGTGTCTTCTGGATGCATAAATGAATAAAGCTGAACTCTGGTAGTTCGGTCCTAATTTCGAATCCCGGCGAACGGGCTGGGTCCATGGGTGTTTGCGTGATTTTACGCATGTGCCTCGTGTACGCAGCATCTTCTGGATGCATAAGTGAATAAAGCGGCCGAAATTCGCTCAAAACCTCTGATTACTGGTAGTTCGGTCCAACTTTCGAATCCAAGCGACCGTGTTGGCTCAATGTGTGTTTTCGGGATTTTTCGCATGTGTAACGTGTATGCGGTATCTTCTGCATGCATACTTGAATAAAGCGGGAACAGCCCGCGCAAAACTACAGAACACTGGTAGTTCGGTCCAACTTTCGAATTCCGGGGTACTGTACATAAAATTTGGTCGCATACGTGAATACAGCGCGCGGATACCGGGTAAAACCGCTGAACACTGGTAGTTCGGTCAAACATTCGAATCTCTGCGAGCGGGCTGGCTGCATGGGTGTTTTCCTGATTTTCCGCATGTGTATAGCGTATAAAGTGATTTCTGGATGCATATGTGATAAAAGTGGGCGCAGCCTGCTCAAAACCTCTTAAAGCTGGTAGTTCGATCCAACTTTCGGTGTCGGCGAACGAGCTGGC
Organism: Stegodyphus dumicola; assembly: GCF_044657685.1. Lineage (NCBI taxonomy): Eukaryota > Metazoa > Arthropoda > Arachnida > Araneae > Eresidae > Stegodyphus > Stegodyphus dumicola. The sequence continues at coordinate 60,110,704 of NC_140775.1, read as the reverse complement.
TCCCCGGGTGTTTTCTTGCTTTAACTCATGTGTATCGTTTATGCAGTATCCTCTCCATGCTTATGTGTATAAAGCGGGCGCAGCCCGCTCCACAAAATCGCTAAACACTGGTATTTCGGTCCTACTTTCGAATTCCGGGGTACTGTATATAAAATTTGGATGCATACGTGAATACAGCGCGCGGATACCGGGTAAAACCGCTGAACACTGGTAGTTCGCTCAAACTTTCGAATCTCGGCGAGCGGGCTGGCTGCATGGGTGTTTTCGTGATTGTTCGCATGTGTATCGTTTATAAAGTATCTCATGGATGCATACGTGAATAAAGCGGGCACAGAATACTGGTAATGCGGTTCTGGTAATGCGGTAATTTCGAATCCCGACGAACTGGCTGTCTCCATGGGTGTTTTCGTGATTTTACGCATGTGTATAGTGTATGGAGTATCTTCTGGGTGTATATGTGAATAAAGCGGGCAGAGCCCGCGCAAAGCCACATAACACTGGTAATTCGGTCCAACTTTCGAATACCGGCGAACAGGCAGGCTCCATGTTTGTTTTCGTGATTTTACGCATGTGTATCGTTTATGCACCATCTTCAGCATGCATACGTGAATAAAGCGGGCACAGCACGCGCAAAATCGCTGAAAAATTGTATTTCGGTCCAACTTTCGAATACTATTAAAATCTGTGTGCCTCTGTCTGTTTGTGTGTTTGTAACATCATCTCCTCGGGAACAGCTGGGTGTAGAGCTTAGCGGAAGGTACCGTTGGATTCAGAATGCCCGTGGCTCGCCATATTGACCATCGGCATCTTCGTGCGACTTTAATTAGCCGAGATATTAATTAAAAACTGCTTTTTCCCCTACGTTTCCCTACGTTTTGCACTTTCTTTCACGGGTTTCCCCTATTTTAGGGATTTGGCCGACTGCCAAATTCGTTTTTCTCGAATATCTGCGGAACGGCGCCGAGTTGGAATTCGAAACGCATATCTCCGGATTCGAAAAAAATCAACAAATCCATCGATACCGGTCCCATCTTCGTACGACAATAATCGGCGGAGTTATTAATTAAAAACTGCGAAAACGTTATTTCATTTTTCGGAGTGGCAACCGGCTCGGAATTAGCTGAGATAAAATTGCTTTTTCGAAAGCGCCGGGGGGATGACAATTGCTTCCGCTCGAGATTTGTGCTGGCGAAAGGTCACGTGTCAATTTCTTTTTTCTTAAATTTCTATGGAACGGCGCTGAGTTGGAATTCGAGGCAGGTGTCTGCGGATTCCAAAAAATTCTACGAATCCAATGATACCATTCTCATCTTCGTAGGACGTTAATCAGCTGTGATATTAATTAAAAACTGTGAAAACGCTAATTTTCGGGCTCATTTTTCCGATTGCAACAGTTTCTTGAATCGCCGCAGATACAAATCAAGGTTATATTCTAAAGTTGAATAAAGCACGCGATTGCATGTTACCTAACTGTATTTTAAAAATATTTCGTTAATGTAGGCATTTTAAATAAACAGCTGCTTTTCACAATTTTTTTTTTAATTTCAGGTTAGGATGATTGTCACGTTAATTCTTTTATTGATATTGAATAAAAGTTATTATATTACATTAAATTTAAATGATGACGTTCTTGAAGTTGTACAACTTTAATCAGCTGGGATATTAATTAAAAAATCTGAAAAAGCTATTTTTTAAAAATATGTTGTTATTTTTTTAATAATAAATTTGATTTTTTGGAATAATATATTTTTTTATGTTATTAGATACGTGCACTTAATTTAGATATTATCTTTTAATGCAAATGATATTTTAAATAAGTTCGCACCAATAAAAATTAAATTCACACTTTTTTTTTTTTTTTTAGATTAAAGATTTTTCTTTGCTCCTTTGAGATGGTATACGGTAACTTTCGAATCCCGGTGAGCAGGCAGGCTACACTCATGTTTTTTTGTGATTTTACGCATATCTGTTGTGTATGCAGTGTCTTCTGGATGCATAAATGAATAAAGCTGAACTCTGGTAGTTCGGTCCTAATTTCGAATCCCGGCGAACGGGCTGGGTCCATGGGTGTTTGCGTGATTTTACGCATGTACCTCGTGTACGCAGCATCTTCTGGATGCATAAGTGAATAAAGCGGCCGAAATTCGCTCAAAACCTCTGATTACTGGTAGTTCGGTCCAACTTTCGAATCCAAGCGACCTTGTTGGCTCAATGTGTGTTTTCGGGATTTTTCGCATGTGTAACGTGTATGCGGTATCTTCTGCATGCATACTTGAATAAAGCGGGAGCAGCCCGTGCAAAACTACAGAACACTGTTAGTTCGGTCCAACTTTCGAATTCCGGGGTACTGTACATAAAATTTGGTCGCATACGTGAATACAGCGCGCGGATACCGGGTAAAACCGCTGAACACTGGTAGTTCGGTCAAACATTCGAATCTCTGCGAGCGGGCAGGCTACATGGGTGTTTTCCTGATTTTCCGCATGTGTATAGTGTATAAAGTGATTTCTGGATGCATATGTGATAAAAGTGGGCGCAGCCTGCTCAAAACCTCTTAACGCTGGTAGTTCGATCCAACTTTCGGTGTCGGCGAACGAGCTGGCTCCCCGGGTGTTTTCTTGCTTTAACTCATGTGTATCATTTATGCAGTATCCTCTCCATGCTTATGTGTATAAAGCGGGCGCAGCCCGGTCCACAAAATCGCTGAACACTGGTATTTCGGTCCTACTTTCGAATTCCGGGGTACTGTATATAAAATTTGGATGCATACGTGAATACAGCGCGCGGATACCCGGTAAAACCGCTGAACGCTGGTAGTTCGCTCAAACTTTCGAATCTCGGCGAGCGGGCTGGCTGCATGGGTGTTTTCGTGATTGTTCGCATGTGTATCGTTTATAAAGTATCTCATGGATGCATACGTGAATAAAGCGGGCACAGAATACTGGTAATGCGGTAATTTCGAATCCCGACGAACTGGCTGGCTCCATGGGTGTTTTCGTGATTTTACGCATGTGTATAGTGTATGGAGTATCTTCTGGGTGTATATGTGAATAAAGCGGGCAAAGCCCGCGCAAAGCCACATAACACTGGTAATTCGGTCCAACTTTCGAATACCGGCGAACAGGCAGGCTCCATGTTTGTTTTCGTGATTTTACGCATGTGTATCGTTTATGCACCATCTTCAGCATGCATACGTGAATAAAGCGGGCACAGCACGCGCAAAATCGCTGAAAAATTGTATTTCGGTCCAACTTTCGAATCGGCAGCGGGCTGGCTGGAGGGGTGTTTTCGTGATTTTACGCATGTGTACGGTGTACGCAGTATCTTTTGCATGCACACGTGAACACTGTTTTGGGCGGGCTCCCGCCCAAAAGCGCTGAACACTGGTATTTCGGTCCAAATTTCGAATACCCGCGAAAAGGCTGGAAGCATGGGTGTTTTCGTGATTTTCCGCATATGTATAGTGTATGCGGTAACTTCTGGATGCATAGGTGAAAAAAGCGGGGGAAGCCCGCGGAATGCCGCTAAAAATGGTAGTTCGGTTCAACTTTTCAATACCGGCCAAATTTAACATAGGATATCTTTTAAAAACGAACAATGATAATCGGGCTTCAGCCCGCTCAGCTGGCGGGCTTGCCCGCTAGTCTATACTATTAAAATCTGTGTGCCTCTGTCTGTTTGTGTGTTTGTAACATCATCTCCTCGGGAACGGCTGGGTGTAGAGCTTAGCGGAAGGTACCGTTGGATTCAGAATGCCCGTGGCTCGCCATATTGACCATCGGCATCTTCGTGCGACTTTAATTAGCCGAGATATTAATTAAAAACTGCTTTTTCCCCTACGTTTCCCTACGTTTTGCACTTTCTTTCACGGGTTTCCCCTATTTTAGGGATTTGGCCGACTGCCAAATTCGTTTTTCTCGAATATCTGCGGAACGGCGCCGAGTTGGAATTCGAAACGCATATCTCCGGATTCGAAAAAAATCAACAAATCCATCGATACCGGTTCCATCTTCGTACGACAATAATCCGCGGAGTTATTAGTTAAAAACTGCGAAAACAATAATTTCGGCACTCAGTCTTCCGAGTGGCAACAGTCTCGGCAGTCGTCGGAGATAAAAATGCTATGGGAACGCCAAGGCCGTTCGCCACTAAAAAACTAAGAATAAAAAATTAAAATAACTTAAAGGAATAAACTGAAAAGCTAAAATAAAACTAAAAATAGAAACATTCTCTTCATTTAGTTGTCGTTAGTTGAATGTAGATTGGTTTATGCCCTTGATATGTCGAGTAAATGACGTCATAGATAAAATAAAAAGTTTTGTTTCCCGGTCTGGCAACAGATCAAATAGAATCAAAAGTTTAGTTTCCTGGTTTGGCAACAAAAAATTTATTTACGAATTTTGGATTTGGAAGGAGACCGTCGCAATTTTTTCCAGCATTTCAAATTTCGTAAATATTCTTATTATTACTCATTGCACTTAATCTTTATTTCTTTTTACAGGATATTTGATTGTTTTTTGCATTTATATTTGTAGTTTTAGTAATTTAAAGTAGTATTTTAGACTTTTATATGCTCCTGTTAGTTTAGAACTTGAGAATTCTTCGGAACATTAACTTGGTGACTCTTTTTATATATTTAATGTATTATTTTGTATTCTTTTAAAGATCTATTCATTCGTGTTTTATATTTCTGTTATTGTTGCTCGATAAATTGCATTTACATTTTATATTTTTGACATTTGCCTGTGTGCGATAACAATTATCGTTTTAAGGCGATCGAATGTTCTATATTTTATTAGATTTGTTATTTTGTTAGGTTTGTTATTTGAATTTCAGAATTGATTTCAGAAGTTCCTAATTTATATTTGTATTTATACCTTTTATTTATTTTGTGTTTAGGTTTTCATTTTCTATTTATGTGCATTGTTCTCAGATTGACCTAATTATTAGAAATATTTTCATAATTTTTATCTGTGCTTGGAATTTTTCATAATATTACCCATATTATTTCTTATTTGCCAGCAATTTTTTAACGGGGAAGTTTTTGTTTTACATTTTTGATTTTTTAAACTTAATTTGCTCTTAAGTGGAAAATTTTTCATTTAGTCTAGGATTATTTTAAAATTTGTGTTGTATACATATAGAATGCATTAATTTTTTTTCCAGCAGTATTGGTTTAATGAGCAATTTTTTTCTTTCATCTGCGTAGTCAATTTTTTGAGTCGAGTTAATATTTTAGTAGTGCTTTTTTTAACGTACTGAAATGCCGAAACGGAAAAGAGGCATTACAGGAGATGCATCAAGAAGACGAAGAGCTGAAGCACAGAGTTTACGGCGAGCTGCAGAAAATGAAGAAGAAACTGCTGCGAGACTGAGCACGCAAGCGCGTCGGCAAGCAAACCTACGCGCTCAAGAAACGGAAGAAGAAACCGCTACGAGACTCGGCAGGAAAGCTCAACATCAAGAAAATTTACGTGCTGCAGAAACGGAACAAGAAACCATTAGGAGACTCAGCAGGCAATCCCAATGTCAAGAAAATTTGCGTGCTCAAGAAAGTGAAGAAGAAACCAGTAGGAGGCTCAGACTGGACTCTCATCGTCATCGTCAAGTTCGAGCGGAAGAGTCGGAAGAGGACGCTGCTACACGAAGAACGCGAGACGCTGCACGCCACAGACAAGTCCTATCCGAAGAAACAATGTCCGTACGAGAAGACAGGCTACGCATGAATGCAGCACAACGTTCACGCAGCACTCTTCACAATGCAGGAAGATGTGGACTCGAAGTTTATGTTGAGCAACACAGCGCCGGTTCAATGGAAGCTTCCTGCGATCTCTGCAACGGATTGTTCTTTACGGGAGAAAGGAATGCAAGAGGAAGATACATGCACTGCTGTAACAATGGGAAAATTGTCGAAGCTGAAAGAAGATATCCAGAAGAATGGCACAATTTAATGAATGGGAACCACCCGTTTTCTGAAGAGTTTTTTGCCAACATACGTACTTACAACTGCCTGCTCAGTTTTGCTTCATTGGGTGCCAATATAGAAATGCCTTCGGGTTCGGGTCCCTACTGCTTCAGGATTCACGGTGCCATATATCATCGAACGAGCCACCTTCATCCGCCTCATCCCGGTCAAGAACAGTATGCTCAGCTGTACATTTTAGATTCGGATCAAGCCCTCAGGCAGAGAATGAACATATTTGGAAATGTTGCCCTGAATGCCGAACTGCTGAGACAGTTGTACGCAGTTTTGAGGAACGTTAATCCATATGCCGAAGCCTACAAGATGCTGAAGGAATTCGAAGAAGAAACTGTACGAGAGCAAGGTGCCGAAACTGCTGCGGATATCCGCATGTACATCAAGGGTGAAAGTGTTGCTGCAGGCGAGCACAGGAAACGTTACAATGCTCCGAAAGAAAATGAAGTTGCAGTCGTCTTCAAGAGTACGGACGGCGCTCCTCCATCGAATCGAGACATCGTGATTCATCCGAGAGGTGGCGGTCTCATCAACATCAGTACCTTAAATCCCAACTTGGAACCCATGACGTACGTACTTTTCTTTCCTCACGGCGAGCAAGGATTCAGAGTCGGACAGCAATACACAGAGTTACAGTTTTACAGTCACAGGGTGTCCGTACGACGAGATTGCTACAACCCGATTTTGTATGGCCGGAAATTGTTTCAGCAGTATCTCGTGGATGCATACGTAAAAGTTGAAGGCAACAGGATTGCGTACCTCCGGAGCCATCAGACGAATCTGAGAGTGGAAACTTACATGGGTCTTGCCGATCACATTTACAGAGTTGGTCAAGAGACGGGCGTCCGCCCTGGAATACCGGTTATACTTCCGTCAACGTTTATAGGAAGCCCTCGCTGCATGCAGCAAAACTATCAGGACTCGATGGCCATTGTGCGCGACTTTGGTAAACCGGATCTGTTTTTGACTTTCACGTGCAACCCTAAATGGCCGGAAATAACAGAAAACTTATTCCCAGGACAGAAGGCTCACGATCGCCCGGACATCGTTTCGAGGGTATTTGACCTGAAGAAAACGGCTTTGATGCAAGATTTGACAAAGAATCATATCTTAGGTGCGACCATTGCAGATATACACGTCATCGAATTTCAGAAGAGAGGATTGCCTCATATGCACCTTTTGTTGTTTTTAGCGGAAGAAGACAAAATAAGAGATGCAGAGTGCATCGACTCGCTGGTGTGTGCTGAACTTCCAGATGCTACTCGACATCCGGAGCTACACAACATTGTGAAGTCATCGATGATTCACGGACCCTGCGGTGAACTGAATAGAAACTCTCCCTGCATGAGTGATGGTGTATGTTCGAATGGATTTCCGAAACCGTTTCAGGCAGAAACTAAAGAGAACGTCTATTTTGCCGAATCCGAAGAAAGGAATGCTTTCCAGAGAGCTGCCGAGAAAAATACCATGCTCACCGGATGGTTTGAACTGAACAGGTCAGTTCCCGAAGCGAATGGTTACCTGTATGCCGAATTGCCTAAACATTTCACCTGGAGGAATCACGCCTGGCAGGCACGAGTTAGACTTGGAGATTACATCATTTCAAGAATGTATTCTGTTAGCCCGAAAGATGTTGAGCGTTTCCATCTGAAGTTGCTGCTGTGTCACGTTAAAGGAGCGAAGAGTTTTGCCGACTTAAGAACTTACGAAGGTGTGGAGTATTCAACGTTCAAGGAAGCCCGCCGTGCAAGGCATCTGCTGCAAGACGACGAAGAATGGAAAAATACTCTGGCAGAAGCATCGGCTTTTCAAATGCCACCGCAGCTAAGACAGCTTTTTTGCTTCATCTGTGTTTTCTGCAACCCTGCGGAACCCGTCGCTTTGTGGAATGAATTGAAAGAGTCCCTTTCTGAAGATTTTGCGAGATCTTACTCCTTAGAAGACAGTTTCAGCCTTGCACTGAGAAGTATAGAAGACCAGTTAGAAGTGCACAATGTTTCGCTATGTTCTCTTGGTCTCCCGCAACCAACATTGACTGATGCTGTTTCTCTCGAAGTCCCGCAGTTCGATGTCCAATATGAAAACGAACAAGCCGAAGTGTTGAACGGGATGTTGAATCCTGAACAGAAATTAGTTTACGACTCGGTTTTGGAAGCTGTACGAGATGAAAATCCTAACACACCGAAGACATTTTGTGTTAATGCGTTTGCCGGAGCTGGGAAAACTTTCCTTTTTAGGACGATCCTTCATGCTGTTCGAGGAATGGGCCACGTTGCCATTCCCGTTGCGTGGACAGGTATTGCTGCTGTGCTGTTGACCGGTGGAAGAACTGTACACTCTACTTTCAAGTTGCCCGTTCCACTTCTGGAAAATTCTTCGTGCCGTGTGAGACAAGATAGCGCTGAAGGAAGGTACTTGAAGACTGCGAAACTTTTCATATGGGATGAATGCACCATGACGCCTCATTACGCTTTGGAAGCTGTCGACAGATTGCTGAGAGACTTGACCGGACTGGATGTTCCTTTTGGCGGTAAAACCTTAGTTTTAGGAGGTGACTGGAGACAAACATTACCTGTTGTCCCACACGGAAACCGAACTTCTGCGATCGAGAGCTGCCTCAGGAATTCCTTTTTGTGGCCACATTTCAAACAATGCACGCTTTCCACCAATATGCGATTGAATCTGGAAGAACAAGAATTTTCAGAATGGCTTCTGCAGTTGGGAGACGGTCGTCTTAGAAATGACAGTGGCTTGGACGAAGACGTTATCGAAATTCCATCTTTGTGTGTGGTCAACAGATCGATAGTAGAAGAAATGTTTCGCTGCGGTAATGAATTCGACTTACAAGACTTGGCCAGTAAAGCGATTTTATGTCCAAAGAACGAGGAAGCTCTGAAGCTTAATGAAGAAATTCTTTCCACGTTTCCAGGTCAAGTTTTCACGCACTACAGTGCAGAATCGGTTATTTGCGATGACGAAGAAGAACAAGAAACGTATCAGCTGGATTTCATCCACAGCCTGACGCCTTCTGGAATGCCACCTCATCGTCTGAATTTGAAAGTTGGAGTTATAGTTATGCTTCTACGAAATCTACATCCATCGGTTGGACTCTGCAACGGAACAAGGCTCATTGTGAAGAGAATTATGCCAAACGTTTTAGATTGTGAAGTCATCTCTGGACAGAATGCTGGATCGAGAGTTTTCATTCCACGTGTTGAACTTTCACCATCAGATTCAAACCTCCCCTTTCAGCTCAAGCGAAGACAGTTTCCCATCAGGCTTGCATTTTGTATGACTATTAATAAGTCACAGGGACAGACGCTTAAGAAAGTTGGAATTTATTTACCGCAACCAGTTTTCAGTCACGGAATGCTTTATGTAGCTTTTTCAAGATGTTCGTCTATGAGGAATGTTCGTGTTTTAGTGAAAGACACCAAGAAGCAAGGCCGTTTCATACCCGCATGTTCTAAAGTATTCACAAGAAATATTGTTTACAGGGAGGTTCTGCAGTAAAAAAGTTACTCGAGACATTGAAACAGTGAGATTTTTGCAACACAAAATGAAGTTAATCAAGCCAAAGCAAAAATGAAAAAGATTTGAGGTTTTTGGATGACTGGGATAAATTGAAGCAAGTCAAGATGAAGCTGAAACAGTTTGAGAATGATGCATTAGTCGGCTTTTATGTCTGTTGTTACAAAGTGGAATTTTGGAGTAGTTAGGCAATCGGAAGCTGTATTATTTTTTCAATGTTGTAAATATTTTTTATAAATTTTCCTTTTCAGGTCTACATACAATTGCGTTAATTAATTTTAAAACATTTTATGTATTTTTCTTTTTTAGGTATTTATGGAACTGATTTCAATCACATAAAAATATTTCTTTTTCAGGTGTATATAGAAATGATTTGATTCAAATTAAAATGTTTTTATACATTTCTTTTCAGATGTACATAGAACTTGTAAATACTTTTTTTCAGGTGTATATAGAAATGATTTCATTCAAATTAAAATGTTTTTCTTTTCAGGTGTACATAGAACATGTAAATTTTTGTAAATAATTTTTCTTATTCATTGCTTGCATTTTTGTAAGCACATACAAATATATATATATCTTAATTGTGCGTGTGTGTATATATGTATATACAATTGCATCAATATATATATATATATATATATACATATTTATATATAGTGATGCAATTTTGTCTATGATTCTGTAACAGCAGACCAGGGAAGGGGCTGATACCTGGGAGAAAAAATAACCCCCTGGTCGATGAGGTTGCAGAGGAGACCCCAGGTGTCAGGCAGTTTATGCCGTCAAAAGCCCACCAATTTTTTCTGTTTACATTTTTTTTTTCTGTTCAAGTTTTTGTGTTTAATATAAACTTATAACTAAGAAATTATTATTATTATTATTATTTCTTTTCAGATAAATACGGATTGTAGCTCGCCCATCTGGCGTACTTACTCGGTAGATTTTAAAAATTATTTTCTGTTTTTCTTTGAACTATTGACGCAATAACTGATTTCATTCATATAAAATATTTTTTTTTGCATGATATTTAATATACTCAAGGGATAGGCCTGTAATGTCTTTCCCAAAGTTGTGTCTTTTATAGACGTAGGTACAGTAAAATATTTTACGGGTTCACACGACTGACATTTTATGAAACGTTTGGAAAAGTTTCTGTGTGCTGCCCTACTGTGTTATCCAAAGAACAACAGTTGCAGTAGTTGATGATAATGTGTGTACAGCCCCAAATAATTGGAGACAAGGATATTTTGGAGTTTGTTCAAAGCTAAAAAAATATCATTGATGCAGATTCCGACAAAGAAAACGAAATGAATAATGCAGTTCTTGTGGATGATTTTGTTTCATTGATTTTTTATTAAATACATGCCTATATGCATATCTGTGCAAATAAAATGTACTCTAATAAACTTAATTTTGTTGAAAATATGTTTTTTTTTTTTTAATATCCTTTAACACGAAAAAATTCTTCAGTCCCTTCAGTTTCGTGTTGATAATAATGAAAGTGAGAAAAACAATTTTAATCATAGATTTAAAATTATTTTTCTGTTTTTGATTTAAATATAAAATATTTCCACAAATTTCACACAGAAACTATTTTAGACACCAGCAAAGAATTGAGTGGGTGCAGCCCGCCCATCTGCAATACTTACTCGGTAGATTTTTAAAATTATTTACTGTTATTTATTTATTTTGAATGCGATAAAAACAGGCGACTAACTAATTTGGTTTATATGTATGTACATATATATTTTCAAATGTATATACAGGGGATATTGGACACATAAAACACTATTGACACAATATGAGCCATATCCACGCAATGATGCAACAAGGTGTGCAGCAGATGCAAGACATGGGCATGATTCACATGATATTTGATATACTCGAGGGATAGGACTGTAATGAGCAAATGAGTTTGTTCCACAAAGTTGCGTCTTTTACAAACACCCAACATTCGAATCCCAGTGAACGGGGTGGCTGCATGAGTGTTTTTGTTATTTTCCCCATGCGTATACGAGCCACTTTCCTTTAAAAAGCCGACAAGAAGGCATCCCTCCCCTTAGGCAGATTGCACTCGAGTGCTTTGCCGTAGCTGAATACGTTACACCACTACTTTACACACGGAAGTAAAAATGACGCTTCCTGTGGTCGTTACCTAATTATTCAAAATATTTTGATAATTGTTATCTGTTCTTAGAATTTCCATAGCATTGCACATATTATTATTTAAATTCTGTTATTTACCAGCAATTTTACAATCTGCAAGTTTTGGTTTTACAATTTTTGATTTTTTAAAATTAAAACCTTCTTATACAATTTGCAAATCAGTTCATTGCCAAACATTCCCTTTCATATTACATCTGAAGAACTGTTGTAGCATTATGCAACAAACATTTCGCTGTTCATTAAAATATAGGAACACATTTCACTCACATTTTGATTAGAATTTTATGTAGATTGAAAAGTTGTTTTCAACTCAGCTGCCTTTACACTCGCAGTTGTATTCACAATTGATTTTCACGCTGGACTTTCATCATTTGTCATATCCACTAAAGGAGATTTATTTTTTAAGTGTCAGCAATTTTTTCTGCAGTAACAGCATCTACAAATGACCATCTGCCATGAATATTCTTCACACATGCACGAGTTTTATTTTAGAACCACTGATGCTTTGGGTTTATGATAGTACTTGCTAATAGTATGCATTATGATAGCATACGTAAAACGAAAGAAATTTACCAGTATAATCAAAATAGAACAAATTCACGACTAAAATATTATCAAGAGTCTTAGAAGACCCTTCGAAGAACATTTTTAGAAGGTAAACAAAGATAACTGACGAAAACCCACGCTTGAAAAATGTAAACAAACGCCGCCGAAAGCAGTTACAGTTACGACTAAGATCAAAGGTTTGCTCGCAGTTAAAAGTATTACTTCCGAGAATGAGAAAATTGTAAAATAATGCTTTTAAATGTTTTCTACAATTTTACAGGCATTTAAATGCCAGTATATATTTACTGTTATGAAACATAATTACGAAAGAGATGTTAAGTATAAAATTTATAGACAGAAGTTGGAGTTTACCAAAAAGCATTTAAATAAAGGAATTTTAACGAGTATACTGTTGGAATATCACGCCCGAAAATTTTCGCGATTACACTTCGTACAAGCGGCTAAGCTGTTAATTCGCTGAACACTGGTAGTTCGGTCAAACTTTCGAATACCACGAAGGCATCCCTCCCCTGAAGTAATGGGCTTCAGCCCGCTCAGCTGGCGGGCTTGCCCGCTAGTCTATACTATTAAAATCTGTGTGCCTCTGTCTGTTTGTGTGTTTGTAACATCATCTCCTCGGGAACGGCTGGGTGTAGAGCTTAGCGGAAGGTACCGTTGGATTCAGAATGCCTGTGGCTCGCCGGATTGACCATCGGCATCTTCGTGCGACTTTAATTAGCCGATATATTAATTAAAAACTGATTTTCTCCCTACATTTCCCTACGTTTTGCACTTTCTTTCACGGGTTTCCCCTATTTTAGGGATTTGGCCGAGTGCCAAATTAGTTTTTCTCGAATATCTGCGGAACGGCTCCGAGTTGCGATTCGAAACGCATATCCCCGTATTCGAAAAAAATCAACGAATCCATCGATACCGGTCCCATTGTCGTATGACAATAATCGGCGGAGTTATTAATTAAAAACTGCGAAAACGTTATTTCATTTTTCGGAGTGGCAACCGTCTCGGAATTAGCTGAGATAAAATTGCTTTTTCGAAAGCGCCGGGGGGATGACAATTGCTTCCGCTCGAGATTTGTGCTGGCGAAACGTCACGTGTCAATTTCTTTTTTCTTAAATATCTATGGAACGGCGCTGATTTGGAATTCGAGGCAGGTGTCTGCGGATTCCAAAAAATTCTACGAATCCAATGATACCATTCTCATCTTCGTAGGACGTTAATCAGCTGAGATATTAATTAAAAACTGTGAAAACGCTAATTTTCGGGCTCATTTTTCCGATTGCAACAGTTTCTTGAATCGCCGCAGATACAAATCAAGGTTATATTCTAAAGTTGAATAAAGCACGCGATTGCATGTTACCTAACTGTATTTTAAAAATATTTCGTTAATGTAGGCATTTTAAATAAACAGCTGCTTTTCACAATTTTTTTTTAATTTCAGGTTAAGATGATTGTCACGTTAATTCTTTTATTGATATTGAATAAAAGTTATTATATTACATTAAATTTAAATGATGACGTTCTTGAAGTTGTACAACTTTAATCAGCTGGGATATTAATTAAAAAATCTGAAAAAGCTATTTTTTAAAAATATGTTGTTATTTTTTTAATAATAAGTTTGATTTTTTGGAATAATATATTTTTTTATGTTATTAGATACGTGCACTTAATTTAGATATTATCTTTTAATGCAAATGATATTTTAAATAAGTTCGCACCAATAAAAATTAAATTCACACTTTTTTTCTTTTTTTTTAGATTAAAGATTTTTCTTTGCTCCTTTGAGATGGTATACGATAACTTTCGAATCCCAGTGAGCAGGCAGGCTACACTCATGTTTTTTGTGATTTTACGCATATCTGTTGTGTATGCAGTGTCTTCTGGATGCATAAATGAATAAAGCTGAACTCTGGTAGTTCGGTCCTAATTTCGAATCCCGGCGAACGGGCTGGGTCCATGGGTGTTTGCGTGATTTTACGCATGTGCCTCGTGTACGCAGCATCTTCTAGATGCATAAGTGAATAAAGCGGCCGAAATTCGCTCAAAACCTCTGATTACTGGTAGTTCGGTCCAACTTTCGAATCCAAGCGACCGTGTTGGCTCAATGTGTGTTTTCGGGATTTTTCGCATGTGTAACGTGTATGCGGTATCTTCTGCATGCATACTTGAATAAAGCGGGAGCAGCCCGCGCAAAACTACAGAACACTGGTAGTTCGGTCCAACTTTCGAATTCCGGGGTACTGTACATAAAATTTGGTCGCATACGTGAATACAGCGCGCGGATACCGGGTAAAACCGCTGAACACTAGTAGTTCGGTCAAACATTCGAATCTCTGCGTGCGGGCTGGCTGCATGGGTGTTTTCCTGATTTTCCGCATGTGTATAGTGTATAAAGTGATTTCTGGATGCATATGTGATAAAAGTGGGCGCAGCCTGCTCAAAACCTCTTAACGCTGGTAGTTCGATCCAACTTTCGGTGTCGGCGAACGAGCTGGCTCCCCGGGTGTTTTCTTGCTTTAACTCATGTGTATCGTTTATGCAGTATCCTCTCCATGCTTATGTGTATAAAGCGGGCGCAGCCCGGTCCACAAAATCGCTGAACACTGGTATTTCGGTCCTACTTTCGAATTCCGGGGTACTGTATATAAAATTTGGATGCATACGTGAATACAGCGCGCGGATACCGGGTAAAACCGCTGAACACTGGTAGTTCGCTCAAACTTTCGAATCTCGGCGAGCGGGCTGGCTGCATGGGTGTTTTCGTGATTGTTCGCATGTGTATCGTTTATAAAGTATCTCATGGATGCATACGTGAATAAAGCGGGCACAGAATACTGGTAATGCGGTAATTTCGAATCCCGACGAACTGGCTGGCTCCATGGGTGTTTTCGTGATTTTACGCATGTGTATAGTGTATGGAGTATCTTCTGGGTGTATATGTGAATAAAGCGGGCAGAGCCCGCGCAAAGCCACATAACACTGGTAATTCGGTCCAACTTTCGAATACCGGCGAACAGGCAGGCTCCATGTTTGTTTTCGTGATTTTACGCGTGTGTATCGTTTATGCACCATTTTCAGCATGCATACGTGAATAAAGCGGGCACAGCACGCGCAAAATCGCTGAAAAATTGTATTTCGGTCCAACTTTCGAATCGGCAGCGGGCTGGCTGGAGGGGTGTTTTCGTGATTTTACGCATGTGTACGGTGTACGCAGTATCTTTTGCATGCACACGTGAACACTGTTTTGGGCGGGCTCCCGCCCAAAAGCGCTGAACACTGCTATTTCGGTCCAAATTTCGAATACCCGCGAAAGGGCTGGAAGCATGGGTGTTTCCGTGATTTTCCGCATATGTTTAGTGTATGCGGTAACTTCTGGATGCATAGGTGAAAAAAGCGGGGGAAGCCCGCGGAATGCCGCTAAAAATGGTAGTTCGGTTCAATTTTTCAATACCGGCCAAATTTAACATAGGATATCTTTTAAAAACGAACAATGATAAGCGAGCTTCAGCCCGCTCAGCTGGCGGGCTTGCCCGCTAGTCTATACTATTAAAATCCGTGTGCCTCTGTCTGTTTGTGTGTTTGTAACATCATCTCCTCGGGAACGGCTGGGTGTAGAGCTTAGCGGAAGGTACCGTTGGATTCAGAATTCCCGTGGCTCGCCATATTGACCATCGGCCTCTTCGTTCGACTTTAATTAGCCGAGATATTAATTAAAAACTGCTTTTTCCCCTACGTTTCCCTACGTTTTGCACTTTCTTTCACCCGTTTTCCCTGTTTTAGGGATTTGGCCGAGTGCCAAATTCGTTTTTCTCGAATAACTTGGGAACGGCGCCGAGTTGGAATTCGAAACGCACATCTCCGGATTCGAAAAAAATCAACAAATCCATCGATACCGGTCCCATCTTCGTACGACAATAATCCGCGGAGTTATTAATTAAAAACTGCGAAAACAATAATTTCGGCACTCAGTCTTCCGAGTGGCAACAGTCTCGGCAGTCGTCGGAGATAAAAATGCTATGGGAACGCCAAGGCCGTTCGCCACTAACAAACTAAGAATAAAAAATTAAAATAACTTAAAGGAATAAACTGAAAAGCTAAAATAAAACTAAAAATAGAAACATTCTCTTCATTTAGTTGTCGTTAGTTGAATGTAGATTGGTTTATGCCCTTGATAAGTCGAGTAAATGACGTCATAGATAAAATAAAAAGTTTTGTTTCCCGGTCTGGCAACAGATCAAATAGAATCAAAAGTTTAGTTTCCTGGTTTGGCAACAAAAAATTTATTTACGAATTTTGGATTTGGAAGGAGACCGTCGCAATTTTTTCCAGCATTTCAAATTTCGTAAATATTCTTATTATTACACATTGCACTTAATCTTTATTTCTTTTTACAGGATATTTGATTGTTTTTTGCATTTATATTTGTAGTTTTAGTAATTTAAAGTAGTATTTTAGACTTTTATATGCTCCTGTTAGTTTAGAACTTGAGAATTGTTCGGAACATTAACTTGGTGACTCTTTTTATATATTTAATGTATTATTTTGTATTTTTTTAAAGATCTATTCATTCGTGTTTTATATTTCTGTTATTGTTGCTCGATAAATTGCATTTACATTTTATATTTTTGACATTTTCCTGTGTGCGATAACAATTATCGTTTTAACGCGATCGAATGTTCTATATTTTATTAGATTTGTTATTTTGTTAGGTTTGTTATTTGAATTTCAGAATTGATTTCAGAAGTTCCTAATTTATATTTGTATTTATACCTTTTATTTATTTTGTGTTTAGGTTTTCATTTTCTGTTTATGTGCATTGTTCTCAGATTGACCTAATTATTAGAAATATTTTCATAATTTTTATCTGTGCTTGGAATTTTTCATAATATTACCCATATTATTTCTTATTTGCCAGCAATTTTTTAACAGGGAAGTTTTTGTTTTACATTTTTGATTTTTTAAAATTAATTTGCTCTTAAGTGGAAAATTTTTCATTTAGTCTAGGATTATTTTAAAATTTGTGTTGTATACATATAGAATGCATTAATTTTTTTTCCAGCAGTATTGGTTTAATGAGCAATTTTTTTCTTTCATCTGCGTAGTCAATTTTTTGAGTCGAGTTAATATTTTAGTAGTGCTTTTTTTAACGTACTGAAATGCCGAAACGGAAAAGAGGCATTACAGGAGATGCATCAAGAAGACGAAGAGCTGAAGCACAGAGTTTACGGCGAGCTGCAGAAAATGAAGAAGAAACTGCTGCGAGACTGAGCACGCAAGCGCGTCGGCAAGCAAACCTATGCGCTCAAGAAACGGAAGAAGAAACCGCTACGAGACTCGGCAGGAAAGCTCAACATCAAGAAAATTTACGTGCTGCAGAAACGGAACAAGAAACCATTAGGAGACTCAGCAGGCAATCCCAATGTCAAGAAAATTTGCGTGCTCAAGAAAGTGAAGAAGAAACCAGTAGGAGGCACAGACTGGACTCTCATCGTCATCGTCAAGTTCGAGCGGAAGAGTCGGAAGAGGACGCTGCTACACGAAGAACGCGAGACGCTGCACGCCACAGACAAGTCCTATCCGAAGAAACAATGTCCGTACGAGAAGACAGGCTACGCATGAATGCAGCACAACGTTCACGCAGCACTCTTCACAATGCAGGAAGATGTGGACTCGAAGTTTATGTTGAGCAACACAGCGCCGGTTCAATGGAAGCTTCCTGCGATCTCTGCAACGGATTGTTCTTTACGGGAGAAAGGAATGCAAGAGGAAGATACATGCACTGCTGTAACAATGGGAAAATTGTCGAAGCTGAAAGAAGATATCCAGAAGAATGGCACAATTTAATGAATGGGAACCACCCGTTTTCTGAAGAGTTTTTTGCCAACATATGTACTTACAACTGCCTGCTCAGTTTTGCTTCATTGGGTGCCAATATAGAAATGCCTTCGGGTTCGGGTCCCTACTGCTTCAGGATTCACGGTGCCATATATCATCGAACGAGCCACCTTCATCCGCCTCATCCCGGTCAAGAACAGTATGTCCAGCTGTACATTTTAGATTCGGATCAAGCCCTCAGGCAGAGAATGAACATAAATTGGAAATGTTGCCCTGAACGCCGAACTCCTGAGACAGTTGGACACAGTTTTAAGGAACGTTAATCCATATGCGGAAGCCTACAAGATGCTGAAGGAATTCGAAGAAGAAACTGTACGAGAGCAAGGTGCCGAAACTGCTGCGGATATCCGCATGTACATCAAGGGTGAAAGTGTTGCTGCAGGCGAGCACAGGGGACGTTACAATGCTCCGAAAGAAAATGAAGTTGCAGTCGTCTTCAAGAGTACGGACGGCGCTCCTCCATCGAACCGAGACATCGTGATCCATTCGAGAGGTGGCGGTCTCATCAACATCAGTACCTTAAATCCCAACTTGGAACCCATGACGTACGTACTTTTCTTTCCTCACGGCGAGCAAGGATTCAGAGTCGGACAGCAATACACAGAGTTACAGTTTTACAGTCACAGGGTGTCCGTACGACGAGATTGCTACAACCCGATTTTGTATGGCCGGAAATTGTTTCAGCAGTATGTGGATGCATACGTAAAAGTTGAAGGCAACAGGATTGCGTACCTCCGGAGCCATCAGACGAATCTGAGAGTGGAAACTTACATGGGTCTTGCCGATCACATTTACAGAGTTGGTCAAGAGACGGGCGTCCGCCCTGGAATACCGGTTATACTTCCGTCAACGTTTATAGGAAGCCCTCGCTGCATGCAGCAAAACTATCAGGACTCGATGGCCATTGTGCGCGACTTTGGTAAACCGGATCTGTTTTTGACTTTCACGTGCAACCCTAAATGGCCGGAAATAACAGAAAACGTATTCCCAGGACAGAAGGCTCACGATCGCCCGGACATCGTTTCGAGGGTATTTGACCTGAAGAAAACGGCTTTGATGCAAGATTTGACAAAGAATCACATCTTAGGTGCGACCATTGCAGATATACACGTCATCGAATTTCAGAAGAGAGGATTGCCTCATATGCACCTTTTGTTGTTTTTAGCGGAAGAAGACAAAATAAGAGATGCAGAGTGCATCGACTCGTTGGTGTGTGCTGAACTTCCAGATGCTACTCGACATCCGGAGCTACACAACATTGTGAAGTCATCGATGATTCACGGACCCTGCGGTGAACTGAATCGAAACTCTCCCTGCATGAGTGATGGTGTATGTTCGAAAGGATTTCCGAAACCGTTTCAGGCAGAAATTAAAGAGAACGTGAATGGCTACCCACTCTACAGAAGAAGGGACGATGGAAACTTTATCGTGATCAAGGGTCATGCCATCGATAACAGATGGGTAAAAACGGATCCGTATTTATCGAAAAAGTACAACGCCCACATAAACGTTGAAGTATGCAGCTCCATAAAATCGGTGAAGTATTTGTTAAAATACGTGTACAAGGGTCATGATGCAGCTAAAGTTGTTCTGGAAGAATCTGGAGATAGAACTTTAATGTGGGACGAGATCAAATGCTTCTTAAATGCAAGATACGTGTCTGCCCCTGAAAGCAGCGTGGAGGCTGTTTGAAAAAAGAATGCATTTTAAGTCGCACTCCATCATACGACTACCGGTTCATTTGGAAAACCTGCAGCCCGTCTATTTTGCCGAATCCGAAGAAAGGAATGCTTTCCAGAGAGCTGCCGAGAAAAATACCATGCTCACCGGATGGTTTGAACTGAACAGGACAGTTCCCGAAGCGAATGGTTACCTGTATGCCGAAATTCCTAAACATTTCACCTGGAGGAATCATGCCTGGCAGACACGAGTTAGACTTGGAGATTACATCATTTCAAGAATGTATTCTGTTAGCCCGAAAGATGTTGAGCGTTTCCATCTGAGGTTGCTGCTGTGTCACGTTAAAGGAGCGAAGAGTTTTGCCGACTTAAGAACTTACGAAGGTGTGGAGTATTCAACGTTCAAGGAAGCCTGCCGTGCAAGGCATCTGCTGCAAGACGACGAAGAATGGAAAAATACTCTGGCAGAAGCATCAGCTTTTCAAATGCCACCGCAGCTAAGACAGCTTTTTTGCTTCATCTGTGTTTTCTGCAACCCTGCGGAACCCGTCGCTTTGTGGAATGAATTCAAAGAGTCCCTTTCTGAAGATTTTGCGAGATCTTACTCCTTAGAAGACAGTTTCAGCCTTGCACTGAGAAGTATAGAAGACCAGTTAGAAGTGCACAATGTTTCGCTATGTTCTCTTGGTCTCCCGCAACCAAAATTGACTGATGCTGTTTCTCTCGAAGTCCCGCAGTTCGATGTCCAGTATGAAAACGAACAAGCCGAAGTGTTGAACGGGATGTTGAATCCTGAACAGAAATTAGTTTACGACTCGGTTTTGGAAGCTGTACGAGATGAGAATCCTAACACACCGAAGACATTTTGTGTTAATGCGTTTGCCGGAGCTGGAAAAACTTTCCTTTTTAGGACGATCCTTCATGCTGTTCGAGGAATGGGCCACGTTGCCATTCCCGTTGCGTGGACAGGCATTGCTGCTGTGCTGTTGACCGGTGGAAGAACTGTACACTCTACTTTCAAGTTGCCCGTTCCACTTCTGGAAAATTCTTCGTGCCGTGTGATACAAGATAGCGCTGAAGGAAGGTACTTGAAGACTGCGAAACTTTTCATATGGGATGAATGCACCATGACGCCTCATTACGCTTTGGAAGCTGTCGACAGATTGCTGAGAGACTTGACCGGACTGGATGTTCCTTTTGGCGGTAAAACCTTAGTTTTAGGAGGTGACTGGAGACAAACATTACCTGTTGTCGCACATGGAAACCGAACTTCTGCGATCGAGAGCTGCCTCAGGAACTCCTTTTTGTGGCCACATTTCAAACAATGCACGCTTTCCACCAATATGCGATTGAATCCGGAAGAACAAGAATTTTCAGAATGGCTTCTGCAGTTGGGAGACGGTCGTCTTAAAAATGACAGTGGCTTGGACGAAGACATTATCGAAATTCCATCTTTGTGTGTGGTCAACAGATCGATAGTAGAAGAAATGTTTGGCTGCGGTAATGAATTCGACTTACAAGACTTGGCCAGTAAAGCGATTTTATGTCCAAAGAACGAGGAAGCTCTGAAGCTTAATGAAGAAATTCTTTCCACGTTTCGAGGTCAAGTTTTCACGCACTACAGTGCAGACTCGGTTATTTGCGATGACGAAGAAGAACAAGAAACGTATCAGCTGGATTTCATCCACAGCCTGACGCCTTCTGGAATGCCACCTCATCGTCTGAATTTCAAAGTTGGAGTTATAGTTATGCTTCTACGAAATCTACATCCATCGGTTGGACTCTGCAACGGAACAAGGCTCATTGTGAAGAGAATTATGCCAAACGTTTTAGATTGTGAAGTCATCTCTGGACAGAATGCTGGATCGAGAGTTTTCATTCCACGTGTTGAACTTTCACCATCAGATTCAAACCTCACCTTTCAGCTCAAGCGAAGACAGTTTCCCATCAGGCTTGCATTTTGTATGACTATTAATAAAGTCACAGGGACAGACACTTAAGAAATTTGGGATTTATTTACCGCAACCAGTTTTCAGTCATGGAATGCTTTACGTAGCTTTTTCAAGATGTTCGTCTATGAGGAATGTTCGTGTTTTAGTGAAAGACACCAAGAAGCAAGGCCGTTTGATGCCCGCATGTTCTAAAGTATTCACAAGAAATATTGTTTACAGGGAGGTTCTGCAGTAAAAAAGTTACTCGAGACATTGAAACAGTGAGATTTTTGCAACACAAAATGAAGTTAATCAAGCCAAAGCAAAAATGAAAAAGATTTGAGGTTTTTGGATGACTGGGATAAATTGAAGCAAGTCAAGATGAAGCTGAAACAGTTTGAGAATGATGCATTAGTCGGCTTTTATGTCTCTTGTTACAAAGTGGAATTTTGGAGTAGTTAGGCAATCGGAAGCTGTATTATTTTTTCAATGTTCTAAATATTTTTTATAAATTTTCCTTTTCAGGTCTACATACAATTGCGTTAATTAATTTTAAAACATTTTATGTATTTTTCTTTTTTAGGTATGTATGGAACTGATTTCAATCACATAAAAATATTTCTTTTTCAGGTGTATATAGAAATGATTTGATTCAAATTAAAATGTTTTTATACATTTCTTTTCAGATGTACATAGAACTTGTAAATACTTTTTTTCAGGTGTATATAGAAATGATTTCATTCAAATTAAAATGTTTTTCTTTTCAGGTGTACATAGAACATGTAAATTTTTGTAAATAATTTTTCTTATTCATTGCTTGCATTTTTGTAAACACATACAAATATATATATATCTTAATTGTGCGTGTGTGTATATATGTATATACAATTGCATCAATATATATATATATATATATATATATATATACATATTTATATATAGTGATGCAATTTTGTCTATGATTCTGTAACAGCAGACCAGGGAAGGGGCTGATACCTGGGAGAAAAAATAACCCCCTGGTCGATGAGGTTGCAGAGGAGACCCCAGGTGTCAAGCAGTTTATACCGTCAAAAGCCCACCAATTTTTTCTGTTTACATTTTTTTTTCTGTTCAAGTTTTTGTGTTTAATATAAACTTATAACTAAGAAATTATTATTATTATTATTATTTCTTTTCAGATAAATACGGATTGTAGCTCGCCCATCTGGTGTACTTACTCGGTAGATTTTAAAAATTATTTTCTGTTTTTCTTTGAACTATTGACGCAATAACTGATTTCATTCATATAAAATATTTTGTTTTGCATGATATTTAATATACTCAAGGGATAGGCCTGTAATGTCTTTCCCAAAGTTGTGTCTTTTATAGACATAGGTACAGTAAAATATTTTACGGGTTCACACGACTGACATTTTGTGAAACGTTTGGAAAAGTTTCTGTGTGCTGCCCTACTGTGTTATCCAAAGAACAACTGTTGCAGTAGTTGATGATAATGTGTGTACAGCCCCAAATAATTGGAGACAAGGATATTTTGGAGTTTGTTCAAAGCTAAAAAAATATCATTGATGCAGATTCCGACAAAGAAAACGAAATGAATAATGCAGTTCTTGTGGATGATTTTGTTTCATTGATTTTTTATTAAATACATGCCTATATGCATATCTGTGCAAATAAAATGTACTCTAATAAACTTAATTTTGTTGAAAATATGGTTTTTTTTTTTTTTTTTTTTTTTTTTTTCAATATCCTTTAACACGAAAAAATTCTTCAGTCCCTTCGGTTTCGTGTTAATAATAATGAAAGTGAGAAAAACAATTTTAATCATACATTTAAAATTATTTTTCTGTTTTTGATTTAAATACAAAATATTTCCACAAATTTCACACAGAAACTATTTTAGACACCAGCAAAGAATTGAGTGGGTGTAGCCCACCTATCTGCAATACTTACTCGGTAGATTTTAAAAAATTTTTTTCTGTTATTTATTTATTTTGAATGCGATAAAAACAGGCGACTAACTAATTTGGTTTATATGTATGTACATATATATTTTCAAATGTATATACAGGGGATATTGGACACATACAACACTATTGACACAATATGAGCTATATCCACACAATGATGGAACAAGGTGTACAGCAGATGCAAGACATGGGCATGATTCACATGATATTTGATATACTCGAGGGATAGGACTGTAATGAGCAAATGAGTTTGTTCCACAAAGTTGCGTCTTTTACAAACACCCAACATTCGAATCCCAGTGAATGGGGTGGCTGCATGGGTGTTTTTGTTATTTTCCCCATGCCACTTTCCTTTAAAAAGCCGACAAGAAGGCATCCCTCCCCTTAGGCAGATTGCACTCGAGTGCTTTGCCGTAGCTGAATACGCTACACCACTACATTACACACGGAAGTAAAAATGACACTTCCTGTGGTCGTTGCCTAATTATTCAAAATATTTTGATAATTGTTATCTGTTCTTAGAATTTCCATAGCATTGCACATATTATTATTTAACATTCTGTTATTTACCAGCAATTTTATAATCTGCAAGTTTTGGTTTTACAATTTTTGATTTTTTAAAATTAACACCTTCTTACACAATTTGCAAACGAGTTCAATAGCCAAACATTCCCTTTCATATTACATCTGAAGAACTGTTATAGCATTATGCAACAAACATTTCGCTGTTCATTAAAATATAGGAACACTTTTCAATCAAATTTTGATTAGAATTTGATGTAGATTGAAAAGTTGTTTTCAACTCAGCTGCCTTTACACTCGCAGTTGTATTCACAATTGATTTTCACGCTGGACTTTTATCATTTGTCATATCCGCTAAATTTTAAGTGTCAGCAATTTTTTCTGCGGTAACAGCATCTACAAATGACCATCTGCCATGAATATTCTTCACACATGCACGAGTTTTATTTTAGAACCGCTGATGCTTTGGGTTTATGATACTACTTGCTAATAGTATGCATTATGATAGCATAAGTAAAAAAAAAAATTTACCAGTATAATCAAAATAGAACAAATTCACGACTAAAATATTATCAAGAGTCTTAGAAGACCCTTCGAAGAACATTTTTAGAAGGTAAACAAAGATAACTGACGAAAACTGATCAGCTCGAAAACCCACGCTTGAAAAATGTAAACAAACGCCGCCGAAAGCAGTTACAGTTACGACTAAGATCAAAGGTTTGCTCGCAGTTAAAAGTATTACTTCCGAGCATGAAAAAATTGTAAGATAATGCTTTTAAATGTTTTCTACTATTTTAAAGGCATTTAAATGCCAGTATATATTTACTGTTATAAAACATAATTACAAAAGAGATGTTAAGTATAAAATATATAGACAGCAGTTGGAGTTTACCAAAAAGAATTTAAATAAAGGAATTTTAACAACGAGTATACTGTTGGAATATCACACCCGAAAATTTTCGCGATTACACTTCGTACAAGCAGCTGAGCGGTAAAATCGCTGAACACTGGTAGTTCGGTCCAAATTTCTAATCCCGGCGAGCGGGCTGGCTGCATGTGTGTTTTCGTGGTTTTCCGCATGCAGTATCTTCTGCATGCATACGTTAACAAAGCGGGCGCAGGAAATGTAAAATCGCTGTAGACTGGTAGTTAGGTCCAACTTTCGAATACCACGAAGGCATCCATCCCCTGAAGTAATGGGCTTCAGCCCGCTCAGCTGGCGGGCTTGCCCGCTAGTCTATACTATTAAAATCTGTGTGCCTCTGTCTGTTTGTGTGTTTGTAACATCATCTCCTCGGGAACGGCTGGGTGTAGAGCTTAGCGGAAGGTACCGTTGGATTCAGAATTCCCGTGGCTCGCCATATTGACCATCGGCCTCTTCGTGCGACTTTAATTAGCCGAGATATTAATTAAAAACTGCTTTTTCCCCTACGTTTCCCTACGTTTTGCACTTTCTGTCACCCGTTTTCCCTGTTTTAGGGATTTGGCCGAGTGCCAAATTCGTTTTTCTCGAATAACTTGGGAACGGCGCCGAGTTGGAATTCGAAACGCATATATCTCCGGATTCGAAAAAAATCAACAAATCCATCGATACCGGTCCCATCTTCGTACGACAATAATCCGCGGAGTTATTAATTAAAAACTGCGAAAACAATAATTTCGGCAGTCAGTCTTCCGAGTGGCAACAGTCTCGGCAGTCGTCGGAGATAAAAATGCTATGGGAACGCCAAGGCCGTTCGCCACTAACAAACTAAGAATAAAAAATTAAAATAACTTAAAGGAATAAACTGAAAAGCTAAAATAAAACTAAAAATAGAAACATTCTCTTCATTTAGTTGTCGTTAGTTGAATGTAGATTGGTTTATGCCCTTGATATGTCGAGTAAATGACGTCATAGATAAAATAAAAAGTTTTGTTTCCCGGTCTGGCAACAGATCAAATAGAATCAAAAGTTTAGTTTCCTGGTTTGGCGACAAAAAATTTATTTACGAATTTTGGATTTGGAAGGAGACCGTCGCAATTTTTTCCAGCATTTCAAATTTCGTAAATATTCTTATTATTACTCATTGCACTTAATCTTTTTTTCTTTTTACAGGATATTTGATTGTTTTTTGCATTTATATTTGTAGTTTTAGTAATTTAAAGTAGTATTTTAGACTTTTATATGCTCCTGTTAGTTTAGAACTTGAGAATTCTTCGGAACATTAACTTGGTGACTCTTTTTATATATTTAATGTATTATTTTGTATTTTTTTAAAGATCTATTCATTCGTGTTTTATATTTCTGTTATTGTTGCTCGATAAATTGCATTTACATTTTATATTTTTGACATTTTCCTGTGTGCGATAACAATTATCGTTTTAAGGCGATCGAATGTTCTATATTTTATTAGATTTGTTATTTTGTTAGGTTTTGTTATTTGAATTTCAGAATTGATTTCAGAAGTTCCTAATTTATATTTGTATTTATACCTTTTATTTATTTTGTGTTTAGGTTTTCATTTTCTGTTTATGTGCATTGTTCTCAGATTGACCTAATTATTAGAAATATTTTCATAATTTTTATCTGTGCTTGGAATTTTTCATAATATTACCCATATTATTTCTTATTTGCCAGCAATTTTTTAACAGGGAAGTTTTTGTTTTACATTTTTGATTTTTTAAAATTAATTTGCTCTTAAGTGGAAAATTTTTCATTTAGTCTAGGATTATTTTAAAATTTGTGTTGTATACATATAGAATGCATTAATTTTTTTTCCAGCAGTATTGGTTTAATGAGCAATTTTTTTCTTTCATCTGCGTAGTCAATTTTTTGAGTCGAGTTAATATTTTAGTAGTGCTTTTTTTAACGTACTGAAATGCCGAAACGGAAAAGAGGCACTACAGGAGATGCATCAAGAAGACGAAGAGCTGAAGCACAGAGTTTACGGCGAGCTGCAGAAAATAAAGAAGAAACGGCTGCGAGACTGAGCACGCAAGCGCGTCGGCAAGCAAACCAACGCGCTCAAGAAACGGAAGAAGAAACCGCTACGAGACTCGGCAGGAAAGCTCAACATCAAGAAAATTTACGTGCTGCAGAAACGGAACAAGAAACCATTAGGAGACTCAGCAGGCAATCCCAATGTCAAGAAAATTTGCGTGCTCAAGAAAGTGAAGAAGAAACCAGTAGGAGGCACAGACTGGACTCTCATCGTCATCGTCAAGTTCGAGCGGAAGAGTCGGAAGAGGACGCTGCTACACGAAGAACGCGAGACGCTGCACGCCACAGACAAGTCCCATCCGAAGAAACAATGTCCGTACGAGAAGACAGGCTACGCATGAATGCAGCACAACGTTCACGCAGCACTCTTCACAATGCAGGAAGATGTGGACTCGAAGTTTATGTTGAGCAACACAGCGCCGGTTCAATGGAAGCTTCCTGCGATCTCTGCAACGGATTGTTCTTTACGGGAGAAAGGAATGCAAGAGGAAGATACATGCACTGCTGTAACAATGGGAAAATTGTCGAAGCTGAAAGAAGATATCCAGAAGAATGGCACAATTTAATGAATGGGAACCACCCGTTTTCTGAAGAGTTTTTTGCCAACATACGTACTTACAACTGCCTGCTCAGTTTTGCTTCATTGGGTGCCAATATAGAAATGCCTTCGGGTTCGGGTCCCTACTGCTTCAGGATTCACGGTGCCATATATCATCGAACGAGCCACCTTCATCCGCCTCATCCCGGTCAAGAACAGTATGCTCAGCCGTACATTTTAGATTCGGATCAAGCCCTCAGGCAGAGAATGAACATATTTGGAAATGTTGCCCTGAACGCCGAACTCCTGAGACAGTTGGACACAGTTTTAAGGAACGTTAATCCATATGCGGAAGCCTACAAGATGCTGAAGGAATTCGAAGAAGAAACTGTACGAGAGCAAGCTGCCGAAACTGCTGCGGATATCCGCATGTACATCAAGGGTGAAAGTGTTGCTGCAGGCGAGCACAGGGGACGTTACAATGCTCCGAAAGAAAATGAAGTTGCAGTCGTCTTCAAGAGTACGGACGGCGCTCCTCCATCGAAACCGAGACATCGTGATCCATCCGAGAGGTGGCGGTCTCATCAACATCAGTACCTTAAATCCCAACTTGGAACCCATGACGTACGTACTTTTCTTTCCTCACGGCGAGCAAGGATTCAGAGTCGGACAGCAATACACAGAGTTACAGTTTTACAGTCACAGGGTGTCCGTACGACGAGATTGCTACAACCCGATTTTGTATGGCCGGAAATTGTTTCAGCAGTATCTCGTGGATGCATACGTAAAAGTTGAAGGCAACAGGATTGCGTACCTCCGGAGCCATCAGACGAATCTGAGAGTGGAAACTTACATGGGTCTTGCCGATCACATTTACAGAGTTGGTCAAGAGACGGGCGTCCGCCCTGGAATACCGGTTATACTTCCGTCAACGTTTATAGGAAGCCCTCGCTGCATGCAGCAAAACTATCAGGACTCGATGGCCATTGTGCGCGACTTTGGTAAACCGGATCTGTTTTTGACTTTCACGTGCAACCCTAAATGGCCGGAAATAACAGAAAACTTATTCCCAGGACAGAAGGCTCACGATCGCCCGGACATCGTTTCGAGGGTATTTGACCTGAAGAAAACGGCTTTGATGCAAGATTTGACAAAGAATCACATCTTAGGTGCGACCATTGCAGATATACACGTCATCGAATTTCAGAAGAGAGGATTGCCTCATATGCACCTTTTGTTGTTTTTAGCGGAAGAAGACAAAATAAGAGATGCAGAGTGCATCGACTCGCTGGTGTGTGCTGAACTTGCAGATGCTACTCGACATCCGGAGCTACACAACATTGTGAAGTCATCGATGATTCACGGACCCTGCGGTGAACTGAATAGAAACTCTCCCTGCATGAGTGATGGTGTATGTTCGAAAGGATTTCCGAAACCGTTTCAGGCAGAAACTAAAGAGAACGTGAATGGCTACCCACTCTACAGAAGAAGGGACGATGGAAACTTTATCGTGATCAAGGGTCATGCCATCGATAACAGATGGGTCGTTCCTTACAATCCGTATTTATCGAAAAAGTACAACGCCCACATAAACGTTGAAGTATGCAGCTCCATAAAATCGGTGAAGTATTTGTTCAAATACGTGTACAAGGGTCATGATGCAGCTAAAGTTGTTCTGGAAGAATCTGGAGATAGAACTTTAATGTGGGACGAGATCAAATGCTTCTTAAATGCAAGATACGTGTCTGCCCCTGAAGCAGCGTGGAGGCTGTTTGAAAAAAGAATGCATTCTAAGTCGCACTCCATCATACGACTACCGGTTCATTTGGAAAACCTGCAGCCCGTCTATTTTGCCGAATCCGAAGAAAGGAATGCTTTCCAGAGAGCTGCCGAGAAAAATACCATGCTCACCGGATGGTTTGAACTGAACAGGACAGTTCCCGAAGCGAATGGTTACCTGTATGCCGAAATTCCTAAACATTTCACCTGGAGGAATCATGCCTGGCAGACACGAGTTAGACTTGGAGATTACATCATTTCAAGAATGTATTCTGTTAGCCCGAAAGATGTTGAGCGTTTCCATCTGAGGTTGCTGCTGTGTCACGTTAAAGGAGCGAAGAGTTTTGCCGACTTAAGAACTTACGAAGGTGTGGAGTATTCAACGTTCAAGGAAGCCTGCCGTGCAAGGCATCTGCTGCAAGACGACGAAGAATGGAAAAATACTCTGGCAGAAGCATCAGCTTTTCAAATGCCACCGCAGCTAAGACAGCTTTTTTGCTTCATCTGTGTTTTCTGCAACCCTGCGGAACCCGTCGCTTTGTGGAATGAATTCATAGAGTCCCTTTCTGAAGATTTTGCGAGATCTTACTCCTTAGAAGACAGTTTCAGCCTTGCACTGAGAAGTATAGAAGACCAGTTAGAAGTGCACAATGTTTCGCTATGTTCTCTTGGTCTCCCGCAACCAACATTGACTGATGCTGTTTCTCTCGAAGTCCCGCAGTTCGATGTCCAGTATGAAAACGAACAAGCCGAAGTATTGAACGGGATGTTGAATCCTGAACAGAAATTAGTTTACGACTCGGTTTTGGAAGCTGTACGAGATGAGAATCCTAACACACCGAAGACATTTTGTGTTAATGCGTTTGCCGGAGCTGGAAAAACTTTCCTTTTTAGGACGATCCTTCATGCTGTTCGAGGAATGGGCCACGTTGCCATTCCCGTTGCGTGGACAGGCATTGCTGCTGTGCTGTTGACCGGTGGAAGAACTGTACACTCTACTTTCAAGTTGCCCGTTCCACTTCTGGAAAATTCTTCGTGCCGTGTGATACAAGATAGCGCTGAAGGAAGGTACTTGAAGACTGCGAAACTTTTCATATGGGATGAATGCACCATGACGCCTCATTACGCTTTGGAAGCTGTCGACAGATTGCTGAGAGACTTGACCGGACTGGATGTTCCTTTTGGCGGTAAAACCTTAGTTTTAGGAGGTGACTGGAGACAAACATTACCTGTTGTCGCACATGGAAACCGAACTTCTGCGATCGAGAGCTGCCTCAGGAACTCCTTTTTGTGGCCACATTTCAAACAATGCACGCTTTCCACCAATATGCGATTGAATCCGGAAGAACAAGAAGTTTCAGAATGGCTTCTGCAGTTGGGAGACGGTCGTCTTAAAAATGACAGTGGCTTGGACGAAGACATTATCGAAATTCCATCTTTGTGTGTGGTCAACAGATCGACAGATCGATAGTAGAAGAAATGTTTGGCTGCGGTAATGAATTCGACTTACAAGACTTGGCCAGTAAAGCGATTTTATGTCCAAAGAACGAGGAAGCTCTGAAGCTTAATGAAGAAATTCTTTCCACGTTTCCAGGTCAAGTTTTCACGCACTACAGTGCAGACTCGGTTATTTGCGATGACGAAGAAGAACAAGAAACGTATCAGCTGGATTTCATCCACAGCCTGACGCCTTCTGGAATGCCACCTCATCGTCTGAATTTCAAAGTTGGAGTTATAGTTATGCTTCTACGAAATCTACATCCATCGGTTGGACTCTGCAACGGAACAAGGCTCATTGTGAAGAGAATTATGCCAAACGTTTTAGATTGTGAAGTCATCTCTGGACAGAATGCTGGATCGAGAGTTTTCATTCCACGTGTTGAACTTTCACCATCAGATTGAAACCTCCCCTTCCAGCTCAAGCGAAGACAGTTTCCCATCAGGCTTGCATTTTGTATGACTATTAATAAGTCACAGGGACAGACACTTAAGAAAGTTGGGATTTATTTACCGCAACCAGTTTTCAGTCACGGAATGCTTTACGTAGCTTTTTCAAGATGTTCGTCTATGAGGAATGTTCGTGTTTTAGTGAAAGACACCAAGAAGCAAGGCCGTTTGATGCCTGCATGTTCTAAAGTATTCACAAGAAATATTGTTTACAGGGAGGTTCTGCAGTAAAAAAGTTACTCGAGACATTGAAACAGTGAGATTTTTGCAACACAAAATGAAGTTAATCAAGCCAAAGCAAAAATGAAAAAGATTTGAGGTTTTTGGATGACTGGGATAAATTGAAGCAAGTCAAGATGAAGCTGAAACAGTTTGAGAATGATGCATTAGTCGGCTTTTATGTCTGTTGTTACAAAGTGGAATTTTGGAGTAGTTAGGCAATCGGAAGCTGTATTATTTTTTCAATGTTGTAAATATTTTTTATAAATTTTCCTTTTCAGGTCTACATACAATTGCGTTAATTAATTTTAAAACATTTTATGTATTTTTCTTTTTTAGGTATGTATGGAACTGATTTCAATCACATAAAAATATTTCTTTTTCAGGTGTATATAGAAATGATTTGATTCAAATTAAAATGTTTTTATGCATTTCTTTTCAGATGTACATAGAACTTGTAAATACTTTTTTTCAGGTGTGTATAGAAATGATTTCATTCAAATTAAAATGTTTTTCTTTTCAGGTGTACATAGAACATGCTAATTTTCCTTTTCAAATGTAAATAATTTTTCTTATTCATTGCCTGCATTTTTGTAAACACACATAAATATATATATATCTTAATTGTGCGTGTGTGTATATATATGTATATACAATTGCATCAATATATATATATATACATATTTATATATAGTGATGCAATTTTGTCTATGATTCTGTAACAGCAGACCAGGGAAGGGGCTGATACCTGGGAGAAAAAATAACCCCCTGGTCGATGAGATTGCAGAGGAGACCCCAGGTGTCAGGCAGTTTATGCCGTCAAAAGCCCACCAATTTTTTTCTGTTTAATTTTTTTTTCTGTGCAAGTTTTTGTGTTTAATATAAACTTATAACTAAGAAATTATTATTATTATTATTATTTCTTTTCAGATAAATACGGATTGTAGCTCGCCCATCTGGCGTACTTTCTCGGTAGATTTTAAAAATTATTTTCTGTTTTTCTTTGAACTATTGACGCAATAACTGATTTCATTCATATAAAATATTTTGTTTTGCATGATATTTAATATACTCAACGGATAGGCTTGTAATGTCTTTCCCAAAGTTGTGTCTTTTATAGACATAGGTACAGTAAAATATTTTACGGGTTCACACGACTGACATTGTATGAAACGTTTGGAAAAGTTTCTGCGTGCTGCCCTACTGTGTTATCCAAAGAACAACAGTTGCAGTAGTTGATGATAATGTGTGTACAGCCCCAAATAATTGGAGACAAGGACATTTTGGAGTTTGTTCAAAGCTAAAAAAATATCATTGATGCAGATTCCGACAAAGAAAACGAAATGAATAATGCAGTTCTTGTGAATGATTTTGTTTCATTGATTTTTTATTAAATACATGCCTATATGCATATCTGTGCAAATAAAATGTACTCTAATAAACTTAATTTTGTTGAAAATATGTTTTTTTTTTTTTTTTTTCAATATCATTTAACACGAAAAAATTCTTCAGTCCCTTCAGTTTCGTGTTAATAATAATGAAAGTGAGAAAAACAATTTTAATCATAGATTTAAAATTATTTTTCTGTTTTTAATTTAAATATAAAATATTTCCACAAATTTCACACAGAGACTATTTTAGACACCAGCAAAGAATTGAGTGGGTGCAGCCCGCCCATCTGCAATACATACTCGGTAGATTTTTAAAATTATTTTCTGTTATTTATTTATTTTGAATGCGATAAAAACAGGCGACTAACTAATTTGGTTTATACGTATGTACATATATATTTTCAAATGTATATACAGGGGATATTGGACACATAAAACACTATTGACACAATATGAGCTATATCCACGCAATGATGGAACAAGGTGTCCAGCAGATGCAAGACATGGGCATGATTCACATGATATTTGATATACTCGAGGGATAGGACTGTAATGAGCAAATGAGTTTGTTCCACAAAGTTGCGTCTTTTACAAACACCCAACATTCGAATCCCAGCGAACGGGGTGGCTGCATGGGTGTTTTTGTTATTTTCCCCATGCATATACGAGCCACTTTCCTTTAAAAAGCCGACAAGAAGGCATCCCTCCCCTTAGGCAGATTGCACTCGAGTGCTTTGCCGTAGCTGAATACGCTACACCACTACATTACACACGGAAGTAAAAATGACACTTCCTGTG
Organism: Stegodyphus dumicola; assembly: GCF_044657685.1. NCBI lineage: Eukaryota > Metazoa > Arthropoda > Arachnida > Araneae > Eresidae > Stegodyphus > Stegodyphus dumicola. The sequence continues at coordinate 60,076,817 of NC_140775.1, read as the reverse complement.
GTCGTTGCCTAATTATTCAAAATATTTTGATAATTGTTATCTGTTCTTAGAATTTCCATAGCATTGCACATATTATTATTTAACATTCTGTTATTTACCAGCAATTTTACAATCTGCAAGTTTTGGTTTTACAATTTTTGATTTTTTAAAATTAAAACCTTCTTATACAATTTGCAAATGAGTTCATTGCCAAACATTCCGTTTCATATTACATCTGAAGAACTGTTGTAGCATTATGCAACAAACATTTCGCTGTTCATTAAAATATAGGAACACATTTCACTCACATTTTGATTAGAATTTGATGTAGATTGAAAAGTTGTTTTCAACTCAGCTGCCTTTACACTCGCAGTTGTATTCACAATTGATTTTCACGCTGGACTTTCATTATTTGTCATATCCACTAAAGGAGATTTATTTTTTAAGTGTCAGCAATTTTTTCTGCAGTAACAGCATCTACAAATGACCATCTGCCATGAATATTCTTCACACATGCACGAGTTTTATTTTAGAACCACTGATGCTTTGGGTTTATGATACTACTTGCTAATAGTATGCATTATGATAGCATACGCAAAACGAAAGAAATTTACCAGTATAATCAAAATAGAACAAATTCACGACTAAAATATTATCAAGAGTCTTAGAAGACCCTTCGAAGAACATTTTTAGAAGGTAAACAAAGATAACTGACGAAAACTCACGCTTGAAAAATGTAAACAAACGCCGCCGAAAGCAGTTACAGTTACGACTAAGATCAAAGGTTTGCTCGCAGTTAAAAGTATTACTTCCGAGAATGAGAAAATTGTAAAATAATGCTTTTAAATGTTTTCTATAATTTTACAGGCATTTAAATGCCAGTATATATTTACTGTTATGAAACATAATTACGAAAGAGATGTTAAGTATAAAATTTATAGACAGAAGTTGGAGTTTACCAAAAAGCATTTAAATAAAGGAATTTTAACGAGTATACTGTTGGAATATCACGCCCGAAAATTTTCGCGATTACACTTCGTACAAGCGGCTAAGCTGTTAATTCGCTGAACACTGGTAGTTCGGTCAAACTTTCTAATCCCGGCGAGCGGGCTGGCTGCATGTGTGCTTTCGTGATTTTCCGCATGGAGAAAATACTGCATGCATACTTTAATAAAGCGGGCGCAGCAAACGTAAAATCGCTGTACACTGTTAGTTCGGTTCAACTTTCGAATACCACGAAGGCATCCGTCCCCTGAAGTAATGGGCTTCACCCCGCTCAGCTGGCGGGCTTGCCCGCTAGTCTATACTATTAAAATCTGTGTGCCGCTGTCTGTTTGTGTGTTTGTAACATCATCTCCTCGGGAACGGCTGGGTGTAGAGCTTAGCGGAAGGTACCGTTGGATTCAGAATTCCCGTGGCTCGCCATATTGACCATCGGCCTCTTCGTGCGACTTTAATTAGCCGAGATATTAATTAAAAACTGCTTTTTCCCCTACGTTTCCCTACGTTTTGCACTTTCTTTCACCCGTTTTCCCTGTTTTAGGGATTTGGCCGAGTGCCAAATTCATTTTTCTCGAATAACTTGGGAACGGCGCCGAGTTGGAATTCGAAACGCATATCTCCGGATTCGAAAAAAATCAACAAATCCATCGATACCGGTCCCATCTTCGTACGACAATAATCCGCGGAGTTATTAATTAAAAACTGCGAAAACAATAATTTCGGCACTCAGTCTTCCGAGTGGCAACAGTCTCGGCAGTCGTCGGAGATAAAAATGCTATGGGAACGCCAAGGCCGTTCGCCACTAACAAACTAAGAATAAAAAATTAAAATAACTTAAAGGAATAAACTGAAAAGCTAAAATAAAACTAAAAATAGAAACATTCTCTTCATTTAGTTGTCGTTAGTTGAATGTAGATTGGTTTATGCCCTTGATAAGTCGAGTAAATGACGTCATAGATAAAATAAAAAGTTTTGTTTCCCGGTCTGGCAACAGATCAAATAGAATCAAAAGTTTAGTTTCCTGGTTTGGCAACAAAAAATTTATTTACGAATTTTGGATTTGGAAGGAGACCGTCGCAATTTTTTCCAGCATTTCAAATTTCGTAAATATTCTTATTATTACTCATTGCACATAATCTTTATTTCTTTTTACAGGATATTTGATTGTTTTTTGCATTTATATTTGTAGTTTTAGTAATTTAAAGTAGTATTTTAGACTTTTATATGCTCCTGTTAGTTTAGAACTTGAGAATTCTTCGGAACATTAACTTGGTGACTCTTTTTATATATTTAATGTATTATTTTGTATTTTTTTAAAGATCTATTCATTCGTGTTTTATATTTCTGTTATTGTTGCTCGATAAATTGCATTTACATTTTATATTTTTGACATTTTCCTGTGTGCGATAACAATTATCGTTTTAAGGCTATCGAATGTTCTATATTTTATTAGATTTGTTATTTTGTTAGGTTTTGTTATTTGAATTTCAGAATTGATTTCAGAAGTTCCTAATTTATATTTGTATTTATACCTTTTATTTATTTTGTGTTTAGGTTTTCATTTTCTGTTTATGTGCATTGTTCTCAGATTGACCTAATTATTAGAAATATTTTCATAATTTTTATCTGTGCTTGGAATTTTTCATAATATTACCCATATTATTTCTTATTTGCCAGCAATTTTTTAACAGGGAAGTTTTTGTTTTACATTTTTGATTTTTTAAACTTAATTTGCTCTTAAGTGGAAAATTTTTCATTTAGTCTAGGATTATTTTAAAATTTGTGTTGTATACATATAGAATGCATTAATTTTTTTTCCAGCAGTATTGGTTTAATGAGCAATTTTTTTCTTTCATCTGCGTAGTCAATTTTTTGAGTCGAGTTAATACTTTAGTAGTGCTTTTTTTAACGTACTGAAATGCCGAAACGGAAAAGAGGCATTACAGGAGATGCATCAAGAAGACGAAGAGCTGAAGCACAGAGTTTACGGCGAGCTGCAGAAAATGAAGAAGAAACTGCTGCGAGACTGAGCACGCAAGCGCGTCGGCAAGCAAACCTACGCGCTCAAGAAACGGAAGAAGAAACCGCTACGAGACTCGGCAGGAAAGCTCAACATCAAGAAAATTTACGTGCTGCAGAAACGGAACAAGAAACCATTAGGAGACTCAGCAGGCAATCCCAATGTCAAGAAAATTTGCGTGCTCAAGAAAGTGAAGAAGAAACCAGTAGGAGGCACAGACTGGACTCTCATCGTCATCGTCAAGTTCGAGCGGAAGAGTCGGAAGAGGACGCTGCTACACGAAGAACGCGAGACGCTGCACGCCACAGACAAGTCCTATCCGAAGAAACAATGTCCGTACGAGAAGACAGGCTACGCATGAATGCAGCACAACGTTCACGCAGCACTCTTCACAATGCAGGAAGATGTGGACTCGAAGTTTATGTTGAGCAACACAGCGCCGGTTCAATGGAAGCTTCCTGCGATCTCTGCAACGGATTGTTCTTTACGGGAGAAAGGAATGCAAGAGGAAGATACATGCACTGCTGTAACAATGGGAAAATTGTCGAAGCTGAAAGAAGATATCCAGAAGAATGGCACAATTTAATGAATGGGAACCACCCGTTTTCTGAAGAGTTTTTTGCCAACATACGTACTTACAACTGCCTGCTCAGTTTTGCTTCATTGGGTGCCAATATAGAAATGCCTTCGGGTTCGGGTCCCTACTGCTTCAGGATTCACGGTGCCATATATCATCGAACGAGCCACCTTCATCCGCCTCATCCCGGTCAAGAACAGTATGCTCAGCTGTACATTTTAGATTCGGATCAAGCCCTCAGGCAGAGAATGAACATAAATTGGAAATGTTGCCCTGAACGCCGAACTCCTGAGACAGTTGGACACAGTTTTAAGGAACGTTAATCCATATGCGGAAGCCTACAAGATGCTGAAGAAATTCGAAGAAGAAACTGTACGAGAGCAAGGTGCCGAAACTGCTGCGGATATCCGCATGTACATCAAGGGTGAAAGTGTTGCTGCAGGCGAGCACAGGGGACGTTACAATGCTCCGAAAGAAAATGAAGTTGCAGTCGTCTTCAAGAGTACGGACGGCGCTCCTCCATCGAACCGAGACATCGTGATTCATCCGAGAGGTGGCGGTCTCATCAACATCAGTACCTTAAATCCCAACTTGGAACCCATGACGTACGTACTTTTCTTTCCTCACGGCGAGCAAGGATTCAGAGTCGGACAGCAATACACAGAGTTACAGTTTTAAAGTCACAGGGCGTCCGTACGACGAGATTGCTACAACCCGATTTTGTATGGCCGGAAATTGTTTCAGCAGTATCTCGTGGATGCATACGTAAAAGTTGAAGGCAACAGGATTGCGTACCTCCGGAGCCATCAGACGAATCTGAGAGTGGAAACTTACATGGGTCTTGCCGATCACATTTACAGAGTTGGTCAAGAGACGGGCGTCCGCCCTGGAATACCGGTTATACTTCCGTCAACGTTTATAGGAAGCCCTCGCTGCATGCAGCAAAACTATCAGGACTCGATGGCCGTTGTGCGCGACTTTGGTAAACCGGATCTGTTTTTGACTTTCACGTGCAACCCTAAATGGCCCGAAATAACAGAAAACTTATTTCCAGGACAGAAGGCTCACGATCGCCCGGACATCGTTTCGAGGGTATTTGACCTGAAGAAAACGGCTTTGATGCAAGATTTGACAAAGAATCACATCTTAGGTGCGACCATTGCAGATATACACGTCATCGAATTTCAGAAGAGAGGATTGCCTCATATGCACCTTTTGTTGTTTTTAGCGGAAGAAGACAAAATAAGAGATGCAGAGTGCATCGACTCGCTGGTGTGTGCTGAACTTCCAGATGCTACTCGACATCCGGAGCTACACAACATTGTGAAGTCATCGATGATTCACGGACCCTGCGGTGAACTGAATAGAAACTCTCCCTGCATGAGTGATGGTGTATGTTCGAAAGGATTTCCGAAACCGTTTCAGGCAGAAACTAAAGAGAACGTGAATGGCTACCCACTCTACAGAAGAAGGGACGATGGAAACTTTATCGTGATCAAGGGTCATGCCATCGATAACAGATGGGTCGTTCCTTACAATCCGTATTTATCGAAAAAGTACAACGCCCACATAAACGTTGAAGTATGCAGCTCCATAAAATCGGTGAAGTATTTGTTCAAATACGTGTACAAGGGTCATGATGCAGCTAAAGTTGTTCTGGAAGAATCTGGAGATAGAACTTTAATGTGGGACGAGATCAAATGCTTCTTAAATGCAAGATACGTGTCTGCCCCTGAAGCAGCGTGGAGGCTGTTTGAAAAAAGAATGCATTCTAAGTCGCACTCCATCATACGACTACCGGTTCCGTCTATTTTGCCGAATCCGAAGAAAGGAATGCTTTCCAGAGAGCTGCCGAGAAAAATACCATGCTCACCGGATGGTTTGAACTGAACAGGACAGTTCCCGAAGCGAATGGTTACCTGTATGCCGAAATTCCTAAACATTTCACCTGGAGGAATCATGCCTGGCAGACACGAGTTAGACTTGGAGATTACATCATTTCAAGAATGTATTCTGTTAGCCCGAAAGATGTTGAGCGTTTCCATCTGAGGTTGCTGCTGTGTCACGTTAAAGGAGCGAAGAGTTTTGCCGACTTAAGAACTTACGAAGGTGTGGAGTATTCAACGTTCAAGGAAGCCTGCCGTGCAAGGCATCTGCTGCAAGACGACGAAGAATGGAAAAATACTCTGGCAGAAACATCAGCTTTTCAAATGCCACCGCAGCTAAGACAGCTTTTTTGCTTCATCTGTGTTTTCTGCAACCCTGCGGAACCCGTCGCTTTGTGGAATGAATTCAAAGAGTCCCTTTCTGAAGATTTTGCGAGATCTTACTCCTTAGAAGACAGTTTCAGCCTTGCACTGAGAAGTATAGAAGACCAGTTAGAAGTGCACAATGTTTCGCTATGTTCTCTTGGTCTCCCGCAACCAACATTGACTGATGCTGTTTCTCTCGAAGTCCCGCAGTTCGATGTCCAGTATGAAAACGAACAAGCCGAAGTATTGAACGGGATGTTGAATCCTGAACAGAAATTAGTTTACGACTCGGTTTTGGAAGCTGTACGAGATGAGAATCCTAACACACCGAAGACATTTTGTGTTAATGCGTTTGCCGGAGCTGGAAAAACTTTCCTTTTTAGGACGATCCTTCATGCTGTTCGAGGAATGGGCCACGTTGCCATTCCTGTTGCGTGGACAGGCATTGCTGCTGTGCTGTTGACCGGTGGAAGAACTGTACACTCTACTTTCAAGTTGCCCGTTCCACTTCTGGAAAATTCTTCGTGCCGTGTGATACAAGATAGCGCTGAAGGAAGGTACTTGAAGACTGCGAAACTTTTCATATGGGATGAATGCACCATGACGCCTCATTACGCTTTGGAAGCTGTCGACAGATTGCTGAGAGACTTGACCGGACTGGATGTTCCTTTTGGCGGTAAAACCTTAGTTTTAGGAGGTGACTGGAGACAAACATTACCTGTTGTCGCACATGGAAACCGAACTTCTGCGATCGAGAGCTGCCTCAGGAACTCCTATTTGTGGCCACATTTCAAACAATGCACGCTTTCCACCAATATGCGATTGAATCCGGAAGAACAAGAAGTTTCAGAATGGCTTCTGCAGTTGGGAGACGGTCGTCTTAAAAATGACAGTGGCTTGGACGAAGACATTATCGAAATTCCATCTTTGTGTGTGGTCAACAGATCGACAGATCGATAGTAGAAGAAATGTTTGGCTGCGGTAATGAATTCGACTTACAAGACTTGGCCAGTAAAGCGATTTTATGTCCAAAGAACGAGGAAGCTCTGAAGCTTAATGAAGAAATTCTTTCCACGTTTCCAGGTCAAGTTTTCACGCACTACAGTGCAGACTCGGTTATTTGCGATGACGAAGAAGAACAAGAAACGTATCAGCTGGATTTCATCCACAGCCTGACGCCTTCTGGAATGCCACCTCATCGTCTGAATTTCAAAGTTGGAGTTATAGTTATGCTTCTACGAAATCTACATCCATCGGTTGGACTCTGCAACGGAACAAGGCTCATTGTGAAGAGAATTATGCCAAACGTTTTAGATTGTGAAGTCATCTCTGGACAGAATGCTGGATCGAGAGTTTTCATTCCACGTGTTGAACTTTCACCATCAGATTCAAACCTCCCCTTTCAGCTCAAGCGAAGACAGTTTCCCATCAGGCTTGCATTTTGTATGACTATTAATAAGTCACAGGGACAGACACTTAAGAAAGTTGGGATTTATTTACCGCAACCAGTTTTCAGTCATGGAATGCTTTACGTAGCTTTTTCAAGATGTTCGTCTATGAGGAATGTTCGTGTTTTAGTGAAAGACACCAAGAAGCAAGGCCGTTTGATGCCCGCATGTTCTAAAGTATTCACAAGAAATATTGTTTACAGGGAGGTTCTGCAGTAAAAAAAGTTACTCGAGACATTGAAACAGTGAGATTTTTGCAACACAAAATGAAGTTAATCAAGCCAAAGGAAAAATGAAAAAGATTTGAGGTTTTTGGATGACTGGGATAAATTGAAGCAAGCAGATGTACATAGAACTTGTAAATACTTTTTTTCAGGTGTATATAGAAATGATTTCATTCAAATTAAAATGTTTTTCTTTTCAGGTGTACATAGAACATGTAAATTTTTGTAAATAATTTTTCTTATTCATTGCTTGCATTTTTGTAAACACATACAAATATATATATATCTTAATTGCGCGTGTGTGTATATATGTATATACAATTGCATCAATATATATATATATATATATATATATACATATTTATATATAGTGATGCAATTTTGTCTATGATTCTGTAACAGCAGACCAGGGAAGGGGCTGATACCTGGGAGAAAAAATAACCCCCTGGTCGATGAGCTTGCAGAGGAGACCCCAGGTGTCAGGCAGTTCATGCCGTCAAAAGCCCACCAATTTTTTCTGTTTACATTTTTTTTTCTGTTCAAGTTTTTGTGTTTAATATAAACTTATAACTAAGAAATTATTATTATTATTATTATTATTTCTTTTCAGATAAATACGGCTTGTAGCTCGCCCATCTGGCGTACTTACTCGGTAGATTTTAAAAATTATTTTCTGTTTTTCTTTGAACTATTGACGCAATAACTGATTTCATTCATATAAAATATTTTGTTTTGCATGATATTTAATATACTCAAGGGATAGGCCTGTAATGTCTTTCCCAAAGTTGTGTCTTTTATAGACATAGGTACAGTAAAATATTTTACGGGTTCACACGACTGACATTTTATGAAACGTTTGGAAAAGTTTCTGCGTGCTGCCCTACTGTGTTATCCAAAGAACAACAGTTGCAGTAGTTGGTGATAATGTGTGTACAGCCCCAAATAATTGGAGACAAGGATATTTTGGAGTTTGTTCAAAGCTAAAAAAATATCATTGGTGCAGATTCCGACAAAGAAAACGAAATGAATAATGCAGTTCTTGTGGATGATTTTGTTTCATTGATTTTTTATTAAATACATGCTTATATGCATATCTGTGCAAATAAAATGTACTCTAATAAACTTAATTTTGTTGAAAATATGTTTTTTTTTTTTTTTTTTTTTTTTTCAATATCTTTAACACGAAAAAATTCTTCAGTCCCTTCGGTTTCGTGTTAACAATAATGAAAGTGAGAAAAACAATTTTAATCATAGATTTAAAATTATTTTTCTGTTTTTGATTTAAATACAAAATATTTCCACAAATTTCACACAGAAACTATTTTAGACACCAGCAAAGAATTGAGTGGGTGCAGCCCACCCATCTGCAATACTTACTCGGTAGATTTTAAAAATTATTTTCTGTTATTTATTTATTTTGAATGCGATAAAAACAGGCGACTAACTAATTTGGTTTATATGTATGTACATATATATTTTCAAATGTATATACAGGGGATATTGGACACATACAACACTATTGACACAATATGAGCTATATCCACACAATGATGGAACAATGTGTGCAGCAGATGCAAGACATGGGCATAATTCACATGATATTTGATATAGTCGAGGGATAGGACTGTAATGAGCAAATGAGTTTGTTCCACAAAGTTGCGTCTTTTACAAACACCCAAAATTCGAATCCCAGTGAATGGGGTGGCTGCATGGGTGTTTTTGTTATTTTCCCCATGCCACTTTTCTTTAAAAAGCCGACAAGAAGGCATCCCTCCCCTTAGGCAGATTGCACTCGAGTGCTTTGCCGTAGCTGAATACGCTACACCACTACATTACACACGGAAGTAAAAATGACACTTCCTGTGGTCGTTGCCTAATTATTCAAAATATTTTGATAATTGTTATCTGTTCTTAGAATTTCCATAGCATTGCACATATTATTATTTAACATTCTGTTATTTACCAGCAATTTTATAATCTGCAAGTTTTGGTTTTACAATTTTTGATTTTTTAAAATTAACACCTTCTTACACAATTTGCAAACGAGTTCAATAGCCAAACATTCCCTTTCATATTACATCTGAAGAACTGTTGTAGCATTATGCAACAAACATTTCGCTGTTCATTAAAATATAGGAACACTTTTCAATCAAATTTTGATTAGAATTTGATGTAGATTGAAAAGTTGTTTTCAACTCAGCTGCCTTTACACTCGCAGTTGTATTCACAATTGATTTTCACGCTGGACTTTTATCATTTGTCATATCCGCTAAATTTTAAGTTTCAGCAATTTTTTCTGCGGTAACAGCATCTACAAATGACCATCTGCCATGAATATTCTTCACACATGCACGAGTTTTATTTTAGAACCGCTGATGCTTTGGGTTTATGATACTACTTGCTAATAGTATGCATTATGATAGCATAAGTAAAAAAAAAAATTTACCAGTATAATCAAAATAGAACAAATTCACGACTAAAATATTATCAAGAGTCTTAGAAGAACCTTCGAAGAACATTTTTAGAAGGTAAACAAAGATAACTGACGAAAACTGATCAGCTCGAAAACCCACGCTTGAAAAATGTAAACAAACGCCGCCGAAAGCAGTTACAGTTACGACTAAGATCAAAGGTTTGCTCGCAGTTAAAAGTATTACTTCCGAGCATGAAAAAATTGTAACATAATGCTTTTAAATGTTTTCTACTATTTTAAAGGCATTTCAATGCCAGTATATATTTACTGTTATGAAACATAATTACAAAAGAGATGTTAAGTATAAAATATATAGACAGCAGTTGGAGTTTACCAAAAAGAATTTAAATAAAGGAATTTTAACAACGAGTATACTGTTGGAATATCACACCCGAAAATTTTCGCGATTACACTTCGTACAAGCAGCTGAGCGGTAAAATCGCTGAACACTGGTAGTTCGGTCCAACTTTCTAATCCCGGCGAGCGGGCTGGCTGCATGTGTGTTTTCGTGGTTTTCCGCATGCAGTATCTTCTGCATGCATACGTTAACAAAGCGGGCGCAGCAAATGTAAAATCGCTGTACACTGGTAGTTAGGTCCAACTTTCGAATACCACGAAGGGATCCATCCCCTGAAGTAATGGGCTTCAGCCCGCTCAGCTGGCCGGCTTGCCCGCTAGTCTATACTATTAAAATCTGTGTGCCTCTGTCTGTTTGTGTGTTTGTAACATCATCTTCTCAAGAACGGCTGGGTGTAGAGCTTAGCTGAAGGTACCGTTGGATTCAGAATTCCCGTGGCTCGCCATTTTGACCATCGGCCTCTTCGTGCGACTTTAATTAGCCGAGATATTAATTAAAAACTGCTTTTCCCCCTACGTTTCCCTACGTTTTGCACTTTTTTTCACGCGTTTTCCCTGTTTTAGGGATTTGGCCGAGTGCCAAATTCGTTTTTCTCGAATAACTTGGGAACGGCGCCGAGTTGGAATTCGAAACGCATATCTCCGAATTCGAAAAAAATCAACAAATCCATCGATACCGGTCCCATCTTCGTACGACAATAATCCGCGGAGTTATTAATTAAAAACTGCGAAAACAATAATTTCGGCACTCAGTCTTCCGAGTGGCAACAGTCTCGGCAGTCGTCGGAGATAAAAATGCTATGGGAACGCCAAGGCCGTTCGCCACTAACAAACTAAGAATAAAAAATTAAAATAACTTAAAGGAATAAACTGAAAAGCTAAAATAAAACTAAAAATAGAAACATTCTCTTCGTTTAGTTGTCGTTAGTTGAATGTAGATTGGTTTATGCCCTTGATAAGTCGAGTAAATGACGTCATAGATAAAATAAAAAGTTTTGTTTCCCGGTCTGGCAAAAGATCAAATAGAATCAAAAGTTTAGTTTCCTGGTTTGGCAACAAAAAATTTATTTACGAATTTTGGATTTGGAAGGAAACCGTCGCAATTTTTTCCAGCATTTCAAATTTCGTAAATATTCTTATTATTACTCATTGCACTTAATCTTTTTTTCTTTTTACAGGATATTTGATTGTTTTTTGCATTTATATTTGTAGTTTTAGTAATTTAGAGTAGTATTTTAGACTTTTATATGCTCCTGTTAGTTTAGAACTTGAGAATTCTTCGGAACATTAACTTGGTGACTCTTTTTATATATTTAATGTATTATTTTGTATTTTTTTAAAGATCTATTCATTCGTGTTTTATATTTCTGTTATTGTTGCTCGATAAATTGCATTTACATTTTATATTTTTGACATTTTCCTGTGTGCGATAACAATTATCGTTTTAAGGCGATCGAATGTTCTATATTTTATTAGATTTGTTATTTTGTTAGGTTTGTTATTTGAATTTCAGAATTAATTTCAGAAGCTCCTAATTTATATTTGTATTTATACCTTTTATTTATTTTGTGTTTAGGTTTTCATTTTCTGTTTATGTGCATTGTTCTCAGATTGACCTAATTATTAGAAATATTTTCATAATTTTTATCTGTGCTTGGAATTTTTCATAATATTACCCATATTATTTCTTATTTGCCAGCAATTTTTTAACAGGGAAGTTTTTGTTTTACATTTTTGATTTTTTAAAATTAATTTGCTCTTAAGTGGAATATTTTTCATTTAGTCTAGGATTATTTTAAAATTTGTGTTGTATACATATAGAATGCATTAATTTTTTTTCCAGCAGTATTCGTTTAATGAGCAATTTTTTTCTTTCATCTGCGTAGTCAATTTTTTGAGTCGAGTTAATATTTTAGTAGTGCTTTTTTTAACGTACTGAAATGCCGAAACGGAAAAGAGGCACTACAGGAGATGCATCAAGAAGACGAAGAGCTGAAGCACAGAGTTTACGGCGAGCTGCAGAAAATAAAGAAGAAACGGCTGCGAGACTGAGCACGCAAGCGCGTCGGCAAGCAAACCAACGCGCTCAAGAAACGGAAGAAGAAACCGCTACGAGACTCGGCAGGAAAGCTCAACATCAAGAAAATTTACGTGCTGCAGAAACGGAACAAGAAACCATTAGGAGACTCAGCAGGCAATCCCAATGTCAAGAAAATTTGCGTGCTCAAGAAAGTGAAGAAGAATCCAGTAGGAGGCACAGACTGGACTCTCATCGTCATCGTCAAGTTCGAGCGGAAGAGTCGGAAGAGGACGCTGCTACACGAAGAACGCGAGACGCTGCACGCCACAGACAAGTCCTATCCGAAGAAACAATGTCCGTACGAGAAGACAGGCTACGCATGAATGCAGCACAACGTTCACGCAGCACTCTTCACAATGCAGGAAGATGTGGACTCGAAGTTTATGTTGAGCAACACAGCGCCGGTTCAATGGAAGCTTCCTGCGATCTCTGCAACGGATTGTTCTTTACGGGAGAAAGGAATGCAAGAGGAAGATACATGCACTGCTGTAACAATGGGAAAATTGTCGAAGCTGAAAGAAGATATCCAGAAGAATGGCACAATTTAATGAATGGGATCCACCCGTTTTCTGAAGAGTTTTTTGCCAACATACGTACTTACAACTGCCTGCTCAGTTTTGCTTCATTGGGTGCCAATATAGAAATGCCTTCGGCTTCGGGTCCCTACTGCTTCAGGATTCACTGTGCCATATATCATCGAACGAGCCACCTTCATCCGCCTCATCCCGGTCAAGAACAGTATGCTCAGCTGTACATTTTAGATTCGGATCAAGCCCTCAGGCAGAGAATGAACATATTTGGAAATGTTGCCCTGAAAGCCGAACTCCTGAGACAGTTGGACACAGTTTTAAGGAACGTTAATCCATATGCGGAAGCCTACAAGATGCTGAAGGAATTCGAAGAAGAAACTGTACGAGAGCAAGGTGCCGAAACTGCTGCGGATATCCGCATGTACATCAAGGGTGAAAGTGTTGCTGCAGGCGAGCACAGGGGACGTTACAATGCTCCGAAAGAAAATGAAGTTGCAGTCGTCTTCAAGAGTACGGACGGCGCTCCTCCATCGAACCGAGACATCGTGATTCATCCGAGAGGTGGCGGTCTCATCAACATCAGTACCTTAAATCCCAACTTGGAACCCATGACGTACGTACTTTTCTTTCCTCACGGCGAGCAAGGATTCAGAGTCGGACAGCAATACACAGAGTTACAGTTTTACAGTCACAGGGTGTCCGTACGACGAGATTGCTACAACCCGATTTTGTATGGCCGGAAATTGTTTCAGCAGTATGTGGATGCATACGTAAAAGTTGAAGGCAACAGGATTGCGTACCTCCGGAGCCATCAGACGAATCTGAGAGTGGAAACTTACATGGGTCTTGCCGATCACATTTACAGAGTTGGTCAAGAGACGGGCGTCCGCCCTGGAATACCGGTTATACTTCCGTCAACGTTTATAGGAAGCCCTCGCTGCATGCAGCAAAACTATCAGGACTCGATGGCCATTGTGCGCGACTTTGGTAAACCGGATCTGTTTTTGACTTTCACGTGCAACCCTAAATGGCCGGAAATAACAGAAAACTTATTCCCAGGACAGAAGGCTCACGATCTCCCGGACATCGTTTCGAGGGTATTTGACCTGAAGAAAACGGCTTTGATGCAAGATTTGACAAAGAATCACATCTTAGGTGCGACCATTGCAGATATACACGTCATCGAATTTCAGAAGAGAGGATTGCCTCATATGCACCTTTTGTTGTTTTTAGCGGAAGAAGACAAAATAAGAGATGCAGAGTGCATCGACTCGCTGGTGTGTGCTGAACTTCCAGATGCTACTCGACATCCGGAGCTACACAACATTGTGAAGTCATCGATGATTCACGGACCCTGCGGTGAACTGAATAGAAACTCTCCCTGCATGAGTGATGGTGTATGTCCGAAAGGATTTCCGAAACCGTTTCAGGCAGAAACTAAAGAGAACGTGAATGGCTACCCACTCTACAGAAGAAGGGACGATGGAAACTTTATCGTGATCAAGGGTCATGCCATCGATAACAGATGGGTCGTTCCTTACAATCCGTATTTATCGAAAAAGTACAACGCCCACATAAACGTTGAAGTATGCAGCTCCATAAAATCGGTGAAGTATTTGTTCAAATACGTGTACAAAGGTCATGATGCAGCTAAAGTTGTTCTGGAAGAATCTGGAGATAGAACTTTAATGTGGGACGAGATCAAATGCTTCTTAAATGCAAGATACGTGTCTGTCCCTGAAGCAGCGTGGAGGCTGTTTGAAAAAAGAATGCATTCTAAGTCGCACTCCATCATACGACTACCGGTTCATTTGGAAAACCTGCAGCCCGTCTATTTTGCCGAATCCGAAGAAAGGAATGCTTTCCAGAGAGCTGTCGAGAAAAATACCTTGCTCACCGGATGGTTTGAACTGAACAGGACAGTTCCCGAAGCGAATTGTTACCTGTATGCCGAAATTCCTAAACATTTCACCTGGAGCAATCATGCCTGGCAGACACGAGTTAGACTTGGAGATTACATCATTTCAAGAATGTATTCTGTTAGCCCGAAAGATGTTGAGCGTTTCCATCTGAGGTTGCTGCTGTGTCACATTAAAGGAGCGAAGAGTTTTGCCGACTTAAGAACTTACGAAGGTGTGGAGTATTCAACGTTCAAGGAAGCCTGCCGTGCAAGGCATCTGCTGCAAGACGACGAAGAATGGAAAAATACTCTGGCAGAAGCATCAGCTTTTCAAATGCCACCGCAGCTAAGACAGCTTTTTTGCTTCATCTGTGTTTTCTGCAACCCTGCGGAACCCGTCGCTTTGTGGAATGAATTCAAAGAGTCCCTTTCTGAAGATTTTGCGAGATCTTACTCCTTAGAAGACAGTTTCAGCCTTGCACTGAGAAGTATAGATGACCAGTTAGAAGTGCACAATGTTTCGCTATGTTCTCTTGGTCTCCCGCAACCAACATTGACTGATGCTGTTTCTCTCGAAGTCCCGCAGTTCGATGTCCAGTATGAAAACGAACAAGCCGAAGTGTTGAACGGGATGTTGAATCCTGAACAGAAATTAGTTTACGACTTGGTTTTGGAAGCTGTACGAGGTGAGAATCCTAACACACCGAAGACATTTTGTGTTAATGCGTTTGCCGGAGCTGGAAAAACTTTCCTTTTTAGGACGATCCTTCATGCTGTTCGAGGAATGGGCCACGTTGCCATTCCCGTTGCGTGGACAGGCATTGCTGCTGTGCTGTTGACCGGTGGAAGAACTGTACACTCTACTTTCAAGTTGCCCGTTCCACTTCTGGAAAATTCTTCGTGCCGTGTGAGACAAGATAGCGCTGAAGGAAGGTACTTGAAGACTGCGAAACTTTTCATATGGGATGAATGCACCATGACGCCTCATTACGCTTTGGAAGCTGTCGACAGATTGCTGAGAGACTTGACCGGACTGGATGTTCCTTTTGGCGGTAAAACCTTAGTTTTAGGAGGTGACTGGAGACAAACATTACCTGTTGTCGCACATGGAAACCGAACTTCTGCGATCGAGAGCTGCCTCAGGAACTCCTTTTTGTGGCCACATTTCAAACAATGCACGCTTTCCACCAATATGCGATTGAATCCGGAAGAACAAGAATTTTCAGAATGGCTTCTGCAGTTGGGAGACGGTCGTCTTAAAAATGACAGTGGCTTGGACGAAGACATTATCGAAATTCCATCTTTGTGTGTGGTCAACAGATCGATAGTAGAAGAAATGTTTGGCCGCGGTAATGAATTCGACTTACAAGACTTGGCCAGTAAAGCGATTTTATGTCCAAAGAACGAGGAAGCTCTGAAGCTTAATGAAGAAATTCTTTCCACGTTTCCAGGTCAAGTTTTCACGCACTACAGTGCAGACTCGGTTATTTGCGATGACGAAGAAGAACAAGAAACGTATCAGCTGGATTTCATCCACAGCCTGACGCCTTCTGGAATGCCACCTCATCGTCTGAATTTGAAAGTTGGAGTTATAGTTATGCTTCTACGAAATCTACATCCATCGGTTGGACTCTGCAACGGAACAAGGCTCATTGTGAAGAGAATTATGCCAAACGTTTTAGATTGTGAAGTCATCTCTGGACAGAATGCTGGATCGAGAGTTTTCATTCCACGTGTTGAACTTTCACCATCAGATTCAAACCTCCCCTTTCAGCTCAAGCGAAGACAGTTTCCCATCAGGCTTGCATTTTTTATGACTATTAATAAGTCACAGGGACAGACACTTAAGAAAGTTGGGATTTATTTACCGCAACCAGTTTTCAGTCATGGAATGCTTTACGTAGCTTTTTCAAGATGTTCGTCTATGAGGAATGTTCGTGTTTTAGTGAAAGACACCAAGAAGCAAGGCCGTTTGATACCCGCATGTTCTAAAGTATTCACAAGAAATATTGTTTACAGGGAGGTTCTGCAGTAAAAAAGTTACTCGAGACATTGAAACAGTGAGATTTTTGCAACACAAAATGAAGTTAATCAAGCCAAAGCAAAAATGAAAAAGATTTGAGGTTTTTGGATGACTGGGATAAACTGAAGCAAGCAGATGTACATAGAACTTGTAAATACTTTTTTTCAGGTGTATATAGAAATGATTTCATTCAAATTAAAATGTTTTTCTTTTCAGGTGTACATAGAACATGTAAATTTTTGTAAATAATTTTTCTTATTCATTGCTTGCATTTTTGTAAACACATACAAATATATATATATCTTAATTGTGCGTGTGTGTATATATGTATATACAATTGCATCAATATATATATATATATATATACATATTTATATATAGTGATGCAATTTTGTCTATGATTCTGTAACAGCAGACCAGGGAAGGGGCTGATACCTGGGAGAAAAAATAACCCCCTATTCGATGAGGTTGCAGAGGAGACCCCAGGTGTCAGGCAGTTCATGCCGTCAAAAGCCCACCAATTTTTTCTGTTTACATTTTTTTTTTCTGTTCAAGTTTTTGTGTTTAATATAAACTTATAACTAAGAAATTATTATTATTATTATTATTTCTTTTCAGATAAATACGGATTGTAGCTCGCCCATCTGGCGTACTTACTCAGTAGATTTTAAAAATTATTTTCTGTTTTTCTTTGAACTATTGACGCAATAACTGATTTCATTCATATAAAATATTTTGTTTTGCATGATATTTAATATACTCAACGGATAGGCCTTTAATGTCTTTCCCAAAGTTGTGTCTTTTATAGACATAGGTACAGTAAAATATTTTACGGGTTCACACGACTGACATTTTATGAAACGTTTGGAAAAGTTTTTGTGTGCTGCCCTACTGTGTTATCCAAAGAACAACAGTTGCAGTAGTTGATGATAATGTGTGTACAGCCCCAAATAATTGGAGACAAGGATATTTTGGAGTTTGTTCAAAGCTAAAAAAATATCATTGATACAGATTCCGACAAAGAAAACGAAATGAATAATGCAGTTCTTGTGGATGATTTTGTTTCATTGATTTTTTATTAAATACATGCCTATATGCATATCTGTGCAAAGCAAATAAAATGTACTCTAATAAACTTAATTTTGTTGAAAATATGTTTTTTTTTTTTTTTTTTTTTTTTTTTTTTCAATATCCTTTAACACGAAAAAATTCTTCAGTCCCTTCGGTTTCGTGTTAATAATAATGAAAGTGAGAAAAACAATTTTAATCATAGATTTAAAATTATTTTTCTGTTTTTGATTTAAATACAAAATATTTCCACAAATTTCACACAGAAACTATTTTAGACACCAGCAAAGAATTGAGTGGGTGCAGCCCACCCATCTGCAATACTTACTCGGTAGATTTTAAAAATTATTTTCTGTTATTTATTTATTCTGAATGCGATAAAAACAGGCGACTAACTAATTTGGTTTATATGTATGTACATATATATTTTCAAATGTATATACAGGGGATATTCGACACATACAACACTATTGACACAATATGAGCTATATCCACACAATGATGGAACAAGGTGTCCAGCAGATGCAAGACATGGGCATGATTCACATGATATTTGATATACTCGAGGGATAGGACTGTAATGAGCAAATGAGTTTGTTCCACAAAGTTGCGTCTTTTACAAACACCCAACATTCGAATCCCAGTGAATGGGGTGGCTGCATGGGTGTTTTGTTATTTTCCCCATGCCACTTTCCTTTAAAAAGCCGACAAGAAGGCATCCCTCCCCTTAGGCAGATTGCACTCGAGTGCTTTGCCGTAGCTGAATACGCTACACCACTACATTACACACGGAAGTAAAAATGACACTTCCTGTGGTCGTTGCCTAATTATTTAAAATATTTTGATAATTGTTATCTGTTCTTAGAATTTCCATAGCATTGCACATATTATTATTTAACATTCTGTTATTTACCAGCAATTTTATAATCTGCAAGTTTTGGTTTTACAATTTTTGATTTTTTAAAATTAACACCTTCTTACACAATTTGCAAACGAGTTCAATAGCCAAACATTCCCTTTCATATTACATCTGAAGAACTGTTGTAGCATTATGCAACAAACATTTCGCTGTTCATTAGAATATAGGAACACTTTTCAATCAAATTTTGATTAGAATTTGATGTAGATTGAAAAGTTGTTTTCAACTCAGCTGCCTTTACACTTTAATAGATCTTTAAAAAAATACAAAATAATACATTAAATATATAAAAAGAGTCACCAAGTTAATGTTCCGAAGAATTCTCAAGTTCTAAACTAACAGGAGCATATAAAAGTCTAAAATACTACTTTAAATTACTAAAACTACAAATATAAATGCAAAAAACAATCAAATATCCTGTAAAAAGAAATAAAGATTAAGTGCAATGAGTAATAATAAGAATATTTACGAAATTTGAAATGCTGGAAAAAATTGCGACGGTCTCCTTCCAAATCCAAAATTCGTAAATAAATTTTTTGTTGCCAAACCAGGAAACTAAACTTTTGATTCTATTTGATCTGTTGCCAGACCGGGAAACAAAACTTTTTATTTTATCTATGACGTCATTTACTCGACTTATCAAGGGCATAAACCAATCTACATTCAACTAACGACAACTAAATGAAGAGAATGTTTCTATTTTTAGTTTTATTTTAGCTTTTCAGTTTATTCCTTTAAGTTATTTTAATTTTTTATTCTTAGTTTGTTAGTGGCGAACGGCCTTGGCGTTCCCATAGCATTTTTATCTCCGACGACTGCCGAGACTGTTGCCACTCGGAAGACTGAGTGCCGAAATTATTGTTTTCGCAGTTTTTAATTAATAACTCTGCGGATTATTGTCGTACGAAGATGGGACCGGTATCGATGGATTTGTTGATTTTTTTCGAATCCGGAGATATGCGTTTCGAATTCGAACTCGGCGCCGTTCCCAAGTTATTCGAGAAAAACGAATTTGGCACTCGGCCAAATCCCTAAAACAGGGAAAACGCGTGAAAGAAAGTGCAAAACGTAGGGAAATGTAGGGGAAAAAGCAGTTTTTAATTAATATCTCGGCTAATTAAAGTCGCACGAAGAGGCCGATGGTCAATATGGCGAGCCACGGGAATTCTGAATATAACGGTACCTTCCGCTAAGCTCTACACCCAGCCGTTCTTGAGAAGATGATGTTACAAACACACAAACAGACAGAGGCACACAGATTTTATCTATACTACTAGCGGGCAAGCCCGCCAGCTGAGTGGGCTGAAGCCCATTACTTCAGGGGACGGATGCCTTCGTGGTATTCGAAAGTTGAACCGAACTAACAGTGTACAGCGATTTTACGTTTGCTGCGCCCGCTTTATTAAAGTATGCATGCAGTATTTTCTCCATGCGGAAAATCACGAAAACACACATGCAGCCAGCCCGCTCGCCGGGATTAGAAAGTTTGACCGAACTACCAGTGTTCAGCGAATTAACAGCTTAGCCGCTTGTACGAAGTGTAATCGCGAAAATTTTCGGGCGTGATATTCCAACAGTATACTCGTTAAAATTCCTTTATTTAAATGCTTTTTGGTAAACTCCAACTTCTGTCTATAAATTTTATACTTAACATCTCTTTCGTAATTATGTTTCATAACAGTAAATATATACTGGCATTTAAATGCCTGTAAAATTGTAGAAAACATTTAAAAGCATTATTTTACAATTTTCTCATTCTCGGAAGTAATACTTTTAACTGCGAGCAAACCTTTGATCTTAGTCGTAACTGTAACTGCTTTCGGCGGCGTTTGTTTACATTTTTCAAGCGTGGGTTTTCGTCAGTTATCTTTGTTTACCTTCTAAAAATGTTCTTCGAAGGGTCTTCTAAGACTCTTGATAATATTTTAGTCGTGAATTTGTTCTATTTTGATTATACTGGTAAATTTCTTTCGTTTTACGTATGCTATCATAATGCATACTATTAGCAAGTAGTATCATAAACCCAAAGCATCAGTGGTTCTAAAATAAAACTCGTGCATGTGTGAAGAATATTCATGGCAGATGGTCATTTGTAGATGCTGTTACTGCAGAAAAAATTGCTGACACTTAAAAAATAAATCTCCTTTAGTGGATATGACAAATGATGAAAGTCCAGCGTGAAAATCAATTGTGAATACAACTGCGAGTGTAAAGGCAGCTGAGTTGAAAACAACTTTTCAATCTACATCAAATTCTAATCAAAATGTGAGTGAAATGTGTTCCTATATTTTAATGAACAGCGAAATGTTTGTTGCATAATGCTACAACAGTTCTTCAGATGTAATATGAAAGGGAATGTTTGGCAATGAACTCATTTGCAAATTGTATAAGAAGGTTTTAATTTTAAAAAATCAAAAATTGTAAAACCAAAACTTGCAGATTGTAAAATTGCTGGTAAATAACAGAATTTAAATAATAATATGTGCAATGCTATGGAAATTCTAAGAACAGATAACAATTATCAAAATATTTTGAATAATTAGGTAACGACCACAGGAAGCGTCATTTTTACTTCCGTGTGTAAAGTAGTGGTGTAACGTATTCAGCTACGGCAAAGCACTCGAGTGCAATCTGCCTAAGGGGAGGGATGCCTTCTTGTCGGCTTCTTAAAGGAAAGTGGCTCGTATACGCATGGGGAAAATAACAAAAACACCCATGCAGCCACCCCGTTCACTGGGATTCGAATGTTGGGTGTTTGTAAAAGACGCAACTTTGTGGAACAAACTCATTTGCTCATTACAGTCCTATCCCTCGAGTATATCAAATATCATGTTAATCATGCCCATGTCTTGCATCTGCTGCACACCTTGTTCCATCATTGTGTGGATATAGCTCATATTGTGTCAATAGTGTTGTATGTGTCCAATATCCCCTGTATATACATTTGAAAATATATATGTACATACATATAAACCAAATTAGTTAGTCGCCTGTTTTTATCGCATTCAAAATAAATAAATAACAGAAAATAATTTTTAAAATCTACCGAGTAAGTATTGCAGATGGGTGGGCTGCACCCACTCAATTCTTTGCTGGTGTCTAAAATAGTTTCTGTGTGAAATTTGTGGAAATATTTTGTATTTAAATCAAAAACAGAAAAATAATTTTAAATCTATGATTAAAATTGTTTTTCTCACTTTCATTATTATTAACACGAAACCGAAGGGACTGAAGAATTTTTTCGTGTTAAAGGATATTAAAGAAAAAAAAAAAAAAAAAAAGAAAAAAAACATATTTTCAACAAAATTAAGTTTATTAGAGTACATTTTATTTGCACAGATATGCATATAGGCATGTATTTAATAAAAAATCAATGAAACAAAATCATCCACAAGAACTGCATTATTCATTTCGTTTTCTTTGTCGGAATCTGCATCAATGATATTTTTTTAGCTTTGAACAAACTCCAAAATATCCTTGTCTCCAATTATTTGGGGCTGTACACACATTATCATCAACTACTGCAACTGTTGTTCTTTGGATAACACAGTAGGGCAGCACACAGAAACTTTTCCAAACGTTTCATAAAATGTCAGTCGTGTGAACCCGTAAAATATTTTACTGTACCTACGTCTATAAAAGACACAACTTTGGGAAAGACATTACAGGCCTATCCCTTGAGTATATTAAATATCATGCAAAACAAAATATTTTATATGAATGAAATCAGTTATTGCGTCAATAGTTCAAAGAAAAACAGAAAATAATTTTTAAAATCTACCGAGTAAGTACGCCAGATGGGCGAGCTACAATCCGTATTTATCTGAAAAGAAATAATAATAATAATAATAATTTCTTAGTTATAAGTTTATATTAAACACAAAAACTTGAACAGAAAAAAAAAAAAATGTAAACAGAAAAAATTGGTGGGCTTTTGACGGCATAAACTGCCTGACACCTGGGGTCTCCTCTGCAACCTCATCGACCAGGGGGTTATTTTTTCTCCCAGGTATCAGCCCCTTCCCTGGTCTGCTGTTACAGAATCATAGACAAAATTGCATCACTATATATAAATATGTATATATATATATATATATATATATATATATATATATATATTGATGCAATTGTATATACATATATACACACACGCACAATTAAGATATATATATATTTGTATGTGTTTACAAAAATGCAAGCAATGAATAAGAAAAATTATTTACAAAAATTTACATGTTCTATGTACACCTGAAAAGAAAAACATTTTAATTTGAATGAAATCATTTCTATATACACCTGAAAAAAAAGTATTTACAAGTTCTATGTACATCTGAAAAGAAATGTATAAAAACATTTTAATTTGAATCAAATCATTTCTATATACACCTGAAAAAGAAATATTTTTATGTGATTGAAATCACTTCCATACATACCTAAAAAAGAAAAATACATAAAATGTTTTAAAATTAATTAACGCAATTGTATGTAGACCTGAAAAGGAAAATTTATAAAAAATATTTACAACATTGAAAAAATAATACAGCTTCCGATTGCCTAACTACTCCAAAATTCCACTTTGTAACAACAGACATAAAAGCCGACTAATGCATCATTCTCAAACTGTTTCAGCTTCATCTTGACTTGCTTCAATTTATCCCAGTCATCCAAAAACCTCAAATCTTTTTCATTTTTGCTTTGGCTTGATTAACTTCATTTTGTGTTGCAAAAATCTCACTGTTTCAATGTCTCGAGTAACTTTTTTACTGCAGAACCTCCCTGTAAACAATATTTCTTGTGAATACTTTAGAACATGCGGGTATCAAACGGCCTTGCTTCTTGGTGTCTTTCACTAAAACACGAACATTCCTCATAGACGAACATCTTGAAAAAGCTACATAAAGCATTCCGTGACTGAAAACTGGTTGCGGTAAATAAATTCCAACTTTCTTAAGCGTCTGTCCCTGTGACTTATTAATAGTCATACAAAATGCAAGCCTGATGGGAAACTGTCTTCGCTTGAGCTGAAAGGGGAGGTTTGAATCTGATGGTGAAAGTTCAACACGTGGAATGAAAACTCTCGATCCAGCATTCTGTCCAGAGATGACTTCACAATCTAAAACGTTTGGCATAATTCTCTTCACAATGAGCCTTGTTCCGTTGCAGAGTCCAACCGATGGATGTAGATTTCGTAGAAGCATAACTATAACTCCAACTTTCAAATTCAGACGATGAGGTGGCATTCCAGAAGGCGTCAGGCTGTGGATGAAATCCAGCTGATACGTTTCTTGTTCTTCTTCGTCATCGCAAATAACCGAGTCTGCACTGTAGTGCGTCAAAACTTGACCTGGAAACGTGGAAAGAATTTCTTCATTAAGCTTCAGAGCTTCCTCGTTCTTTGGACATAAAATCGCTTTACTGGCCAAGTCTTGTAAGTCGAATTCATTACCGCAGCCAAACATTTCTTCTACTATCGATCTGTTGACCACACACAAAGATGGAATTTCGATAACGTCTTCGTCCAAGCCACTGTCATTTCTAAGACGACCGTCTCCCAACTGCAGAAGCCATTCTGAAAATTCTTGTTCTTCCGGATTCAATCGCATATTGGTGGAAAGCGTGCATTGTTTGAAATGTGGCCACAAAAAGGAATTCCTGAGGCAGCTCTCGATCGCAGAAGTTCGGTTTCCGTGTGGGACAACAGGTAATGTTTGTCTCCAGTCACCTCCTAAAACTAAGGTTTTACCGCCAAAAGGAACATCCAGTCCGGTCAAGTCTCTCAGCAATCTGTCGACAGCTTCCAAAGCGTAATGAGGCGTCATGGTGCATTCATCCCATATGAAAAGTTTCGCAGTCTTCAAGTACCTTCCTTCAGCGCTATCTTGTCTCACACGGCACGAAGAATTTTCCAGAAGTGGAACGGGCAACTTGAAAGTAGAGTGTACAGTTCTTCCACCGGTCAACAGCACAGCAGCAATACCTGTCCACGCAACGGGAATGGCAACGTGGCCCATTCCTCGAACAGCATGAAGGATCGTCCTAAAAAGGAAAGTTTTTCCAGCTCCGGCAAACGCATTAACACAAAATGTCTTCGGTGTGTTAGGATTCTCATCTCGTACAGCTTCCAAAACCAAGTCGTAAACTAATTTCTGTTCAGGATTCAACATCCCGTTCAACACTTCGGCTTGTTCGTTTTCATACTGGACATCGAACTGCGGGACTTCGAGAGAAACAGCATCAGTCAATGTTGGTTGCGGGAGACCAAGAGAACATAGCGAAACATTGTGCACTTCTAACTGGTCTTCTATACTTCTCAGTGCAAGGCTGAAACTGTCTTCTAAGGAGTAAGATCTCGCAAAATCTTCAGAAAGGGACTCTTTGAATTCATTCCACAAAGCGACGGGTTCCGCAGGGTTGCAGAAAACACAGATGAAGCAAAAAAGCTGTCTTAGCTGCGGTGGCATTTGAAAAGCCGATGCTTCTGCCAGAGTATTTTTCCATTCTTCGTCGTCTTGCAGCAGATGCCTTGCACGGCAGGCTTCCTTGAACGTTGAATACTCCACACCTTCGTAAGTTCTTAAGTCGGCAAAACTCTTCGCTCCTTCAACGTGACACAGCAGCAACCTCAGATGGAAACGCTCAACATCTTTCGGGCTAACAGAATACATTCTTGAAATGATGTAATCTCCAAGTCTAACTCGTGTCTGCCAGGCGTGATTCCTCCAGGTGAAATGTTTAGGAATTTCGGCATACAGGTAACCATTCGCTACGGGAACTGTCCTGTTCAGTTCAAACCATCCGGTGAGCATGGTATTTTTCTCGGCAGCTCTCTGGAAAGCATTCCTTTCTTCGGATTCGGCAAAATAGACGTTCTCTTTAGTTTCTACCTGAAACGGTTTCGGAAATCCTTTCGAACATACACCATCACTCATGCAGGGAGAGTTTCTATTCAGTTCACCGCAGGGTCCGTGAATCATCGATGACTTAACAATGTTGTGTAGCTCCGGATGTCGTGTAGCATCTGGAAGTTCAGCACACACCAGCGAATCGATGCACTCTGCATCTCTTATTTTCTCTTCTTCCGCTAAAAACAACAAAAGGTGCATATGAGGCAATACTCTCTTCTGAAATTCGATGACGTGTATATCTGCAATGGTCGCACCTAAGATGTGATTCTTTGTCAAATCTTGCATCAAAGCCGTTTTCTTCAGGTCAAATACCCTCGAAACGATGTCCGGGCGATCGTGAGCCTTCTGTCCTGGGAATAAGTTTTCTGTTATTTCCGGCCATTTAGGGTTGCACGTGAAAGTCAAAAACAGATCCGGTTTACCAAAGTCGCGCACAATGGCCATCGAGTCCTGATAGTTTTCCTGCATGCAGCGAGGGCTTCCTATAAACGTTGACGGAAGTATAACCGGTATTCCAGGGCGGACGCCCGTCTCTTGACCAACTCTGTAAATGTGATCGGCAAGACCCATGTAAGTTTCCACTCTCAGATTCGTCTGATGGCTCCGGAGGTACGCAATCCTGTTGCCTTCAACTTTTACGTATGCATCCACGAGATACTGCTGAAACAATTTCCGGCCATACAAAATCGGGTTGTAGCAATCTCGTCGTACGGACACCCTGTGACTGTAAAACTGTAACTCTGTGTATTGCTGTCCGACTCTGAATCCTTGCTCGCCGTGAGGAAAGAAAAGTACGTACGTCATGGGTTCCAAGTTGGGATTTAAGGTACTGATGTTGATGAGACCGCCACCTCTCGGATGGATCACGATGTCTCGGTTCGATGGAGGAGCGCCGTCTGTACTCTTGAAGACGACTGCAACTTCATTTTCTTTCGGAGCATTGTAACGTCCCCTGTGCTCGCCTGCAGCAACACTTTCACCCTTGATGTACATGCGGATATCCGCAGCAGTTTCGGCACCTTGCTCTCGTACAGTTTCTTCTTCGAATTCCTTCAGCATCTTGTAGGCTTCCGCATATGGATTAACGTTCCTTAAAACTGTGTCCAACTGTCTCAGGAGTTCGGCGTTCAGGGCAACATTTCCAAATATGTTCATTCTCTGCCTGAGGGCTTGATCCGAATCTAAAATGTACAGCTGAGCATACTGTTCTTGACCGGGATGAGGCGGATGAAGGTGGCTCGTTCGATGATATATGGCACCGTGAATCCTGAAGGAGTAGGGACCCGAACCCGAAGGCATTTCTATATTGGCACCCAATGAAGCAAAACTGAGCAGGCAGTTGTAAGTACGTATGTTGGCAAAAAACTCTTCAGAAAACGGGTGGTTCCCATTCATTAAATTGTGCCATTCTTCTGGATATCTTCTTTCAGCTTCGACAATTTTCCCATTGTTACAGCAGTGCATGTATCTTCCTCTTGCATTCCTTTCTCCCGTAAAGAACAATCCGTTGCAGAGATCGCAGGAAGCTTCCATTGAACCGGCGCTGTGTTGCTCAACATAAACTTCGAGTCCACATCTTCCTGCATTGTGAAGAGTGCTGCGTGAACGTTGTGCTGCATTCATGCGTAGCCTGTCTTCTCGTACGGACATTGTTTCTTCGGATAGGACTTGTCTGTGGCGTGCAGCGTCTCGCGTTCTTCGTGTAGCAGCGTCCTCTTCCGACTCTTCCGCTCGAACTTGACGATGACGATGAGAGTCCAGTCTGTGCCTCCTACTGGATTCTTCTTCACTTTCTTGAGCACGCAAATTTTCTTGACATTGGGATTGCCTGCTGAGTCTCCTAATGGTTTCTTGTTCCGTTTCTGCAGCACGTAAATTTTCTTGATGTTGAGCTTTCCTGCCGAGTCTCGTAGCGGTTTCTTCTTCCGTTTCTTGAGCGCGTGGGTTTGCTTGCCGACGCGCTTGCGTGCTCAGTCTCGCAGCAGTTTCTTCTTCATTTTCTGCAGCTCGCCGTAAACTCTGTGCTTCAGCTCTTCGTCTTCTTGATGCATCTCCTGTAATGCCTCTTTTCCGTTTCGGCATTTCAGTACGTTAAAAAAAGCACTACTAAAATATTAACTCGACTCAAAAAATTGACTACGCAGATGAAAGAAAAAAATTGCTCATTAAACCAATACTGCTGGAAAAAAAATTAATGCATTCTATATGTATACAACACAAAATTTAAAATAATCCTAGACTAAATGAAAAATTTTCCACTTAAGAGCAAATTAAGTTTAAAAAATCAAAAATGTAAAACAAAAACTTCCCTGTTAAAAAATTGCTGGCAAATAAGAAATAATATGGGTAATATTATGAAAAATTCCAAGCACAGATAAAAATTATGAAAATATTTCTAATAATTAGGTCAATCTGAGAACAATGCACATAAACAGAAAATGAAAACCTAAACACAAAATAAATAAAAGGTATAAATACAAATATAAATTAGGAACTTCTGAAATCAATTCTGAAATTCAAATAACAAACCTAACAAAATAACAAATCTAATAAAATATAGAACATTCGATCGCCTTAAAACGATAATTGTTATCGCACACAGGAAAATGTCAAAAATATAAAATGTAAATGCAATTTATCGAGCAACAATAACAGAAATATAAAACACGAATGAATAGATCTTTAAAAAAATACAAAATAATACATTAAATATATAAAAAGAGTCACCAAGTTAATGTTCCGAAGAATTCTCAAGTTCTAAACTAACAGGAGCATATAAAAGTCTAAAATACTACTTTAAATTACTAAAACTACAAATATAAATGCAAAAAACAATCAAATATCCTGTAAAAAGAAATAAAGATTAAGTGCAATGAGCAATAATAAGAATATTCACGAAATTTGAAATGCTGGAAAAAATTGCGACGGTCTCCTTCCAAATCCAAAATTCGTAAATAAATTTTTTGTTGCCAAACCAGGAAACTAAACTTTTGATTCTATTTGATCTGTTGCCAGACCGGGAAACAAAACTTTTTATTTTATCTATGACGTCATTTACTCGACTTATCAAGGGCATAAACCAATCTACATTCAACTAACGACAACTAAATGAAGAGAATGTTTCTATTTTTAGTTTTATTTTAGCTTTTCAGTTTATTCCTTTAAGTTATTTTAATTTTTTATTCTTAGTTTGTTAGTGGCGAACGGCCTTGGCGTTCCCATAGCATTTTTATCTCCGACGACTGCCGAGACTGTTGCCACTCGAAAGACTGAGTGCCGAAATTATTGTTTTCGCAGTTTTTAATTAATAACTCCGCGGATTATTGTCGTACGAAGATGGAACCGGTATCGATGGATTTGTTGATTTTTTTCGAATCCGGAGATATGCGTTTCGAATTCCAACTCGGCGCCGTTCCCAAGTTATTCGAGAAAAACGAATTTGGCACTCGGCCAAATCCCTAAAACAGGGAAAACGGGTGAAAGAAAGTGCAAAACGTAGGGAAACGTAGGGGAAAAAGCAGTTTTTAATTAATATCTCGGCTAATTAAAGTCGCACGAAGATGCCGATGGTCAATATGGCGAGCCACGGGAATTCTGAATCCAACGGTACCTTCCGCTAAGCTCTACACCCAGCCGTTCCCGAGGAGATGATGTTACAAACACACAAACAGACAGAGGCACACAGATTTTAATAGTATAGACTATTGAAATCTGTGTGCCTCTGTCTGTTTGTGTGTTTGTAACATCATCTCCTCGGGAACGGCTGGGTGTAGAGCTTAGCGGAAGGTACCGTTGGATTCAGAATGCCTGTGGCTCGCCGGATTGACCATCGGCATCTTCGTGCGACTTTAATTAGCCGAGATATTAATTAAAAACTGATTTTCTCCCTACATTTCCCTACGTTTTGCACTTTCTTTCACCGGTTTTCCCTGTTTTAGGGATTTGGCCGAGTGCCAAATTCGTTTTTCTCGAATATCTGCGGAACGGCTCCGAGTTGCGATTCGAAACGCATATCCCCGTATTCGAAAAATATCAACGAATCCATCGATACCGGTCCCATCTTCGTAAGACAATAATCGGCGGAGTTATTAATTAAAAACTGCGAAAACGTTATTTCATTTTTCGGAGTGGCAACCGTCTCGGAATTAGCTGAGATAAAATTGCTTTTTCGAAAGCGCCGGGGGGATGACAATTGCTTCCGCTCGAGATTTGTGCTGGCGAAAGGTCACGTGTCAATTTCTTTTTTCTTAAATATCTATGGAACGGCGCTGAGTTGGAATTCGAGGCAGGTGTCTGCGGATTCCAAAAAATTCTACGAATCCAATGATACCATTCTCATCTTCGTAGGACGTTAATCAGTTGAGATATTAATTAAAAACTGTGAAAACGCTAATTTTCGGGCTCATTTTTCCGATTGCAACAGTTTCTTGAATCGCCGCAGATACAAATCAAGGTTATATTCTAAAGTTGAATAAAGCACGCGATTGCATGTTACCTAACTGTATTTTAAAAATATTTCGTTAATGTAGGCATTTTAAATAAACAGCTGCTTTTCACAATTTTTTTTGAATTTCAGGTTAGGATGATTGTCACGTTAATTCTTTTATTGATATTGAATAAAAGTTATTATATTACATTAAATTTAAATGATGACGTTCTTGAAGTTGCACAACTTCAATCAGCTGGGATATTAATTAAAAAATCTGAAAAAGCTATTTTTTAAAAATATGTTGTTATTTTTTTAATAATAAATTTGATTTTTTGGAATAATATATTTTTTTATGTTATTAGATACGTGCACTTAATTTAGATATTATCTTTTAATGCAAATGATATTTTAAATAAGTTCGCACCAATAAAAATTAAATTCACACTTTTTTTTTTTTTTTTTTTTAGATTAAAGATTTTTCTTTGCTCCTTTGAGATGGTATACGGTAACTTTCGAATCCCGGTGAGCAGGCAGGCTACACTCATGTTTTTTGTGATTTTACGCATATCTGTTGTGTATGCAGTGTCTTCTGGATGCATAAATGAATAAAGCTGAACTCTGGTAGTTCGGTCCTAATTTCGAATCCCGGCGAACGGGCTGGGTCCATGGGTGTTTGCGTGATTTTACGCATGTGCCTCGTGTACGCAGCATCTTCTGGATGCATAAGTGAATAAAGCGGCCGAAATTCGCTCAAAACCTCTGATTACTGGTAGTTCGGTCCAACTTTCGAATCCAAGCGACCGTGTTGGCTCAATGTGTGTTTTCGGGATTTTTCGCATGTGTAACGTGTATGCGGTATCTTCTGCATGCATACTTGAATAAAGCGGGAGCAGCCCGCGCAAAACTACAGAACACTGGTAGTTCGGTCCAACTTTCGAATTCCGGGGTACTGTACATAAAATTTGGTCGCATACGTGAATACAGCGCGCGGATACCGGGTAAAACCGCTGAACACTGGTAGTTCGGTCAAACATTCGAATCTCTGCGAGCGGGCTGGCTGCATGGGAGTTTTCCTGATTTTCCGCATGTGTATAGTGTATAAAGTGATTTCTGGATGCATATGTGATAAAAGTGGGCGCAGCCTGCTCAAAACCTCTTAACGCTGGTAGTTCGATCCAACTTTCGGTGTCGGGGAACGAGCTGGCTCCCCGGGTGTTTTCTTGCTTTAACTCATGTGTATCGTTTATGCAGTATCCTCTCCATGCTTATGTGTATAAAGCGGGCGCAGCCCGCTCCACAAAATCGCTGAACACTGGTATTTCGGTCCTACTTTCGAATTCCGGGGTACTGTATATAAAATTTCGATGCATACGTGAATACAGCGCGCGGATACCGGGTAAAACCGCTGAACACTGGTAGTTCGCTCAAACTTTCGAATCTCGGCGAGCGGGCTGGCTGCATGGGTGTTTTCGTGATTGTTCGCATGTGTATCGTTTATAAAGTATCTCATGGATGCATACGTGAATAAAGCGGGCACAGAATACTGGTAATGCGGTTCTGGTAATGCGGTAATTTCGAATCCCGACGAACTGGCTGGCTCCATGGGTGTTTTCGTGATATTACGCATGTGTATAGTGTATGGAGTATCTTCTGGGTGTATATGTGAATAAAGCGGGCAGAGCCCGCGCAAAGCCACATAACACTGGTAATTCGGTCCAACTTTCGAATACCGGCGAACAGGCAGGCTCCATGTTTGTTTTCGTGATTTTACGCATGTGTATCGTTTATGCACCATTTTCAGCATGCATACGTGAATAAAGCGGGCACAGCACGCGCAAAATCGCTGAAAAATTGTATTTCGGTCCAACTTTCGAATCGGCAGCGGGCTGGCTGGAGGGGTGTTTTCGTGATTTTACGCATGTGTACGGTGTACGCAGTATCTTTTGCATGCACACGTGAACACTGTTTTGGGCGGCCCAAAAGCGCTGAACACTGGTATTTCGGTCCAAATTTCGAATACCCGCGAAAGGGCTGGAAGCATGGGTGTTTTCGTGATTTTCCGCATATGTATAGTGTATGCGGTAACTTCTGGATGCATAGGTGAAAAAGGCGGGGGAAGCCCGCGGAATGCCGCTAAAAAATGGTAGTTCGGTTCAACTTTTCAATACCGGCCAAATTTAACATAGGATATCTTTTAAAAACGAACAATGATAAGCGGGCTTCAGCCCGCTCAGCTGGCGGGCTTGCCCGCTAGTCTATACTATTAAAATCTCTGTGCCTCTGTCTGTTTGTGTGTTTGTAACATCATCTTCTCAAGAACGGCTGGGTGTAGAGCTTAGCGGAAGGTACCGTTGGATTCAGAATTCCCGTGCCTCGCCATATTGACCATCGGCCTCTTCGTGCCACTTTAATTAGCCGAGATATTAATTAAAAACTGCTTTTTCCCCTACGTTTCCCTACGTTTTGCACTTTCTTTCACCCGTTTTCCCTGTTTTAGGGATTTGGCCGAGTGCCAAATTCGTTTTTCTCGAATAACTTGGGAACGGCGCCGAGTTGGAATTCGAAACGCATATCTCCGGATTCGAAAAAATTCAACAAATCCATCGATACCGGTCCCATCTTCGTACGACAATAATCCGCGGAGTTATTATTTAAAAACTGCGAAAACAATAATTTCGGCACTCAATCTTCCGAGTGGCAACAGTCTCGGCAGTCGTCGGAGATAAAAATGCTATGGGAACGCCAAGGCCGTTCGCCACTAACAAACTAAGAATAAAAAATTAAAATAACTTAAAGGAATAAACTGAAAAGCTAAAATAAAACTAAAAATAGAAACATTCTCTTCATTTAGTTGTCGTTAGTTGAATGTAGATTGGTTTATGCCCTTGATAAGTCGAGTAAATGACGTCATAGATAAAATAAAAAGTTTTGTTTCCCGGTCTGGAAACAGATCAAATAGAATCAAAAGTTTAGTTTCCTGGTTTGGCAACAAAAAATTTATTTACGAATTTTGGATTTGGAAGGAGACCGTCGCAATTTTTTCCAGCATTTCAAATTTCGTAAATATTCTTATTATTACTCATTGCACTTAATCTTTATTTCTTTTTACAGGATATTTGATTGTTTTTTGCATTTATATTTGTAGTTTTAGTAATTTAAAGTAGTATTTTAGACTTTTATATGCTCCTGTTAGTTTAGAACTTGAGAATTCTTCGGAACATTAACTTGGTGACTCTTTTTATATATTTAATGTATTATTTTGTATTTTTTTAAAGATCTATTCATTCGTGTTTTATATTTCTGTTATTGTTGCTCGATAAATTGCATTTACATTTTATATTTTTGACATTTTCCTGTGTGCGATAACAATTATCGTTTTAAGGCGATCGAATGCTCTATATTTTATTAGATTTGTTATTTTGTTAGGTTTGTTATTTGAATTTCAGAATTGATTTCAGAAGTTCCTAATTTATATTTGTATTTATACCTTTTATTTATTTTGTGTTTAGGTTTTCATTTTCTGTTTATGTGCATTGTTCTCAGATTGACCTAATTATTAGAAATATTTTCATAATTTTTATCTGTGCTTGGAATTTTTCATAATATTACCCATATTATTTGTTATTTGCCAGCAATTTTTTAACAGGGAAGTTTTTGTTTTACATTTTTGATTTTTTAAAATTAATTTGCTCTTAAGTGGAAAATTTTTCATTTAGTCTAGGATTATTTTAAAATTTGTGTTTTATACATATAGAATGCATTAATTTTTTTTCCAGCAGTATTGGTTTAATGAGCAATTTTTTTCTTTCATCTGCGTAGTCAATTTTTTGAGTCGAGTTAATATTTTAATAGTGCTTTTTTTAACGTACTGAAATTCCGAAACGGAAAAGAGGCATTACAGGAGATGCATCAAGAAGACGAAGAGCTGAAGCACAGAGTTTACGGCGAGCTGCAGAAAATGAAGAAGAAACTGCTGCGAGACTGAGCACGCAAGCGCGTCGGCAAGCAAACCTACGCGCTCAAGAAACGGAAGAAGAAACCGCTACGAGACTCGGCAGGAAAGCTCGACATCAAGAAAATTTACGTGCTGCAGAAACGGAACAAGAAACCATTAGGAGACTCAGCAGGCAATCCCAATGTCAAGAAAATTTGCGTGCTCAAGAAAGTGAAGAAGAAACCAGTAGGAGGCACAGACTGGACTCTCATCGTCATCGTCAAGTTCGAGCGGAAGAGTCGGAAGAGGACGCTGCTACACGAAGAACGCGAGACACTGCACGCCACAGACAAGTCCTATCCGAAGAAACAATGTCCGTACGAGAAGACAGGCTACGCATGAATGCAGCACAACGTTCACGCAGCACTCTTCACAATGCAGGAAGATGTGGACTCGAAGTTTATGTTGAGCAACACAGCGCCGGTTCAATCGAAGCTTCCTGCGATCTCTGCAACGGATTGTTCTTTACGGGAGAAAGGAATGCAAGAGGAAGATACATGCACTGCTGTAACAATGGGAAAATTGTCGAAGCTGAAAGAAGATATCCAGAAGAATGGCACAATTTAATGAATGGGAACCACCCGTTTTCTGAAGAGTTTTTTGCCAACATACGTACTTACAACTGCCTGCTCAGTTTTGCTTCATTGGGTGCCAATATAGAAATGCCTTCGGCTTCGGGTCCCTACTGCTTCAGGATTCACTGTGCCATATATCATCGAACGAGCCACCTTCATCCGCCTCATCCCGGTCAAGAACAGTATGCTCAGCTGTACATTTTAGATTCGGATCAAGCCCTCAGGCAGAGAATGAACATATTTGGAAATGTTGCCCTAAACGCCGAACTCCTGAGACAGTTGGACACAGTTTTAAGGAACGTTAATCCATATGCGGAAGCCTACAAGATGCTGAAGGAATTCGAAGAAGAAACTGTACGAGAGCAAGGTGCCGAAACTGCTGCGGATATCCGCATGTACATCAAGGGTGAAAGTGTTGCTGCAGGCGAGCACAGGGGACGTTACGATGCTCCGAAAGAAAATGAAGTTGCAGTCGTCTTCAAGAGTACGGACGGCGCTCCTCCATCGAATCGAGACATCGTGATTCATCCGAGAGGTGGCGGTCTCATCAACATCAGTACCTTAAATCCCAACTTGGAACCCATGACGTACGTACTTTTCTTTCCTCACGGCGAGCAAGGATTCAGAGTCGGACAGCAATACACAGAGTTACAGTTTTACAGTCACAGGGTGTCCGTACGACGAGATTGCTACAACCCGATTTTGTATGGCCGGAAATTGTTTCAGCAGTATCTCGTGGATGCATACGTAAAAGTTGAAGGCAACAGGATTGCGTACCTCCGGAGCCATCAGACGAATCTGAGAGTGGAAACTTACATGGGTCTTGCCGATCACATTTACAGAGTTGGTCAAGAGACGGGCGTCCGCCCTGGAATACCGGTTATACTTCCGTCAACGTTTATAGGAAGCCCTCGCTGCATGCAGCAAAACTATCAGGACTCGATGGCCATTGTGCGCGACTTTGGTAAACCGGATCTGTTTTTGACTTTCACGTGCAACCCTAAATGGCCGGAAATAACAGAAAACTTATTCCCAGGACAGAAGTCTCACGATCGCCCGGACATCGTTTCGAGGGTATTTGACCTGAAGAAAACGGCTTTGATGCAAGATTTGACAAAGAATCACATCTTAGGTGCGACCATTGCAGATATACACGTCATCGAATTTCAGAAGAGAGGATTGCCTCATATGCACCTTTTGTTGTTTTTAGCGGAAGAAGACAAAATAAGAGATGCAGAGTGCATCGACTCGCTGGTGTGTGCTGAACTTCCAGATGCTACTCGACATCCGGAGCTACACAACATTGTGAAGTCATCGATGATTCACGGACCCTGCGGTGAACTGAATAGAAACTCTCCCTGCATGAGTGATGGTGTATGTCCGAAAGGATTTCCGAAACCGTTTCAGGCAGAAACTAAAGAGAACGTGAATGGCTACCCACTCTACAGAAGAAGGGACGATGGAAACTTTATC
Organism: Stegodyphus dumicola; assembly: GCF_044657685.1. Classification (NCBI taxonomy): domain Eukaryota; kingdom Metazoa; phylum Arthropoda; class Arachnida; order Araneae; family Eresidae; genus Stegodyphus; species Stegodyphus dumicola. Next base: position 60,040,589 of record NC_140775.1, on the reverse strand, counting down.
GTGATCAAGGGTCATGCCATCGATAACAGATGGGTCGTTCCTTACAATCCGTATTTATCGAAAAAGTACAACGCCCACATAAACGTTGAAGTATGCAGCTCCATAAAATCGGTGAAGTATTTGTTCAAATACGTGTACAAAGGTCATGATGCAGCTAAAGTTGTTCTGGAAGAATCTGTAGATAGAACTTTAATGTGGGACGAGATCAAATGCTTCTTAAATGCAAGATACGTGTCTGTCCCTGAAGCAGCGTGGAGGCTGTTTGAAAATAGAATGCATTCTAAGTCGCACTCCATCATACGACTACCGGTTCATTTGGAAAACCTGCAGCCCGTCTATTTTGCCGAATCCGAAGAAAGGAATGCTTTCCAGAGAGCTGTCGAGAAAAATACCATGCTCACCGGATGGTTTGAACTGAACAGGACAGTTCCCGAAGCGAATTGTTACCTGTATGCCGAAATTCCTAAACATTTCACCTGGAGCAATCATGCCTGGCAGACACGAGTTAGACTTGGAGATTACATCATTTCAAGAATGTATTCTGTTAGCCCGAAAGATGTTGAGCGTTTCCATCTGAGGTTGCTGCTGTGTCACGTTAAAGGAGCGAAGAGTTTTGCCGACTTAAGAACTTACGAAGGTGTGGAGTATTCGACGTTCAAGGAAGCCTGCCGTGCAAGGCATCTGCTGCAAGACGACGAAGAATGGAAAAATACTCTGGCAGAAGCATCAGCTTTTCAAATGCCACCGCAGCTAAGACAGCTTTTTTGCTTCATCTGTGTTTTCTGCAACCCTGCGGAACCCGTCGCTTTGTGGAATGAATTCAAAGAGTCCCTTTCTGAAGATTTTGCGAGATCTTACTCCTTAGAAGACAGTTTCAGCCTTGCACTGAGAAGTGTAGAAGACCAGTTAGAAGTGCACAATGTTTCGCTATGTTCTCTTGGTCTCCCGCAACCAACATTGACTGATGCTGTTTCTCTCGAAGTCCCGCAGTTCGATGTCCAGTATGAAAACGAACAAGCCGAAGTGTTGAACGGGATGTTGAATCCTGAACAGAAATTAGTTTACGACTTGGTTTTGGAAGCTGTACGAGATGAGAATCCTAACACACCGAAGACATTTTGTGTTAATGCGTTTGCCGGAGCTGGAAAAACTTTCCTTTTTAGGACGATCCTTCATGCTGTTCGAGGAATGGGCCACGTTGCCATTCCCGTTGCGTGGACAGGCATTGCTGCTGTGCTGTTGACCGGTGGAAGAACTGTACACTCTACTTTCAAGTTGCCCGTTCCACTTCTGGAAAATTCTTCGTGCCGTGTGAGACAAGATAGCGCTGCAGGAAGGTACTTGAAGACTGCGAAACATTTCATATGGGATGAATGCACCATGACGCCTCATTACGCTTTGGAAGCTGTCGACAGATTGCTGAGAGACTTGACCGGACTGGATGTTCCTTTTGGCGGTAAAACCTTAGTTTTAGGAGGTGACTGGAGACAAACATTACCTGTTGTCGCACATGGAAACCGAACTTCTGCGATCGAGAGCTGCCTCAGGAACTCCTTTTTGTGGCCACATTTCAAACAATGCACGCTTTCCACCAATATGCGATTGAATCCGGAAGAACAAGAATTTTCAGAATGGCTTCTGCAGTTGGGAGACGGTCGTCTTAAAAATGACAGTGGCTTGGACGAAGACATTATCGAAATTCCATCTTTGTGTGTGGTCAACAGATCGATAGTAGAAGAAATGTTTGGCCGCGGTAATGAATTCGACTTACAAGACTTGGCCAGTAAAGCGATTTTATGTCCAAAGAACGAGGAAGCTCTGAAGCTTAATGAAGAAATTCTTTCCACGTTTCCAGGTCAAGTTTTCACGCACTACAGTGCAGACTCGGTTATTTGCGATGACGAAGAAGAACAAGAAACGTATCAGCTGGATTTCATCCACAGCCTGACGCCTTCTGGAATGCCACTTCATCGTCTGAATTTGAAAGTTGGAGTTATAGTTATGCTTCTACGAAATCTACATCCATCGGTTGGACTCTGCAACGGAACAAGGCTCATTGTGAAGAGAATTATGCCAAACGTTTTAGATTGTGAAGTCATCCCTGGACAGAATGCTGGATCGAGAGTTTTCATTCCACGTGTTGAACTTTCACCATCAGATTCAAACCTCCCCTTTCAGCTCAAGCGAAGACAGTTTCCCATCAGGCTTGCATTTTGTATGACTATTAATAAGTCACAGGGACAGACACTTAAGAACGTTGGGATTTATTTACCGCAACCAGTTTTCAGTCGTGGAATGCTTTACGTAGCTTTTTCAAGATGTTCGTCTATGAGGAATGTTCGTGTTTTAGTGAAAGACACCAAGAAGCAAGGCCGTTTGATGCCCACATTTTCTAAAGTATTCACAAGAAATATTGTTTACAGGGAGGTTCTGCAGTAAAAAAGTTACTCGAGACATTGAAACAGTGAGATTTTTGCAACACAAAATGAAGTTATTCAAGCCAAAGCAAAAATGAAAAAGATTTGAGGTTTTTGGATGACTGGGATAAATTGAAGCAAGCAGATGTACATAGAACTTGTAAATACTTTTTTTCAGGTGTATATAGAAATGATTTCATTCAAATTAAAATGTTTTTCTTTTCAGGTGTACATAGAACATGTAAATTTTTGTAAATAATTTTTCTTATTCATTGCTTGCATTTTTGTAAACACATACAAATATATATATATCTTAATTGTGCGTGTGTGTATATATGTATATACAATTGCATCAATATATATATATATATATATATATACATATTTATATATAGTGATGCAATTTTGTCTATGATTCTGTAACAGCAGACCAGGGAAGGGGCTGATACCTGGGAGAAAAAATAACCCCCTATTCGATGAGGTTGCAGAGGAGACCCCAGGTGTCAGGCAGTTCATGCCGTCAAAAGCCCACCAATTTTTTCTGTTTACATTTTTTTTTCTGTTCAAGTTTTTGTGTTTAATATAAACTTATAACTAAGAAATTATTATTATTATTATTATTTCTTTTCAGATAAATACGGATTGTAGCTCGCCCATCTGGCGTACTTACTCAGTAGATTTTAAAAATTATTTTCTGTTTTTCTTTGAACTATTGACGCAATAACTGATTTCATTCATATAAAATATTTTGTTTTGCATGATATTTAATATACTCAACGGATAGGCTTGTAATGTCTTTCCCAAAGTTGTGTCTTTTATAGACATAGGTACAGTAAAATATTTTACGGGTTCACACGACTGACATTTTATGAAACGTTTGGAAAATTTTCTGTGTGCTGCCCTACTGTGTTATCCAAAGAACAACAGTTGCAGTAGTTGATGATAATGTGTGTACAGCCCCAAATAATTGGAGACAAGGATATTTTGGAGTTTGTTCAAAGCTAAAAAAATATCATTGATGCAGATTCCGACAAAGAAAACGAAATGAATAATGCAGTTCTTGTGGATGATTTTGTTTCATTGATTTTTTATTAAATACATGCCTATATGCATATCTGTGCAAATAAAATGTACTCTAATAAACTTAATTTTGTTGAAAATACGTTTTTTTTTTTTTTTTTTTTTTTTTTTCAATATCCTTTAACACGAAAAAATTCTTCAGTCCCTTCGGTTTCGTGTTAATAATAATGAAAGTGAGAAAAACAATTTTAATCATAGATTTAAAATTATTTTTCTGTTTTTGATTTAAATACAAAATATTTCCACAAATTTCACACAGAAACTATTTTAGACACCAGCAAAGAATTGAGTGGGTGCAGCCCACCCATCTGCAATACTTACTCGGTAGATTTTAAAAATTATTTTCTGTTATTTATTTATTTTGAATGCGATAAAAACAGGCGACTAACTAATTTGGTTTATATGTATGTACATATATATTTTCAAATGTATATACAGGGGATATTGGACACATACAACACTATTGACACAATATGAGCTATATCCACACAATGATGGAACAAGGTGTGCAGCAGATGCAAGACATGGGCATGATTCACATGATATTTGATATACTCGAGGGATAGGACTGTAATGAGCAAATGAGTTTGTTCCACAAAGTTGCGTCTTATACAAACACCCAACATTCGAATCCCAGTGAATGGGGTGGCTGCATGGGTGTTTTTGTTATTTTCCCCATGCCACTTTCCTTTAAAAAGCCGACAAGAAGGCATCCCTCCCCTTAGGCAGATTGCACTCGAGTGCTTTGCCGTAGCTGAATACGCTACACCACTACATTACACACGGAAGTAAAAATGACACTTCCTGTGGTCGTTGCCTAATTATTCAAAATATTTTGATAATTGTTATCTGTTCTTAGAATTTCCATAGCATTGCACATATTATTATTTAACATTCTGTTATTTACCAGCAATTTTATAATCTGCAAGTTTTGGTTTTACAATTTTTGATTTTTTAAAATTAACACCTTCTTACACAATTTGCAAACGAGTTCAATAGCCAAACATTCCCTTTCATATTACATCTGAAGAACTGTTGTAGCATTATGCAACAAACATTTCGCTGTTCATTAGAATATAGGAACACTTTTCAATCAAATTTTGATTAGAATTTGATGTAGATTGAAAAGTTGTTTTCAACTCAGCTGCCTTTACACTTTAGTAGATCTTTAAAAAAATACAAAATAATACATTAAATATATAAAAAGAGTCACCAAGTTAATGTTCCGAAGAATTCTCAAGTTCTAAACTAACAGGAGCATATAAAAGTCTAAAATACTACTTTAAATTACTAAAACTACAAATATAAATGCAAAAAACAATCAAATATCCTGTAAAAAGAAATAAAGATTAAGTGCAATGAGTAATAATAAGAATATTTACGAAATTTGAAATGCTGGAAAAAATTGCGACGGTCTCCTTCCAAATCCAAAATTCGTAAATAAATTTTTTGTTGCCAAACCAGGAAACTAAACTTTTGATTCTATTTGATTTGTTGCCAGACCGGGAAACAAAACTTTTTATTTTATCTATGACGTCATTTACTCGACTTATCAAGGGCATAAACCAATCTACATTCAACTAACGACAACTAAATGAAGAGAATGTTTCTATTTTTAGTTTTATTTTAGCTTTTCAGTTTATTCCTTTAAGTTATTTTAATTTTTTATTCTTAGTTTGTTAGTGGCGAACGGCCTTGGCGTTCCCATAGCATTTTCATCTCCGACGACTGCCGAGACTGTTGCCACTCGGAAGACTGAGTGCCGAAATTATTGTTTTCGCAGTTTTTAATTAATAACTCCGCGGATTATTGTCGTACGAAAATGGGACCGGTATCGATGGATTTGTTGATTTTTTTCGAATCCGGAGATATGCGTTTCGAATTCCAACTCGGCGCCGTTCCCAAGTTATTCGAGAAAAACGAATTTGGCACTCGGCCAAATCCCTAAAACAGGGAAAACGGGTGAAAGAAAGTGCAAAACGTAGGGAAACGTAGGGGAAAAAGCAGTTTTTAATTAATATCTCGGCTAATTAAAGTGGCACGAAGAGGCCGATGGTCAATATGGCGAGCCACGGGAATTCTGAATCCAACGGTACCTTCCGCTAAGCTCTACACCCAGCCGTTCTTGAGAAGATGATGTTACAAACACACAAACAGACAGAGGCACACAGATTTTATCTATACTACTAGCGGGCAAGCCCGCCAGCTGAGCGGGCTGAAGCCCATTACTTCAGGGGATGGATGCCTTCGTGGTATTCGAAAGTTGGACCTAACTACCAGTGTACAGCGATTTTACATTTGCTGCGCCCCCTTTGTTAACGTATGCATGCAGAAGATACTGCATGCGGAAAACCACGAAAACACACATGCAGCCAGCCCGCTCGCCGGGATTAGAAAGTTGGACCGAACTACCAGTGTTCAGCGATTTTACCGCTCAGCTGCTTGTACGAAGTGTAATCGCGAAAATTTTCGGGTGTGATATTCCAACAGTATACTCGTTGTTAAAATTCCTTTATTTAAATTCTTTTTGGTAAACTCCAACTGCTGTCTATATATTTTATACTTAACATCTCTTTTGTAATTATGATTCATAACAGTAAATATATACTGGCATTTAAATGCCTTTAAAATAGTAGAAAACATTTAAAAGCATTATGTTACAATTTTTTCATGCTCGGAAGTAATACTTTTAACTGCGAGCAAACCTTTGATCTTAGTCGTAACTGTAACTGCTTTCGGCGGCGTTTGTTTACATTTTTCAAGCGTGGGTTTTCGAGCTGATCAGTTTTCGTCAGTTATCTTTGTTTACCTTCTAAAAATGTTCTTCGAAGGTTCTTCTAAGACTCTTGATAATATTTTAGTCGTGAATTTGTTCTATTTTGATTATACTGGTAAATTTTTTTTTTACTTATGCTATCATAATGCATACTATTAGCAAGTAGTATCATAAACCCAAAGCATCAGCGGTTCTAAAATAAAACTCGTGCATGTGTGAAGAATATTCATGGCAGATGGTCATTTGTAGATGCTGTTACCGCAGAAAAAATTGCTGACACTTAAAATTTAGCGGATATGACAAATGATAAAAGTCCAGCGTGAAAATCAATTGTGAATACAACTGCGAGTGTAAAGGCAGCTGAGTTGAAAACAACTTTTCAATCTACATCAAATTCTAATCAAAATTTGATTGAAAAGTGTTCCTATATTTTAATGAACAGCGAAATGTTTGTTGCATAATGCTACAACAGTTCAGATGTAATATGAAAGGGAATGTTTGGCTATTGAACTCGTTTGCAAATTGTGTAAGAAGGTGTTAATTTTAAAAAATCAAAAATTGTAAAACCAAAACTTGCAGATTATAAAATTGCTGGTAAATAACAGAATGTTAAATAATAATATGTGCAATGCTATGGAAATTCTAAGAACAGATAACAATTATCAAAATATTTTGAATAATTAGGCAACGACCACAGGAAGTGTCATTTTTACTTCCGTGTGTAATGTAGTGGTGTAGCGTATTCAGCTACGGCAAAGCACTCGAGTGCAATCTGCCTAAGGGGCGGGATGCCTTCTTGTCGGCTTTTTAAAGAAAAGTGGCATGGGGAAAATAACAAAAACACCCATGCAGCCACCCCATTCACTGGGATTCGAATGTTGGGTGTTTGTAAAAGACGCAACTTTGTGGAACAAACTCATTAGCTCACTACAGTCCTATCCCTCGAGTATATCAAATATCATGTGAATCATGCCCATGTCTTGCATCTGCTGAACACCTTGTTCCATCATTGTGTGGATATAGCTCATATTGTGTGAATAGTGTTGTATGTTTCCAATATCCCCTGTATATACATTTGAAAATATATATGTACGTACATATAAACCAAATTAGTTAGTCGCCTGTTTTTATCGCATTCAAAATAAATAAATAACAGAAAATAATTTTTAAAATCTACCGAGTAAGTATTGCAGATGGGTGGGCTGCACCCACTCAATTCTTTGCTGGTGTCTAAAATAGTTTCTGTGTGAAATTTGTGGAAATATTTTGTATTTAAATCAAAAACAGAAAAATAATTTTAAATCTATGATTAAAATTGTTTTTCTCACTTTCATTATTATTAACACGAAACCGAAGGGACTGAAGAATTTTTTCGTGTTAAAGGATATTGAAAAAAAAAAAAAAAAAAAAAAAAAAAAAAAAAAAAAACGTATTTTCAACAAAATTAAGTTTATTAGAGTACATTTTATTTGCACAGATATGCATATAGGCATGTATTTAATAAAAAATCAATGAAACAAAATCATCCACAAGAACTGCATTATTCATTTCGTTTTCTTTGTCGGAATCTGCATCAATGATATTTTTTTAGCTTTGAACAAACTCCAAAATATCCTTGTCTCCAATTATTTGGGGCTGTACACACATTATCATCAACTACTGCAACTGTTGTTCTTTGGATAACACAGTAGGGCAGCACACAGAAACTTTTCCAAACGTTTCATACAATGTCAGTCGTGTGAACCCGTAAAATATTTTACTGTACCTATGTCTATAAAAGACACAACTTTGGGAAAGACATTACAAGCCTATCCGTTGAGTATATTAAATATCATGCAAAACAAAATATTTTATATGAATGAAATCAGTTATTGCGTCAATAGTTCAAAGAAAAACAGAAAATAATTTTTAAAATCTACCGAGAAAGTACGCCAGATGGGCGAGCTACAATCCGTATTTATCTGAAAAGAAATAATAATAATAATAATAATTTCTTAGTTATAAGTTTATATTAAACACAAAAACTTGAACAGAAAAAAAAATGTAAACAGAAAAAATTGGTGGGCTTTTGACGGCATGAACTGCCTGACACCTGGGGTCTCCTCTGCAACCTCATCGAATAGGGGGTTATTTTTTCTCCCAGGTATCAGCCCCTTCCCTGGTCTGCTGTTACAGAATCATAGACAAAATTGCATCACTATATATAAATATGTATATATATATATATATATATATATATTGATGCAATTGTATATACATATATACACACACGCACAATTAAGATATATATATATTTGTGTTTACAAAAATGCAAGCAATGAATAAGAAAAATTATTTACAAAAATTTACATGTTCTATGTACACCTGAAAAGAAAAACCTTTTAATTTGAATGAAATCATTTCTATATACACCTGAAAAAAAGTATTTACAAGTTCTATGTACATCTGCTTGCTTCAATTTATCCCAGTCATCCAAAAACCTCAAATCTTTTTCATTTTTCCTTTGGCTTGATTAACTTCATTTTGTGTTGCAAAAATCTCACTGTTTCAATGTCTCGAGTAACTTTTTTACTGCAGAACCTCCCTGTAAACAATATTTCTTGTGAATACTTTAGAACATGCGGGCATCAAACGCCTTGCTTCTTGGTGTCTTTCACTAAAACACGAACATTCCTCATAGACGAACATCTTGAAAAAGCTACGTAAAGCATTCCATGACTGAAAACTGGTTGCGGTAAATAAATCCCAAACTTTCTTAAGTGTCTGTCCCTGTGACTTATTAATAGTCATACAAAATGCAAGCCTGATGGGAAACTGTCTTCGCTTGAGCTGAAAGGGGAGGTTTGAATCTGATGGTGAAAGTTCAACACGTGGAATGAAAACTCTCGATCCAGCATTCTGTCCAGAGATGACTTCACAATCTAAAACGTTTGGCATAATTCTCTTCACAATGAGCCTTGTTCCGTTGCAGAGTCCAACCGATGGATGTAGATTTCGTAGAAGCATAACTATAACTCCAACTTTCAAATTCAGACGATGAGGTGGCATTCCAGAAGGCGTCAGGCTGTGGATGAAATCCAGCTGATACGTTTCTTGTTCTTCTTCGTCATCGCAAATAACCGAGTCTGCACTGTAGTGCGTGAAAACTTGACCTGTAAACGTGGAAAGAATTTCTTCATTAAGCTTCAGAGCTTCCTCGTTCTTTGGACATAAAATCGCTTTACTGGCCAAGTCTTGTAAGTCGAATTCATTACCGCGGCCAAACATCTCTTCTACTATCGATCTGTTGACCACACACAAAGATGGAATTTCGATAATGTCTTCGTCCAAGCCACTGTCATTTTTAAGACGACCGTCTCCCAACTGCAGAAGCCATTCTGAAAATTCTTGTTCTTCCGGATTCAATCGCATATTGGTGGAAAGCGTGCATTGTTTGAAATGTGGCCACAAAAAGGAGTTCCTGAGGCAGCTCTCGATCGCAGAAGTTCGGTTTCCATATGCGACAACAGGTAATGTTTGTCTCCAGTCACCTCCTAAAACTAAGGTTTTACCGCCAAAAGGAACATCCAGTCCGGTCAAGTCTCTCAGCAATCTGTCGACAGCTTCCAAAGCGTAATGAGGCGTCATGGTGCATTCATCCCATATGAAAAGTTTCGCAGTCTTCAAGTACCTTCCTTCAGCGCTATCTTGTCTCACACGGCACGAAGAAGTTTCCAGAAGTGGAACGGGCAACTTGAAAGTAGAGTGTACAGTTCTTCCACCGGTCAACAGCACAGCAGCAATGCCTGTCCACGCAACGGGAATGGCAACGTGGCCCATTCCTCGAACAGCATGAAGGATCGTCCTAAAAAGGAAAGTTTTTCCAGCTCCGGCAAACGCATTAACACAAAATGTCTTCGGTGTGTTAGGATTCTCATCTCGTACAGCTTCCAAAACCAAGTCGTAAACTAATTTCTGTTCAGGATTCAACATCCCGTTCAACACTTCGGCTTGTTCGTTTTCATACTGGACATCGAACTGCGGGACTTCGAGAGAAACAGCATCAGTCAATGTTGGTTGCGGGAGACCAAGAGAACATAGCGAAACATTGTGCACTTCTAACTGGTCTTCTATACTTCTCAGTGCAAGGCTGAAACTGTCTTCTAAGGTGTAAGATCTCGCAAAATCTTCAGAAAGGGACTCTTTGAATTCATTCCACAAAGCGACGGGTTCCGCAGGGTTGCAGAAAACACAGATGAAGCAAAAAAGCTGTCTTAGCTGCGGTGGCATTTGAAAAGCTGATGCTTCTGCCAGAGTATTTTTCCATTCTTCGTCGTCTTGCAGCAGATGCCTTGCACGGCAGGCTTCCTTGAACGTTGAATACTCCACACCTTCGTAAGTTCTTAAGTCGGCAAAACTCTTCGCTCCTTTAACGTGACACAGCAGCAACCTCAGATGGAAACGCTCAACATCTTTCGGGCTAACAGAATACATTCTTGAAATGATGTAATCTCCAAGTCTAACTCGTGTCTGCCAGGCATGATTGCTCCAGGTGAAATGTTTAGGAATTTCGGCATACAGGTAACCATTCGCTTCGGGAACTGTCCTGTTCAGTTCAAACCATCCGGTGAGCATGGTATTTTTCTCGGCAGCTCTCTGGAAAGCATTCCTTTCTTCGGATTCGGCAAAATAGACGGGCTGCAGGTTTTCCAAATGAACCGGTAGTCGTATGATGGAGTGCGACTTAGAATGCATTCTTTTTTCAAACAGCCTCCACGCTGCTTCAGGGACAGACACGTATCTTGCATTTAAGAAGCATTTGATCTCGTCCCACATTAAAGTTGTATCTCCAGATTCTTCCAGAACAACTTTAGCTGCATCATGACCTTTGTACACGTATTTGAACAAATACTTCACCGATTTTATGGAGCTGCATACTTCAACGTTTATGTGGGCGTTGTACTTTTTCGATAAATACGGATTGTAAGGAACGACCCATCTGTTATCGATGGCATGACCCTTGATCACGATAAAGTTTCCATCGTCCCTTCTTCTGTAGATTGGGTAGCCATTCACGTTCTCTTTAGTTTCTGCCTGAAACGGTTTCGGAAATCCTTTCGAACATACACCATCACTCATGCAGGGAGAGTTTCTATTCAGTTCACCGCAGGGTCCGTGAATCATCGATGACTTCACAATGTTGTGTAGCTCCGGATGTCGAGTAGCATCTGGAAGTTCAGCACACACCAGCGAGTCGATGCACTCTGCATCTCTTATTTTGTCTACTTCCGCTAAAAACAACAAAAGGTGCATATGAGGCAATCCTCTCTTCTGAAATTCGATGACGTGTATATCTGCAATGGTCGCACCTAAGATGTGATTCTTTGTCAAATCTTGCATCAAAGCCGTTTTCTTCAGGTCAAATACCCTCGAAACGATGTCCGGGCGATCGTGAGCCTTCTGTCCTGGGAATAAGTTTTCTGTTATTTCCGGCCATTTAGGGTTGCACGTGAAAGTCAAAAACAGATCCGGTTTACCAAAGTCGCGCACAATGGCCATCGAGTCCTGATAGTTTTGCTGCATGCAGCGAGGGCTTCCTATAAACGTTGACGGAAGTATAACCGGTATTCCAGGGCGGACGCCCGTCTCTTGACCAACTCTGTAAATGTGATCGGCAAGACCCATGTAAGTTTCCACTCTCAGATTCGTCTGATGGCTCCGGAGGTACGCAATCCTGTTGCCTTCAACTTTTACGTATGCATCCACGAGATACTGCTGAAACAATTTCCGGCCATACAAAATCGGGTTGTAGCAATCTCGTCGTACGGACGCCCTGTGACTTTAAAACTGTAACTCTGTGTATTGCTGTCCGACTCTGAATCCTTGCTCGCCGTGAGGAAAGAAAAGTACGTACGTCATGGGTTCCAAGTTGGGATTTAAGGTACTGATGTTGATGAGACCGCCACCTCTCGGATGAATCACGATGTCTCGGTTCGATGGAGGAGCGCCGTCCGTACTCTTGAAGACGACTGCAACTTCATTTTCTTTCGGAGCATTGTAACGTCCCCTGTGCTCGCCTGCAGCAACACTTTCACCCTTGATGTACATGGGGATATCCGCAGCAGTTTCGGCACCTTGCTCTCGTACAGTTTCTTCTTCGAATTTCTTCAGCATCTTGTAGGCTTACGCATATGGATTAACGTTCCTTAAAACTGTGTCCAACTGTCTCAGGAGTTCGGCGTTCAGGGCAACATTTCCAATTTATGTTCATTCTCTGCCTGAGGGCTTGATCCGAATCTAAAATGTACAGCTGAGCATACTGTACTTGACCGGGATGAGGCGGATGAAGGTGGCTCGTTCGATGATATATGGCACCGTGAATCCTGAAGCAGTAGGGACCCGAACCCGAAGGCATTTCTATATTGGCACCCAATGAAGCAAAACTGAGCAGGCAGTTGTAAGTACGTATGTTGGCAAAAAACTCTTCAGAAAACGGGTGGTTCCCATTCATTAAATTGTGCCATTCTTCTGGATATCTTCTTTCAGCTTCGACAATTTTCCCATTGTTACAGCAGTGCATGTATCTTCCTCTTGCATTCCTTTCTCCCGTAAAGAACAATCCGTTGCAGAGATCGCAGGAAGCTTCCATTGAACCGGCGCTGTGTTGCTCAACATAAACTTCGAGTCCACATCTTCCTGCATTGTGAAGAGTGCTGCGTGAACGTTGTGCAGCATTCATGCGTAGCCTGTCTTCTCGTACGGACATTGTTTCTTCGGATAGGACTTGTCTGTGGCGTGCAGCGTCTCGCGTTCTTCGTGTAGCAGCGTCCTCTTCCGACTCTTCCGCTCGAACTTGACGATGACGATGAGAGTCCAGTCTGTGCCTCCTACTGGTTTCTTCTTCACTTTCTTGAGCACGCAAATTTTCTTGACATTGGGATTGCCTGGTGAGTCTCCTAATGGTTTCTTGTTCCGTTTCTGCAGCACGTAAATTTTCTTGATGTTGAGCTTTCCTGCCGAGTCTCGTAGCGGTTTCTTCTTCCGTTTCTTGAGCGCGTAGGTTTGCTTGCCGACGCGCTTGCGTGCTCAGTCTCGCAGCAGTTTCTTCTTCATTTTCTGCAGCTCGCCGTAAACTCTGTGCTTCTGCTCTTCGTCTTCTTGATGCATCTCCTGTAATGCCTCTTTTCCGTTTCGGCATTTCAGTACGTTAAAAAAAGCACTACTAAAATATTAACTCGACTCAAAAAATTGACTACGCAGATGAAAGAAAAAAATTGCTCATTAAACCAATACTGCTGGAAAAAAAATTAATGCATTCTATATGTATACAACACAAATTTTAAAATAATCCTAGACTAAATGAAAAATTTTCCACTTAAGAGCAAATTAATTTTAAAAAATCAAAAATGTAAAACAAAAACTTCCCTGTTAAAAAATTGCTGGCAAATAAGAAATAATATGGGTAATATTATGAAAAATTCCAAGCACAGATAAAAATTATGAAAATATTTCTAGTAATTAGGTCAATCTGAGAACAATGCACATAAACAGAAAATAAAAACCTAAACACAAAATAAATAAAAGGTATAAATACAAATATAAATTAGGAACTTCTGAAATCAATTCTGAAATTCAAATAACAAAACCTAACAAAATAACAAATCTAATAAAATATAGAACATTCGATAGCCTTAAAACGATAATTGTTATCGCACACAGGAAAATGTCAAAAATATAAAATGTAAATGCAATTTATCGAGCAACAATAACAGAAATATAAAACACGAATGAATAGATCTTTAAAAAAATACAAAATAATACATTAAATATATAAAAAGAGTCACCAAGTTAATGTTCCGAAGAATTCTCAAGTTCTAAACTAACAGGAGCATATAAAAGTCTAAAATACTACTTTAAATTACTAAAACTACAAATATAAATGCAAAAAACAATCAAATATCCTGTAAAAAGAAATAAAGATTAAGTGCAATGAGTAATAATAAGAATATTTACGAAATTTGAAATGCTGGAAAAAATTGCGACGGTCTCCTTCCAAATCCAAAATTCGTAAATAAATTTTTTGTTGCCAAACCAGGAAACTAAACTTTTGATTCTATTTGATCTGTTGCCAGACCGGGAAACAAAACTTTTTATTTTATCTATGACGTCATTTACTCGACTTATCAAGGGCATAAACCAATCTACATTCAACTAACGACAACTAAATGAAGAGAATGTTTCTATTTTTAGTTTTATTTTAGCTTTTCAGTTTATTCCTTTAAGTTATTTTAATTTTTTATTCTTAGTTTGTTAGTGGCGAACGGCCTTGGCGTTCCCATAGCATTTTTATCTCCGACGACTGCCGAGACTGTTGCCACTCGGAAGACTGAGTGCCGAAATTATTGTTTTCGCAGTTTTTAATTAATAACTCCGCGGATTATTGTCGTACGAAGATGGGACCGGTATCGATGGATTCGTTGATTTTTTTCGAATACGGGGATATGCGTTTCGAATCGCAACTCGGAGCCGTTCCACAGATATTCGAGAAAAACGAATTTGGCACTCGGCCAAATCCCTAAAATAGGGGAAACCCGTGAAAGAAAGTGCAAAACGTAGGGAAACGTAGGGAGAAAATCAGTTTTTAATTAATATCTCGGCTAATTAAAGTCGCACGAAGATGCCGATGGTCAATATGGCGAGCCACGGGCATTCTGAATCCAACGGTACCTTCCGCTAAGCTCTACACCCAGCCGTTCCCGAGGAGATGATGTTACAAACACACAAACAGACAGAGGCACACAGATTTTAATAGTATAGACTAGCGGGCAAGCCCGCCAGCTGAGCGGGCTGAAGCCCGCTTATCATTGTTCGTTTTTAAAAGATATCCTATGTTAAATTTGGCCGGTATTGAAAAGTTGAACCGAACTACCATTTTTTAGCGGCATTCCGCGGGCTTCCCCCGCTTTTTTCACCTATGCATCCAGAAGTTACCGCATACACTATACATATGCGGAAAATCACGAAAACACCCATGCTTCCAGCCCTTTCGCGGGTATTCGAAATTTGGACCGAAATACCAGTGTTCAGCGCTTTTGGGCCGCCCAAAACAGTGTTCACGTGTGCATGCTAAAGATACTGCGTACACCGTACACATGCGTAAAATCACGAAAACACCCCTCCAGCCAGCCCGCTGCCGATTCGAAAGTTGGACCGAAATACAATTTTTCAGCGATTTTGCGCGTGCTGTGCCCGCTTTATTCACGTATGCATGCTGAAAATGGTGCATAAACGATACACATGCGTAAAATCACGAAAACAAACATGGAGCCTGCCTGTTCGCCGGTATTCGAAAGTTGGACCGAATTACCAGTGTTATGTGGCTTTGCGCGGGCTCTGCCCGCTTTATTCACATATACACCCAGAAGATACTCCATACACTATACACATGCGTAAAATCACGAAAACACCCATGGAGCCAGCCAGTTCGTCGGGATTCGAAATTACCGCATTACCAGAACCGCATTACCAGTATTCTGTGCCCGCTTTATTCACGTATGCATCCATGAGATACTTTATAAACGATACACATGCGAACAATCACGAAAACACCCATGCAGCCAGCCCGCTCGCCGAGATTCGAAAGTTTGAGCGAACTACCAGTGTTCAGCGGTTTTACCCGGTATCCGCGCGCTGTATTCACGTATGCATCCAAATTTTATATACAGTACCCCGGAATTCGAAAGTAGGACCGAAATACCAGTGTTCAGCGATTTTGTGGAGCGGGCTGCGCCCGCTTTATACACATAAGCATGGAGAGGATACTGCATAAACGATACACATGAGTTAAAGCAAGAAAACACCCGGGGAGCCAGCTCGTTCGCCGACACCGAAAGTTGGATCGAACTACCAGCGTTAAGAGGTTTTGAGCAGGCTGCGCCCACTTTTATCACATACGCATCAAGAAATCACTTTATACACTATACACATGCGGAAAATCAGGAAAACACCCATGCAGCCAGCCCGCTTGCAGAGATTCGAATGTTTGACCGAACTACCAGTGTTCAGCGGTTTTACCCGGTATCCGCGCGCTGTATTCACGTATGCGACCAAATTTTATGTACAGTACCCCGGAATTCGAAAGTTGGACCGAACTACCAGTGTTCTGTAGTTTTGCGCGGGCTGCTCCCGCTTTATTCAAGTATGCATGCAGAAGATACCGCATACACGTTACACATGCGAAAAATCCCGAAAACACACATTGAGCCAACACGGTCGCTTGGATTCGAAAGTTGGACCGAACTACCAGTAATCGGAGCTTTTGAGCGAATTTCGGCCGCTTTATTCACTTATGCATCCAGAAGATGCTGCGTACACGAGGCACATGCGTAAAATCACGCAAACACCCATGGACCCAGCCCGTTCGCCGGGATTCGAAATTAGGACCGAACTACCAGAGTTCAGCTTTATTCATTTATGCATCCAGAAGACACTGCATACACAACAGATATGCGTAAAATCACAAAAAACATGAGTGTAGCCTGCCTGCTCACCGGGATTCGAAAGTTACCGTATACCATCTCGAAGGAGCAAAGAAAAATCTTTAATCTAAAAAAAAAAAAAAAAAAAAAAGTGTGAATTTAATTTTTATTGGTGCGAACTTATTTAAAATATCATTTGCATTAAAAGATAATATCTAAATTAAGTGCACGTATCTAATAACATAAAAAAATATATTATTCCAAAAAATCAAATTTTTTATTAAAAAAATAACAACATATTTTTAAAAAATAGCTTTTTCAGATTTTTTAATTAATATCCCAGCTGATTAAAGTTGTACAACTTCAAGAACGTCATCATTTAAATTTAATGTAATAAATTAACTTTTATTCAATATCAATAAAAGAATTAACGTGACAATCATCCTAACCTGAAATTTAAAAAAAATTGTGAAAAGCAGCTATTTATTTAAAATGCCTACATTAACGAAATATTTTTAAAATACAGTTAGGTAACATGCAATCGCGTGCTTTATTCAACTTTAGAATATAACCTTGATTTGTATCTGCGGCGATTCAAGAAACTGTTGCAATCGGAAAAATGAGCCCGAAAATTAGCGTTTTCACAGTTTTTAATTAATATCTCAGCTGATTAACGTCCTACGAAGATGAGAATGGTATCATTGGATTCGTAGAATTTTTTGGAATCCGCAGACACCTGCCTCGAATTCCAACTCAGCGCCGTTCCATAGATATTTAAGAAAAAAGAAATTGACACGTGACCTTTCGCCAGCACAAATCTCGAGCGGAAGCAATTGTCATCCCCCCGGCGCTTTCGAAAAAGCAATTTTATCTCAGCTAATTCCGAGACGGTTGCCACTCCGAAAAATGAAATAACGTTTTCGCAGTTTTTAATTAATAACTCCGCCGATTATTGTCGTACGAAGATGGGACCGGTATCGATGGATTCGTTGATTTTTTTCGAATACGGGGATATGCGTTTCGAATCGCAACTCGGAGCCGTTCCGCAGATATTCGAGAAAAACGAATTTGGCCCTCGGCCAAATCCCTAAAATAGGGGAAACCCGTGAAAGAAAGTGCAAAACGTAGGGAAATGTAGGGAGAAAATCAGTTTTTAATTAATATCTCGGCTAATTAAAGTCGCACGAAGATGCCGATGGTCAATCCGGCGAGCCACGGGCATTCTGAATCCAACGGTACCTTCCGCTAAGCTCTACACCCAGCCGTTCCCGAGGAGATGATGTTACAAACACACAAACAGACAGAGGCACACAGATTTTAATAGTATAGATTATTAAAATCTGTCCGCCAGCCCGCCAGCTGAGCGGGCTCAAGCCCGCTATATATTGCTCGTGTGTAAAAGAGTTCCCGTGTTATATTTCCCCGGTCAAATTCGAAAGTTTGACCGAAATACCAGTGTTCACCGATTTCACCCGGGCTGCGCCCGCTTAATTCACGTATGTATCGAGAAGATACTGCATACACGTTACACATGCGTAAAATCACGAAAACAACTTGCACCCAGCCCGCTTGCCGAAAGTTGGAACGAACTACCAGTGTCTAGACCCGTTGGCCTGTATTCGAAAGTTCCAGTGTTCAGCGATTACACTACCAGTGTTCAGCGATTTTACCCGGGCTGCGCCCGCTTTATTCGCGTATGCATCCAAAAGATACTGCATACACGTTACACATGCGGAAAATCATGAAACATACATGGAGGCAGCCCGTTCGCCGAGATTCGAAAGTTGGATCGAACTACCAGTGATCAGCAGAATTGGGCGGGCTTCGCCCGCTCTATTCTCGTATGCATCCAGAACATACTGCATACACGATACACGTGCGTGAAATCACGAAAATACCCATACAGACAGCTCTTTAACGGCTATTCGAAAGTTGGACCGAACTACCAGTGTTCAGCGGTTTTGAGCGGGCTGCGCCCGCTTTATTCACATATGTGTCCAGAAGGTACTGCGTACACGATACACATGCGTTAAATCGCGAAAGTACGCATGCAGCCAGCCCGCTCGCTGGAATTCGAAGGATGAACCTAACTACCAGTGTTCAGCGCGGACTGCGCCCGCTTTATTCGCATATAAGTCCAGAAAATACTGCATACACGATAAACATACCTAAAATCAAGAAAATACCCATGCAGCCAGCCAGATCGCCTTTATTCGAAAGCTGGACCGAACTACCAGTGTTCAGCGGTTTGCGCGGGCTGCGCCCGCTTTATTTACGTATGCATTCACAATATACTGCATACACGTTACACATACTCAAAATTACGAAAACACTTATGGAGCCAACCCGTTTGCCGGGATTCGAAATTTGGACTGAACTACCAGTGTTCAGCGATTTTACTGCTCAGGCTTTTTGCCAAGTGTAACCGCAAAACTTTTCGGGTTTAATATTCAAACAGTACATTCGTTATTAAAACTCCTTTTGATAAACTTCAACATAATCACACACAAAAGTGCATCAATATATATATTAATGTAATTAATCAACAATAATTATTTATATTAAGAAAACTTTCCATATACCATGTTCAAGCAACAATAATTTAATTTAAAATTCTGAACGAAAAAATAATTGGTCCGAATTTAAATAAATAGTTTATTTATGTTTATATTTATTTTTTGCAATTAAAATTTCTTAATTAAAATTATATGTAATATTAGCTTTATGCGAACAGAAATATTTGTTACCAAAAATACGACAGTATATATAATAATGAACTTATATATAATAACAAAAGCAGTGAATGATTACGTAGCTCAGTAACACAAATGAGCACGCTGATTTAAGCTATTAGAAATATTAATTTGTATTATTCAAAGTTGCTTTTCTTATTCAGATCCAAAAAATCACGAATTGTTCGAAAAATGCACAAAATTAACGTATCTCGGCAACTAACAGGCCGATCGGCTCGAAATTTAGAATCTTATAATTGCCAGATTTTGAAAAGAGGTTTGGTCTTTGTTCCAGAGAGATTGGCAAATTAGAAGATTAATTAGCATAATGAATAAAAATCCTCCACTGCTTTAATTTCATCCATGGCGAATGGCCTTGACGATTCCAAAAGTACTGTGGACACCCATCTTCCCCTCCCGGACACCTGTCGCTTTCGAATCAAAGGCCGTCAACCAACAATTTGGAAGGGGAAATGAAGGTAGTAGCGCTTTTTTAGTGAACCTTCTAATTAAGCTCCTAATTAGCAAAACAGTTTACAATGAACGCTAACCTCTATTTGATCATCCGGGAAGTGCAAAATTCAAAATTTGAACGATATCGGTTAATTCTTTCAAAAGTTACGTATTTTTGTGCATTTTAACGTCTCAATTTCTGTAATTAAGAAAAATTTAGAAAAATTTTGTATCTCGGGAACCAATCATGCGATCGGCTCCAAATTCAGAAATTTACAACTGATAGATGGTCAGATGAAAGATGCTCTTTGTCCTAGATTGATTGGAAAATTAGATCATTAATTACCATAATGAATAAAAAAGCGCCACTACGCTAATTTCATTCCCAGCGAATGGCCTTGACGATTCCAACAGTGGAGCGGATACCATCTCCCACCCTCGACACCCGTCGCTTTCCGAGTCGAAGGCCGTCAACCACGAGTTAGGAAGGGGAGATAAACGTAGTAGCGCTTTTTTAATGAACCTGCTAATTAGGCTCCTAATTAGCAAAACAGTTTACAATCAACGCTAACGTTCATTTGAGCATCCGGGAAGTGCAAAACTCAAAATTTGATAAAAATCCGTCGGTTAGATCCGGAGATACGTATTTTTGGTGCATTTTTCCGACTGATTTAGTTTAATTAAGGAAAATTCGTAATTTGGGAACCAATCATCCAATTTTCTTGAAATTTTGAAATTTTTAATTCGCGGATCTTCAAACGACGTATGCCGTTTGTCCCAAGTCGATTAGCCAATTAGAAGCTTAATTAGCGACATGAACGAAAATGCTACAGTACCTTAATTTCGCCCCTTCCCGCGGAGAAATGTCCCTTCAATAGGGAAAAACCCAACAAAGAAAGCGAAAGAAATGCCAAAAACGTAGGGAAAAATTAGTTTTTAATTAATATCTCGGCTAATTAAAGTCGCACGAAGATGCCAATGGTCAATCCGGCGAGCCACGGGCATTCTGAATCCAACGGTACCTTCCGCTAAGCTCTACACCCAGCCGTTCCCGAGGAGATGATGTTACAAACACACAAACAGACAGAGGCACACAGATTTTAATAGTATAGACTAGCGGGCATGCCCGCCAGCTGAGCGGGCTGAAGCCCGCTTATCATTGTTCGTTTTTAAAAGAATGTCCATGTTAAAATTCGCCTACATTCGAAATCTGGACCGAACTACCAGTTTCCGGCGATTTTAACCGGTTTATTCCCGTATGCATCCATTTACTGCATGTACGGCACACATGCGGAAAATCACGAAAACACCCCTAGAGCCAGTCCGTTGGCCTTTATTCGTAATTTGGTCCGAACTACCAGTGTCCACCGATTTTACCTGGGCTGCCCCCGCTTTCTTCGCGTATGCATCCAAAAGACAAAAGCACATGCGTAAAATCACGAAAGTACACATGCAGCCAGCCCGCTCGCTGGAATTCGAAGGATGAACCTAACTACCAGTGTTCAGCGCGGACTGCGCCCTGAAAATACTGCATACACGATAAACATACCTAAAATCACGAAAATACCCATGCAGCCAGCCCGATCGCCTTTATTCGAAAGCTGGACCGAACTGCAAGTGTTTAACGGTTTGCGCGGGTTGCGCCGGCTTTATTTACGTATGCATTTACAATATACTGCATACACGTTACACTAGAAATTACATTACATTAGAAATATTACTCAGAATTACGAAAACACTTATGGAGCCAACCCGTTTGCCGGGATTCGAAATTTGGAGTGAACTACCAGTGTTCAGCGATTTTACTGCTCAGGCTCTTTGCCAAGTGTAACCGCAAAACTTTTCGGGTATAATATTCAAACATGAGATTCGTTATTAAAACACCTTTTGATAAACTTCAACGTAATCACACACAAAAGTGCATCACTATATATATTAATGTAATTAATCAACCATAATTATTTATATTAAGAAAACTTTCCATATACCATGTTCAAGCAACAGAAATTCAATTTAAAACCCTGAATGAAAAAATAATTAGTCAGAATTTAAATAAATAGTTTATTTATATTTATATTTATTTTTTTGCAATTAAAATTTTTTATTTGAAATAAAATATAATATTAGCTTTAAGCGAACAGAAACCTTTGTTACCAAGAATACGACAGTATATATATATATATATATATATATTAATGAACTTATATATAATAACAAAAGCAGTGGATGATTACGTAGCTCAGTAACACAAATGAGCACGCTGATTTAAGCTATTAGAAATATTAATTTGTATTATTCGGAGTTGCTTTTCTTATTCAGATCCAAAAATCACGAATTGTTCGAAAAATGCACAAAAAAAAGTATCTCGGCAACTAACAGTTTGACCGGCTCGAAATATACAATCTTATAATTGCCAGATTTTGAAAAGAGGTTTGGTCTTTGTTCCAGACAGATTGGCAAATTAGAAGATTAATTAGCATAATGAATAAAAATCGTCCACTACTTTAATTTCATCCCTGTGGAATGGCCTTACGTTTCCAAAAGTCGTGCGGATACCATCTCCCCTCCCCGACACCCGTCGATTTCGAATCAAAGGCCGTCAACCAAGAGTTAGGAAGAGGAGATAAAGGTAGTAGCGCTTTTTTAATGAACCTGCTAATTAGGCTCCTAATTAGCAAAACAGTTTACAATGAACGCTAACCTTTATTTGATCATCCGGGAAGTGCAAAATTTAAAATTTGAATGATATCGGTTAATTCTTTCAAAAGTTACGTATTTTTGTGGATTTTTCCGGCTCAATTACTCTAATTAAGAAAAATGCACTAAACCTTCGTATCTCGAGAACTAATCATGCGATCGGCTCCAAATTTAGAAATTTACAACCGATGGATGGTCAGATGAAGGATGCTCTTTGTTCTAGATGGATTGGCAAATTAGATGATTAATTAGCATAATGAATAAAAAAGCACCACTACGCTAATTTCAACCCCTCGCGAATGGCCTTGAGGATTCCAACATTCGAGCGGATACCATTTTCCCCCTCCGACACCCGTCGCTTTCCGAGTCGAAGGCCATCAACAAAGAGTTAGGAAGGGGAGATGAGGTAGTAGCGCTTTTTTAATGAACCTGCTAATTAGGCTCCTAATTAGCAAAATAGCTTACAATCAACGCTAACGTTCATTTGAGCATCCGGGAAGTGCAAAATTCGAAATTTGAACGAAATCGGTTGGTAAGATCGGGAGATACGTATTTTTGTGCATTTTTCCGGCTCAATTTCTCTAATTAAGAAAAATGAACTAAATATTCGTATCTCCGGAACCAATCATGCGATCGGCTCCAAATTTAGAAATTTACAACCGATGGATGGTCAGATGAAGGATGCTCTTTGTTCTAGATGGATTGGCAAATTAGATGATTAATTAGCATAATGAATAAAAAAGCGCCACTACGCTAATTTCACCCCTCGCGAATGGCCTTGACGATTCCAACATTCGAGCGAATACATCTCCCCCCTTCGACACCCGTCGCTTTCCGAGTCGAAGGCCGTCAACGAAGAGGTAGGAGGGGGAGATAGAGGTAGTAGCGCTTTTTTAATGAACCTACTAATTAGACTCCTAATTAGCTAAACAGTTTACAATCAACGCTAACGTTCATTTGAGCATCCGGGAAGTGCAAAATTCAAAATTTGAAAAAAATCGGTCGGTTAGATCGTGAGATACGTATTTTTTGTGCATTTTTCCGACTCATTTAGTTTAATTAAGGAAAATGCGTAATTTGGGAACCAATCATCCAATTTTCTTGAAATTTCGAAACTTTTAATTCGCGGATCTTCAAATGACGGATGCCGTTTGCCCCAAGTCGATCCGCCAATTAGACGCTTAATTAGCGGCATGCCTAAAAATGCTCCAGTACCTTAATTTCGCCCCTTGCCGCGGAGAAATATCCCTTTCATAGGGGAAAACCCAACAAAGAAAGCGAAAGAAATGCTAAAAACGTAGGGAAAAATGAGTTTTTAATTAATATCTCGGCTAATTAAAGTCGCACGAAGATGCCAATGGTCAATATGGCGAGATACGGGAATTCTGAATCCAACGGTACCTTCCACTAAGCTCTCCATAAAGCCGTTCTTGAGAAGATGAGGTTACAAACAAACAGACGCGGACAGATTTTAATATATAGTAGACTAGCGGTCAAGCCCGCCAGCTGAGCGGGCTGAAGCCCGCTTATCATTGTTCGTTTTTAAAAGATATCCTATGTTAAATTTGGCCGGTATTGAAAAGTTGAACCGAACTACCATTTTTTAGCGGCATTCCGCGGGCTTCCCCCGCTTTTTTCACCTATGCATCCAGAAGTTACCGCATACACTATACATATGCGGAAAATCACGAAAACACCCATGCTTCCAGCCCTTTCGCGGGTATTCGAAATTTGGACCGAAATACCAGTGTTCAGCGCTTTTGGGCGGGAGCCCGCCCAAAACAGTGTTCACGTGTGCATGCAAAAGATACTGCGTACACCGTACACATGCGTAAAATCACGAAAACACCCCTCCAGCCAGCCCGCTGCCGATTCGAAAGTTGGACCGAAATACAATTTTTCAGCGATTTTGCGCGTGCTGTGCCCGCTTTAGAAACGTATGCATGCTGAAGATGGTGCATAAACGATACACATGCGTAAAATCACGAAAACAAACATGGAGCCTGCCTGTTCGCCGGTATTCAAAAGTTGGACCGAATTACCAGTGTTATGTGGCTTTGCGCGGGCTCTGCCCGCTTTATTCACATATACACCCAGAAGATACTCCATACACTATACACATGCGTAAAATCACGAAAACACCCATGGAGCCAGCCAGTTCGTCGGGATTCGAAATTACCGCATTACCAGAACCGCATTACCAGTATTCTGTGCCCGCTTTATTCACGTATGCATCCATGAGATACTTTATAAACGATACACATGCGAACAATCACGAAAACACCCATGCAGCCAGCCCGCTCGCCGAGATTCGAAAGTTTGAGCGAACTACCAGTGTTCAGCGGTTTTACCCGGTATCCGCGCGCTGTATTCACGTATGCATCCAAATTTTATATACAGTACCCCGGAATTCGAAAGTAGGACCGAAATACCAGTGTTTAGCGATTTTGTGGAGCGGGCTGCGCCCGCTTTATACACATAAACATGGGGAGGATACTGCATAAACGATACACATGAGTTAAAGCAAGAAAACACCCGGGGAGCCAGCTCGTTCGCCGACACCGAAAGTTGGATCGAACTACCAGCGTTAAAAGATTTTGAGCAGGCTGCGCCCACTTTTATCACATATGCATCCAGAAATCACTTTATACACTATACACATGCGGAAAATCAGGAAAACACCCATGCAGCCAGCCCGCTCGCAGAGATTCGAATGTTTGACCGAACTACCAGTGTTCAGCGGTTTTACCCGGTATCCGCGCGCTGTATTCACGTATGCGACCAAATTTTATGTACAGTACCCCGGAATTCGAAAGTTGGACCGAACTACCAGTGTTCTGTAGTTTTGCGCGGGCTGCTCACGCTTTATTCAAGTATGCATGCAGAAGATACCGCATACACGTTACACATGCGAAAAATCCCGAAAACACACATTGAGCCAACACGGTCGCTTGGATTCGAAAGTTGGACCGAACTACCAGTAATCAGAGGTTTTGAGCGAATTTCGGCCGCTTTATTCACTTATGCATCCAGAAGATGCTGCGTACACGAGGCACATGCGTAAAATCACGCAAACACCCATGGACCCAGCCCGTTCGCCGGGATTCGAAATTAGGACCGAACTACCAGTGTTCAGCTTTATTCATTTATGCATCCAGAAGACACTGCATACACAACAGATATGCGTAAAATCACAAAAAACATGAGTGTAGCCTGCCTGCTCACCGGGATTCGAAAGTTACCGTATACCATCTCAAAGGAGCAAAGAAAAATCTTTAATCTAAAAAAAAAAAAAAAAAAAAAGTGTGAATTTAATTTTTATTGGTGCGAACTTATTTAAAATATCATTTGCATTAAAAGATAATATCTAAATTAAGTGCACGTATCTAATAACATAAAAAAATATATTATTCCAAAAAATCAAATTTATTATTAAAAAAATAACAACATATTTTTAAAAAATAGCTTTTTCAGATTTTTTAATTAATATCCCAGCTGATTAAAGTTGTACAACTTCAAGAACGTCATCATTTAAATTTAATGTAATATAATAACTTTTATTCAATATCAATAAAAGAATTAACGTGACAATCATCCTAACCTGAAATTAAAAAAAAATTGTGAAAAGCAGCTGTTTATTTAAAATGCCTACATTAACGAAATATTTTTAAAATACAGTTAGGTAACATGCAATCGCGTGCTTTATTCAACTTTAGAATATAACCTTGATTTGTATCTGCGGCGATTCAAGAAACTGTTGCAATCGGAAAAATGAGCCCGAAAATTAGCGTTTTCACAGTTTTTAATTAATATCTCAGCTGATTAACTTCCTACGAAGATGAGAATGGTATCATTGGATTCGTAGAATTTTTTGGAATCCGCAGACACCTGCCTCGAATTCCAACTCAGCGCCGTTCCATAGATATTTAAGAAAAAAAGAAATTGACACGTGACCTTTCGCCAGCACAAATCTCGAGCGGAAGCAATTGTCATCCCCCCGGCGCTTTCGAAAAAGCAATTTTATCTCAGCTAATTCCGAGACGGTTGCCACTCCGAAAAATGAAATAACGTTTTCGCAGTTTTTAATTAATAACTCCGCCGATTATTGTCGTACGAAGATGGGACCGGTATCGATGGATTCGTTGATTTTTTTCGAATACGGGGATATGCGTTTCGAATCGCAACTCGGAGCCGTTCCACAGATATTCGAGAAAAACGAATTTGGCACTCGGCCAAATCCCTAAAATAGGGGAAACCCGTGAAAGAAAGTGCAAAACGTAGGGAAACGTAGGGAGAAAATCAGTTTTTAATTAATATCTCGGCTAATTAAAGTCGCACGAAGATGCCGATGGTCAATATGGCGAGCCACGGGCATTCTGAATCCAACGGTACCTTCCGCTAAGCTCTACACCCAGCCATTCCCGAGGAGATGATGTTACAAACACACAAACAGACAGAGGCACACAGATTTTAATAGTATAGACTAGCGGGCAAGCCCGCCAGCTGAGCGGGCTGAAGCCAGCTTATCATTGTTCGTTTTTAAACGATATCCTATGTTAAATTTGGCCGGTATTGAAAAGTTGAACCGAACTACCATTTTTTAGCGGGCTTCCCTCGCTTTTTTCACCTATGCATCCAGAAGTTACCGCATACACTATACATATGCGGAAAATCACGAAAACACCCATGCTTCCAGCCCTTTCGCGGGTGTTCGAAATTTGGACCGAAATACCAGTGTTCAGCGCTTTTGGGCGGGAGCCCGCCCAAAACAGTGTTCACGTGTGCATGCAAAAGATACTGCGTACACCGTACACATGCGTAAAATCACGAAAACACCCCTCCAGCCAGCCCGCTGCCGATTCGAAAGTTGGACCGAAATACAATTTTTCAGCGATTTTGCGCGTGCTGTGCCCGCTTTATTCACGTATGCATGCTGAAGATGGTGCATAAACGATACACATGCGTAAAATCACGAAAACAAACATGGAGCCTGCCTGTTCCCCGGTATTCGAAAGTTGGACCGAATTACCAGTGTTATGTGGCTTTGCGCGGGCTCTGCCCGCTTTATTCACATATACACCCAGAAGATACTCCATACACTATACACATGCGTAAAATCACGAAAACACCCATGGAGCCAGCCAGTTCATCGGGATTCGAAATTACCGCATTACCAGTATTCTGTGCCCGCTTTATTCACGTATGCATCCATGAGATACACATGCGAACAATCACGAAAACACCCATGCAGCCAGCCCGCTCGCCGAGATTCGAAAGTTTGAGCGAACTACCAGTGTTCAGCGATTTTGTGCACCGGGCTGCGCCCGCTTTATACACATAAGCATGGAGAGGATACTGCATAAAAGATACACATGAGTTAAAGCAAGAAAACACCCGGAGCGTTAAGAGGTTTTGAGCAGGCTGCGCCCACTTTTATCACATATGCATCCAGAAATCACTTTATACACTATACACATGCGGAAAATCAGGAAAACACCCATGCAGACAGCCCGCTCGCAGAGATTCGAATGTTTGACCGAACTACCAGTGTTCAGCGGTTTTACCCGGTATCCGCGCGCTGTATTCACGTATGCGACCTAATTTTATGTACAGTACCCCGGAATTCGAAAGTTGGACCGAACTACCAGTGTTCTGTAGTTTTGCGCGGGCTGTTCCCGCTTTATTCAAGTATGCATGCAGAAGATACCGCATACACGTTACACATGCGAAAAATCCCGAAAACACACATTGAGCCAACACGGTCGCTTGGATTCGAAAGTTGGACCGAACTACCAGTAATCAGAGGTTTTGAGCGAATTTCGGCCGCTTTATTCACTTATGCATCCAGAAGATGCTGCGTACACGAGGTACATGCGTAAAATCACGCAAACACCCATGGACCCAGCCCGTTCGCCGGGATTCGAAATTAGGACCGAACTACCAGAGTTCAGCTTTATTCATTTATGCATCCAGAAGACACTGCATACACAACAGATATGCGTAAAATCACAAAAAAACATGAGTGTAGCCTGCCTGCTCACCGGGATTCGAAAGTTACCGTATACCATCTCAAAGGAGCAAAGAAAAATCTTTAATCTAAAAAAAAAAAAAAAAAGTGTGAATTTAATTTTTATTGGGGCGAATTATTTAAAATATCATTTGCATTAAAAAATAATATCTAAATTAAGTGCACGTATGTAATAACATAAAAAAATATATTATTCCAAAAAATCAAATTTATTATTAAAAAAATAACAACATATTTTTAAAAAATAGCTTTTTCAGATTTTTTAATTAATATCCCAGCTGATTAAAGTTGTACAACTTCAAGAACGTCATCATTTAAATTTAATGTAATATAATAACTTTTATTCAATATCAATAAAAGAATTAACGTGACAATCATCCTAACCTGAAATTAAAAAAAAATTGTGAAAAGCAGCTGTTTATTTAAAATGCCTACATTAACGAAATATTTTTAAAATACAGTTAGGTAACATGCAATCGCGTGCTTTATTCAACTTTAGAATATAACCTTGATTTGTATCTGCGGCGATTCAAGAAACTGTTGCAATCGGAAAAATGAGCCCGAAAATTAGCGTTTTCACAGTTTTTAATTAATATCTCAGCTGATTAACGTCCTACGAAGATGAGAATGGTATCATTGGATTCGTAGAATTTTTTGGAATCCGCAGACACCTGCCTCGAATTCCAACTCAGCGCCGTTCCATAGATATTTAAGAAAAAAGAAATTGACACGTGACCTTTCGCCAGCACAAATCTCGAGCGGAAGCAATTGTCATCCCCCCCCGCTTTCGAAAAAGCAATTTTATCTCAGCTAATTCCGAGACGGTTGCCACTCCGAAAAATGAAATAACGTTTTCGCAGTTTTTAATTAATAACTCCGCCGATTATTGTCGTACGAAGATGGGACCGGTATCGATGGATTCGTTGATTTTTTTCGAATACGGGGATATGCGTTTCGAATCGCAACTCGGAGCCGTTCCGCAGATATTCGAGAAAAACGAATTTGGCACTCGGCCAAATCCCTAAAATAGGGGAAACCCGTGAAAGAAAGTGCAAAACGTAGGGAAATGTAGGGAGAAAATCAGTTTTTAATTAATATCTCGGCTAATTAAAGTCGCACGAAGATGCCGATGTTCAATATGGCGAGCCACGGGCATTCCGAATCCAACGGTACCTTCCGCTAAGCTCTACACCCAGCCGTTCCCGAGGAGATGATGTTACAAACACACAAACAGACAGAGGCACACAGATTTTAATAGTATAGACTAGCGGGCAAGCCCGCCAGCTGAGCGGGCTGAAGCCCGCTTATCATTGTTCGTTTTTAAAAGATATCCTATGTTAAATTTGGCCGGTATTGAAAAGTTGAACCGAACTACCATTTTTTAGCGGCATTCCGCGGGCTTCCCCCGCTTTTTTCACCTATGCATCCAGAAGTTACCGCATACACTATACATATGCGGAAAATCACGAAAAAACCTATGCTTCCAGCCCTTTCGCGGGTATTCGAAATTTGGACCGAAATACCAGTGTTCAGCGCTTTTGGGCGAGAGCCCGCCCAAAACAGTGTTCACGTGTGCATGCAAAAGATACTGCGTACACCGTACACATGCGTAAAATCACGAAAACACCCCTCCAGCCAGCCCGCTGCCGATTTGAAATTTGGACCGAAATACAATTTTTCAGCGATTTTGCGCGTGCTGTGCCCGCTTTATTCACGTATGCATGCTGAAGATGGTGCATAAACGATACACATGCGTAAAATCACGAAAACAAACATGGAGCCTGCCTGTTCGCCGGTATTCGAAAGTTGGACCGAATTACCAGTGTTATGTGGCTTTGCGCGGGCTCTGCCCGCTTTATTCACATATACACCCAGAAGATACTCCATACAATATACACATGCGTAAAATCACGAAAACACCCATGGAGCCAGCCAGTTCGTCGGGATTCGAAATTACCGCATTACCAGAACCGCATTACCAGTATTCTGTGCCCGCTTTATTCACGTATGCATCCATGAGATACTTTATAAACGATACACATGCGAACAATCACGAAAACACCCATGCAGCCAGCCCGCTCGCCGAGATTCGAAAGTTTGAGCGAACTACCAGTGTTCAGCGGTTTTACCCGGTATCCGCGCGCTGTATTCACGTATGCATCCAAATTTTATATACAGTACCCCGGAATTCGAAAGTAGGACCGAACTACCAGTGTTCAGCGGTTTTACCCGGTATCCGCGCGCTGTATTCACGTATGCATCCAAATTTTATATACAGTACCCCGGAATTCGAAAGTAGGACCGAAATACCAGTGTTCAGCGATTTTGTGGACCGGGCTGCGCCCGCTTTATACACATAAGCATGGAGAGGATACTGCATAAACGATACACATGAGTTAAAGCAAGAAAACACCCGGGGAGCCAGCTCGTTCGCCGACACCGAAAGTTGGATCGAACTACCAGCGTTAAGAGGTTTTGAGCAGGCTGCGCCCACTTTTATTACATATGCATCCAGAAATCACTTTATACACTATACACATGTGGAAAATCAGGAAAACACCCATGCAGCCAGCCCGCTCGCAGAGATTCGAATGTTTGACCGAACTACCAGTGTTCAGCGGTTTTACCCGTTTATCCGCGCGCTGTATTCACGTATGCGACCAAATTTTATGTACAGTACCCCGGAATTCGAAAGTTGGACCGAACTACCAGTGTTCTGTAGTTTTGCGCGGGCTGCTCCCGCTTTATTCAAGTATGCATGCAGAAGATACCGCATACACGTTACACATGCGAAAAATCCCGAAAACACACATTGAGCCAACACGGTCGCTTGGATTCGAAAGTTGGACCGAACTACCAGTAATCAGAGGTTTTGAGCGAATTTCGGCCGCTTTATTCACTTATGCATCCAGAAGATGCTGCGTACACGAGGCACATGCGTAAAATCACGCAAACACCCATGGACCCAGCCCGTTCGCCGGGATTCGAAATTAGGCCCGAACTACCAGAGTTCAGCTTTATTCATTTATGCATCCAGAAGACACTGCATACAAAACAGATATGCGTAAAATCACAAAAAACATGAGTGTAGCCTGCCTGCTCACCGGGATTCGAAAGTTACCGTATACCATCTCAAAGGAGCAAAGAAAAATCTTTAATCTAAAAAAAAAAAAAGTGTGAATTTAATTTTTATTGGTGCGAACTTATTTAAAATATCATTTGCATTAAAAGATAATATCTAAATTAAGTGCACGTATCTAATAACATGAAAAAATATATTATTCCAAAAAATCAAATTTATTATTAAAAAAATAACAACATATTTTTAAAAAATAGCTTTTTCAGATTTTTTAATTAATATCCCAGCTGATTAAAGTTGTACAACTTCAAGAACGTCATCATTTAAATTTAATGTAATATAATAACTTTTATTCAATATCAATAAAAGAATTAACGTGACAATCATCCTAACCTGAAATTAAAAAAAAATTGTGAAAAGCAGCTGTTTATTTAAAATGCCTACATTAACGAAATATTTTTAAAATACAGTTAGGTAACATGCAATCGCGTGCTTTATTCAACTTTAGAATATAACCTTGATTTGTATCTGCGGCGATTCAAGAAACTGTTGCAATCGGAAAAATGAGCCCGAAAATTAGCGTTTTCACAGTTTTTAATTAATATCTCAGCTGATGAACGTCCTACGAAGATGAGAATGGTATCATTGGATTCGTAAAATTTTTTGGAATCCGCAGACACCTGCCTCGAATTCCAACTCAGCGCCGTTCCATAGATATTTAAGAAAAAAGAAATTGACACGTGACCTTTCGCCAGCACAAATCTCGAGCGGAAGCAATTGTCATCCCCCCGGCGCTTTCGAAAAAGCAATTTTATCTCAGCTAATTCCGAGACGGTTGCCACTCCGAAAAATGAAATAACGTTTTCGCAGTTTTTAATTAATAACTCCGCCGATTATTGTCGTACGAAGATGGGACCGGTATCGATGGATTCGTTGATTTTTTTCGAATACGGGGATATGCGTTTCGAATCGCAACTCGGAGCCGTTCCGCAGATATTCGAGAAAAACGAATTTGGCACTCGGCCAAATCCCTAAAATAGGGGAAACCCGTGAAAGAAAGTGCCAAACGTAGGGAAACGTAGGGGAAAAAGCAGTTTTTAATTAATATCTCGGCTAATTAAAGTCGCACGAAGATGCCGATGGTCAATCCGGCGAGCCACGGGCATTCTGAATCCAACGGTACCTTCCGCTAAGCTCTACACCCAGCCGTTCCCGAGGAGATGATGTTACAAACACACAAACAGACAGAGGCACACAGATTTTAATAGTATAGACTAGCGGGCAAGCCCGCCAGCTGAGCGGGCTGAAGCCCATTACTTCAGGGGATGGATGCCTTCGTGGTATTCGAAAGTTCGACCTAACTACCAGTGTACAGCGATTTTACATTTGCTGCGCCCGCTTTGTTAACGTATGCATGCAGAAGATACTGCATGCGGAAAACCACGAAAACACACATGCATCCAGCCCGCTCGCCGGGATTAGAAAGTTGGACCGAACTACCAGTGTTCAGCGATTTTACCGCTCAGGTGCTTGTACGAAGTGTAATCGCGAAAATTTTCGGGTGTGATATTCCAACAGTATACTCGTTGTTAAAATTCCTTTATTTAAATTCTTTTTGGTAAACTCCAACTGCTGTCTATATATTTTATACTTAACATCTCTTTTGTAATTATGTTTCATAACAGTAAATATATACTGGCATTTAAATGCCTTTAAAATAGTAGAAAACATTTAAAAGCATTATGTTACAATTTTTTCATGCTCGGAAGTAATACTTTTAACTGCGAGCAAACCTTTGATCTTAGTCGTAAAACTGCTTTCGGCGGCGTTTGTTTACATTTTTCAAGCGTGGGTTTTCGAGCTGATCAGTTTTCGTCAGTTATCTTTGTTTACCTTCTAAAAATGTTCTTCGAAGGGTCTTCTAAGACTCTTGATAATATTTTAGTCGTGAATTTGTTCTATTTTGATTATACTGGTAAATTTTTTTTTTTACTTATGCTATTAGCAAGTAGTATCATAAACCCAAAGCATCAGCGGTTCTAAAATAAAACTCGTGCATGTGTGAAGAATATTCATGGCAGATGGTCATTTGTAGATGCTGTTACCGCAGAAAAAATTGCTGACACTTAAAATTTAGCGGATATGACAAATGATAAAAGTCCAGCGTGAAAATCAATTGTGAATACAACTGCGAGTGTAAAGGCAGCTGAGTTGAAAACAACTTTTCAATCTACATCAAATTCTAATCAAAATTTGATTGAAAAGTGTTCCTATATTTTAATGAACAGCGAAATGTTTGTTGCATAATGCTACAACAGTTCTTCAGATGTAATATGAAAGGGAATGTTTGGCTATTGAACTCGTTTGCAAATTGTGTAAGAAGGTGTTAATTTTAAAAAATCAAAAATTGTAAAACCAAAACTTGCAGATTATAAAATTGCTGGTAAATAACAGAATGTTAAATAATAATATGTGCAATGCTATGGAAATTCTAAGAACAGATAACAATTATCAAAATATTTTGAATAATTAGGCAACGACCACAGGAAGTGTCATTTTTACTTCCGTGTGTAATGTAGTGGTGTAACGTATTCAGCTACGGCAAAGCACTCGAGTGCAATCTGCCTAAGGGAAGGGATGCCTTCTTGTCGGCTTTTTAAAGGAAAGTGGCATGGGGAAAATAACAAAAACATCCATGCAGCCACCCCTTTCACTGGGATTCGAATGTTGGGTGTTTGTAAAAGACGCAACTTTGTGGAACAAACTCATTTGCTCATTACAGTCCTATCCCTCGAGTACATCAAATATCATGTGAATCATGCCCATGTCTTGCATCTGCTGCACACCTTGTTCCATCATTGTGTGGATATAGCTCATATTGTGTCAATAGTGTTGTATGTGTCCAATATCCCCTGTATATACATTTGAAAATATATATGTACATACATATAAACCAAATTAGTTAGTCGCCTGTTTTTATCGCATTCAAAATAAATAAATAACAGAAAATAATTTTTAAAATCTACCGAGTAAGTATTGCAGATGGGTGGGCTGCACCCACTCAATTCTTTGCTGGTGTCTAAAATAGTTTCTGTGTGAAATTTGTGGAAATATTTTGTATTTAAATCAAAAACAGAAAAATAATTTTAAATCTATGATTAAAATTGTTTTTCTCACTTTCATTATTATTAACACGAAACCGAAGGGACTGAAGAATTTTTTCGTGTTAAAGGATATTGGAAAAAAAAAAACATATTTTCAACAAAATTAAGTTTATTAGAGTACATTTTATTTGCACAGATATGCATATAGGCATGTATTTAATAAAAAATTAATGAAACAAAATCATCCACAAGAACTGCATTATTCATTTCGTTTTCTTTGTCGGAATCTGCATCAATGATATTTTTTTAGCTTTGAACAAACTCCAAAATATCCTTGTCTCCAATTATTTGGGGCTGTACACACATTATCATCAACTACTGCAACTGTTGTTCTTTGGATAACACAGTAGGGCAGCACACAGAAACTTTTCCAAACGTTTCATAAAATGTCAGTCGTGTGAACCCGTAAAATATTTTACTGTACGTATGTCTATAAAAGACACAACTTTGGGAAAGACATTACAGGCCTATCCCTTGAATATATTAAATATCATGCAAAACAAAATATTTTATATGAATGAAATCAGTTATTGCGTCAATAGTTCAAAGAAAAACAGAAAATAATTTTTAAAATCTACCGAGTAAGTACGCCAGATAGGCGAGCTACAATCCGTATTTATCTGAAAAGAAATAATAATAATAATAATAATTTCTTAGTTATAAGTTTATATTAAATACAAAAACTTGAACAGAAAAAAAAAAAAAAAATGTAAACAGAAAAAATTGGTGGGCTTTTCACGGCATAAACTGCCTGACACCTGGGGTCTCCTCTGCAACCTCATCGACCAGGGGGTTATTTTTTCTCCCAGGTATCAGCCCCTTCTCTGGTCTGCTGTTACAGAATCATAGACAAAATTGCATCACTATATATAAATATGTATATATATATATATATATATATATATATTGATGCAATTGTATATACATATATACACACACGCACAATTAAGATATATATATATTTGTATGTGTTTACAAAAATGCAAGCAATGAATAAGAAAAATTATTTACAAAAATTTACATGTTCTATGTACACCTGAAAAGAAAAACATTTTAATTTGAATGAAATCATTTCTATATACACCTGAAAAAAAGTATTTACAAGTTCTATGTACATCTGAAAAGAAATGTATAAAAACATTTTAATTTGAATCAAATCATTTCTATATACACCTGAAAAAGAAATATTTTTATGTGATTGAAATCAGTTCCATAAATACCTAAAAAAGAAAAATACATAAAATGTTTTAAAATTAATGAACGCAATTGTATGTAGACCTGAAAAGGAAAATTTATAAAAAATATTTACAACATTGAAAAAATAATACAGCTTCCGATTGCATAACTACTACAAATTCCACTTTGTAACAACAGACATAAAAGCCGACTAATGCATAATTCTCAAACTGTTTCAGCTTCATCTTGACTTGCTTCAATTTATCCCAGTCATCCAAAAACCTCAAATCTTTTTCATTTTTGCTTTGGCTTGATTAACTTCATTTTGTGTTGCAAAAATCTCACTGTTTCAATGTCTCGAGCAACTTTTTTACTGCAGAACCTCACTGTAAACAATATTTCTTGTGAATACTTTAGAACATGCGGGCATCAAACGGCCTTGCTTCTTGGTGTCTTTCACTAAAACACGAACATTCTTCATAGACGAACATCTTGAAAAAGCTACGTAAAGCATTCCGTGACTGAAAACTGGTTGCGGTAAATAAATCCCAACTTTCTTAAGTGTCTGTCCCTGTGACTTATTAATAGTCATACAAAATGCAAGCCTGATGGGAAACTGTCTTCGCTTGAGCTGAAAGGGGAGGTTTGAATCTGATGGTGAAAGTTCGACACGTGGAATGAAAACTCTCGATCCAGCATTCTGTCCAGAGATGACTTCACAATCTAAAACGTTTGGCATAATTCTCTTCACAATGAGCCTTGTTCCGTTGCAGAGTCCAACCGATGGATGTAGATTTCGTAGAAGCATAACTATAACTCCAACTTTCAAATTCAGACGATGAGGTGGCATTCCAGAAGGCGTCAGGCTGTGGATGAAATCCAGCTGATACGTTTCTTGTTCTTCTTCGTCATCGCAAATAACCGAGTCTGCACTGTAGTGCCTGAAAACTTGACCTGGAAACGTGGAAAGAATTTCTTCATTAAGCTTCAGAGCTTCCTCGTTCTTTGGACATAAAATCGCTTTACTGGCCAAGTCTTGTAAGTCGAATTCATTACCGCAGCCAAACATTTCTTCTACTATCGATCTGTTGACCACACACAAAGATGGAATTTCGATAATGTCTTCGTCCAAGCCACTGTCATTTTTAAGACGACCGTCTCCCAACTGCAGAAGCCATTCTGAAAATTCTTGTTCTTCCGGATTCAATCGCATATTGGTGGAAAGCGTGCATTGTTTGAAATGTGGCCACAAAAAGGAGTTCCTGAGGCAGCTCTCGATCGCGGAAGTTCGGTTTCCATGTGCGACAACAGGTAATGTTTGTCTCCAGTCACCTCCTAAAACTAAGGTTTTACCGCTAAAAGGAACATCCAGTCCGGTCAAGTCTCTCAGCAATCTGTCGACAGCTTCCAAAGCGTCATGAGGCGTCATGGTGCATTCATCCCATATGAAAAGTTTCGCAGTCTTCAAGTACCTTCCTTCAGCGCTATCTTGTCTCACACGGCACGAAGAATTTTCCAGAAGTGGAACGGGCAACTTGAAAGTAGAGTGTACAGTTCTTCCACCGGTCAACAGCACAGCAGCAATGCCTGTCCACGCAACGGGAATGGCAACTTGGCCCATTCCTCGAACAGCATGAAGGATCGTCCTAAAAAGGAAAGTTTTTCCAGCTCCGGCAAACGCATTAACACAAAATGTCTTCGGTGTGTTAGGATTCTCATCTCGTACAGCTTCCAAAACCAAGTCGTAAACTAATTTCTGTTCAGGATTCAACATCCCGTTCAACACTTCGGCTTGTTCGTTTTCATACTGGACATCGATCTGCGGGACTTCGAGAGAAACAGCATCAGTCAATGTTGGTTGCGGGAGACCAAGAGAACATAGCGAAACATTGTGCACTTCTAACTGGTCTTCTATACTTCTCAGTGCAAGGCTGAAACTGTCTTCTAAGGAGTAAGATCTCGCAAAATCTTCAGAAAGGGACTCTTTGAATTCATTCCACAAAGCGACGGGTTCCGCAGGGTTGCAGAAAACACAGATGAAGCAAAAAAGCTGTCTTAGCTGCGGTGGCATTTGAAAAGCTGATGTTTCTGCCAGAGTATTTTTCCATTCTTCGTCGTCTTGCAGCAGATGCCTTGCACGGCAGGCTTCCTTGAACGTTGAATACTCCACACCTTCGTAAGTTCTTAAGTCGGCAAAACTCTTCGCTCCTTTAACGTGACACAGCAGCAACCTCAGATGGAAACGCTCAACATCTTTCGGGCTAACAGAATACATTCTTGAAATGATGTAATCTCCAAGTCTAACTCGTGTCTGCCAGGCATGATTCCTCCAGGTGAAATGTTTAGGAATTTCGGCATACAGGTAACCATTCGCTTCGGGAACTGTCCTGTTCAGTTCAAACCATCCGGTGAGCATGGTATTTTTCTCGGCAGCTCTCTGGAAAGCATTCCTTTCTTCGGATTCGTCAAAATAGACGGGCTGCAGGTTTTCCAAATGAACCGGTAGTCGTATGATGGAGTGCGACTTAGAATGCATTCTTTTTTCAAACAGCCTCCACGCTGCTTCAGGGGCAGACACGTATCTTGCATTTAAGAAGCATTTGATCTCGTCCCACATTAAAGTTCTATCTCCAGATTCTTCCAGAACAACTTTAGCTGCATCATGACCCTTGTACACGTATTTGAACAAACACTTCACCGATTTTATGGAGCTGCATACTTCAACGTTTATGTGGGCGTTGTACTTTTTCGATAAATACGGATTGCAAGGAACGACCCATCTGTTATCGATGGCATGACCCTTGATCACGATAAAGTTTCCATCGTCCCTTCTTCTGTAGAGTGGGTAGCCATTCACGTTCTCTTTAGTTTCTGCCTGAAACGGTTTCGGAAATCCTTTCGAACATACACCATCACTCATGCAGGGAGAGTTTCTATTCAGTTCACCGCAGGGTCCGTGAATCATCGATGACTTCACAATGTTGTGTAGCTCCGGATGTCGAGTAGCATCTGGAAGTTGAGCACACACCAGCGAGTCGACGCACTCTGCATCTCTTATTTTGTCTCTTCCGCTAAAAACAACAAAATGTGCATATGAGGCAATCCTCTCTTCTGAAATTCGATGACGTGTATATCTGCAATGGTCGCACCTAAGATGTGATTCTTTGTCAAATCTTGCATCAAAGCCGTTTTCTTCAGGTCAAATACCCTCGAAACGATGTCCGGGCGATCGTGAGCCTTCTGTCCTGGGAATAAGTTTTCTGTTATTTCCGGCCATTTAGGGTTGCACGTGAATATCAAAAACAGATCCGGTTTACCAAAGTCGCGCACAATGGCCATCGAGTCCTGATAGTTTTCCTGCATGCAGCGAGGGCTTCCTATAAACGTTGACGGAAGTATAACCGGTATTCCAGGGCGGACGCCCGTCTCTTGACCAACTCTGTAAATGTGATCGGCAAGACCCATGTAAGTTTCCACTCTCAGATTCGTCTGATGGCTCCGGAGGTACGCAATCCTGTTGCCTTCAACTTTTACGTATGCATCCACGAGATACTGCTGAAACAATTTCCGGCCATACAAAATCGGGTTGTAGCAATCTCGTCGTACGGACACCCTGTGACTGTAAAACTGTAACTCTGTGTATTGCTGTCCGACTCTGAATCCTTGCTCGCCGTGAGGAAAGAAAAGTACGTACGTCATGGGTTCCAAGTTGGGATTTAAGGTACTGATGTTGATGAGACCGCCACCTCTCGGATGGATCACGATGTCTCGGTTTCGATGGAGGAGCGCCGTCCGTACTCTTGAAGACGACTGCAACTTCATTTTCTTTCGGAGCATTGTAACGTCCCCTGTGCTCGCCTGCAGCAACACTTTCACCCTTGATGTACATGCGGATATCCGCAGCAGTTTCGGCACCTTGCTCTCGTACAGTTTCTTCTTCGAATTCCTTCAGCATCTTGTAGGCTTCCGCATATGGATTAACGTTCCTTAAAACTGTGTCCAACTGTCTCAGGAGTTCGGCGTTCAGGGCAACATTTCCAAATATGTTCATTCTCTGCCTGAGGGCTTGATCCGAATCTAAAATGTACAGCTGAGCATACTGTTCTTGACCGGGATGAGGCGGATGAAGGTGGCTCGTTGGATGATATATGGCACCGTGAATCCTGAAGCAGTAGGGACCCGAACCCGAAGGCATTTCTATATTGGCACCCAATGAAGCAAAACTGAGCAGGCAGTTGTAAGTACGTATGTTGGCAAAAAACTCTTCAGAAAACGGGTGGTTCCCATTCATTAAATTGTGCCATTCTTCTGGATATCTTCTTTCAGCTTCGACAATTTTCCCATTGTTACAGCAGTGTATGTATCTTCCTCTTGCATTCCTTTCTCCCGTAAAGAACAATCCGTTGCAGAGATCGCAGGAAGCTTCCATTGAACCGGCGTTGTGTTGCTCAACATAAACTTCGAGTCCACATCTTCCTGCATTGTGAAGAGTGCTGCGTGAACGTTGTGCTGCATTCATGCGTAGCTTGTCTTCTCGTACGGACATTGTTTCTTCGGATAGGACTTGTCTGTGGCGTGCAGCGTCTCGCGTTCTTCGTGTAGCAGCTTCCTCTTCCGACTCTTCCGCTCGAACTTGACGATGACGATGAGAGTCCAGTCTGTGCCTCCTACTGGTTTCTTCTTCACTTTCTTGAGCACGCAAATTTTCTTGACATTGGGATTGCCTGCTGAGTCTCCTAATGGTTTCTTGTTCCGTTTCTGCAGCACGTAAATTTTCTTGATGTTGAGC
This sequence comes from Stegodyphus dumicola, assembly GCF_044657685.1. Classification (NCBI taxonomy): domain Eukaryota; kingdom Metazoa; phylum Arthropoda; class Arachnida; order Araneae; family Eresidae; genus Stegodyphus; species Stegodyphus dumicola. Next base: position 59,999,741 of record NC_140775.1, on the reverse strand, counting down.
TTTCCTGCCGAGTCTCGTAGCGGTTTCTTCTTCCGTTTCTTGAGCGCGTAGGTTTGCTTGCCGACGCGCTTGCGTGCTCAGTCTCGCAGCAGTTTCTTCTTCATTTTCTGCAGCTCGCCGTAAACTCTGTGCTTCAGCTCTTCGTCTTCTTGATGCATCTCATGTAATGCCTCTTTTCCGTTTCGGCATTTCAGTACGTTAAAAAAAGCACTACTAAAATATTAACTCGACTCAAAAAATTGACTACGCAGATGAAAGAAAAAAATTGCTCATTAAACCAATACTGCTGGAAAAAAATTAATGCATTCTATATGTATACAACACAAATTTTAAAATAATCCTAGACTAAATGAAAAATTTTCCACTTAAGAGCAAATTAATTTTAAAAAATCAAAAATGTAAAACAAAAACTTCCCTGTTAAAAAATTGCTGGCAAATAAGAAATAATATGGGTAATATTATGAAAAATTCCAAGCACAGATAAAAATTATGAAAATATTTCTAATAATTAGGTCAATCTGAGAACAATGCACATAAACAGAAAATGAAAACCTAAACACAAAATAAATAAAAGGTATAAATACAAATATAAATTAGGAACTTCTGAAATCAATTCTGAAATTCAAATAACAAACCTAACAAAATAACAAATCTAATAAAATATAGAACATTCGATCGCCTTAAAAAGATAATTGTTATCGCACACAGGAAAATGTCAAAAATATAAAATGTAAATGCAATTTATCGACCAACAATAACAGAAATATAAAACACGAATGAATAGATCTTTAAAAAAATACAAAATAATACATTAAATATATAAAAAGAGTCACCAAGTTAATGTTCCGAAGAATTCTCAAGTTCTAAACTAACAGGAGCATATAAAAGTCTAAAATACTACTTTAAATTACTAAAACTACAAATATAAATGCAAAAAACAATCAAATATCCTGTAAAAAGAAATAAAGATTAAGTGCAATGAGTAATAATAAGAATATTTACGAAATTTGAAATGCTGGAAAAAATTGCGACGGTCTCCTTCCAAATCCAAAATTCGTAAATGAATTTTTTGTTGCCAAACCACGAAACTAAACTTTTGATTCTATTTGATCTGTTGCCAGACCGGGAAACAAAACTTTTTATTTTATCTATGACGTCATTTACTCGACTTATCAAGGGCATAAACCAATCTACATTCAACTAACGACAACTAAATGAAGAGAATGTTTCTATTTTTAGTTTTATTTTAGCTTTTCAGTTTATTCCTTTAAGTTATTTTAATATTTTATTCTTAGTTTGTTAGTGGCGAACGGCCTTGGCGTTCCCATAGCATTTTTATCTCCGACGACTGCCGAGACTGTTGCCACTCGGAAGACTGAGTGCCGAAATTATTGTTTTCGCAGTTTTTAATTAATAACTCCGCGGATTATTGTCGTACGAAGATGGGACCGGTATCGATGGATTTGTTGATTTTTTTCGAATCCGGAGATATGCGTTTCGAATTCCAACTCGGCGCCGTTCCCAAGTTATTCGAGAAAAACGAATTTGGCACTCGGCCAAATCCCTAAAACAGGGAAAACGGGTGAAAGAAAGTGCAAAACGTAGAGAAACGTAGGGGAAAAAGCAGTTTTTAAATAATATCTCGGCTAATTAAAGTCGCACGAAGATGCCGATGGTCAATCCGGCGAGCCACGGGAATTCTGAATCCAACGGTACATTCCGCTAAGCTCTACACCCAGCCGTTCTTGAGAAGATGATGTTACAAACACACAAACAGACAGAGGCACACAGATTTTAATAGTATAGACTAGCGGGCAAGCCCGCCAGCTGAGCGGGCTGAAGCCCATTACTTCAGGGGACGGATGCCTTCGTGGTATTCGAAAGTTGAACCGAACTAACAGTGTACAGCGATTTTACGTTTGCTGCGCCCGCTTTATTAAAGTATGCATGCAGTATTTTCTCCATGCGGAAAATCACGAAAGCACACATGCAGCCAGCCCGCTCGCCGGGATTAGAAAGTTTGACCGAACTACCAGTGTTCAGCGAATTAACAGCTTAGCCGCTTGTACGAAGTGTAATCGCGAAAATTTTCGGGCGTGATATTCCAACAGTATACTCGTTAAAATTCCTTTATTTAAATGCTTTTTGGTAAACTCCAACTTCTGTCTATAAATTTTATACTTAACATCTCTTTCGTAATTATGTTTCATAACAGTAAATATATACTGGCATTTAAATGCCTGTAAAATTATAGAAAACATTTAAAAGCATTATTTTACAATTTTCTCATTCTCGGAAGTAATACTTTTAACTGCGAGCAAACCTTTGATCTTAGTCGTAACTGTAACTGCTTTCGGCGGCGTTTGTTTACATTTTTCAAGCGTGAGTTTTCGTCAGTTATCTTTGTTTACCTTCTAAAAATGTTCTTCGAAGGGTCTTCTAAGACTCTTGATAATATTTTAGTCGTGAATTTGTTCTATTTTGATTATACTGGTAAATTTCTTTCGTTTTACGTATGCTATCATAATGCATACTATTAGCAAGTAGTATCATAAACCCAAAGCATCAGTGGTTCTAAAATAAAACTCGTGCATGTGTGAAGAATATTCATGGCAGATGGTCATTTGTAGATGCTGTTACTGCAGAAAAAATTGCTGACACTTAAAAAATAAATCTCCTTTAGTGGATATGACAAATAATGAAAGTCCAGCGTGAAAATCAATTGTGAATACAACTGCGAGTGTAAAGGCAGCTGAGTTGAAAACAACTTTTCAATCTACATCAAATTCTAATCAAAATGTGAGTGAAATGTGTTCCTATATTTTAATGAACAGCGAAATGTTTGTTGCATAATGCTACAACAGTTCTTCAGATGTAATATGAAACGGAATGTTTGGCAATGAACTCATTTGCAAATTGTATAAGAAGGTTTTAATTTTAAAAAATCAAAAATTGTAAAACCAAAACTTGCAGATTGTAAAATTGCTGGTAAATAACAGAATGTTAAATAATAATATGTGCAATGCTATGGAAATTCTAAGAACAGATAACAATTATCAAAATATTTTGAATAATTAGGCAACGACCACAGGAAGTGTCATTTTTACTTCCGTGTGTAATGTAGTGGTGTAGCGTATTCAGCTACGGCAAAGCACTCGAGTGCAATCTGCCTAAGGGGAGGGATGCCTTCTTGTCGGCTTTTTAAAGGAAAGTGGCTCGTATATGCATGGGGAAAATAACAAAAACACCCATGCAGCCACCCCGTTCACTGGGATTCGAATGTTGGGTGTTTGTAAAAGACGCAACTTTGTGGAACAAACTCATTTGCTCATTACAGTCCTATCCCTCGAGTATATCAAATATCATGTGAATCATGCCCATGTCTTGCATCTGCTGGACACCTTGTTCCATCATTGCGTGGATATAGCTCATATTGTGTCAATAGTGTTTTATGTGTCCAATATCCCCTGTATATACATTTGAAAATATATATGTACATACGTATAAACCAAATTAGTTAGTCGCCTGTTTTTATCGCATTCAAAATAAATAAATAACAGAAAATAATTTTAAAAATCTACCGAGTATGTATTGCAGATGGGCGGGCTGCACCCACTCAATTCTTTGCTGGTGTCTAAAATAGTCTCTGTGTGAAATTTGTGGAAATATTTTATATTTAAATTAAAAACAGAAAAATAATTTTAAATCTATGATTAAAATTGTTTTTCTCACTTTCATTATTATTAACACGAAACTGAAGGGACTGAAGAATTTTTTCGTGTTAAATGATATTGAAAAAAAAAAAAAAAAAAAAAAACATATTTTCAACAAAATTAAGTTTATTAGAGTACATTTTATTTGCACAGATATGCATATAGGCATGTATTTAATAAAAAATCAATGAAACAAAATCATTCACAAGAACTGCATTATTCATTTCGTTTTCTTTGTCGGAATCTGCATCAATGATATTTTTTTAGCTTTGAACAAACTCCAAAATGTCCTTGTCTCCAATTATTTGGGGCTGTACACACATTATCATCAACTACTGCAACTGTTGTTCTTTGGATAACACAGTAGGGCAGCACGCAGAAACTTTTCCAAACGTTTCATACAATGTCAGTCGTGTGAACCCGTAAAATATTTTACTGTACCTATGTCTATAAAAGACACAACTTTGGGAAAGACATTACAAGCCTATCCGTTGAGTATATTAAATATCATGCAAAACAAAATATTTTATATGAATGAAATCAGTTATTGCGTCAATAGTTCAAAGAAAAACAGAAAATAATTTTTAAAATCTACCGAGAAAGTACGCCAGATGGGCGAGCTACAATCCGTATTTATCTGAAAAGAAATAATAATAATAATAATAATTTCTTAGTTATAAGTTTATATTAAACACAAAAACTTGCAGAGAAAAAAAAATTAAACAGAAAAAAATTGGTGGGCTTTTGACGGCATAAACTGCCTGACACCTGGGGTCTCCTCTGCAATCTCATCGACCAGGGGGTTATTTTTTCTCCCAGGTATCAGCCCCTTCCCTGGTCTGCTGTTACAGAATCATAGACAAAATTGCATCACTATATATAAATATGTATATATATATATATTGATGCAATTGTATATACATATATATACACACACGCACAATTAAGATATATATATATTTATGTGTGTTTACAAAAATGCAGGCAATGAATAAGAAAAATTATTTACATTTGAAAAGGAAAATTAGCATGTTCTATGTACACCTGAAAAGAAAAACATTTTAATTTGAATGAAATCATTTCTATACACACCTGAAAAAAAGTATTTACAAGTTCTATGTACATCTGAAAAGAAATGTATAAAATCATTTTAATTTGAATCAAATCATTTCTATATACACCTGAAAAAGAAATATTTTTATGTGATTGAAATCAGTTCCATACATACCTAAAAAAGAAAAATACATAAAATGTTTTAAAATTAATTAACGCAATTGTATGTAGACCTGAAAAGGAAAATTTATAAAAAATATTTACAACATTGAAAAAATAATACAGCTTCCGATTGCCTAACTACTCCAAAATTCCACTTTGTAACAACAGACATAAAAGCCGACTAATGCATCATTCTCAAACTGTTTCAGCTTCATCTTGACTTGCTTCAATTTATCCCAGTCATCCAAAAACCTCAAATCTTTTTCATTTTTGCTTTGGCTTGATTAACTTCATTTTGTGTTGCAAAAATCTCACTGTTTCAATGTCTCGAGTAACTTTTTTACTGCAGAACCTCCCTGTAAACAATATTTCTTGTGAATACTTTAGAACATGCAGGCATCAAACGGCCTTGCTTCTTGGTGTCTTTCACTAAAACACGAACATTCCTCATAGACGAACATCTTGAAAAAGCTACGTAAAGCATTCCGTGACTGAAAACTGGTTGCGGTAAATAAATCCCAACTTTCTTAAGTGTCTGTCCCTGTGACTTATTAATAGTCATACAAAATGCAAGCCTGATGGGAAACTGTCTTCGCTTGAGCTGGAAGGGGAGGTTTCAATCTGATGGTGAAAGTTCAACACGTGGAATGAAAACTCTCGATCCAGCATTCTGTCCAGAGATGACTTCACAATCTAAAACGTTTGGCATAATTCTCTTCACAATGAGCCTTGTTCCGTTGCAGAGTCCAACCGATGGATGTAGATTTCGTAGAAGCATAACTATAACTCCAACTTTGAAATTCAGACGATGAGGTGGCATTCCAGAAGGCGTCAGGCTGTGGATGAAATCCAGCTGATACGTTTCTTGTTCTTCTTCGTCATCGCAAAAATCCGAGTCTGCACTGTAGTGCGTGAAAACTTGACCTGGAAACGTGGAAAGAATTTCTTCATTAAGCTTCAGAGCTTCCTCGTTCTTTGGACATAAAATCGCTTTACTGGCCAAGTCTTGTAAGTCGAATTCATTACCGCAGCCAAACATTTCTTCTACTATCGATCTGTTGACCACACACAAAGATGGAATTTCGATAATGTCTTCGTCCAAGCCACTGTCATTTTTAAGACGACCGTCTCCCAACTGGAGAAGCCATTCTGAAAATTCTTGTTCTTCCGGATTCAATCGCATATTGGTGGAAAGCGTGCATTGTTTGAAATGTGGCCACAAAAAGGAGTTCCTGAGGCAGCTCTCGATCGCAGAAGTTCGGTTTCCATGTGCGACAACAGGTAATGTTTGTCTCCAGTCACCTCCTAAAACTAAGGTTTTACCGCCAAAAGGAACATCCAGTCCGGTCAAGTCTCTCAGCAATCTGTCGACAGCTTCCAAAGCGTAATGAGGCGTCATGGTGCATTCATCCCATATGAAAAGTTTCGCAGTCTTCAAGTACCTTCCTTCAGCGCTATCTTGTATCACACGGCACGAAGAATTTTCCAGAAGTGGAACGGGCAACTTGAAAGTAGAGTGTACAGTTCTTCCACCGGTCAACAGCACAGCAGCAATGCCTGTCCACGCAACGGGAATGGCAACGTGGCCCATTCCTCGAACAGCATGAAGGATCGTCCTAAAAAGGAAAGTTTTTCCAGCTCCGGCAAACGCATTAACACAAAATGTCTTCGGTGTGTTAGGATTCTCATCTCGTACAGCTTCCAAAACCGAGTCGTAAACTAATTTCTGTTCAGGATTCAACATCCCGTTCAACACTTCGTCTTGTTCGTTTTCATACTGGACATCGAACTGCGGGACTTCGAGAGAAACAGCATCAGTCAATGTTGGTTGCGGGAGACCAAGAGAACATAGCGAAACATTGTGCACTTCTAACTGGTCTTCTATACTTCTCAGTGCAAGGCTGAAACTGTGTTCTAAGGACTAAGATCTCGCAAAATCTTCAGAAAGGGACTCTTTGAATTCATTCCACAAAGCGACGGGTTCCGCAGGGTTGCAGAAAACACAGATGAAGCAAAAAAGCTGTCTTAGCTGCGGTGGCATTTGAAAAGCTGATGCTTCTGCCAGAGTATTTTTCCATTCTTCGTCGTCTTGCAGCAGATGCCTTGCACGGCAGGCTTCCTTGAACGTTGAATACTCCACACCTTCGTAAGTTCTTAAGTCGGCAAAACTCTTCGCTCCTTTAACGTGACACAGCAGCAACCTCAGATGGAAACGCTCAACATCTTTCGGGCTAACAGAATACATTCTTGAAATGATGTAATCTCCAAGTCTAACTCGTGTCTGCCAGGCATGATTCCTCCAGGTGAAATGTTTAGGAATTTCGGCATACAGGTAACCATTCGCTTCGGGAACTGTCCTGTTCAGTTCAAACCATCCGGTGAGCATGGTATTTTTCTCGGCAGCTCTCTGGAAAGCATTCCTTTCTTCGGATTCGGCAAAATAGACGGGCTGCAGGTATTCCAAATGAACCGGTAGTCGTATGATGGAGTGCGACTTAGAATGCATTCTTTTTTCAAACAGCCTCCACGCTGCTTCAGGGGCAGACACGTATCTTGCATTTAAGAAGCATTTGATCTCGTCCCACATTAAAGTTCTATCTCCAGATTCTTCCAGAACAACTTTAGCTGCATCATGACCCTTGTACACGTATTTGAACAAATACTTCACCGATTTTATGGAGCTGCATACTTCAACGTTTATGTGGGCGTTGTACTTTTTCGATAAATACGGATTGTAAGGAACGACCCATCTGTTATCGATGGCATGACCCTTGATCACGATAAAGTTTCCATCGTCCCTTCTTCTGTAGAGTGGGTAGCCATTCACGTTCTCTTTAGTTTCTGCCTGAAACGGTTTCGGAAATCCTTTCGAACATACACCATCACTCATGCAGGGAGAGTTTCTATTCAGTTCACCGCAGGGTCCGTGAATCATCGATGACTTCACAATGTTGTGTAGCTCCGGATGTCGAGTAGCATCTGGAAGTTCAGCACACACCAGCGAGTCGATGCACTCTGCATCTCTTATTTTGTCTTCTTCCGCTAAAAACAACAAAAGGTGCATATGAGGCAATCCTCTCTTCTGAAATTCGATGACGTGTATATCTGCAATGGTCGCACCTAAGATGTGATTCTTTGTCAAATCTTGCATCAAAGCCGTTTTCTTCAGGTCAAATACCCTCGAAACGATGTCCGGGCGATCGTGAGCCTTCTGTCCTGGGAATAAGTTTTCTGTTATTTCCGGCCATTTAGGGTTGCACGTGAAAGTCAAAAACAGATCCGGTTTACCAAAGTCGCGCACAATGGCCATCGAGTCCTGATAGTTTTGCTGCATGCAGCGAGGGCTTCCTATAAACGTTGACGGAAGTATAACCGGTATTCCAGGGCGGACGCCCGTCTCTTGACCAACTCTGTAAATGTGATCGGAAGACCCATGTAAGTTTCCACTCTCAGATTCGTCTGATGGCTCCGGAGGTACGCAATCCTGTTGCCTTCAACTTTTACGTATGCATCCACGAGATACTGCTGAAACAATTTCCGGCCATACAAAATCGGGTTGTAGCAATCTCGTCGTACGGACACCCTGTGACTATAAAACTGTAACTCTGTGTATTGCTGTCCGACTCTGAATCCTTGCTCGCCGTGAGGAAAGAAAAGTACGTACGTCATGGGTTCCAAGTTGGGATTTAAGGTACTGATGTTGATGAGACCGCCACCTCTCGGATGGATCACGATGTCTCGGTTTCGATGGAGGAGCGCCGTCCGTACTCTTGAAGACGACTGCAACTTCATTTTCTTTCGGAGCATTGTAACGTCCCCTGTGCTCGCCTGCAGCAACACTTTCACCCTTGATGTACATGCGGATATCCGCAGCAGTTTCGGCAGCTTGCTCTCGTACAGTTTCTTCTTCGAATTCCTTCAGCATCTTGTAGGCTTCCGCATATGGATTAACGTTCCTTAAAACTGTGTCCAACTGTCTCAGGAGTTCGGCGTTCAGGGCAACATTTCCAAATATGTTCATTCTCTGCCTGAGGGCTTGATCCGAATCTAAAATGTACGGCTGAGCATACTGTTCTTGACCGGGATGAGGCGGATGAAGGTGGCTCGTTCGATGATATATGGCACCGTGAATCCTGAAGCAGTAGGGACCCGAACCCGAAGGCATTTCTATATTGGCACCCAATGAAGCAAAACTGAGCAGGCAGTTGTAAGTACGTATGTTGGCAAAAAACTCTTCAGAAAACGGGTGGTTCCCATTCATTAAATTGTGCCATTCTTCTGGATATCTTCTTTCAGCTTCGACAATTTTCCCATTGTTACAGCAGTGCATGTATCTTCCTCTTGCATTCCTTTCTCCCGTAAAGAACAATCCGTTGCAGAGATCGCAGGAAGCTTCCATTGAACCGGCGCTGTGTTGCTCAACATAAACTTCGAGTCCACATCTTCCTGCATTGTGAAGAGTGCTGCGTGAACGTTGTGCTGCATTCATGCGTAGCCTGTCTTCTCGTACGGACATTGTTTCTTCGGATGGGACTTGTCTGTGGCGTGCAGCGTCTCGCGTTCTTCGTGTAGCAGCGTCCTCTTCCGACTCTTCCGCTCGAACTTGACGATGACGATGAGAGTCCAGTCTGTGCCTCCTACTGGTTTCTTCTTCACTTTCTTGAGCACGCAAATTTTCTTGACATTGGGATTGCCTGCTGAGTCTCCTAATGGTTTCTTGTTCCGTTTCTGCAGCACGTAAATTTTCTTGATGTTGAGCTTTCCTGCCGAGTCTCGTAGCGGTTTCTTCTTCCGTTTCTTGAGCGCGTTGGTTTGCTTGCCGACGCGCTTGCGTGCTCAGTCTCGCAGCCGTTTCTTCTTTATTTTCTGCAGCTCGCCGTAAACTCTGTGCTTCAGCTCTTCGTCTTCTTGATGCATCTCCTGTAGTGCCTCTTTTCCGTTTCGGCATTTCAGTACGTTAAAAAAAGCACTACTAAAATATTAACTCGACTCAAAAAATTGACTACGCAGATGAAAGAAAAAAATTGCTCATTAAACCAATACTGCTGGAAAAAAAATTAATGCATTCTATATGTATACAACACAAATTTTAAAATAATCCTAGACTAAATGAAAAATTTTCCACTTAAGAGCAAATTAATTTTAAAAAATCAAAAATGTAAAACAAAAACTTCCCTGTTAAAAAATTGCTGGCAAATAAGAAATAATATGGGTAATATTATGAAAAATTCCAAGCACAGATAAAAATTATGAAAATATTTCTAATAATTAGGTCAATCTGAGAACAATGCACATAAACAGAAAATGAAAACCTAAACACAAAATAAATAAAAGGTATAAATACAAATATAAATTAGGAACTTCTGAAATCAATTCTGAAATTCAAATAACAAAACCTAACAAAATAACAAATCTAATAAAATATAGAACATTCGATCGCCTTAAAACGATAATTTTTATCGCACACAGGAAAATGTCAAAAATATAAAATGTAAATGCAATTTATCGAGCAACAATAACAGAAATATAAAACACGAATGAATAGATCTTTAAAAAAATACAAAATAATACATTAAATATATAAAAAGAGTCACCAAGTTAATGTTCCGAAGAATTCTCAAGTTCTAAACTAACAGGAGCATATAAAAGTCTAAAATACTACTTTAAATTACTAAAACTACAAATATAAATGCAAAAAACAATCAAATATCCTGTAAAAAGAAAAAAAGATTAAGTGCAATGAGTAATAATAAGAATATTTACGAAATTTGAAATGCTGGAAAAAATTGCGACGGTCTCCTTCCAAATCCAAAATTCGTAAATAAATTTTTTGTCGCCAAACCAGGAAACTAAACTTTTGATTCTATTTGATCTGTTGCCAGACCGGGAAACAAAACTTTTTATTTTATCTATGACGTCATTTACTCGACATATCAAGGGCATAAACCAATCTACATTCAACTAACGACAACTAAATGAAGAGAATGTTTCTATTTTTAGTTTTATTTTAGCTTTTCAGTTTATTCCTTTAAGTTATTTTAATTTTTTATTCTTAGTTTGTTAGTGGCGAACGGCCTTGGCGTTCCCATAGCATTTTTATCTCCGACGACTGCCGAGACTGTTGCCACTCGGAAGACTGACTGCCGAAATTATTGTTTTCGCAGTTTTTAATTAATAACTCCGCGGATTATTGTCGTACGAAGATGGGACCGGTATCGATGGATTTGTTGATTTTTTTCGAATCCGGAGATATATGCGTTTCGAATTCCAACTCGGCGCCGTTCCCAAGTTATTCGAGAAAAACGAATTTGGCACTCGGCCAAATCCCTAAAACAGGGAAAACGGGTGACAGAAAGTGCAAAACGTAGGGAAACGCAGGGAGAAAATCAGTTTTTAATTAATATCTCGGCTAATTAAAGTCGCACGAAGATGCCGATGGTCAATCCGGCGAGCCACGGGCATTCTGAATCCAACGGTACCTTCCGCTAAGCTCTGCACCCAGCCGTTCCCGAGGAGATGATGTTACAAACACACAAACAGACAGAGGCACACAGATTTTAATAGTATAGACTAGCGGGCAAGCCCGCCAGCTGAGCGGGCTGAAGCCCGCTTATCATTGTTCGTTTTTAAAAGATATCCTATGTTAAATTTGGCCGGTATTGAAAAGTTGAACCGAACTACCATTTTTTAGCGGCATTCCGCGGGCTTCCCCCGCTTTTTTAACCTATGCATCCAGAAGTTACCGCATACACTATACATATGCGGAAAATCACGAAAACACCCATGCTTCCAGCCCTTTCGCGGGTATTCGAAATTTGGACCGAAATACCAGTGTTCAGCGCTTTTGGGCGGGAGCCCGCCCAAAACAGTGTTCACGTGTGCATGCAAAAGATACTGCGTACACCGTACACATGCGTAAAATCACGAAAACACCCCTCCAGCCAGCCCGCTGCCGATTCGAAAGTTGGACCGAAATACAATTTTTTAGCGATTTTGCGCGTGCTGTGCCCGCTTTATTCACGTATGCATGCTGAAGATGGTGCATAAACGATACACATGCGTAAAATCACGAAAACAAACATGGAGCCTGCCTGTTCGCCGGTATTCGAAAGTTGGACCGAATTACCAGTGTTATGTGGCTTTGCGCGGGCTCTGCCCGCTTTATTCACATATACACCCAGAAGATACTCCATACACTATACACATGCGTAAAATCACGAAAACACCCATGGAGCCAGCCAGTTCGTCGGGATTCGAAATTACCGCATTACCAGTATTCTGTGCCCGCTTTATTCACGTATGCATCCATGAGATACTTTATAAACGATACACATGCGAACAATCACGAAAACACCCATGCAGCCAGCCCGCTCGCCGAGATTCGAAAGTTTGAGGGAACTACCAGTGTTCAGCGGTTTTACCCGGTATTCGCGCGCTGTATTCACGTATGCATCCAAATTTTATATACAGTACCCCGGAATTCGAAAGTAGGACCGAAATACCAGTGTTCAGCGATTTTGTGGAGCGGGCTGCGCCCGCTTTATACACATAAGCATGGAGAGGATACTGCATAAACGATACACATGAGTTAAAGCAAGAAAACACCCGGGGAGCCAGCTCGTTCGCCGACACCGAAAGTTGGATCGAACTACCAGCGTTAAGAGGTTTTGAGCAGGCTGCGCCCACTTTTATCACATATGCATCCAGAAATCACTTTATACACTATACACATGCGGAAAATCAGGAAAACACCCATGCAGCCAGCCCGCTCGCAGAGATTCGAATGTTTGACCGAACTACCAGTGTTCAGCGGTTTTACCCGGTATCCGCGCGCTGTATTCACGTATGCGACCAAATTTTATGTACAGTACCCCGGAATTCGAAAGTTGGACCGAACTACCAGTGTTCTGTAGTTTTGCGCGGGCTGCTCCCGCTTTATTCAAGTATGCATGCAGAAGATACCGCATACACGTTACACATGCGAAAAATCCCGAAAACACACATTGAGCCAACACGGTCGCTTGGATTCGAAAGTTGGACCGAACTACCAGTAATCAGAGGTTTTGAGCGAATTTCGGCCGCTTTATTCACTTATGCATCCAGAAGATGCTGCGTACACGAGGCACATGCGTAAAATCACGCAAACACCCATGGACCCAGCCCGTTCGCCGGGATTCGAAATTAGGACCGAACTACCAGAGTTCAGCTTTATTCATTTATGCATCCAGAAGACACTGCATACACAACAGATATGCGTAAAATCACAAAAAACATGAGTGTAGCCTGCCTGCTCACCGGGATTCGAAAGTTACCGTATACCATCTCAAAGGAGCAAAGAAAAATCTTTAATCTAAAAAAAAAAAAAAAAAAAAAGTGTGAATTTAATTTTTATTGGTGCGAACTTATTTAAAATATCATTTGCATTAAAAGATAATATCTAAATTAAGTGCACGTATCTAATAACATAAAAAAATATATTATTCCAAAAAATCAAATTTATTATTAAAAAAATAACAACATATTTTTAAAAAATAGCCTTTTCAGATTTTTTAATTAATATCCCAGCTGATTAAAGTTGTACAACTTCAAGAACGTCATCATTTAAATTTAATGTAATATAATAACTTTTATTCAATATCAATAAAAGAATTAACGTGACAATCATCCTAACCTGAAATTAAAAAAAAATTGTGAAAAGCAGCTGTTTATTTAAAATGCCTACATTAACGAAATATTTTTAAAATACAGTTAGGTAACATGCAATCGCGTGCTTTATTCAACTTTAGAATATAACCTTGATTTGTATCTGCGGCGATTCAAGAAACTGTTGCAATCGGAAAAATGAGCCCGAAAATTAGCGTTTTCACAGTTTTTAAATAATATCTCAGCTGATTAACGTCCTACGAAGATGAGAATGGTATCATTGGATTCGTAGAATTTTTTGGAATCCGGAGACACCTGCCTCGAATTCCAACTCAGCGCCGTTCCATAGATATTTAAGAAAAAAGAAATTGACACGTGACCTTTCGCCAGCACAAATCTCGAGCGAAAGCAATTGTCATCCCCCCGGCGCTTTCGAAAAAGCAATTTTATCTCAGCTAATTCCGAGACGGTTGCCACTCCGAAAAATGAAATAACGTTTTCGCAGTTTTTAATTAATAACTCCGCCGATTATTGTCGTACGAAGATGGGACCGGTATCGATGGATTCGTTGATTTTTTTCGAATACGGGGATATGCGTTTCGAATCGCAACACGGAGCCGTTCCGCAGATATTCGAGAAAAACGAATTTGGCACTCGGCCAAATCCCTAAAATAGGGGAAACCCGTGAAAGAAAGTGCAAAACGTAGGGAAACGTAGGGGAAAAAGCAGTTTTTAATTAATATCTCGGCTAATTAAAGTCGCACGAAGATGCCGATGGTCAATATGGCGAGCCACGGGAATTCTGAATCCAACGGTACCTTCCGCTAAGCTCTACACCCAGCCGTTCCCGAGGAGATGATGTTACAAACACACAAACAGACAGAGGCACACAGATTTTAATAGTATAGAAGTTCATTAATATATATACTGTCGTATTTTTGGTAACAAATGTTTCTGTTCGCATAAAGCTAATATTAAATATAATTTTAATTAAGAAATTTTAATAGCAAAAAAATAAATATAAACATAAATAAACTATTTATTTTAATTCCTGACTAATCATTTTATCGTTCAGGGTTTTAAATTGAATTTCTGTTGCTTGAACATGGTATATGAAAAGTTTTCTTAATATAAATAATTATGGTTGATTAATTACATTAATATATATATTGATGCACTTTTGTGTGTGATTTGGTTGAAGTTTATCAAAAGGAGATTTAATAACGAATCTGCTGTTTGAATATTATACCCGAAAAGTTTTGCGGTTACACTTGGCAAAAAGCCTTTGCAGTGAAATCGCTGAACACTGGTACTTCAGTCCAAATTTCGAATCCCGGCAAACGGGTTGGCTCCATCAACGTTTTCATAATTTTGAGTATGAGTAACGTGTATGCAGTATATTGTGAATGCATACGTAAATAAAGCGGGCGCAGCCCGCACAAACCGCTAAACACTGGTAGTTCGGTCCAGCTTTCGAATAAAGGCGATCGGGCTGGCTGCATGGGTATTTTCGTGATTTTAGGTATGTTTATCATGTATGCAGTATTTTCTGGACTTCGGGACGCGAATAAAGCGGGCGCAGTCCGCGCTGAACCCTGGTAGTTAGGTTCATCTTTCGAATTCCAACGAGCGGGCTGGCTGCATGTGTACTTTTGTGATTTTACGCATGTGTATCATGTACGCAGTATCTTCTGGATGCATATGTGAATAAAGCGGACGCAGCCCGCGCAAACCCGCTGAACACTGGTAGTTCGGGCGAAATTTCGAATACCCGTTAAAGATATGTCTGTATGGGTATTTTCGTGATTTTACGCATGTGTATCGTGTATGCAGTATCTTCTGGATGGATACTAGAATAGAGCGGGCGAAGCCCGCGCAAATTTGCTGATCACTGGTAGTTCGATCCAACTTCCGAATCCCGGTGAACGGGCTGCCTCCATGTATGTTTTCATGATTTTCCGCAACGTGTATGCAGTGTCTTTTGGATGCATACGCGAATAAAGCGGGCGCAGCCCAGGTAAAATCGCTGAACACTGGTAGTTCGGAAGAACTATGGAATAAAGGCCAACGGGCTGGCTCTATGGGTGTTTTCGTGATTTTCCGCATGTATATCGTGTAAGCAGTATCTTCTGAATGCAGACGTGACCAAAGCGGGCTCAGCCCGCGCAAAGCCGCTGAACACTGGTAGTTCGGACGAACTTTCAAATCCCGGTGAGCGGGCTGGCTGCGTGGGTGTTTTCGTGATCTTCCGCAAGTGTATAGTGTATGCAGTATTTTCTGGATGCATAGGTGAATAAAGCGGGCGCAGCCCGCTGAACACCGGTAGTTTGTTCTAACTTTCGAATACCCGCGAAAGCGCTGGCTGCATGGGTGGTTTCGTGATTTTAGGCATATGTATCGTGTATGCAGTATATTCTGGTCACATACGTGAATAAAGTGGGCGCAGCCCGCGTAAATCCGCTGAACACTGTTAGTTCGGTCCAACTTTCGAATACCGGCGAAATAAAGTCAGTTCCTTTTTAAATGTCCTCCACAAAGGCATCACACCCCTTATACTAGCGGGCTTCAGCCCGCTCAGCTGGCGGGCTTGCCCGCTAGTTATTTATAAAATCAGTAATTACACAATTATTGGCACACATAGTACACAAACAAACAAAAGTTAAATAAATAACAATAAAAAAAGAGAATGGAAAATACTTTCAAACAATTTTATAGGATTCAATTTCAGACAGATAAAATTCGTTACCCTAACTTTCAAAACCGTTCTTTTAAAATCGTCAGGGGAGATAATTTTATAGAATAAGGTATTGTAATAGGAGTTTCACTTCATAACAGATAAAATAAATGTAAGAAATTTGTGGAGGATATTTATATTTCTTTCTTCTGGTCTTGCACACATTTTATAACTGTATAAAATACACATTGCTGTGCTTTTTGTTTTAACAATTGTGTTTCTTTATATATAGTTTCTTGTTATGCATTATTGTATTGCTATGCATCCTTATTTATCTGTTTATTTGGTTCAATATGTGATAATTTTAAGCTTGTATAATATGTATTTGATTAAATTTTGAATTTCATACAATCTTTTTTGCACATATTTTATTTCACTAGACATTTGAACTTAATATATAACTCAAGCAGAAACAGAGATTAAATCAGATCTTCCTACTGCAATTTATTGAAACGTTTTATGGTTAAGTTAGCGAGCGTTTGAACATTTCAGTGTTCTGATAGTTTCCAGAAAATGCGTTGTCAGAGTTATAGAGATGATTTTTTAGCGGCTCCACCAGCTGTAAAGTTACTGAACACTGGTAATTCCTTCCATGGTTCGGATCCCGGCGAACGTGCTGGCTGCATGGGCAGTTTCGTGGTTTTTTCCATGTGTAACATGTATATGAACCTGTTTACCTGAAAACTTCCTCCACGAAGGCATCTCTTCTCTTAGACAGATAGCCCTTGAAGGCTTTGACATAATTAAATAAACCAAACCAACATGAGCTGCCTTCTGTCTCTTTTGGGCAGTAATGCACAATCGAAGACCCCCCCCCAAAAAAAAGACTTATTAAAAAGGAGTTTTCCGAATGGAACGAAGATCGATAGATGTAATGTACATGTATCGAAAAATAAATGATACAATTTCATAAAAGTTTGAGAATTTATTCAGGAGAAAGAGCTTGACAAACTGAGTAAATCAATAATGCATTGATCCACCTCTGGCCTTTATGCAAATGCAAGCAGTTATTCGACTTGTTATTGATTGAGACATTTGGCAAATGTCCTCTTCCGGGATATTGTGCCAAATTCTATCAAAGTAGCTCGTTATATTGGCAAATTACTGACCTCATTGGAGGGCCCTTCCAATAATGTTCCAAACATTCTCAATGGGGAAGAGATTCGGCGACCTTGCTGGCCAACTTATTGTTGGACATGCCCGTAGACAAGCAGTAGAAACTATTGCTGTGTGCAGGCGGGTTTACTTTGTGAAATGTAAGTCGAGGATGGCGTAATATGGAGGGCAACATTTCATATTTTGCTGCTTTACTGTATGCAATAGTTCTAACTCATATCCAAAATGTAGCACAGAGTAAGGTTATGATTTTTAAAAATATAAATTAAATAATTAATAATAAATCTAAAATATGTGTTTATATATTATATAAATAAATATTTCAAGATAAAAAAATAGTATCTTTCAACATTATTAATATGAAACATGAACATAAAATCTTCTCAGAATAAGAACATTTAACGTTAAGAGAAATTTTAATTTAATAACTACAATGCTTTCAGTAGAGAGTCTTTTCCATCTTCTATTCCCTATAATCCATAAGTTAGCTCAAGTACATGCGTATAAAAAAAAACTTGTATAAGAACAGGTCACACTCTTTCTCATTCGACGGGCAGGAAATAGAATGCTTGACAAAAGCAGTTTGTTGGTAAGCATTTAAAACACTTTTCCCATTCTGTCTTACGCCTTCTGACAGCATACGTCCCGTTTCTAAAATAGCATTTTATGGAAGCATGGAATGTTGAAAGATAAAATAGCTAAGAAAAGGTTCTATCTCAAATATATTACCCAAATTTTTAATTATAGTAAACTACGGTTTTGTTCTTTGATGATGTCATTTAAAGGCACGTATTAAAAGCGTAGAAAGTAGTTAAAATTCTTATTAAATATTATTATTATCTGGTGAAAAGCATTAACGGGAATAGCATTTAATTTTATCTTAAATAAATTAATTTATTTTTAGTTTTTCTTGCAATTAATCGACAATCATTAAATATTCTTGCAAAATTTCTCACATTTATATAAATGCTGACATGTAATAAATTTACAATATTTGATAAACTTATATTATCTATTTCAGCATCCTTGATTGAATAAATTTCCTTGTAACTCCCCACTGGTCATATATTAAAGCTTCTATCAAATGACAAATATCTAAATTTTCGTTTTTTAGAAGATATTAAAAATTATTGAAAAGCATAATATTCAATTGTTAGTTTAGGTGGTTGATGGAAACTTTACTTATCATTATATGTGTATGTATAAGATAGGCACAGAAAAATAAAATCCGAAGGACAAATTATAAATTATAGCTGACTTTTATTTACTCATAATGCTGCAGCAAGAGGACAAAAATCACATAATTAAATACTTCATTTAAGATTACATAAGTAAACTTGAAAGTAGAATAGGTAGTTGACAGTTGAGACATATATATAAATGAGAATTTTTTAATAGTTTATGTATACATATGAAAGTAAGATATTTTTAACCAGCCAAAAAAGTATGTATATATAAAATATATACATACTTCTTTGGATGAGAACGGATTACGAAAATATGATGAGAACGGATTACACTAAAATCAGTAAAAGTCAATAAACTGAAAACAAAATTAACCTTTATGAATATTTTGCTCTATGACAGACAGGTGTTTCTAAGCCTTCTACAAAAAATTTAATTTCCTGTAGAAACGTAAAAATTTTTCCCTGAATGAAAAGTCAGTAAGATTTTTAAATGCTTTTGTCAAATGTGAAAGTGAAATACATGCATGATGCATAAGTATAAATATACAAATAGGCAGTTATTTTAATTTAAAAAGCATTAAAAACGGCGTTTGCAACATAAAACATATTAGGCAAAGAACATATTTTCAATTCAAAGCAGCGTAGTGTTCTAAAGCTACAAAAATTACGGGAAAAGATTCCACTGTTTTTGGGAACTAAACAATTGAAAATACAAAGTTATCATTACATTCTGCGCTAAAATATAATTTCTACCTCTTTTAAATCCTGTGTTAGATAAGAATTATTTTTATCTTCTCCAGATAATTTAACTTCAGCCGCTTAAATGTAATGATGCTTGGAAATGAGAAATACGCTTTCATTTTTTATGCTTGCTTAAATTAAAAACATACTCTTCCCGTTTTTTTTTCTTCTAGAGTGATACAATCAAAATACTTTTAAATGAAAAAGAAATTCCGACTGCATTCATCCAGTTATTCTTCAGAAGCGAAAGTAGGTACATATCGTTCGCTTATTTCTTAACCTTCTTTTAATCTTTCAAGTTTCTTCTCAAAACTTGAGAGATTTTAGAAGAAGGTTTTTAACTTTTATTGTAAAGTCTTAATGACAACTGACACTTCTTCCTTTAGAGATGTAGGACTTCATTTTCAGCATACTTACTTCAGACTATTTTATCCGACGAATAGATCTTGTTTTATTACCGTATATCTGATAAATCATTCGCTAGATTTATAGGATTTTATTTAATTTTGTTTGATTGGTTTTTATGAAGACAGCGTTTTATGATTTCGATAAATACGACTGCAATGTATTTAGTGAACGTATTTTAACACTTACATTTTAATTACGATTCATCTTTTTTTAAGGTTTTCAACTTAGTATTTCTCACTTACCTTTCTTGTTTATTTTAGTGAAGATAAAAATGATTTAAAGAACTTTTATGGTTTAAGATTGCAGTTCAGTGGTAGAATGTTTAAATTTCCTTTTTACTGTTTCTTATGACTTTATAACAGTGCGTTTTAATACAAAAAGCATAAATACAAAAATTATCTTACTTGTGGCATAATTTGGAGTCATTAGCACCTACGGAAGGAATATCAATAAATATTTATGGATATTAAAACAGATTAATACACTATGAATAAATAATTAAATCTTTGACGCAGGCATGTTTAATTATACCTATTAATTAAAACTACAGTTTTTAATATTTACTTCCTGTAGGAACTAAAATATTTAATCGAATGCATGTTGGAAGGAGGAAGAAAATGCCTTCTATACTCACCCTTTTAAAGGGTCATTGGGAATTAGAGGATCCAATCGCCAAGTCCTGGTGGTGAAGAATTATCACATACCACCTTTTGATTCGGGCACCACTTGTTGACTCATCAGTGTTTGTTTTTCTTGTTCTAGAAACGTACAAAAGGTGCAGTGTGCTCGCCTTGATTCGAACCTGTGCCTTTCGAATACTCGCCGAATATGCTTCCAGTTACACTACGGAGGTATGCTGAAAGAAGGGAAAATGCTTTATAAACCCATAGTATTTTGATTAACTTTTCTTTTATAAGTGCCAAATATTTTGCCATACACTTTATCAAACAGTGACTAAGGTTTCCTCCAAATAATAATATTAAGCACTTATTAACATTTACTGTAATTACTGTCTAATTAAGGCTTCCTTTTAGTAACCCTTTTAATTCTGACTCACTGATTTTATTTTTGGGCCAGGATATGAGCATAATATTAATTTAACTTTAAACAAGTAATTCTTTCAAAGGTTGCGAGTGGTGAGTACAAGTAATGTATATGTGCAACGTTAAGCGCACTGTAAAGGAAAAAAAAACCCTAGAAAAGCAAATCGACTTCTACTGAAATCTAAAGAGGTGTATATCAGAGGACAATTTAAATGGATTAAAATTACATTTTTGGACAATTATTACCATTTGTGATGGAATGGAATATTTGAATATTAAGAAAAGAATTATGATTTATAATTAATATAATTATTATCATCAAATATTAATGACAGAAAAAGTATTTTTAGAATACCTTTTTTTCCTTATAGATTGCACATAAATACATACTTAATAGAAACTAAAATTGATTAGCTAATTAATCTATCCTTTATCGAGCACCTTAATTTAGCGCTCTGTAGTAATGTGCCATTTTTTAAATTTGAAGATAGTTATAAAAGAAACTAATTCTCTTTTTACACTTAAATGTTTCATTTATAAAACTGCATTTCTAGTTATAATCATGTTAAATAATTCTCTAAATATAATTCAATGCAGAAAGAATGATATATAAAAGGCTTGGAAATGGAATCAGCATTGAGATTCTCTTTAAGAAATATGAGAGAGCATACAAAAAAACTGGGAAGTGAAGTAATTCCTTAAGATCTTTTAATACTTTATCATTGAAATACACTGTTTAGTGTAATTCAATGATAAAGACACACACACTGAATTACTCTTTATCAACGACATGTAAACATACACCATAATTTGGTGCTACTTTGGTAGACAGTTGCACGGATTTTTGGCGATTTACGTTGGCGCAATTGTTGGCGCGGTTTTTACAGTCGTCAGCCATCTTGAAAAATGCTGTTTTTACGTATTTCACGCATAGTAAAGTATTCGAAACTCTAAAAAAATAAATATCGTTAAATATAATGGATTAATTTTTTGTTGAAAACGTTGCTTTTTAAGATGGCTGGTAAATGTAAATAAATACATTTACTAAGTGTATAAAGTGCTAAAGTAAGGTTAAATTATTACTTTCATATAATAGAATAAAAACACCGCTATAAAAACATTGCGCCAACATTTAATTGGAATAAAATATTACTTAAATTGAATATTCAATTAAAAACATTAACCAACGTTTAAAAGAATTAAATTTTTCAATTACTTAAATTCAAATCTTTAAAATAAGTTTTATAGGATATAATTATTTAACATTAAAACATATATGGCAATAAATATCTCAGGAATTTTTGAAAAAAGTGTAATCTTAAAGTGTAAAATTGAAGTGTACAATAATAAAGTAAAAGAAAAATATGTACTTACATTTTTTTTAAGCATTTTATCTTAAGTATATTGATAAGTACCAGAAAAAAAAACGATCTTCATCTGTTATTCCCATCACTCGCACTTCATTGAAGAAGCAATTAGCGAGGTTTCTTCAAAAAAATTTTAATAAATTTCCTCTGACCCTTGTAACAATAAATAAATCTTTGATTAAGAAATCCAGGTTGGCCAAAATAAGGTCTCAAACGGCAATTTTTTTATCCCGATACCAATAATTCTTGGTAATTACCACTAACAACATTTATCTTCGAAACAGAGACATCCATTCGCTTTGAAATCTGAGGAATTCGAAGAGATGAATAATAAAATTTTAAAATGGCGCGGTAATGCACAAATATTCAGTAACCAATCAGGGAGCTGATTACATCACGCATAGAATTAAAATTAGTTAGATAATCATTCATGATAAAATCATATTTAAAAAAATTGCAAAATTAAATTGTATTTTAATATTTAACAGCCATAAGTAATGTTTAAAACATTAGATTAAATTTATAGATATTAAAACAAATTACTTTTAAAATAATGTGACGTCATTCATCACATCATTCACAACATAAAATTCCATAAAATATCATATATAATAAAATTTTTATTTCAAATAAAAAATGCAAAATTAAATTCATTTTTATTATTTTGAAGTCATAAATAATATTTAAAACACGGAATTTCTGCATAATTAAACGCATTATTTTTTAAATAAAATGACAACAAAGTATCGGTTACCATAAACAATTTGTTTAGCAATGGGTTTACCATAAGTCGTATTGCTCGCCGAAAAACAATCGCCAAAAAATCGCCAAAATCCGTGCAACCGTCTACCAAAGTAACACCCATAATTTAATGTGTATGCTTTCCTACATATAAACATACATACACACCCATACACTCATCCACACGCACACACTATATATATGTATATAAATATTGTTGTGTGCGTTCGTTATGAAATGAATGCACAAGACCGATGAAAAATGAACGCAATTTATTATTATCACAACAAATATGCTTAAATTTCCTCAAATTATCGTTCAGTATTATAGTATCTCACAGTAGTTGTCTTTGAATTACTCAAACGTTCAAGAGAACTTAATTCAAAACAGCTAAAGAAAGCTAATCCGCGAATTCGCTACAGTCAAACACAGCAGTTTTCTAAACAAACTTAAAACAACTAGCTAACTGAATTGAGAGGTTTTCCTCCTTTTTATAAGATTTTAAATCGCGCACGAGAATTTTCTTGAAATCAAAGAGATATTTATTTTTAAAATATTAAATGCACGCGCTCTTGTATTTTTAGTTATCCGGCTTAGCTTTCTTTTAATAGTCGTCACGCGCTGCACTGCAAGGGGAATAAATCAATTAAATTTATAATTCTACTAACATTAGCTATTTAAATACCAAATCCGTAACAATATGTAAGAAAAATAAATAAAATGTAAAAGTTTGAATTAGCAGCGTAAATTAATTTCCCTTCTCTATTCTAAAAATAGAAACATCTATTTCCAGTGCGTCATTTCGAGAAAAATCTATGTCATATGACTCTTATGTAATTCTGAGGATCTAAACTGAACTAAAACTCAAGCAGCCAATAATAATGTTACAGCAATATTAACTATCCAATCAAAATGCTTTGAGAACCAAAACTAACTCAGTTTGACTTAGATTTCACCTGAACGTTACGAACTTGCTTTCAACGCTTTGGCCAAGCTAGACTGCTGTCTGTCTACTGCTGCTTTCTTGCTACAAATTTATCAAAAATGTAAGCCTTCTGGAACAGGCACATTTAATGTATTAATTAATTTAATGTAATGTATTAATTAAAATAAAATGTAACACTTAAATGTAAGCACATTTTGGAATAGTGCCAACTTGTGTGTAGCCGTAACATGTTGCTGAAAATAAAACTGAAGATTTAATCTGCCTTCGCCTCCAATTTCCTAGTCACTATGGATCAACACTTCTACGCCATCCAAATTCCTTTTCCTGAATATATTACCTATGCATTCGGATTATATATTCACCGGGGTTCGAATCCTGGTGAACGGTATTGTTGCATAGGCCTTTACAAGGTTTCCCTGATGAGTATGCAGACCAGCCAGTTTTTGCTTAGAATGTTCACCATGGAAGCATTCTTCCCTTAGGCAGATATGCGTCATTAGTATAGCTTTGTCATAATTAAGTAAGCCAGATCAAACCATGTATATTGTTACGAATTTGGTATTTACATAGCTAATGTTAGCTGAATTATAAATTAAATTGTTTTATTCCCCGTGCAGTGTAGCGCGTGACGAATATTAAAGGAAAGCTAAGCTGGAAAATTGAAAATACAAGAGCACGTGCATTTAACATTAAATAAATATCTCTTTTTCATTTCGAGAAAGTTCGAGAAAATTCTCGCGCGTGATTTAAAAATCTTATAAAAAGGAAGCAAACCTCTCAATTCGATGATTGTAGTTAGTTTCTGGCTGGTTTAAGAGTTTGTTTTGAAAACTGCTCTTGTTGACTGTAGCGAATTCGCGGATTAGCTTTCTTTAGCTGTTTTGAATTAAGTTCTCCTGAACGTTTGAGTAGTTAAAAGATAACTACTGCGAGATATTGTAATACTGCACGATTATCTGAGAAATTTGAAGTATTGTGTTTTATTTATTTGTGATAAAAATAAATCTTATTCATTTTTCATCGGACTTGTGCATTCAATTCCAAACGAACCCGCACGCATGCAGCAATATTTGGTGTCAGGAGTGGGATTTGAATGCCAATAATAAGAGCGATGGAAGAACAATTGAGGCAGCTCATCAGTGCTTTTGCTGCGTTCCAAGAAAAGATGGAAGCTGACCAAACATCTTTTAAAGAAGAAATTAAAGAGAAAGAGTATGCTGGTCAAGAATTCGTTAAGGAAGAAATGAAACCTGTTCAAGCCGGTCAATAAAAGATTGAAGCAAGTCAAGAAGAAATTAAAAGAGAAATTACCTGCATAATAGAAAACAAATTTGAATGGAAACAGAATGGACATGGTTGAAAATAAAGTTGGACTAATTGAAGAAAACGTTTCTTCTGTAAAAGATCAAATTGAAGAAAGAGTTTCTTCTGTAAAAGAACATATAGAGGAGAGAGTTTCTGCCGTCGAACAGCAAACTGATGATAGGGTTTCAGCCGTTGCTAAAGACGTTGATACTTTAAAGAAGATCGTAGCGTCGGCAGGGAGCAATTCTGTTAGTTTTAAATTTTTACCGATGCCTGCTCGTCCCGTTCTTAAACTATCTGCATATGACGGGAAGATCTCGTGGCAGGTGTATAAGACACGATTTTCTATCGTGGCTGATGCGAATGAATTGGATTCCCAAGATAAGGCCTGTCATCTCGCCGCTTCTTTGGCGCAGCGGATGTTCTGCAGACGCTTCCAGAAAACCAAAGACTTGACTTCGAAGCTCTATCCGGCGCATTGGAGCTGCGCTTTGGCGAGAAATGTTTAAAAGACTACAGCAGGCTTCAATTAAAATCCCGTCAACAGAAGCCCGCTGAATCACTCCACAGAACTCGCCGCGAATGTTGAAAGGCTGTCCCATCTCGCCTTTGCAGAGTGCCCAACAGAAACAATGGAAAATCCTGTCCCTGCAATACTTCATCGACGCATCCGCGATCCTGAAATACAGAAAGCTCTACGAATGACGGATGTTAAAGATCATAAAAGCGCTCTAGTGTACGCCATGAAATTCGAGGCAGTCCAGCAAGCAACACGTAGAGACCGCCACCCAGTCAGAGATGCTCAAGTCCAAAAGTCAGAGGACCAAATGGCTGCTCGTCTAGATGATTTAACTCTTCAATTCAATGCCTTGAGACGGACAAGAAACCGACCGTAAAATGTTGGAACTGTGGAGCTGAAGGTCACATACGACTGAACTGCAGAACACCCCAGGGCACGGATGTAAAGACCACTCCTAGCAAGCAGCAGGGAATCTAATTGGTGGCCATCTCGGTGGCCAACCCATTGGGCGGAGGTTGCCAGATAATGAAAAGCCCCAGTTTAAAGCGCTTAAGATTTCTGCAGTGAAAGGCGGCAGTAATGGGCTTTGCATAATAGGACATATCAGTGGAGTTCCCTGTAATATGACGATAGATACAGGAGCCAACGTTACCATCATCCGAAAAGACTTGGCTCAACAACTGGGAAGCAAACTTATCTGTACGCTGCCCTGCGTTACCCTCCAGACTGTGTCCGGTGAGAAGATTGACATCGACGGAAAGTAAACGTTAACATCTCGTTTGGAAGTGCCGCTTACCATCACACGACATATGTAGCAGAGATCACTGATCCTTGCACATTTGGATTGGACCTTCTAAGGAAAAACAATTTTTACTTGGATTTTAAAAATAGCGAATTGCATTCTTCATCTGAGGACATAGCCCATTTGGAATTAATAATGAACAAGTTAATTTGATCCACAAAACCATAGCTCAAGATAATATCACAGTACCCGCAAGAACAGAGTTTCTACTTCCTGGATCCATGGCCGAAAATAGAAATTTCCGCTACGGCATCATAGAATATCTCAGTAACTGTAATAGCCCGAAAGGAGTACTAGTAGCCTCAACACTCGTCGACCTATCGAAAACGGTTATCTCGGTGAGAGTTGCCAACGTAACTGAAAAGGTGAGAGTTATTAAGAAAGGTGAAGTGGTTGCACCATGTACTCCAGTAACCAGCGTCGAAAGAAAGAGTAACATCCCAGAATCCGTGTCTTCAGAGAGCATTACATCGGAGTTATCGCAGAATGCGCAATTAAACGATGAAGAGAGGAATGCTGCCGATCGCGTCATTAAAGATCTTAAAGTTGTTTCCTCCCGCTCGTCTTCTGACGTGGGTCGAACCAGTTTGATACAACATTGAATCGATACCGACGACCGTCTCCCGATCAAGGAACATTTAAGACGTCTACCGTTTGCTAAACAGGAAGAGGTACGAACACTTTTAAAGGATGTGGAAGAAAGCGATGTTATCGAGCCTTCAGCAAGTCCATGGGCATCTTCTATCATCCTCGTCAGAAAGACAGACGGCTCAACGAGATTTTGCGTTGACTATCGCCGGTTGAATGAGGTTACGAAGAAAGACCCTCTTCCTACAATTGACGACATTCTAGACACTTTTTCTGGAAGCAAGTGGTTCTCAACTCTTGATTTAAAGAGTGGGTATTAGCAGGTAGAAATACATCCCGAAGACCGAGAAAAGACAGCATTTACTGCGGGACAAGGGCTTTGGCAATTCATGGGTGATGCCGTTTGGACTGTGTAATGCGCCGGCAACATTCGAACGCCTTATGGAGACTGTTTTGAAAGGTCTTTCCTTCAAAGCTTGTCTGATATACATGGACGATATCATAATCGTCGGAAAGAGTTTTGAAGAGCATCTAGAAAATCTTAGAAAGGTGTTTCAGAAACTGAAAGAAGCCAATCTGAAGCTGAGTCCAGCTATATGCAAATTGTTCCTAAAGGAAGTGACTTACCTGGAACATGTCATCTCTGCAGAAGGTGTGTACACGGATCCTGAATAGGTGTCAGCCGTTAAATCCTGGAAACGTCCCGAAAATGTCCATCAGCTGAGAAGGGTCCTAGTGTTTTGCACCTATTATAGGAGATTCGTGAAGGACTTTTCTTCCATTGCAAGACCCCTTTCACAAGCTGACATAGAGCAAGCAAAGGTTCTTGTGGACAAAAGAATGCTAGGATGCATTTAACAACTTAAAGGAGGCTTTAACATCTGCTCCGATCCTGACGTATGCTCAGCTCGACAGACCATTTATTCTCGACACGGACGCGAGCAATGAAAATGTCGTGCTGTTTTGTCCCAAGAAATAGACGGCCAAGAACGTGTAGTGGCGTAATGGAGCAAGTGCCTGTCTAAATGGAGAGGAATTACTGTGTCACTAGGAAAGAGTTGCTCGCCATAGTTAAAGCCGTACAGCATTTCCATCATTATCTATACGACAGAATATTCCTCCTCTGCCTCATTAGCCTGGCTTTTAAATTTCAAGAATCCTAAGGGTCAAATAGTCAGGTGGATACTGAGACCCCAAGAATATGATATCACTATTCGTCATCGTAAGGGATTATCACACGGGAACGCCGACGCCCTGTTTAGAAGACCTTGCCTAGAAAGCTGCCGATATTGTTCTAGGGTGGAAGCGAAATACGAGCTGCTGACTCCGGTCGCAAGACAAATTACAACATCAACATCGGCTGATCGAGACCCGTGGAGTGATGATGAGGTCAGCAAAGATCAGCTGGAAGACCGCGACATTAAACCTATAATTGATTTAGTGGAGTCATCAAACATAAAACCTACCTGGCAGGACATTTCTATCTATAGTCCTACAACAAAACAATACTGGACATTCTGGTATTCACTTCACATTCGAAACAGTGTCTTATGCCGGAAATTCGAATCAGATGATGGGAAAACGTTCTGATGGAAACTGATACTTCCAAGATCCCGAACTCCTAAACAGGCTTAAAGAACTACATAACAGCCCTCCAGGAGGTCACTTTGGAATAATGAAGACCTTACAGAGAGTTCGCGAGCGCTTTTACTGGAATAATGCAAAGGATGACGTGCAAAAGTGGTGCCGATCTTTCGATGCCTGTGCAAGTCGGAAAAGCCTGAAGAGACGCAGCCGAGGCAAGCTGCAACGTAACAACGTAAGGGCGCCTTTTGAACGTATCGCCTTTGACATCTTGGAATCTCTGCCACGAACTACTGATGGCAACAAATACATACTCGTTGTCATTGATTACTTCACCAAGTGGCCTGAAGCGCACCCTATTCCTGATCAAGAGGCTGTCACAATAGCTGAGGTGATGGTACAGCACTGGGTTTCCAGGTTCAGAGTGCCTCTTCAGTTACATTCAGATCAGGGAAGGAATTTTACCTCGGCAGTAATCAAAGAACTATGGAAACTACTCGGAATTCATAAAACCCAAACGACGCCATTACATCTCCAGTCGAACGACATGGTAGAGAGGTTCAATCGAACCATCCTTAATAGATAGTGGTTCCTTAATAATATTAATATCTCATTAGTGGTTTCGTGAAACAAGCAGGACTGGGACAAGAAATTATCACTGTGTTTACTGGCTTACCGCAGTGCTGTCCACGAGACTACCGGCTATTCCCCATCAAAGATGCTCCTCGGTCGTGACCTTCGGCTGCCTTGTGATCTCTTGCCAGGCCCTTTCTTGCATATCTTTGGAAGTGAAGTAGCTAAAGAATATGAAACATTAATTTTTCGTCCAAGTATTTCAACATTCTTTATTACCTCAAAAGCTTCAACTGCATTTTCCTGTATGTAACTTATGGTAGCATTTGGATGTAGAGATGATAAGGAATGAAATTTTAATTTAACAAATATTCTCTATTCTTATTCTCTATTCGCAAATATAAAATTAAAATTTAATTAAGAAATTTTAATTGCAAAAAAAAATATGAAAGTAATAATTATTGCTGCGAACTAATTTACAATATCATTTACACTCAAACAGCATATGTAAATTAATTGCACTTATCTAAAAACATGAGCAAATATATATCCAAAAAATTAAATTTGTTATTCCTAAAATTTGCATAATGAATAATTGTTGAGCAGGCAGGAGAAAAATTTATCAAAGGGAAGTTGCCCCAAACCTAACACTTCAATTATTCAATTCGTATTTCGTCATCCATATAGGCAAGGGTAAAAGTAAAATACGAAACCAAAAGTAAAATCAAATGTTGTGAATACTATAAAAAAAGACATTTAAACAGTGGAATTTTCAGAAAATACCAAGTATTGAGTATTATTTTGAGAAAATAGCGATACTTGTTATTTTCTCAAATTTACTTAATTTAACTCTAGCCATTTACTTGCTATTTTACCAAAATTCCACTTTAAATTTCTTTAGTATTCACAACATTTGATCTTACTTTTGGTTTTGTATTTCACTTTTGCCCTTGGCTATATGGATGACGAAACACGAATTGAGTAATTGAAGAGTTAGGTTTGAGAGCAACTTCTCTTTGATAAGTCTGTCTCCTGCCTGCTCAACAATTATTCATTTTGCAATTTTGAGGAAAAATAAATTTAATTTTTTGGAAATATATATTTTTTCATGGTTTTAGATAAGTGCAATTAATTTACATAT
This sequence comes from Stegodyphus dumicola, assembly GCF_044657685.1. NCBI lineage: Eukaryota > Metazoa > Arthropoda > Arachnida > Araneae > Eresidae > Stegodyphus > Stegodyphus dumicola. Next base: position 59,969,374 of record NC_140775.1, on the reverse strand, counting down.
GGTGTTTGAATTTAAATGATATTGTAAATTAGTTCGCAGCAATAATTATTATTTTTATTTTTTTCCTTTACAATTAAAATTTCCTAATTAAATTTTAATTCTATATTTGCTTTATACGAGAAGAGAATATTTTTTAAATTCAGATATATATATATATATATATATGTGCGTGTGTGTGTGTGTGTGTATGTAACTTAAAAAACTTCTACTTGCTTCAAAACCAAACTACTCATTTATACTTATATTACATAAATATATTGACGTTAGTATACATTGTGTATTTAATATATTTTTCTTTCATATTTTATGCCATTTTCCATTTATATATACCTACATATATATACATATTAATTAATATGTATTGTATATAACGAAAAATTGTAACAAAAATATAATTTTCAGGATTATTAACTTCATTCTTAAGAATTTTCTGCAATCTAGTTTGCGTTACTTTACTCAAATCTCGAATTAAAATTACATGTTTACACAGTATTACAAAATTAACCAAAAAGCAATGATCTGCAGTGAAACTGTAATTTGAAAACTGGTGAATACACTTGCATGAGTTGTTAATGCAAGTCATTTAAGTTAAGACTATTTTCTCAGATACATCATAAATATGCAAGATAGAATTCAAAACACTAATTTTAATATTTGCAATACAGATTCTTTTATGTACTAGATATGTGTTTTTCTACTCCTATGTCTTTTAAAAAAAGATGTTATTTGCATTATGGCTTTCTCTCAGTATTCCATTTTCATAGAACAAAACTGCATTCATTCAAAGTATTCCGGTTTTTTTTTTTTTTTTTTTTTTTTTTTTTTTTTTCCTCCCTATAAGACCGAATGCAGAAAAGTTACGTGTTTCCCATATTTTCAAGCGATTTTGAAGCGCGCAGACTTTTCTTTCTAGGGTCGTGTTTAGAGTCGTTTCCAAATTTTAACTTGACCGCAACTGATGAATATTCTGGTCAAACATGTTTCCAACTACATCAAGAAAGGCACGTGGTAAGGTGACAGATTCTTGCCTATTTAAAGGGCGATTGGGGAGGAGGGGGACACAGTTTCCAAATCCAGGTGGTGACGAATCATCGCCTACTACAATTTTGGTTCAGACGCTATTCGTAACTACTGCTATAAAAACATGATAAATGCCCATTGCCCTCGCTCGGATTTGAACTCAGGCCCTCCATATTACTAGTGAGACGTGCTTCCAATTATATCATGAAGGCACGCGCTAAGGAGAGGGAGAAAGTACATTGCAAAGTGTAATTATATTAAATGCATAAATAAATCAGGTCACCTAAGGAATCAAAAATTTGGTATTATATTTATTAATATGATAGCTAAATGAAAATTCGATACTTTCACTCTGCCTATAGAATAATATATGGTTTATTTTCCTCCTTTTCACCGTGAGGCATTGCAAATTTTAGCTATGATGAAAGAAACTTCAATTCTCTACAAATTTCAAAGCTGAATTTAGGTTTATCGGTTATAGAATAAATAAAAAAGCAATGGTAAATGTCTAAAAACAATATTGAAAAATATTGATTTTTAGATTACGTAGCATAGATGGAAGAAACGATACCTTAATCTTCAATAATATCTTAATCCTTTTTCCAATGTTTCTGTCTTTTTATTCGAAGAAATATTGATTTTTTTTTATATTTAATAATGTTTCGAAAGAAAATAGCACGCAGAACTTCAAGTATTAGATCTAATTCCAAGAAGTAGAAGCTTCCGCGAATTATTTTCTGATCGATACGGCAATGAAAGTTTTACACAGCAAACACAATATGAAACTATAAATCTTGTTTGATCTGCCATATTTCTTGAAGCGATAAAGATAAGCTATTTTTTTAAAAAATGCTATATATCTCTAGATATTTAAGACTAAAAACCAATCAATGAGAGATTTATAAAACAGAAACATGACAATATTAGACATTGTAATAAAAATTCTCTTTCCACTGAAAGCCTATAAAATCTGAATTTAAACATTTAATACTGAAAACAATTTTTAATATTATCGAACTCATGAAGAAAAACGGTTTTCTAATAAGAAAAGGGGTATAAAATAAAACATTAGTTATTGAACTTTTACCTTTCGCAGAGCATTTCTTAACGTTGGAGTTGATTTTGGTGGACCATGCATAGCAAGTTCTAATCTGACTCGCAGTAAAGTAACAATAACATCGTACACTGCTCTTTTTTATTTACTTTGCTACTAAAGCTATTCTTCTCGAGGTTGTCTTAGATTTATCAATAGATGCCTTTCCAGGGTCTTTAATATGGTTTATCTCCAGATGTGGAAAGCCAGTAACTCTGTATTCAGATAATGAATTTTCGAGGAGCAGAAACCTATATAAGACATTAATCAGTGCTTCTAAATTCTGATGAAATTCGAAATTTGCACCTCAAGAATCTGTTGTATGGCATATTATCCCATCTTCAGTTCCACATTTCAGAAGATTGTGGAAGGTCGGAATCACATATGCGAAGCAGCATTTACTCAAAGTTTTGCAAGTCAGCTAACTTAACTTTTGAAGAACGTACCACTCTAGTAATACAGATTGAAGCATGTCTTAATTCCAGGCCACTGACTTCTTTTTTTTTCAGATCCTCAAGATTTAGAATATTACTCCAAGACATTCTTTAACAGGTACTTCTACAACTTCTTTTCCTGAGAATTCAAGATGGCAGAAAGAATATCTGAATCAAATGCAACTTCAGGAAAAGAGGACTTTGCGGGCAAAATAATCCTAGTGAATGTTTGGGTGTATCTCAAACAGGGTTCTCTTCTTCTGTTGAAATGGAATCTTGGAAGAATCACAGAAGGTTTTCCTAAGAAAGATGGATTCATTTGACTTTGTGAACTAAGAACATCAACTAGATTTTATTACTTCCAGTTTCCAAATGCTGTCGTCTTCCTAAGCATAGCAGTAATCTTGAACTTGAGAATTTATCCTCGAGGGGGGGGAAATATGTTAGGTTTTGAAATGTTTTGAGACTTATTTATCCTTCTGTAAAGATGGCGCTGTCATCGCCCCAGATGCTTTATTGCTTATGTATTTTGAATTTTGCCTTGTATATGTGGCAACAGCAACAGGCGTGAAAAAAAAGCAAACGACTAGACTTCCGTGAAATGTTCCATGAAAATGTTAATTTGTGAAACATTCTAATGCATAAAGTATAAATCTTATTTAATTTTTCGTCCTTATTCGTTGATTTAAAAGTCAAGTGTTTCCAGGTAACTATAAGTCTAGGAAAATTCAAGTTAAGTTATTTGATAATTATTATTTATTGAACTTACCGGCATTCGCTGATAATAACAACGATTATATTTAATAATAATATAATGCATATAGAAAAATAATTTATGTCTCTTAATCAATGAAAAATAGTTATCAAATAAAGAAGTTAAAGCAATTTATATCTTTAGAAATCAAACATTTTATTATGCAAATATTTATTATAAATAATTATTTTATATATTATTAAATTATTATAATTAATTATTTTTATTAAATTGTTATTGATTATTATTATTAATTATTAAATTATTATCATTGTACGTTATTAAATGCATTGGAAAATATATGTACTTATGCTAATATTAAATACTGCAGGAACCTTCTAGTTACAAATTACTGTGATAAAATAGTCGGGGTACTATAAAATTTTCAGTTGAATAAATTAAGGATGAACAAACGTTTGTAAATTGTCTCTGAAATTCATATATTGTTTTATCCGTATGTTCATTTTTTAGCAAGAACTTTAATATACTTGGTTCAGGTTTGCTTGGCAGACCTTAATAGATAAGTAACAACACTAAGTATCTTTTCTATCACATAAATTTATTATCATCCCTAGCAATTAAACTTGTGCAGAATATTCCGAAACTCATCCATGCAAGAAGCATCATTAAACGGCATCTGCTGCCTTTGAGCCGTAAGTGGAACAAAAGTTAAATCAGAGAAGCAGTCGAAAGGATATTACATAATTTTTCCAAAGCTTAACCTATATGTTAAATAATTTACTCATAATAGCAATTACGATCGCCCTGATCAAAAATATGCGTTCAGAAATAACTCGTTGTAGAAGATCAGAGACGTCTAAATTTACTCTTCTCATTGCAAGACAACAAAAATGCAAATCTACTTGATACACTTGATGTATTGAAAGAGACAGCATGGTAAAAGTCTTAAACTTCTGTCGTGGAATGTTGTTCTAAACTAATCTGTTTATTCCATACATTAAGTGCTAAAATGTATTCTGTTATATAACCTCATAAATTACGTTTTTGAAAAGCTGCCATTATTTGTTCAACAAGGGTATTTTTATTACAAAAAGCAATTTTATTATATGTTAAATGAATCGTTAATAAAATAGCTTTAGTTTCTCGTATAAATCATCAATTAAGTACATAATAGAAGAAAGATCTAAGACTAGCCCGACAGCTAGTAATTTTGTGCTGCTGATGGAAAGCATTTGCTTTCAAGATATTGAAATTTTCAAGGAAACGCTTTTGAAGGACATAAGTCCTTCAGAAGTAACCTATCGCCAAAACTAACCATTAACAGTAAGAAAAAATCTTAATTTTATTTGAATAAAATTCCCTTCCCTAATTTATTGTATACTTGCTTAGGAAGTAATCAAACTGAACTTAAGTAAGGTTTCCACTTTAAGCGTTTCAATCAACAAAGAGGCAATATGTATATCTGATGATTTATTTCATTACAGTTGACTTGATATCAGATGAGAGCTTGATTGGAGTAAGCACCCGTTGCTTTTCAATCATGGCCAGAGATGAATAAATTTAAAGGATAGCTGAAATACCGATGGAATAAATGACTAGAAGTGGCGGACATACTAGTAGCATCTTAACTAAATGTAATTTTGAAAAAAAAAAAAAAAAAAAAAAAAAAAAAAAAACCACAAATACTAGCCATAATTGCAATAAAACTTTATTGTCGTGCACATTCTTACGATCCACATCTTTTTTTATTATGTAACATTTTTTCACAAGCGTATGTTAATCCAACCTAGAGCAATATCTGACAGCCAAATCGTGTAAATTTGTAAAATTTCTTATTGATACAATATTTCCAAAATCTGAGACACTTGTACTAAGTTCCTTATATTTGCTTTTTAGTGCAGTATGCTGCTGTAGGTCAATAATTTCGATTTGTATTTCAATTAGGTAACAATTGCAAAGGAACGGAATTACTTTATTCATTCCAATGTGTTTATATGTGTTTCTGTCGACGGAGTTGAAACAGACGATATTATTATTTTTTTTTCAAATCTTTTACGTTTCAAATAAATCTTCCCGTCTCACTGAAAACTCAGCCGTGCCGCGATTTGGCTATCTCTGACATAAATGTTCTATACCAGAATATTTTTTAAAATTATTAATCGTCTTTGACTTGAAATATGACAAACTGTGCAAACAGTAATAACAATAAATATGGAACTAGTTTTACTAACATAAAATCATCAAGGAATATTTTCTTTAGTTTTATTTAATTTCTCAATATTGTTATGGTAGACTCCTATAAATTATAATTAAGGTTATTTTTCTTCCAAATCTTTTACTTTTTAAATAAATCTTCCCGTGTCACTGTTAAAACTCAGCCGTGCCGCGATTTGGCTATCTCTGACATAAATCTTCTATACCAGAATATTTTTTTTAATTATTAATTGTCTTTGACTTGAAATATGACAAAATGTGCAAACAATAAATAACAATAAATATGGAACTAGTTTTACTAACATAAAATCATCAAGGAATATTTTCTTTAGTTTTATTTAATTTCTCAATATTGTTATGGTAGACTCCTATAAATTATAATTACGGTTTAGTGTTTCTTTACTTATGATTTTATTTCATAAAGTTGGTACAACCAAACATTATTTACTAGAAATCTTAAATTTAAGATGTTTCCTTCCGGTTTGAATAATATTTTAGAAAATCAAAGCTTTATGGTTTTGAGAAAAGTTTTGTCGGGGTATGATTTTGTGCATGAGACTTCCCACGGAGAAGAGAACAATTTACGCTAGTTCCTTTTCTTGGGATTATATATAAAAATATGTTCAGTGCTGAACTTTAATTGGTACATGGCTATAATTGGAACACAAAGTTATGGAGTGCTTGAGGTTGACCATTTAAATTCAAATAAGGTGTGACTGGATGAGAAAAGGGCATTTTATTAATAATTAAGTCAGGAGTTATAAAGCTTTGAAAGATATTATTGTCGTAAAAGGGCTTTATGTTTTGAGTTGGAGGAGGAGATTAGCGAAAATGGAGAATTAAAAAAAGGAGAATGCAGATGAAAACTAGTAGAAAGGTATGCATTTTTTAACAAAGAATATTTATTTGAGATAACTTAGAGAAGCAAAACGATAAAGGTTTCTTCACTACATGGAGTCTTACAGACATTTAAGAAACTACTGAAGTGTAAAGATTCCTGTCTGATGGGATTATCTTATATTTTAACACTTCGCATAATTATTAATTAAAAGGCATCGTTTGATGTAATCACGTCTCAACATAATTGGTTAATCTCAGTCACCTCACAATGTTTTTCAAACCAATTATAGCAACGTAGCATTTAAAATTAAGTGCCGCACATATGTTTCTACATCACATCAAGAAGAAGCAATTATCCTATTTCGTTCTCATCTCATTCATTGTGGGATGTCTTCCATATATTTTCATGCTTCGATAAAATGTCCCTTGACAAAATAAAGGCTTGTATTGCATTAGTCTACCCTTTTGTTTTCTTTACTCTCCAAGGGCAATTTAAACAGTAAAATGGGGCCAAGCTCAAGCTGTTTTTTTTTTTTTTTTTTTCAAAGCTACAACCTTTTTTACCTTCCGTAACAAAATGGTTTTTCACTTTCCCTTCCAGGCTTTCCAACAATTCATGTGTAAGAAGATTTTTTTCAAAGCTCACGTCCATTCCTTAAGCAGGCTTACCCCGTCGCTCGCCTATGTCATTAAGCAACAGAAAGCATTCCCTTTCTTTGTAACCGACGTAAAAAGTGAGAGGATTCTTTATTCACAATGCAATCGTTTAACCTTTACTGTAGCCATCACCTTAGTTCAAATCCTTATTTTTCGACTTTTCTCTCTCACAGCACTTCGAAAACCCCTGTGCGAGAATCTGTATATGTAATTATTTTTAAAAACTTTAAAATTAAAACTAGCCTAAAAACGGGATAAAAACATAAAAATACTTACAAAAATGTTCATTTCTTAGCAAGAGCGTTGTATACAAGACATAGGACTTACTAAACTGAAAACTTAAAGAATTGCAATTTTTTGTTTCATGAATATTGAAAATAATATAAGTAAAGGATGTCTAAGAAACTTACGAGCAATAATAAATTTTTGTTACGATGTTGCAAGTATTTCCCATTTTTCGTATTTAAGATTTAATAGTAGTGAATAACGTTTTTAGTTATATTATAACATTCTTCTGTTATATTAAAAGCCCTCGACAGTAGTACTCAAGTGTGCAAATAAATGAAACTCTGGTATAGGCAAAAGTGAGCAAGACACCTGGATTTCACTATTGGCCATACAGGTCTATACGATATTGCTTGTATCTGAATCCACTATTCCAAAATTTGGATGAATGTTAAAATGAATGAATTTTGGATTGCGTTTGAAATCTTTTAAATATGATTATTCCGAAAGACTTATACGCTAGTGTAAATGTTACAGTTGCATAGATTTTTTATGATTGTTTGTTACCTTGTTCGCTTAAAAAAAATAAAGCAGGTTTCGCATTTTATGTAGCAGTACATTTGTTTGCCTTATGCCATTCTGGCATACGAAAGTGTTCAAACTTGATATGGTTTCGCTACATGGTCAGAACTATGGCAAAAATACCTTTAAATGCTCATTTGTATGAAATAAGATATAGGCTCCTAAGTACACTATACGGAATATGATAAAAGAAATCAAATAATTTCTCGAGAAAACTGAATTTTCATATGTTAGGCGATAGAAATTATTATAGTGGTTGATTAAAATCTGCATAGTGAAGATTGTGTGCTTGAAATATTTCATGTCCATTTAAATAACGTAAATTACGCATAAATCCAATAACCTCTCTCATAATCAATAAGATCAAATACAATTTTATTCGTACGAACAAATTTTAAACAGCAAATACATCTGCAGAGTTAGCATTTTTTATGTTCAATGTTTCTGCTGGTATTGTTTTCAACATGTCAACGAACTGCCGACAAAGTATCTTTACTATGAGCGAAAAATCTATCACCCGAGGAACTCCCAGGAAACGTGAGCAAAGGCTGTTAGCTTATTTTAAAATCAATTTATCTTCTAAATTAATAGATGCACTGGTAAAGATGTTTAAGCCTCACAAAAAAGTGTCAGTTATTATCTGCCTTTATTTGTTTATTCAATTAATTTATTTATTTATTCAAGTAATCGTTAATTTTACAGATAATGTATAAATTCAAGAATACTTGAAATCTTTGTTTCTTTTTCAATCTGAAAGCTAAAATTTTCGGTAATTTTAATTATCATTGTGTGATTATAACGGATACAAGAGTATGGTTTGAAAATATGGAAACTAAGGACTCTGTGCCATCCGCAATATGTTTAAAACAAGAGGAGAATATCTGCATATTTGCGTCAGACGTTATTTATTTACCATACGAACGTAATTCTATCGTGTATTTCTGAACTATTTATACTCATGTAATTGATGCCTTAGATTTAAAAGCATTTTAAATGCATAATAAAATTTTACAAAGCTGAAAACGGAATTAAGGTAATTTAAGATAGGATGACTTTGCCTTAACTGTATTTTCCTGCGAATCCTGACCTTGTCTTGCACAATTTGTCAAATACATTCTCCTTTTTATTTCTCTCTCTCTCTCTCTTTTTTTTTTTTTTTTGAAATCTTTTTGTAAGTTGACCATTAATGGCCAAGCAAGAGAATCTCTGAAGACTGATTAAATTTCGAAGAATGGGTTCCATAATTTACTCGCTATGTAGCATAAATACTAGACAATTTCGTTTTAAAAAAACTTTATAAAGATATCACTTTCCAGACAGCCTTTCTGTGCTTTGCCATAATGTAATCCATGCCTAATTGTATCTATAAATGTATTTGTTGAGAAACCTCAAACCTACACAGGCCATCATCATTGAAAACGCGAACTAATGAGAAATCATTTTTAAAAGTTTCTAAAACAATTTTGAATTTTGAAACCATAAATAAGCATCAGTATTGAACATCATTGTAAACCACTTCCTGAAAACCAAACACCAAACCATCTGGAACCATAGATGGTGGTTTCACGTAGGTTTTACTTATTTAATATGGCAATTAGAAATCGCATACGCATGAGGTTGACCTTAGTGTTTAAAGTAGCCATTTTTGTTTTGTCTTAAGATCCCCTTATAATGACAATATTTCTCTAAATATCGGTACGCATTTATCGGAGTTTTTTTAATGCACATGTAATTAAAACAAAAATATTTCTTTTCCTGTTTACATGAAATCAAAGACAACTAAAGGAGAATAAATGAAGGAGATCAGAGAATGCTTCTTTCGTTTAAACGTACAATTTCATTTTACTAGTTCACTTTGCTATTATGTCGCAAAATTTGCTTCATTCGAAATTGCTGAAGCTACTACAGTTTGTGTAATATTTTTCAGATGTTAGTATGTAACTGTATAACGTTATAAATTCAGAAATATTTCGTTTTTTTTTTAAAAAGATAATAAAATTCTTATTATCCATTTCCAGTCCCGATGCTTGTGTTAGACACATGATAAGAATAATAATGCAAGGTATACTCAAGTAAACTGCGCAAAAAAGAGGGACACTTCTATATCTCCCGTTTAACTGGGCCCATTGACGAAATTCGACTTGGTTTTTTTCCTGTCCCGAAAGCGAGACTTAGGATATGTATTAGATTTATATATAGCATTGTTTCAATATAGGTATTTTGAGACAAAATCTGACTTTTCTGAAATAGCATGCTAATTGTTTTCATATTTCGATTCTACCACTCTAATTATGCCAAACTGCCGAATTTAGTAAAAATCGCACGAGTGGTTTTTGAAACATTAGCTCTCAAAATTTTAGCTCCTCAATTTTAATCAAATTTGATACATATTTATTTAATAATGTTTTACTTAATTCATTTTTCAAGAATTCGAAATTTGCGCTTAATCCAAATATAATTCGTACGTTTTTTATGATTTATTTTTAAAATTTGTATTTTTAAATACACTCTTTTGCAAAAAAAAAAAAAAAAAAAAAAATCGAAGCACCAAGAAGGACTTATGCGATCGTGATGAAATTTCGTATGCAAAAACATCTTGATCGAAAATGCAAATGATCAAAGTTTCAAGGCAAATGAACAGGAATTGCGATCATAACTCGCATTTCAAGTGCGCAATTCGCAAAGTATAAAACCATTAACAGAGGCGGAAAATTTATCATTTATTGTTGGATGACTTGGATTATTCAATTATGGCAAAGCACAGGAGGGCTATTTGCCTTAAAGGAGAGATGCCTTCAGGGAAGACTTTCTAAGGGAACTGGCTCATATACACGTTACACATGGGGAAAACCTCTGACCGAACAACCAGTGTTCAGCGTCTTTACCTCTCGACCACTGGTGGACTCTTTTATTGTTGCTGCTATTATAAATCTGTAAAGAAACAAATAAAGATGCCATTACGACAATATCGAAGACCTTACAAATAACTAAACGAATTTGAACGTGGTCGCATTGTAGGGTTGCGTGAAGCTGGGTGGTCATACCAAGCAGTAGACCGCCACCTGCAGACACTGTTGTGCAAAGATGTTGGCAGCAATGTTTGCTACAAGGAAATTGCCGACGAAATGAAGGCTTTGGAAGGCCAAGGAGCCTAAATACAAGGCAAAAATAGGATGAGTGTTCCCCAGGCCCGAACAGCCCCAATGGTATCATTGTCGAATATTTAACGCACTACAGCCCACCAGCATCCGAGCGGTAAGGACGCTGAACACTGGTAGCTGAGTCCGAGGTTGGAATCCCTCGAACGGGCTGGCTGCAAGGGCGTTTTTGTTGTTTTCCCCATGTGTAACGTGTATACAAGCCAGTTCTCTTATAAAGTCCTCCACGAAGACATCGCTTCCTTTAGGCAGATAGCCCTCGTGTGCTTTGCCATAATTGAATAATGCAATCCAATCCAACGCACTGCAGCCACGTCTATACCTCCCATGGTACCGTCCATCATCTCACGGCGCTTGTCTGAGGCGGGGTTACGCTCACAGAGGCCATTAAGACGTTTGCCTTTGATCCCACAACATCGACGGAGTCGTCTGGGGTGCTGTCGCAGCCGATCATCATGGCTGCCATCATACTTGCATCGTATAATGTTCAGCAATGAATTCGGCTTACTCTTGAAGCAAATGACCACCGTGTTCGTGTCTGGAGAGGACGGGGCCAGCGGTCCCAATGAGCCTTTGTTTTACAAAGGAATGCAGCCATAAATCCTGGTGTGTTGGTGTGGGGAGCTATTTCCTATGACAGCAGGTCATCTTTAGTCATCTTCCGTACATCATCTTTAACAGCTCAGTGATATGTTGATACCATCCTGCGGGCGGTTGAATTACCTTTCATGGCACATCATCCTGGGGCCATTTTCCAGCAAGATAATGTCAGGCCACATATCGCTCACATATCTCTGGACTGTTTTTGGGCAGTTAATATTCTGAATAATGCCTGACAGAATGTGTCGCAGGATGACATAAGGAACCTCTGTCACTCCTTGCCTCTACGAATTCAAGCATGCATTGCCGCCAGGGGCGGTTCGACCAACTACTTATTTGAACACTCAGTGGGTGATTGTGAGCCATGAACTGGTACTATGATTTTGATTTTTTACTCATTTTATTATCTGTGTATGAGCTATACATATCTTCCATTTCATCAAAAACAACCACTTCCTTCATGGTGCTTCGATGTTTTTTGCAAAAGAGTGTATTATTATAAATTTTCGAAAACATTTTTGCATTGTAAAGTATAACATTTTTGACATCATCTTAAAGGAGATGTTTTTGTGGGCACACATGCAAAAAACTAGAGCTTTTTAGTAAGAATTTCCTAACATATACATAAATTTGCGTACTGGCGTGTTTTAAAATTTGGCATATTCGTTACAAGCGATAATAACTCCCAATGTGGTTTACGCACTTTTTTAACATTATTTGAAAGTAATGAACTTAACCATTTTTCCTCTCGTTTACAATAAAATAAAATGCAAGGAAAGTAGTTTGCTGTAAATTAAAAAGTATGCTAAGTGAATTATACTCTACCAAGTGAACTGAAAAAAGTAAGCCAAGATAAATTTTTAAATTTCGCCGTAAATTTCGCATCAATTTCCACAAAATTTAATATTTAGACATAATTTGAGTCCCAGAATCGAAATATGGTGAACATTTGGCATGTCATTTCAGAAAAAGTCTGATTTTGTGTCAAAATACCTATATTAGAATAATGCTATACATAAATCTAATATATATTTTAAGTCGCGCCTTCGAGGCATACAAAACGAATTTGAATTTCGTCAATCAGCCCTCTAGAACGAAAGATATAGAACTGTCCCATTTTTTTTTGCCAACACTTTTTAATTCTTGAAAAGATTACTTCCATTCTTACGGCTAGTAGCAGCACGCTATTCAAAATAACACAGTTGAGTATTCCTGGGAGTTGCTGCCACTAGATAGGGGAGGGGTCGGGACATATGCCTGTTTACCTCTGTTAAACATCAGGCGTCCCCGTCCTCCGTCACCTGTCACCTGTATCTAAAATCAAGAATATTAAAACATGCAAAAATATATTGTTGTGTGCGTAAGGGTTCGTAATAGATTTAATTCATAAGTCTGAGGAAACGTTAACAAAAATTTTTCTTATCACAGGAAATAAAAAAAAAAATGCTGAAATTTTTTCTGACATATATTCTCACAAAATTACACAGTAGTTATATTTTAAACTACTGAAACGTGAAAATGTTAAATAGAACATAATTCAAAGTGCAGAGAAAGCTAACCCGATTTCACTGCGAATTCGCTGCAGTAAACAAGAGTTATCTAAACATTCGCTACAATTTCAAATACAATCAACAACAAAAACCTTGTAAACAACTAAACTGAAATGTTTTCTCCAGCTTTTATAAGCTTTTTAATCATGCAGGAAAACATTCTGTATTTTCTCGAGGTTTCTGGAAAGCAAGAGTACAATTACGAGATATCTATTTATTAAATGCGCTTGCTCCTGTATTTTTACTTTTTCGGTTTAGCTTTCTCTTAAAACTCCTCATGAACTGTATTGCACAAGGAAATGAAACCATTTTAATTACAATTATACTAAAAATCTAAAAATAGCTAACTAAATACAAAAACCCTAGCAATATATATATATATATAATATATATATGTGTGTGTATATATATATATATATGTATATAAAAATAGCTAACTAAATACAAAACCCTAGCAATATATATATATATATAATATATATATATACACACACATATATATATATATATATATGTGTCTAAAATCAGCTGTAAAATATAAATAAATATAGAAAGAAAACTTCTTTTTCATCGCTTTGAAATAAATTTATACCGCAACACGTTTTACTTTTTATCATTTCTGAATCAAATTCTTTGCCGTTAAGGTTGAAAGTCTTTTCTATTTTATAGGGCTTTGTTGAGAGAAATCTCTGTTTTGCCATTGAGAAACATGATAATTTGAAATAGCGTAGAATACTGTGTTCTTGAATAGCTCTAGGCTACGTGAACCGACTTCGACTTCAGCCACAGAAGTAAAGCTTGAGAAAATATTTGTGGAATAATAGACAAAAAAATCAGTTGTAGGAAACGTCAGTGCCGTAGGCTTCTAGAAAAGAATAATATTCCAGTGTGGTACTAGGAAGAAACTAAACAGAGAAAGATTCCTCGCTGAGGAAAATATCGTGAGTTATGTGGTTATAAAACCCAAAATTATCTGAAAGCTCCATCCAATAGGTCCAGATATTTTGATATAGATATTTTTCGATATCCATAGTATTTACATGGGTATCTCATATATATATTAATTACAGTTATCAGACACAAAAAAAAATCAGTTGGTTTACGCTCGCATCTGTTTAAAGAGGGAACTAAATAGTAATTATTATTATTATTTACGTGTTCCGGCCTAAGGCTCTACACGGAAGAGAGGGATACTTTCGTAGAGTACTTTCTAAAGGAAACTGGTCGTATTAACACGTTACACTTGGTAAAAACCACGAAATTGCCCATGCAGCCAGCCCATTCACGGGATTCGAACGTCGGATTACCAGTGTTCAGGGACTTTACCGCTCGACTGCTGGTGGGTAACGAATTAGTAATGAAACGTCATACGTAGAATGAAGAATAGTTTGAAATGAAACTATAAATATAAGGAAAAATGTAGAATTGTATACTACTTTATTGTAGTATTTAAGTAACGAATATCATGGAGAAGAAATTTTATGAACTATAAATCGTAGTCCAGGAAATAATAATCAAATTTTAGTAAACGAAAATGATAATGTAGTTTTATTTTGCATAATAAAATTTAAGAAAACCCGATGTGGATGCCACATGACTTTCTTTGAATGGCCTATTAAAATACAAACATTTTTTGCTGCACATCGTTTAAACTTATTTCTTCGAAATATTCTAATTAACTGATCCCTGATGGCAAGCTTGAAATGATATTGGAAATTGCAAATTTTGAAATTAAATATACCAGTCAATTTTTGTCCCACGGGAGTCAAACTTCTTATAAGTTTTTTTTTTTTTTTTTTTTTTTTTTTTGCAATTAGTAGGAAACCTTCCCAGATATAAGTATAGGAATTAGAAAACCGCATTAAAAGTTTGATTTTGCTGTTTGTCCAAAATTATGTTTCTTAATTTGACATAGCCAAACCAGGAACATTTTCCTTATTTTAAGACTTCTGTAATTGGAAATATATAACTTTGAGCAACGATTGCGAAAATATAGGATAATGTTGTAGGTTATATATGTTTACGCTTCAGGTACTGCCCACTACAGTAATAAACGGGAGGTGCACAACTAGGTGCTATAGCAGTTCCATATATAAGATTTCAACGTGCTACGGCTAATCGTACTTATCGAAGCAATAAAAAAATCTATTTTGAATTCATTTTAAATCCATTTTAGAAACCGTTTTGAAAAATAAATTGTTTTATTCTGTCCATACGCACAGACGTTACACAGAAAGTAGTTAAAATGGAGTAGGGAAAGGTCAAAATGGATACTGCCGTTGAAATATGACACCCGAAAATTTTTGTGATTGCAACACTTCCTTTACTTTGTACGAGGAAGTAATTAGAAAGGTGAAATTTATTTCATTTCTATTGTTGCCATTTAAAACATTCAGTTTTTTTTCCTCCACCATATTCATTATTTATTTAAGTTCA
The DNA here is from genome assembly GCF_044657685.1 of Stegodyphus dumicola. Lineage (NCBI taxonomy): Eukaryota > Metazoa > Arthropoda > Arachnida > Araneae > Eresidae > Stegodyphus > Stegodyphus dumicola. The sequence continues at coordinate 59,953,850 of NC_140775.1, read as the reverse complement.
TCATCTCTCGGCTAGTGATAATTTAGAATTTTTGCTTTCATTTCATAATGTGATTTGCATCCCTTAAAAAGTGTATATTTATTTTATGCAAAATTAAGTAACGCTCATTTACTCTATAACAAAATTTTCATTTCCGAAACGTTGTCAATATTATAATCTATTGTTACACCTGTCTCGTTGACTGGCCTTTTTACGTTTTTTAAGAGACAGAAATTGACGTTATTTTTAATTTATTACTCTTGCGAAATAATTTTATTCATTTGCCAAAATAATAAGAGATCCAAGTAAAAAAATAAAAAGATATAAATACAAAACACTCTTGTAAGCTGTATACATTTTATGTTAATTAACTAATTTTTGTATGTTTTAGATTTCAATTGAGACTTATCCTTTCTTTGGCTGTTACCAAGTTGCAAATGAGGTACGAATATTTTAAGGTGAGGGATTTAAAATTTCTAGTAACAGAACTTTTGGCAGCAATGCTCGGATTTTATCGCTTAGCTCTAAAAGTTTGTATTCTAGCGTTCAGCAATTTTGCTAGCCGAAGTTAAATCGCGCCTTTAAAAGTTTGAACCAACTGTATGTAGCCTCAAACTACGAATCAAATTTAAAAGTGTGCTTTCAGTTTTCTCTTGTCGAACAAACGCATCCGCTCAGACGGGATAATAGGTAGTGCACCGACTTCCCTGCCGAAGGGCTCCAATTTCGAATCCTGAAGAAAGCCTGGTTGTTTGTAAAGGTTTGTGAACTCAATGCACGTGGAATTTAACTTTGTGTAATATAATATTAAACAAATGAAGGTATTTAAAGTTAAAACTAATGCAAATAAACGAAAATTAAAAAAGTATCGCAGATTGCAGCTTTATTGGAGTTTCGCACAGCGTCTTAAAACGCTGCTATTGTGATGAATGCATTCGTTGAAAGCAGGGAAAAATGAAAAACTATTATTTTTACCTCAACCATGAAATGCTACCATAAAAAAGAAAGAACTTTTCACTTTCGCCCGTTTAGCATTTATGTTTTATACGTTTTAAAATGTGATATTTTCATCAAGTAATGATGGTGATTCTCATTCGCTTTTATAAATTACCTCTAAAGAAGAACAGATGCATAGAAATATCTACGATTAAGATAGGATTTTCAAACCATAAAATGAAGCTAATCGCTAATCTGAAAGAAATAAGAGCGTTTGTGCACATCTAAAGCGGACGACATCAGTCAAATTTACCTTCTGAGTCTATGCCTATGTGAAGCAATAATAAGCTATTTTTAAGAAGGAATTTTATACAATCTTGCATATTTTTCTGTTAAACTGTCAAAGTAACTGTAAGTACCGAGGATTAAACGAGGAAAACCATATTGGCAATCTCAACTTTCAAATAACGTTCCCTTGAGCTAGGAGGCCCACCAGCGGCCGAGCGGTAACATCGCTGAACACTGGTAGTTCGGTCCTTCGGTCCGAGGTTCGAATCCCACGAACGGGGTGGCTGCATGGGAGTTTTCGTGGTTTTTCCCATGTGTAACATGTATACGAGCCAGTTTCCTTTAAAAAAGTCCTCCACGAAGGCATCCCTCCCTTAAGGCAGATAGCCCTCGAGTGCTTTGCCGTAATCTAATAAACCAAACCAACCCTTGAGCTTGTACATGGACACGCTAGAGTTAGTTTTTATAAAAGGAATTTGTGCATCTCATAGAATAATAGACAACGTTATCTGAGACTTTGCTGAAATTATATTCAACTACTCCGCTCATTGATACTCCTTTTAAGTAAACTAAATAAAATTTTACCAAATACTAAATAAGTAGTAAAAATTTCCAAAATAATTTTATTGACAAATTGTATTCAGTGAGCAGGCCATTAATGAAATATTCAAGGACGTGCTTACCTGAGTTACGGCTATAGAAATTTAAAAAAGAAATAAAAATAAAAGTTGCGATTTTAAACAGAAAATGTAAAAAATATATTTAAAAGAATTCATTCAAATGCCTACTAAATATTATATCACATATAAATTCAAATGCCTACTAAATAATATATCACATATAAAATTTAAATTTAAATGGTTAATAAATTTAGTGTGTGTGTGTGATTATCGCAAAGCGTCGAGGGCTATCTGCCTAAGGGGAGGGATGCTTTCGAGGAGGACTTTCTAAGAGAAACTGGCTCGCATATAAGTTACACATGTGGAAAACCACGAAAGCTCCCATGCAGCCAGCCCGTCCGCGGGATTCGAACCTCGTACCGAACTACCAGCGTTCAGAAAATTTACCGCTGGGCGGCTGGTGGGCTTATTAAATTTAGTACTTAATGAATTTGAAGTAAACTTTGCATAAATTTTGTTCAAGACAATTTTTAGTTTAAAATCAAGCAATTGAGAAGAAATATTATTAGAAAAATGCAAAGCAATAAAAGAGTCTATGATAAATAAAGTTAGAATAATGAAGCTGAAAATAAAGGAGACATTAGAACACAGCCCGGAGTAAATAAATATGATTTTTAAAAACTCTCACAGGAATCTTTAGTTTATGCTGTTTGATTATTTACGATTGCCATAATTCAAACGTTATATTTAATATTCATCAGAAAATATCATAAGCAGATTATTTGTTAATTTTTCAATTTTTAATATGGATAAATTAAATAACTTTTATATTTTCATTTATTTTCAGGTTTTCTTCAACATTCCTTGAGAATTTTGTCCTGAAATTCGCGTGAGTTAAAATATATTTTCCTATCAGAAGACTCTTATCTGAGATGAAAGCTAATGCATATAATTTAAAAGTCAGGGCCATAGCTGTCATCGTGTGGAGTATAATCACGCCGAGATGTGTAACGAAATTTCATCTAAAAGTTGTGGCACCAGAAGAATTTAGAGAAAGTTAAACTGCCGTAAATATTGATTGAAGAGATGATGGAGAACCAGCCAGTTCTATGAGAAGCAACTATTGTCTATAAACCGCAATGGGAAATCTTAGTTCGCGGACTAAAATTGGACTATTGCGTCCTCTAGCATTGTTTATCTCATTATTAGCCATTCATGGAATTCTTTAATATATTCCGTTAATATACTGAAGTGTAATAAATTAAAATACTTTTCCAGCCCAAGAAATTCCATAGTCATCTCATATTTAGCTCCACGGACGAACAAAGTACATTTTCCCAATTCACCCGCTCCTAATGCTTTTCCAGTTCTCATATCTTCTGGCCGAACAAAACGTGAACTAAAATGTTCAGTTAAAGGTCGCCCAGCTCTCCTTTTAATAGCTTTCAATAAGAAGGAATATAAGGATTTAATAGATTCCTGTTAAGTATAATTCGGGTGCAATACTTTGTATCATTATCATTATCATTATAAGGGCACAGCCCCGATCCTCCTAGCCGGCATAAGCCGACCGTATAATCAAAAAATGGGATTGGCCAAAAAAAATGTAAGAAAAAACAATTAAAAATTATTTCTTTAAATTAAAAATTATTACTTAAAATTATTTCTAAATTTCTCTCTTGCGCTCCGGGTAAGCGTACATTCATCGACGAAGTGCCTGACGTGCCCAGACTTATCACATATTAAGCATTTATCATTATTCTCTAGATGGAACCGATTAAAATAAGCCGGGAAACGCCCATGATTAGTCAGTACTTGATTTATATCAACAATATTTATAATATTAGTCTTATTGTTTAACTTTATATTTTTCATTAACTCTTTGTTCTCATTAGACGACTCCCAGCAAAAATTCCATTCTGTATAAATCCAGTTTTTCATTTCAAGAAAGGTCTTTTTTCTTGAATCTTGGATATCAAAATTATCGGTCCCATCCCCAGAACCTGCCATTTTAGCAAAAGTGTCCGCCCTTTCATTTCTGACAATTCCACTGTGTGCTTTAACCCAATGTAATTTAACAATATGCTTTCTTTCAACAATAGTTTGTATATCCAGCCGTGCAGTCAAGATCTCGTTTTTGACTATTTTGGGAAGGCACGTTTCGGTTTCACGTTTATTCCAGTCTTAATTTCCTTTTGTCTTTGTTAGTAACTCACATTTAGTTATTTTCTTATCTAACAGTGATAATAACATTTTAAAAAACCATTCGTTAAATTACCTACACGGAGAATATTTCATTTTCTATTAAAAATATGTTTTATGACCAACTTGATGAATTACTTGATTAATCACAAAAGAACTTTAACAAAGAGAAACTACGTTTCAAAGCTTCAGTTTATAAAGTAAAGGGGCGGGGAATTTTAGCAGAATCACTTTACTCACGTTCATAGTGATAGTCTCAAAATATTCCGAACAATAGTTCTCCGAGCCATGCTAAATGCAACGTATGAATCATAGATTACGAAAGAATGAATGGATTTTTCCCGCTGGAATGCTATGCTAAAATAATGATTGAAGAGAAACTCTCGGCGTCCTTATCCAGTCCGACAAGCTCTCACAAAAATATCAGAGCATTTATCAAAGCACTCATCCAGATGGAAACTTTCTGGGTGGAAACAGATGAAAGAAAGAAAAAAATGGCATATTTATGTTGAAAGAGAAAATTTCTTATTCTATCGTCTACTAAATTTTGCTTTGCACAAAGAGTACTATCTGCATGTCCTCTGAAATGATAATTTTGTCAAATCTAATTCTCAGCTATACTTACTAGTTTCCATTTCTATTAATTTTTACTTTCATAGAAGAACCATTTTTGAAATTTATGAATAAAGTTCCTAATTTACTAGTAAATATTAAATGAGGGAAAATAGTTAGATTCATTGTTTATAACAGTTAAATATCCATACCAGAATTCACATGAAATAAAAAACTGTGAACGTGTGTTTTTAAATTAAAAGATATATCTATAAATTGTAGAATTAAATATCGTTTATTTTTTTAATGTAAACCTAAGATACTTAGAAACTTTTTTCTACTAAAATTTTAGGATCAACTCTATATAGTTAAAATTAATTTTCAAATAACTCAGTCGGAAAAATAATGTTATAGGTTAAATATTCGGGGAAATATTTATAAATTTTACTTTATTTTTTCTTAACGCTACTGAAATTTATAAATGTCCATATCTGTCACGGAATTTTAGAGCAGTTCTTAGAAATCTATCACCATCAGAGCCAACCTAGGATGAATGTTATCGTCCAACACTAAATGCGTTGCCAACTATTGCATATCATCTTCAGTTCCGTCCAAAGCATTGTTCAGCCAGCATGTTAAGTTTCAGTTTAAAATTGGCAGAATAATAAGGGACTTATATTTGTCTGCGCATTAAACTACTGGCAGTTCTGATCCAGGCAACTGAGAAAACAAGGCCTGCGGTTTTTTTAACAACAATTACTCTAGCGCGATCTATTTGCGAGAATGACGCCTCATTTTGTAGGAAGATTGAACAAGACGGAGGACGAAGATTTCCGCGAAAAAACAAATTAGATCCAAAAGTCACCGCTAGGGGAATATTTGGTGCTGTGTAATAGAAAATAGAGTGTTAACAAATGCAAATTAATATGGAATAAAATTACCTTTTATTATGCACATTTTCTGATTTAGTTCAAGTGCAATATGGCAACACTTTTAAAAAAGCCTAAAATCTACATAAACACCGATAAAGTCTCGTGATCTGCAATATCACGTACGCTGAGCGGAAGAAGTCATTTATTCAAATTTCACGTTACATCCATTCGCACAGTGCCAGCTGCTTGTGTTTTAAAAGGCAATGTGTTACGTTTCGAATCAATCGGATTGAAAGTTTATGTGCAATATCTCCTTCTTTAGTCGAGCGTGTGTTACTGGTCATATTCTTTTACCTCAACCAGTGCAACGCGTCAGCCGCTCTTCGTGCTTTTAGAACGCACAAAAAATGCGTAAAGGTAACGGTCCTGTGTCAGGTAATGGGCTAAAAGCAATGGTTGCGACGATTGAGAAAACAGTACTGACTCTGCCTGACTGAATTTGAAGATTCAGTCAGGCAGAGGACAAAAACCTGTACCACAGGATGTAATCAAAGCAGTTGCCACGGCGATTGTCGACAGAGGACCAGACAATATTGCTGCCACATCTAGCACTCGTGGAGTAGCTCGGAATATGGATATGCCTTACAGTACGGTATGGAAAATCTCACGAAAGATTATCAACTTCTATCCGTACAAGATCAGCCGTGTACAGGAGTTACTGTACAAAGACCATGATAAGCGATTGATTTTTGCTCTCACCTTTCTTGCCAGAATGGAGGTGGATGACGCTTGGCCGTGGAAAATCTTATGAGAAGACGAGGCCCACTTTTACCTGAACGGAACTGTGAATACCCAGAACTGCCGAATTTGGGATGACAAATCACCACATGCAGTCACAGCAATTCCCTTACATTCACCAAAGGTAACTGTTTGGTGTGGGTTCACAGCGGAATTTATCGTAGGTCCATTCTTCTATGAGAACATTATCCCGACAGGACCGGAAACCTGTTCTGTTACCGGAGAGAAATATCGCCACGTGTTGAACAGCTTTGTTATTCCGGCACTTCCGCAAAGACAATGCCTGGGGGAAATCATTTTCATGCAAGATGGAGCCCCTCCACACGTTGCTGTACGGGTGCAACAGATGCTACGACAGAAATTCACAACAGAAAGAGTCATTAGCCGCTACTTTCCAACTGCTTGGCAACCTCGGTCGCCTGATCTTGCCCCATGCGACTTCTGGCTATGGGGTTACCTTAAGTACAAGGTCTATCAAGGAGTGGTCCAGGACCAGAATGCAATATGTGGTCCACAACAACGGCAGCCACATTGAACCTCATTTGAATGCAAAATAAAATGTAATTTCCGTATTGATTTGCATTTGTTAACACTCTATTTTCTTTTACACAGCGCCAAATATTCCCCTAGCTGTGACTTTGGGAACTAATTTGTGTTTTCGCGGAATCCTTCGTTCCTCGTCTTGTTTAATCTTCCTACAAAATGTGGCGTCATTCTCGCAAATAGATCGCGCTACAGAACACTGTGAGCACGGTCAGTTTAATTATGGCCACCCGATACTTTGGGCTCTGGAAAGAGAAGGCAATAATTCAAAACTTAATCTTCCTTTTTAACCTTTAATTACAAATGGAATATTAAACATATATTATAAAATGTAACGGAGACGTAAACCCCAATTTTGTTTACATTTTGATTCCCCTACTAATGTTCAATTCAGTTCAGTTCACAGTTCGTTCGAACGCGTTCTCAAGTCACTTGTGACCGCGACATCATTAAAATGACGTTGAAAACTAAGTCTCCAGCTTAACTAGTTAACAGATTTTGAATGCAAAAGAAGATTTCTTCAAAACAATTTACATCTTCTACGACATGAGCAACCACAGCCAAAGATAAGATAAAAAAAGGCAGAAGAACTTTCACGTTTTACAGACTATAATAAGAATCAGAAAATGGAAAAAATGAAACGGTAAATAAAATTGAGAGAAAAAAAAACATTAATTAGAGCAGATTTTAGAGTAATGATGTAGCATGCTTGTAGTTAGCTATTTATTTTTTAGATGCCATACTAAAATTTGCTGCTTTAATCATTTGTTTTCCCGCTTTTTTAACTCACTTTCAATTATGAAAGCTGTTTTGTTGAGTTGCGAAGCTACTGAAGTTTAAATTTTTCACATTATCTTCAAGAAGCATCTTGGAAATCCTTTAATAAAATTGATGAGATTTTTTGGACGTTATCGGAACATTGGCTGAAAGGATACGCTTACTTAAGGCCACAGCTACGTTTGCCTTGTAAAATTAGAAGGAATTTAAACTTAAAGAAATTAAAATTTTTATAGTATGTTAAATTAACTAATTTCAATTTATGCTTTCGTCCCACCAGCGGCCGAGCGGTAACGTCCCTGAACATTGGTAGTTCGATCCGAGGTTCGAATCCCGCGAACGGGCTGGTTGCATGGGTGTTTTTGTGGTTTTCCCCATGTGTAACGTGTATACGAGACAGTTTCCCTTAAAAAGTCCTCCACGAAGGCATCCCTCCCTTAAGGCAGATAGCCCTCGAGTGCTTTGCCGTAATCTAATACACCACCACACACCACACCACCATTTATGCTTTCTTTTTTATTCGAATTTTCATCTAAAAATAACTAAATAACTAAAAGTGGCAGCTCGTATTCTTCCAGATTTTATCTTAGAAGAAGCTTTCTCAACGATTGAACACTGTTATTTTCTTCATTTGGAACTAAGCGGAAAAGCAAAAGAGAAAAAGGATCACAGAATTTTTAAAAACTTATCAGGAATTAATAACGACCTTCTGTACGATTAAGGGGGAAAAAAGTAATTACATCTGGATGTAAAATTTTCCATGCTTAAGTGTCACTATTTGGTTTATTTATTTGTGTTATTTCTAATGGAGTTCTTTTTTTAACAGATTGTTTATTTTATAATACTTAGATATTAACTATTTGCACTTGCCGCAGCGTATAAATGGAAACAAAATGTCAAAGATATTTCAGTTGTTCCTGTCAGAGAAATAACTACGAGGTGGCAACCAAGCAATTATATAGCATACATTATAGGCAAGAAAGTAATGAAGTAGACTTTCTCTGAGGAAACGTCTGAAGAATGGACCTAAGAATTAAGTTTTTGTAAAATTGTACTGAAAATTTCAATAATTTATTTTTTACAAGTAACTACTATAGATTATTTTCTTCATATTCTTAACATTCTTATTCCCTCCGTGTATTTTCAAACCCTGTATAAAACTATTGCAGATTTAAAACATCACTGCGGATGGTTTAGGACGTCGTGTTGTTTAATTTATAGAAATTAACCTGGAAAATTAAAAAAAAAAATAAAATAACTATTGAGAAAAATTAACTATTGATTCAATGTTTTTGCATTTTATTATGAAGAAGATGAATGTAATTTGATATTAAGAACATTAATTTGATTAAATTTAATCTGCTAAATAATATAATAATAAATGATTATTCGTCTTAATTTAAAATTGCGGAAATGAGATTTAGATATACATATATTTTTTAAAGTCTAATTAAAGTCTAACTGCTCATAAATATCTAAGAACTTCTCTTTGAAACACTTCTCAAATTTCATTCTAAATTTATGAGTGAAATATAAATAGATGACTTTGGAAAGCAATTTTACATATTTAAATGAATAATAAATTCCTTTTATAGTACGTATTTCGTAACAGAAAATTACATAGTGATTAAAAACTCATAAAATTTATGCCTTATTTAGGCTTCTGTTCCATTTATTTATGTTTTTTACAATTTAGTATTTACTTTGAATTGGCTTAAATCAAAAAGCAGATTTTCCGTCTCCATTTCCATGAATATTATGGTATCATTATGGTAATGTACATTGCGCTAAAAATAAAAAAATGGGACAGTTCCCCACATCTCCCGAAACTATCGAAATTCAACTTGCGTTTTCGATGTCTTTAAATCTGATATATATCCATGACCTAGGATATATATTAGATTTATATATAGCATTATTGTAACATAGGTATTTTGACACAAAATCGCATTTTTTCTGAAATATCATGCCATTTTTTTTTTCATATTTAGATTCTAATACTCAAATTGCTACCAAATTTTGTAAAAATCGCCCGAGTAGTTTTTAAAAAATTAGCTCTCAAAATACTATAAAACTTTAAAAAATTCTGTACATTAACAATGCCACCACGCATGTTTCAGCATAGATCCAAGCGTTCTTATTTTATTTATATCGTATAACTCCTACTAATACTAAATTAAAACAATGAATTTCTTACAATTGTTTGATTAAACATTTTAATATTCAAATTCGGTTTAATTATTTTAGAAGATATACATTTACTAAAGCAATAAATAATGCATATTTTCTTAAATGTCATTTATTCACTTAGAAAACATTTTTCAAATCTTTCTTCTTAAGATCATAGTGGACAAATCCACTAGACATAAAAGAATATTTGCTTTAGCAGGTAGATTACAAGAGATTCGCAGAAAGCACTTAAATAAAGAAGTAGAGGGTTTTCTGCTCAGACGGTTTTGTGGTTAACGGAGCCTACTGTAGTACCAAAGGGCACGGGTTCAAATCCTGGAGAAGGCATGGATGTTTGTAAATGTATGGATTTCTGAGGCATGGAGACACTCTAAATATATGGCGAGCCGAGTGTCCTCTCAAGAAGTTGATGGTAGACGAAGAGGGATGGCAGACCCTCGGAACCATTCCCCGGGGTGCTCTCCATCAAAGTTGGGAGCTGACCTGAGCGAAGTTCTACTGTCATCTGTATCGTGCTCAATGCTTTTGCCAACGACAGACGTAAACTGGTTCTCCTTGCATAGATGAACTTCGTTGGCTTCTACTGATGTTACTGTCATTCAAATGAGATAAGTCATAACACCAAAATAAAATATGAGAATGTTTGAAAAGCTTGAACAACTACATAACATTAATCGTTTATTTTCCCCCAATTAACGGTTTATCTAACTAGTGATTTTCAGATTTAAATGAGCTGTATTTGCTGCAGATAAAGAAATAAATTTATAAATAATTTTTTTTCATATATTAGGAAGTAACTAACACATTTATTTCTTCTCCGTGTAATGGATAACAAAACAACATAATTTATTCAAGTTTCAGGTGCTTTATTTACTAAATTCCACTTTAGCCTCCCAAAGACTGACAATTTGTATACTTATATGTATTTTTATACTTATATGTTAAGCTAAACAAGTGTTAATATTAACATATTGTAAATAATCATAAAATAAATTCTTTCATATGTTAGAATGGCCATCAGTGCCCTTTCATTTTTCAGCTTTAGTCATCATTATAAATATTTAAATTGAGCTTTTATTTTAATAACAAAGTTTTCCTCATAAAATATGACAAAAAGGCTTCAGTAGGATATTTTATTGCCGCCTGTCCTCGCAATGTGCGTGAGAGAAGCTCACAAAGACTCCAGACTGCCTTATAAGTGTATGCATACTTCTTTTGCCTCATAAAAACTATGAAACTGGATATAACATACCTTGAAAAAAAATCTGAGTCTAGATGTACAGCTTATCTAAGCTTTGTTTCAATGATAAAAAATTATTCTTGTTATAGAGATTTGGAAGGACAAATGCAATGACACAATTGTTTCTTTATAAGCTTAGAAAAGATCCTTAAATGCCTGGAACACTTTTCTTAGTTGTTCTCTTAAGATGTTTATAGTTATCTAAGATTTGATATCTTACCATTTTTCTTAGAGAGCAAGGCCCCCATCAATTCCTTTCCCCAATAACTCCTTTGTTTTTAATAATGGAAACATTAGCGTTTGATTTTATAAAACTTATAAAATTACATAGGCATGATAACAAGGCAATGCCATTTGACTTAACTCCATTTTAGTACAGAAAAGCAAATCTATAAACGAAGCCATTGAAATCCTTTTATCCGCAAATATTTTCGATTAAGTAAATTCACGCATTCTATTGTAAGGTTACAGTCCTTTCAATAGAAGACTTCTGACAGAGAGTAATTGAATCCCAAATGTGGCTGAGTACAAGCACATTTTATTGGTTTACTCTTATCGAATACAGGGAAGTTAAGGAGAAGTTTCGGTTATACCAAGGTAAAAGGGAGAATGGAAACGTTTCGTAAGATTCCGCTTTTGTGGCTATTTCCAGCTTTGTAACAAAAAGAAATAATTTATTCTCCAAATAAAACTAGAATAAGGAATTAGCTACAACAGCGTTGCAGATGGGGTTCAAGAGAGGCAATGTTGTTTCTAGCCACGGGGAATAGAAAGCTACAGCAGCGCAACTGATCGAGTAATCAGTATGTCGTACAGACTCACACATCAAAGTTGCCGTTCTTTAGCTTTCCTTCTTTCAGTTAAATAAACATTTTACTGCGAACTATATTAGGAATCTTAGATATCAACCGCTAAACTGCTTGTTTAATACAAAATAATAATTTAGATATATTTCCTTTTTGAATATATTTTAAACATGTTTATGTAAACGATATAGAGATATATTATACTATTTCGAAAATTTAGTTTCTTTCAGAATAGAATGTTATATGTACTCTTATTCAATGTTATATATACTCTCAAATTAACTCTTAGTAAATAAGTAAAAGAATGGATTTCTTATATGCATCTGATATTCCTTCATTAGGTGGTAGTATTAAATATTGCTAGTGTTGAAAACTGGTGTTAATCCATTAAAGGACAGCGCATATTTAGATGGCTTTAAAACTATGATAATTGTGAATAAGTTATTATTCTTTTTCTACGCGGCTATTATTAAATTATTATTCTTTTATTCGAAAACTGTTATTATGGGTTCTAACTTTAATGTAAAAAAAGTGCAAGCGCTTATAAATTTTGGTGGTCAAGGGTCTCATATGTGGATGATTTTAGCATAATGCATTATGAGACACGTGATCGCCTTCAGTATCAATCTGGTAGCGAATATTGGTGAATGTTTTGATGAATTATCTTCACACATCAGTGGTAGATAGGAAGAAAAATCAAATGTAAATACAATTATACTTAAATTCATACTGCAGTCGTCTGCCGGCTGTAGAAGAAAGGAGCAATGAACATTTTTCAAATTAACATCATATTTGAATTCTGCCATTAATAAGTCAACAGGCATACAGAAATGATGTTATGGTTTTAATTGGCTGTACTAATTCGAATGTAATTAATCATCATATTATATTATTGAAATCAAATAACTGTAAATATCCAACTAATTTTTGTTAAAAATGTGTTATTTTTCACAACATGGTTATCAAAATTTATCAAACATTGTAATCATAATCATTAATTGCGTTAAGCAAATTAATATCCGCGGCAATAAAAAATAATAATAAAAATTAATACAATTAATATTAATAATAATTAATACCCAGATTAATATATTAAATGAATTTCGTAATATTCTTATCTTGTAAATTTATGATGAAATTAGCAAGCATTTTCATTAACTTTCAGACCTAGAAAAGGAGACAGAAATTACGTATTTTGTATAAAACTGAAAGTAGAAAGTGATGATAAGTGGTCAACTAATTAATTCATGCTAAATTCCAGAAGGATAAAAGCACACAACAACTTGTGGCATAACAAAATATTGTATATAAATATATAAAATTATGCAGATAAGCAGTTACTTTAATTTGAAAAAAAAATGCATTCTCTCAAATTTCAGTTACAAAACTGTGACAGCTTCAACATGCTCGAGAAATATTTTATACAAGTTTCATTTATTATAAAAAATGCCACCCATTACCAAAGTTTTCAAGTAATTTTGAAAAAGTTCTTTTATACACACTACAAACTTTAGAATACCCTAAATAAAAATTGTGTAGAGTTGTAAGAATTCTGTTAATTTTATTAACAGTTAATTTTTCAATTAAACTTCCTTTCCTATCGTTTCTTAATTTCAACTTACCATTCTCGGCCAGAACGTAGTTTTAGAATCATGTCTGAATGCTAATGAGGAAAAGCGGTGTTTAACCTCGAAGTTCTACTGTCTTAGTGAGAGAGATACCAGATATTTTGGCTAGCATGCGTCCGCCTTTGAGGCTACTCTCTCGTAAGCTATTATTACGCTCGGTCGTACTTTAAGCCTTTGATAGTTTCGCAGTCAGTTAGCATTAAGGGAGAATTTTGATAGCTTCGGCTATATCTCCTTTAGTTGAGATTAGTTTAGTTTAATTCTTAGTTTCTTAAGTTGAAGCCCGAGTGTCGTCTTTATTGTGCAACTCCAAGACGGAGTTCTATTAAATCTTAATTTTGAATAATAAAGGGTCTTTTAACCCTTTCCAAGTTTATTCACTCTCTCACGAATTCAAGCGATTATTCGCTTACTAGTTCTTCAGTTATTTATAATTTCCGATTTAACTATAATTTCTTCTTTCTGTTTCTTCATCTGAAATGTAAATGAATTAGAAAATATTTAAGTTGAGGTTTTCGGACTGTATAGCGTGTTTCTGCCTCTCGAAGCCAAGTTATTTATATTTCTGATAAGATTGCAATTATTCGGCTTTGGGTTATAGCGGCCGTCATTTAAACTGTTCTGAGAAAGAACTTCTGAGAAAAGTAAGATTTAAATTAAATTGTGTAGTCTTTGACTATTAGGCTACGTTTTAAATTTTGAATATGAGTATTACCTTAGTTCAGTGCTACCTGATTCCTGACAGCATTAGACGTACACTTCTAATATAAGTTCTGTTAAATAAAACATGTTGTTTTAAAACTTTTCAAGGCTTCGTAGTTTACTTCAGACGCAGCGATAACTATCTGAATGTCTATTAGGGGTTTGATGCTAGTTTATGCTCGCAAAGAATGTCAAACTCTAAAACTGCATTAAGATAACTGCTAAAAAATAATTATTCTTTACTTTATTCTGCACATTAAATAAAAGATTATTCTGTTTATTGAGGTTTCATTTTAACCAGAATTATGGAGGAAACAATAATTTTTTCATAAATCGAAAACCTTGAACAAGCAGTGAGAGAATACCTTTCCGCAAATACTACAGGAAAGTTACATAATTTACTTCATCTGAAATGTAATGTTCTGTGACACATTATTTTCCAGTACAATAGTTCTGATCTCCTGTTTTGCTCTTGAGATTAGAAGTTTTCAGTTGTTTTAACTTATGGTTTAATAACTTTTTATTAACAAGGAATTAGTTAAAATTTTTTGTAATATTGCTAACAGCGTATGCATGAAGATATTTTCAAATAACGAATCTAGAGGAACAGAAAAAAAAATGGAAATGTTTTTCCATTAATAAGAATATACAGCAAAATAACAGATGTGAACAACACAAGAAGAATACAAAGATAAGGCAAATCCTCCTTAGCAGAGGAGAAATATTGAAAATCACCGATTTCACACATAGAGTAAACACTAAAACAGAGTTTAGCTAACTCTTTGAACCGTTATAATGTCCGAAATAACTCAAGACTGGCGCTCTGAGTCAAATTTTGATATGGTTTCCACGGCCTTCTGGAAAATTTCACTCCTACAGCTTCGGAAATGCATTTTCCCGAAAGTTCTAGAAAGTCGTCAAAGTTATTTAGAACTTTTTTAGTATTACCACCATCAGTGCGACACAATATTATCGCCAAGGCCAGCCAACCTATGTATATCTTGAGTTCTAGTTGAGTTGTTATTGTTGTTTTGTCCATGGCTTCAGTGAAGAGGAGTCATATAGGGCCCAAAGTATCTATAACAGCAGCAGAAACATCAATAATTTTTGAAGAACAGAGGAGTTGGTGCGATGGAGCTATATCAATACTGAAGAGCTTGGCCAAAGCAGCAGGACAGTCGAAGAGATGGTTTGGAGAAAGGAGTCAGCATCGGTAAAGGTTAAGCTGTTGGAAAGTTGAGAACTATTTTGGGCGTCTTTGCAGATATGCGCTGGTATCCACTGTAGTGTGTAAGTCCTTTGGGCAATAGTCCTTTGCAATAGTTCATGAGCATGATAATGTCCTGGGTAAGTTGAGTGTTGCTTCTTAGGATGGCTCAGAGTGCAGATTTAAAATCAGAGAATAATAAGAGGCTACTGGAGTACCGGATTGTCTTGGAATGATAGATATCTAAAGTTTCTCTGATGGCCACGAGCTCGTAGGTATAATTTGAGACAGTTTTAACAACAGGTATTTTATGGGATTCAGATTCACCATTAGCATGAATGAAATAGATGCCAACGCCACCTTTGTCGAGATCTGAGTCGGAGGAACCATCTATATATGCAATAGCCAGATTTTGGGGCTGAGTTCATTGATGGTGCGAATATGCTTTCTCCTTGATTATTACAGCTGGCTCTTTTTTCTTTTTTGTTGCAAAGTTGCAAGAGGTTTAAGTTTATAATTGTTTGCAGGGAGGGACTGATAGAGAGAAGAGATTCTTTAACAATATCAATATCAATATTGCTGTAAGTTGATTTCTTTCCAATTTCATTATCGAATTGTAGGGTGGACAACCGTTTCAATCTATTTTTTCCTTTCAACGCCTTAAAGGTTTTTCTGGAGATATACAGATCTGTAAGGCTTCTAATTTTGTTTCTGAACTTGATGATAGCCAACGTTCTTCTGTTTTCCAAGGGGGTTAGGCAGCATTCAGTTTCTGCTTTGTTGTTATTTGTAGATGAGACGGCATCAATAATGATCTTAGATGCTCTGTACTGGACAGTGTCGATCTTACCCTTAGCAGAAGAAGAGGCAGGTGCTCGAATGTAGGTAGCATATTCTAGAATGGGACTAATAAGCGAAGCACAGGTATTAAGAAGAGTTGTTGGCCGTGATCTCCAAGATGCAACACATAATCTCTTGAGTCTCTTCTAGTTGAGTTATTTTCGCATTTTAAACATTTTTAGATTAAAAGCATAATATCTGCAGTTCTGTAAAAGAAATAAGCATTCATAGATAACATATGTGGCCGCAATTCAATTGTTCCAAAATATACTTAAAATTGTTATATAAGATGCAACAAATAATCAAATGATTAAAATACATACCTTATAACAAAAAACACAAAAAAACAACAGAGCAACTAAAGGAACTCAAATATTTAACAAAAACTGAAAACAGATTAAAGATTGACTTATTTGAGTTTGAGATGTTAATTACGTTTACACTGTTCTGTTGAATTTTGCCTAAAATGACTCTTCAATTAGCCTTCGTTGTATTTCTCGCTCAAAATTACTTTAGGACAAACTTTTGAATCTTATGGGAAAGACGATTCGTTCAAAAATTTGGTTATTTATCTTCGTAACACAAATAGAATATAAGAAGCCTGAGAAATAATACAATACCCGAGGAAACACGTCACTTCACAGCAACTCTTGACATATTTAATTTTACATGCTTCATACACAGCTACTCGCTGATGTTTCTCTCTGCGTGCTGCTCGCATTTGCTGTAGCCAAGCATAGAGACTATACGGTTTTACCTTAGCTACATTTACCTTGGTTGTTACCACCCTAAACCATAAATATTTCAAGATGGTAACTTAACACTGTCAAATATTAAACATGCTTTATATATAGATATATTATTTTCGATATATGTGTTTAGGTTCGGTCTGTTTTGCATATTTTTGTGGGACGTTTCGTGAATAGTTGTAGGAACCTTGAACAGAATAAAGTTTATCTAATGCTATCATGTAAAATTAACAGTAAAACAAAACTTTTAATCTTCTAAATGTTTATTGCGAACAATGCAGATTATAGTCATACTTAAAGTGGCCTTCCATCCGTTAAGAAGTTTTACTTCGTTCGTTATTTTTCAGTTGGTTACTCAACAGGAGATTCTAATATTTCCTCATTTATATATTTGATAAAACTATTTGTTCTATTTATGTGTTTCTTCCCTTGTAAAAACCATTTCAAGTTTATACGTAATTTACATTGAAAGCTATGTGTGAAATATTCTTTACATACATATTTAAACAACTATTTGTAAAATTAAATTATGATATTAAAAAGCAGTGCATAATTAAGAAAAACAGAAGTACAAGATTCATCTTTGCTAGCAGGATAATTCATTACTGTTGCATATATATTGCATACATATTTCTTATCACGTAGAAAAGTAAATAAATTTATCATTCTGAACCACGAATGTATTATTTATATTCTTCTGTTTGTCTGTGACTGAGGTGAATGGCCTTACGCTGAAGAAGAAGCTTCTGTAATATGAAGATGTTACCTCAATATTTCTCTATAGTTATTCACAATTTACTAGTAGGAAATAATTCCAATACCAACAAAACAGCAATAACAATAAAATGTTTATAAGCTTCAGTTGTTTTAATTTCCCCCCTTGATTCAAAGAAGGAAGGCATTGAAACGTGATTTACATTTCCTTTGATCAAGAAATGTAAATATTTCAGAACAGAAGAAAGCATTATTTCTAAATATATTTAAAATTTATTGAAAGAACACTTGTTTGCAAAATGTGTACATTTAATAGGATTTTATTCTGTATCCTGGAGAAAACATGCATTCATATGCAAGTAAATCATGCTTTCTATGTAACAAAAATTATACCTTTAATTGGAAAGGTATATTTTCTTTCAAAATAATTCAATTTAGTCTTTTTCGATGCATTTGTTATTTCTTTGACACATTATAGCATAAAGCATATTATATTTTACGGAAATAATTTTTTAAATCTTTGGGTTAAAATAAAATTATTAAAGCATTGCGCACTTTCTTTCAAAAGGGCCTTTATATATGAATTAATTCCAAATTATTTTAATACATTATCGATGAATAAATTAATAATAAAAATATCTGGTCGTCGAACCATAAATAATTTAATCTCAATAAAATAATGCAGTTTATGTCCCTTTATTGACAGAAGAACTAAACAAATTTGTTTGTTCTTAAGTTTGTTTTAATATATTTGAGCCTTGTAAAATATTTTGGTCAATTCAATAATCAGTAAATAATAGTCTTAATGATAGTAAACAGCATGTTAGCTACGAGCAGTAGTAAATAACAGTATAGTACCAAGTTATATAAATATTAAATAAATTTACATATATATGTTTAATGTGTGTTCATTGAAAATTGAAATAATTGTTTTAAAGTCGATTGACATAAAATCAATTATTTTAATTATAATTATTTATATAGCATACAATTTTTACATAATTATGACACCCTGAGAGTTTGTATTTTAATTACTAACTTTTTGTCTTCTCAATTTATTTATTAAACATCATTTTCTTTGCATCTACGCCATACAAAATTGAACAGCAAAACCACAAAATATTAAAAAATAGCAAGCTTATTTTTAGAATTCCCGATAAAGCATTCTTTTACCTTTTTTGTATTTGCTGTATTATTTCTTTTAACAAAGTACATGGCGACAACATTGGGTGACACCAAACTTTTATTAGTGCTCTTACACAGTTTTATAAATGCATTCCCTATATTACTCCTTTAAAAATAATATATGGTGATAACATTTGATGGAAACAAATATTTATTTTTGTTTCAGTATTTTTTACATTTGCTAAATTATGTGTTTAAACCTAATATATGGGTATAGTATTATAGCAACATTTTTTTATTTGAAAAATGATAAGAACGAAATTAAAAATTGAGACTAATAACATCGTCTAGCCAAAATTGGCCAAAATTTACCAAAAAACATTTACTTTAAATTAACGGATATTTTTCTTAAAACAAACAGCCGACAACAGATGTATGTATCAGATATGTAACTAAAATATGTGTTCAGAATCAGCCTAGCTATTTATGTGATATATCGTTTCTCAGTCCTAGTGATGACGACGGTAATGACAAAAACACGCGAACATAATTATCACGAAGGTAACACATAAAAATAAGTAAGAACAAAATCCATGTCTCAATAGAATCATCAAAACAGGATGACATTATAAGAAGAATTCAAAGTCATGGCCTCATGAAAACGAATAACATCATCGAACTCTATCGTCGCTTCTTCTATTTTCATCTCTCGTCCGCGAAAAAGTCGTCATGTGATCCTGCCGGTGAGCGTGTTGCCTCTCTGAGATGTAAAAAGAACCTTCGTACCCACATGTATAATCAGTTCTTCAGATATCAAATAAAAGTTGATGCCACAGCTTTGTAAGTAAGAGTATGTACACTTTCTCAGGTCAAGAACAATACACATTTAAACTAATTATGTAAAGAAAATGCTTCTGTCACTTTTAATCTTGAATTAAAACATTTGCATGAAACAAGCAGTTGCCATAAAACAATAACTGCAAAGCGTTTAGTTGATAGTCCCTTTTTAGCTGCAAACTGCGAGTTTTTATTTTCTCCTATTAAAATTTCAACCGCTTGAATATAAGGGTAATCGGATGCCAAAAAAAGCAAACTTTTTATTTTTATTTGCATCAAAAATGTTTGTACTATTTTTTAACTGACGTCAGTAAGTTTAAGATACTTTAAAAAACTGAATCTCGTTCCCATTCATCCGGTTAAAGATTTTCTCTAAGAGGAACAATAAGTATATTTCCTAGCTTTATTTCCATGGTCTTGGGGTATTAAACTCTTTTTTTTTTTTCAGGAATATTCCAGAGGTTTTTAACTTTTACCCTTCAGACTTAATGGTACCTGACATTTCCTATTTGATCGATGCACTGAGTTCAGTTCCCAGTGTCTGTTCTTTGAATTTTTTTTTTTTTCGAAATTACTCTTGAAGCATAAAATGTAAATCATTCGCTAGATTTTAAATGCAATTTTATTATTACTAATTTCTTTACACGCCTAAATTTTTAAGTTAAATAGATTGTACTGATGAATACGGTTTAAATTTTTTTGGCGAGTTTTTTTTTTAGTGTTTTTTAAATGTTTTTCTCTTATTGTTGTTTTGTTTTGTGCCTTTTTATGTGATTAATTTTATCTAGAACCGAAAAAAAAATTTTTAAAGAGCTTTTTTGCTCCTATATTTCGATTCGCTTGTTTCGGTACTTAAACATCTTCGTTAATTTATTTAACGAAGATGGGTTCCATAAGAATGTCTTATTATTAAATATAGATTAAAATTCTTTACTCTATAAACGATTTCGTATTTAATTACAATACGGAAGTAGATGGTGAGAATGGTACTGTGAAGTTGGCGCAAATTAATTCACTTTACACCAGAAGGCATGAAATCAACTGTGTCTTCTCCAGGATTTCAACCACTGATCTTCCAATTGGTAGTCGGGCGAGGTAACCGCTTACATAACGCTAGCCTACCTAGAGAAATGGCAATTTCACATAATTAAGAAAAAAATCTAATGAACAACTACTATTCTGAAATAACTTTAAACCCTTTAGTAGTAACAGGATTAAGATACCTTTTTGAAGAAACGCTTTTTAAAAACCGCCCATATTTCTTGCAGAACATTTTTATTTTAAAATACTTCAAAATAACAAATAAATTATTGTTTTAAAAACTTTTACGTTAAAAGTTATTAAAAAGTGCTTTTACGGACAAACAAAGTTTTCTGATTATGAGTTTCCCTTCGTAAATAATATGAAATAAAAGCTCGCCATTAATACTGAAGCAGTGCTCCGAAGTTTCGAATTCCAGATGGGGTGTTTTTTGTTTACAATCAGAAGCTCCCTTGACAGAGCTTCAATAGTATTTTGACACACGACAGCTCCATACAACTCAAAATCGAGACATTTCCGCATAAAAGAAACATTCATTGTGTAATATATCATAGCAATTTGTGTAGTTTAGTGACATTCGCGTAAAAACCACATTTTGGTTATTTTTTGTTAACTAACAACAGCAATTTTGATTATGAATTTGTTTTATAAAATTCTAAGCTGTTGAACTACAAAATTATAGATTTTAGCAAAATTATTTATGCTTAAAAAATGAAAAACACTTTACGGTACCTTTAAAATTGTATACGTCTTTTGATACCCTTGATAGATTATTCGCTTTTACTTTACGTTCCAAACGCCAAAATGATTTAAATAAAATAATTTTTTTGTCATTCACATATTATTGTGACATGTGCATTCTAAAAATTTTTAGAGGAGAGGCTTTATAGTTCCTCATTTTAAACTGATCATTTTATTTTTATATAACTTAAAAATAATCACTTTGGATTTACACATTTTACTTAATTGAGTTAATTACTTATTTGGGTTAATTAAAAAATAAAATTATGCTTATTACGCTATTATGCTGAGTAAGGCAATCAAGATTGCGATCTGATGAAAATGCGATTAATGTTTAAATGTGAACTGGAAAGTTAATATTTATTATATTATCAGACAATTACTGAACTGTGTAAAATCGCTAAAAGAGGTATTGAGTGCTCTGCCAAAATATATTGTTGCGTTTCTTCCCTTCCTTTACTTCACGTTCGTAAGTACGGGGTTCGTGCGGATGTGAAGTGAATAACGACGACACTTGATGATTAAGTATCGGAATAAACTCGCGATGCACTCGACGACATACAGAGAACAGCTCCCGACTCTTCGGTTCAGTCGTTCCCGGAGCTCAACACATTCTCTCGACGATGCATTAACCGCGATACACTCTGTCGATGCACTCGACGACCCACTCGGCACTCGCTGCCCGGCTGTCAACTCGATCGACTCCGCACGGACTAACTCGAGACACTGACTAACTCTCCGCGTTCCAGCAGTCTTTATATTGCTTTTGACTTGTGCTCGAGAACATTCTGGGTCAAACCGATAAGAATTCGCTCCAAAAGGTTCTCCATCCGTCCATGGCATATCTCCAATTTTGTGGCCAAATGGGCGATTTCTCGCCAAATGTCGCAACCCTGCCTTTTTTTGCCATTTTATGGCACCCCTAAACCTTCTTTGCGGGGAAGCTATCTTACCGTACTTGTACATTTCGTAACAATATTTACTAGACGATTTGAATTTGATGATGAATGTATCCTAAAGCGTGTTTTAAGTCAAAAGTTTGAAAGCTGATGGCTAAATGTGAATATAGAATTATGCATGTTAAAATATTTGTAATTAGGCACATAGGTTTCAGGTTAAGTTTTTATTAAATAGAGTAAGGCATGCAAGGGATATTTGCTTAAAGCAGTGTTTCCCAACCTTTTTTGTGCTATGCTCCACCTAATCCTCTCTAAAACTTTTAAGCTCCCGTTAGCATATACATAATTTTTAATATTTAAAAACTGAAATTTTCACAAAAGAAACTTGAAAGATAGCTTTTAGGAAGAAATGACTACGAAATTTTATGAGCAAACACAGTAAGTGAACTTTCAAAACATGGAAAACTGAAAGTCAAGAAAAAACTCATTTTAGTGAAAGTTTTTTATTTTAAGAATTAGTAATTTTTATTATTTAAATTTTGCGAGTTCCTTGCGCTTGATACTTGCTGCAGAGAAATTTTATGTCAGATTCCAATTTAGATAACTTGAGTCTCAAGTCTCCCGGTTTCATTATATCCAACCGATTTCTTTCTTTCTTTCTTTTTTTTTTTTTTTTTTAGCAGCAAATCAGTTATGGCACTAAGTAAAATATGAAGATGGAAACAGGGAAACGATAACAATAGTTCTCTTGCAAATTTTGTTACATTTGGATATCTGATTCTGGTTTCCTCACAAAGCTATGTCAGCGCTCCTTTTATATTAAATAAAGTTTTAATTGACTCATCATTTTGCATTTCTGCGAGTTCTTCATTTTACTGCATATTTGAAATGTCAGCCAAATCCACTAGCATTGGCTGCATCATCCAAGTTGGAAAATTAATTTGTTTTAAGTTACAAAATCTTTTAAATCTGCAGATAAAATTTTCAGATGATTGACAATAACAAGTATAGCGGTAGTCGCGTCACATGTTTGGAGCCAATGAGACTTTTCAAACTTTTTGTGGTAAATAGTATATGCCTGACATAATTCAACAAGGATAATGAAACCAAATATCTTCCTTTTGCACCATAAGTTTTATTTGCTCCTTGAAGTTGTTTATTTAATATATTTAATTTTTCAAATATATCAGCTAAATAACTTACAATTGCCTTGTTATCATCCGTTAACGGATTTTTCATTTCAGGTTTGTCGCTTAAAAAATAACTAAGAGTATCAAATAGTTCCATAAATCTTTCCAAGCAGTTCCATTTCGACAGCCTTCTTACTTCAGTGTGAAGTACAAGTCTCATATAGTCTTCATTTTATTCTTCATAAAATAACTTGAAAAGACGTTCACATTTGATCCCAGCTTTAATAGCTTTGATACACTTTATAACTAAATTTAGTACTTCATTTAGAACAGGCGAATTGCTTTTAGCTACCAGGTTTTCTCTACGAATAACACAATGCACAAGAAGCCTTTCTGGATTCTCATGTTTTATGAATTTTAAACAACCCTTTTCCTTATTCCGTGCTTTACTTTATTTTTCAACTATCATATTAGGAGCACCATCTGCAGTGCAAGATGCGTTATATTTGTTAGCTTACTATAAATATCTTTGGAGGTAGTCGTGCTTTCTAATGATTTACAGAATATTTCTTCGGCAAAATCCCCTTTATGAATATATCTTACACAAGCTACAAGTACGGCCTCACTGTCTCTCAAATTTGGTTCATCCATTTGCGCGGAAACTTTTCTTGTTTTCAGCTTTTCAACAAGTTGTATTTCAATATCCTCACTCATTTAATCTTTCTTCTGCAAACATTATTGTTATTTAGTTGCATAGCTTTAACGACTTTGTTATCTTTTTCTAGAACAGTTTTAAATGCTGATATTGATGGCTTGATTAAATTCTCCCCTATAGTACGGCTTTTCCCAGATTAAGCGATGAGTAATGAAATTTGATAAATAGCCTCAAGGGCACGATTAACAGTTGCATTATGAGCAGTAAATAGACACTTTAATATTATCTTTTTTAAAAACGTTTTCTTAAAGTGTGAAAATAATTCAAATCTGAATTAATATCAGCATTATGTTTTGCCTTCAAATGTGCCTCAAGCGACCTAGTTTCATTGATTTGTTGGTCAGACGTTACTGGCATAAAAGGACAAAAGTTGACCGTTTATGGACTGGGTATGAAACCAAATTTTAAATATGCCTCCGAATAATGACGAACGTTTTTTCTTGCTTGCACCCCACATTTCACTAAGGACTGAAAGAAATAAATACAAGATCAATATAAACAAAGCTGAAAGCATCTACTGTTGCCATTCAAGGAAAGAATAATATACCGGTTGCCATTCCTACACTAAAAAAAAAGTAAATTTGTTCACTGTAATGTGCGAGAAACGTCTGGAAAGCATAATGTGTCAGTTATTTAAATGACTTTAAAAGCATTTAAATGTCCATGTCTACAGCGAGAATTCTTTATAAAATATTTAAATGCATCGCAATTTTAAAACTCTTTTACGTATGCATCACTTACATTTTTTCTTTATTTTGGGGAATAAAAAATGAAATTTCGAAAAATTTTGACTTCATGAAACATATTTAGAACATATTTAGTCCTTTGTCCCCTTAAACTCTGCATGAGTCCATTTTCGAATTGCCCCTTTAACAGTCGCATTGCCCCCTTGTGGGGCATGGGCCCCACGTTGGGAAACACGGGCCTAAAGGGTGATATTCCATCGTAGAGGAATTTCGAAGAAAAACTAACCTTTGAGTTGGTATTAAAAATACTGCAAGTAACTTTCTTTCAAATTATATTTATTTCTTTCAAATTATATTATATTTATTTTCCTTATGTAAAATTTTCGGGTATATGCTACATTATTGTAAATTACTTTACTCGAGAAATATAGTGAAGGCACATAAATTAAAGATTTGCACATGCCGGAAATGAAAAATATGAAATATGTATGGGTATTTATACATATGCTTGAAAAAACAATGTATCTGCCTTAACAAAATATGTAAATATTTATTAAATTATTTATAAATGTATTTGAAATGAAGGATTTAGTCATTCATAAACACCTGTGAAAGTTACTGTGAAGAAATCTAATTATTAAATGTATCTAAATTTATAATGATTATAAACATTATCTAAATAACATTAATATTGAATTGTAAACATAAATTGAAATCCTGTTGACAAATATGTTATAAAGCCGTTTAAGCAAGAATTGTTCGTGCTGGAAAGGAATCTGTCAAAAGGTATTGTAAAGCAAATTCTATGAGATTATAGTTAAGAAAGTAATAAAGAAGAGTTTTAGAATATGTATTGTTGAAATTAAGGGTAAAAAAAATCTGATAAGTATAATTAAAAGAATTATTCCTCTTACATTTTAAATAATAATTTTAAAAAATTCTTTTTTTATTTCCTTTCAGAAATATTCAAAGAAAGTTAAGTACTATTTAACGTATTTCGCTATTAAAATAAAAGATGCTTTAATTTGAAAGGAACCGAATAGAGCATTAATTATAAATTGATTTCGATTTTTCGATTTAAAAGAAGCTAAAAAGTCATGTCATATTTGAGAAAGTATTATAGGAAGAAGCTCTATAAATAGAAAAGAAATAATGCATAATTTTAATATTAATAATAAACTTTGATCTTAATTTTTGTAATCTTTAACCGAATAAAATCGAATTACCTTAAAATTCTTTTCTAATGTAATTAATGAAAACTAATGAAAATATTTCATTCAAATTAAACCGCTCTGAGTAAACTGTTCTGTGAAAAGTATCTGTGAAAAATACTTAGGACTCTGAAATATTGTAAAAAAGAAAATATATGCATTTATATGTATATTTACGACATAATTATAAACTATTTACTTCCAATCGTGTCAAAAACCATTGAACTAAACGGTAAATCACCCAACGTTTTGGTCACCACGAAAGCATCGACAGTGCTTCAAAGCATTGTATGGGGGAAAACGGTTAGAGCAACTCCATCTTACTTCCTACCTCCATGCCATAAAACCGCATGAGGGGACTTTCGACTTGCCTCATATTCAGTGCCCCATGTCGCAAATACACTTTACATTTACAAATACCCATGCATCCTCAGGGTTTCGAGATCTGGCCCTTCAGTGCCGCAGTAGGCTCGCCTAACCACTATACCGTCTGAGTGGCAGAATATATAATATTTAAGGAAATTAGCGAAGGTTGGTAATGGTAACAGTTTTAATGATTTACATCTCAAAAGAAAGCTTTTTGCAGATTTATTGATGGCAAAGCAATAATCCAAGGATATAAAAATACCTTCAAGAGATAATACTTTGACTTCCCTTAAGCAAATATTTCCCGTTCTTAGACTAAAATCGCAACCTGAGAAATTGCAGTATTGCTTGTATGCAATGTAAGTATAAGATTTGTAAGTTACCTGACCTTCTATTTTAAATGGATTATTACCTCAGAGTCAGTAAAAATATGTGGATAATAAGCTAAAGATCAACGAACAACAAAAGTTTAAATAATGCAATATTTTGTTTATGCTTTTCGCGTTGAAAATGTCAGTATGTTGATTATTCTATCCATAATATATCAACTACGCCTTTTTAAACCCCCCCCCCCCGTATTATTTTAAAAAGAAAGTTACAATCTCTAAAGTCTGCAACGCTGAATTTTAGTTTAATAAGTTTCAATGCAGAATGAAATTTAAAAACTTGAAAAATGTAATAATTTCTAAACCCCGATACTGAAGAACATTGATTTTTAGATTAAAGCATATAGATAATGGAAACGGCATCTTAATCCTCAAGAAAATTCCTTTTTCTAATGCTCTGATTATTTTATTTGAAGCAATATTGATTTTAAGATTCAATACTGTTTCGAATAAAAGTAGTTCTGAAAGTTTTTTGAAGTATTAGAAATAATTCCTAAAATCCTCTGCAATTTATTTTTAGTTCGATATGACAGATGAAGCATAAAGTTCTAATTCTTTGATTCTGGTATCAGGCGCAGAAGTTAAGCAGCTCTGATATAATGCTTTGTTATATTTCTTGAACTTGTCATCAAAAATATATTGGGTAGATGATAAATTTGTTGTTTATAAGGTGCAAAATCTAATCGGTATATAAAGTATTAGTCCAAGAAACAGAGAACTATTTCCACTGGAAATTGTTTCCTGCTATTTTATGTTTGCTGAAAATCTTGCACAAATTGATGCACTTTTCTCCAAGACATTTTTATCTTGAATTAAAAATGAATTAGCAATAAATGTATTTATAAAATAATTTAACAATAATGTAATATCTTGAATTAAAAATAAATTAACAATAAAATGATTGATTAATAATTTTTAAATGATTTTTACAATAAAACGAAAATAAAAAATCATCTCTGTGCGGTTTTGTCCTTTCATTCAATTGAAATCTTCGAAACCTTATATTAAAACAACAGAAAGTAGAAAGTTAGAACACTCTCAGAATTCACTTATTCCCCTAAAATCTCAAAATTGGAAAAATCACATGGGAAAATAAAATGCATTTTTTAAGAGAATGTGTACTAGATATTTGAAAATTTTGTGAAAGGTTCCCTTTATGGTTACTTATTTTGTTTGTATGTCTTTAGTTTAAGAGTTGCAGTATATTGTTGTTAATTCTGAGCCTGAAAGTTCGAGTTATAAATTCTGAATCGGACTTTTCAGTTGTAAAAATAGTTAAAAAACAAACCAAAGGCAGCTTCTGTTAGAATTTAACTACATTCCAGAAATTAACAAAAAAACTCATTTTCGAGAACCAATGATTGATTTTTCTTTCTGATAATTTTGTTCAGGCAGCAGTACAAAGAGGAAGTTACTCTTTCTTAAAGCCGGAATCAGTTGAGAGTTGAACCTCTGCCTAAACCATAATTCGCTCTCGAACATATTGATTAAAAAGTTTAGTCTTTGTACTGTTAGCAATTTATAAGTTATGCGCTATTCTTCTTCAAAAGAAATCTTTCAGCTTATCTTTCCATTTTCATTCGCTTATTTTAGCTACCGTTTTAACTATATAAAACACATTATTGCCTCACACAAGATTCAATTTGCTATCTATATCTGACTTAGTTCTTTAAAAAATTCTTTTTGAACCCGTAACATGCAACAGTATATTGATATAATATGTATCTTTTATGCTTCTTACAGAAGAGCTGAACAGAAAACTAAACTGAAAGAAGAGGTGTCATATACATTTGTGTGCAAAATTAAGATAATTGGAAATTATATCTTGAGCCAAAGGTACTAATTAAGCTGCCCATGACTTACGCAAACATTCATAATCAAATGCGTAAGCGTTACACGTGCGTGTCTGTGGAGCTATGATTATACATGGAATGTAAGAGAAAGAGGGATTTTCGGCGATATGTGCGCTGGTATTCCTTCACGACATTCGCCATGTTTTTTGCCAGAGTTACAAACAATATATATGGTAGCAGGTAAACTGAGTAGCCTATGGATGATATAATGAGATCAAAAATTGTGTTATGTCGCTTTGCCGTGAGAATTCAATCCCCCAAAAAAAATTACTTATCTGGTAAAGACGTCTGGCACCAATGTTATATCTTAAATTCCTATATGTTAAATGTTAAATATGAACCTACTTGCAGTGAAAGGTTTCTACTTCCTCTCAGGGAGGAAACTAAACTCTTAAGAATTTGCTAATTACCCAAACTTTTAGTGATCGTATAGTGAAACGTTAAAGCATTTTGCGTTGTGAAAAAATGCATCCCGGGACCGCGCCGTCAGAGGATCGAAAACATAAGAAAAACATATACAAGATATATAGGAAAAACATATTAAATATATAAAGAAAACATACTGTAATAGGTTTCCAGATTAAACATCAGTTTATTCAATTACATCGCAATGAAAAAAATCTTAACCTCATCTGAGAGTCTAAGGAGAAGTCATCAATTTGTCATTTACCCTTTTTTTTCATTTAAATTCATATAAAAAAAAACTTAAGGTTTGTCTGGTAATTTAAAAGGGGAAAGGGAAACAATTCAAAGCCTGAGAATTAATTTAAGATTCGACGCTGTTTTTACTTTCCAAGAAAAAGTTATTAAAAACCCACTCAAAGTTCAGACACAAAAAAAATAGCACTTAACTTGGTTGGACATCTTGAAGTGGAGGACTCGTATCTTAATAAGCGTTGACGTCGGCCGGGCTCATCTTTACACTGGTTCTCATACTGTCGACGTTATTTTACCACTGTAGAACAGAAACAGGAGCACTGCTGCCCAGGACGGCTATCCGCTTGGTCCTGAAAGTCTAAAGTCAACACGCAGGTAACTGGTTCAAATTTCGCCTCTTTACGAGAACGCGGCAAGGGAGCGTGTTGGCAGCTTCCGGCCAGAAACGTTTTTTCTAGGAAATTACGGCTCGCCTGTTCTTACTCATCCCAAGAGCAAGCTTCACGAGTAACGTCACAAGTAAGTTCCACACGCCAGTCAGTAAGTGAGTGCCTCTTAATCAAAACGCGGCCGGGGAGCATATTTGCCGCTCCCCGCCGGAAAACATCTCTCTTCGTAATTACATCTGGTCTCTCGCTTTTCAGCAAGTTTCAAGAGTAACGTCCACAAGTCCAGCAAGCCCGTAAGTAAGAGAGTGAGTCCATCCAACTCGAATTTCCTTCGTCTCCTTCACAAACGCGGGCTCCCACTATGGCTTCACTTATCGCCCCCTTAATTTAGACAAAATTTGCGTTTTCAACCCCTGAATGCGGAAATAAGGGTGATCGCGCATGCGCGCCCTTCTTCACTTAGCCAACAACCGGACCCTCAATCGCCAAAAACCTGAATGACTTACATTGAAAGACAAGTAGCAACCTTTTGACCTTTTTGTCACGTACTTCCTCTCTTAAAATCAACTCCACAATGAAAATTCCTTCTCGAACATTCTAAGAGACAAAGCGCGCGAAATCATGACTTGGCAAAAAATTGCCTCCCTTTCCCTGCTTCTTTCACAATGAATCAAAGCTTGTACAAAATTTGCAAATAAAAGAAAATAAATAATATTCTTTTAAACTAAATAATATTCCCAGAAGCATCTGTTTTTCCCCAAAATTAAAGCCTTAAAATAAGTAATTCATAATCAAATAAAAATTAAGATTTCCATAAATC
Source organism: Stegodyphus dumicola (assembly GCF_044657685.1). Lineage (NCBI taxonomy): Eukaryota > Metazoa > Arthropoda > Arachnida > Araneae > Eresidae > Stegodyphus > Stegodyphus dumicola. The sequence goes on along the minus strand of NC_140775.1, from coordinate 59,923,351 downwards.
AGAAAATCATTCACATAGTTTTTATAACGCTATCAGACAAATTCTCTACACAATTGTCAGTAGATTGGAAGCAGGCCTATCACAAGTGCAGGTGACAGGTGACAAGTTAGACCGCATCCGGACACTCGTGCGGCTTACTAAGACTATTTGGGTAGAGCTCAATGTAACGCCTAGTGTCGTTTGCACTTTTAAAAGTTTTCAGGACACTTGGATGTATATTGAGAATATGCGGACAAGACCGAACAAGATCCACACGAATAAGGATCGTTATTTGGCACATTCATCGCGGTGACAAGGGATTGTTACAGCTTCAGAGCTGTCACATGAGGTGTATGCTGCTATTGGAAACCGAGTTTCACGATCTACAGTCACCTGAACGCTTCATGAAATAAGACTGTATCCCAGAATAGCCGCTGTTTTCGTCCCGCTCATTTTCAGCACACACGAGAGCAAATTTATCATGGTAGGGACAACATGCTCCTTTAGACCATATTTCAAAGGAAAACCGTGCTTTTCACTTATAAATCGAGCATGGATCCTAATTTTCATAATTAAATTGGAAGAGAGCCCGAAACACGATACCATCCCTCCTTCATCAGGAAAAAGAATCATTATGGTAATAGAAGTGTAGTGGTTTGGGCAGGCACTATGTTGGACAGCCTCAAACTCCTGCGTATGTTTGACAAATGCTCTCTGAATGCTATGAGATATAGAGAGAAGATCTTGGAACCCTGTGTTTGATTTTTCAGGGGAGCAGTTGGACCTAAGCTCCTGCTAATTGACGACAAATCTCATGAACATACGGTTCATCTGGTCGATGATTACTTGAATAGTGAAAGTATTCGCCGCATGGATTGATCAGTTGGATCTCCTACCTTAATCCTATACAGCATACCTTTGTCGCTCTTGGAAGTGCAATTTCATCTCGCTATTCCCTAACAAGAAACATTCCGGAAGTGAAACCTGCCTTGCTGCAGGAATGGGATCGAGTGCCACAGGAACTCCTCAATAGCTTCCTGATTGCATTATGCAACCACGCTATACGACCTGTCTGGCTCTGAGAACATTATCCATATTAGACTCATTTTCAGTTCGGTATCACGACGTGGATTTTGGACATCCTTGCATTATGAGCTCTACTTATAACTATGTAAACGTAAAATGACATTTGAATGACACATCTCTTTCTCTGTTATATATGTATATTCATGCTATATTGGGAATACTGAACAATTTTGCTATTAATTATAAGAGTTTCACGTTCAGAAGTTTAATAACAGTTAATAATAAAATCTTTGAAACAATATTTTAAGGCCACACATGCATATTTAATATTTTTCTCTGTTAGAATTATAATTAACTGTACCTTTTGAAGAAAAATAGAACCATTTCCAATGGAAATTGTTTCCTGCTATTTAATGTTTGGTGAAATCTTCGAGCAAATTGAGACACCTTTCTACCAGATTTTTTTATCTTGAATTAAAAACAAATTAACAATGAATGTATCTGACTGAATAATAATTTGTAAATGTTTTTTACAAAAAAATGAAAATCAAAACTCATCTCTGTGCGGTTTTGCCCTTTCATTCAATTAACATCTTCAAAACATTATTTTAAAACAACAGAAAGTAGAAAGTTATAACACTCTCAAAATTCACTTATGTCCTTAAAATCTCAGAATTTTCATTTCCTGAAAATATTAAAGCATAGACCACACCGACTAAAACCTTTCCCATAAATCCTCAAATATATTTTCGGGAAAATGTTTAGTCGGAGATTCTAAAACTACTGCCACCATTTACCATTATCGTTTCCACAAGGGAAAAAAACATAATCATTACTTCAATCATGATAGAAATAAGGAAAGCATTTGAAAATGTAAGAGTTACATAACTAAAAAGTGAAATTTATTTCGTTTTTAACTTAACATTAAAAAAAAAATTTAAATTTCTAACAATGTTGTTGTTGGTCTTTATATGCAACACTTTTAACGTTGCAGGCAGGCAAGTTTTATCATCACAAAATCACATCAGTGCAAAAGATTTATGAGGTTTTATGCTAAACTGTTTTCTCTAAAGCAGTGATTCTCAGGGGGGCGCGAGCACACTAATAGGGGGGCACGAGCATATCCAAGAGAAAATGTTATTTAAAAAAATTCATTAAGTGACTGAAAGGAAAGAACACACACACACATACAAAACAAAGTACATTTCGACATATTTAATAATTAACTTATTAAAATAAAACAACTTACTAAATTAAAAACAAATTTAATAATTATTAGTGACTTCCTTGGGCCTGTCTTGCAGAGCAAAGTTTTTCGAAGGAGGGTTTAATATTAGAAATAGACACTCTCAGTTCTTTTTCTATATTTAGCTGAGATCTATATCCATGTTCACAAAAGTAAGATGTTGAAAATGGTAGTAGAATGCGATATGCCCTTGTTTTTAGTGCAGAAAATTCATCATCCACTCCTGCCCAAAATTCAAAGAGTGATTGATTACTAAATTGTCTTTTGGTTTCGCCGCTTGCCGTAAAGTCTATGAAGGTTTCTTCCTCTTCAATTGAGAGTCCTTCGGGAGTATTTTGAAATGGATCGCTCACCCACTTGTAACTTGATATCAGTTTTTCGTCAGCAAGAAAGTACTTTTTAAAATTCTTTGCTAAATGATCTTTGCTAAATTGCTAAATGTTTTTCAATGGTTACAAAAACAGCTTTTACATGTTGTTCTTCAGCCTTGTAAGTTTTAATACAATCATTCAAATTTGCAAACAATGTTAAGTTTTCTTTAAATTCTGCTCCACAATTCCAATTTCCTACAAAAAGCATTAACTTTATCACTCGTATCCAATATATGTGTATTTGCTCCTTGCAGTTGAAGATTCAAGTTATTTAATTTCTCGAATATGTCGACCATGTAGCTCAATTTCATCACAAATAAACTATCGCGAAAATTCTCAGCTTCCGGTCTGTTTTCCTCTTCTAGGAAAACGGCGATTTCTTCTCTTAATTCATAAACATAATTGCAAAAATTTCCCTTGTGATAACCATCTTGCCTCGCAATAAAATAGTAACACTGAATGTACTGCACCCATGTCTTTGCGGAAAAGATTCTTGATTTCAGGGGTCTCATTTTTATATAATTTACTACGGTTACAACCGTAGTTAACACAATATTCAAACCAGGACTCATTTCTTTGGGAGCCAAAGCTTCTCTGTGGATCATGCAATGTGTCCAGACGCAATGTGCGATTTTTGTTTCACAAGTGCTTGAATACTTTGGAATCTTCCGGACATAGAACAAGCACCATCGGTGCATATTCCGACGAAATTTTTCCATTCTATGTTTACCTCGTTCATAAAATCATTTAAGATAGCAAATAATGCGAGTGCTGTTGCTTTGAGTTCTATTGGTTTGCAGAAAAGTAATTCTTCTACTACTGACAAATCATCACAAAATCAAACATAGGCAATGAAATGGGCATCTTTATTACTATCTGTTGCCTCATCGAGTTGTATTGAAAACAATTTGTCACGTAACTTCGACAAAAGCTAACACTCTACATCTTCAGCTATATCAGCAATTCGACAGGCAACAGTATCATTTGAAAGAGGTATAGACTGCAATTGTTTTGCAAAATTATCTCCAAACATAATTTCTACAATCTCAATTACGGCTGGCAAAATAAGCTCTTCACCAATGGTGTGAGGCCTTTTACATCTGGCTATTTTATATGAAACTTTGTAAGAGGCAATTAAAGCTTTTTCATTCACAAATAAAATTTTTTTAAACAATGATTTTTGCTTTTCATATGATTTTAATTTTAATTCGAAGAATTCTCTGGGTTTGTTTATGTACTCACTATGAAGCGTTTCCAAATGTCGTTTATTAGGTTTCCTGCTGTCTACCGCCAACATTTTTGAGCAAATGATACACAGGGGCCTTTCTTCTTCATTTACTTCAAAACCAGTGAAACCAAACTTTAAGTATTCTTGAGAATATTTTCTTGATTTTATTTTCGGAACCACGCTCGTTTGTGTACTTGTTGATGCTTGTCTATCGTATAATGCTCGTTTACGCCCGCTTAAAAATTTGTCCATGATTCTGCATAAGTCTGCTGCCGTGAATATTTAATACGATGAATTTTAATTACACGAAAATATATATAACATACACATTCAGAATAGATTCAATAGCGATATAAGGATCGACTCAAATGAGATTGTCTGGAATTGAAATTGGCGTCATAGAACTTTCTCCTTATCCTTATGAGAAAATATTTGTTCACATCTACGCACGCTCCTAACTTACTTTTAAGCTGGCCAGACAAATTCCAGACAAATCGAAACTTCTCGCGAAACCGTGAGAATGCCCGACATGGCGGGACGCAAGAGCAATAAAAAGGCATAGGATTCTTGTTTTTCAATGCTGAGGATCGGTGTTGCAAAATGTCAATAAATTTCTGCATTCTTGGTAATTTGTAAAATATTAAAATTAATGTTGTAGTGTAGGTTTAGTGCCAAAATACTCAAAATATATTATTATTGTATACATTTTATTGTATGCGGTGGGGAGGGGCGCCATGAAAATTATGTTTGAAAATAGGGCTGTGAATACTAAAACGTTGAGAAACACTGCTCTAAAGAGTGAGTTTCACGATGAGCAGAATAGGGTTTTTTAATTTTGAATTTGTAACTTGTTTCTATTAAAAGTCTTTTGTGAAACTTTGCTTTCCTACATGAACTCTCTTTCTTAAACTCAGATTTTAAAAACGTACTTTCATTCGATGGTATTTACTAAACAATTCGTGCTTTATCAGTCAAAGATGTGATATATAGGTGCATGTCTTCCTTGCAAGCAAAGAAGTTAGCATTAGAAGATTCAAATTCCCAGCAAATTATCTCATTTCTGACGCTATTTTCAGATCGAATTCCTTATACATACTTTAGATAGTTGGCTAATATATTTTTTGCATTTGCCTTCTGTTTCTAAATCAGAACACATCCTATAAATGCCATTTGTTTTATATTCTTAATATATTATTGATATATATTAAGAATATAAAACATTCTGAATATATATTCCGAATATTATTTTCTGAAAATTATTTTAGTTTTGTATTCTGAATATTATTTTAGTTGTGTAGTATATTTTTCTTAAAAGACAATTTTTGGTTGCCAATTTCTTTATACTTTTAAATGCAACGATTTTGTTGAACGTTAAATTATATAATAAACTGGAAGTTTAGATATCATAAAAGTCATATGTTCGTTTAACCTATTCTTCAGAAGTGGAACACGTAAGCTGAGTGTTGGTTCATCAGAATAATTTAAAATACACTTTTCAGTCTCTACAGTTCACAATTATAGACTGATCATTTCGGCTTCCAGACCAGTGGCATAAATCTACATTAATGGACCGTTACATACATTATTATACGGTGTAGCTTGGGTTAGGCTTATATCCGCAGGATTTATAATTGCAAATTATATAGCGACATGCCAGCTGATTGTGTATGTGAATATGAGAGATGCCAAATAAAGGAAACATTACTAAATTGAAGACTTGACCAAAGAGAATGGGTTTTATCAATTTTGTAATAACAGCGCTGGCTTTTTAGTTCGCTACTCTCTGTCTTCTGGTTTTAATATCGCATAGGCTAAATATATTTCCACAGGAAAGAATTAAATCTAACATTCGGACAAATTAGCTGCATTTAGAAAAGTTCCATGATTAAATATTCGTTTTATTGAAAAGGATCAGATTCCTATTTGCAAATTTCCCGAGCATCTCTTTTAGTTTGGTCGAAATTTTGAATTATATGCATAAATTTCAAAGAAATAATTCTTCTCGATTTAAATCAATTATACTTAAAAGCTTTTATTTTAATGAATAAATCACTAATAATAATATTGTAATAAATCTTTCAAATTTAATAATTATTTGTTAACATAGATTGCTAGATTACTATAGGCCTAGACTAACATAGAAAGCCCAGTTAGAGCGTCTGTGAGTTTCGGTATGGCAATTCCAAGGTACCCTAGCTGCTGAAGGGATCATCCTCTTGGTGAGACGGAAAGCATGATTCTAGAGCCCTAGGGATTTTTTTCTCCTTTCCTTCTCAACTTTCGTTATCTGTTCTTTTCCACTTTTCCCTCGCTTGTGTTTTCTTTTTTGGAGGCTGGCGGTCAAAGTTAGATGGTGTTACAACTCTTTTTTCTAGTCTCTGATGGAGAGAAAACCGCCTGCGCATTTGCCGGATGTTCTGACCGTTAAGGCTTAAAGAAAGATCTTGGTAATTGATGGGCGAAGTACTGTCCCTAACACACTATTTTGGCTTCTGTTTTAGATTAAAACGGGAGGCACCTAGTTGTCCCCGCTATTGTCAATCTGATGGTCACTCATCGTTAAGGTCAGTGGCTCAGGGATAAGCTTTCGTATGTTTCTGCTTTCGAGAAAGCTGACCGAGAGACTTCAGACAGCGTATATGCCGGATTATCCCTGGAATTCCAATCCCCTTGCTAGAATTCCGCGTCCCCTTGCTGGATTCCGTGATGGGTGGGACTGTCGGTTCCCAATGGAATTTTCCTTTAAATATCTATAACTCAAATCAACAAATTGATAATGATAACCTGCTTTCACGAGAAAACATGAAAACCAGCGTAATTGCCAAAAAAGTAAAAGTTCACTATTTTTTTGTAATCACTAATTTGACAGGCGGTCTGAATAAAATGTCATCTTTCATAATACAAAAATAATCTACAATCAAATATCGGCGAACCAAAGACCAAAGACTATCAAGTGGCGGTGTTCTCTGGAGATCTTTGACTCAATCTCGAACAATTCTTGGACTAAAACCACTTGATATAAGTGTCTGAGAACACAAAACATTGAACTATAGCCGTGTAGTTATTTCAGTAATTGATCTCCTTTTTGTATCAGAAGACTAAATGATCTCTGATTTGTCCGGCCAGAAAATCTCTGCTGCTAGGCGAGTGAAGATGCATAAGGAAGGTCAGTTTGTAGATACAAAACACATTATCCTGATTTTCAACTTGGTTGATCTCGCGAAAAACGATTAAGGTAGGGTACTTACAATGCCTGCTAATATATTACGTACTTTGCGATGATTTCAGTATCAGGGCTATGGCCATTCTAAAGTGCCCTGTCGTGACAAATTCGCATGTGCTCGTGTATGCGCAAATTGCTAAACATAACTCACGGCATTCTGTCGATTGCGTCCAAAATGTAAATCAGGAAATTAGGCACAGATATTGTTTGAAGATTATGTTTTGAAGACAGAATTTAATTTAATTTCAACTAAAAATAAAAAATTATGAAAACTTTCTAAAAAGAGAAGAGAACCTTTTCCAAGTGGGACAGAACTTGAGAATAAATAATGACACTCTAGGCTCTATCTCTTATTTGTGAAATGTTTCTTCGGTCCATAAATAAAAATAAATATGCTTGTATATAAATAACTATAAACTTCTTTATATTTTATTATAGCTTCATGCTGTTTGGATCCTGATGAAGTTTGCAGCCCTGAACATAAATTACTAGAAATTATCTTCATCATAGATAGTAGACCCCTTCGGTCAATAAAGTTCTTTTCTTATCAATTTTGAAATGTGCAAAAAGCTGCTCAGTATATTTCCCAGTTAAAATGATTACTTTTATCATATAAATTCATAACTGGGATTATTTATTTTTGACAAACACGAATAAAAATTAAGAGGTCTTCTGTACCTTCACATCTTTGAATAGGATTTCTGTCAAATTGTACAATATTAACTGCATTTATACATTTTATATCTTTTTATTAATGTTCATTTTTAATAAAAATCAAAATAATATAAACTCGAACTTTAAATAAATAAATATTGAAAACTTTGCAAAACCATATTTACAATAAATACATAACTGAAACATCTTCGTGAGTCACATAGTATTGCTTTGGGGCGGCATACGGTCCATAGACTGCCAGTTCGAGACCACTGGTTATTATAGCAATTCTAGAATAAAATTATTACCTACCTTCTGAATCTAACAATTATTTTGGTATGATAAAAAAACATTCATTTCCCTTCAGCCTGAGAGTAGTGCAACAATACTTTCAAGTAAAAGAGTGAGAGAGCAATTAAGAAAACTAGATCTGCTTCGGTATATAAAATTTCAGTTATCATTTGCATGTCATATTTTTAATATGACAGAGACAGATGAATAATTCTGGTTTGCTGCAAGAGTTAACATTCATGGATAAAGAAGTAATTTGAAATCCTAACTTCAACATTTCTAATTTTGCGAGATTATATTTTCTCTCCTTTGCGGTTATTTATAACGCTCTATTTATAAACTCATTCAATTATCTTGTAATTTTACACTTTTACTTGGCCCAAACTTATAACTTGACATGACGGATTAGTCTGAAATACCAGATCAGATTTTGTTATCATTGTTTCGGAAACGACGTTGAGTTACGATGGTCTGCAGTCAATCAGAAAATAAATTAAGATAGTTATAAATATTATACTATTCTAATTTATTAAAATATATTCTAGGGAATCAAATGAAATAATACAAATTGTTTTCAAAAGTTCAAAATTTATTTCAGATTTGATTACATAACTAGTTAGAAACTAGTTAAAAAGAAATACACCATGAATGCTTTTTCCATATATTTAAATAATGAATTTTGTGGAAGAAAATCATAATGATTAGATATCTGTAACTAAGCAAGTAAATTGAACCAATTCGAAGTAAATGTCTTCATAGAAAAAGATTAGCGAAGATCATGTAGGATCAAAATGAGAGTTTTATTTTTTTTCCGAATTGGTTCGCTTGGGATGATTTGTTTTACTTTCGTTCGTCTTTAATTTTTTTCCTCTTAAATCCCAGGATATGCGAATAAAAGCGAGTTGCAATAATGCAGTTATAGATCGGAATTTCTTTATATCAATGATTTTTGTATTTTGCTGCTACAAAGAAAACTGCGAATATTTTTTGCTATATTAGTTTACTAAATTTTGAATCCGGTTATATTAGATAAAATGTTACCTAATTCAAAGTTATTTCAATTTTGTTGGTGGAGTTCAAGGAAAGCGTTTATAGATGTAGAAGGAACATAACATGATTTGGATTCTCTCTGAGGTTACACTGTATTTTATATAAGCTCACAAGGAAATAAAAACGATGACATTAAACCTGGTTTGCAACGAGACTGTCCGCGATCATCCATAGATATTGAGATTTCGCAGATTCTCTACGATTTTCAGTTGATTATTCCACAATTATATGCTCTTACGATTAAAGGCTGTTATGCATATTACATTATAACAGCTTAACTCGGATAGTCATATCGTGTATGAAACTTTGCTATCTAAAAACACAGACCTCATTTGGACCACACAAACATGTTAGATAAATGTGTAGCATTTTACCTGGCAGTCACGTGAGAAACCTGTAGAAGATATTTTTTATAACCTCATAAACCAAAAGTGTATGCTATATATATTTTAATAGATATAATTTCCTTACTTTAGATGATTTTCTTCCGGATATCTTATATACGTATATTGTTTTCACACTCTCTCAGTTCATGTTTTTTTTAAATGCCCATTCATTATTAAAAAATTAAAAATGTTTTTTAGCATGCAACAATAATCTTAACACCGATGTGGGTATAATGTTAATTGTTAATTTTCAGATTCTCTTAAAATGTTTTGCTAGCGAGAGTGAATCGTAAATAGAACGTTTAAATAATTATTTACCATACTTAATTTTTCAAGTTGTAAAAGCTTTAACATCTGAAAATGAGTTTCAAAATTTTGCAAAAGAAATTTTAAAATGTCTTTTAGAGTTTTTTTTTAATTTTAAGAATTTAATATTATAGTTCATCATACAGACTTGCTTCCACTTAAAATTCCACCTTAGGCTAATTATACAAAATAAAATGATCAAAGAAAATTGCCCATACATAGAATTTACGGTTATACCCATTAATCGGTTTTTAGTATTATATAAATATGCTAAGATTTCACAGCTCAATAATGGCTTTGCTCTTATACCTGTTACATTCATAAAGGATCAATGTAATATTAATTGTCAAGTGAGATTCACTTTTTATTTTTGGTCATCATGCAGATGAAGCAAAATTTAAATTACGGTTTAGCCTTAAAGAGAAACAAAGCAAACGATATATACGATAACAGTACAAAATAAGGTTTACTAAATAGAATTAAGAGAATATGAAAGAATTTTATCCCACAACTTAGTCTTGTACATAAAGATCGTGATTATTTTCCCTTTTCATTGAGCATAATGGCAACAAATGAAATCTGACAGTCAATCTAAATTTATTCATCAAGACTAGTTTTATATTACAAATATCGTTTTCTTAAATGTTTTTTACTTCCTTTTAAGAATTAAAGAAGTATTATAATCGCAAAAACTAAAGAGTATCATATTTCAACGAAAATATCTATTATGACCGTTTTCGTATCCATTTGAACGAATTTTTTGTATGACATCTGTATAAAATAAAGCACTATCTTTTTCAAATTGAATTTTAAAATGGATTAAAATGGATTCGGAAGGGATTTTTTTTCTGACGTGTATGTACACACGTGTTTATAAGTACATACGTACTTTAAAACAAAAAGTACTTTAAAACAATTTTCGTAATTAAATTTCCTACTTCTGGGCGCTCTCTTTTTAGATACTTCTACTAAAATTAATATCAGGAGATAATATAATCAATATTTCTTTAGTAAATATGTATATATATATATATATATATATATAAAGAAAGCGCTCCATTTTTAAGAAGGAATGAATGGCTAAGTGATTCGAAGATTAAAATGAATATGAACATCCTTTCAATATGTTTAAATACAACAGATGGCAAATAGAATATAAATGAAAAAAATCTAATGTGAACACCACGTGACTTCCTTGTACGCCCTATTAAATTCGATATTTTTTTCTGCACTTCATTTAAACGTATTTCTTCGAATTATTCCAAATTAACTAATCGATCCCTTGAGGTATGTCGAAAATAGCAACATATATATATATACCCATCCACCCGAGGGATCTGACTTATAAGCCTTACGCGGCCTCTTTTTTCTCAATCTTTTTTGGTTTGCTATCATATTCTTCCAATTAAAGATGTGCTTTAAATGACAAAAATATTCATCTTTTAGCAGGGCCAAACTATAGAGAAAAAGTTAATTGCCCAAAAATAGCGGAATCTAACTTTTCATGCGTTCTTCCGTTTCCTATAGTTATACTTGGGAAAGTTTTATATTACATAAACATAAAATTGTAAGAAATTTGGCACCCGCACAATAAAAATGGAGTAGAATATTTCATTTTAAAATCTGAAATTTTTGTTGCTATTTTCGACATACCTTAAGGGATCGATTAGTTAATTTGGAATAATTCGAGGATATACGTTTAAATGAAGTGCAGAAAAATATATCCAATTTAATAGGGCGTACAAGGAAGTCACGTGGTGTTCACATTAGATTTTTTCATTTATACTGTATTTGCCATCTGTTGTATTTAAACATATTGAAAGGACGTTCATAATCATTTTAATCATCCAATCACTTAGTCACTCATTCCTTCTTAAAAATGGAGCGCTTTCATTTTAAGAAGTCTCTATCAGCATACGACGTAAAATCTTACTTTAAGAATATTCATTGTTAGTACTTTAGTAACATCAAAAACTGGAAGAGAAAATCAAATACTCGTATATAATAAAACCTTATGTAAGAGAAATCTAGAAAAGCCACAGTTAATTTCAAATTTTGGCAAATTCTGGATTCAGAAGAGATTTAAAAAATATTTGACATTTTCCTTTTTATGGAGAGAGAACAATTTTAGAGGAAATGAAAGAAGAAGAAACCGCTGTCAACCGTGATAAAAAGAGACAGAGTCTAGTCGTTAAAGTTCAGAATGTTCTGATAACATGAATAAAACATTTTGATCACATGCTTCTAAATCAGGCAACGAATTTTGCGAAGGCTTTGACTCCTTCAGAAATGTTAAAGAGCAACATAAAATGATACCAGAAGATAGCATTTTCACTAGAAGTAAGAAATGGTTCAATGCTTTCCAGAAAGAAAAATACTGATACTTAGTTTGAGAAAGTTTCCAGAAACGTTGATAGAAACCACTGAGGCGAAGACCTACTCCCCAAAAAATTGCATCATGTAAATGAGAAAAACTTTTTAAAGAAAATAAAATGCTCAGAAATAGGAAAACTAGAACTGTTTGTAAGAAATCGTTCTAGAACTATACTTCAAAATGAATTACTATTGATCTAAAATTTCACCACAAAATTATAAATATTACCAACAAGACACACTGCGCAAAAAAAATGTTTGGCATAGATTTTGGGTGGCTCTTTATAGAAGAAAATAGGAATTTGCTCGTCTTCATCTAAATGTTAAAAGAGAAGCTCTCCGGAGATGGACACAAAGTCATTAACTTCAACTTTAGGTTGGACAGTATTTGCGTGCCGAAAACTCTTACTAATATCCATACATTTATCTACTTTCGTGCGCTTTGTGAAAAACTTTCTAAGGGAGACTGGCTCGTAACCACGTTACATGAGGAAAACTCTCTAACTCAACTCGTCCTAAGCCGCTAGTCGTTCCGAGGGATATGTACCCGCGCCGAAGTGTCAGTGTGCAGCGAATTTACAACTCAGTACAACTAACCCTTAAAAATGTAGAAAAAGGACATTTTGTTGAAAGGAAGATAAATTTATGTAAACATAAGCCTGTGCTTCTTTCACGATTTGGAACCATAGAGTTACTTTCCCTCCAAACGCGTCGTTTTATCTGAACTTATAGAGATCTATATCCACGCATGAGATTTTATTCTTAAAAGCAGAAGAAAGCCTCACTGAGCCAAATCAAAACTACATGCAGGATGAGGCAGAATATATACTCTTGGTTTCTTCAGATAGTCTTTTATTTCGAAGGCTGTCATGAAGGCAGTGTCGGCATTGTTATGAAAGCAGTGTCAGCATTGTCATGAAGGCAGTGTCGGCATTGTCATGAAGGTAGTGTGATCATTGTGTTTCGAAAGCATTGTCATGATGGAGGAACGAGCTAAGCCTTGGACCCCTTCTCAGATATTTTTTAAACATTTGAGGAAGACTAACATCCACGTATCAAAGTGTGGATACAGTTCGCCTGTCTTGTAGCGAACTTGTAGGTGTTCACTATATTACGTGCCAAGAGTATGCGAAGAAAGTTCGAAAAAGAACTTGTCTTGGGGATTTCGCTGTTTGGAAAGATCCACATCATACAGAAATGCATTTTTCCTAGTTCAGTTTAGTATATCCATGTTTCAATATATTTTATGTAATTTCAGGAGTTTGACTATTTAGAGTTTCAGTGTTTTCGACTTTGGACTGGATTCCGAGGTTGAAATGCTAGGTCTTCTAGTTCACAAGTCAAGTTGGAAAGTAATTTTCCCATATTTATAGTCACTGAAACACTTGAAAGCTGTAATACGGTAAGACATTACATCACAAGAAATTGACGGAAGGCTCTGAATGCATTCGTCGGCATTTACAGCTCTTCTTGAAGTCATACTAACCCATCGCGTGCCAAGATTGTCTGTGAAGTTCCACGGCAAATGTTGTAATATTGAGCATTTCTGTTAAAGATAAGATAAATAATGA